>NC_051307.1:27281818-28607215 GCF_015220235.1 Choloepus didactylus
CTTTCCTACTGCCGTGTAGTATTCCATCGTGTGTATATACCACATTTTATTTATCCACTCATCTGTTGAAGGACATTTGGGTTGTTTCCATCTCTTGGCAATTGTGAATAATGTTTCTATGAACATTGGCGTGCAGATATCTGTTCGTGTCACTGCTTTCCGATCTTCCGGGTATATACCGAGAAGTGCAATGGCTGGATCGAATGGTAACTCTATATATAGTTTCCTAAGGAACAGCCAGACTGACTTCCAGAGTGGCTGAACCATTATACAGTCCCACCAACAATGAATAAGAGTTCCAGTTTCTCCACATCCCCTCCAGCATTTGTAGTTTCCTGTTTGTTTAATGGCAGCCATTCTAACCGGTGTTAGATGGTATCTCATTGTGGTCTTAATTTGAATCTCTCTAATAGCTAGTGAAGCTGAATATTTTTCCATGTGTTTCTTGGCCATTTGTATTTCCTCTTCAGAGAACTGTCTTTTCATATCTTTTGCCCATTTTATAATTGGACTGTCTATACTATTGTCATTGAGTTGTTGGATTTCTTTATATATGCAAGATATCAGTCTTTTGTCAGATACATGGTTTCCAAAAATTTTTTCCCATTGAGTTGGCTGCCTCTTTACCTTTTTGAGAAATTCCTTTGAGGTGCAGAAACTTCTAAGCTTGAGGAGTGCCCATTTATCTATTTTTTCTTTTGTTGCTTGTGCTTTGGGTGTAAAGTCTAGGAAGTGGCCGCCTAATACAAGGTCTTGAAGATGTTTTCCTACATTATCTTCTAGGAGTTTTATGGTACCTTCTTTTTTATTGAGATCTTTGGTCCATTTTGAGTTAATTTTTGTGTAGGGGGTGAGGTTCTTTTCTTTCATTCTTTTGGATATGGATATCCAACTCTCCCAGCCCCATTTGTTGAAAAGACCATTATGACTCAGTTCAGTGACTTTGGGGGCCTTATCAAAGATCAGTCGGCCATAGATCTGAGGGTCTATCTCTGAATTCTCAATTCGATTCCATTGATCTATATGTCTATCTTTGTGCCAGTACCATGCTGTTTTGGCAACTGTGGCTTTATAATAAGCTTCAAAGTCAGGGAGTGTAAGTCCTCCCACTTCGTTTTTCTTTTTTAGAGTGTCTTTAGCAATTCGAGGCATCTTCCCTTTCCAAATAAATTTGATAACTAGCTTTTCCAAGTCTGCAAAGTAGGTTGTTGGAATTTTGATTGGGATTGCATTGAACCTGTAGATGAGTTTGGGTAGAATTGACACCTTAATGACATTTAGCCTTCCTATCCATGAACATGGAATATTTTTCCATCTTTTAAGGTCCCCTTCTATTTCTTTTAGTAGAGTTATGTAGTTTTCTTTGTATAGGTCTTTTACATCTTTGGTTAAGTTTATTCCTAGGTACTTGATTTTTTTAGTTGCTATTGAAAATGGTATCTTTTTCTTGAGTGTCTCTTCAGTTTGTTCATTTCTAGCATATAGAAACATTATTGACTTATGTGCATTAATCTTGTATCCTGCTACTTTGCTAAATTTGTTTATTAGCTTTAGTAGCTGTATCGTCGATTTCTCAGGGTTTTCTAGATATAAGATCATATCATCTGCAAACAATGACAGTTTTACTTCTTCTTTTCCAATTTGGATGCCTTTTATTTCTTTGTCTTGCCGGATTGCCCTGGCTAGCACTTCCAGCACAATGTTGAATAACAATGGTGACAGCAGGCGTCCTTGTCTTGTTCCTGATCTTAGAGGGAAGGCTTTCAGTCTCTCACCATTGAGTACTATGCTGGCTGTGGGTTTTTCATATATGCTCTTTATCATGTTGAGGAAGTTTCCTTCAATTCCTACCTTTGGAAGTGTTTTTATCAAAAAGGGATGTTGGATTTTGTCAAATGCTTCTTCAGCATCTATTGAGACGATCAATTGATTTTTCCCTTTTGACTTGTTAATGTGTTGTAATACATTGATTCATTTTCTTATGTTGAACCATCCTTGCATGCCTGGAATGAACCCCACTTGGTCATGGTGTATGATTTTTTTAATGTGTCTTTGGATTCGATTTGCAAGTATTTTGTTGAGGATTTTTGCATCTATATTCATTAGGGAGATTGGCCGGTAGTTTTCCTTTTTCGTAGCATCTTTGCCTGGTTTTGCTATTAGATTGATGTTAGCTTCATAAAATGAGTTAGGTAGTGTTCCATTTTCTTCAATGTTTTGAAAGAGTTTGAGCAAGATTGGTGTCAGTTCTTTCTGGAAAGTTTGGTAGAATTCCTCTGTGAAGCCATCTGGCCTTGGGCATTTATTTGTGGGAAGATTTTTGAAGACTGATTGGATCTCTTTGCTTGTGATGGGTTGGTTGAGGTCTTCTGTTTCTTCTCTGGTCAGTCTGGGTTGTTCATGTGTTTCCAGAAAATTGTCCATTTCTTCTACTTTCTCCAGTTTGTTGCCATATATTTGTTCATAATATCCTCTTATAATTTTTTTAATTTCTTCAGGATCTGTAGTTATGTCACCTTTTTCATTCATTATTTTGTTTATATGGGTCTTCTCTCTTTTTGATTTTGTCAGTCTAGCTAGGGGCTTGTCAATCTTGATCTTCTCAAAGAACCAACTTTTGGTGATATTTATCCTCTCTATTGTTTTTTTTGTTCTCTATGTCATTTATTTCTGCTTTAATCCTTGTTATTTCTTTTCTTCTACTTGGTTTAGGATTGGTTTGCTGTTAATTTTCTAGCTTCTTCAGTTGATCCATTAGATCTTTGATTTTGGCTCTTTCTTCCTTTTTAATATATGCGTTTAGTGCTATAAATTTCCCCCTTAGCACTGCTTTTGGTGCATCCCATAGGTTTTGGTATGTTGTGTTCTCATTTTCATTCGTCTCTATATATTTAGCAATTTCTCTTGCTATTTCTTCTTTAACCCACTGATTGTTTAGGAGTGTGTTGTTTAACCTCCAGGTATTTGTGAATTTTCTAAGTCTCTGATGGTTATTGACTTCTAATTGTATTCCATTGTGGTCAGAGAATGTGCTTTGAATAATTTCAATCTTTTTAAATTTATTGAGGCTTGTTTTATGTCCCAGTATATGATCTATTCTGGAGAAAGTTCCGTGAGCACTAGAAAAGTATGTGTATCCTGGTGATTTGGGATGTAATATCCTGTATATGTCTGTTAGATCTAATTCATTTATCAGATTGTTTAGGTTTTCAATTTCCTTATTGGTCTTCTGTCTGGTTGATCTATCTATAGGAGAGAGTGATGTGTTGAAGTCTCCCACAATTATTGTGGAAACATCAATTGCTTCCTTTAGTTTTGCCAGTGTTTCTCTCATGTATTTTGTAGCACCTTGATTGGGTGCATAGACATTTATGATTGTTATTTCTTCTTGCTGCATTGCCCCTTTTATTAGTATGTAGTGGCCTTCTTTGTCTCTCAAAACATCCCTGCATTTGAAGTACATTTTATCTGAGATTAATATTGCTACACCTGCTTTCTTTTGGCTGTAGCTTGCATGAAATATTTTTTTCCATCCTTTCACTTTCAGTTTCTTTGTGTCCCTGTGTCTAAGATGAGTCTCTTGTATGCAACATATTGATTGTTCATTTTTTTCGATCTATTCTGTGAATCTATGTCTTTTAATTGGGGACTTTAATCCATTTACATTCAACGTTATAACCGTGAAGGCATTTCGTGAATTAGCCATCTTATCCTTTGGTTTATGTTTGTCATATTTTTCCCCTCTCTCTATTAATATCCTTTATTGTACCCATACCGAATCTCTTTAGTACTGAACCTTTCTCCAAGTCTCTCTGTCCTTTCTTTTTTTCTCTGTCTGTAGGGCTCCCTTGAGTATCTCCAGTAGGGCAGGTCTCTTGTTAGCAAATTCTCTCAGCATTTGTTTGTCTGTGAAAAATTTAAGCTCTCCCTCAAATTTGAAGGAGAGCTTTGCTGGATAAAGTATTCTTGGCTGGAAATTTTTCTCACTCAGAATTTTAAATATATCGTGCCACTGCCTTCTGGCCTCCATGGTGGCTGCTGAGTAGTCACTACTTAGTCTTATGCTGTTTCCTTTGTATGTGGTGAATTGCTTTTCTCTTGCTGCTTTCAGAACTTTCTCCTTCTCTTCTGTGTTTGACAGTGTGATCAGCATATGTCTCAGAGTGGGTTTATTTGGATTTATTCTATTTGGAGTTCACTGAGCATTTATGATTTGTGTATTTACGTTGTTTAGAAGATTTGGGAAATTTTCCCCAACAATTTCTTTGAATACTCTTCCTAGACCTTTACCCTTTTCTTCCCCTTCTGGGACACCAATGAGTCTTATATTTGGATGTTTCATATTACCTATCATATCCCTGAGGTCCATTTCGATTTTTTCAATTTTTTTCCCCATTTTTTCTTTTATGCTTTCATTTTCCATTCTGTCATCTTCGAGGTCACTGATTCGTTGTTCAACTTCCTCTAGTCTTGTACTATGAGTGTCCAGAATCTTTTTAATTTGGTCAACAGTTTCTTTAATTTCCATAAGATCATACATTTTTTTATTTCGTCTTGCAACATCTTCTTTATGCTCTTCTAGGGTCTTCTTGATTTCCTTTGTATCCCGTACTATGGTCTCATTGTTCATCTTTAGTTCTTTGAGTAGCTGCTCTAGGTGCTGTGTCTCTTCTGACCTTTTGATTTGGATGCTTGGGCTTGGGTTATCCATATCGTCTGGTTTTTTCATATGCTTTATAATTTTCTGTTGTTTTTGGCCTCGTGGCATTTGCTGAACTTGATAGGGTTCTTTTAGGATTTGTAGACCAATTGAAGTCCTTATCTCTAATTTATCAGATCCACAGCTTCGTGAAGTACACTTTCTCTAACTAACCAGCAGGTGGCATCCACGAGCCACCTGTTCTCCACAAGCCAGTTCTCCCCTGCTTAGCCTTCGTGGTGAGTGGGGGAGTGAGTCTTGTGGGGTCCAATTGGTGTACCAAGCTTGCGTGTGTAGTTGGTGTTGCCTGCCCTGTATATGGGGCGTGTTTCTGGGCAGTCAGGGAGGGGGGGGTGGCCCTAACAATCAAATTTCCCTGGTGATCCTGGAGTTTTAAAGCTGCTGCAATAGTCTAATCCTTCAGTTCAGTCCTGCCACAGTTTGTCTCTGCCACTGACCCACAAGTCCTTGGTATTGGCGTATGGCTCCTGAGACTTGCAAGTCGGCCCTTCTTCCAGGCTGTGCACCCCAGGTCCTCTGTTGAGGGATGACTGTGCTATGTCACAGGTGAGTGCCGTCCCCCCAGGGCAGTTCTGGGCTGCTGGGCTGTGTAGGGAGGCTCCCAGTCTGCTGAAATGATGGCTGAATGGAGCTTTGTTAATTCACACTGCTCCACCTTCCCAACTCTGGGACAATCAGCTGAGGTTGCAGGGAAGGCTAATGTCCACGCCCAGTTTTGTGGTGTGTGCCTGTTATTTGAAGCACTTCCATCCCACTGGGTTGTCTGGGGCAGGTCTGGGCTATGGGGCTGGCGATGGGCGGGAGTGTTTCCTGTCCACCAGGATGATGGCTGTGAGCGGACACCCTCCTTTTCTTGGGAAGTTGTGGTGTTTAGTGAATTTTCTCAGCCACTGGATTATTGCCTTTTGTCTCAGAGCTCTCTTAGTTCTGCTCTTGACTTGACCTGCCCAAATTGCAAGTCTTTGAAGCTTTCTGTATTGGGCTTCTTAGAGTAATTGTTTTAGAAAAAGAAAAAAGGATTGAAAAAAAAAAAAGGGCCCTCCTCAGAGATCTAATGGGTTATTGAAATGCTAAGAGACAAAGCAACCGGGGCCATTAAGGAAAGGCCCACAGGGCAGAGAGATCAGCTTTTCTTTGGGATTTGCATATGCGCCTCAGGGCCCTTCCCCTTTCTATGTTCACCAGAACTCCAAAAATCCTCCGCTTTTATTTTGGAGTTTTTCATGTTGTTTTTTTTCTATGCCTGTCTCCTCTCTGCTGGGCTGGCTGCTCTCAGATTCTCTTGTGTCTGGTCTCAGTCTATCTATGGTTGGAGTTTGGATCAGTAGAATGAGTTTCCGATAAGGGCTGCCACTGCAGTTCTCCCTTCTCCTTCCCGGAGCTGACAGCCCCTCCTCCCATGGGACCGAGCCTGGCAGGGAGGGGCGTGGCTCCCCTGGCCGCAAAAGCTTACAGATTTTGCTGATCTCAGCAGTTCCACATTTTCATGAGTGTTGTATGAAGTATGCCCAAAGTCAGATTGCTCTGTGGTGTCCAGTCCACGCAGTTCCTCGGAACGGCTTTTTAAATGGATAAGGGGGAGTTTCTGGAAGAGTTGTGAGGAGCTTGATAGAAAAGGCCAAAACTGCTTTAAAGAGACTGTTTGTGGAAATATGGACTCTAAAGATACTTCAGATGAGGACTTGAGCAGAAATGATGAATGTGTTCTTGCAAACTGGAAGAAAGGTGATCCTTGTTTTAAAGTGGCACAAAATTTGGCAAAATTGAGTCCTGGTGTCAGATGGAAGGAAGAATCTGGAAGAAACAACCTGGAATACTTAGCTGAGGAGATCTCCAGACTACGTGTGGAGGACATATCCTGGCTTCTCCTTGCAGCTTATAGTAAAATGCGAGCAGAAAGAGATAAACTTAGAACTGAACTCTTGGGTTCAAAGAAACCAGAAGTTGATGGCTTGGAAAATTACAGGCTTCCAGGGGGTGGAATCCCAGAAGCTACAGCTCAACATGAGGATGTAACCAAACATGGAACCCAGCCGCCATTTCAGTACAAGCCAAGGTTGGAAAAGCAGTTAAGCAGAAAGGATTTGTGGAAAGTCCTATTGTCTGATGGCTTTGACCCCTTTATGCTTCATGCAAAGCCAACAGAATTTTTGCGAGATCTTTATAGACAGAGCCATTGCCGGTATGGACTGGAGGAGACAGACAAGGAAAAAATTGAAGGAAAAATCTCTTCAAAGACAGAGCCATGGAGGTTGAGGTCTGGAGTCAGGAGGTCTTGGGCTGGGAGAGCGGAGCAGCCCACACGCAGGGAAAGGGTGAGTTTGCCATGGAGGTCGAGGGCGGGCTTTCTGCCTGGATGCTCTGGAAGAGTTTTGCCACCCGAGGTCCCAAAGAGGGTGGAGCACATTCCCAGGGAATTGGGGAGAGCCTGGCTGCCACCACACTGTTCTGAAGGGGTTGAGTGTGTGCTCTAGAGATGGAAGGGAATCCGGGAGCTGCCCTGAGGTTTTAGGAGGGTGGAGCCGAGAAGGTGGTCTCCCCAATGTGTGGAAATGTTGGAGCACTCACCCAAGCATTTGGAGAAGAAACCGCTGCCAAAAAGGCCCTTGGGAAGGGTTAGGCTCCCACTCTCTCAAGCCCCAAGGATGCAACATTGTTTTGTTAGTGACTCTCAGAATTTGAAATCTAATGGAGTTTGTCCTGCGGGTTTTAGGAACTGTTTTGCTCCTGTTAACCCTGTTTTCCTTACTGTTTCTCCTTATGGCAATGGAAATGTTTATCCTATGAATGTCTCTTCTTTGTATATTCAAAGCATATAACTTGTTCTAAGTTCACAAATCCACAGCTAGAGGGGAATTATGCCTTAGGACTGACCACGCCTAAATTGATTTTGATTGGATTTTGTACTTAACTTTTGTTACTGAAATGATTTAAGTTTTTGTGATATTTTGATGGAATGAATATATTTTGTATTTGGAAAGATAATGTCATTTTGGGGTCCAGGGGGTGGAATGTGCTGGTTTGAGTGTATTGTGTCCCCCAAATGCCATTATCTTTGTGGTCTTGTGTGGGTCAGGCATTTTGGTGATGGTTGGATTTGCTTGGAATGTGCCCCACCCAGCTGTGGGCAATGATTCTGATGAGATGTTCCCATGGAGGTGTGGCCCCACCCATTCAGGGTGGGCCTTTATCGGTGGAGCTATATAAATGAGCTGACTCGGGGAGGGGGAGGAAAGGGAGTGCAGCTGGGAGCGATGTTTTGAAGAGGAGTAAGCTTGCTAGAGAGGAGCATCCTGGGAGAAAGCCGTTTTGAGGCCGGAGCTTTGGAGCAGACGCCAGCTGCCTTCCTAGCTAGCAGAGGTTTTCCGGACACCATTGGCTGTCCTCCGGTGAAGGTACCTGATTGTTGAGGTGTTACCTTGGATGCTTTGTGGCCTTAAGACTGTAACTGTGTAGTGAAATAAACCCCCGTTTTATAAAAGCCTATCCATGGCTGGTGTTTTGCATTCTGCAGCATTAGCAAACTAGAACAGGTGGGATTAGGGGGAAAATACAATCAATGCAAACTAGAGACTATAATGGAAACATTGTATAATGCTTCCTTTAATATAACAGAGGCAAGATTCCAAAGCTAAATGCATATGGGATGGTGGGGAAAATGGGAAGGTTATGGGACTCCTAGCACTGGTGATGATGTCTGACTCTTTATCCTACTTTAGGTTAATGCTATCTTTCCTTTTGTTGCTTTCTAGCTGTCAAGTTCTGTTTTTTTTTTTGTTTGTTTGTTTTGTTTTCTCTCTCTCTTTTCTTTTTCTTTTGCCTCTTTGCTTTCTTTGACACTCCTTCTTTGTGGAAGAAATGGAGATGTCCTTATATAGATAGTGGTGATGGTGCTGAATACATAAATATGTGATTATACAGGGAACCAATGATTGTTTACTTAGAACAGAGTGTATGGTGTGTGAACAAAACCATCTTAAAAGAAATGAGGTGGTGAAGAAATCTTGAGGGCACTATATTGAGTGAAATAAGACAGACAGATAAAGGCAAATATTGCAGGTTCTCACTGATATGAACTGATTCTAATACATAGATTCATTGACATGAAATATAAGTTACCAGGATATAGAATGAGGCTGAAGAATAGGGAGTGGTTGCTTATTATCAGCAGAATGTTCAAGTAGGGAGAACTTAAACATTTGGAAATGGACAGGGGTGATGGTAGCATGTTGTGAGAAAAACTAACAGTGCTGAAAAGTGTGTGAAGGTGGTGGAAAGGGGAAGCTCAAAGTCACATATGTCACCAGAAGGAAAGTTGGAGGTTAAAAGATGGGAATGTATAAAACAGTGAATCTTGTGGTAGACAATGTTTGTGATTAACTATACAAATATTAGAAATCTCTCTCACAAACTAACACAAGTGTATGACAATATAACTAGACAATTAAAAATAGAGAGGCAGATAAGGAAAAAATATATACACCTATTGCAAACTGTATACTACAGTTTGTAATATTTCAACATTCTTTCATCAACAGTAATGAATGTACTATATCAAAACTATGAATCAATAATGGAAGGGACATTGTTAGGGGTATGTGAGGATTTGAGCTTCCTTTTTTTTGTCTTTATTTATTTTCTGTAGTAATGAAAATATTCTAAACTGAAAAAAAAATGTGGTGATGGATGCACAACTGTATGATGGTACCATGGGCAATTGATTGCACGCTTTGGATATTTGGGTAGTTGTATGCTTTGTGAACATCTCAATAAAATATATGAAAGAGAAAAAGAATGATACTATATATTGATAAAAGGGATAATTCTTCAAGAAAACAAAACATTCAAAAATATTTATGCACCAAGCCAGAGTGCCCCAAAATTCATGAGGCAAACACTGAGAACACTAAAAGGAGAAGTAGATGCTTTCACAATCATTGTTGGAGACTTCAATACATCACTCCAATCAATGGATAGAGTATCTAGACAGAAGATCAATAAGGAAACAGAGTTGTTAAATTTTATGATAAATGAACTAGACTTGTGTGCTGGTTTGAATGTATTATGTCCCCCAGAAAAAGCCATATTCTTTGATGCAATCTTGTGGGGCAGACGTATTAGTGGGGATTAAGTTGGAATGTTTTGATTAGGTTGTTTGCATGGAAATGTGCCACACCCAACTGTAGGTGATAACTCTGATGAGATATTTCCATGGAGGTGTGGCTCCACCCATTCAGGGTGGGCCTTGATCAGTAGAGCCATATAAATGGGCTGACAAACAGAAGGAACTCAGTGCAGCTGCAGCTGTAAGTGATGTTTTGAAGAGGAGCTATAGCCAAGAGGGACACTTTGAAGAAAGCGCAGGAGCTACAGATGAGAGACAGTTTGAAGACGGCTGTTGAAAGCAGACTCTTCCTCTGGAGAAGCTGAGAGAGGGCAAACATCCCAAGTGCAACTAAGAGTGACATTTTTGAGGAACTGCAGCCTAGAGAGGAATGCCCTGGGAGAAAGCCATTTTGAAACCAGAACTTTGGAGCAGATCCCAGCCATGTGCCTTCCCACTTAACAGAGGTTTTCTGGACACCATTGGCCATCCTACAGTGAAGGTGCTGATGTGTTATCTTGGACACTTTATGGCCTTAAGAATGTAACTGTGTAACTAAATAAACCCCCTTTATAAAAGCCAGTCCATTTCTGGTGTTTTGCATTCCAGCAGCATTAGAAAACTAGAACAACTTGACAGACATTTATAGAACACTACACCTCACAACAGCAGGATACACATTTTTCTCAAGTGCTCATGGGGCATTCTCTATGATGGATCCCATGTTGGGTAACATACTAAATCTCAAAAATTTAAAAATATTGATATTAAACAAAACACTTTCTCAGATAATAATGAAATGAATTTGGAAATAAATAACAGGCAGAAGATTGTGAAATTCATGAATACATTGAAGCTAAACAACACACTCTTAGAAAACCATTGGGTAAAGGAAGAAATTACAAGAGAAATTAGTAAATACCTTGAGGAAAATGACAATGAAGACACAACATATCAAAACTTATGGGATGCAGCAAAGTTGGTGCTGAGAGGGAAATTTATTGCCCTAAACACCTACATTAACAGAGAAGAGAGAGCAAAATTTGCAGTTAACTCTTCACATAGTGGATCTACAGAAGGAACAGCAAACTAACCCAAAGGAAACAGAAGGAAAGAAATAAAGATTAGAGGAGAAATAAATGAAATTCAGAACAGGAAAACAATAGAGAGAATCAACAAAACCAGAAGTTGGTTCTTTGAGACAAACAACAAATTTGATGTACCTCTAATTAGGCTAAAAACAACAACAATAAACAACAACAACAGCAACAAAACAAGAGTGTGGATGCAAATAAATGCAATCAGAAATGGGAAAGGAGACATAACTGTGGACACTGCAGAAATAAAGACGATAATGAGAAGATACTATGAACAACTACATGCTAATATAGTAGACAACTAGACAAAATGAACAACTTGTTAGAAAAGCATAAACAACTGGCATTGACTTGAGAAGAAATAGATGACCTAAACAAACCAAGCAGAAGTACATAAATATAGTCAGTCATTAAAAAGCTCCCCAAAAAGAACTGCCCAGGACCAGACAGCTTCACATGTGAATTCTACCAGGCATTCAAGAAAGAATTACTATCAGTTCTGCTCAAACTCTTCAAAAAAATTGAAGAGGAGAGAAAGCTACCCAACTCATTCTGTGAAGCCAACATCACATTAACTCCAAAATCAGACAAAGATTCTACAAAAAAGAAAATTATAGACCAATCTCTCTAAAGAATACAGATGCAAAAATCCTCAACAAAATACTCCCAAATTGAATCCAGCAGAACATTAAAAGAATTATACACCATGACCATGTGGAGTTTATTCCAGGTACGCAAGGCTGGTTAAACACAAGACAATCATTTAATATAATACACCACATCAATAAATCAAAGCAGAAGAACCACATGTTATCTCCATCTACATAGAAAGGACATTTGACAAACTTCAACATCCTTTCTTGATGAAAATAATTCAAAAGATAGGAGTAGAAGGGAATATTCTCATTATGATAAAGGCAATATATGAAAAATCCACAACTAATATCATACTTAATGGAGAAAAGCTGAAAGCTTTCCCTCTAAGATCAGGAACAAGACAGGGATGCCCACTATTGCCATTGTTATTCAACATTGTGCTGCAGTTTCTAGCTATAGCAATTAGGCAATAAAAAGAAATAAAAGGCATTCAAATTGTACAGGAAAAATTAAAACTTTCACTCTTTTCAGATAACTTGGTTCCATATGTAGAAAACCCAGAAAAAAAAAACTATAGCAAAGCTATTAGAAATACTCAATGATTACAGTCATGTGGCAGTCTACAAGATCAACATGCAAAAATCTGTAGTGTTCTTATACACAAGTAACATGCAAAAAGAGGAAGAAATCAAGAGAAAAATTCCATTTAGAATAGCATCCAAATGTATCAAGTATTTAGGAATAAACTTAACCAAGGCCACAAAAGACCTATACACAGGAAAACTACAAGAAACTGCTAAAAGAAATCAAAAAGGACCTAAAAAAAATGGAAGAACATATCATGTTCATGGATTGGAAGACTAAATTTAAGATGCCAATTCTACATAAACTGATTTATAGAGTCAATACAATACCAGTTAAAATCCCAACAACTTACTTTACAGAAATAGAAAAACAAATAACCAAATTTATTTAGAAGGGCAAGGTGCTCTGCATAGGCACCTTGAGAAAGAGGAATGAAGTGGGGGGTCTCATACCACCTGACTTTGAAGAATATTACAAAGCTACAGTGCTCAAAACAGCATTTACTGGCATAAGGATAGATATTACAACAAATAGAATTGAACTGAGTGTTCAGAAATAGCCCCTCCCATCTATGGACAATTTGTCTTTGATAAGGCAATCAAGCCAAAGCAACTGGAACACAGCACTCTCTTCAATAAATGTGTTTGGAGAACTGGATATCCATTTCCAAAATAATGAAAGAAGACACCTATTTCACACCTTATATAAAAATTAGCACAAAATGGATCAAAGACCTAAATATTTGACCTAAGGCCACAAGGCTCTTAGAAGGAAATGTAGGGCAATATCTTAAAGATGTTGTAATAGGAGGTAGTTTCCTAGACCTTACACCCAAAGTGTGAGCAAACAAAGAACCAGTAGACAAATGGGATCTCCTCAAAATTAAATACTTTTGTACATCAAAGGACTTTGTCAGATAGGTAAAAAGGCAGCCCAGGCAATGGGAGACAATATTTGGAAACAACATATCAGATAAGGGTTTAATATCAAATATATAAACAACCCTACAACTCAACAACAGAAAGGCAAACAGCCCAATTAAAAAATGGGCAAAAGCCATGGACAGACACTTTTCTGAAAAGAAAATACAAATGGCTCAAAAACATATGAAAAAATGCTGAATTTTGCTGGCTATTAGAGAAATGCAAATAAAAACCATAATGAGATATCGTCTCACACCTAACAAAATAGCAATTATCTGAAAAACAGAAAATGACAAGTGCTAGAGAGGATGTGGAGAAAGAGGCACACTTATTCCCTATTGGTGGGAATGTAGAATGGTGCATCCACTCTGGAAGACAGTGTGGTATTTCCTCAGGTAGCTATGTATAGATTTGCCATATTACCCAGCTATTCCATTACTATGTATATACTCAGAAGGCATGAAAGTTAAGACGTGATTGGACATTTGTTAACCAATGTTTATTGCAGCATTATTAACAATAGCCAAGAGATGGAAACAGCCCAAATGTCCATCAATGGAAGAGAGGATAAAAAACTGTGGTACATACACAGGATGGACTATTACTCAAGTATAAGACAAAACAAAGACATGGACCATATAATAACATGAATGAATCTTAAGAACATTATGTTGAGCAAAGTTAGCCAGAAGCAAAAGGAATAATACTGCATGGTCTCACCAATATGAACTAACATTAATGAGTAAACTTTGAGAGTTAAAAGCTGATAACACAGGCTATCAGGAGATAAAAAGAGGGTAGAGATTGGGCATTTGATGCCAAAGGATTACAGAATATTCAGCATGATTGGATACATCCAGGAATAGATATCATAATAAAGTGTGATGGTAGTACAATATTATAAGTACACTAAACAAAGATGTCCATGAGTAAAGCTTAAAGAGGTTGACTAGGGGCAGGTATGACACCTGAGGTAAAGATAAAAGATAAAGCCTGGGACTGTTAAAATTAGTAAAAACTGGAGTGGTCAATGATTGTGATTTAATGTACAAATATAAAAATGTTCTTTAATGTGGGAGAACAAATGAATGTAAACCATGCAAAGTATTTAAAAGGGGATGGTACTGGGGAAAAATTTAATCAAAGCAAACTGGAGTCTATGATCAACAGTAACATTGTAATATGCTTCCATTACATGTAACAAAGGCAATATAATAAAATTAAATGTGTATGAGAGCAGGATATAAGGGAGGGATATGGGATTCTTGGTAGTGCTGTTGTTGTCTGACCCTACTATTATATTGTATTGTAAGACATTTTATATTTTTTTATAATCTTTATTTTATTTTTTTAGAAAAACCTTTCCTTCATAGTAATCAATGTATTAGAGTGCTGATTGTGGTGAGCCCTTTATCATGGAACTTGCCCTCATGAAGCTTGTCACTGCAAAGGAGAGGCTAAACCTGCTTACAATTGTGCCTAAAAGTTTCCCCGAGTACCTCTGTTGCTCAGATGTAGCCCTCTATCTCTAAGCTAACTCAGCAGGTGAACTCATTGCCCTCCCCCCTACATGGGATATGTCTCCCATGGTGGTAAATCTCCCTGGCAACATGGGATATGACTTCCTGGGATGAGTATGGACCAAAAATCATGAGATTGAGTACATCTGCTTGACCAAAAGTGGGATGCAAATTGAAACAAAATAAAGTTGCAGTGGCTGAGAGATTCCAAAGGGTGTCGAGAGGTCACCCTGGTGAACATTCTTATGCACTACATAGGTAACACTTTTTAACTTTTAATGCATTTAATGCATTGGAATAGCTAGAAGTAAACAACTGAAACTATCAAACTGCAACCCAGTAGCCTTGAGTATTGAAGACGACTGTATAGTAATGTAGTGTGACAGTGTGATTGTGAAAGCCTTGTAGATCATTCTTCTTTTATCCAATGTATGGATGGATGAATAGAAAAATGGGGACAAAAACTAAATGAGAAATAGGGTGGGAGGGATGATTTTGCTGTTCTTTTTCACTGTTATTTTTTATTCTTATTTTTACCTTTGCTGGTATAAGGAACATGCTACAGTGAAGAGGGACACTTTAAAAAATGCACAGAAGCTGAGAGAGTAGCTGCAGATGAGAGATAGTTTGAAGACAGCTGGTGAAAGCAGACTCTTGCTCTGGAGAAGCTAAGAGAGGACAAACACTTTAAGAGCACCTAAGAATGACATTTTTGAAGAACTGCAGCCCAGAGAGGAAAATCCTGGGAGAAAGCCATTTTGAAATCAGAACTTTGGAGCAGATGCCAGCCATGTGCCTTCCCAGCTAACAGAGGTTTTCTGGACACCATTGGCCATCCTCCAGTGAAGGTACCCATTTGTTGATGGCTTACCTTGGACACTTTATGGCCTTAAGCCTGTGACTTTGTGGCCAAATAAACCCCTTTTATAAAAGCCAATCCATTTCTGGTGTTTTGCTTAACAGTAGCATTAGCAAACTAGAACAGATGGAGTGCACAATCTCTTCTATTAAATATATTATATAGCCCTTATTATGTTACCCACTCCTTATAAAACTGGATAATAATTAAAAGATTAATTATTGTTCTTCTATATGAAAAGTTTTTAAAATGTTGATTGAATTTATTAATTCATTACCTAGTTAGCTAGTCATTCAAAAAAGCCTATTCAACATGGTATATTTTGTTACATAGTTCATTTTGTTGTGTCATCTCTTCATTCCTAAAATAAAGCATATTTTGCCTGGATGAACTATTCTTTTCTGTATTATTGAATTATGCCTACAATTATTTTATTAAAGATTTTTATGATCATTGGCATTAGTAAGATTTGTCTACATTGTTTTTTTTGTTTTTGTTTTTGTTAAATTGCCTTTATCAACTTTTGGTATTGATGCTATATTTACCATATAAAATTAATAACAAATGCTAATAATTGTCTTAAATGGTGAGATTATAAAGCAGTTATCCTGCTCCTATGACCTTGGAATTGAGAAGTTTGAGAACTAAAATGCAATTATAAAGAGGTTCTAGTAAGACCCTGCTAAGAAATTACCATAATTAGAATCATATGGTTTAAGTTACCTGTTACTTCTCCTCACATTAATACATGTTTTATTTTCATTTCTAGTCTCTATGTTCCATGATTACAGGGTTTGTGTCTTCTGCATCTACATGCTTTCCATAACCTAGCAAAACATGCACCTTTTGATCAGTCAATATACATTGATTGCATTGAATTGAAATTAATTTAAGCAAAAAGCATATTGTTTTCACAGCCACACACACATGTATGAGAACTTTCTTTTGAAATTACACCATTTCTATAATATTCTAAAATTCTTTATAATAAAAAAATCAGAATCTTTATTAATGTTTATAATGTAGCTCCCATACACCTGTTCATAGACAATCTCCGCTGTACTCTATTACTTTATATACAGTATTATTAGTTTGGTCACTCTGTCAATCATGGGAATATAATACCAAGCTGTCTACTCCACCTACAACCTGCTGAGAAGAATCATGAGGGAAGCTTTGTGCACAGCCTCATTCCTAACACTGTGTTGAAAAATATTTCCTTCACAGGCACACTTCATGATTAAAATAAAAAGTGGCATATCCAACCATCCAGCTGAAATCAAGTATTTGAAAATTAATTACCGTTGATGACCTTGTTCTTGTTATCCTAAAACCATCTGCATTTGATGTGAATCATTTTAAGCTATCATATTTTTAGAGGGCTCATAGAAATCATCAAAACACACTAGAGATCCCTAGGACTACTAGATCAAAATACTAAATATACGACAAAAGTGGATATTTTTTATATTATAAGTACTTTGTACACTTTTATAACTCAGTGATATATACATATTTCATTTTATGGTCATTCTATATAAATCTCTATGTTGTTTGTTAAGTGTAAATGAATACATTAATCAATCTCAAAATATAATTACATAATATTGTTATAAATTATATGCATTATAAATGTTACTATATACATAATATAATAATATTTCGTAAACTATTTTACTCTTCTGATCCTAAATTGGCACTGATAATTTAATTTGGAATGAGGCATAGAATAATTGTTATTGGTTACTTTCTGCTACTAGTGATTTAAAGAAATCTATTTTAATAAATTAAAATATACCTAATACCAATTTAAACCATACCAAATACATGTATTATTGTATTACAAATTTTTTTAGCTTGTAGGAATATGTTTAGATGTTTCTATTATGTATTTCTATAATGTGTGTGTATACAATGCTCTCTGCATTAAAAGACAATGAATTAAAAACTTTTAGAAAACAGAGACTGTCAAAGATAATTTATTCTATGTATTTAATTTTATTTTCAAATTGGATAATTCAAAATTTAAAGAACAATGAAAATAGCCTTTCAAACCATAGTCAATTTTTTAATAAATCCTAAAGATATTTGAGCAGATAACTTCTAATTAATTTTATAAAGAAGGGAGATAGTGTCATTGAATATATGCAACTGTGACTACTGTATAATTGGCAAATGACCAAACAGCAATTTAGAATTGGTACTTGAAAGCTTTTTAAAGCAGATAGCTGATAACTTCATTGTTCAAGACCAGCAGGTGTTCTCACAAATTACCTGAAGTAATTTGCAGTACAGATGTGCAGCAAAGCTTCACATTAAATATAGGTAGGGTTTGTGTAGTTCTTTCAATAAAAGCAAATCAAAGGTAATTTCATCTTTTTTGTTTCTGGTACCTATGAGTTATTATATAATTATTGTCTCTGCTTTCATGAAAATGTGTAAAATATAATATTTCATCCAAGGTGGCATATCCAAGTTCTTAAGTTACTTAAGCAATTAGAATTTAAATTTTATTTTTAATGAGATTAATAAAGCCTGTAAAAGAGATATGTTAGTTTTTGTGGTTATTAGCAGTTATTTCATAGCTTGATTTCTATGTGTAAAACAGAATATTGTGCATAGATAAATTTATATACTGTTCTGTTGAAATATGTTGTCTGTTTTACTTGTGGCTTTTGCTTTTTTCACACAAATGCAAATGTTGCAATGTTTAATTCTAATTGGAAAAAAATACCATCTATTAGGTGCCAAGTACAAGGGCATAATAAGCGTTTATGAAGTCACAACGACATTTTCAGCAAATCACTTATGTTTATATGTTTTTACCTAGTTTCCAACAAAACTTATATGAGAGTTATATTAATTTTGATGTTTCCTAAGTCCTTTAATCCATCTAGGGATGAACTTTGATATTAGCATAATATATCTGTGTTGGTTTGGATGTATTATGTCCCCCAAAATGCCATTATCTTTGATGTAGCCTTGTGGTGTTGATTAGGTTGGAGACTTTTAGTGTTGATTTGGTTGGAGACTTTTGATTGGATGTTTCAGTGGAGATGTGATCACTCAATTGTGGGCGAGATCTTTCACTGGATAATTTCCATGGGGGTGTGGCCCCACCCATTCAGAATCGGCCTTGATTAGTTCACTGGAGCACCATATAAGCTCAGACAGAAGGAGAGAGCTAGCTACAGCCAAGAGGGACACTTTGAAGAATGCACAGAAGCTGAGAGAGTAGCTGCAGATGAGAGACAGTTTGAAGACAGCTGGTGAAAGCAGACTCTTGCTCTGGAGAAGCTAAGAGAGGACAAACACCCCAAGAGAAACTAAGAGTGACATTTTTGAGGAACTGCAGCCTAGAGAGGAAAATTCTGGGAGAAAGCCATTTTGAAACCAGAACTTTGGAGCAGATGCCAGCCATGTGCCTTCCCAGCTAACAGAGGTTTTCTGGACATCATTGGCCATCCTCCAGTGATGGTACCCAATTGTGGATGACTTACCTTGGATACTTTATGGAGTTAAGATTATAAATTTGTGACCAAATAAACCCCCTTTATAAAAGCTGATCCATTTCTGGTGTTTTGCACTCTGGTAGCATTAGCAAACCAGAACAATAGCTTTCTTTGTTTTATGTAAATGTAATCTGCAATTCACTATTTTTTTAGTTCCAATCATTTTAATGAGCAGCAATTATTCTGTACTTAAATGTTTTTTAATCATCCATTTTTAAATATCTCTTAATTTTGAGAAAACAGATCTTTTGGTATTCTGCAAAACTTTTAATTGATAAGTAATGTTACCAAAGCATATTTTTTACACATTGCATGTTAAAGTTTAAGGATGTGTATACTTTTAAAGTGCTTGATTTTCTAAATTTCAAGGAGAAAAAGTGTATTTTAAACTCCAGAATCAAACATATTACTTCTCCCTGATTAAACCTTTGTTTCAAAACCTTCATCTCCAATAGAGACACTTCAACTGTGAAGATTATGAGTTAGGGAAATTTAGTCAAAATCAGGTCAATGAATTGCAAAACATGAGTGCTCCAACTGATTTATGACAATGGAAAATTTAAGCTACCATAGGAAATATGTAGGTTCATTTTGTTACCTGCAAATTCAATCTTTACAAATGTAAATAGCAAGAAAACTCACATTTTAGAAATGTCATGATGCATGTCTAATAGCTTTGATAAAGTTTACTATTGAAAAATGAAGTTTGATTTGCATGCTATGGAGAAAAATGAGAGAAATGTCAATGTAATTAACTCTTTAGCTCATCAAATTTTATCACAATTTCATTTTGTGATAAGAGAAATTTCTCATCAAAATTTGCTACTGATGAGGGTAAGCAAACATATTTTGGAAGAAGTTTATATTAGACTACAATAACATTTCTTTATTGACATGTTTTAGCATGTTAAGTATTTCATTTTAAAAACTAATTGAAATAACATTTTCTGTCATTAGTTGAATATATTAAATGGATTTTGTTTTATAATTATATAGGTTAGTTGTGACTGTGATTGTTTATTGCCAACCCTGATTATTAGAGATTCAGTGGTTTATAACTTTATTTAAGACAGCATCACCCATAATGTACCTCAAACAGGAAAAAAAAAAAAAAAGACTCAATTTTAGTAATTTTCTACTGCAGGTAATAAAATCAAAACTATCAATCAAATGTCTGGGGTTCCCCTTTTATTCATTTATTTCTTTTCCTTTTTCTTTTTTCTTTTTGTAGTTGTTAGGGAATAAGTGTGAAAGCAATATGCAAGATACACAAAATTAGGAAATTTAATTTTATAAATTCAAGTGAAGAATTGTTAACAAGAAAAAACCTTTTTGAAAGCCATTGTAAGAGTTCCACAGTCAAATACAAGGAAAAAATAGCAAGGGTTATTGTCCTGCTTTCCCAAAGTCAACACTGTAGAAACAAAGAGGAAGGTGTGAAGAACTGACATTTAAAGCAAAAGATGAGAAAACTCCAGGCAGACTGATGTTTGCTTCAAACTGCAGATATGCTGCAGAAGCCTGGACAAGTGGCAACTGTGGCAGTGATAGGAAATTCACAGGACATAGGGAGAACTTGGATGCAGAGTCCCCTATCACACACTGCAGTGATTCAATGCCATTCCATTAATCCCACCAGCAGGCTAAGATAGATTTGAGCACCACCAGCATTACAGGGAAATATCTGGGTAACACCAAAGGCTGGTAAAAGTGATATGCTAATGGAAACTGACAACCACTCTGGGGATTCTTTCCAGGCAGTCTCTATCCAAAGGAGAAATCTTACCACAGAGCTGCTTCCTGACTAATAGACTTTCTGCATAAGGCAGGTGGTCAATAGCGGCTTTCTGCTTTGAACTTCATTCTCCCCTATTCATTTCTACTAATACAGAGGCACAAAAATTATGGCCTCAGGTTTAGTTTCCCAAGAGCACTTTTTTCAGGGTAAAGGATATCTCCAGGGGAACATAAAACAAAATAACTAGCTATCAGAGGAGGATATAGAGGCTGGGGAGGAAAGAGAAAAAATGCAAAGCATATGCCACCTGAAGCTTACTGATTGGAATAGATAGGTCCTTTTTATTATTCAGGTAAACATATCATTGAAGAGATGAGGAATGATTTTGAAATGTAACTTGACATTTTAAAATTTAGCATATGCTATTCCAAAAGAAATTGGGCAAAATTCTGGTAAAAGAAACAGTAAGATAGAAATAGACATACAGTCATGTCAATAACTGATTTCCCAGAAAGACAGACATGGAAAAAGATAAAATATTTGAAATAACAATGGAAATCCATTTTCAAGGATTAATAAACAAAACAACCCAGTGTGAAAGATCCAATCATTAATGAAGAGAAGAGTTAAGGAAAACAAGCATCCAGAAATGCCCTAGTGAAACTTAAGTATAAAATGTCAATTAAAAAATTCCAGAAAAATCAGATTATATGGAAAGGAACCAGATTCAAATTTTACAAAATATTTTTCAGGAGCAATATATGACATATAACAATGCAATAGTACTTTCATATAATTAAATGAAAAGAACTTTGTAAATATGAGGTTTTATAAAATTTGTCATTCATTGAAAATAGGACAGGAAGACTCATAAGATATCCCAGGAATATATGAAGGCAAGATTGTCCAGGAAAGAAAGATAATTAAATACAAACAATTTTCTTATTGAAGAGGATATAATACATATAGAGATTAAATTATTGAGAATACTTTTAAAACCATATGCAAAAAGCTTTGAAAACTCAGAATAAATGAAAAAAATCCCAGAAACATTTTAAAGAAATATAAAAAATAAAATCTTTGAATAGTTATATAGTTATTGAATAAAATGAAATGGTTAAAAAACCCTCTGTGATGGTTGAGTTTGTGTGTCAACTTGGTCAAGTGATGGTGCCTAGTTGTCTGGTCAAGCAAGCACTGGCCTGATACTGCAAGGACATTTCATGGCTGGCTAATAAACCAGAAGGCTGGTTTATTAAATCATCAGTTGATTGCATCTGTGGCTGATTCCACCTATGATAAACTAAGGGAGTGTCTTCCGCAGTGAAAGAATCCAATCAGTAGGATTTAATCCAATCATTTGGAGGCTTTTAAGGGAGAAGTGAGACCTTTCATTTCTCCCTCAGGCAGCCAGCCTCTCCTGAGGAGTTCTTCAAAGACCTTCATTAGAGTTGCCAGCTCACAGCCTTGCCTAAAGAATTTGGACTCATGAATCGCCACAGTTGTGTGAAATACTTTTATAAAATCTCATGTTTACAGATATCTCCTGTTGGCTCTTTTTTCTTTGGGGAACCCTAATATACCCTCCTCCAAAGAAAGCATCAATTGCTGGTGGCACCATAGCCAAACTTTGCAAAATCTCCATAGTCAAGTTCTGTGGATATATTTAACTCTTTTAGGAAAAAAAAATATATGGTACTATTTAACAACCATTATTTGGGGTCAGAAAAACCTTGGTACCAAAACTACAGACAATAAATGATGAAAAATCACATGCTTAATTCTTTCATTGATAGAGATGTAAAAATTCTAAACAAAATATTATAAAATCAAGTCCAATCATATACAAAAAAAGAATATACAACATGACCAAGTTGGATTATATCAAGTGTTCATAGATGGTTTAGTTTATTTAAATAATCAGTAAATGAAATCCATGGCATTATGTGATTATATAAAAAATAAATTTGATGACTCAATAGATAGAAAAGTAAAAATCCCCCACTTATCATTGGTAAAGATTCCTTGTAAATTAAGAACAGATAAATTTTTAAAATACACTAAAAAAGTATTTTCAAAGACAGCAAAATTTTTCTTAAGTTAAATGATTTTAGAAAGTGTTGGAGGAATTCTTTTTAAAATCATGAACTAGACAATGAATTCAACCAGCTTAAATCTATTTAATAATGCATTGAGGATACTTGCTAGTTTTGTTTTAAAATGCGGGAGGAAGGGATGAAATAAAACTGTTATTTGTTTATGATGTGATCAAATAGATAAAAGTCCAAAATTGGCTAAAAAAGTGATCAATAATTTTGGAAGAGTTTATCATGTGGGTGATTATAAGAAATATAAAAATCATTTGCATATATCTATAAAATCAGTAACCAACTTGAGAATATAAAATTACAAAGAGATAAAAATAATATCAGATATCTAGGACATAATTCTAGAAAAGTTACTGCTAAAAAAAAAATGTGAGCAAAATCTGATTAGATGTCAGAGAGCTTTATTGAAACAATTCATAAATTGGGGAGAATCCAATCACTGTGAAGTAGAGAGGAAATCTGCTAACAAAGAAAGAAACAGCTTTATAGACAGAAAAAGGGAGTATATTGGAAGGAAGTCTTCACTGGTTAATTCAGACAATATTTACCAATATGGCTAGTACAGATGGCTGCTTAGTACCGCGGGAGTTAGCTTGTGTAAGAATATGGAGTTGGGCATAGCTGGATGGCTGATTAAACTCTGTATTCTGGGCAAGCTGAGAATTTACAGGTAATAGAAACATATAGATTTGGGTTTGACTGACATGGGACTTAGCATGAACCTCGTGGTGTTGTAGCTACTAAGTTTTATTTATCAATACTCAGCATCTCTACAGATAAAACTACAAAAGGCATTAAGAAATATTACACAAGTTTTATATAAAAATTGATAATTTGTTTTTCAAAAAGGCAGCATTAGCAAAACAGAACAACATGTAAAGAACTCCAATGTACAAGAATAGATGGGAAATTTCCTAGATAGGAAAGAATTCCTAGAGAGGATTTCCTACAGAGGAAAGAATTGAAAGGAAATACTAGAAATCAAAAGCAGTATATAAAAAATGAGCCCTTTAATGGGCTCTTCAGTAGACTGGGCACAGCCAAGGAAAGAATCAATTAGTTTGGAAATAGGCCAACAGAAATAGAGAGATATCACATAATGATTAAGTAGCTAATTCCCCAAGAAGATGTACAATCATTAACATTGAGGCACCTAAAAATCAAAAGAGCATCAAAGAATACCTGAGGCAAAAGAACAAATGTGGTTTTAAGCCAGAAGTTTGTCGTAAATTGGTAACAGCATCCATAGAAAACTTCTACAGTCATTGTTTTTATTGTGCATCATTCCCAACAGCAATAAATGAGTTCCTCTTACTATACTACTTAGCTAGCAATTGGTTTTTCCAGGTTTTGTTGTTTTGTTTTATTTTTATTTATATTTCATTTGGCACTGATATCAATGTGTAGTAGTAGCTATCATTGTAATTTGATTTTTCATGTTGATAGTAGGTATTCTTGATATGATATGATGAAAAGTCACATCACTTCTGTGATCTTCCTCTAAAAAACCTACAACTTCATTCTAACCATGAGAAAAATATCAGGCAAATACCAATAGAGGAATATTCTGCAAAATATCTGACTGGTCCTCCTCAAAATTTTCATGGTCATCACAAACAAGGGAAATCTGAAAAAGTGTCACAGCTAATAGAAATCTGAGGAGATATGACACCTAAATGTAATGTGATATCCTGAATGGGATCCTGTAACTGTAAAAAGACAACAGGTTAAAACCAAGAATATATGAATGAAGAATAAATGTTGGTAATAATAATATTTCTCTATTGGTTATTTAATTTTGACTAATGTGCCAAAATAAGGAACAGTATTTTTAATAGCGGAAACTGAGCTGGATATACGGGAACTTTGTACTGTCTTCGCAATTTTTCCTAAATCTAAAACTTTTTGAATAACTATCATGGATTTTTTTTTTAGAAAAAGGTTATTAGTTAACCTAAATTAAAATTAGGCAGACCATGAAAAATTATGAATGTACCATGTACATAGGATAAGGGGTAACCCAATTCTAGGCCTTTGATGCAAATAGGAACTCAAAAATATAACTGAGTTAACACCGTTTTAAATGTACAATTAGCATTCATTGCAAAAAAAAAAATAATCATATGGGAAAAATAATGAGTAAATTTAAGTTTCTTAAGTTTATGATGCAGTAACAAATAACCTCAATATTGTCATGGCTTTCAAAAAAACAAAATTTATTTCTCACTCTTATTTTGTATCAGCTGTGTTTTGTCTGCAATACTGCTCCACATATCTGCATTCCAGTAACCAGACAATAAGAGAAGCCCCTCTAGGAAACAACAAACCTCATAGCAGAAAAAAATAATTCATTGTTTAAACCATGTGAAGGGTCTCAAAGATTCTACACAGATGCAGCATATATCACTTCAAGTTATATGGACAGACTTCATGTAAAAGGGGGAAAAGATTGCATTTTATTATAATGCTTTATAATTACTCCATTTTTAGGCATTTTTTATCAAATATTATTATAACAAAGATCAATAAACAGTGAATTTTGAACATGAAAAGCAAAGTCAGAGGGATTACATCTCTAGAAAGAGATATAATAAAAAATGGATAACACAAGTACAAAATGGAAGATTGCAAATAGAACAGGATAGCACCTCTGAAAACACGAATATATGAGAATATTATATATGAAAGTTCATAACAAATGTTTATGGGCTGAAAATAATGTGCATGCCCCAACTTGTGTGTTCTAAATTTTTCAGGCTTCCTTCAAGATATGTTAGCCTTGTAACTTAATCTGAGCCAGAAGAATCAGGGCAGAAGTGTTGCACACCACTTCTTGGCCTAGCCCTTCATATGTACTATGTTATTCTTATGCTTGAAGCTCACCTTCCCTGCAGTTGGAAGCAAAAACGTTCAGAGATGTCTGAGTGTCAAGATGATAACATATGGAATCTGTACGTTACTGCTTAAAGAAGAATAACCAGGAACCCAACCAATCTGCATTTTATAGACATTTACTTCATTAGATCAAACCTCTAAGATGTTAAGGTATATATCTCACTACAGTTGGAATTATTTACACTGATAAATACACAGATTGGTACTTTGAACTTACCTTCAACTTAAAAAGAAACCTTAAATATGCAGCATTGATTTAGTCGTCAGACAGTGAATTGTCAGGGTAACAATTACCACAAGCTGGCTAGCTCAAAGTCCGTGGCAGGCAGAGGGAAAAGACTTGGTAAATGTTTGGGTAAACATTTGGCAAATCTGAAGGCAGACCATGTGCCTTCAGAACCCTTGGCTGCAAGGAAAGAGTTTGGAAAAAGGTATATTTTTAGTGTTTTAATTAAAATTGACTGTATTAAACACTACAGGAAAAATAGGATCTCAGTAAAGAATCAGATTTTTTTTTTCAGCAGAAATGAAGGGAAATAGCTCCTGAAATCCAGATGGTTGATTAGTCTGCAAAGACAAGAAGATGAGATTTGTAAAAAGTTTTGAATAATAATTGCTCAATAAACCTTTCCAGTTTAATAAACTTACTAAGGCAAAGGTAAGTTTAAGTATGTGGCTTATGCCTATAGAACTTTCAGTCTGTTTACTGGCTGATGGAACTGATTGGAGGCAAATAAATTGTTCCTAGATTTTCTAAGTTTTCAGGGAAGTGCATTGCTTAATAAACAAAAAACTTGGACTAAAAATCTTGGAACATTCCAAGTTGGGACACTTAAACTTCCTCAAGAAGAAGGTGGGTTTCAGTCATATAACCCTAAAGAGGGCCAAAGAGAATAATGGATAACACTCAATGAGCTCCTTAGAATATTATGTAACTAGCCATGGTGAACAATGGTGGGAGAAGACTGATTGACTTTCAATTCAGAGATCATAAAATTTGGAATATGAAATATTTGGAGAAGAACACATCACAAAGATGCCAGATTTTGAACTGTGCAAGTAAATGGATAGGACTCTGAATTGTCACCGGTGGAGAGGGTGTGAGTGTGATCTGTGTAGAAAGCAGGGAAAAGATAGATATTTGATGACCAGAAGGGCACTTCAAAAGCAAAGTTTTCAGATAAGGTATTGTAGTCATATTTACTGAAATTAAGCATATACTATGACCAGAATTTGCACCTCTGCTTATATATTCCAGAAAGATATTTAGGCACATTCTTAATGCAAAAGTATAAAGTTGTTAAACATAGATTTTGTAGCAATTTATTAGATGCAATCTAAGCTTCCATCATTGTGAATTGAATATGTAAAATATGTTATGAGCACTATGACATACAGCAGTTAGAGGCAATGTACACACAGCAACACAGACAAATTTCTTTTTTGAAATTTTCTGAGTAAAAGTAATAAGACACAAGAGTAAGACTATAGCATGATGGAAATCATGAAAATTAAAAAAAAAACCCACATATTTAAAATAATATATATATATATATATATATATATATATATATAAAGGATTATACATTAAACATATTAGATTATTTGCCTCTTAAAGTGACAAGGGTATGGGATTGGGGAATTAAGTCAATAAATAAAAGGGAAAAGAGGGAAAGAAGAAAAATTGAAGGGAGAGAGGGAGGGAGAGAGGGAAAAAGGGAAGGAGGAATGAATAAGGAAAAGAAGGAAAGAAGAAAGGAAAGAACTAAGGAAAGACAAAGAGGTAAATAATAGGTAAATACACATTAACATTTTTATCCTTAAAAAAAAATTGAATATATATTTGTTATTTTATTGCATTTCATTAGTAAAATAATCATCTATTAATGGAATAAGGCTTAAGCCAATATCATATGTATGCACAAAATAAAATTAAGTGACCCATGCAATTTTAAAAAATGTATACTGTGTTTCAAGAACTATGCCATTTATTGTGAGGCATTTATTCGATTTAGAACTTTTTGTCAAAAATGTAAAAATATAAATAGAATATTAATTTATAAATCTGCTCAAATGTTCTGACTTGAAATAATTTATTACATGGATAAGTAGGTGAACATTGTTCAGCAATGACATATTTGAACAACAATACTTTATTCATACATAGATAGTAGGGAAAGAACACCTCCTAAAGAAATTGTATGCATAAGTACAGATGGAATAAATATAGCAAGTCCCAACATAATTAAAATCTGCACCGAGCCTACTCCCTGGCTCCCTTTTCCTCCCATACTCAGGGTGTCTTCTTCTGGAGACATCAGGCAAGCTCTGAAGCCACAGGGAATGAATCCCTGCAACCAAACTCCTCCCGCTCAGCCTCCCACCAAGCACCTCGGCATGACACTGCCTATTTATGTGTCAGCTTTCCTCCATTCAAATGCACCTAGAGTATGGCTTTCAATTATTTCTGTCAAGAAGACAATTTCAAGTGCTGATTTGGTACTTAGACTTATTGTGGAGTTTCAAGAATCCCTTGGTTTACATTAATTCTCTGTGGAGACCCCATTTAATACGACTGATTTGACATTCTTCAGAATTGCAGTTCTTAACCTCTCAGCAAGCAATTATTTACTCCATCAGTAACTTTTCTCTCAAAGAAAATTGGAGAAATACAATAGGAATTGAGCTCAGCAACTTCATGAACAGTTAACAAGCAGGACTGCTCAGCCAGCAGCTGATAACAATGGGTATGGGTGTGCTGTGAGGGTGGAGAGTAAAATATTTAAATTGTACCCAGAATGGTGCAACAGGGGCAGTGCTGTCATAATAGCTCAGGGAAATGGCAGGCATACTCATTTTTAATCACTTCCTTTCGGATGACTTCTGCATCCTGAGAGGAAAGTTACCTGGTCCTGAGAGACAATCAAAATTTTATCCATATTCTTTCCCTATCTACAAGTGCAAACTATTGCAGGAAGAGAACAACTTCCATGTGGATTCGATCAATGTAGGCAACTAACTGGGCTAATTGCCTTGCCTCACCCCATTACTGTTAAGTGATCTGCATAAAAAAATATTGCATAAAAATTGCCTTCAGTCATGTCTATATGCCACTAGTGTGGTGACCATGGATCTATATTTTAGTGAAGCTGAGAGCTTTATGAAACTCATCTGATGATTAGAAAGAATTATTTTGAAATCATCACTAAACAAGTGCATTGGAATCAATATGGTAAACCAAAAGAACAACAACTGATGAGAATAAGGTATTTAATAATTCATTTTGCTCAGGGGATGGGGCCTGAGGCTCAGGCTCCATCAAGTGATATTAAAACACTGTATGAATTGAAATATTTAAAATGAATTTAAAGACCTCAGGCTTTCACATCCGATTACATAGAAAGATATAAGAGATGCACCCTTATTTCTCTAGGCCTCAAACTGCAAGCAATCCAAATGTCCCTTAATGGAAGAATGAATAAACACACTGTGGTAAGCTTATGCAATGAATCAAAGAAAGGGTACAAACTACTAATGCATGTGATTGCATGGATGAATCTTAAATATGTGGTGATAAGTAAAAGGTCAGACACATGCAAAAATATGACCTTATGATTCCATTTATATGAATTCCAAAGACAGCCAAAATAAATCTATGGTGACTGATTATTTCTAGTTGGGGTACTGACTGAAAAGAGGCACGTGGTAACTTTTTAGGGTGACAGAGCTGTTCTGTATATGTTTGGATGGTGGTAACATGGATTTCTGCAATTGCCAAAACTCATCAAACTAAGCATTTAAGATCATTGTATTTTGTTATATGAAAATTATACTTCAATAAAAAATGATTTAATATCTATGTTATACATGTATTATACCTAATTTTGATGTAAAAACTAGGCATTATACTTGAGACTTTAAAAATTCTTGGGCCACTGATTTAATGTAATGATTATTGCTTTGTAAATGAGGGCTTCTATTTTAGTGCATATTGATAATTGTTTTTCTCTGCTGTTGTCATTCCAAAGTAAATATTTTCACTGAGATGACTGTTGGTTTAGCCATGCAAAACTAGTACATTTGCATGTATTATTCAAATGGGATTTTGAAACATTTCTGGCTCTTGATTTTCATGTAAAATTGGCATTTTACACTAATTAGGCAAATACAGATTTCTAATTAGAGTTCTTTTCCTCTTTTTATCCTTTAAGGAATTTCATGAAAAAAAATCAAACCATGAAGATCCCTTTAATTGAATAAAACTGAATGTATTACCTCCTAGAATGTGAAATTACGTATAGGATTAATTATGTGTTTTGTTTAAACCTTATGAGTTTATTATTTACAAAATATACTGAATTAAACACTATATGTGCTTTTTATCCCAGTTCTAAATCATATGCATACAAGTCAAAATTATCTACTTACTGAAGAAAAAAATATTTTGTCATATTGTGTATTTAGTCAGGGTTCTCCAAGTAAACAAAACCAACAGGATATATAGAGATACGGTTATAGAGAGAGATAGAGATAGACACATGGATTGGCAAGTCTGAATTCCATAGGGCAGGGCTCAAGCTGGGGTCTCTGATGAAATTTTCAATGAATTCGCAAGGAAAAGCTGGGGGGCTGAAGTAGAGGTAGAAATTCTTCTTTCTGAGAGCTGAAATCAGCAAGTCTCCCTGGAAGGCCTTCAGCAGATTGGATGAGACTTCTCTCATTGCTGAAGGCAATCTCTTTTGTTCATTATAGATGTATCCAGATGTAGATGCAATAAACTGACTAATTTAAATACATGAAATACCTTCAGATTCATACTCAGACCAGTGCTTGCTTGACCAAACAACTGGACACCATAACCTAGCCAAGATGACACATTAACTAAACCATCACACATTACTTTCTTCATGTTATAGTGAGTAATAGAGTCTGGAATTGTTATTCTTGACATAGAAAATTCTGTCATGTAAAGGTAGCACAAGAAACTTACAAAAAATCCATTTGAAAATAATGATATGTAACTGCTACTTCCAGCAACATAATACATTTGCCATTATAGCAAAACAAAGAAAACTCATTTTAAAAATTGGGATACAATAGGAAAAAATTAAAAAGCCCAACCTAAAGCAGGCACTGCTATAGAAGACTTTCATGTTTTAGTAATAAAAATCTTATGTTTTAAGAAGAAAAGGTGTTAGAGTCAGAGAAAGTAGAACTGAGACCAGTGCATAATGCTAAGACTCTTGAACCACACACTGGGTGAAAAGCCAGACTAAGAAAAAATCAACAAGGAAAAGAGAAACCTAGCCAGTCTTCTTAAAGTCTAGTGAGAATAAACTCTTTTGAGAGAAATCAAATCAAAAGATTTGAAATTGTTTGGACTTTGCATGGTCCAGTAGTGGTCCAGGATGGTCAGGAAAACCCCAGGTTGAGAAATGAATTTAAAGTGGCATTTGTTTGACAGTGAGCCAGATTGCTAGGGGACATAAAAAATAGAGGTATCATCCTCTCTGGAGAAACAGGCACTATGCAAAACATTGTTAATGTCCCACAAATTAAAATCAGCCACTATGAGCGCGCGCACACACACACACACACACACACACACACAACTTTTAAGCACATGGGAAAATTACTTTCCCCTCCAAAAAATGAAAGGCCTGAAGAAACATCAAACTAAAATGGTACAGCTGCTGTGGAAGGCAGTTTTGTGGTTCCTCAGAAAACTAAATATTGAATTGCCCAATAACTCAGTAAGTCTGCTTAGTATATATCCAGAAGATCTGAAAGCAGGGATACAAATGGCATTTGCATACCAATATTCATAGTGGCATTATTCACAATTGCCAAAAGATGGAAACAGACGAAGTGTCCATCAACTAGTGAATGCATAACAAAATGTGTTTGATACTTATGAAGGAATATTACTCAGCAGTAAGAAGGAATGAAGTCCTGAAGCATGAGACAACATAAATGAGTCTTGATGGCATTATGCTGAATGAAATAAGTCAGAAACAAAAGGACAGGTATTATATGATTTCACTAATATGAACTAATTAGAATATGTAAACTGAAAGTCTCAAAACAGAATATAGGTATCAAGAGATAGATTGAAGCTAGAGACTGGGGATCAGTTGCCCAACATGTACAGAATTTTTAATGAGGTTGAACTTAAATGCTTGGAAATGGATAGAGGTGAGGGTAGCTCATTATTGGGATTATAAGTAATAGTGCTGAATTATAGATGATTTTGTTTGAGATGTGTTGTTTACAGTCATGTATGTCTCCAGAAGGAAAGCTAGAGGTTTAAATATGGGATTGCATCATACCGTGAACCTTGAGGTGGATGTTGTTTAAGATTAACACCACAAATAGAAATAAGTTCTTTCATGAATAGTATGAATATACAACATTGTACAAAGAGCTAATAATAGAAGAGTACATAGGGAAAATTATTGTAAGCCACAAACTACAGTTAACAGTAATATCTTAATATCCTTTCACCAACAGTAACAAGTGCACCACACCAATACTAGGGGTCAGTAACGGGGGGCTAAGGGATATGGGGTGTTTTGGGTTTTCTTTCATGTCTATCTGTTATTTTTCTTTTTGGAGCAAAAAAATGGTTTAAAATTAAATGCAATGATGATTGCACAACTAGGTGATGACACTGTGAGACATTGTTGTATATTTTGGATGGATTAGATGGTATGTGAAAAAATATTAGTAAAATTTGTCTTTAAAAAAAAATGTGCCAGATTTCAAAATAAACTGAATAGGGAACCTCAATATGATGATTATTACAATTGAAGTTCAGGACTCTTTGGGTATGTTAAGGAGCAATTTTAAAACAAAGACACTTTAGAAAGAGGGTGATTTGATTTCAAGTATACTAAATTTCATGTATTATTTGGGAAGTGAATTTAAAAATAATTTGACTTCAGATTTAAGTATGAATATTAATATTTTAATAGTAGCTATTAAAATATAGATCATTTATAAATAAAATGATCTATGTTTTAAATAATGAGCACTTGATCTATTTTAAAGAAAAAGCCAAAGAAAGGTAAAAAAGGAAGGGTAGATTTTGAAAGTGGAATCACTTGCTAATGCTATTGCATCTGTACAGAAAAAAAACAAGTGTCCAGAAATCTCAAAATAAAACCACCATGTTGCTGGTTCATTCACCCTTCATTTTTTTCATAATTCAACCCTCCTCATCTTTTTCAATAGGTGCCATTCACCATTATCTTTTCTCCATCTTCCTTATTCCTCTATCCCTGCTGGGAAAAGGTGAGATAAAGAGAAGAAAACAAAACAAAACAAAACTTGAAGAAACTAATGGTACCAACATTTGCAATAAAACTTGAGAGTAGCTACAATAATTATATAAAATGGTGCATCCCCCATTCAGGTGAAAGTAAGGGTAGATGACTGTATTAGTTAGGGTTCTCTAGGGAAACAGAATCAACAAGAGATATTCAGAAATATAAGATTTTATAAAAGTGTCTCACACTACTGTGGGTATTCAAGAGCCCAAATTCCATAGGGCAGGCAGCGAACCGGAAACTCCAATGGAGGTGTTCGATGAACTCCTCAGGAAATGCTTTGCTGGCTAGCCAAAGAAGAAGTGAAGGTCCTCTCTCTTTCTTCCTTAAAAGTCTTCAACTGATTGGTTTAAATCCAGCTGATTGAATTCTCTCATTGCGGAAGACACACCCTTCATTCATGTAATCACGGTTGCAGTCAATTTACTGATGATTTAATAAACCAAACTTCTGGTTTATTAACCATCCACAAATGTCCTTGCAGTAATGGTTAGGACAGTGCTTACTTGACCAGAAACCTGGGCACCATCACTTGGCCGAGTTGACACATAAACCTATCCATCACAATGATGAAAGAGCAGAGGTTTCCAGTAATTCATGGAGAAATAGTGATAAAAAACAAGAAACTGGAGAAAGGAGGTACTGACAAATTGCAAGTAAACACTTAGATATTTTTTCCAGATGAAATGGAAACAGAAGAGTTTCAATGTTAAATTTATAGTCTGAATTACACAAATTATTAACCAAATTCATATTATTTGAACTGCAACAACAAAAGATTTACCCTCATGTCTTTAGCACAAAAGTATTCCTCAAAGTGAAGATTACCATAATTAGTGAAAATAAATTATAAATTTCAAACATATTTAGAAGAAAAAGAATATTATCAAGCAAATAATAGTATGATAGAATAGAAAATAAACTTGTCAGCCACCACAACAAATTCTAACAATGAAACTAGTCATTTAATTAAGGCTATTGTGGGCTTACTGCATTAGTCAGCATTCTCTAGGGAAACAGAACCAACAGGAGATATATGTAAATTTTATGAGATTTTATAAAATTGTCTCACACAACTGTGGAGATGCACAAGACCAAATTCTGTAGGCCATGCTGGAAGCTGGAAACTTTTTCACAAATTTCTCAGGAGAAGCTTTCCAGCTGAAGAAGAGATGAAAGTTCTCTCTCTGGCTGCTGAAATAATCACTTCTTTTAAGTACTTCAACTGATTGGAGGAGATGTTTCTCACTGCTGAATGCAGTCTCCTCAGTTGATTGTAGATATAATCAGCCACAGATGCAAACAACTTAATGATGATTTAAGTCTATGAAATGTCCTCACAGTAACAATTAGGACAGTGCTTGCTTGACCAAAAAACTGATCACCATTACCTGGTGCCATTAGTACTAGAACTCTTCCAGTGATTTGTAAATCAAGCTTACAAAAATATGATGTATTGTGAAAATCATAATTAAATTTTTATATAAAATACGTGCATGATTTTTTTTTCTTTTTTAGTTTTATGTTAACTGGTATTTTATTTGCTCAAAACCTAAACATTGCCAGTTTGAAAAGAAATCCACTATCTTTTATAAATAGCTCAAACTTGCCATTTAAATTCTAGGATTTTTTTTTCTTTTTCCTTTTTGATCCTTGATAAATTCATCCAAAAAAGAGAATAGAAACATGCGTATTTTAAAAACATGAACAATTAGAGAATGAGATCTGAAATCAAGAGTGATTTCATTTTGGACACTTCTGATTTTTTTTTGGCGGGGGGCTTCTTAAAGACTATAGCAGGATAAAAGGATCACTGGCTCTGAGTCTCTGAGATAATAATTGATGAAATGATAAAAAAAACCCTATACCCTTAAATAAGTTCAGATAACCCTATTCCCCAGGTTAAAAAAAAAAAAATGAAAAGTTTCAGTAACAATTCAGAAATTATTTTTATCTCCTACCTGCCTCATCAGTGGAAGTTTCTAAAAATTCCAGGTAGAAGAAGATGCAATCATCTCAAACTAAAACTCTTATACACTTTTTGATTACTGTTCAACTTGCTACATTTAGCAAAAGGCAAAATTTTATGGTGCTCACCTCAAATCTTATTGATTTCTGACTGTGGTATAATGTCCATTAAAAATAAAAAGATGAAGCTGTCAGTCCACTGATTAAGGTAATATGGCTTTTTTGGGGTTGGAGGGGAGGGTTGGCAAAGAGAAGACAAATAGACTAAAGGTAACTTAAACTACAGAAAAGAAAAGAAAAGGGGAAATGCCTCAACAAATGAAAAAAAAACAAAAAGCATTCAAAGCCCCTAAGTCAAGCCATAGCCAAAATCATGTTCTATCTTAAGTAGGTTTTCTTCTGCCTCCATTTTTTTCTTTTTCTTTCTTTCTCCCTCTCTTTTTATTTTTTGATAAAATCTCTCCCCAAACTGACATCACTTTTAATCCTCCCCAGACTGGGCTTCATCTTCAGACCCTTCATCCCAAGATTTTTCAGGTGGGGGCTTGAAAATGTTTTCTTTTCTGGAGGGCTTTTCGGTTCCTGATCTTCTGCTTTGAGGAAGGAGCCTTTTCCTTTGATGCCACTGAAGCTGTGGAACTAACCACGTTCTGTTTGACTTTCACTGGACTTGGTGTTACTGTGGCCTTTAGCCTGGGTTTGAGCATTTCTTTTCTCTCAGGTTGGGCCTTCTTAATCATCTTTTTTTTATTTATTTATGTATTTATTTTTTTTATTTTTTGAACTGCCATAGTCACAATCATCATCATTTCCAATTAGGAAGTCTTCATCGCTGCCAGAATCTTTCTTCTGGAATGGAGTTTCAGCCTCTTCTTCTGGTTCTTCCTCTCTGTCTCCATCTTCCATGAGCATTTCTCTCTGTTTAGAAGCTGCTTTTGAAGCTGCCTACCATTGCTAGTGCACGTTTCTATGATCTTTTTCATTTTTGTTGTGTTCTTCTGATTGAGAATCATCCTTCTTGGTTTTCACAACTTTTTTCTTGTGAGTCCTCACTATCTTATTGTGAATTCTTTCCAGATCACCTCTTATTTTTAGCTTCTCAGGGAGACGATCAAATTTTCTTAGCTGGAGGGCCTGAATCTCTTCCATAATCTTCATCAGCATCATCAGTTTCCTGAAACTGTCAATAAACAATTACCTTCCTATTTTTTACAGGTCAAAACATGTTCACTGTTGATACAGGACCCATTCAAGAAGCCAAGGACTAGGACCTCCCAACCCTGTGCACTTGGCACCCCACCCTACCCCCCATTGCCCCAAAATTTGTCCCCTGAGCCAAAAGCTGTTGGCTTCTCAAACTCTGCTGCTCCTTGCTTCAGGTCCTCTTGATCAGATGAGCCCCCCTTTCCCTCATCTCTTGAAAATGAGTACACATATCGTTCTTATCCTAATAACCCAGTCTTCTAAAATAAATATAGAAGCTTTATTAACTCTGATCAAATCCTAGGACATAAAGAAAGTCTTATCCTTAAAATAATATGCACAATACCTGTACAAGGAACAAAATATGTTAAAAATTACAAAGCCTTATAAAAATTAAGGTTCTAAATATATGAAAAGGTAAACTACATTTATGCATAGAAAGGTAATATCATAAGCATGTGTACTGCTTCCAAAATAATCCATAAATAAATGCAATATCAATCAAAATTCTAATAGGTTTTTCATGGAATTTTACTAAATTTATTGTATCTTTTTCTTTTCTTTTGAAATGACAAATGACAAAAATGGTTGGTACACTTCTCAAAGTTGAATGAAGAGGAACAAGAAGGAAAAGGAGGAGGAGGAGGAGAGGATGGAATGGAAGGGTACATGGGGAAGGAGGAAGGGAAGGAGAAGGAGGAGGAAGGGAAGGAGAAGAATGAGAAAGGGAAAAGGAATGAGTGTAGGAAATGGAAGAGGAAGGGTAAGATAGAGAGGGAGAAGGAGACAATGATGGATAACCAGAACAAGACAGGGATTATATCTTACCAGATACCTTAAAAATCCAAAGTAATTAAGAAATGTGGTGATCATACAGAATGCCAAATATTAAATAAACTCATGTGGTAAAATACAGAGCTGAAAAGCAGAATAAAAAATATAAAAAATAGATTTTTGACAAAAATATGGGAAATATTTTCCATTAATATTGATTAGATAATTCCCTATTTGAAAAGATATTCTATCATAATTTTCATAAAATATATCATTAATTCCATGGTATTAAAGTAATATTAATTTCCTGCTGTTCAAAGTAATTAAAATTCCATGATAAACACACACAACACACACACCTATGGATCAACTAGAAAAGACAAAAATTTATCCCCTATATGGAAGAAATACTCCCTATAGAAATTCCACCCTAGAGAGATCCCATTTTAGTTTCCTAGGCTGCTCAAAACAGGTACCATTAAATGTGTTGACTCTAAAAACGGGAATTTATTAGCTTATAAGCTTACAGTTTTGAGGGTAAGAAAAATGTCCAAATCAAGGCACCATCAAGCAATGCTTTCTTCCCAAAGACCAATTGTGGGTAATCCTGACTCCTCTGCCACATGGCAGGGCAAATGGTGGCAACTGGTGGTCTCTCTCTTCCCATTAGGCAAAACTCCCCACCCCCAACACATACACAACACATTCCTAGCAAGTATTCCAGGAAGCTATCCTACAATGGATGTGGCTGTTTACATAAAACCCACTCTTAGCTAATGTAGAAGTCTGAGCAAGGACAAAAACAAAACTCCATAACATAATAACTTCCCCAATATCAACTTCTTATATTACCCTGAACACCCCTGATATCAATTCTTTATCTTACTGTGATGTCAAGTCCTTATCCTACCCTGAGCAAACCAATACTCAACTTAATTCTCTACGTTACCCACCAACAATTGTTTCCCCAAACTGCCTCCCCAAAAGCCCCTTTGTTTGGGCTGTTGCCACTCTTAGGCTTCAGCCCACCTGCACATGGCTACAATAAAACTTTTTCCAATTGAGCTTTGATCGCTCCTCTTCCCAGTCAAAAAACCTAACACTTCTCTTCTGAATTTCATTCATTTCAGTTTTTTGCTTCTGCTTTCTCTCTCTCTCCCTCTCTCTCTCTCTCTCTCTCTCTCTCTCTCTCTCTCTCTCTCTCTCTCTCTCTTTCTCTCTCTATACATTCCAGTTATAAAGGATTCCGGTAAGAGGATTAAGACCCATCCTGAATGAGGTGGGTCATACTTTAACTGAAGTAGCCTCATCAAAAGTCCTACTTAGTAGGCCAAGCCCTCAATCTTGGGGCTTTCCCTTACGCAGGTGATTCTAAGCCTACTTATAATTGTGCCTAAGAGTCTCCCCCAGATAACCTCTTTCTTGCTCAGATGTGGCCTCTCTCTCTGTAAGCCCACTTGGCAGGTAAACTCACTGCCCTTGCCACTACATGGTACATGACTCCCAGGGGTGTAAATCCCCCTGGCAATATGGGACATGATTCCTGTGGATGAGCCTGGACTTGGCATTGTGGGACTGAGAAAATATTTTTGACCAAAAGGGGGAAGATAAGTGAAACAAAATAAAGTTTCAATGGCTGAGAGGTCTCAAATGCAGTTGAGAGGTCACTCTGCAGGGTATTCTTATGTGCTATATAGATATCCCTTTTCAGTTTTTACTGTATTGGAATAGCTAGAAGGAAATACTTGAAACTGTTGAGCTGCAACCCATTAGCCTTAATTCCTGAAGATGATTGTATTTCTCTGTAGCTTACACAGTATGACTGTGTGATTGTGAAAACCTTGTGACTCACACTCCCTTTATCCAGTGTATGAACATATGAGTAGAAAATGGGAACAAAAATCAAATAAAATGGGGGATAGAGGTATGGGATGTCTTGGGTGTTCTTCTTTACTTGTGTTTCTATTCTTATTTTCATTTTTTTATTTATTTGGAGTAACAAAAATGTTTAAAATTGATCTTAGTGATGAATGCAGAAATATATGATGGTACTGTGAACAATTGATTGTATACTGTGAATGATTGTAGGGTATGTGAGTATATCTCAAAAAACTGAACTTAAAAAATTAAAAAAAAAGGTCCTACTAACAAATGGTCCACATCCACAGGAATGGATTAAATTTAAGACCTTGTCTTTCTAGTGTACATACAGCTTCAAACCACCACACACACATCCTAGTGAGGAAACATATATGAAAGACAATGAATAAAATAGGGAATACAGTTACACATGAACATATGAAACAATATTTAAAATACCTAATATGTAGGGAAATTCAAAATAAAACTACAATTGGAAACCATTTAACAAATATTAGGTAAGCAAAAAAAAATAAATCTGATACTATGAAATAGTGGAGAATGAGATTAATAAAATGTTTCACATACCATTGCTATCAATATGCACTACTACCATTTGACAGTACTCATTCAATATAAAGTAGTGCCTAAAATATGCAGTAATTCTGCTACCAGACATATAACCTAGTAAACTTATTTATGCTTCCTGTGGAGACATGTCCGAGAATATTTGACATGTGTTGTTTGTAATAGACAAAAATTAGAGGTAACGACTTCTCTACAGCAAGAGATTGAATGTGAACTTTGTGAAAGCAGAAGGACCCTAAGGGGTATTATTGTAAGGAAGATAGTAACATTTACATGAAGTATTAAAACATTAATTATGATACAATATATTGTTTATAGATATGCATATATATAAGCAGAGTTTAAATTGATGCATCAAAATAAGGAGTAACAAATCTAAAATACCAGTTTCCTCTGATATGCCATCAAGGAAGAAAATACATCTTTTTTAATGTTTTTTATTTATTACAGATTGTTGATGTTTTATATAACTTGACTGCATTAGAAATAATTTAGTAATTTTTAAATTGATAAACATTGACTTCTGTTCTTATTTGTATCCTCTTTATTTTCTTCATTAAAAATTTATTTACACAATTTTCCACTTCATATTTTGATCAAATTAGACTAAATCAAACTAAATTAGCACACTTATTGAACACTTACCACAGCTCTTTGCTACATATTTTTGGAGAAACAAGAAAGAATAAAACAGCCAAAGAAAATCCATAACCTGGTTTGGTGGATAATGCATAAACATTTATAAAATTAAAAACTACTCACTAATTTAAAAGCAATAATATTTTGAAGGTGAATCATAAAATAGAACATGATTAATCAACTATTTTTTCTTAATTGCTGTAACAGAATAATTTATATAAGTTTATCCCAAAGACAGCATGGCTTATATACTTCAGGAAATTTCAGAGCTTTAATAAGCGACACTTCACTTCATTGTCAATCTTTAAAGCAAATAACGACAAAGAACACTTCCACAATATATCTGAAAATGGAAATTATTTTTTTGAAAGGGCACGGGGATAAATGGAGGAAGCATATCTCTAACACACTTTTGGAAATAGTATTGTGAGATTCCAGAAAAGGAAATAGTTTTGGGAAGGTTTCAAGCAAACTTCCTGAAGTTTTCTGGGCATAGTGGAGAGAGGAAGCTAAAGATTGCAGTGCTATATGACCATTATTAGTAGGCTTTTTTTTTTAATTACATGAATGATAAATGAATATAAAGTATCAGTTTATTCAATTTTTTCACCAATTCTCCTTGTTTTAGTTTCCTGGCTGCAAAAATAATTACCATACAATGGACTGGCTTAACAACAGGAATTTATTGGCTTATACTTCAGAGGATAGAAGGTTTCCTTCCTCCCAGGGTTGGTATCTTCTCTCTGGCCAGTAGTCTTCAGAGTTCCTTGGCTTTTCCATCACATGGCAGCTTCTTCTCCTTTCTCTTCCAGGTTCCATTCACTTCCAGCCTCTGTCTTCTCCCCATGGCTTCTCTCTCCATCCGACTTTCATTCTGTTTATAAAAGACTCAAGTAATCAGGTTTAGAGCCCATTCTGATTCATTTGGGCCACACCCTAATGGAAGTAACACTTGAAGAGATCTTATCTGCAATGGATCTTCACCCACAGGATGAGGGGTTGGAGCCTTAATATGTCTTTTGTGGGGTACATGATTCAAACCCCAGCTGTCTAGTAGAAATTAGGTTGAAAATGTGTGACATTTTTCTCAATTTTAAAATAGAAAAAAATTATATTTTTTAATTACTCCATCAGCTATCAGATTATATCAAGGTAAACGAAAAGAAAAGAAAAGAAATGTTTTGCATAATTTTGATTGAAATGTTAGTTTTCTTAATGGAATCTTGTGTTAACCTGGGATAACATAAAGGCAAAAATGTCTAGTTTGTTTTCTTATAATATACATTCTGATTCATAGGTGTATCAGTTATCTGTTCTTTCCACTGAATTGAACATCTGTTTTCCTAGGCCTCTTTTTTTTCTGTAATAAGGATTCTGAACTTAGAAAGCAACCTCAAAATAAAGGACCAACTCTTCATCAGATTCTTCAGCCTGTTTGGGATACGCTGTGGGTCACTAGGGCATGTGAGGAGGTTTCTAGGCTGTAAACAGTACAAAAGATAACAGATGTTGGTACTATTCCTTAGATTACTACTAGAAATCATATACTTCAAATGATATCAGTCCACCTTTCCTCTAATAAATTAAGCAGGGAGTGAGACAAGTAAAACAAAACTTGAGATTATTTGGTATATTTAGAAAAGTGCCTAGAATATATATGAGCCAAGAGTATAAAACATGGGCTGTCATTGTTTAATATAAAATATATCAAGAAATGCTTGATACATCAGATGAAGGTTTTATTCTTTGGGAAACATTTATTCAATAAGTATTGCATTCACTGAGATTTATGGGCATATTAAAAGAAAAAACAAGTACACAATCCTCTTCTATTTACAATTCTGTTTTAATGCAATTTTATTGAGATATATTCACATATCATACAATCATAAAAAGTGTACAATCAATTGTTAGCAGTATCATCATATAGTTGTGCATTCATCCTCACAATCCATCTTTGAGCATTCTCATTATTCCAAAAAATAAAATTAAAATTAAAATTAAAAGTTTCCAAAACATCCCCTCACCCTCCTCTCCCCATTGTTCATTAACATTTTTAATACAGTTTTATTGAGATATATTCACCTTCCCTAAGTCATCCACAGTGTACAATAAATTATTCACAGCACCATCTTTCATTTGTGCATTCATCACCAGAATCAATTTTTGAAACTTTTCCTTACTGCCAAATAAAAATAAAACCAAGAAAAGAACCCCTAGCTCTTTCCATCACCTCCATCCTACTCTATTCTTCATCTAATTTTTGTCCCAATTTTTTCTTTCATCTGTCCATACACTGAATAAAGGTAGTGTTAGCCACAAGGTTTTCACAATCGCAAAGTCACACTGTGTAAGCTACAAAGTTAAATAATCATCTTCAAGAATCAAGGCCACTGGGTTGCAGTTCAACAGTGTGTCAGTTTGGATGTATTATATCCCCCAAAATCCATTTCTTTAATGTACTCTTGTGTGGGCAGACTATCAATGTTAATTAGATTGTAATTTTTTGAGTGTTTCCATGGAGATGTGCCACACCCAACGGTGGGTGATGACTCTGATTTGATAATTTCCATGGATGTGTTGGCCCACCCATTGGGTGGTTCTGAATTAAATTACTGGTACGCTATATAATATAGATCAGACAGAAGGAGCAAGCTTGCCACAGCCAAGAGGGACACTTTGAAGAAAGCACAGGAGCTGCAGATGAGAGATAGTTTGAAGATGGCAGCTGAAAGCAGACTCTTGCTCCGGAGAAGCTGAGAGAGGACAAATACCCCAAGTACAACTAAGAGTGACATTTTTGAGGAACTGTAGCCTAAAGAGGAACATCCTGGGAGAAAGCCATTTTGAAACCAGAACTTTGGAGCAGATGCCAGCCACGTGCCTTCACAGCTAACAGAGGTTTTCCGGACACCATTGGCCATCCTCCAGTGAAGGTACTCGATTGCTTATGTGTTACCTTGGACAACTTATGACCTTATGACTGTAACTGTAACCAATAAACCCCTTTATAAAACCAATCCATCTCTGGTGTTTTGCATTCCAGCAGCATTAGCAAACTAAAACAGCTTTGGGTATTTCCCTCTAGTCATTCCAACACACTAAAAACTAAAAGGTGATACCTATATAGCTCCTAAGAATACCCTCCAGAGTGACCTCTTGACTCCATTTGAAATCTCTCAGCCACTGTAACCTTATTTTGTTTCATCTCTATTCCCCTTTTTGGTCAAGAATATTCTCTCAACCGCACAGTGCTGGGTCCAGGCTCATCCCCAGGAGTTGTTTCTTACATTGCCAGGGGGATTTACACCTGTGGGTGTCATGTCATGGGGAAGGTAGTGAGTTCACCTGACAAGTGGGCTTAGAGAGAGAGGGGCCACATCTGAGCAACAGAGAGGCTCTCTGGGGGAGACTCCTAGGCACACTTATAAGTAGGTTTAGCCCCTACCTTACAGCAACTAGCCTCACAAGGGAGAGCCCTCAGATCAAGGGCTCAGCCCATTAATTGGCACTCCTTAATGTTTGTGGTAAAACAAGCAATAACTCAGGAGGGGAAGTCCAACATTTCCGCATTTCTCCCCAGTTCCTCAGGGCACCCAACAAATACAGCTTTACTCTCTGCCCATATCACTCTGGGATATATCGGGATTTCTCTCAGCCTGTACAAACTCATCAAGTTCCACTTCTTTTTCACAGCTCCATGCATCTGTGTTGTTTAAACAAACTGGTCATACAGGCTAAATTATCTAGTGTGCTACAGAAAATATAGATTGTGCCCAAAATAAATATCTCCTCCCTTAGTTTCACACAAAAGTTGTAGTTTTAAAATGCAGTCAGTATCGTCCTTTACCTTTGGGCCTGATTTGCATTAGTCCTAACCATATCCATTCATATCTCTAATTGAAGTCTGAACTCTTTTTCAGCTCTCTTAACAGTTGTTTATGGGGAAAAATTGACATTCACAGCCACCAAGCTCTAGCTCCAAGTCCCAGATGTCACACAGATACCCAAAGTTCCAGAGATCGACCAGGTTATACATGAGGAGCTCAGCATCTCAGGATTTAGAGATAACCATTTAAAGAGCCTACAATCCAGAGACCATTACAGTAAGCATTTCCCTGATAAGCTGTGCCCTACAATTCAGTTCCCAGAACCTATATGTTGTCAGTAGTCCATACTAATGAGGCATTATAATGTTTGTCCTCTCATTTCTGGCATGCTTCACTCAAAATGCTGTATTGAAGATCTATTCACATAATTGTGTGTCTCACAGCTTCATTCCTTCTTGCAGCCACTCAACATTCTATTGCATGCATGCACCACCTTTCACCATTCTGTTCATCAGTCAATGTTCCCCTAGACTACCTCTGTCTATTGCAAATCACAAAGACTGCTGTCACAAACACCAGTATGCAAATGTCTGTTTTTGTCCCTGCCTTCAAATCTTCCATAAAAAATACTCCATAGTGGGATTGCAGGAACTTGTAACAACCACATACCTAGCTTCTTGTGGAACCACCACCCTGTCCTCCAGATAGGTTATACTATTCTCATTCCCAACCAACAGTGAATACATACATCTCTCTCTCCAAGTCTCTCCAGCACTTGTCCTTCAGTTTATATTTCCCGATTTTATAAGGACATATTCAAAGACCATAAATCATCCACAGTGTGTAATCAATTGTTTACAGTATCATCATATAGTTGTGCATTCATCACCACAATTAACACTTACATATTCATTACTCAAAGAATTGAAACAAAAAAAATAATAAAAATGATAAAAGAAAAATAAAAATAAGATAAAATGCAGCCACAAAGAAAGAGGAAGAGGCAAAAAAGTAAAAAGACAAAAGAAAAAGAAAAAGGAAGAAAAACTGCCAACTGACAATCCACAATATAAAAGGTTAAAAAAATAAAATATCATAAAAAAGTCAGACAACAGCACTAATGCCAAGAATCTCGTATCCCTCCCTTATGTCCCCCTCTTATAGGCATTTAACCTTGGTGTACTGCCCCTGCTACAATAAAAGAAAGCATATTGCAATGTTGCTGTTAACTATAGACTCTAGACCACATTGATTGTGTTTTTCCCCCATACCACCCCATTTTTTAACATCGTGTAAAGTTAACACCTGTTTGTTCTCCCTCATAGAAAAACATACATGTACATTTTATCACAATCATTGACCACTCTAGGCTTCACTAAGCCACACAGTCCCAGTCTTTATCTTTTATCTTTCATCTTTCCTTCTGGTGTCCTACATACTCCTAACCTTTCTTTTTCAACAGTACTCACAGTCATCTTTGTTTAGTGTACTTACATTATTGTACTACCATCTCCCAACATTGTGCTCCAAAACTCTCTCTCTTTTCTTTTCCTATCTGTCTGTAGTGCTCCCTTTAGTATTTCCTGTAGAGCAGGTATCTTGTTCACAAACTCTCTTATTGTCTGTTTGTCTCAGAATATGTTAACCTCTCCTCATGTTTGAAGGGCAGTTTTGCCAAATATAAAATTCTTGGTTGGTGGTTGTTCTCTTTCGGTACCTTAAATATATCATACCACTGCATTCTCACCTCCATGATTACTACTGAGAAATCTGCATATAGTCTAATTGATCTTCCTTTGTATGTGATGGATCACTTTTCTCTTGCTGCTTCCAGAATTCTCTTTGTCTTTGACATTTGCTAATCTGATTATTAAGTGTCTTGTTGTAAGTCTATTTGGATCTGTTCTGTTTGGAGTTTTCTGCACTTCTTGGATCTAAAATTTTATGTCTTTAAAAAGGGAGGGGAAGTTTTCAGTGACCATTTTCTCCATTATTGCTCCTGCCTCATTTTCCTTCTCTTCCCCTTGCTGGACACCCATGACATGTACATTCATGTGTTTCATGTTGTAACTCAGTTCCCTGAGCCATCATTCATATCTCTCAATTATTTTCCCCATTGATTCTTTTGTGTTGGGCTTCAGATGTCCTGTGGTTCAAGAATCTTTTCTTCTGCCTCTTGAAATCTGTTGCTGTATGTCACCATTGTGTCCTTCTTTTGTTGTGATTTATACTCTCATAAGTTCTGCCAATTGTTTCTTTCAAACTTTTCATTTCTTTCTTTTGTTTGCCCAATGTCTTCTTTATATCCTTCTTTTTTACCATATCTTCCCTTAACTTCTTGAGTGATTTTTGAATTGATTTTTTAATTGATTCAGGAAATTTGATTAATAATTAGTTGTTTCAATTCCTGTGTCTCAGTTTAAGTGTAAGTTTGTTTCTTTGACTGGGCCATATCTTCTTCTTTCCTAGTGTACTAGTTAGGGTTCTCTAGGGAAACAGAATCAATGAGAGATATCTAGGAATAAAAGTAACTCACACAACTGTGGGTATGCCCGAGTCCAAATTCTGTAGGGCACTCAGAAAACTGGCAACTCCAATGAAGATACTCGATGAACTCAGGGAACAAACTGGCAACTTCGACGAACTCCTCAGGAAATGAACTGGGATCTTTGATGAACATGTTCAATGAACTCCTCAGGAAACAAACTGGCAACTTTGATGAACTCCTCAGGAAATGTTTAGGTGGGCAGACAAACAAGAAGTAAAGGTCCTCTGTCTGTCTCGCTTAAAGGTCTTCAACTGATTGATTGCATTAAATCCAGCCAACTGAATTCTCTCATTGTGGAAGACATGTCCTTCATTGAGTCATCAGTCACAGCTGCAGCTAATTGACTGATGATTTAATAAACCAGCCTGTTGGTTTATTAACCAGCCACAAATGTCCTTGCAGCAATGGTTAGACCAGTGCTTACTTGACCAGACAGCTGGATACAATCACCTGACCAAGTTGACACATGAACCTAACCATCACAGTCCACCCCTTGCGAACTTGGCAGTTATACACGTCACCTAAACCCATACTTTATCTCTCAATAGAGAACAGTAACAGACATATATTTTGCCTAACAATACTCCACTGTGCAATGCACAACTGGAAATGCACTAAATCTCTCCAGAATAGGGTGCAAGTCCTTGGGTAACATTAACTCTCAAAATTGATTTCCTTTAGCTTAAATACAGAAAAATGAACTGTACAGCTTATGCCATATGATAAGGGGATAAGAAAGTGAAGAAAGTAAAGATATTTGCTTTACAGACAAATACAAACATACTCATAACAAAACAAGGAGGAAATATTCATGCCATCATAGTCCTCATTTTTGTAACTTGTCATGTGGCTATAGTTCATATTTATCACTACCTTCTTCCACTACCTATCCATGTTCCCTTTACCCTCAGCAAGCACTTCAGCTGGCCGTGTTTCTTTGCCTGGTGGGATGACCCAAACCTTCATTCCTGAAGTTTCTTGGCCATTGTTAGTTCTTTCTGTATTAGGTTGTTGCAGTTTTCCATTGACTTTAATCACAGGTAATGGTAGTACTAAGAGACACCCTAGGGGATCTCCTGTGTTCCAGGAAAACTCTTCTTTACTTCCATCATGTAGTTGCAGTATTATTTCCCCTTGATAGTCAGGATCAATCACCCCAGCCAGTACAGTTATCCCCTTCCTTGCCTGTTGATTCAGAGCGATAAGAAGCCCAAAGTGGCCAGGTGGCAGGCTTAACTTCCAGTTCAATGGGATTATTGTTGTGTTTCCTGGTGGAAGCACTCCTCCTTTTGGAACAGACTTGTAGACCTGCAGAGCTTAAGCTTTCAGGGGCAGGACACAAAAATTTACCTAGTGGATCACTAGGAGTGATAGTGAGTGGTGCAACTCCCACTCCATTCCTGGATCCATGAATCCTGGCTATGAGAGAAACAGTACCATAGAGTGAATGCTGATTCAGAGCATACACATCCTCCTGAAGAACACTGCTCCAGCCCTGCAAGGTATTGTCACCTGGTTGGTACTGTAATTGAGTCTTCAACAGGCTAATCCACCATTCTATCAACCTAGCTGCCCCTGGATGATGGGGAACATGGTAAGATCAGAGAATTCCATGAGCATGTGCCCATTCCCTCACTTAATTTGCTGTGAAGTGGGTTCCTTGGCCAGAAGCAATGCTGTGTGGAATACAATAATGGTGGCTAAGGCATTCTGTAAGTCCACAGATGGTAGTTTTAGCAGAAGCATGTCATGCAGGGCAGGCAAATCCATATCCAGAGTATGTGTCTATTCCAGTAAGAACAAATTGCTGTCCCTTCCATGATGGAAGTAGTCCAATGTAATCAACCTGCCACCAGGTAGCAGGCTGATCATCATGAGGAATGGTGTCATATTGGGGACTGAGTGTGGATCTCTGCTGCTGGCAGATTGGGCACTCAGCAGTGGCTGTGGCCAGGTCAGCCTTGGTGAGTGGTAGTCCATGTTGCTGAGCCCATGTATAACCTCCATCCCTACCACCATGACCATATTTTTCATGAGCTCATTGGGCAATGACAGGAGTGGCTGGGGAAAGAGGCTGATTGGTATCCACCAAATGGATCATTTTATCCACTTGATTATTAAATTCTTCTTCTGCTGAAGTCACCCTCTGGTGAGCATTCACATGGGACACAAATATCTTCATGTTGTTTGTCCACTCAGAAATATCTATCCATATACCCCTTCCACAGACTTCTTTGTCACCAATCTTCCAGTCATGTTCCTTCCAAGTCCCTGACCATCCAGCCAAACCATTAGCAACAGCCCAGGAATCAGTATACGAACACACTGCTGGCCAGTTCTCCTTCCAAGCAAAGTGAACAACCAGGTACACTCCTCAAAGTTCTGTCCACTGGGAGGATTTCCCCTTACCATGGTCCTTCATGGACATCCCAGAACGGGGCTGTAAGTGCTGCAGCTATCCACTTTTGGGTGGTGCCTGCATATCGTGCAGAACCATCTGTAAACCAGGCCCAAGTTTTCTCTTCCTCAGTCAACTTTCAGGAACTCCCCAAGATGCCATAGCTATGGGATAGGAAAAAGAAGGTAAGATGGAAGGACTGGGGGCCATGGGCATTTGGGCCACTTCCTCATGTAACTAACTTGTACCTTCAGGACCCACTCAAGCTCTATCTCATATATATCATTTCCATTTTATGATGGAGTGCTGCCATGCATGCCCAACTTTATGGCTTGACGGGTCGGACAACACCCAGCGCATGATAGGTGTTCTAGTTTACTAATGCTGCTGGAATGCAAAACACCAGAGATGGATTGGCTTTTATAAAAGGGGGTTTATTTGGTTACACAGTTACAGTCTTAAGGTTATAAAGTGTCCAAGGTAACACATCAGCAATCAGGTACCTTCACTAGAAGATGGCCAATGGTGTCTGGAAAACCTCTGTTAGCTGGGAAGGCATGGAGCTGGTGTCTGCTCCAAAGTTCTGGTTTCAAAATGGCTTTCTCCCAGGACATTCCTCTCTAGGCTGCAGTTCCTCAAAAATGTCACTCTTAGTTGCACTTGGGATATTCACCCTCTCTCAGCTTCTCTGGAGCAAGAGTCTGCTTTCAACAGCTGTCTTCAAACAGTCTCTCATCTGCAGCTCCTCTGATTTCTTCAAAGTGTTCCTCTTGACTGTATCAAGTTTGCTCCTTCTGTCTGAGCTTATATACTGCTCTAGTAATCAAGGCCCACCTGAATGGGTGGAGACATGCCTCCAAGGAAATTATCTCAGCAGAGTTATCACCTACAGTTGGGTGGGGCACATTTCCTTGCAAACAACCTAATCCAAATGTTCCAACTTAATCCCAATATGTCTGCCCCACAAGATTGCATCAAAGAATATGGCTTTTTCTGGAGGACATAATACATTCAAACCAGCACAATAGGTAACTCAGGTCTCATGGTATCTTGGTGGCCCATGGTTAAGTGTTCTGTCTCTACAAAGGCCCAGTAGCAGGCCAGCAGCTCTTTCTCAAATGGATAGTAGTTATCTGCAGAGGATGGTAAAGCTCTACTCCAAAATTCTAAGGGTCTGTCTTGTGATTCTCCTATAGGAACCTGCCAAACGCTCTAAACAACATCTCCATTTGTCATTGACACTTCCAGCACCACGGGGTCAGCTGGATCAAATGGTCCAAGTGGCAACACAGCTTGCATAGCAGCCTGGATCTGTCACAGAGCCTCATCTTGTTCTGGTTGCCACTCAAATCTAGAAGCTTTTCTGGTCACTTGGTAAATGGGCCAGAGTAGCACACCCAAATGAGGAATATGTTGTTTCCAAAATTCAATGAGGACAATTAAGCACTGTGTCTTTTTTTTGGTCATAGGAGGGGCCTGATTCAACAGCTTATCCTTCACCTTAGAAGGAATATCTCAGCAGGCACCACACCACTGGAAACCTAGAAATTTTACTGAGGTGGAAGTCCCCTGTATTTTTGTTGGATTTATCTCCCATCCTCTACCACACAAATACCTTACCAACAAATCTAGAGTACTTGCTACTTCTTGCTCACTAGGTCCAATCAACATATCATCAATATAATGGACCAGTGTGATGTCTTGTGGGAGGGAGAAATGATCAAGGTCCCTGCAGACAATATTATGACATAGGGATGGAGAGGTGATATAACCCTGAGGTAGCACAGTGAATGTAAACTGCTGGCCTTGCCAGCTGAATGCAAACTGTTTCTGGTGTTCCTTACTGACAGCAATTGAGAAAAAAGCATTTGCCAGATCAATAGCTGCATACTAGGTACCAGGTTATATGTTGATTTGCTCAAGCTATGATACCACATCTGGAACAGCAGCTGAAATTGGAGTCACCACCTGGTTAAGCTTACAATAATCCACTGTCATCCTCTAAGACCCATCTGTTTTCTGCACAGCCCAAATAGGAGAGTTGAATGGGGATGTGGTGGGAATCACCACCCCTACATCTTTCAAGTCCTTAAGAGTGGCATTAATCTCTTCAATCCCTCCAGGAATCCGGTATTGCTTCTGGTTCACTATTTTGCTAGGCAGGGGCAGTTCTAGTGGCTTCCACTTGGCCTTTCCCACCATAGTAGCCCTCACTCCAGGAGTCAGGGAACCAATGTGAAGATTCTGCCTGTTGCTGAGTATGTCTATTCCAATTATGCATTCTGGCACTAGGGAAATAACCACAGAATGGGTCCGGGGACCCACTGGACCCACTGTGAGATGGACCTGAGCTAAAACTCCATTGATTACCTGACATCCATAAGCCCCAACTCTGACTGGTGGACCAGAGTGATGTTTTGGGTCTCCTGGCATTAATATCACTTCTGAACCAATGTCTAATAATCTATTAAATATCTGATCATTTCCTTTTTCCCAATGCACAGTTACTCTGGTAAAAGGCCATAGGTCCCCCTGGGGAAGGCTGGGAGGAAGAATAACAGTATAAATTTTTGGCAATGTAATAGGGTCCTTACTCAAGGGTACCCAGCCTTCCCTTCATTCAATGGCCTCAGGATCTGTAAACTGTCTCAACTCTGGGAATTGATTAAGGGGCCATGACTCTCTGTTTTTTATAATTCAAGGGAACTTTTGTTCTCTTAAAACAGAATTCTTCTGCCTATATAATTCAAACAAGAATTTAGTCAATTGCCCATCTATTTTACTACTTGACACTCTATGATCTACTAGCCAACGCCATAAGTCTCTGTGAGTCATATTATTTTTATTGCTGCTTTGAGCCTGTTTTCCATTATGGTAGTCATGCCCACTTTGTCTGTGGTGATTAACTGCAGTTACTTGGCTTCTGCCATCTCGGGACCCAATTATCCCCATTGTGTTTAAGGATTCCAGCTCAGTGACAGCAGTTCCTACAGTAATATCTGACCTACAGAGAAGGGCATCTACAGTGCTCTTTAGGGATGATGGAGCTAGTCCCACAAATTTATTCCTCACAGTCCTGGTAAAAGGTGTGCCCTCTGGACATTCAAGGAGTGTGTGAGCAGGTCTTCCGTGATAAATCCACTCTAACATCCAATCTCTCTAAGCCTTTGAATCCCCTCCTCCACATTTTACCAGGGCAGTTCTGCCATTTCAACCTCTGGTAATGCTGGCCATCTTTTGATCCATGTTTCAGCCAACCACCCAAACTATTAATGCCCTTTCTAACCCCTTGAGCTACAACATTGAATGCAGAATCTCTGCTTAATGGGCCCATATCAGTAAATTCAGCCTGATCCAACTTTATATTCCTTCCCCCATTATCTTACACCCTTAATATCCATTCCCACACATATTCCCCTGGTTTCTGTTTGTATAAATTGGAAAACTCATACAGTTCTTTAGGGGTATAGTATATACTTCCTCATGGGTCACACTTTGTACCTCACCCTTTGGGGCCTATTGGGACTTTAGTGTAATTATAGGTCTTGAAGCAAAGACTGGTGGTGGTGGTGGGTAATGAAAAGATTAGAATTATCCCTCAAGACATTTACTTCAGGACATTCTGTTGCATTTACATCTCTTAAAACAGTATTAATCTCTCCAAGCAGAAGAGTGAGGACTGTTTCCTCAGGGGAGGTGGTTACAGGATTAGCAGGCACTGAAGGGTTCATCTCTTTAGGTGGAGGTTGGATGGCAAGCTCCTTAGGGCAGACTGGAGGTGGGGAAGCTATTTTCCTCAGGACAGCCCTCTACAGGTAAATCTAACAATGACTCAGCAGAATCCAGGGTTTCAATGTCCTCACTGCCATTATCAATCCATATGTCCCCATCCCAAGTTTCCAGATCCCATTCTTTTCCAATCAATGCCTTTACTTTAACAGCAGACACCCTGAGAGGTTGAGATTTTAGTTTAAATTGTAAATCTGATACTCATGCAATGAGAGTCTGCATCTGGCTTTCAGAAATTTCAAGTTGGCAGGCATAGGAAATAAGATTTTCTTTCAAGGCACACATAGAAACCTTTACATCTGTCATACAGCATTTAAGTTTTAAATTTGATGTCTTTAGCTTGTCCCTTCCCCTTACAACTTTATCCAATGTATCTAAGAGCAGCCAGCCAACATTATTATACCTCTTAATTCTGCAAAACTCTGTGAAGGTATTGAAAACACTGTCATCCAGAGCCTTGCTTTGTACAAGAGTATGATTAGGAGAATCAAATGATGCTATTTTGCATATCTCTTTGCCAACTCATGCCATGGACTATCAATGCCATCTTGATTATTGGAAATGGGGTCATTAGTGCCTTTGAATCTAATCAGAGTAGAAAACAAATTGTAAAAGCCCATTTTAAGATTCTGTTTCTCAAGAACCACTTTGGGTACCAAGTTGTATTAGGGTTCTCTAGGGAAACAGAATCAATGAGAGACATCTAGGAATAAAAGTAACTCACACAACTGTGAATATGCCCGAGTCCAAATTCTTTAGGGCACTCAGAAAGCTGGCAACTCCAATGAAGATATCTGATGAAGTCAGGAAACAAACTGGCAACTTCGACGAACTCCAGGAAATGAACTAGGATCTTTGATGAATGTGTTTGATGAACTTCTCAGGAAATGCTTTGCTGGGTACCTTAAGAAGAAGTAAAGGTCCTCTGTCTGTCTCACTTAAAAGTCTTCAACTGACTGATTGGATTAGAACCAGCAAACTGCATTCTCTCATTGTGGAAGCCATGCCCTTTGTTGAGTCATCAGTCACAGCTGCAGCTAACTGACTGATGATTTAATAAGACAGCCTGTTGGTTTGTTAACCAGCCACAAATGTCCTTGCAGCTTATTTGACCAGACAGCTGGGTACCATCACCTGGCCAAGTTGACACATGAACCTAACCATCACACCTACTGTAATTTTTTTTTTCCCTAGCCATCTGGTTTCCTTGAATGTCCCAATCAAATTTTCCCAGATCAGAGGGGCTCAGGGTCTCAGGTTGTATATTCAGTATTAGTTTTCTCTGAGGGTAGGTCCTAGTAGATTGACAGATTTTTCTGTGAGGCCTCTAGACTCTGCTTTCCCAATCCAGCCCAACAGGTGATGTTTGTCAGCCTGCAGTTCCCCACCAGCATAAAGAAATGTGGTCCTTTTAATTCACAGTGGATCCTGACCTGATGAGGGTTCAAGATTGTTGGAAGTCCAAGGTTAAGTTTTTTCTGGTTTGTTTATTTTCTCCAAGGCCCTAGGTTCTGAATTTTCTGAGGGAGGACAGCCACTTGAGCTGGTCCCACCCCTGATTTTCTTAGGGAATGTTCACCCCCTAGGGAGTTATCTTCCCCATTTGAATTCCTCCTTTGTCTTTCTGGCTTTGTTAACTCCACCCTTGCCTAGGTCAGCAAGGAATTGAAGATGCCTGAGGCTTTCTCTAATGGGCTTTCTAGCATGAGAGAAAAAACAAAGGGAAAAGAGCAAAAGCCCCTTTTCAGAGCCAGTCCCCAGCCTCTCAATTTTCTTGGGACACGGCCATCTTCCAGTATTCTGAAAAGTCTCTGTTTTTATTTATTTATGTATTTTTTTTTTCCACAAGCACTGCCTCCTCCCTGCTGGAAGCAATCTGCTTCCCTTCCTGCTCCATGCTTGTAGCGTGTATTCAGTAGTCCAAATGTGTTAATTAAAACTGCAGTTGGAGCTTGGTTGTGTTACTTTCCCTATAACCTGTTACTTCTTCCACATGTCAGTGTTTTAGCTTGGCCTGCCCTGCCTGAGGTGGGAGGGGCTTCAGCTCCAGGTTTGCAGAGCTTTAATTATGATTCTGTGCTACAATCTCAGCCGCTCCACGTATTCCAGGCTGGTGTATGATGTGTGTCCATTCATGGATGTCTCCCAACAGTTGTTCCATATTATTTACTAGTTGTTCCTGGTTATTCACTAGTTGTTATAGAGGACTAACTAAACTCCACACCTCTCTATGCTGCCATCTTGCTCACCCTGTATTCTGTTTTAGAGTTGATTTCTTTGTTGGATGAAGTAATTATCATTCTTTTAGTAAAATTAAATAATGTTATTTGAAACAGAAGTTATAATAAGGCAGTAACCATTTTTTTCTAATATGTAATGTACATTTGATAAAGTTTAAATTTAAAAATTAATTGTGCATATGTTCATAGTAATGTCCACATCTACTATTAATAATATTATACTTTGGGAAGTATCAATGATACATTTTAAAATGATATATCACAAAACAGCTAATTAATTCAGTGTTATGTTACTTTTAGCAACATCTTTTGTATTTACTTTTTGTAAGGAAACATCTTAAAGGGAAATAGAAATTTATTTTCTGGGAATCCAATTTAATGATTTTTCACTTATTTTAAAGTTTAAGTGTTTACCTTTTGATGAGGACCTGCAATGTACAATCTTATATCTGTGTAAAACTTTACCTCTTCAAAATTCTTTCAAAATTGTTGAAATCTAATTTAAACTTCACAACAACTCTGTGAAAAAAAATGATGTTTAGAGATGTGAGGTGAAGAGCCAAGTTTGTGTAGTGGCTGTGAAAAAAATGAAACTGAAAAAGTTGTCTCCTAACTTTGCACCATCTATATGGGATTATGATTTAACATCCCATATTCTTTATAATTTAGCAGATGTCTCTTTCCACTTTTTTAGGAGCTCATTTTTAGGGGATCATAAAAAATGCAGATCAATAATCAAGAACAGAAAATTGAGACAATTTCAATTAAAATGTCCTTTGTTTCTTATCAATTAATCAAAAATACTACTCATCCCTGTCACTAAAGTAGAAGTACCTGCTTGCAATTGTGGACTATGATCTACATTATGTTTTGTTTTAAAAATTAATATATCTATATTAAATATCACAGTAGTTTCCAAATATTGAAAGAGTAAGTTAAAGTACATAGAAAAGAGGAAAGTTAATTCTGGTATTTGAAGTCAATGCATGTCTTTAATCATAACAAATGATTTTTTTTAAATAAATGTTCTTTCCTCTATTTATTTTGTCAGCTTTAGATATAAGTTTCAAGTTGTTTGCTATATTATAATTGTGTTTACATTTAAAATTTATAATATTGATGAATTCTGTGTAGTTTATAAGACTTTAACAGAAATTTAGGAATTGTTAATTACCTTACAACTATTAAAATTAGCAATCATTTTAATACCAAACAGGCAACATTCCCACTGCTAATACTTTTAAATATCGCAATTTGTTAATTTAAAGTTTAATTGAACTCATTTATTTAGACTCAATTATATAAATAAATTTCTAGTTCCAATATATCAGATCCTAAGGGCACCTTAAGAAAGCAGGTACTTCAGAAATCATTACTTCACATTAAACCTGCTTAAAAAACCCTAATATTCCACATCCAGGCTTGTTTTCTTTATTGTTGCTATACTTATCCTTATTTAGATCATAGTGACAATGAATGTTTTATGTTTGTATATTTCCAGCTGGCAGAAATTTCACCAGATATTACATCTATAATTTTTCATGCTTATAGTTCTCCTTCAAACTCAAAATAAAAAAAATAAAAAAATAAAGAAAATGCTCCTTTTTCAGACCAGCTAAGCCAAGACTTCAGGATCTGCACTGCTAATCATTTGATATTTGGCTAAGAAAAAAGATTGTGTAATTATACAAGATCATCCAATCCTATACAGGGTTTCATTAGAAAAAAAGTTTATATTCCAATGTCAAAAGAATTTTGAAGTCCCTCTCTGTGGTGGTTTGAAGCTGTATGTACCTTAGAAAGACAAGCTCTTAAATTTAATCCATTATTGTGGGTGTGGACCCATTAAAAGGAAGACCTTTTGGTGAGGCTACTTCAGTTAAGGAGTGACCCACCTCATTCAGGATGAGTCTTAATCCTCTAATTTGAGTCTTTTATAAATGGAATGAATACAGAGGTGGGGGACAGGAACACACCACAGAAGCAAGAATCTGAAAGCAACAAAACCCAGAAGAGAAGTGGTAGACGAGCAGACACTGCCAAGTGACTTGCCATGTGGCAGAGGAGCCAGAGACCGTGGCAGCTAGTCTTTGGGAAAAAAGCACCACCTTGATGCTGCCTTGATTCACAGCCTCAAAGCTGCAAGTTAGTAAATTCCTATTATTCAAGCTGAACAATTTCATGTTATTTGCTTTGAGCATCCTGAGAAATTAAAGCAATCTTTCACAGAATTTCAGTTTTTTGATACATCCTCACTGAAATGATGTACTATTCAAATTTATATGAATGATATTAACTAACTCAACTTGTTATTATAATATTTTAACCTTATCTATTATAAGAACACACATATATACATCTATATGTATGTTAATTCATACATATTTGTATCATATTTATAAATTTAAAATAGATATTATTAAAATTTACATGTGCCTATATTAGGGGTCAGCAAACTACAATCCATGGGCCAAACTAAAACCATCACCTGTTTTGGAAAGTAAAATTTTATTGGAACACAGCAATTTGCATTCATTTACCTATTATCTCTGGCTACATTTGCATATTATCTATGGTTCCATTCATTTACTATTATCTGTGGAGTTGTTGAATAACTGTGTCAAAGTTAATAAAATCTGCAAAGCCTAGAATTAACTGTCAATTTTCATAAAATATTTGCCAACCCTTATTCTATAATACACAAATTCATGTAAAATTCATATGTATTATATACAACATTTATTATCTTTAGTTATGTATATATGTATCATCATCTATCTTTTAAAAAACATTGGAAAATGAAATACCAGATTTTTTAGTTATACCACTATATTGTCTTTATTACACTGTTTTTATTAGAAACGGTGAGTTTTATATTTGTACAAGCAGAAAGCTTAGTCATCATGTAAATGACCCTTACAGTTTGAAAAGTAGAGAAATAAAGGTCAATGATTGTTATTTTATGCAAAGCACAGCAACTCTTAGAATATACTCTACTGGGTAACATTACTAATTATGGAAGATAATGTATACAGAACACTTAACTCTTCCTGAATCATTTATTCATCTTATCCTACAGTTATTTGATACAGAATTGGTTTGAATATCAAAAATACAATAATTATCACAAAAACCCAACTTGATGACATGAGTGAGAAAAAGAAGTATGAATTGGGTAATGTGCCCACAAAGAATTTGCAATCCAATTCAAAGACAAACATTATTCACAAGAAATAATACACAGTGTGAGCCATTCAATTTTGAAGATGAGCAACAGAAATTAAGTTTATGCTGAACCTTAGAATGTCAGGATAATACCTAAAGAGAGAATGAATCAGAGGCCCTTACAGGCTGTAGTAATTAACATATTGATCAGCATGGGCTACTTTATTGTGATTTAATCAGCTTTTCCTATTCTTTTCAGTCCTTCTTAACTGTTTGGCTTTGGAGACTTTCTGAGTAAATCACCTCTCCTGAAATGAATGCTGTGAGTGGCTTGATAACTGTGCAGCTAACATGAGTGAGTCTAAACAAAACCTCAGGAACATCTGCTGGAATGAATTTTATATTCCAATTCTGATATAATTTCTCCAACAATCTCTTGCTGGGCTCCACTGCCAACTCAGCCTGGCCAGGGGCCTTCTGGATCAAGTACTGTGCAACATCGTTGACCAGCAATAACCAGCAGGGTGCAGTGGTTTTTCTCACAGTTGGTTTCAGCAGATTGGATGCTTCTGTGCAGAAGAGAGAGGAAAAGCACCTCGAGTAGCACAGCCCAGGAAAAGTCAATTAATCTTATAAATGCACTAGTGTCAGCAGTCGGTAAGAATGCCTTACAGATTCATCAAGAATCTAAGATTTATTTCTTTATAAAGTTTGTGAGCTTGCAACTTTGAATTTAGCTTAATTGGTATTATTTTATTCAAATATTTTATAGAGCAGATATTTGCATATTGATAGTGTATTATAATTTGTTATTTGGATATTTTAGATACTATTCTTATTTCTAAGTTCCCCTGAAATAGCTTCATGTCCTAGGTAGGGCTTAAATGTAATTTGATGCCTACTGATTGAAGTATACATACAGAAAAATATATATGAGGATGGTTAGATCCCTCTACAGAGGTACTACAAGCTTCTGAGTAGATGATTTTCAAAAAGACCAAGAGTATTGCAAGTGACTATTATCCCAACAGAAATAGGCATGGTCCGTGCTGAAGATAGGAGACTTGTGAATAGTGGGATTCTCTTCAATTTGTTGTAACCAAAGCCTGCTTTCTTTCTCAGTCTTGCCTAGCAGTTCTTTTTAGTTATTTTGTTCTCACCCAAGCCTTCCTCACATCCTTCGTTTCACATTCAGGTCCCCATAAGAAGCATAGACTTTATGCTATCCTATTGTTCTGCCTACCTAATCAAGGAAACTGATTCACAGTCAATGTAGATGATTTAAGATTTTATATGTATATATATATATACACACATATATATATATACACACACACATACATACACATATATATATCCACTTTGCCTTAACTCCTATATAAACTTTTATGTATTTTAACATCTCACACATGGCTGGTGGACATGAAGGAAGGAAAACATATACTCAGGTGTTCTCCTGAGAATGTGGAAGTGGAAAATGGTGTTAGCACATACATTTTATATATTGTGAATAGTGGGATTCTCTTCTTTATATCACTTAGTTGGATTCAAGTGAATTATGAAATGGCTGGAACCCCCAAAGAAAAACAATTAAATAAACAAACACATGGATTATCTCTCTATATGCTGTGGAGATGAGTTTGTATAATTTGGGACGTGAATTGTTAATTTGGCAGGATAAGATAGGGCTTAGAAGACTTTGGCAATATTCGGATTTAATGTTGGGTGGGAAATACTTAAGTATAGGGAAAATTTAGTGCAGTATATTTGTTTTAAATTTCAAATGTGGATTATAAGCAAGCAAACATAAAATAAATAGGATAGAATCAATGTCTAGGTGGAGATCAAATAATGTATTATGGTGCCATAGAGTAATTGATCCTGACTGGAATGTGAATGTCTTCACAAAGAGTAATATTTTTAAGTTAATTTAAGACTGAAGAGACACTTAACACAAATTGTAAAACTACATTTCTTGTTTAGGGAATTCATTTGTTGAACTAATTACTATTAAAAGGAGGTAGAGAATAGAATGAAATAATAATAGAAGCCATTGTAACAGCTATGTATAGTCTTACTAAATCTTAGAAATTGATCACTGCACTTTCATATTTATCTTCCAATTCACATAATAGTTATTATTAACTCTTCTTCATATGAGGAAACAGTCTGCCAGAGACTAGTTGAAATTCAAGCACATTTGTGAGTGAGCTAGCTGGTATTTATATCCGGGACTTCTGAATCTAAAGCCATTGATTTTTCTACTGCATGCATTGAAGGCTTGAATGTACCAGGGACTTTGTTGTGTCCTGGGAGACATGTGAATGTCCTATGGCTTAAATAAACCCATGTAAATATGGGCAGACATCAAAGAAAGGAAAGGAAACTTGTTACCTAAGTCTTGAGGACTGAGTAAAAATTTGACTGATAATCTAGGTAATTCAGGTGGACCGGGTGATAAAAGGGAGAGAATGCACATTATCAGGTGAATTAAAAACATCTGATGAAAGATATACAGATTTATAAAAGGTCATAAAATATGAGCAGCGTGGATAGTTAATAAATTTGATATTTTCAGCAAAAGTGATTGATAATAAATAAAGCATAACCAGGGAGAGTCTAACACAGAAGCCAAAGGAGAAACAAACTTTGTGTAGAAGGGGAAGGTAATGATGAATAGTCTCAAATATAGCAAAAGGACTGGGCTGGATGAGAACTTCAAAGAGCCTGTTATATTTAGTAAACAGGAGATGGCTGATTATCTTTGAGGAAGTGGTACTGTACTCAGAGTGTCATTTTCGGGGTGATCTCACCATTCTCAATTCTCTCCTCTAAATGTATGTGTGGGTATGTGTGTTTTAAGATCTTTTTCACGTGTGACTCCAAGACAGGCATGGTGGACTCCTTTATATACTAAATGTCTTGGTGAGAACCCATAGTGCTAGAGGAAAGGAGTCTTGTGGGATCTAAAATTGCACAACTTCTCTTGTCTAGTAAAAGCAGGATATTTCACCACAGCAAAAGCAGTAGAACTGAATAAACTTGCCATGCACTTCAGACACTAACTGCTGCCATACATCAGAATTCAGATGCTTCCTTTGCCTTAACCTGTTTCTGTAAGTTTATCCTCTCTCGTGATTTTCTGTACTCCGATTACCTGAACACTGCTACTTGAATCAAGGACAGCTTTGTTGAGTACAAATATTTATCACTTTTATTTATGAGACATAATACTCCAAAGCTCTTCAGAAACATTGTGAGTTCTCACAACACTGGATGTGAGACCTGAGGGCATCCCATCCTACCATCCATACCCTTCTTTTGATAATCTTCTCTTGTTTTCTTTCTGCAATAATGGTATTATTCCAACCACCACATATTGTCTTTATATCTCTCCACAATAAAATCACAGGCAAAATAACATTCAGCCATTTTGTGTTATAGAATTGAATAAATTATTTGGCTATGAAACACATGATTTACTTTTGGGGATATCAGAATATCTAATTTGGTTTTAATTCATATATTTTAAATGTGATTTTATTTAAACCTTCTACTCATTGTGTAGCTCCTCAGTTGTTCTTGACACTTGATAGCATGTCAAACCGTCTTAAATCTTTACTGTCCAGTACTTGTGATTTCCATCCTCAAAACTTTAATCTAGATTTTCTTCTGAGCATAAACACAGGTAAGTATCATGCCCAATTATTATTTATCCACCTTAGTTGGGTAGATTCAAATCTCACTGAAATGTATTAAAATATAGGCCAGGTTAGGCCAGACATCTTTAGTTTTCTGTGATCCTTGTGTTTCCAATACCTAACACAATTCCTGCCACATTATAGTCATACATTAAATCTTTCTTTTGTAGTCTATGATTAGATTCTTAAATATTTCATATTTATTATTCTGATGAAATGTTTAACTTTATGACCAATTTAATCTGTGTTAAACCAATGTTTAAAGTTTAAGTTTACATGTAGAGTAGACCAATATGTTATTTTAGAAATATGCTTAGTCAATTTATTTTTTCCTCTTAGTCCAGGGAATTGCCAGCAAATGTATATCAAACAAGGCAGGAAACCCTGACTTTTCTTGTTCAGTTCCTACAACCCTCACTCCAATTAGGCTTAATCATAGCTGGTCTTAATAGCTTTGTTTTTTTGTTTGTTTGTTTGTTTGTTTTGCCAAATGTCCTGCAATTTGTGGGACACTAAAATTACCCTGGCCCCTATATGTGCTTCTGAGTGTTTGCGTTAAAGGACTAAAGCTCATGATTCACATACAGCTGGCACCTAGACCAGTTAAATATAAACCTGGTCTGCACTGACTTTTGGACTCAAACTCTGGTGAATGAGTTAGCCAGTGCCCATTTATACAAAGAGGAGGAGAGGAAAGAGCAAAAATATGGTTTGCTAAGGAAAAATTCCTATTGCCAAAGATGGAAGCACACAGCAGGGAAGTTTAGCAAAAGGAAACATGGGTGCTTGGGTGGAATGAGTCATAGAAATTACGGACGAGAAAGAAAATAGCTTAGAACATTTATCAGGACAAATGTGCCAAAAGTAAGGATTCACCTACAATTGTATTTCTTTGGAGTGTAGACCTGTCAAAGACTACTCTTAATTAGAGTGGTATCTTTGTGTGATCTCACCTTAAGTGCGGACTGGTACGTCAGTGACATATTGGGGGTTGAACAATGTGGAAAATGTTTGAATACCCCCTCTAAGACAAAAAGCAGGAAGTTGAATCTTGAAAGCCTACCCATATGAAAGGTGATAAACCATATTTGGGAGGCTATTTTACAGCCATAATATTCCCCGTTTGGGTATATACATGTTTCTAGCAAGGCAGTGTTCTTGAGTGATTTAGTCAACAAACAGTTACGCCGTTTCATCTGTATAACCCAACAAAGCCGATGGTATTTAATGTATACCGTGATAATCTTGAAATTGATTCTGTAGATTCAGTATCAGGGCCCTGTAGAAGAATTAAAGAAGTACCTGGGTTTTGAAGAAAGATCAATTGTCTGTATTGATTTGTATTTATTATTGTTTTTTTTTTTTTTTACATTTGAAACAATGTATGTCTGCTATTGGTTCTAGTAAAGGGATAATCCCTGATTATGGGTCAATAATTAACCACACATTCATCTGATCCACCATGAATGATGTCCCATCTTCCTAGGAAAGGGGGATATATAATATGGTCAGGCTCTTGGAGGTTTTGAAAGCATTGAAATTAAATGAACAGATGGCTTGTGCTCTTGTTGCTGTTTTGTAAACTCAGTCCACATCAATAGAGTTAACCATAAACAGTGGACTAGAAAAAAAATGTATCAGCCTGGTTTACAAGTGATTCCTCATGACTGTTGGTATCATGTGGAGTTAGACCATTGCAACATTAGAGTTCTACTCAGAAGTAATCCTGAAAAAGAGAGGAGAAGAAAATTTTTCCCAATTGACATAATTTCATGCATTACTCTCAAGAAGTACTCTTGATTATTCAATTTACCATTACTCTTGATTATTTAGGTGTGGATTTACACTAACTCATGGATAAAAGCTGATGGTTTGATTAGTTGTTTAGGTATTGAAAAGAACAAATTTGAAGGATTAGTGATAAAGAGATCTTAGCAAGGCATGTGTATATGGAGACTTGGAAAAGACAGAATAATCCATTATAAAAGGTGATTTTTTCAGTGGCTGTCAGTCATCATTCTCTCCAGTTGCCACACCTCTTTCTCAATAGTTATGCATGGGTTTAATGGCGCCTAATCTGGTTACCATCACAGCTAAGTTAATATGCCAGTGATAAAGACTATAGCTTAGCCCTGATGTGGTTCCTTATCTTTGAAGGTAACTTATCTCTTACCTCTAAAGATTCCTCTAGTGAGGGCACTCACAAGACTCTGCAGAGAATACTCATGAAACTCTTTTAATGATGACAAATGATACAGAATAGAAGGAGAAAGAGAATGTCATATCAAGGGCCCAAGTGATTTCCAGGTGCAGATCCCATGTATTTTCCTATTCTTTGTCTCCAGAGTATGAACAAGTAAGCTGTGCATGATGATATTTGGTTTCAGGAGAGCTCTGGCAAAAGTTTACAGTGGGTTCATTTACTTCTTTCTGGTCCTGTTGCCAAGTTAGGCTGTCTAATGTCCAAAACACACACTTACACAATCTTTTGATAACTTAACCATGAATTAAAAAAATGTCTTGGAACCCCACTAAGGGATTTTCAAACTCAGTGCAGTTTATTATAAATTATTAATTAGCTTACTAATGCCTATCTTAAATAAGAACCAATACCAGTCTTCCAAGAGGCAAGCAACTGTAAAATATTGTACACAATAACATAGAGGTCAAGCCAATCATATTTAAGAAATTCCAGAATTTTTTTCACTGGGATATATTTAATTCTTAATACTTCTTTGTATTCTCTTTCTGTCATGATTTTGCAAGCTGCCCCACTTGTAGATACACTAAATATCTAATCTATCAGTATATCATACACTATATTGCTGAGGCAATGTGGACATGCTAAAGATAGTCATAAGTTTCTCTATCTCCCATCACTCAGAAGCAACTGGTCTTATAGAGTAGTAAAATGTCTCATTAGATATTCAATTTTAGTACCAGCTGAAGGGCAATACCTTTTTGTTATTTAGTTGCTGTCTTGCAGTTTGTATCATATAATATGACTCAGAAACCTTTATATCTGACAGTGTCTGCTTCACTCAAATAGAATGAGTCCAGAAGTCTAAGGGTGAACTTAAAAATGTTACAGTTCATTCCAACACCAAATGATTAATTCACAATTAAAAATGAAAATTCCATCTCCATGATTTCAAAAGCTACTAGTTTGGAAGTCATACCGTCTCTTTTAGTTTGCTAAGAATGCCAAAATGCAATATAACTGAAATGGGATGGTTTTTAACAATGGGGACTTATTATTTTACAAGCTTATGGTTCTGAGGCTATGAAAATACCCAAATCAAGGCATCATCAAGACAACACGTCCATCCTGAAGACAGGCAGCAGATGATACTGGACTCTTCTGTCTCTGCCTTCTGGTCTCTGCCTTCTCTTCTGGGTTTCGTTGTTTCCAGCTTCTGGCTTCCATTTCTTCCAGCTTCTGGCTTCAGTGGCTTCCTCTCTGCTTCTGGTGGCTTTCTCTCTCAGCTTCTGTGTCCCTTTCTCTGTGTCTTTCTCTGAATTTCATCCTCTTATAAATGGCCAAGTAAGAGGATTAAGACCTTCGTGAATGGGGTGAGTCACGCCTCAACATAAGATCCTACTCACTAAAAGATTCTACTTGCAGTGGGTCCATACCCATGATTTTCTGTGGTACATATAGCTTTAAACGATCACACTATCCATTGGAGGAATGTTTCCCCAGAAAAGTGATAATGATTCCACTGAACTGTTGATGGTAATTTCTCCGCCTTACCATGTTGGAATTTTCATACCCACCCACCAGCAAACAAAAAGAGGTATACCTTGTTAACTGATGTAATTTATTTTAATCATAAAAGGGGATGTAGTTTTACTGAAACTCAGTGGAGTCAGGGAGAAGTATTTTGAATCCCTGAGACTGTGGAACAACTCCAAATAGCAGATGTTTAGTTTTAAAAGTTAATAGAATTATCCCAATATATACAATAACACCAAAGGAAACAGGTAGAAAGTTTTTACTACCTTAAAGTGATACCCACATGCTAAGCAAATGTGGAACAATTACTGGAGAAGAATAGTTATAAATGTCAACTATGAATACATGACCAATTGCACCATGCTCCTGTATGTGTGTAAGTTTCCATTTCCTCTTCCATTTCCACTAAAACTTATTAAGGGTATTTTGATCTCAATTAACTTTAATATTTCAATCCCAAATTTTTTTTTTTATTAAATTCAGTTTTATTGAAATACATTCACACACCATACAATCATCCATGATATACAATCCACTGTCCACAGTATGATAACATAGTTATGCGTTCATCACCACAGTCTATCTCTGAACATTTTCCTTACATCAGAAAGAACCAGAACAAGAATAAAAAATAAAAGTGAAAAAAAACACCCAAATCATCCCCCCATCCCACCCCATTTGTCCTTTAGTTTTTATCCCCATTCCTCCACTCATCCATACACTAAATAAAGGGGGTGTGATCCACAAGGTCTTCACAACCACCCTGTCACCCCTTGTAATCTACATTATTATATAATTGTCTTCAGGAATCCAGACTGCTGGGTTGGAGTTTGGTAGTTTCAGGTATTTACTTCTAGCTTTTCCAATACATTAAAGCCTAAGAGGTGTTATCTATATAGTGCATAAGAATGTCCACCAGAGTGACCTCTCGACTCCATTTGGAATCTCTCAGCCACTGAAACTATTTCATCTCATTTTGCATCCCCCTTTTGGTCAAGAAGATACTCTCAGTCCCACGATGCCAGGTCCACATTCATCCCCGGGAGTCATACTCTGCGTTGCCAGGGAGATTTACAACCCTGGGAGTTGGGTCCCACGTAGGGGGGAAGGCAGCAAGTTCACCTGTCGAGATGGCTCAGTTAGACAGAGAGAGGGCCACATCTGAGCAACAAAGAGGTACTCAGGGGGAGACTCTTAGGCACCATTACATACAACTTTAGACTTTCCTTTGTGGTAATGAGCTTCATAAGGGCAAGTCCCATGCTTGAGGGCTCAGCACATCAAACTGCCAGTCCCAATGTTTGTGACAACATATGCTAGGGGATCAGCATCTTAAAGTTTAGAGATAGGCCTTACAATTCAGGGATAGAGTTAACTGCTGTAAGAGCTTACAATTTAGGGACTATTACAATTATTGTGTCCACGTTAGGCTATGTTCTAAGATTCAATTCTGAGTTTACACATTGTAGTTAGTCCATATTAGTGAGGCATCATCCCTCTCACCATGTTTTCTCCAACACTTTTACTCCTATATATTTATTTTCCTACAATTTTATAGAGTTATATTCACATACCATACATTTATCCACAGTGTACAATCAGTTGTTCATGGTATCATCATAAAGTTGTACATTTATCACCACAATCAGCATTTGAACATACTGATTACTACAAGAAAAATTGTTTTGTTTTTTTTTTTAGCAATAAGAAAAAATGATAAAAAGAAAAATAAGATGTCATACAATACAATATACTACTAAGGACAGCAAATAACACCACTACCAAGAATCCCATATTACTCCCCTATATCCCCCTCTCATATACATTTAGCATTGGCATATTGCCTTTGTTACATTTAATGGAGGTATATTACAATGTTACTGTTGACCATAGACTCCAGTTTGCTTTGATTATGTTTTTTCCTGAATACCATCCCTTTTTCAAATTTCTACATGGTTGACATTCATTTGCTTTCCCACATGCCAAAACATTTTTATATTTGTATATTTAGTAACAGTCATTGGCCACTCCAGTTTTTGCCACGTTATACAGTCCCAGTCTTTATCATCTATCTTTACCTCTGGTGTCATACATTCTCCTATCCCACCTCTTTCAGTTTTACTCACAGACATCTTTGTTCAGTGTACTTACAATACCGTGCTACCATCACACAGTATTATGTTATCTATTTCTGGATCTATGCAATCAATCCTAAACATTCTGTAGTCCTTCAGCATCAAATGGCTGATCTCTGCCCTCTTTCTATCTCCTGGTCGCCTGTGTTGTCAGCTTTTAACTCTGAAAGTTTGTTCATTAATGTCTGTTCATATTAGTGAGACCATACAGAATCTGTCCTTTTGTTTCTGGCTAACTTCACTCAACCTAATGTCCTCAAGGTTCATCCACATTATTACATGATCTATGTCTTTGTTCTGTCTTATAGCTGCATAATATTCCATCATGTGTATATACCACAGTCTGTTTATTCACTCGTCCTTTGATGGACATTTGGGCTGTTTCCATCTCTTGGCAATTGTGAATAATGCTGCAATAAACATTGGTTTACAAATGTCTGTTTGTGTCTTAAATTTCAGTCCCTCTGAGTATATACCCAGCAATGGAATAGCTGGGTCATATGGCAAATCTATATTTAGCTTCCTGAGGAACCTCCATACTGTCTTCCAGAGTGGTTGCACCATTCTACATTCCCACCAACAATGAATAAGTGTGCCTCTTTCTCCATATCCTCTCCAGCACTTGTCATTTTCTGTTTTTTTGGATAATGGCCATTCTGGTAGGTGTGAGATGATATCTCATTGTGGTTTTGATTTGCATTTCCTTAATAGCCAGTGAAGTTGAGCATTTTTTCATATGCTTTTGAGCCATTTGTATTTCCTCTTCAGAAAAATGTCTGTTCATGTCTTTTGCCCATTTTTTAATTGGATTGTTTGTCATTCTGTTATTGAGATGCAAGATTCCTTTATATATTCGGGATATTAAACCCTTATCTGATATCTGGTTTCCAAATATCATCTCCCATTGTGTAGGTTGCCTTTTGACTTTTTTGACAAAGTCCTTTGATGTACAAAAGTGTTTAATTTTCAGGAGATCCCATTTGTCTATTTGTTCTTTGGTTGCTCGTGCCTTGGGTGTGAGGTCTAAGAAACCACCTCCTTTCACAAGATCTTTAAGATATTGCCCTACATTTTCTTCTAAGAGTTTTATGGTCTTGGTGCTAATGTTTAGGTCTTTGATCCACTTTGAGTTAATTTTGGTATAAGGTGTGAGATGGACATCCTCTTTCATTCTTTTGGAAATGGATATCCAGTTCTCCAAACACCATTTATTGAACAGGCTGCTCTTTCCCAGTTGCTTCGGCTTCACTGCCTTATCAAAGATCAGTTGTCCATAGATGTGAGGGTCTACTTCTGAACACTCAATTCAATTCCATTGATCAGTATATCTGTCTTTATGCCAGTACCATGCTGTTTTGAGCACTGTAGCTTTGTAATATGCTTCAAAGTCAGGTAGTGTGAGACCTCCCACTTCACTCCTCTTTCTCAAGACATTTTTGGCTATTCGGGGCATCTTACCCTTCCAAATAAATTTAGTTATTGGTTTTTCTATTTCTGGAAAGTAAGTTGTTGGGATTTGAATTGGTATTGCATTGAATCTGTAAATCAGTTTAGGTAAAATTGCCATCTTAACTATATTTAGTCTTCCAATCCATGAACATGGTATGTTCTTCCATTTTTTCAGGTCTTGTTCAATTTCTTTTAGCAGTTTCTTATAGTTTTCTATGTAAAGGTCTTTTGTGTCCTTGGTTAAGTTTATTCCTAAATACTTGATTCTTTTGGTTGCTATTGTAAATGGGATTTTTTTCTTGATTTCCTCCTCTTGTTGCACATTACTTGTGTATAGGAACACTACAGATTTTTGCATGTTGATCTTGTAGCCTGCTACTTTGCTGTATTCATTGACTAGTTCTAGTAGCTTTGCTGTAGATTTTTCTGGATTTCCTACATATAGAATCATGTCATCTGCAAATAGTGAAAGTTTTACTCCTTCCTCTCCAATTTGGATGCCTTTTGTTTCTTTTTCTTGCCTAATTGCTCTAGCTAGAACTTCCAGCACAATGTTGAATAGCAATGGTGATAGTGGGCATCCCTGTCTTGTTCCTGATCTTAGAGGAAAAGCTTTTAGTCTCTCCCCATTGAGTGTGATGTTAGCTGTGGGTTTTTCATATATTGCCTTTATCACATTGAAAAAGTTCCCTTCTAATCCTATCCTTTGGAGTGTTTTCATCAGGAAAGGATGTTGAATTTTGTCAACTGCCTTTTCTGCATCAATCGAGATGATCATGTGGTTCTTCTGCTTTGATTTATTGATGTGGTGTATTACATTAATTGATTTTCTTGTGTTGAACCAGCCTTGCATACCTGGAATAAATCCCACCTGGTTGTGGTGTATAATTCTTTTAATGTGCTGCTGGATTCGATTTGCGAGTATTTTGTTGAGGATTTTTGCGTCTATATTCATTAAAGAAATTGGTCTATAATTTTCTTTTTTTGTAGTATCTTTGCCTGGTTTTGGTATTAGGGTGATGATGGCTTCATAGAAAGAGTTAGGTAGCTTTCCCTCTTCTTCAAATTTTTGAAGAGATTGAGGAGGATTGGTACTAATTCGTTCTTGAATGCTTGGTAGAATTCACATGTGAAACCATCTGGTCCTGGGCTTTTCCTTTTTGGGAGCTTTTTGATGACTGACTCAATCTCTTTACTTGTGATTGGTTTGTTGAGGTCATCTATTTCTTCTTGAGTTAATGTTGGTTGTTTATGCTTTTCTAGGAAGTTGTCCATTTCATCTAAGTTGTCTAGTTTATTAGCATATAGTTGCTCATAGTATCTTCTCATTATCTCCTTAATTTCTGCAGGGTTGGTAGTTATATTTCCTTTCCCATTTCTGATTGCATTTATTTGCATCTGCTCTCTTTTTTTTTGTTAGCCTAGCCAGTGGTCCATCGATTTTATTGATTTTCTCAAAGAACCAACTTCTGGTTTTGTTGATTCTCTCTATTGTTTTCCTGTTCTCAATTGCATTTATTTCTGCTCTAATCTTTGTTATTTCTTCCCTTATGCTTGCTTTGGGGTTAGTTTGCTGTTCTTTCTCTAATTCCTCCAGGTGAGCAGTTAACTCTTCAATTTTTGCTCTCTCTTCTCTTTTAATATAGGCATTTAGGGCAATAAATTTCCCTCTCAGCACTGCCTTTGCTGAATCCCATAAGTTTTGATAATCCCAAATTATAAGACTCAAGATGGGATTATGACCAAACTAGACAATAAATGAACAGCATGCAGAGATGCATCTGATATTTGTTGATATTTAGGGCATCCATTTCTGGAACTGAGTGTATTTTTTGCTTTGGGGAGGAGCAGTAGTGTTAGGTAGATGATGTTACTGCTGCTATTGATTAAAAGTGTAAGCATGGGAAGTAGAGTGAGGATACTGAGAGAGATAGATTGCTGTAGATTCTGTAGTTTAGTTTGCTAAATACCCATTTCAAATTTATCTAAACTACAACCAGGCAAAGAAGTGGAAATACTAAAAACTACTTTTTATAAACTCTTGCAGCTGGAGTACTGGTTGTGAATCACATTTCTTGCATCACATGTCTTTTTTGGGAGACTACTTTGGAACTGTGTTACATGGGATATGGGGTAGTGTGGTACGTTAAAATCCCCCAGGTGGGATAAAAACAAAGCCATGATTTTAATCCATTCCTGTGGATGTGAGCTCACTGTAAATATGACCTGAAGATGTTATTCTATTTAAGGCATGGCCCAAGGGAATGAGGTTAATCCTATTACTGGAGGCTTTATTAAAAAAAAAAAAAAAAAGTGAACAGCCCAAAAGCCTTACATCAACAGAACCTCAAAGACAAAAGAGACAAAAGAAAAGACATTTCTATGTGACAGAAAAGTCAAGGAAACCCCAGTAACTGACAGCCTGCCAGAAGTTACTGAAGGAAGTAAGCCTTCAAGCCTCTGAAAACGAACAAATAAATTCCTATTGTTAAGTCAACCCAGTGTATGGTATGTGTCTTAGCAACCAGGAAAACAAGACAGATCGATTGCAAGGCATCAAATTTACTGGCATGGATTGTGGAAGACATAATTTGGTTCCAGGGCTATTAGTTATTGTGATGTCTCCTCATTTGGCAGCAGGATTCCAGATTAAATAACTTACTGATTATAGCAGAGGCAGCATGGATATGTGTCCAGCAACTGTGGTTGCAGCTTTCAAGTTCTATGACTTCTCCACCATGCAAGCAGTAATTCCCTTGGTGTACAACGAGGTTTCATGCTTCTCGGAGTTTTCCCAGGAATTTCTTGAGCCCTCCAATTGATTTTATATCTCTTAATAAATTTATTTACATTTAAAATAACTAGAGTGGATTCTGCTGTCTATAATTAAGAGACTTTCCAATACATACACTTACACAATTCTTTAATAATCTCTTTCCAATTTTTTCCCATGTTTTTTGCAGAGAAAATTCAGAATCCTTCCTCCACTTACATTACAAATAACTTTATTCTTTATATATTAAATATATAATTGAATTTTCTAGATTTTCATATTCTTTCTTCCTAACTGGATTTTGCATATACTTTAGTTTTCTTTTCTGATTTGGAGGCACATATCTGAACTTATGACGATGGTAGCACATGTTGCAAAGAATCTGTCATTGAAGTACAGTTTAAAAAATAGAACACAGAGCTTCTATCAAATTTCTAAGTTAAAAGTAAATTTTGATTCCTACAACTCTTTCTTTGAAAAATATTGACATTTCACAACTAGCTTCATTTGACTGAACTTTGTAACAGTGTTGAAACCTATTATGACATCAACTTAGATTCTATTCCAAACATTTTTTCACCTCTTGAACAATAGATTTTTAAATTTTTAGTCTGACATTTAAACTGACTTTTAGAATATTTCCTGGAAATGTCTTCATGATGTTTCTCAAAATTATCAATATATAAGTAATGGGTTCAAGAAATAACTCTGCTTGCCTATGTCTCTATGGCAGTTCATTACTACCAGAAATGTTTGGAAACTGTAACTGCATTCATCATAGCAATACCCCTTTTCATGCTGAAGTTTTTAAATGCATGAAAGTTAAAAGATAAATATTGTGAATGTCTTTAAAATTAAGTTTTTCATCAGGCATTCAGTAAAGAATATTTAGCACTTACTACATGTGCATCGTTAATTACATGATCCAGATATTATGGCATTATGTTTCTTGTTTACTTTAATCAGTAAGTTATTTTATCTTATTCTTATTTGATCTTATTCTTGTCTAGAAAAAGAGTCATAGAAATAAATAGATGACTGCACTACAACAAATGATCCTCTAAAAGGAGATATACCACTAATATAAAGCTCCCCACAGCCAGAACTAAGGGAAGGACATTTATTCTACTTTATGGCTGAGGGGTTGTATATAGAACAATGGAACTCAAACAGTGGTAACAGTAGTACTAGCATCACCTGCAAATTCTCTGGACCAATCTCAGGTAACTGGGGGTTTTAAACACTCTGGGCTTTTGATCCAGCAATAGGCATTTAAAGAAACTCTTCAAGTAATTCTGATGGACGCTACAGTTTGAGAACCACTATGATATAATATTAACTTGCTGAAGACAGTGTCTGTGTTCAGGTATTGAAAAGAGTTGAGAATCAATCCAAATCACAATGAATATTTCAGTATCTCTTGACAGTAAAAGGGATGGCGTGGCAAGAAATGAAGCTGAATATATGGGCTCAGACCTGAACATGGAGAATCTTTAGGTTGTAGTACATTATATTATGGTGCAAATTCACAGCTTCTACACTTTTGAGAAATATGTATTATATTGCTATGAAGTAAAGATGTGCATATGTGTCTATGTGTATTCATAAAAGTATTCTGGTCCTTATTTCTTCTTGTCTTCTGTTCTATTATGGTTTATTATTTTCTATTTTATTAAAACTTGCTGGTCAAGATGCACAAAATTGACATTTTAATCCACAAATGGGCTGCTTCCAGAATTTGAAAAATGTTAGTGTATATGATTGAGAACAAATGAAGTGCTCACAAAAATATGGTCAGATTTGCCTTTTAGAAAAACTAGCATGGCAACAATTTTGAAAAGAGACAGAAATAATACAGAAGCAGAGGCATGTAGATGTATAATCAAAACTTTAATAAAAACTATAAGAAATGTTGTGGGATGGATGACACTAAGCCAATTATAGTAACAGTGGATGAAACAGAAAGATATTTGAGATGGAGAAGTGATAAGACATGACCACCTATTGACTCTAGATGATGAGAAAGAAGATGGAGTCAAGCTTGTCCCTTACATTTCTGGCTTATGACTCTGAGTGTATGGTTGGCACACATGATCAAAATACAGAAGGGGAGCTGGCTATTTGTGGCAAGTGTCAGCAGGACTGGGAGAAGACTTCATAATGGAGGAATCAGATTTACATAGACTCTTACAATATTCTGTTGAAAAATATACAAGTGTTAGAAATTGTAGGAAGGTGCAACGTATGGATCAAACCAACATGAACCATTAGCAGATAGCTCTCCTACGTGACAGCAGGTGCTGGCATGTCTGAAAGGGAATGAAAACCAAAATTAGATATAAAAAAGCAAGTCACTGAAGCCTCACAGGGTTTAACTGGGAGTTTTGATAATAATTAATAGATTACTCATGTCTCCACCAAAAGGTAGGCTCTCCCCCTGCAGACGTGCCAGTGAAACTAAGTTAAGGAAGTGTTTGTGATTGTCCCAAGGAATTAGCCCTTATTTGAGATGTGCAGCAAAGCACTTCTAACTCCTGGATAAATTGCCATAAATACTGGCCCGAGTCCCAGGAAAAGCTGGCGAGCTCACCCAGGAGGGGACCCTCTGCTTGGGACCATGTGCCAGCTGGAGCTCTGAGTGGCTGAAGAACCGGGACTTCCCCAGCCAGTAGTATCAGAGGCGGGGGCTTTCCCCAGCTGGGTGAGTTTTTTCTTTATCTACTGGACAGACTGCTCTACTTTCAACTATCATATCATTAATACTAAATGTTTGTAGTCTTGTAATTCAATAAATTCTCTTCTGTAAAGTTATACTATATCAGTTTGTGTGTCTTCCCTCCTCCCACAATTCACCTTGCACAAAAACACATTATAACCTTGAATTCATCTAAATGAAGAGAAGCTGGCTGACAAACTATATGTAAACATTGCTGTACTTGGTGGCTGATTTTCTTATGATCTGATTATGGATGCAGATATATTTTATTCCAGGTCATATCCCAAAAGGAATATGCCATATTCCAATGGCATTGGAATATGAGAAAATTATTACTCTCAGAGTAACAGTGTAGGAATGGGGAAGGTTAACCAAGTTAATTTGTAGTCATCAGCTTCTAATAAAATAATTTCTCTAAGGAAGTTTTTTTAGTCTTGTTATTTGGTTTCAGATGTTGGTGATATATGTTGGGGACCATTTGGGAGGAAGAGGACTAATCAAAGAGGAGATAGTGTAACAAAGATGGTTAAGCTTTATATTTTCAGTGAAACATTTTAGATTACTTAAAAAATTAAAATCACTACACAGTATTTCAGATATAACCTGATAACTCAATTGCAGCACTGTTTACAACCAGAAGTACCAATTTTACCTGACTTTACACTCAATCTCCACATAATCTGTATTATTATTGAAAGATAACATCTAAAGGATAATCTCTAGAATAGGTGCATTCTCAGAAAAAGAGAAACAAATGGCAGTAAAAGAGAATGCGTGTTATTTAAATATTGTTCATATTTTTATTAAATAAAATAGATTCTGAAACAACTTTCCCCTATTGATACATTAAAACATGAAATAAAACTTGTATTTTTTGTATTTATATTCCTTTATTCTAAAAGCAGTCCATATTTTAAAAATAAAATTGGCAGATTTTTAATAAATTAAAAGAAGTTCTACCCTTCTTTTAAAATTCAATTTAATTAGCAAATTTCTGAACAATCTGTACCTTGTAGAAGCTCAAATATATATGTACACACAGTCTAAGAGCACATTCTAACTCTTTCTACTTGAAATTATAAACAAAGACAAGAAAAATATACCTGTACTCATTGCTACGATATATGGATGTAGTGAATCTGGGCTAAGAGCTTCTGATATGAAGCTCTGGAAACCTTTGCCAACTTGAAAATTTACTTTACAACTTTTAATTATCTCTCTTTCCCTCCTCTATACTCTCACTCCCTTTCTCTCTCTCCCTCCCACCCCGGGTTTTTCAAAAGGCAAATTATTTAAGAAGAAGTAAACTACATTAGTTGCCAAGCCCAATAATAGGAGGTATGGGAATCTTTCACACTGGATGTAGGAGTGGGAGAAAGGAAATTTAAAAATTCTGTGGTAAGAGTTATCTCTCCTGTTGGACTTATTGGAGACTTTCTACAAACACACTGGGCATACTTTTTCTTGATATAGCTTACTTCTGGTGCATGGGAAACACTCATGCATCCTTTTCTCTGAAAAACTCTGGGGTATTCAGTGATCCCTTAAGATTAAAAATTGATTATTTCTACTAAATTTCCCAAATTTTAAGAGTTTCTCTTTAAGTCACTTTAAAACATCTGACTAATAGGCTATTGTGTGATTTATATGAAAGAGAATATGTGGATCTTCTTTTAAATTATATTGAAATATACTAAAATTAAGAAATAATTATCTGATTTTAGTATCATTTAGAGAAAAATCTCCATATTATAATCTAATTCTTCATGTTGTGACATTTTGGTGTAATATAGAATTATAACATAGGTTATAATATAGAATTATAACACAGGTTATTCTATGTTAACACTGAGAATAACCTGAAAACAATATTATATTTATGCTTGCTCAAGTAGCATTATTAGTCATGTTCAATTTAACTTTCTTAAATATAAGTGATAGAGCTAGCCCCTTATTTGATGCAAGCAAATTAAAATTATGACTCATGCAACCATCCAGTGGTATGCTGAGCAATTGCTTCCAATGTGTCTATAACCTAAATCCTGGAGCCTCTTAATGTTACCTTGTATGGCAAAAGGAACCCTACAAATGTGATATAAGAATCTTGAGATGGGGAGTATAACTTGGATTAGGGTCATCCTTATGTGATCACAAAAGTCCTTGTAAGAGGGTGACAAGAGGAGTGAGTCAGGGAAGAAGGTGATGAACAGAGGGAAGTAGAGTTGGGGCCATATCATTTGAAGATAGAGGACTACAGTGAGCCAGCAGAAGCTGATACAGGCAAGGACATGGATTCTCCCATAAGAACCTACAAAAGGAACCAGCCCTGCTGATACCTTTATTTTGCCCAGTGAAAGTGATTTTGGACTTCTAACTTCCAAGAATTGTAAGAGAATAATTCACATTGCTTTAAGCCACGTTTGTTGTAATAAGTTATAGCAGCAATAGGAAACTAATACAGATCATAAATGCATTCTACTATTTTGATTCCAATAACCAAAAATTTCCACTTTCATAGTGGCCTCTTTTAAAGCTAAATAGGTCACTTTTACCTGTGTGCTTTTGCATCTGCATGTGTTTCTTAGTTACCCAGGTGTAGAAATATAACCTGGGCACTCCTGTAGGTTGAAGCTGGTCCTGCCCACTGGGACTTGACTTCTGTGCAGAAAGTTGAATTTTCTCCTTGTTTTAATGAAATTTGCATTTTTTTACAATCTTGTTCATTATGAGGTAGTCACAACAAATTACTATGAAAATCTCTCAAACTGATTATTCATATGGCTACATTTTTAAAAATAAAAAATAAAGAAATGCATATAGATTTGTATTTCCTATGAATTAAGAAAGTTTTGTAGTCAACTTTATTTTTCCACTGGCCCAAAGCTTTCAATTTTACCTAAATTAAGCCTTTCTCTAATACATATCCACACACATAACACATTCAACTTCACCAATGAAAGAAAATATGTTGTTTTTGTTTGTGAAGTTGAGTATAGTATTCGAAAGTATGACCTTGTAAAAGGAAAAACTTTGCTTCTTTTAAACAAGTAAAATCATGTCTTTCTTTCTTGGGTAGAGGAAAACAGCAATATACTAAATAAATCAAATGAGACTGTGCCAGTTTGAATACATTGTGTCCCCCAAACACCATTATCTTTGATGCAATCTTGTGGGGCAGACATTTTAGTGCTGATTAGATTGGAATTCTTTGAGTGTTTCCATGGAATGTGCCCCACCCAACTGTAGGTGATAACACTGAATAGATATTTCCATGGAGGAGTGGCCCCACCCATTCAAGGTGGGCCTTGATCAGTGGAGCTATATAAATGAGCTGATGGGCAGAGGGAACTCAGTGCAGCTGTCAGTGATGTTTTGAAGAGGAGCTATAGCCAAGAGAGACATTTTGAAGAAAGCACAGGAGCTGCAGATGAGAGACAGTTTGAAGACGGCTGTTGAAAGCAGACTCTTGCTCCAGAGAAGCTGAGAGAGGTCAAATATCCCAAGTGCAACTAAGAGTGACATTTTTGAGGAACTGCAGCCTTGAGAGGAATGTCCTGGGAGAAAGCCATTTTGAAACCAGAACTTTGGAGCAGATGCCAGCCACGTGCCTTCCCAGCTAACAGAGGTTTTCCAGACACCATTGGCCATCCTCCAGTGAAGGTACCTGATTGCTGATGTGTTACCTTGGACAATTTATGGCCTTAAGACTGTAACTGTGTAAGCAAATAAACCCCCTTTTATAAAAGCCAATCCATATCTGGTGTTTTCCATTCCAGCAGCATTAGCAAACTAGAACAGAGACAAAGCAAATTTTGCAGTTGTGAGATGCTCATCTCATGCACTCAAGCTGTTAGGACAATTGGCTAATTTCAGACAGCACTTACTAGTGGGGATGAAGATCTAACATACTGCCAGGATTATCTTTCATAGATTTGGGATTTTGTAGGAATAAATGCGTAGGCTGTGGATCTTATAAACTGCATTAAAGAATGAAGAAACTGACACTTTTTTGGAAATTAGGATGAATATGTAGAGTGAATCAATATTTGTGCACATCCTTTCATACTCACAAAATTGTTGTAGCCCATCTGAGAATGTCGTGGGTCAAACTACACAGACTCAGATATTTCATTAGCTTGTATTTCCTTTATATTTCATGACAGAAATTAAATAATGAAAGAAAAGTTTTTGAGCCACTTGAAGAAACTCATGCATAGCCTGATCTGGAAGAAATCAAATCCAACTATAAAATCCTGAAATAAAATACAGTCTTTTGGACTGCCCATGTTTCATAAAAACAAATATTTTATTTCCAAAATGCATGTATGCAATTACTCATTCTTTCATTTATTCATATCTCTCTAGATACTTCTAATATCAAACAATCTTGAGTAACTCTGAAAAATCATATTAACTTATTAGAGTCAATTTTTTTTCTTTTTACATTTCAAGATCAGACAGCAATATACTGCAGTTTACTTATTCTAAAATAAACAGGAAAATGTGACAGTGGAAGACCTGGTGAGAGCTTTATCAACTACCAAGGACAGTTAACTAAATCCAGGTGGAAGTCAAATGATGAATATTAATGAACCCCAAGGGTTCCATCATTTTCTCATCTTGGTCATACAGAAGGCTTTGAGGGCTGAGATGATTTAACAGCACTAACAACCATGGGTTAAAAACCAACACTCTGGTTTGCATGCTGTAGTCCATACTTAGAATTCCAGGTAGGATGCCCTTGAAGGCATAGGAGGAGTCCTATTTATGAACATCAGTAGTCTTGATCCAGACTGTCATTGAAGGTTAAAATTTAAGCAACCAGGGGTATAATTTAGTAAAGGGTTCAAAATTAAGAAGGAATTAGATATGAGATATGTTACTGGAAGAGATTTAAGAGAACAGCAAGCACTTTAAGCCCCTCTCTTAAATTAAGGTTCTTAGAAATTCTTGTGCTTAGTAATTGGGGACAGGAAACCCATGATCAGAATGGGGTGATGGTAAAGGTTCAGTTAGCAGTAGCCAAGTGGTCAACCGTAGAACACAGTGTTCAGCATCTGGTTTGGAGTCAGATGTGGAGAAGCTCAGTGATTACAACTCAGACATCACTTCCTTAGTCTCAGAGGCAAGGTTAACATAAACTTTCATTGATCTGGTGTTGGTGGAAAGAAGAAAGCGAGAAGAAATCTGAATGAAAAAGAAAAAATCTAAAAGGAGGGGGGAAGGAAAAGTGTTGGCCAAATTTGTTAAGATATTTTCATGGAGAATACTGCATTTTTTTCCTATTGCCTATGAGTATTACAGATAACTTGTAAGTTGTCATTCCAAATAGAGTATTGTGAATGGATTTCTAATATATATCTCCTTTCTCATGTGTATTATTGCATTTATTCTATTTATGTTCCTGTCTTGACTATCAGAAAATTAGGAGTTCTTTTGAAGTGACAATTGTGATGGTTAGGTTCATGTGTCAACTTGGCCAGGTGATGGTACCCAGGCATCTGGTCAAGCAAGCACTGGCTTAACTGTTGCTGCAAAGATGTTTGTGGCTGGTTAATAAACCAGAAGGCTGGTTTATTATATCATCAGTCAGTTGGCTGCAGCTGTGACTGATTATATCAATGAAGGGTGTGTCTTCCACAATGAGAAAATGCAATCAGCTAGATTTAATCTCTCTCTTTCTCTCTCTCTCTAATTTTTTCATAGCTATTTTTTATCATATTTTTATTGTCAAATATAACATATATACATAGAAGTGATAGCCTTCCAAGTGCAATTTAACAAGTAGTTAGAAAGCAAATTTCAAAAAAATGTTATAGGTTACAGTTCCACAGTTTCAGTTATTTCCTTATTATGAAATATATGTACAAAAATGTAGTATCTTTCAAAGTACGATTTAACAAGTAGATGTATAAGAAATTCCCAAAGTTGTTATGAGTTATAGTATCATAGTTTCAGTAATTTCCTTATTGTGAAATGCAACATATTTACAAAAAGGTACAGCTTTCGAATTACAATTTAATGAGTAGTTATAGAACAAATCTCAAAGGATGCTATGGGTTACAATCCCACCATTTCAATTCTTTCCTTCTAGCTATTCTAATACCTTAGCAACTAAGTAAAAGAAAATTATATAGATATTCAGTATTCATAATCCTTTGCTAAATCCCACCTTGTCTGTTGCTACTCCTTCCTCTAATTTAACCACTTTCCCCATCTTCAGGGATATCTAGGCAATGACCACCCTAAACTGTTCATATTGAAAAGGGGTGTCAACATTTTGAGCAAAGGGGACAAACCTAGCTGATGTTCTTGAGGAGGATATTGCCTCTGGGTTTGGAGACTTAGCTGGCATAGGAGCACTCTAAAGGATTTAAGTCCCTGAAAAATAAACTTAGTGAGTGAAACTTTTATAGGGTCTCAGAAGCAGATCCAGGTATCCTTTAAGGTTTTCAGGACTACTGTTGACTTGGGCTTATCATATTGTATTGTGGTCATTTGGCATATCTATGTGAAGCTTGCATAAGAGTAACCTCCAGGACAGCCCCTTGACTCTATTTGAACTCTCTTAGCCACTGAAACCTTATTCAGTTGCCTTTTTTTCCCCTTTTTTGTCAAAAAGGCACTCTCAATCCCTCAATGCCAGGGTCAGCCTCATTCCCAGAATCCATTCCATGGACTCTCTTTTGAGACTGAAAGGAGGCACTATTAAGAGCTAGTTGAGGATGCAGACTTGGACAAGTCAGGGCAATCTAGATGACTGTTTTCCCTAATGTGATACTGGTCCAACTTCTATGATAGTCATTTTAGAGATCCAATTTGACTGTCTGCTGCTCTAGCCTTCCCCATCTCAGTTGAAGGAACTGTTTCTTTTCTCAGCTTCACTTTGTATACAATTCATTGGGAAACTGTTGGAAGCATCTTTAAAGTAGATCCAAAATATATTTGGTCTCTACATCTGAGACATCATTTTCTCTTCCTTAAATTACTCTATGCCTTGCTAACAAATTTTCTTCTACCCCTGTGTTCTAAAGACAGTTTCCAATAGAAAGTTCAGAATGATTCTTCTGAAAAACAAAATAGATCATGTCAACTGGTCCAATTAATTTCCTGCAAAGACTTCCTGTGCCAAGCTGTACCTGGAATATGCCACACAAATTTCATCTCTAGGTACTACTTCAATCAATCACTTGGTCTTGTTAATTCAACCTTTGCCACTTTTCTGCAGTCATTATCTTTATTCTTTTCTTACTACTACCAACATAGATTAGTCCTAAATTGTCAAAATGAGTGAACATACAGCTATGTTCACTTGTGCACTCTTAATCCCTACCAAGATACTTGACACACAGTGAACACTAGATTAAGACTTTTAGAATAAAAGAAATGATCATAGTTTATCCACCCTAATCAAAACTTCTGCCAAAATGTTTCAAGCTTTTCCATTTATTTGTTTTCCATGAGTTCTCAGTATGCAATACTCTGACTCTTCTTGTTAGAAAACAATATGCCATGCTATACTCTTACTGTTTTCATCTTCTGACAGAGATGACAAAGACAGGGTTCCTCATGCCAAGAGTTTACAATTTGATGTAGGAATGAGACTCATAGATTGGAAGTAGCATGGATTTTAGAGTTCTAGAGTCTTGCAGTTTACTCTGACTCATCCAATTACCAAGTGTATAATTTAGTATATTAAGTAACCCACCTTGAGAAATAAATTTAATATTGTATGATAAGATAGCACTTGCAAGAATATCACTATGGTTATGTGATATAAACTATTGCAAGAGCATTGGGGAATACCATTGATAGTAAGCCAAGTCCTTTATCTTGGGGCTTGCCCTAATGAAGCTTGTTACTGCAAAAGAGAGGCTAAGCCTTATAATGTTGCCTAAGACACCCCCAGAAAACCTCTTTTGTTGCTTAGATGTGGTCTGTCTCTCTCTAAGCACACTTGGCAGGTAAACTCACTGCCACCCTCCCTATGTGGGACATGACTCCCAGGGGTATAAATCTCCCTGGCAATGTGGGACATGATTCCCAGGGATGAGTCTGGACCCTGCATTGAGGGATTGAGAAAGCCTTCCTGACCAAATGGGGGAAGAGAAATGAAACAAAATAAAGTTTCAGTGTCTGAGAGATTTCAAATGGTGTTGAGAAGTCATTCTGGAGGTTATTCTTATGCACTGTACAGATATCCCTTTTTAGTTTTTAGTGTACTAGAATAGCTATAAGGAAATATGTGAAACTGTTGAACTGCAATCCACTATCCTTGATTCTTGAAGACAATCATATAACTACATAGCTTATTTAGTATGAATGTGTGGTTGCGAAAACCTTGCGGCTCACACTCCCTTTATGCAGTGTATGGACAAATGAGTAGAAAAAAGGGAGGCAAAAAGTAAAGGAATAATGCAGGGGGTTGAGGAGTATGAGATATATTAGGTTTTCTTTTTTACATTTATTTTTATTTTTATTCTTATTTTTTGGAGTAATGAAAATGTTCAAAAATTGATCATGGTGATGAATACACAACTATATGATGATACTGTGAACAATTGATTATACACTTTGGATGATTATATGGTATGTGAATATATGTCAATAAATTTGTGTTAAAAATTAAAAAAAAAAAACTGTTGCAAGAACTTGGTACATATATGAATCCAATGCTCATTGTTTAACTGGTGGTGTTATTGATTCATACCAATAAATCAGTTAAAGTAGTATACATTCAGTGCAACTTTAAGGTAAATAGAAGTGGGGAATTGAATAGTACAATGATACACTAAAAAAAAAAAGAAAAAAGATTCTAGAGCAGAGGACACTGAAAGGAGATAGGACAAAATGCTTATTTTGCATTATAGATTTTCATTAGGACAAAAAAAATAAAAGAAAAAGAAATGTGAAGAGGGAAGTAAAACATGATTTGCAAAAAAAGACTTAAATATATTATGGAGTATATGCTGAGATAATAAAACAGTGAGTAGGCTAAGCTGCTTGTATATGATGATTTATATTGTAAATAATAAGAATAAATTTGGGTAGTTGGTTTCTAAATATGGGAGAACTTGAGTGGCAGAATTAAAAAGCTGGAATTATTATCCAAGTCTTTGAGGCTTAGGGAGGAAGATGATTTAAAGTGATTTAAGCCTATTAATTTGGTTGAAGTAGACCAGATTAAACTCTACAGTGATGGGGGATTATTTAGTCTGATAATTTTCAGGTAGTGTTTTAATGTTTTGAAGACATTTATGCCATTAAAAGGATATTATAAATTGTCTACACTTAAAACTAGAATTTTCTTTAATTTTACTGCTGTATTTAATTTTGAGCTAGAAATTGTCTGATGGGAACCAAAGAAGTGAATATTTAGACAGAGCATTGCTATCTCCTGGAATGACTGCTAATGAAATCCTGCAATTGCTCTAGTTAATAAAAAGATGTTTTTCTACCATTACAAACTCTTGGTTTCTAGGAAACATAAATTTCATGTCTTAATTCTTATGACTAGATTTTTTTTAAAGGTGATAGGAGGTGTACTGATTCAAAAACTCTGAGAAATGCATGTCAAATTTAATTGCCTTATAAATCAATTGGGAATTTTTTTTTTTTTTTTCAAAATTCAGATCTCTAGACTCAATCCCTCTGAGATTCCAATTCATTTGTTCTGAGGTAAGGCAAAAACTTAGGAAAACAGAAAGTTTTCCTGGGAATTCTAATGTGTTGATTCATCTAACATATTTTGCACAACACTGTCCTAGAGTTAAGAACATCAAGCCATTTTCCTCATGAGAAAAATTATATATATATGTGTGTGTGTGTGTGTGTGTGTGAGTTATTTAATTTATTTAATTCTTACTAAATTTATTTAAGTTTTTAAATTCTTTAATCGTCCCAAATTTGTACTATTTTACACTGAAATAGTAGTATACATAATTACAATAATTAAAAAGAATATTTAAAACATAGATAATATACAGTGGTACCTCAGTACTCATTGCTAATTGGTTCTGGGAGGCACAATGAGTACCAAAAATGATGAGTACCAAATTTTTCCCATAAGGAATAATGTAAATAAATTTAATGCATTCCCCAACCGAAGACAATGTACATTTTTAAGGCAATATGTAAAAAGATATGGTTGTATACCATTACTTTACATGAGAAATAAACCTAAAAAATAATAAATACTTAGACTACATAAAATAAAATCTTTTTTATAAATAAAGCCCTAAGGGGATGCTGGGAGGAGAGTGGTGAGGAGGAGAGGTTACATGGAGTGCTACAGAAGCAGCAACAAGAGGTGGCTGAAGAGGTTTCTTCAGCTGAAGAGGAGATAAGGGAGAATATCCCGTTTCTGAATAAAAGAAATGTGTGCAAAATGGACAGATGTTCAAAACTTTGTGGAGAAGTACCATCTGGACAAAGCTCTGACAGGCAGAAATGTGAATTTATTGAATGAACAAACAATTTCACATTTTTGAGGAATTCTGATAAGAAGACAGAAGGAGTCCTCATTGGATAAGTTTCAGTGAAGGTGGCAAAGGATGTTCTTTCTCTTTTCTGCCTTTTCTTCAACTTGCACCATAGGCTGTGACACACCCTTTGCCAGCTTTTGTTGCTGCTCCTTCTGTAGTTCCTGCAGCTCCTCAGTGCTGAACCTCTTCATGATGTTCCTTCCAGAGGCAAATCTTTCCCCAGCAATTTTTTTTTTTTTTTCTACTGAGGGACCAAACACTTCATTTATCCACTTGGTGAAAAATTACCTGTGACCCAAGCTTTGCTGTTTGTCCTTCACATCACATGATGTTTGCTTTTTATAACATTGTGCTTCTTGAAAACTCATGGATTTTCACTATGAAAGACTAGTAGAGGGTTGGATTTTAAGTCCCCACTAGCATTCATGCACCACAATAGGGAACCTGTCCTTCATTGGTTTGTGGCCTGGTAATGCCCTCTCATCTATTATGACATAGGTTCTACTCAGCATTTTTTACAAAAACGTCCAGTTTCATCATAGTTAAAAACTTGGTGGGGAATATAAAACCCTCAGCCTCTATGTAGTCTTGAAATTCACTGACAAATTCATCAGTAGCCTTTTTATCAGCACTCATTCTCTTGCCATGCCTCATGACACTATGGATGCCAGCCTCTTTTTAAAATTATCAAACCAGCCATGGCTGGCCTTCAAACCTTCAACCCTCTCATCACTCAGTCCTGATTTGTTTTTCAAAAGAGCAGCATGCAACACTTTCACTTTTTCACATATCATGGCTTCTGATACATTGTAGCCCAAAACACTTTCACTTTTTCACATATCATGGCTTCTGATACATTGTTTCCCACTAACTGCTTCTCATTTACCCAAATTAATAACAGTTTTTCAACTTCCTTGAGTGTTTGGGAGTGCTTTGTTACTGCCTTGACTCCTTTCAAAACTTCAGCCCTTTTATCACTTCTTTATTTTAATAATAGTGGAGACTGTTGTTCTAGGCATACCACATTCCCTAATAGGATCAGTAATGTGAATATCACTCTCATATTTGCCTATTCTTTCTTTTTTTTTTTTCTTGATGGTGTGAAGTAATTTTCTTTTCTGTTCAGCACTATCACTGCTCATTTTCTTAGGACCCATGATGAGAAAAAAAGTGCAAAAATACACAAACTAAGATAAGACTGCAAGTGAATGTGCACAGGGCAAGAGCATGACCCTTTGTTTTTGCTAGAAAGGGCAACCAACACTGTTGAGTTCTAGCTTGCTGAGTTTTGCCAAGTACCAAACAAATGACAAGCACTGGGACAAAATTTTCACATTAGAATGTGTTGAATACCAAATTCTATGAGTTTCAAAGCAGTCAAGTACCAAGATATGACTGTACTTGAAAGCTCAAGCCCAAATAAATTTAGAATTCTAAGTTAAAAGTTTGTTGTTATTATCATAATAAAAAGAGTGGAAAATAATTACTTTTTGATAGGTTACTGTTCTGGAAATTATCACATAAATGATGCATCCAAAGCCTTTCAATAGGGATTTTGACTTTATCTAGACTTTATCTAGACTATTATGTAAGTAATTTTTACTATTTTATTTGATTTCAGTATTTAATTGTTGGTTTATACTTTTCCAGATTGTAATATATACATATGTATATATATGGCTTCAAATGGTTCTAAAACCTTTTTCCTTACTGTTTAACTACTGACATAAGATGTTAAGGAATTGCAAGTCCATTTGACATATTCAGGTGGGCTACAACAATTTTGTGGGTATGAAAGGATGTACACAAATATTGACTCACTCTACCTATTCATCCTATTTTCCAAAGATGTCAGTTTCTGCCTTCTTTAATATGGTTTATAATGATTCACAGTCTACATACTTGTTCTCACAAAATCCCAAGCATATAAAAAATAATTATGGTAGTATATCTCCATTCCTACTAGCAAGTGCTGTCAGAAATTAGCCAATTGAGTGCATGACATGGATGTATCAAAACTGCAAAACTTGCTCAGCCTCATTTAATTTATTGAGATATTTCACTTACAGGTTTTCTAACAGTAAAGCCTCTTACCTTCCTTGGAATAAGTTCCACTTGCCATGGAAATCACTCTTTAAATATGTATTTTACCTAGGTTTGATACTATGTTTTATATATGTTGCATATGTTTTAATAACTAATGTTAGTAAATATATTTTATTATATTAAATTTCTAAATTTTAAATATTGATGTTACCTTTCAAAAGTAATTTTTGAAAAGTTGCATTTTCTTCTATACTTCAGGTCTCTTGAGATAACACAAAGATTTTCCATACCTCAAATATTCAGAGGAACTAGGCTATAGAAGTGTCTGTCGAAGCCTTATAGGTTATGAAATGGGGAGGGACAGGGTGCCATTTCTTTGATTTTGTTTTCCTTAGGTAGGGCTTATTTCCTATTTTCTCTTGTTTTAAATTTAATTTGATCTTCTAAAGGTTTAATCTGCACTTAAAATTTTGTGTTTTTTAAACTATGACCACTATCTTCTCAAAACTAAGGTCTTCCTAAGATTTAACTATGAAAATAATATATACTTGCAGTTTTTTATTTTTAAAAGGAAACTAGTATTCCGTTTAAATTCACTACAATGCAGAGCACTACCCAAAAATAGCTATTGTTATAGTTTTTTTTTCTTTCTAGTATTTTCTTTCTAGTATTTTCCTGATGCATTTACAAAAATGTAACTTTAGATATTTTATTTTAAGTGATAGTTTTCAATACATCCATTATTTTAATTAAGTAACTTGTGAACACTTATAGCATACAGAGGTAACTTTTTAATGGTAGCATATCAATGATGTATTCCATTTTATCCCATTATTGCCCAGTAATCATGAGATCATGGTTTGGAGATTGTGGCCTGAGCAAAACAGGTTCACAGATCTTGATGCACAGCAGTCTGCATGACCTACGCTGCTAATGTTTAACCTATTGTCTTTGTAAGCCAGTAAAGAGAGAAAGGGTAAACTGACCTTAAAATGTAAATCTAAAATGTGAAATGGGAAGGAAACAGGAGGTGAGAGGCTTCCGGTTTCACAAAAATGCAACAATGTTAATCTAGTCTACCTGCTTCCTGGCCCCCAAGTGTTAACCCTTTTGTGGTTATTTACAAAGCCCCATCTTATAATTCTTTCCTTCCTGCACCACCTTCCAGGTCACAGTGACCTGTTCCCATGTCTATGTTCCCCACCCTTAGGAATGTCTTTGTGTTAAACCCTTATAAATGGTTTTCTGTTCTCTTTGCATCATGCTATTGACTTCCCTGTGAACATGATGCCCACCCAACCTGAGAGAGCCATCATGGTCTTTGCATGACTTCTCACCCTGTAAGTAAGCCCTGAATAAAAGTTCATGTATCAGAAAATGCTTGTTGTCTTGTTTGGCCTCTGGTCTGGCATGGCCCTCATGGGCTGCAACAAAGATCTCTCAATTTATTTATCCATTCTCTTTACTTAATGATTTTTACAATATTTTTTGGTGGCGGCAGTGGTAATAATGGTACAAATAGTTCAACGAACATATTTGACACATTCTCTAATATAAGAAAAGTGAAATTGTGTGTCTAGGATATGTGCTGTTGACATTTAATAGATCCTTTCAAACTGCCCCACAAAATTGTCCCAGTTTACAGTCACCAGCTACATAAGAAACCTAGCCTGTATTTGATTCTATCATTCTGTTTTTTTATCTTCATTTTATTGAGATATAGTCACATACCATGCATTCATACCAAACAAATTGTACATTTGATTGTTCACAGTACCATTACATAGTTGTACATTCATCACCTAAATCAATCCCTGACACATTCATTAGCACACACACAAAAATAACAAGAATAATAATTAGAGTGAAAAAGAGCAATTGAAGTAAAAAAGAACACTAGGTACCTTTGTCTGTTTGTTTGTTTGTTTCCTTCACCTATTTTTCTACTCAACCATCCATAAACTAGACAAAGGGGAGTGTGGTCCTTATGGCTTTCCCAATCCCATTGTCACCCCTCATAAGCTACATTTTTATACAATTGTCTTCGAGATTCATGGGTTCTGGGCTGTAGTTTGATAGTTTCAGGTATCCACTACCAACTACCCCAATTCTTTAGAACCTAAAAAGGGTTGTCTAAATTGTGCGTAAGAGTGCCCACCAGAGTGACCTCTCGGCTCCTTTTGGAATCTCTCTGCCACTGAAGCTTATTTCACTTCCTTTCACATCCCCCTTTTGGTCAAGAAGATGTTCTCCATCCCACGATGCCAGGTCTACATTCCTCCCCGGGAGTCATATTCCACATTGCCAGGGAGATTCACTCGCCTGGGTGTCTGATCCCACTTAGGGGGGAGGGCAGTGATTTCACCTTTCAAATTGGCTTAGCTAGAGAGAGAGGGCCACATCTGAGCAACAAAGAGGCATTCGGGAAGAGGCTCTTGGGCATAATTATAGGGAAGCCTAGCCTCTCCTTTGCAGCAACCATCTTCCCAAGGGTAAAACCAATGGTAGAGGGCTCAACCCATCAAACCACCAGTCCCCTATGTCTGTGGTCATGTTAGCAACCATCAAGGTGGGGTAGGCCAATACCCCTGCATTCTCCACCAGCTCCTCAAGAGGGCTCTACATATTTTTTTTTGTTGTTTTTTTTTTTTAAATCAACTGTATGACAACAAAAAAAAAATTAAAAAAAACAAAACAAAACATACAATAAAAGAACATTTCAAAGAGACCATAACAAGGGAGTAAGAAAAAGACAACTAACCTAAGATAACTGCTTTACTTCCAACATGTTCCTACTTTACCCCAAGAAAGTTACCTAATATAGCAACATTTCTGTGAACTTGTTCCTACTATACCCATCAGTAATTAACAGACCACAGTCATTCCTGGGCATCCCCAGAACATTAAATAGCTTATCTGTTCTTCTTGGATTATTGTTCCCCCTTCCTTAATTGCTCTCTATTGCTAGTTCCCCTACATTCTACATTATAAACCATTTGTTTTACATCTTTCAAAGTTCATATTAGTGGTAGCATATAATATTTCTCTTTTTGTGCCTGGCTTATTTTGCTCAGCAATATGTCTTCAAGGTTCATCCATGTTGTCATATGTTTCACGAGATCGTTCCTTCTTACTGCCGTGTAGTATTCCATCATGTGTATATACCACATTTTATTTATCCACTCATCTGTTGAAGGACATTTGGGTTGTTTCCATCTCTTGGCAATTGTGAATAATACTGCTATGAACATTGGTGTGCAGATATCTGTTCGTGTCACTGCTTTCCGATCTTCTGGGTATATACTGAGAAGTGTAATCGCTGGATCGAATGGTAACTCTATATCTAGTTTTCTAAGGAACAGCCAGACTGACTTCCAGAGTGGCTGAACCATTATACAGTCCCACCAACAATGAATAAGAGTTCCAATTTCTCCACATTCCCTCCAGCATTTGTAGTTTCCTGTTTGTTTAAAGGCAGCCATTCTAATCGGTGTGAGATGGTATCTCACTGTGGTCTTAATTTGCATCTTTCTAATACCTAGTGAAGCTGAACATATTTTCATGTGTTTCTTGGACATTTGTATTTCCTCTTCAGAGAACTGTCTTTTCACATCTTTTGCCCATTTTATAATTGGGCTGTCTGTACTATTGTCATTGAGTTGTAGGATTTCTTTATATATGCAAGATATCAGTCTTTTGTCAGATACATGGTTTCCAAAAATTTTTTCCCATTGAGTTGGCTGCCTCTTTACCTTTTTGAGAAATTCCTTTGAGGTGCAGAAACTTCTAAGCTTGAGGAATTCCCATTTATGTATTTTTTCTTTTGTTGCTTGTGCTTTGGGTATAAAGTCTAGGAAGTGGCCGCCTAATACAAGGTCTTGAAGATGTTTTCCTACATTATCTTCTAGGAGTTTTATGGTACCTTCTTTTTTATTGAGATCTTTGGTCCATTTTGAGTTAATTTTTGTGTAGGCTGTGAGGTAGGGACCCTCTTTCATTCTTTGGGATATGGATATCCAACTCTCCCAGCCCCATTTGTTGAAAAGACCATTAGGACTCAGTTCAGTGACTTTGGGGGCCTTACGAAAGATCAGTCGGCCATAGATCTGAGGGTCTATCTCTGAATTCTCAATTCGATTCCATTGATCTATATGTCTATCTTTGTGCCAGTACCATGATGTTTTGACAACTGTGGCTTTATAATAAGCTTCAAAGTCAGGGAGTATAAGTCCTCCCACTTTGTTTTTCTTTTTTAGAGTGTCTTTAGCAATTCAAGGCAACTTCCCTTTCCAAATAAATTTGATAACTAGCTTTTCCAAGTCTGCAAAGTAGGTTGTTGGAATTTTGATTGGGATTGCATTGAATCTGTAGATGAGTTTGGGTAGAATTGACATCTTAATGACATTTAGCCTTCCTATCCATGAACATGGAGTATTTTTCCATCTTTTAAGGTCCCCTTCTATTTCTTTTAGTAGAGTTATGTATTTTTTTTTTGTATAGGTCTTTTACATCTTTGGTTAAGTTTATTCCTAGGTACTTGATTTTTTTAGTTGCTATTGAAAATGGTATCTTTTTCTTGAGTTTCTCTTCAGTTTGTTCATTTCTAGCATATAGAAACATTACTGACTTACGTGCATTAATCTTGTATCCCGCTACTTTGCTAAATTTGTTTATTAGCTCTAGTAGCTGTATCGTCGATTTCTCGGGGTTTTCCAGATATAAGTTCATATCATCTGCAAACAATGACAGTTTTACTTCTTCTTTTCCAATTTGGATGCCTTTTATTTCTTTGTTTTGCTGGATTACCCTGGCTAGCACTTCCAGCACAATGTTGAATAACAGTGGTGACAGCTGGGATCCTTGTCTTGTTCCTGATCTTAGAGGGAAGGCTTTCAGTCCCTCACCATTGAGTACTATGCTGGCTGTGGGTTTTTCATATATGCTCTTTATCATATTGAGGAAGTTTCCTTCAATTCCTACTTTTTGAAGTGTTTTTATCAAAAACAGATGTTAGATTATGTCAAATGCTTTTTCAGCATCTATTGAGATGATCATTTGATTTTTCCCTTTTGAATTTTTAATGTGTTGTAATACATTGATTGATTTTCTTATGTTGAACCATCCTTGCATGCCTGGAATGAACCCCACTTAGTCATGGTGTATGATTTTTTTAATGTGTCTTTGGATTCGAATTGCAAGCATTTGGTTGAGGATTTTTGCATGTATATTCATTAGGGAGATTGGCCGGTAGTTTTCCTTTTTTGTAGCATCTTTGCCTGGTTTTGGTATTAGATTGATGTTAGCTTCATAAAATGAGTTAGGTAGTGTTCCATTTTCTTCAATGTTTTGAAAGAGTTTGAGTAAGATTGCTGTCAGTTCTTTCTGTAAAGTTTGGTAGAATTCCCCTGTGAAGCCATCTGGCCCTGGGCATTTATTTGTGGGAAGATTTTTGATGACTGATTGGATCTCTTTGCTTGTGATGCGTTGATTGAGGTCTTCTATTTCTTCTCTGGTCAGTCTAGGTTGTTCATATGTTTCCAGGAAATTGTGCATTTCCTCTACATTATCCAGTTTGTTGCCATACAGTTGTTCATAGTATCCTCTTGTATTTTTTTTTAATTTCTTCAGGGTCTGCAGTTATGTCACCTTTTTCATTCATTATTTTATTTATATGGATCTTCTCTCTTTTTGATTTTGTCAGTCTAGCTAGGGGCTTGTCAATCTTGTTGATCTTCTCAAAGAACCAACTTTTGGTGATATTTATCCTCTCTAATGTTTTTTTGTTCTCTATGTCATTCATTTCGGCTTTAATCCTTGTTATTTCTTTTCTTCTACTTGGTTTAGGATTGGTTTGCTGTTCATTTTCTAGCTTCTTCAGTTGATCCATTAGTTCTTTGATTTAGGCTCTTTCTTCCTTTTTAATATATGCGTTTAGTGCTATAAATTTCCCCCTTAGCACTGCTTTTGCTGCATCCCATAGGTTTTGGTATGTTGTGTTCTCATTTTCATTCGTCTCTATATATTTAGCAATTTCTCTTGCTATTTCTTCTTTAACCCACTGATTGTTTAGGAGTGTGTTGTTTAACCTCCAGGTATTTGTGAATTTTCTAAGTCTCTGATGGTTATTGACTTCTAATTGTATCCCACTGTGGTCAGAGGATGTGCTTTGAATAATTTCAATCTTTTTAAATTTATTGAGGCTTGTTTTATGTCCCAGCATATGATCTATTCTGGAGAAAGTTCCATGAGCACTAGAAAAGTATGTATATCCTGGTGATTTGGGATGTAATATTCTGTATATGTCTGTTAAATCTAATTCATTTATCAGATTGTTTAGGTTTTCAATTTCCTTATTGGTCTTCTGTCTGGTTGATCTATCTATAGGAGAGAGTGATGTGTTGAAGTCTCCCACAATTATTGTGGAAACATCAATTGCTTCCTTTAGTTTTGCCAGTATTTCTCTCATGTATTTTGTGGCACCTTGATTGGTTGCATAGACATTTATGATAGTTATTTCTTCTTGTTGAATTGCCCCTTTTATTAGTATGTAGTGGCCTTCTTTGTCTCTCAAAACATCCCTGCATTTAAGTCTATTTTATCTGAGATTAATATTGTTACACCTGCTTTCTTTTGGCTGTAGCTTGCATGAAATATTTTTTTCCATCCTTTCACTTTCAATTTCTTTGTGTCCCTGTGTCTAAGATGAGTCTCTTGTATGCAACATATTGATGGTTCATTTTTTTTTGATCCATTCTGCGAATCTATATCTTTTAATTGGGGAGTTTAATCCATTTACGTTGAACATCATAACCATGAAGGCATTTCTTGAATCAGCCATCTTATCCTTTGGTTTATGTTTGCCGTATATATTTTTCCCCTCTGTCTGTTAATATCCTTTATTGTACCCATACCAAATCTCTTTAGTACTGAACCTTTCTCCAAGTCTCTCTGTCCTTTCTTTGTTTCTCTGTCTGTAATGCTCCCTTTAGTATCTCCAGTAGGGCAAGTCTCTTGTTAGCAAATTCTCTCAGCATTTGTTTGTCTATGAAAAATTTAAGCTCTCCCTCAAATTTGAAGGAGAGCTTTGCTGGATAAAGTATCCTTGGTTGGAAACTTTTCTCACTCAGAATTTTAAATATATCGTGCCACTGCCTTCTTGCCTCCATGGTGGCTGCTGAGTAGTCACTACTTAGTCTTATGCTGTTTCCTTTGTATATGGTGAATTGCTTTTCTCTTGCTGCTTTCAGAACTTGCTCCTTCTTTTCTGTGTTTGACAGTGTGATCAGAATATGTCTCAGAGTGGGTTTATTTGGATTTATTCTATTTGGAGTTTGCTGAGCATTTATGATTTGTGTATTTATGTTGTTTAGAATATTTGGGAAGTTTTCCCCAACAATTTCTTTGAATACTCTTCCTAGACCTTTATCCTTTTCTTCGCCTTCTGGAACACCAATGAGTCTTATAGTCAGATGTTTTATATTGTCTATCATATCCCTGAGGTCCATTTCAATTTTTTCAATTTTTTCCCCATTCTTTCTTTTATGCTTTCATTTTCCATTCTGTCATCTTCCAGGTCACTGATTCATTGTTCAGCTTCCTCTGGTCTTATACTATGAGTGTCCAGGATGTTTTTAATTTGGTCAACAGTTTCTTTAATTTCCATAAGATCATCTATTTTTTTATTTAGTCTTGCAATGTCTTCTTTATGCTCTTCTAGGGTCTTCTTCATATCCTTTGTATCCCATACTATGGTCTCATTGTTCATCTTTAGTTCTTTGAATAGCTGTTCTAGGTGCTGTGTCTCTTCTGATATTTTGATTTGGGTGCTTGGGCTTGGGTTATCCATATCGTCTGTTTTTTTCATATGCTTTATAATATTCTATTGTTTTTGGCCTCTTGGCATTTAATTAACTTGTTAGGGTTCTTTTAGGATTTGTAGACCAATTGAAGTCCTTATCTCTAATTGATCAGATCTACAGCTTCATGGAGTACACTTTCTCTAACTAACCAGCAGGTGGCATCCACGAGCCACCTGTTCTCCACAAGCCAGTTCTCCCCTGCTTTGCCTTTGTGGTGAGTGGGGGAGTGAGTCTTGTGGGGTCCAATTGGTGTACCAAGCTTACATGTGTAGTTGGTGTTGCCCGCCCTGTATATGGGGCGTGTTTCTGGGCAGTCAGGGAGGGGGGGTGGCTCTAGCAATCAAATCTCCCTGGTGATCCTGGAGTTTTAAAGCTGCTGCAATAGTCTAATCCTTCAGTTCAGTCCTGCCACAGTTTGTCTCTGCCCCTAATCCACAAGTCCTTGTTATTGGTGTATGGCTCCTGAGACTTGTGAGTGGGTCCCTCTTCCAGGCTGTGCACCTCCTGGTCCTCTGTTGAGGGATGACTGTGCTATGTCACAGGTGAGTGCCATCCCCCCAGGGTGGTTCTGGCCTCCTGGGCTGTGTAGGGAGGCTCCCAGTCTGCTGAAATGATGGCTGAATGGGGCTTTGTTAATTCACACTGCTCCACCTTCCCAACTCTGGGATAATCAGCTGAGGTTGCAGGGAAGGCTAATGTCCACGCCCAGTTTTGTGGAGTGTGCCTGTTATTTGAAGCACTTCCATCCCACTGGGTTGTCTGGGGCAGGTCTGGGCTATGGGGCTGGCGATGGGCAGGAGTGTTTCCTGTCCACCAGGATGATGGCTGTGAGCGGACACCCCTCTTTTCTTGGGAAGTTGTGGTGTTTAGTGAATTTTCTCAGCCACTGGTTTATTGCCTTTTGTCTCAGAGCTCTCTTAGTTCTGCTCTTGTCTTGACCTGCCCAAATTGCACGTCTTTGAAGCTTTCTGTATTGGGCTTCTTAGAGTAATTGTTTTAGAAAAAGAAAAAAGGATTAAAAAGAAAAAAAGGGCCCGCCTCACAGATCTGATGGGTTATTGAAATGCTAAGAGACAAAGCAATTAGGGCCATTAAGGAAAGGTCCACAGGGCAGAGAGATCAGCTTTTCTTCGGGATTTGCATATGAGCCTCAGGGCCTGAGCTCTGCCCTTCCCCTTTCTATGTTCACCAGAACTCCAAAAATCCTCCACTTTTAATTTTGGAGTTTTTAGTGCTGTTTTTTCCTATGCCTGTCTCCTCTCTGCTGGGCTTGCTGCTCTCAGATTCTCTGGTGTCTGGTCTCAGTCTATCTATGGTTGGAGTTTGGATCAGTAGAATGAGTTTCCGATAAGGGCTGTGTGCCGGTTTGAATGTATTGTGTCCCCCAAATGACATTATCTGTGGTTTTGTGTGGGGCAGAGGTTTTGGTGCTGGTTAGATTTGCTTGGAATGTGCCCCACCCAGCTGTGGGAGATGATTTTGATGAGATGTTCCCATGGAGGTGTGGCCCCGCCCATTCAGGGTAGGCCTTGATCGGTGGAGACATATAAATGAGCTGACTCAAGGAGAGGGAACTCAGGGAGTGCAGCTGCGAGTGGTGTTTTGAAGAGGAGCAAGCTTGCTGGAGAAGAACGTCCTGGGAGAAAGCTGTTTTGAGGCCAGAGCTTTGGAGCAGATGCCGGCTGCCTTCCTAGCTAGCAGAGGTTTTCCGGACACCATTGGCCATCCTCTGGTGAAGGTACCTGATTGCTGGTGTTTTACCTTGGATGCTTTGTGGCCTTAAGACTGTAACTGTGTAGCAAAATAAATCCCCATTTTATTAAAGCCTATCCATTTCTGGTGTTTTGCATTCTGCAGCATTAGCAAACTAGAACTGGCTACCACTGCAGTTCTCCCTTCTCCTTCCCAGAGCTGACAGCCCCTCCTCCCATGGGACTGAGCCTGGCAGGGAGGGGTGTGGGTCCCCAGGCCACAAAAACTTACAGATTTCTCTGATCTCAGCAGTTCCGTGTTTTCATAAGTTTTGTATGAAGTATGCCCAAAGTCAGATTGCTCTGTGGTGTCCAGTCCACGCAGTTCCTGGCTTTCTACCTACTTTCCTGGAGGAGTAACTAAAACATACAGCTCACTAGTCTGCCATCTTGCCCCACCTCTCTCTCATCTATCATTCTGTTTTATATTTTTCAATTTCATGATTAAAAATTATATTTCACTTGTTATAATTTCCATTTCCTAGTTAATAATGAGGATAGACATCTTTTCAAATGAATAGTGGCTTTATAATTTTTGGAAAATAATATTCATATACTTTGCCATTTTGCTTTAGGTTGTTCTATTCTTATTGCTTTATAGAAATCCTTTATACCTTCTGGATATTAAATATGTCTTTTATGTGATGGCAATACTTTTACCACTCTCATTCACTTGCCTTGACTTTGTCTACAAGCTTATAAGATTTGTTTACACAAAGCAGTCTAAAATTTAAAATTAGTCATATTTACCCATCTTATCATTTACAAATTTTGGTTTCTGAGTATTTTTTCAGACGTCCCTACTTTTAAGACAATCATATTCAGTTTCATTTTCTCTGATACTTAGTATTTTTTTTTTACATTTTTGTTTTGTTTTGTTTTGTTTTGTTTCTTATATTTTGACCTTTAATACTTTGGAATTAATTCATATGAATATTTGAGATAAGGAACAATCTATTGATTTTTTCCTTAATAGAAAACATTTTGTCCCAACATCATTTATTAAATAGATATTGCTTTCCATAAATAATCAATTTCCATAGTAAGGTGGAGCTTTTTCTAGACATTAGGCTTCTATTTAGGGTCCTTTATCTACCTTTATTCATGTGTAACATACTATTACTGTAGTTATTATAACTTTATAACATATTTTGATATTCTAGGCCAAGTTGTCTCAAATTTTTATTTTTTAGAATTTTATTAGGACTTTTGCATATTCTTATTCTATATGAAATTTTCAACAATATTTTAAGTTCTAAAGTAAAAATTCTAATCAGATGTTTTCTGGGGTTATATTGAGTTCTTATGTTGGTTTGATAATGACTGGCATCTTTTCTCTATAGATCCTTCTAAAAAAAGCAAATTGTGTCTTCCTGTTTTTTCGGTATTAATTATATACCTTTTATGTTGCAAGGCAACATAGCCTACTTGTCAAAAACAGGGACCAAGATGTCATCCTTTTATAATGAATTTTATGGCTTTGAACAACTAAAAATATCTGTTTCATGCTGCATAGGGTTTTAGTGGTCATTTAATGAGATATGAAAATGATATGGAATGTTGCCTGATACATAATAAACTCACAGTAGTTGTTAGCTCTTATGATGTCCTACATAAATAGTTTTCAGTTATCTTGGTAAGTCTATTTGATGCTATTGTTAATAATTTTCCTAATTATTCCTAATATAATTTTCCTAACTGATTAATGCTGACATATAGGAATGCTCTTGGATTGTGAAGTAAATCATGTAACTATTTTGATAGACTCTCTATTAGAACCTTTAATAGATAAGATGATACTTAGAATTCCCTGCTGTACAATCATATTTTTCTAAAATAAGGAGGATTTGTCATTGCCTATTGCCTATCCAATTTGTACCTCTAACTCATTATTTTTTAATGGGTTAGTTCATAGCTTCAGAATAATAATGAGTAATATAGTTCATAATGCTTTTTTGCTTATGTCTGACTGTAATGGAAATGCTATTACATTTCACCCTTATTTAATGTTTAATGTAGTATTTTTGTTAATATACCTTCTGCTAACTTATAAATGAGAGGAAGGACTTTTGTATTCACAGTTCATTAATAAATTTTGTCTGTGCATTAAATTGCAGTGAAAGATTATTTTATAATCTACTAAGATTATCATGTGACATTTTGAGGTCCTTTGATTTATTAGTGTAAAGAATTATTACAGTTTATAATTTAGGGCATCCTTGTATTTTATGTGTAATTCTAATAGACCAAATGTATTCTTATTTTAAAATACTACTGACTTTCATTTTAAAATACTCTACAAAAATATTTCTGATTAATTTTTTAAAATTATCAAATAACTGTAGATTCAAATGCAGTTTTAAAAAATAGTACAAAAAGATTGTCTGTATCCTTTACATATTTTCCCCCAATGTTAATATCTTGCAATATACTATATACTACATATCATATACTATATAATATATAATATAAATTTGCTATGGTAGCACCAGATGTCCAAATTGAAGATCGGAAAGGAACAATCCTAATATCTTCAGAAGAGGGAGAGACAGAAGCTAATAATCATAATAAGTTGTCAAAATTTGGAATTAGAAATGACAGCCAGATTCAAGCAAATGCCTTTCTTCAGGATTATACCTTATTGATCAACAGCCTTCATAGTGAAGACCTAGGAAAGGATGTTGAATTTGAAGTTATTGGTGATGCCCCAGAAAAACTGGGGCTCAAACAAGCAGAAGGGGCTGCCAAAAGTAGAACTAATGGCAGTGAAGACAGAGCTCAGCCTTCGAAATCCACAGCCCAAGAGCAAGATGATTTGCTTGTAGCCAATTCAGATGAAGAAGGCCCTTCAAATAATGCTGATATCAGTGAAGAAGAGAGAAACCCTGAGAGGAAATCAGATGAGAAATAGAATGTTAGTGCAAAGAGGTCACGTACAGAACAGACAGAAGAACTTGATGACGTTACAGCATTAGGTTGAAGGAAATGCATTGCATGAGGTCATCTGGGCAGAACTAGATTATTCGTTGGGTCCTTTCTTCCAAAGGGAAAAAAAAATAGTACACCGATGACTTGAAAACAGTTCTGCTACCTTTGAAAGCATTCATTTTGCTAGAATTCTTAGAAACCCTGCAGTATGCAATATTGAAAGTAGGAATATAGTTTTTAAAACTTTTGAACAAAGTGTGTGCATAAACAGTCATGAGATGAAACAACACCTGTAAGTAGCCTTTTAATGTAAATATCCTTAGGTATCATTTAATAGTTTTAAAATAGAGTGGTTTAGTAAAGTTGATACCAGGATATAAATATTATGCATTTATTTTTGGTTAGAATGATTTTTAGCCTAGATTTAACCATTTTCATACTCTTAACTGACTGAAACAGATTCAAAAAAGTATCAAGTGTTATGCATTGAAACTTGTTTTTAAATATTAACTGGCACTATGTATATTACTGTAAAACAATGTTAATTTACTCATGTTTTCAGCTTGTACTGACTGGTATATCTATATAAAAAGCCAATTTTTGTATATTGTTACAGTTCAGGTAATTTATATTTGATGTTTTAAAAAACTCAAATATAACTATACTGTACTTACAGACAAAAAATGGTATTTACATACTTGTTAAAAATATATATATATATAATATATATAATATGTGTAGTATGCCAGCAAGTATATTGGCATTGCTGCAGCCTACCAATCTTCTTTATATTTCTGCAGCTTTACTTGTATTTATGTACATGTATTTAGTTTTATGCAAATTTAACCTAGACTTACACCTTGAAGTGAGGTGGATTTGGAAGTTCTACCACCTCTTCATCCTTGGTTCTGAGGGGAAATCACAATCTAACTCTCTCTAAAAAGAAACAAAAATCCTATTTTTCATGTACATTTTTTTCTTGGTTTCCATAGCATCTTTAATACGCTGAAGCTGATGAGTTGTCATACATTTTCTTTCAAATCCACAGCTTGGAACTAAGCCACAGAAGCCATTCTGCATATATTGAATGAGAAAAAAAGTATTTGTAGTTGCAGTCCACTGAGATTTGGGTTTACCACTTTAACAGAAAAAGCTAATACCTTCATTTTCCTTAATTTTATTCATAACTTGAGATAGATAATGTTCTTGTCATTTCTTTTATTTTCACTATTGTATATATTTTTTATATTTTTCTGCATTATAGAAGCATTTATCATATTTGAATGCTATACCATGTACTGTATTATTTTGTTTGTGTTTAATATATTTTATCTCAAGTAGATATATTAATCTGCCCACTGCAGTATCAATTTCATTTATTCAGTTTTCTTCAGAAATACAAGAAACATGCCCATGTATTATAAAGGCAAGATAAGTATTATCTAATATTTCCTTCTTCAATAATAAACTATTTTTTCTTGCTTTTTTTTAATCCTGCATAATATTTTCTTAAGTTCAGATTGATTTTTAAGACATGTATCTGGTTCCTTGAAAAGAACCGCTCTACACAAATTTTATGTTAATAAACAGTCTCGATTTATAGGATAAATTCAAATTATCCCCAATCTGCTAAGGTATTTACATATAATATATTAATATATGTCTAAAGAGTCAAGAACTTTGAATCCACATATCCTTTAACCAAGTACTTGGTGGTTAGTGCATATTTTAAAAAGGTTAATCCATCCTTTCTTCAATTCTGAATAGTTCCTAGTACATGCCAGGGATTTAACTGAGAGTTGAATTTAAGGCAATGAAGTATTGGTATGGAAACACAGCTGGATTTCCTACACAATAATTATTTCCTCTTGTTCTTTTTAATACATTCTGAATTTTGTTTGCATTTCTTTTTTTTTTTTTGCCCATCCAATTCATAAATAAATATGGGATACTGTAAATACCATTGCTAATTCATTTTCTCTTGCTCAAGATTTCAAGGTAGATATTTAATGCGATGTTAAACAATGGATGTGGCATCTTTAGGGAAAGATCCCTTTGTTCTTAATTGACTCATATTAATAAATCTCATTGATTTTGCTGGACAATGCTATTTCTGATTATGAGGCCTGTGGCTTTGAAAGCCCTCTTAGAAGAGTGAGAGAAGCCAAGTTAAATGTGTATTAATGCTTCTGTGGTCTAAATTCCTAGACTGAAAAACACTATCTATACCTATGCCTATACCTATGTGTGTACCATCTTAAAATCCCACAGTAAATTATGCATGCATATTCATCAATTATGTGATTAATTTAAATAAGTCATCAAAGTCACATAAAGTTGACTGTTTAAATTAGTATTTCATATATCTGTATATTTTGAATTTTTGCTTATAAGCTTTGTTTTCATTTTCTGAATGATATTTAATATTTTTAGAGATTTTTAGTTATTGTGCAAGGTAATCACTTGTCATCTATGTGCAAACATTTTCCAAGTTAATTTCATTTTAATCTATTTAAAAAAAAAAGCATATATCCATCAGTCAGATGTATACTACAAAATAAATACTTTAATAAAGTTAAGCCATGGCTTTATACTTTGTTGGCAGCAATTAGCCTGGATTATTTTTCCTTTTTTCCAATCTCATCCTAGATCCTTTCCTGAATCCTGTCACTTGATGAGTCATAGGTGATCATATGATCTTGTGTCAACTATTATGACTTTGGAATCACATTTATTCCTCTGGCTAATCCTAAAAATAAAGATTATTAGATTGTCTTGTTTGTTTGGTTTGGATCCTCCCCACAGATGCCATCAAGGGTTAGACATGAGACAGTCTCAGACCCTGCCTGCCAGTTGGACCCCAGATGGCAGGATGCCTATCAGGGTTCATCAGGAAGTCTAGAAAACAATAAAATTATATGCACACACTTTTTTTCTCACATGAAAGTATTACATGATCATTTTCAGCTTTAATTAAAGGAAAAATATTTACATATTGTTTTTGCAAGGAGACTGGCTTAGTCATGTTAATTGAGGAAATACTGTCTGAGGCACTAAAGAGAATATCCTCAGCACTCAAATCTTTTTGGTGCCAAGATCATCTCCTGAGTTTCCTAAGTACCATTTCTCTCTTGCAAGTTCAGTTTTCATGGAAAGCCCTTGGAGCATGACTTTTGCTATGATACCCTGTAAGGGAGTCACACTTACTTATGTGAACTTGGGTGTAGTTATTGACTACCGATATTTTCCTTTTGCTCAAGAACCTTGACTTATTTATGTGTTTCCTATAGAATTTCACAAAATTCCAATTTTGCCACATGGCTTGCCTACATTTCAAGTTATAATATAAAGCAATAAAAGATCAATTTCTTAAATGTCCATAGTTTTTCTTAGATCATATTTTAGAGGCTCTTGTAGAATGCGTTTTTGAATGCAGTGGATTAGTGAATCCACAGAATAATGACATAAAGATTTCTAAATCTGGGTCTTATCACCCCATGTTATAATTCGAGAGTCACATGTGCATCTATAAGCAGTAGTGAATGCAACTTTATGATTAAAATGTCATGCTTACAACTAACATTGTGCCCAACAAAATTCTACATAAGTGTTTTTTTTTAATTAATAAAACTTCACTGATATACTTGATAGATAATCTGAAAACTTTTCTGTCATTTACAAATGGTGCTCTAGGCTTTGTTTTCTTTGCAAAGAAGCATCTGAATACTTGCATTTGCATACTTTTGTCCAAAGGCATCCATATCTAAAGTGGATCTTTTAAGTTAATAAAAATATTTTCAGGTCACAAGCATCTGAAATGTTTTTTTTCTACTCACTTAGAATGGTTTCTACACATTTGTAAACAATTAACTATGAATATAACTAGTATCACTAATTATGGGAAATGTAAATATCTAGATAAAAGCTTTCTTTAGAAAATAAACCAATAAACTACAGACTTGTACATCATTCAACAGTATTCTTGGATCTTTCTTGTGTGATGATTATGAGTAGAGTTGTTCAATGAAATAATGCTGCTGTGAATTGATATTGTAATAAATAAAGTGCTCTTAACCAGGAAAAAATGGTCAAAAGCATTTCTATTAACTGAATTATTAAAAAATAAGTCTCTATATTACATTGGATGATATGCTATTTATTTTGTTGTGAGCACACATCATTCTAGTTGTTAGTCATCAAAGATCAAAGACCTTTCCAAATAAATCTTACAATTGTTCATAGATTCAAAACTCATTATCCAGGCTTGCAGAAAGAATTCTGCTTATAATATAAAACGCTTTGCTTTTGACTGAAAGGAATAGAAAAACACAGGAGCTTCATACTTGATAATATCTTTGGATGTACTTGCACTCAATCAGTGTTTTGAAACCTTCCCTATTTGATCTGCCTTCTCACAGAAGTGTTTAGTTCATCGATATGTGGTGAAAATGTATGCCACTGCCCTGCATTTGGTTGTATTTTTTCAAAGTAACTTGAGAAAACTTCCAGTAGTTTCTCCATTCAAGTCTTGAATTGGCACCACAAATTGGAAAGAAAAAGACTCAATAGAAGGAATGTGCATTGAAAAATGTGTATGTTTGGCTTTTCCTGAGAAATATACTTATACCTAAAAATTTAGATGAGTCAGGCACTGAAGAGCTATATAACAAGAAGCCACATAGAGAATATGAAGTGATTTTAAGTCCTAGACCATGCAGAAACACATTGCAGGATATAATGATATAAAATATCTCATTTTAGACTTAAAGCTGGTGTATATACATATGATCTTGAAACTGAAGAGAGAGATCATCATGGAGATGTAAAGCATCAAATATCAATGTAGCACTTCTGGAAACAGATAACCTCACAATGCTTTTGAGAGTTTTCCAGAACACTAAATTGGAAAATTTAAGCAATTCATTTTATTGTACACAAAAGAAATAGAAAATTCTAAGAATTGGTATTCTTCGTTTTAATTTTTATGATAAAAATTCACCCATATAAGTTATTTAGTTCAAAAATTGCATTTTATATTAACATTGTCAATATTCCCTGATGATTATTTATGGGAATATTTAATTTTCTGAACAGAGGATTAGCACTACACTCTCTGTATCCAAATACATGATCGTTGACAGAGAAGAAAGGAATACTCTTTGCATTTTATTTTGTTCCTATTGTTCTACCTTTCAATTATGTCTCATACAAAATGTAGTATCCTGAATTCTCTTTGAGATGGCAGATATGAAAAACAGTTTCATCTTCAGGATCTCAAGTTTTTTTTTGTATGCTGAGAATACATCAAACTTCATAAAGAACATATAAATATGGACTGGCTTTGGGATTTATACAACAAAATGTTTATTCACTCTGTATAAGTAAATAATTTGAACTTGGAATGAAACTTCAAATGTGGCAGAATTTTACATATAAATGCACCAAACCTTTTGAATTTGATTAAGCTCTCTGTGGGTCATCTAAAAGCTTAATAAGGTTCTAAGGTTTTTCTGGATGCACAGTGTTAAAATCTTCCCCCTTACCTCTCTTAAGAATAACAATTTCTCAGGAGAGAATCCTTCAATTTTTCTTTTTGTATGCCAGTGTTGATACAAATATTGTCTTGAAGAATCATCTAGTTATTCATTAAATGTGGATCTGTCTTACTAAACTAGTGATTCTCAAACTTGGCTGCACATCATAATCACCTGGGGGAACTAATAAAATTCTCCAAAGCAAGGTCACACTCCAGTCTAATTCTATCAGTATACCAAAGGTGGGGTCCAGGTGTCTGTATTTTTAAAGTTCTCTAGGTAATGCCAATGGTGTACCCTAAACTGAGAACCACATCTCTGTACTAAGCTCCATGAGGACATGACTGTTTTATGCCTCTCTTTATTTTCCATTTTTAGCTTACTGTCTGTGATGTAATCTTGGTAAATTTGCTGATGAATACTTTCATTTTAAACTTTTATCACATGATATTATAGTAAAAAAATGTACAGTTTATATTCAATAACTGTAGAACTGATAAAGTATAAATTTTCAAGTATTACAAATGTTCATATATTGTCAAAACTATAAGAGCATTTAAAAACTTTAATAAATCCTTTTTTTTTTTGTCTTTTTGAAAAGTCATGTATCCCCCTCCACTTCTGGCAGTGTCATGGTTGTGTCTAGTTGTCTCTTTCTTATGAGACTCGGGGAAGTGGAAGCATCTCTGAAGGAAGGCCTGAGGAAGGTTTTATCCTATTACAATAACTAATTATTTGCTAAGACTGTGTTCTAGTTTGCTAATGCTGGATGTAAAACACCAGAAATGGATTGGCTTTTATAAAAGGGGGTTTATTTGGTTACACAGTTACAGTGTTAAGCCTGTACAGTGTCCAAGGTAAGGCATCAACAATCAGGTACCTTCACTGGAGGATGGTCAATGGCATCCAGAAAACCTCTGTTAGCTGGGAAGGCATGTAGCTGGCATCTGCTTTCAAGTTCTGGTTTCAAAATGGCTTTCCCCCAGGATGTTCCTCCCTAGGCCACAGCTCCTCTTCAAAATGTCACCCTCAGTTGCTCTTGGGATGTTCTCTCTTAGCTTCTCTGGAGCAACAGTCTGCTTTCAATGGCCATCTTCAAACTGTCTCTCAACCACAGCTACCCTCTCAGCTTCCGTGCATTCTTCAAAGTGTCCCTCTTGGCTGTAGCTCCTCTTCAAAATGTCACTCTCAGTTGCATTGAGCTCCTTCTTTTGTCAGCTCATTTGCATGGCTTCAGTGATTTAATTTAGACCCACCCTGAATGGGCAGGGTAATACCTCCATGGAAATTATCCAATCAGAGTCATCACCCACAGTTGGGTGGGGCACATCTCCACAGAAATACTCAAAGAATTACAATCTAATCAACACTGGTATGTCTGCCCATACAAGATTGCATCAAAGATAATGTCGTTTTGGGGGACATAATACATTCAAACAAGGGCAGACTGCAACATGAGGGTGCATCTACTAGGGTGCCTCTGAGAAAGTTTTCTTCCTGATAAGAACTCAAACCCAGAGAATGAAAAATATCTCATTTTAGACTTAAAGCTGGTGTATATACATATGATCTTGAAACTGAAGAGAGAGATCACATGATAAAGTAGCAGAGCATAAAGTTAGAATTAAGCTAGGTGGTATGTGACATTGGAACAGCGAATTTAACAATTTAGTAATTCCTTTTTTTTATTTTTTTCATTTTTAGAGCATGTTAATTTGGATTTTCTGTTACTTTCATTTAAAACATCTTAACTGATAAACATCCTGAACAAATGGTTCCAGAACTGAATTTAAAACAAACTTTTAAAATGTGGAAAGTGCAAAATTTTTTATCAAAGAAATAATTATAGATGCTAAATATAGATAAATTTTCACATATGCAAGTAATACAAAAATGTTCTCCAAAACACATTCTTAAGAAAATGTTATGTGGAAAAATACAAAGAAAATATTTCTTAAATGCACCAAAATTTGCTGAATTTTATCATCTTGTCTACTTTACTAATCAGATAAAGTTTACAGAAATATTTATTTTCACATTCTTCTTGCTAATATTTATGTATCTATGTCTCCCCCACTCTATTCCCAAATGTTTAGTCCAGTATCCACAAACTGAGTGTAAACCTGGTGCCTACAGCCAACAAGAAAGTCACACGTGAAAACTGAGAGAAAAGCACAGCAGAATTGTTTTATTGTTTGTTTGTTTCTAATTTCTTCACAAGGTACTGTTACCACTATTATTTTAGGAGCAAATGCTTCAGTTCAAATCTGGAGGCCTTGCTCACAGTCACAGAAAAAGGTGACTGTATGAGGGTCTGTGAAATCATAAACTTTTCTTTCATAAAGCCCTGGTGTCACTCATCCTTGCTGTACCTGGCTATCTAAAGATCCTTAAAAAACAATCATTACTAGAGCATATCAACACAACCTCTAACACTGGGTAGGCAGCTATTGATCTAGAGAATGCTTTTGTCTCTGTATCTCTTAATCAAGATGATCAAAAGCAATCTTTTTTTCAGCTATCAGGGGCAACAACACACTATCATTGATATATTGAAAACGAATAGGGTTATATCAACTGTTGTAACCACTATCATAATCTGTCTGCATGGAACTTGATCATTTCTCCATTGCCTATGAACCCATGCTGCTCTATCACTCCAATCATATCATGCTGTTTAGATCTTATGAGACACATGCTTACCAGAGGATAGGAAATAAATCTCACAAAAATCCATGGTTTCTGGTGGACATTCTTATGAACTATATACAGACCACCTCTTAGGTTTTAATGTATTGGAATAGCTAGAAGTAAATACCTGAAACTACCAAACTCCAATCCAGTAGTCTGGACTCCTGAAGACGATTGTAGAATAATGTAGATTACAAGAGGTGACAGTGTGATTGTGAACGCCTTGAGGATCATACTCCCTTTGTCTAGTGTGTGGATGGATGGGTAGAAAAGTGGGCACAAAAACTAAACATCAAATTGGGTGGGATGGGGGGGATGGTTTGGGTGTTCTTCTCTTCCTTTCATTTTTTATTCTTATTCTGATTCTTTCTGATGTAAGGAAAATGTTCAGAAATAGTTTGTGGTGATGAATGCATAACTATATGATCATACTGTGAACAGTTGATTGTATACCATGGATGATTGTACGGTATGTGAATATATTTCAATAAAACTGAATTTAAAAAAAAATGTAAACACAACAGAATAAAATATAGAACATTGATGACAAAACCCAACCCAGACATTCCTTTTATGTGTCTTTCTGATCAGAACATCCTCTATAAAAATAAAATAACCACTCTCCTAATTTTTACATTAACAATTCCACGTTTTATTTATAGTTTCACCATCTATGAATCCCTAAAAATTATAATTTAGATACACCTGTTTGTTAACTTTTTAATTAATGTAATCATGCTGTATATGTTTCCTGGATCTTGCTTCATTTCTATTAAGGTGAAATTTATGTATAATGAATACAAATTTTAAATACATAAATTTACATTTATGAATATTGTATTAACATATAATAAATGAATTTTATATGACAAAAAATCCATGGTTTAACACATTCAATAAAATTTTTAGGGCTCCAGAAATATGGAGCATATCAAGATATCCCTTCTAAGGTAAAGAATAAGTTAATGCATCTGACTCTTCCTAATAAGCAGAAATGCTATAAATTGAATTCTTTGGATTTGGTACGCAATGTATACTTACTTTGGGAAGGTTAATCTACAATATTTAGTGAAAAATCTAAAAAGGTTGCCAGTTGTGAGTGGTGCCTAGATCAAAGGAAGTCTCCATAACAGATCCAGTTTGCCATGCAAACTGCTTTGCTGCAGGGACCCCACGACCTAATGGGTACAATGGTTACTGAACTGTCTGTGTCTGTAGCAGACAGAAGTGTTATATGGAGTCTTTTGCAAGTCCTCATGATAAAATGCAATGCAATCATTTCAGTTTGGAGGCAAATATATGCCATCCTCTGCAGATGACTATCTTCTTTTTCATAAAATGCTTCTAGCTTGCTCCTTGGCCCAAGTAGAGACTTAAGCATGTCTCACCAAGTTACAATGTTACCTGAGCTCCAAATTGTGAACTGTGTGTTTCCTGATCACCCAATAAAGTTGGTGTGCACAGTAACAGCAGCAGTCCATCACTACATGGCAAAGGTTTATATAAGATTGGACTCATATAAATCCAGAAGTAAGATGTAAGTTGCATGAGCAAGAGACTTGGATTCTCATTATTTTTACCACTATCCCATTATCATCTTACCCTCAACCCACACCTATGGCCTCTGGGAGTGTGCTCTATTACCAGATGACTAAGAAATTAAAGATTTAATCCTGATTTATAGTTAGCTGGGTACACTATACCTACTATGCTGTAATTATCTGACTGTGGACAAGGTTGCCCTGCAGATCCACTCAGGCATTTCCCTGAGGAAAGGGTGGTGAGGAAAAATCCTTATAATGGGAAGAAGCAGTAGACATAAGAGTGCATTTTGACTTATAAATCTAATTTTTATTTATTTTCTTATTATAATAGGAAATTCACAAATGTTTTATATCATTTTTGAAAAATGCCCTTGATACTTGAGTGGGTAAGGAATAACAGTAGTGAAAGAAGATTAGCCTACATTGGAGTTCTCCTTATTTTTGGGTATTTGTGTATTTTATCTCACTAAATCTTTTCAATAGTCCTGGGACAGATATAAGATTCCAGAAGTAAGGATTTACAATGGATAATTATTATGGTTAATCATTTGGGTTCTTTGAAAGAACATAATTAGAAAATGGGTGACTGAGATCTCAGTGGATAGAGTTTTTGAATAGACATTTCTGCATGGGCAAAGAGTTAATTTATGTATGCACAATGGGAAGGCTCAATGAAGAGCAATCTCAGCAGAGGATGATGTTAATTATTATGCCAGTTTGAATCTATTAGCTTCCCGCAAAAGCCATGTTCTTTAATGCAGTCTTGGGGAGGACAGACCTGTTAATCTGTTGATTAGGGTAGAACTTTTGATTGGGTTATTTCCATGGAGGTGTGAACCCCACCCATTCAGGGTGGGTCTTGATTGGTTCACTGGAGTATTTAAGTCAGCTCAGGAGCTAACACAGCCCCAGATGTTGGAGATGTTTGGAGATGCTAACCCAGAGTTCACTCCTAAGAGAGGACAAGCAAGAATGCACAGGAACTGAGAGAGAGAAGCTAAGAGAGGACTCCCAGACCCTAAGATGCACAGGAGCTGAGGAAGCTAAGAGAGACAAGGCCAGAGATATTTGGAGAAAGCCATTTTGTTAGCCCCTGGATTTCTGTGGGATTTATTTCCCATTCTCTGGCATGCATGTATCTCATGAGATCCAAATAGCATTATATTATTGATGTGATGGACCTCCATGGTTTTCACAGGAAATGAAGAGATGATGACACTCTTGTATAGCAATCATCCTCTGCTGAAGTGATTTGGCTCTGGTTTCTAAAGCTCTCATAATAACAGTGATAAAAGGGTTTACGTTTAGGACAACTGTCAGAAAACTGAGACATACTGGCCAAATCCTGCCCATCACCTCTTATAAATAAGGTTTTACTGGAAGACAACATTCTCTTTCATTTACATATTTTCCATAACTGTTTTCCTGCTTCAAGGACAGACTTGAGTAGTTACAACAGAGACCATATGGCTCAGAGTCTAAATAATTTACTATCCAGTCCTTTTCAGAAAATGTTTTCTGACCTTTTGGTCTAGAGCAGTAATTTCTGGAAAGTCACAGGGGAATGAAAGAGGCCAGGAAGAATAAATCAACCTAGAATGAATTTACATTTGTGACTTACCTAACAAAATGATATAGTAACTTTCTCAATTAGAACAAGATGCTGTATACTAATGTTTGCAGGATATGGCTCCCAAATGAACCTGCTCACAGGCCATGAGTTTCTCCCTTTCCACTAATACTCTCTGATATGCAAGGAACCAGACCAGTGTCACAGTGAGGGTCCCTTTAACATCATAAGGTAGTCCAAAATGACCATACCATGCATTTCTCAATTCCTACTATGACTAATAGTAAGTGAACAGGTATTTTTCTCTACAGAATTACCACTATATGATGTCTGTCAATTCTGACTTTCAAATGTAGATACTCAGTGGGTATTACTTTGTAATTGATATGAAGTGTAAAGAGAAGTAGGCATTGTTTATTTTAATATATGCATAGCCAAATTACAGTTTCTTGTGGTCAGTAACTTTCTGTTGCATGATGTGTGTAAATATTTTAAATTTTACATATTAAAATATTTTTGTTTAATTTGTATAGTGAGAATTATGTTATAATTTTTTAAATGGAAATAATGTATCATATTGAAATTAAACATCAGAAAGGGTGCATATCTTCTGTATAAACTTTTAAATAAAAGTAAAACAATATGAGGTTAAAACTTGGGCTATATAGAAGGCAATATAGTGTTTCAGTCTAGTGATTTCAAGAAATGTCATAAATTCGTGCAACAGTTAATTCAAACATCAGCAAATATTTATTTAGCATTTACTATAACGTGATTTGTGGTTATTAAGTGTAGAAGTTTTAGGGGTGAATAAGGCAGATGAAATCCCTAATTACTCAGGAACCCATATTAAAATGAGGTTTGATAAAGTCTATAAATTTCTAAGATTTCATCTCTTCTAGGAGTCATACTACAGAAAATTCCTTAAAGTTTCAAGGTAATGCACTGAGAAAATGCATCAAATTCATGCTCTATTTTGAGATAATGCTTAGAGCCCACTCATGTTAATTTCTGAAATTCATTGCAGAAATTTCTTAGAGTTGGTCGTTAATAAATATTGGCTCATTATTACTGTCTCTCACATTTAACTAAATGGGATTTTTCCAAATCAAGTGAACTTTGCCAACTTTTAAATATCATCAAACTTTTGTTTGTTTGTTTGTTTGTTTGTTTTTTACCTTTTTTCTCCTTGGATAGTTGTAGCTAAGTAAAAAGTATCTGAATGAGGTTGCATTTTACCCCAAGTCACAGAAATAACTCATATGTATTGGTACAATAAAGCAATTAATAAAGCATTATAAATGCAAGAATATCCATTAAAGTGAAGTGCCTTGTGAATTAAATAAAAGAAATAGTATTTTAGTGTTTAAAGAGGGAGACAGCATATTTTTAACACACAGAATAGGTGCATCGTTAAAATGCTTCGTATCTAGCTGAGTTTGGAACTATTGTGTAAATTGAAAGAAAACTTATTTGTAAAATATATTTTGTGTAGTCAAATACGGATTTATATATTCTACAGATATGTATTTCTTTAAGTTCTAAAGTAACAGATGCTATAGAAATGCAAAATTCAATATATTTGCATGGGGCATGTGGAATAAGGAATTTTTTATACATCTCATTAGAATTTTTTTGAATAATTAAGGCCTGCATTTTCCATTTTTATTTCCACTGTGTTGCACTGTAATACTCTGTCTCACCATCATCTATGACTTCAGCGAGGTACTCACATATTTTGGCCAAACTGCAAAGTTAAGGAGCTTGCTAATGGTCTTCACAAAAGGTGTGTAGGAAGATATATAACAGATTGAACCAAATGGTTTCTCTTTATTATTAAGATTCTCTTGCTTTGTCATGACAATTTCTGTTTAGAGCCTTTGCCTCTTTTCTTTTTGCATGGGTGGAGTTTGGAGGATGGTGACTGCAAGAAGGATTGGTATGGGAGAAGGGAAGATAGCAAAGCGGCTGGTACTCGCAGGAAAGGTATATCAAGTTAACGGATTAGTTAGGAATTAAATAACAGAACAGAGAAAAGCTATAGCTACACAAATATGTTTCTAACTAGAGAATTTGAAGACAGTATTTTAAACTCGTGAGTAGCTTTAATCAGAAGCCAGAATGTAGCTCAGAATATAGGAAGAAGTAGAGATCAAATTATTTGTTAACTGGAAACTGAGGGTCATAGAGCAGTGGTTTGGTTTTGACAGCTCGAGATTAACACTTTCTTATCTCTGTTATATTTGTTGAAAGCAGTTGTACTACTTGGTAGTTAACCTGAAGCATGTTGCTCATATCTCTTTCCAAAATTCCATATCCTCCCTACTTTTATTCCCTACTAGAACCTGTTGCAATGGAAAATTTTAGACATGTTTGTTCTCTGCATCTCATACTTTCATATCTTTCTCATATGGCCATTGACTACTTTTACTACTAATAACAATATGCTGAGTGCCCCCTTACTTTCAGATGTTTGAATTTTCTTTGACTGATTTCAGTTTATGCCTATTCTTCTATCCTGCACTCAGCACTGCCCCATATCTCCACAGACAGTCTGCAACCCACACTCACTTACTACAGGTACTAGGAGAATTGTCATGTGTTGGTAAATGACTCAATGTAGATAAAGGAAGCTAGTTGAGGATTATATTCAAACACACTGAGAGGTGGTGCAGGGATTAAACCACAGAATATGGAATTAAATTGATGAGTTTATGAATTCTTTCTATGCTTTAGTCTTTACATGTCAAAACAGAGTTAATGAAACCTTATAGACTTGCTCTAGGATTAAGGGAACAGTATTTGTTAAGCACTCTAGATAACTCCAGGAACATAGTTTACACTCAATAATGATAAAAATTATTACTCTGGCTTTTCCAAAGTCTACCTGTTTTATTCAGTTTTTGTCAACTTCCCCTGTAGAGGCTGAACTAACATCTCTACTTCTTGATGTGCCTTGATAGAATAAAAGAACATTAGATGACATAACTCCTGTGTATAGAAGAACCTAACATTGTACAATCCTGGGGAGAAAAGTTCACATCACACCTGAGTGAGGGCAGTGGATTACAAGCAGCATTTTTCATCAGAGCCAGCTCCTAACTTTCTGATGGACTGAGTATCTAGAGCCAACTGTGAGGGAAGGTCTTTGATGAAGATGAAAACACTAATGAAATCAGCAGTGATCCCTTTTGAAGTGAACTGAAACATGTTCTCTGAGAGTATATTCTATTAATTGGCCAACCCTTTTTATAAAGCACCTTAAAATTGTTTAAATTGTGCTAATAGTATTTTTAAGAGTTCTCAACTTTTAGAGAGGTCCTTTTATATAATGTGAATTCTGAAAATTATTTTTTAAAAATGCATTCATGTGATGATGAAGAAAGTGGAAACATGGATGAACAAATTTGGTCATGTGTTGATAAATTGAAGCTGGGTGATTGGTACAAAAGGGTTCCTTACATAATTAAAAAAAAAAAGCATTTAACATATGTATGAAATTTTCCTTAATAAAGAAATGAAACAAAATGTGGAGGTGGAGTGATCTGTTTCCAGGGCCTTAGGAAATACTGGGTCAGAAACCACATTCAATACCTTAGGCAAGTGGTTCTCAAAGTTGAGTGTACCTTGCAATCATCTTAAGGGTTTTTAAACACAGGCTGCTGGGCCCCACCCAGCAGAGTTTCTGATTCACTAGATGTGAGTAAGGTCTGAATATTTGCATTTCTAACAGTTTCCCAGGAGCTGTTGATGCTTTGCATTCAGAACCACTTTGAAAACCATTGCTTTAGGCCTTAAGTCAACTTTTCGTGCCTGTCACTTATGGCCATTTTACTCAAAATAAAATAGATTGTATTATGTAAGGTAAATTTATAAACTAACTCCTGTCGAATGTGATGCCCAAAGAAATTGGGAATCTACATTTGCAAAAGCAGAGAGCTACTTAGTATTGTCTTTTTTAATTTAGTGCTTTTTTCTGTAAAATTTTCAACTTTTTCTTAGTGATGTAAACTGTTTTTCTGTTACTATAGTCACTGATTTATAGTTATTATTGTGACATTTAAAAACCTACCCATCAGTGAACATCATTTTGTAAAATGGAAAAGATTCAGTTTTCACATTAGGCAAATACTAAGCGTAATACTGACAAGTCTCCAAAGGACAACAAATTTGACATATCGTTTTGCTGATAAAAAGATATAATTTTAGACATATTATAAATATGGAGTATCTAGGGTCAATATAGAAAAATAACATTTTCAGATTATGTAACCTGGCATATGAATTTAGAATTTTAGATCTTACTCAGTCCTATTCTGGAACCAAGTGCATGGCTAGAAAAATGTCTTATTTAGCAAATGAAACTCCAAAATGTATAAAAATAATTATACACCAAGACCAAGTGGAAAAACATCTGAACAGACACCTAATGTGAAGAAAGTTGCTACAAGAGTACATCACGGTAACATAGCTTCAGGGCACAAATGAAACAGAAACACAGTATAAAGAGTCCAGAAAGAGAAAATGATCTCTTTGTTGCTCAACACAGGGACCAAAAGAGCAGGGGAAGAAGTCTCATCCCAGCCAGTCTCCCAGAGTGACCAAAAGTGTTCTGGGTAGGGGATGGTAGACGGCGGCTCCACATGCCTCGAGATGCAATGGGAAAGAGAGACAAAGCTATACTGTTTGAGTGTGGTTTTTATCCACATAGTGGGAAGGGGGCCTTGCCATTGAGAATTCCTGCTTTAACTGGGATCTGGGTCTGCTTGTTTCCAGTTCAAGGCTTGACCACCTTTCCATTAGATACAAAATCTCCCCCAGGTTGTGGAACAGCACACAATAGAAAAGGAGGTGGGGTTAATGTGAGGCTGAAGGATGGCCACTTAGCATGTGTTTGTGACTTCCTCAGAGACAGAAGTTGGGTAGGTGAGGTCTGGGCATGGCCCTTTAACTTGTGTCTGTGACACCTATTCAAAGAACATATACAGGTGGCAAATAAGCATATGAAAGCATTCTCAATATCATATGTCTTTAGGGAATGCAAATTAAAACAATACTTAGATACTTCTGCAAACCTATTTGACTACCTAAAATTCAAAACAATTACAAAACCAAATATTGATGAGGATGCAAAAGGAACTCTCATTCATTGCTGGTGAGAATGGAAACTAGTACAGCCATCGGTAGTTTCTAACAGAACAAACAGCAAACATAGGCTTTGCATAACATCCACAACCATGCTTCCAGGTATATTCCCAAATGAGTTGAAAAGATATGTCCACACTAAAACCTGCACATGAATGTATAGCAACTTTATTCATAATTGCCAAAAATTGGAAGCAAACAAGCTGTCCCTCAATAGGTGAACGGATAGATAAACTATAGTACATCTATATAATGAAATATTATTCATCAATAAAAAGAAATGAGCTATGAAGCTATGAAAAGACATGAAAGAGCCTTAAAAGCATATTGCTAAGTAAAAGAAATCAGTCTGAACATGTTATATAATAACAATTCCAACTATGTGACATTCCGGAAAAGGCAAAATTACAGAGACAATGAAAATGTTGCCTGATTTAGGGTCCAGCTTCTTGGCCAGGCACAAGAAAGAATTCAAGGACACAGCGTGGGGTAAGCAGCCAGAAAATTTATTAAGTACACATGCAGAGAAGGAATGTGCAGCAGTATTGTACTATCACAAAGAAGGAGGTAAGGGGCAAGAGGCCTCAGCACTATGGGGCAATCTGCTTTTGCAGACTTTTGTTCCTTTTGTTATACTTATTAACTACTTTATTACCCTCCCCTTTTTCCTCTTTTGTTGATGCTTGATGGTAGATGACTCACTCATTTGGGGTTGATTGGCCTCCAGGTGCTCTTTAATGCTGTTCTTCTCAGAGATATCTTTCTCTTTGTGGCCTGACTGCTTCTTGGAATTTGCCCTTTGCTCATCAGCCAAGCTACCACCCTAATTCTAACCCTGCCTCAATAAGATTAGTGGTTGCAAGGGGCTCAGGGGAGCAGTGGGAGTGATTAAATGATGGAGCACAGGATATTTTTAGGGCAATAAACTATTCTGCATGACACTTTATTGGTGGTTACATGACATGCAGTTGTCAAAACTCATAGGACTGTACACCATCCACAGTAAACTCTAATGGAAATTATGAACTTCAGTTTCTAATGGTACTTCACCAGTGGTTCATCAATTGTAACAAAAGAAACATACTAATGCAAAAATGTTAATAATAAGGGAAGCTGTGAGGGTAGGGGAGGCAGAGGCAGTAAATAGGAATTCCAGACTTTTACATATTTTTTTGTAAGCCTAATATTTCTGTAAGAACAGTCTATTTAAAAAACATAAGCAAAAAAGCACAATTTAATAAATAGCTTTAAAATGAAAAAAAAATTTAAAAATACAAGAAAAAAACACTTTTTGTTTGTCTTGAAGATCATTTCAGAATTATAGGTGCTATGTGGAACATAATATTTGCATAGACAAAATAATGCCCACTTCTCAATGAAAAAGAAAGAAATATCCATATCCTAATTCCTGGAATCTGTGACTATGTTATGTGACAGGGTAAAGGGTGTGCTATAGAACAGCCTGAACACAGCCCTCCTCTCTCACTGCGATTCACAAATAAATCCTGGTTGACTCCCTTCTTAGGCGTGCCTTGAGGTAAAGCACATCCTCTAGAAGATAGTGGCCCAGCTGCCAGCACATTTCCTTCCTCTTTTGCTCCAGGCATATGTAACACTTCACTGGAAAGTGCCTAAAGCATGTACATTATATGGCACCTGGCTGGTATAGCTCTTCCTGGCAGTGAGAGTGGTATATCTCCCTCCTTCTGGTACCATACAAGCACAAGATGTGTGCTGTGGGGAACTGACACCCGCTTATGAAGCTGACCTTGCTCTGTCTCTTCCCTTTATGAGTAAATGTTGTTCTACCTAGTGCCTGTGTGAGTTGTGCTTTTGCTGCTGACCCTAACACTTGCAAACCATGGAGTGGGTTGGGACTTTAAAAGACTGTTGTTCCTAGTGGTAGGCATTGGTGAGAACCCTCTCCTGGAGATGTTAGTAGGTGTCTCCCTTTCTACTTGACAATTAGGCATGCCAACTAGCACTGACAAAGGGAGCTCAGGTTGAAGATGGAATTAAATTTGCTGATCAGCTGATCTGAAGATACAGAAGTAATTTTGTGGTATCTGAGTGGGCCCGATGCAATCATATTGGCAACAGAGAGAGATGATGACAGAAGACGCAGGAGAAATTCAAATGTGAAAAGTACTAAACCCAATATTGCTGGCTTTGAAGATGGAGGAAATGGGACACAAGCCAAGTCATTTTAGGTGTATCCTAGAGGCTAGCAATGATGCTAAACTGACAACCAGTAAGGAAATGGGAACCAAAGTCCTACAACCACAAGGACTTAAATTCTGCCAACAACCAGAATGATTAAGGAAATAATTCTCCCCTAAAGCCTCCAGAAAAAAAAAAAAAAAATGCAATGCTGAAAACACCTTGGTTTTAGCCATGAGACTCCTGTCAGAATTCAGACTTATAGAACTGTAAGATAATATAACTGGTATTTAAAGCCACAAAATTTGTTACAGGAATGGAAAATGAACACACATACCCTTTAAGTTCTATTTTTTTCTCTTTGAATATATTTCTATTTTCTTTTCTTTTTTGAAATTCACATTACATAAACCTTACCATTTTAACCATTTTAAGATGTACAAGTCAGTGATTTTTATTATAATCAGAATGTTGTACACTGATCATCACTATCTAATTCCAGAATATTTTCAGAAAAGAACTGTGCTGATTAAGCAGCCACCCCACATTTTCCCTTATCCCAGCCCCTGGCAACCACTAATCTTTCTGTCTATACGCATCTGCCAAATCTAGACATTTCACATAGAGGGACTCATAAAATATGAGGACTTTTACTTAACATGATGTTTTCTAGGTTCATCCACATTGTAGCATGTTTCAGTACTTTCTTTTTATTTTTTTTTTTTTTATTTTCTTTTAGTGGTCACATCCTCCTACGGTTTAAGAAGCCAGAAAGCCAACCATTTGTGTGAAATCTCTTGATATTTTTTTTTCATTAGAGAAGCTGTGAGTTTACCAAACAATCATGCATAAAATACAGGATTCCCATATACCACCGAACCACCAATACCTAACATTTTTGTGGAACAATTGTTACCATTGATGATAACACTTTACATATATACATACATAAAACAGTACTTTTTAAACAGTAGTTACCTCTGTTATGATTGATGAAAGAGTATTAAAATAGTTCTACCATTCATTATTGCATTGTGAGTATTTTTCTTATCTACCACTCTATTATTACCACCTTCTAATAGTATCATATATTTGTAAGAGTGCATGAAAGGACATTCTTATGCTGGCACTATTAACTATAGTCCATCATCTATAATAGGATTCACTGTGCTGTACAGACCTGTTTTAGTTTTTATTTGAGTAATATATACATCCTAAAGTTTCCTATTTTAGGAAACTGATATAGTTCAGTGCTGTTAATTGCACTCACAATAATGTGCTACAATCACCACCATTCATTTCCAAACCTTTACCATCAGCCTAAGTAGGAATTGTGTATAAGTTAAGCATCACTCCCCATTCTCTAACCCCAATATATATCCTGGTATCTTATATTATAGAATATAACTCTATGAGCATACTTATTATAATTAGTTCATAAGAGTGATATCATACAATATTTGTCCTTTTGTGTCTGGTTTATTTCACCCAGCATAATATCCTCAGGTTCAACCATGTTGTCACATGAATCAGGACTTCATTCCTTTTTACAACTGAATACTATAGCCATGTATATACCACATTTTGTTTATCCATTCATCACTTGAATGACACTAGGGTTACTTCCATCTTTTGGCAATTGTGAATAATGCCACTATGATCACCAGTGTGCAAAGGTCAACTGGAATCCCTGTTTTCAGTCCTTCTGAGTATATACCTATGAAAAGGGTTGCCAGATCGTATGGCAATTCTAGGCTTAGCTTCTTGAAGAACCACCAAACTGTCTTCCACAGCAGTTGCATCATTTTGCATTCCCTCCAATAATACGTGTTCCCATTTCTCTACATCCTCTTCAACAACTCCAAATTTCCATTTTTAAAATAATAACCATTCTTGTTGGCATGAAATGATAGCTCATTGTGATTTTGATTTGCATTTCCCTAATGGGTAAAGATTTTGAGCTTCTCTTCATACGCGTTTTGGTCATTTGTATTTTATCTTCTTTGGATAAATGTCTATTAAAGTATTTTGCCTATTTTTAATTGGGTTGTTTCTTTTTTTGTGTGTGTAGAGTTTTAGGATTTCTTTACATTTTCTGGATATTAACTTTTATTCGATATGTGGTTTTCAAATATTTCCCCCCATTCTGTAGGTTCTTCTTTCATGATAAAGTCCTGTGATGCATAGGAGTTTTTAATGTTGATGACATTCCATTTATCTACTTTTCTTCATTATTATTATTCATGTTTTCAGTGTAAAGTCCAAGAAACCATTGCCTAAAACAAAGTGCTGAAACTGCTCACTTGTGTTTTCTTCTAAGAGTTTTATAGTTCTGGTTTTTATATTTATGTCTTTGATCCATTTCCAGCTGATTTTTTATATGGTGTGGGGTGGGGCGTACCTTAATTCTTTTGCATATGGATATCCAGTATTTTTTTTTTCATTTTTATTGAGATTGTTCAGATACCATACAATTATCCAAAGATCCAAAGTGTGCAATCACTTGCCCCTGGGTACCCTCATACAGCTGTGCATCCATCACACTTAATTTTTGTTCAATTTTTAGAAACTTTTCATTACTTCAGACAAGAAATAAAGTGAAAGATGAAAAAAGAAAAAAAGAAAAGGAAACTCTAATCCTCCCCTATCCCTAACCAACCCCCGTCAATTGTTGACTCATAGTATTGGTACAGTACATTTGTTACTGTTTATGAAAAAATGTTGACATACTACTAACTGTAGTATATAGTTTGTAATAGGTATATAGTTCTTCCCTATATGCCCCTCTATTATTAACTTCTAATTGTATTGTCATACATTTGTTCTGGTTCATGGAAGCAATTTCTAGTATTTGTACAATTGATCATGGACATTGCCCACCATAGGATTCAGTTTTATACATTCCCATCATTTGGCCTCCAACTTTCCTTCTGGTGACATATATGACTCTGAGCTTCCCCTTTCCACCTCATTCACACACCATTCGGCACTGTTAGTTATTCTCACATCTTGATACCAACAACCCTGTTCATTTCCAAACATTTAAGTTCATCCTAATTGAACATTCTGCTCATACTAAGCAACCAGTCCACATTCTTAAGCCTTGTCCTATATCTTGGTACCTTATATTTCATGTCTATGAGTTTACATATTATAATTAGTTCCTATCAGTGAGACCCTGCCATAATTGTCCTTATGTGTCTGGCTTATTTCACTCAGTATATTGCCCTCGAGGTTTTGTCATCAACCCATTTTTTTTTTTTAATATGGTTTTGTTCACTCACCATACATTCCATCCCAAGTAAATAATCGATGGTTCTCTGCATGGTCATACATTTATGTGTTCACCACCTTCAGCACTATATATATAAAGGGATCTACATTTCTTCCACAAGGCAGGAGGGAGAGTCAAAGAAGGTAGAGAGGCAAAAGAAAGAGGAAAAAAAAAATGACAGCTAGGAAGCACCAAAGGAAAAATAACCTTAAATCAAAGTAGAATAAAGAATCAGACAATATCACCAATGTCAAGTGTCTAACATGCCTCCCCTATCCCCTCCTCTTATCTGCATTTACCTTGGTATATCACCTTTGTTACATTAAAGAAAGCATAATACAATGATTCTATCAGTTACAGTCTCTAGTTTATGCTGATTGCATCCCTCCCCCAATGCCTCCCCATTTTTAACATCCTGCAAGCTTGACATTTGCTTGCTCTCCCTCGTAAAGGAACATATTTGTACTTTTTATCACACTTGTCGAATACTCTAGATTTCACCAAGTTACACAGTCCCAGTCGTTATCTTTCCTCCTTTCTTGTGGTGTCTCACATGCTCCCCACCTTCCTCTCTCAACCGTATTCATAGTTATCTTTGTTCTGTGTACTTACATTGTTGTGCTATCATCTCCCAAAATTGTGTTCCAAACCACACACTCCTGTCTTCTATAACCCTGTAGTGCTCCCTTTAGTATTTCCTGTAGGGCAGGTGTCTTGTTCACAAAGTCTCTCATTGTCTGTTTGTCAGAAAATATTTTGAGCTCTCCCTCATATTTGAAGGACAGCTTTGCTGGATATAGGATTCTTGGTTGGCGGTTTTTCTTTCAGTATCTTAAATATATCACACCACTTCCTTCTTGCCTCCATTGTTTCTGCTGAGAGATCCGCACATAGTCTTATTAAGCTTCCTTTGTATGTAATGGATCGATTTTCTCTTGCTGCTTTCCGGATTCTCTTTGTCTTTGACATTTGATAGTCTGATTATTAAGAGTCTTGGCGTAGGCCTGTTCATATCTCTTCTGTTTGGAGTACGCTGTGCTTCTTGGATCTGTAATTTTATGTCTTGCATAAGAGATGGGAAATTTTCATTAATTATTTCCTCTATTATTGCTTCTGCCCCCTTTCCCTTCTCTTCTCCTTCTGGGACACCAATGATACGTACATTATTGTACTTTGTTTCATCCTTGAGTTCCCGGAGACATTGCTCATATTTTTTCATTCTTTTCTCCATCTGCTCCTTTGCGTGTAGGCTTTCAGGTGTTTTGTTCTCCAGTTCCTGAGTGCTTTCTCTGCCTCTTGAGATCTGCTGTTGTATGTTTCCATTGTGTCTTTCATCTCTTGTGTTGTGCCTTTCATTTCCATAGATTCTACTAGTTGTTTTTTTGAACTTTTGATTTCTGCCGTATATATGCCCAGCGTTTCCTTTAGCCTCTATCTCTTTTGCAATATCTTCTCTAAACTTTTTGAATTGATTTAGCATTAGTTGTTTAAATTCCTGTATCTCAGTTGAAGTGTACATCTGTTCTTTTGACTGGGCCATAACTTTGTTTTTCTTAGTGTAGGTTGTAATTTTCTGTTATCTAGGCATGGTTTCCTTGGTTATCCAAATCAGGTTTTCCCAGACCAGAACAGGCTCAGGTCCCAGAGGGAAGAAATATTCAGTATCTGGTTTCCCTGTGGGTGTGTCTTAGAAAGTTGCTCCACGCTTTGATGCCTCAGGTCACTGTGCTTTTCTGCCCAGCAGGTGAAGCCTGTTAGACTATAATTCTTGACTGGTGTGAGGAGGTATGGCCGTGTTCCCCCAGGCTCTGGGGTCTGGTTCTGAATGGAAAGGGCCCCACCTTTTTCCTCTTAGAGAAGATAGACCCCCTAGGGGGAGGTCATTAGCATTTCAATGGTCTTGCTCTCTGCTTGTGGAGTCTGTACCCTTCCCAGAGTCACAGCCCTGGAAACTGCAAATGACTGGGGCTTTCTCCACTGAGCCAAAAAAGAAACAGATAGTCCCCTTCAGACCCAGTCCAAGGCGACCCTCTGGCTCTCCAAGGTCAGTCATCACGCAAAGCCTCTATCTGTTTTTTGGGGATGCGTAACTGTAGTGAGCAGTTCACAGTCACTACTTGAAACCCCAGTTGGAGCTCAGCTGAGCTATATTCACTTGCTGGGAGAGAGCTTCTCTCTGGCACCACGAGGCCTTGTAGCTCGGGCTATCGGGGAGGGGGTCTCACGACTTGGATCCACAGGTTTTACTTACAGATTTTATGCTTTGTTCTCGGGCATTCCTCCCAATTCAGGTTGGTGTATAATGAGTGGATGGTCTCGTTTGTCTCCCCACAGTTATTCTGGATTATTTACTAGTAGTTTCTGTTTTTCTGTAGTTGTTGCAGGGGGACTACTTAGCTTCCACTCCTCTCTATGCCACCATCTTGCCCCGCCTCCGGATATCCAGGTTTACCAGCACCATTTCTTGAAGAGACTATTCTTGCCCAATTGAGTTGATTTGGCAGCCTTCTCAAAAATCAATTGGCCATAGATGTTATTTTTGAACTATCAATTTGATTCCATTATTTTATATGCCTGTCTTGGTGCAAGTAGCACACTATTTTGATTATTGCAGCTTTGTAGCAAATTTTGAAAGTGGGAAATTTGAGTTCTCCAGCTTGGTTCCTCTTTTTAAAGATTATTCTCACTGTATTAGTTAGGGTTCTCCTTGGAAACAGAATCAATGAGAGATGTCTCTTATTATCAAATTGTAAAAGTGACTCATGCAACTGCGGAAGCACACGAGTCCAAATTCTGCAGAGCCGTCAACAAGCTGTCAACTCCAAGGAAGACGTCCGACGAACTCCTCGGGAAACGAACCGACAACTTTGACAAACTCCTCAGGAAACGAACTGGCAACTTTGAAGAACTCAGGAAACGAACCGACAACTTTGACGAACTCCTCAGGAAACGAGCTGGCAACTTCGACGAGCTCCCCAGGAAAAGCTTCACTGAGCAGCTGAAGAAGAAGTGAAGGTTCTCTAACTGTCCGGCTTATAAGCCTCCAACTGATCACCCGGACCAAATCCAGCCAATTGCATTCTCTCACTGTGGAAGCACGCCCCTTGATGAATCATCAGTCAGCTGCAGTCAATTGACTGATGATCCGACAAACCAACCAGCCTCAAATAGCCTCACAGGAATCGTCAGGCCAGTGCCCGCTTGACCAGACAGCTAGGCCACCTAGCCAAGTTGACACATGAACCCAACCATCACAGTCCACCCCTTGTCAACTTGGCAGTCGTACACATCACCTAAAACCATATCTTCAAAATGAACGTTACAGCTTATGCCATATGATAAGGGGATAAGACAGAGAAGAAAGCAAAAATATTTTCTTCACAGACAAATACAAACATAATCATCACAAAACGAGGAGGAAATATTCATATCATCATAGTCCTCGTTTCTGTAACTGGTCACGTGGCCGTAGTTCATATTTATCACGACCTTCTTCCACTACCCATTCCATGTTCCCTTTACCCTCAGCAAGCACTTCAGCTGGCCGTGGTTCTTTGCCTGGTGGGGTGACCCAAACCTTCATTCCTGAAGTTTCTTGGCCATTGGTAGTCCTGCCTGGATTGGGTTGTTGCAGTTTTCCATTGACTTGAATCACGGGGCATGATAGTACTAAGAGACGCCCCAGGGGATCTCCTGTATGCCAGGAAAACTCTTCTTTACTTCCATTGTGTAGTTGCAGTGCTATTTCTCCTTGATAGTCAGGATCAATCACCCCAGCCAGTACAGTAATCCCCTTACTTGCCTGTTGATTCAGAGGCATAAGAAGCCCAAAGTGGCCAGGTGGCAGCCTTAACTTCCAGTTCAATGGGATTATTGTTGTGTTTCCTGGTGGAAGCACTCCTCCTTTTGGAACCAAGACCTGTAGACCAGCAGAGCTTAAACTTGCAGGGACAGGAAGCAAAAATTTCCCTAGTGGATCACTAGGAGTGATAGTGAGTGGTGCTACTCCTGTTTCCACCCCCTTGATTCCTGGACCCATGAATCCTGGCTATGGGAGAAACAGCACCATAGAGTGGACGCTGATTCAGAGCATACACAGCCTCCTGGAGAACACTGCCCCAGCCCTGCAAGGTATTGCCACCTAGTTGGCGCCGTAATTGAGTCTTCAATAGGCCATTCCACCGTTCTATCAACCCAGCTGCTTCTGGATGATGGGGAACATGGTAAGACCACAGAATTCCATGAGCATGTGCCCATCCCCTCACTTCATTTGCTGTGAAGTGGGTTCCTTGGTCCGAAGCAATGCTGTATGGAATACCATGACGGTGGATGAGGCATTCTGTAAGTCCACGTATTGTAGTTTTGGCAGAAGCATGTCGTGCAGGGAAGGCAAACCCATATCCGGAGTATGTGTCTATTCCAGTAAGAACAAATCGCTGCCCTTTCCATGATGGAAGTGGTCCGATGTAATCAACCTGCCACCAGGTAGCAGGCTGATCACCCCGAGGAATGGTGCCATATCGGGGACTGAGTGTGGGTCTCTGCTGCTGGCAAATTGGACACTCAGCAGTGGCTGTGGCCAGGTCAGCCTTGGTGAGTGGAAGTCCATGTTGCTGAGCCCATGCATAACCTCCATCCCTACCACCATGACCACTTTGTTCATGAGCCCACTGGGCAATGACAGGAGTTGCTGGGGAAAGAGGCTGATTGGTATCCACCAAACGGGTCATTTTATCCACTTGGTTATTAAAACCTTCTTCTGCTGAAGTCACCCTCTGGTGAGCATTCACATGGGACACAAATATCTTCATGTTGTTTGCCCACTCAGAAAGGTCTATCCACATACCCCTTCCCCAGACTTCTTTGTCACCAATCTTCCAATCATGTTCCTTCCAAGTCCCTGACCATCCAGCCAAACCATTAGCAACAGCCCAGGAATCAGTATACAGACGCACCTCTGGCCAGTTCTCTTTCCAAGCAAAGTGAACAACCAGGTGCACTGCTCGAAGTTCTGCCCACTGGGAGGATTTCCCCTCACCACTGTCCTTCAGGAATATCCCAGAAAGGGGCTGCAGTGCTGCAGCTGTCCACTTTCGGGTGGTACCTGCATATCGTGCAGAACCATCTGTAAACCAGGCCCGAGTCTTCTCTTCCTCAGTCAACTGACTGTAAGGAACTCCCCAAGATGCCATAGCTGTGGGCTGGGCAAGAAAAGGTAAGGTGGAAGGAGTGGGGGCCATGGGCATTTGGGCCACTTCCTCATGTAACTTACTTGTACCTTCAGGACCTGCTCGAGCTCTATCTCGTATATACCATTTCCATTTTATGATGGAGTGCTGTTGTGCACGCCCAACTTTATGGCTTGGTGGGTCAGATAACACCCAGCTCATGATAGGTAACTCAGGTCTCATGGTAACTTGGTGGCCCATGGTTAAGCGTTCTGTCTCTACTAAGGCCCAGTAGCAGGCCAACAGTTGTTTCTCAAATGGAGAGTAGTTGTCTGCAGAGGATGGTAAAGCTTTACTCCAAAATCCTAAGGGCCTGCGTTGTGATTCTCCTATAGGAGCCTGCCAAAGGCTCCAAACAGCATCTCTATTTGCCACTGACACTTCCAGCACCATTGGGTCAGCTGGATCATATGGTCCAAGTGGCAGAGCAGCTTGCACAGCAGCCTGGACCTGTTGCAGAGCCTCATCTTGCTCCGGTCCCCACTCAGAACTAGAAGCTTTTCTAGTCACTCGGTAAATGGGCCGGAGTAGCACACCTAAATGAGGAATATGTTGTCTCCAAAACCCAAAGAGGCCAACTAAACGTTGTGCCTCTTTTTTGGTTGTAGGAGGGGCCAGATGCAGCAGCTTATCCTTCACCTTAGAAGGAATATCTCGACAGGCCCCACACCACTGAACACCTAGAAATTTTAGTGAGGTGGAAGGGCCTTGTATTTTTGTTGGATTTATCTCCCATCCTCTGCCACGCAAATACCTTACCAACAAATCTAGAGTAGTTGCTACTTCTTGCTCACTAGGTCCAATCAACATGATATCATCAATATAATGGACCAGTGTGATGTCTTGTGGGAGGGAGAAATGATCAAGATCCCTGCGGACAATATTATGACATAGGGCTGGAGAGTTGATATAACCCTGAGGTAGCACGGTGAATGTAAACTGCTGGCCTTGCCAGCTAAATGCAAACTGTTTCTGGTGGTCCTTGCTGACAGCAATTGAGAAAAAAGCATTTGCCAGATCAATAGCTGCATACCAGGTACCAGGGGATGTGTTGATTTGCTCAAGCAATGATACCACATCTGGGACAGCAGCTGCAATTGGAGTCACCACCTGGTTAAGCTTACGATAATCCACAGTCGTCCTCCAAGACCCATCTGTTTTCTGCACAGGCCAAATAGGAGAGTTGAATGGGGATGTGGTGGGAATCACCACCCCTGCATCCTTCAAGTCCTTAAGAGTGGCATTAATCTCTGCAATCCCTCCAGGAATCCGGTATTGCTTCTGGTTCACTACTTTGCTAGGCAGAGGCAGCTCTAGTGGCTTCCACTTGGCCTTTCCCACCATAATAGCCCTCACTCCAGGAGTCAGGGAACCAATGTGAGGATTCTGCCAGTTGCTGAGTATGTCTATTCCAATTATGCATTCCGGCACTGGGGAAATAACCACAGAATGGGTCCGGGGACCCACTGGACCCACTGTGAGATGGACCTGGGCTAAAACTCCATCAATCATCTGACCTCCATAAGCCCCAACTCTGACTGGTGGACCAGAGTGACGTTTTGGGTCTCCGGGAATTAATGTCACTTCTGACCCAGTGTCTAATAATCCACGAAATATCTGATCATTTCCTTTTCCCCAATGCACAGTCACCCTGGTAAAAGGCCGTAGGTCCCCCTGGGGAAGGCTGGGAGGAAGATTAACAGTGTAAATTTTTGGCAGTGTGACAGGGTCCTTCTCCAAGGGTACCCGGCCTTCCCTTCATTCAAGAGGCTCTGGATCTGTAAACTGTCTCAAGTCTGGGAATTGATTAAGGGGCCGTGACTCTCTGTTTTTGTAATTCAAGGGAGATTTTTGTTCACGTGGCCTAGAATTCTTCTGCTTATATAGTTCAAACAAGAATTTAGTCGATTGCCCATCTATTTTACTACTTGGTACTCCATGATCCACTAGCCAACGCCATAAGTCTCTGCGAGTCATATTATTTTGATTGCTACTTTGAGCCTGTTTTACATTATGGTAGCCCTGTCCACCTTGTCTGTGGCGATTAACTGCAGCCACTTGGCTTCTGCTGACTCGGGACCCGATTATCCCCATTGTGTTTAAGGATTCCAGCTCAGTGACAGCAGTTCCTACAGTAATATCTGACCTACAGAGAAGGGCGACTACAGAGCTCTTCAGGGATGATGGAGCTAGTTTCACAAATTTATTCCTTACAGTCCTGGTAAAAGGTGTGTCCTCTGGACATTCCAGGACTGTGTGAGCAGGTTTTCCATGATAAATCCACTCTAACATTCCTATCTCTCTAAGCCTTTGAATCCCCTCCTCCACATTATACCAGGGCAGTTCTGGCATTTCAACTTCTGGTAATGCCGGCCACCTTTTGATCCATGTTTCAGCCAGCCACCCAAACAAACTGTTAACACCCTTTCTAACCCCTCGAGCTACAACATTGAATGCAGAATCTCTGCTTAGTGGGCCCATATCAGTAAATTCAGCCTGATCCAACCTTATATTCCTTCCACCATTATCCCACACTCTCAATATCCATTCCCACACATATTCCCCTGGTTTCTGTCTGTATAAGTTGGAAAACTCATACAGTTCTTTTGGAGTATAGCGTACTTCCTCATGGGTCACACTTTGTACCTCACCCTTTGGGGCTTGTTGGGACTTGAGCCTAGTTATAGGTCTTGAAGCAAAAACTGGTGGTGGGGGTGGGTCATGAAAAGAGTTAGAATTATCTCTCAAGCCATTCACCTCAGGGCACTCTGTTGCATTTTCATCTCTTAAAACAGGATTAGTCTCTCCAGACGAAAGAGTGAGGGCTGCTTCCTCAGGGGAAGTGATTACAAGATTAGCAGGCATTGAAGGGTCAATCTCCTTAGGTGGGAGTTGCATGGCAGGCTCCTTAGGGCAGACTGGAGGCAGAGAAGCTGTTTCCCCAGGACAGCCCTCTACAGGTAAATCTAACAATGACCCAGCAGAATCCAGGGTTCCAATGTCCTCACTGTCATTATTATCAATCCATATGTCTCCATCCCAAGTTTCTGGGTCCCATTCTTTTCCAATCAATGCCTTTACTTTAACAGCAGACACCCTGAGAGGTTGAGATTTTAGTTTATGCTGTAAATGTGCTACTCGCACAATAAGAGACTGTGTCTGATTTTCAGAAACCTCCAGTCTGCGGGCACAGGAAATAAGATTTTCTTTCAGGGCACAGATGGAACTCTTTACATCTGTCATACGGCATTCAAGTTTTGAATTTGAAGCCTTTAGCTCATCCCTTTCTCTTACAACTGTATCCAAAGTATCTAAGAGCAGCCAGCCAACATCATTATACTTCTTAATACTGCAAAACTCTGTGAAAGTGTCGAAAACGCTGTCACCCAGAGCCTCGCTTCGTACTAGAGCACAATTAGGAGAATCAAATGGTGCTATTTTGCGTATTTCCTTTGCCAACTCCTGCCATGGACTCTTAGTACCCTCTTGATTATTAGAAATAGAGTCATTAGTGCCTCTGAATCTAATTAGAGTAGAAAACAAGTTGTAAAAGCCCATTTTAAGATTCCGTTTCTCAAGAACCACTTCCGGTACCAAGTTGTATTAGTTAGGGTTCTCCTTGGAAACAGAATCAATGAGAGATGTCTCTTATTATCAAATTGTAAAAGTGACTCACGCAACTGCGGGAGCGCACGAGTCCAAATTCTGCAGAGCCGTCAACAAGCTGTCAACTCCAAGGAAGACGTCCGACGAACTCCTCGGGAAACGCACCGACAACTTTGACGAACTCCTCAGGAAACGAACTGGCAACTTTGAAGAACTCAGGAAACGAACCGACAACTTTGACGAACTCCTCAGGAAACGAACTGGCAACTTCGACGAGCTCCCCAGGAAAAGCTTCACTGAGCAGCTGAAGAAGAAGTGAAGGTTCTCTAACTGTCCGGCTTATAAGCCTCCAACTGATCACCCGGACCAAATCCAGCCAATTGCATTCTCTCACTGTGGAAGCACGCCCCTTGATGAATCATCAGTCAGCTGCAGTCAATTGACTGATGATCCGACAAACCAACCAGCCTCAAATAGCCTCACAGGAATCGTCAGGCCAGTGCCCGCTTGACCAGACAGCTAGGTCACCTAGCCAAGTTGACACATGAACCCAACCATCACACTCACTCTTTGGTATCCCTTGTAATTTCAATCAGAATTTTAAGACACCTTTTCCATTTCTACAAAGAGACAGTTGAAGTTTTGATAGGTATTGCATTAAATTAGCAAAATGGTTTGGGGATTGTTGCCATCTTAACTATATAAAGTCTTCCAATCATGAGCATGAGATGCATTTTCATTTATATAGGTCTTTTTAAAAAATTTTATTTCAAAGACCTTTCAAAAATTTCAATATAGAAGTCTTCTCGTCCTTGGTTAAATAAATTCTTAAGTATTTCTGATATTGTAAATGCAATTGTTTTCTTAATTTCATTTTTTTTATTATTCATTGCAAGTATATAGAAATGTAACTATTTTTTTTTATATTGAGCTTATATCTTAAATCTTTGTTAAACTGCTTTCTTAGCCCTTGCAGTTTGTCTGTATGTGTGTATGTATTCTTTAGGGTTTTCTATAAATAATATGTGTGTGTGTGGTGTGTGTGTGTGTGTGTGTTTGTGTGAATAGAGATAGTTCTGCATCATCCTTTCTGATTTCCAGGCCCTTTATTTCTGTCTTTTTTTGCTTAATTGCCTTGTCTACAAGAAACTCTGGTAAAATTCTTTATCATGTTTCATGTTCTGGAAATTCCTTTCTTTTCATAGCTTTCTGAGTGTTTTGTTATAAAAGGGTGTTGGCTTTTGTCAAATGCACTTTCTGCATCTATTGGGATAGTCATAATTTTAACCCTCATTCTGTTAATATGGTATGGTGGTATGAAGCTGTATGTGCCCCGCAAAAAATGTTCTTAAATTTAATCCATTCCTGTGGGTGTGAACTTATTGTAAATAAGAACTTTTGATAAGGTAACTTCAGTTATGAATGTTTGGCCCACCTCAATCAGGATGGGTCTTTTTTTCTTTTTTTTTTTTTGAAATAAATTCAAAGTTACATGAATAGTTGCAAAAACAATACTAGCCCCATACACAGAATTCCATCATACCCTGACCCTCCTTCCCCAATAGCTTAATCCACCAACTTTAACATGCTGTCACATCATTATTTCTTTCCCTCCCTCCCTCCCTCCCTATCATTCATCATATATTTCTCTATCTTCTGAATATATGAGAGTTAGCTGAACACATCCTTGAACATACACTATAATTCACGTATGTACTCCCCATGAACAAGAACATTCTTTTATGTAATTCCATTAAGCCCAGCTAGGAAGTATAAGAGATTCAACAATGATACAATGCTTACATTCTATATTTCCTTTTCCTTATGTCTAAACTGTGTCCCTTCGAGCCACCTGTCCTCCACCCTCCAATCCCATCCAAGTTCATCCTTAGCATTCAATTGTCATCTAATTAGACTGTCTTTTTTTCAATTGTGGAAACATATATACAGCCTAAATCTTCCCATTCTGCCCCTTTCCTAGCCTTCCGTTAGTGGGATTAATCACATTTAGAATGATGTTATGCTCTTTCCCACCATCCATTACTAGAAATTTCCCTTCACCTCAAACAGCAACCCTACACTCCTTTCTTAACTTCCCATTGCCCCTTCCCCCATTTCTCTTAATCCAGACTCTACTTTTCATCTCTATGGTTATATTCTCTGATAATTTCTTTGTGTTTACTGTGGGGCTTAAAATTAACATTTTAAATCCCTATCAACCTTGTTTTTCTTTGATACCACCTTCACTTCAATAGGGCACATAAACTATGTTCCTTTACTCCTTCATGCCTCCACCTTTATATAGTTGTCTAAAATTACGTATTTTACATTGAGTTCAAAAACCATTGATTTGCCCTTAGAGTTTGTGTATTTTTTATCATGTAGGAAGTAAATAGTGGATCTATAGTTCAAAAATTATTGACTTCTATTTGTATTCCATTGCATTTGGAGAATGTTCTTTGAGTACATTTAATTTTTTTTTTTTTTCAAATTTCTTGAGGCTTGTTTTATGTCTCAGCTTATGGTCCCTTCTAGGGAAAGATCTGTGATCACTAGAGAAAAATGAGTGTCCTGGTGATTTGGAATGTAAGGTACTATATATGTCTGTTAAAATTCTCTATGTCTCTTTCTCCTTTCTTTGTCTCTCTGTTGGTAGGGCTTCCTTTAGAATCTGGAGTAGGGCAGGTCTTTTATTGGTAAAGTCTCTCAGGATTTGTTTGTCTGTGAAAAATTTAAGCTTTCCCTCAAATTTGAAGGAGAGTTTTGCTGGATAAAGTATTCTTGGCTGGAAATTTTTCTCTCTCAGAATTTTAAATATGTCATGCCACCACCTTCTTGCCTCCATAGCGGCCACTGAGTAGTCACTACTTAGTCTTATATTGTTTCCTTTGTATGTGGTGAATTGCTTTTCTCTTGCTGCTTTCAGAACTTGCTCCTTCTCTTCAGTATTTGAAAGTCTGATTAGAATATGTCTTGGGGTGGGTTTATTTGGATTTATTCTATTTGGAGCTTGCTGGGCATTTATGCTTTGGGTGTTTATATTGTGTAGAAGGTTGGGGAAGTTTTCCCCAAAAATTTCTTTGAATACTCTTTCTAGACCTTTACCCTTCTCTTCCCCTTCTGGGACACCAATGAGTCTTAAGTCTGGACGTTTTATTTTATCTATCATATCCCTGAGATCCATTGCGATTTTTTCTATTTTTTTCTCCATTCTTTCTTTTGTTCTTTCATTTTCTGTTCTGTGGATTTCTAGGACACTGAGATGTTGTTCAGCTTCCTCTAGTCTTGAATTGTGAGTATCCAGAGCCTTTTTGATTTGGCCAAGAGTTTCTTTTACTTCCATAAGATCTTCTATTTTTTAATTTACTCTTGCAATGTCTTCTTTATGCTCTTCTAGGGTCTTTTTTATGGCACTTATATCCTGGGCCATGGTCCTCTTGATGTCCTTTAAATCCTTTGCCATGTTTTCATTCTTTGATTGTACCTCTTTAATTAATTTTGCAAGGAATAACATTTCTTCTGAAATCTTGGTTTGTGTGTTTGGAGTTGGATTCTCCATATCGCCTGGTTTTATCATATGCATTAAGATTTTCTGTTGTTTTTGGCCTCTTGGCATTTGTTTTGCTTGATAGGGTTCTTAAAGGACATCGATCTAATTTTTCAGAAAAACAGCTTGGTGACGTGCACTTCCTCTAGGTAACCAGCAGATGGCATCTGTGAGTCACCTATATCCCTCTGGTCAGTAGTGAGGGGAAATGATTCTTGTATGTTCAGTTGGGGAGCTCAGCCTGGGTGTGCCACTGGAGTCGCGTGCCCTGAATGTGGGGTGTGCGCATGGGTGGTCAGGGAGAAGGGGCAGCTCTCTCTCGGTATCCCACAAACCACCAGACTTGGCGTAGCGCCTCTGGGTTCTTTGAACGGATTCCCCCTCCCAGCCGCGATCCTCCCTCAGCTGAGAGAAAATGCCGTGCTACGTCATCAGTGTGCGCCATCCCTCTAGGGAAGCCCCGGGACGCTTGGCTGTGCCACGGGGCTCTCAGCTCGCCTCAGAATGCAGATTGTGTGAGGCCGTCTCCACTGCAACTCCTTGTGGGCTGAGAGCAGCCGAGGTTTTCTCCACAGAGAGAGAGTGAGAGACAGAATATTTCCCCTGATTCTCCCAAGGGCAGCCTTCACCAAAAGCCTCTGTCTGCTCGTTGAGGATTTGCTGTCTGTATTGAGCAGTTAATATTAAAACCTCACTTGGGGCTGGGCTGAGGAAGTGCACGGCGCAAGGGGCTCCCGGCTCTAGGTTCTCGGCTCGCAGCGCGGGTCCGCAATTTTACTTACAGATTTTATGCTGTGATCTCAGGCATTCCTCCCAATTCATGTTGGTGGATGTTGAGTGTGCAGTCACATTTGTCTCCCCACTACCATTCCAGGTTATTTACTGGTTTTTTGTTCATTTATGAATTGTTCTGGGGGAGACTAGGTCTTCCACCTCTTTCTGTGCCGCCATCTTCCCAGAATCCCCCAGGATGGGTCTTAACGCTATCACTGGAGTCCTTTATAAGTGGAGTGAAATTCAGACAGACAGACATGGAAGCAAGAAGCTGAAATTCAGTAGAACCTGGAAGCAAATAGAGAGGACAGAAGAGGTGCCATATGCCTTGCAATGTGACCAGCTAAGAACCAAAGATCACCAGCAGTCAGCACCAGAATGCCACAGTCTTCAGGGAAAAGGCATAGCCTTAATGATTCCTTGATTTGGCCTTCTTCCCAGCCACAAACCATGAGCAAGTAAATTCCTATGGTTTAACCTGATCCATTTCATGGTATTTGCTTGAATAGCCTAGGAATCTAGATGTATTACATTGAATTATTTTTATATGCAAAGCTAACTTTCATTCTTGGGGTAAATTCTACTTAGTCATTTTGGGGGATTAAATACTGTAGCCCACAAAAGACATGTTTCAACTTAGTCCATGTTCCTTTGGGTGCGTCCTCATTGTAAACAGGACTTTTAAATATGTTATTATTGGTTAGTGGTAACTCATTTTTAATAGGATCTCCAAAGATCCTATTTAGGTAAGTCCAAATTACATTGGAGTGAGCCTTAGTCCATATGACTGTCATACTTATAAACAAATGAAATGGGACAAATTAGTATAAGCCAATAGGGTATAACCAGCATACACCCAGGGATTGTTTAATTGTAACTCTCATTGATTGATATGTAACTAACAGTGTGTGTTCCACATAGCAGGGACTCGATGTTTTGTTATTTTAGTGAAAGAAAAGGAATACGTGAATCAATGAATACATGACATAATCCCTGACCTTGGGGTTATTTATGTCTCTTAGAGTGATGTTCCTCTTGAAGTTACACAAACAGTCTGAAATTCATTGCAATGGTCACTAGAAACCCATCAGGATAAATCACTAACATGAGTATGGAGAAAGGAAATAAAAAACCCTTTCTGTAGTGTGACCACAGAGATGTTGGAGGTAGACTTCTCATGTTCAGGTTAAGGCTTTTGCATATGCTTTGTTTTTTTTTAGACCACAGGATATATTTAAATAAGTTTAACACAAGCTTTTATCCATTTTTTAGAAAGCTAGATAATAAGTTAGGCTGAAGAAATTCAAAAGCACTTTAAACCATTAAATGACTTTTGTATGGACATTGGTATAAAGATTAAATACCAGTGCTTTTATTAAGACATTTGTGTTATGAAAACATAACATCTCAAGCTTACTTTTATTTTATTATGCCTCATTATTGATTTATTCATTTCAGAAATATGTTCAGAGTTTTTCTGTTATGCCAGCACTGTTCCACATATTGAGAATACAAAGAGAATAACCACTGTACTTGTTTGGGTCAATTATGTACCACAGAAAAGCCTATGTTCTTTTGATCCAGTCTTGTGTGGGGAGATCTATTGTAGGTGGGACCTTTTGATTAGGCTGTGCCCATGAAGATGTGACCCTGCTCATTCAAGATGGATCTTAATCCCCTTGCTGGAGTCCTCTATGAGAGGGTAAAAGGCAGAGACATTTTGGAGAGGGCTCAGAGATAAAATATGTATTTCAGAGTTTGCCCCTGAGAAGCTGAGAGGGAAGCTAAGACAGAAGCCCAGACACATTTTGGAGAAAGCAATGGAAACCAGAAGCTAAACCCAGGAGAGGCCTAGCAGACTCTGGCCATGTGCCTTCCCTTGTGACAGCGGAACCCCAGATGCCATCAGCCTTTCTTCAGAGAAAGTATTGTTCTCTTGATACCTTACTTGGGACATTTTCATGGTCTTAGAACTGCAAATTTGTGAAACCAAAGTACCCCCATTATAAAAGCCATTCTATTTCTGGTATTTTGCATTCCATCTGCTTTAGGAAACTGAAACCACCCCAAACTCCCAGTTTTAAGATTCTGCCACACAAGTGGGAGTCAAGAGATATGTAAACAATTATAGTTGTAGTGTGCAAAGTGTTTTACTTGTTTTACTAAATGTTCTCTTATTGTCCTTGAACCTAAAACTATTGCTTAAAACCACTAAGAAAAAATTAAAAAGTGGAGAAAAGTTATGTATGTTACTACCTCAAAAGAGGTTATAGTCAACCATAACTGAATAAAATATATAACTGTATTATTCTCAAGAAATTTAATGAGATTTATCTGCTACTTTATTAAAGTCATTTGAAAATATACATTTAGTCAAATTTAGTTTAATATACACTTAGTTAATTTATTATCCATGTTCCCACCTACACTTATAAGTTTCCTTTATAATTTATTGTTATGTTAAATGTATCATTTTAATATAATTATATATACATCGAATCATTCAAATAGTAAAATGTAACTTGGAATAGTAAAATGTTTGTGAAAATATCAATGATACTTTAATTCATTCTTAATTGTGATTAATAATGTTTGGATTTTGAAATAAAAGGGAAATTATTCTTAAAATCTATCCTGTTAATATTGTTTTGATTTTCAGTGTTCCATCTTTGTAATTTTATTGCATCATAAAATTTAATAAATTAATATACACTCTATTATGAAAGGGTCCATTCAATAAGTAGCACTATTTAAAAATACACCATAATGATTTTTGTCCTATTCTAAATAACATAAAGAGAATGTCCAGCATATTGGGCAACTAGCATTAAGCAGCTCTGTTATTCACATCTATAAGCTATGTAATACTGCACAAATTGGTAATGTTGTAATCTGCAGATGGGTATTAGTCCATAATGTGCATCCATTGCATGCTAGCCTTGAAAAGATTATATTTGGAAATACAGAAAATGATTAAATACTATCAATATTTTTACTTAACTTGCCCACAAAAATTGCCAAGACAGCAATTACAAATAGAAACATTATATTTCTGTGATTTCAACTAACTCAAATATTCAGAATGGGGAATTTGTAAAATATTGTAGGTATAAGCAACTTCTTTTGGGGAGTATTTTGATGCGAAGGTAAAACACAGCAGATTCATTTTATTTTTCTCTTCCTCCTCAAATACTAAATAATGCATGGAAGTACATCCTGTAAGATCTTAATGGTAATGTCTTTGTGTTTTCACTGAAAACTTGACTATATACACTATATATATGGTTGACTATATGACTATATATATGCATACATATATGTAAATGTATATTAACTTAGAAAAAATATTATCGTTTATCATCCTTCCCCAGTTCTCCAACATTATTTTCTCAAGAACTATTAAAAATAAGTTCTCCTCATAGAGATTATGGACTATGTATGGAATTTCATTCTGCCTTCGATGTATGATTTTGATGCCAGTCCATTGTGTTATGTTGGTCTAATATTCCCAGTTATATTATGTCTCCATTCAATTTGGCCTTTCCTTTCATGTAAGCAACCCCTCATTCCTTTTCTCAATGCATCCCTCTTTACCCCATGCCTTTCCCATTCAGCAAATTGGCTTTTATTTTCCCCACCTTCTCTGAACTTCCTCTACATTTTTGTCCTAACTGGAAACTACATATTCAATGAACAGGCTGTTTTTCTGCATACTTGTTATTTTCACTCATTCCGGCCTGGTATTCAGAGAGCTGGGGCTGGGGACATATACTATATTCTTTTTCCTAAAATCTTCTTAGATAATCACCAACCCATCTCTAAAAAGTGAAATAAAATGTTTTGTTTTTTTTTTTTCTCTAGTCCTTCAAGGTATTTTTCAAATACTTTTATAAATACTTTATAACAAATATGTTACGCCTAACATACTCTGGAATGTATCAGGGTATTACCTTAAGCTATATAGAAAATACAAGGTCTCATTTTCTATTCTAGACTCCATGTGTTTATGTTGTTTAAATAAACTAGCTACACAGGTTAAGTTAGATTATGTGCTACAGAAAATTTTTAAATTTGAGGCATAGTAAACACTTTTTCCTTCTGTTTCACACAGAAAGTGAATTTTTAAAATGCAGACAATATCATCCTTTACTCTGTGTTCTGATTTTTCTTAGCCCCAACCAGGTCTGCTTCATTTGTATCTATATTTGAAGTCTGATCTCTTTTTTGGCTTCCCTAACAGTTGTTGTATGGAGTACTGCTGACTTTCTAAGCTGCATACTATAACACTGAGTCTTAGGTGTCACACAGGTACCCAAATTTCCAGGAAAATACCAGATTATATACATAGAGCACAGTATCTCAAAATTTAGAAATAACACTTGAAACTCAGGAATAAATGTGACTACTGAAGGAGCTTACAATCTAGGCCCTAATTTTTTTACAAGTGTTTTCTAAATGAAACCATACAATATTTGTCCTTTTGTTTCTGTCTTATTGTTTGACAGATAATAAAAAGTATTTGTAAAGTCCTTTAAAGGACTAGAGGAAAAACATGGAACTTCTGAACTTCCCCTCCTGGGAAATATCTGATACTTTTTCAAGCATTAGGGAATCCCAATTGAATAAGCCAAGCCCTCAATCTTGAGGCTTGCTCTTATGAAATTTATTTCTGTATTGGGGAAGCTAAGTCTACCTATAGTAATATGTAAGAGTCACTTCCACATGTTGAAGATTCTATAAAAATTTCACTCACTAAGTTTACTTTTCAGAACCTTAAAGCTTCCAGTATTTTCGTATGCCAGATAATCCCTGAAACAAGAGGTACTGATCTCTCCAAAAACATCAACATGTTGCATCCCCCAACCTCATAATGCAAACACCCCTTTCAACATGAAGAAGTTAGAATGGTCATTGCCCAAATCTCCTTGAAGATTGAGAGAATGAACAAATGCGAGGGAGGAGATATAACAGAGAAGATAGGATTTAGCAAATGATTATGACTAATGAATCATTATATAGATATTTCTTTTTAGTCTCTAATATATTAGAACAGCTAGAAGGAAACGACTGAAATTGTGGAACTGTAACCCATCCCATACTTTGAAATTTGCTTGATAACTACATGTTAAATTATATTTTGAAAGTTATCACTTTTCTGCATATATGCTATATTTCACAATAACAATGTTAAAATGTAAAATCAAATAATAATAATAAAAGTCCATGGAATTCAGGTTCACCACTCTCTCTCTTCATCACTGTCATCTTCCCACTCTTGATGGGAACCCCTGCATTAACTGAATAATTTAGTAAATGGATCACTGAATTCTTTTCCCCATTAACTTCTAAAATATAAAGGCACAGCTCCTACTTGCTGAAAGAGCTGAACAATTCTGAATAAAGCAAAAAAAAAATAATAAGAAATACTGCTATTATAAACCTTCTGAAAGAGAATGCTTTGGACCTCTGTGATGCAAGATGTGGTGGTTTGAAGTTGTATGTACTCCAGTAAAACACATTCTTAAATTTAATCCATTCCTGTGGGTAAGTAGGCTCTTTTGATGAGGCTACTTCAGTTAAGGTGTGACCCAGCTTAATCAGGATGGATTTTAATCCTCCCATTGAGTCCTTTATAAACAGAATGAAGAGAGAGAGTGAGAGAGTAAGCAGAGAAAAAAAGAAGCTGAAATAACAAAATTCAGAGGAGAAGGGAGAGACCGCAAGTGGCTTGCCATTTGACAGACGAGTTAAGGATCACTTGCAGCCAGTCTTCAGGATGAAAGTATCACCTTGATGATGTCATGATTTGGACATTTTCCCAGACTCTAATCATAAGCAAATTCTCATGTTTAAGCTGAACCATTTCACAGTAATTTGATTTAAGCAGCCTAGGAAATTAAAACAGGAAGGAATAGTCCTTGTCTAACTTGGTGGATAAATGTTCATGTATATTAGTATACAGAAAAAAATATTTACTTTAAATAAGAGAAATTATGGTATTATGTGAATTAAACAAAGAAACAAAAATAAAACAATTTAAGGCTGGAGGAATATAAAATTGATGATTCTAACTAAGGGCTAGTAATGAGACTTAGGGGGGAAAAAAAAACAAACAAGGTGGTATATTATACTCCTGAATCTGTGGCTTCATTGGCTTAAAATAATTCATCTCTTTTGCTTTAAAATGCATACATACACACATACATATATACATACATATAAATTTATGTAATGGGTTTAAGGATAATTCAAGAACTATTGTACTATTACAAGACTATGATGTAAAAAGATAATTTAAGAAGTGAGTCAGTTTGTATTTTGGTATTAGTTTTTTAAAGATTTAAAAGGAATCTGATAGAAGTAAGGGAAAGGAGGACCACACATTTTAAGTCATTGTTACAATCTGTATTTGACGCAAAACTGTTCTCATGTATAGGATTATTCGGTCATAACTTTGGTTAGGCAGTTCTCAACCTTATTGTGATGCAAGGCCTCAAATTAGGGCACTATATTATATGCTCCTTTGATATCTGGTGAAACTGTGAGGGTCTCCCCTGCTTTACAGCAAGTTCCTCTCCCCACTCTGCTCCAGTGGTTCCCTTACTGAGCAACCCTTATTACCACAAAGAGAGGCACCGTTCCCCTTTATTCCTGAGTAGTGAGTTTCAGTTCCGTACCAGGCCATGGAATTATTCAAAAAAACTGATCACATGCTCCTGTAGGAACCAGTGGGAACCAGTGGGAACCAGTGGGAACCTAACCCTCTTGATACTGTAAAGTTTGCTTCTCACAGCACCTGTTTTTTCATTCTGTTCCCAAGTGCAACCCCCGTGGGTCCTTGCATGACAGACCTTGTCCTTTCCTGGACTGTGGATATTTTTAACTAAGAACCACTGTCAATATCGTCTGTTCAGTGACACATGTTCACCTACCCCCATAACCCTAGGGTGGAAATATCTCCCTCATACAAAAGATGAATAGAAGGCCATTGAAACACTTGCTCTTTTTTTAAAAAATTCAGTTTTATTGAAATATATTCACATACCATATAATCATCCATAGTATACAATCAACTGTTCACAATATGATCTTATAGTTACATATTCATCACCACAATCTATTTCTGAACATTTTCCTTACATCAGAAAGAATCAGAATATAAATAAAAAATAAAAGTAAAAAGAGAACACTCAAACCATCCCCCCATCCCACCCTATTTGTCATTTAGTTTTCGTCCTCACTTTTCTACCCATCCATCCACACACTAGACAAAGGGAGTGTGATCCACAAGGCCTTCACAATCACACTGTCACCCCTTGTAATCTACATTATTATGCAATCATCTTCAGGAGTCCAGACTGCTGGGTTGGAGTTTGATTGTTTCAGGTATTTACTTCTAGCTATTCCAATACGTTAAAACTTAAGAGGTGTTATCTATATAGTGCATAAGAATGTCCAGCAGAGTGACCTCTCGACTACACTTGAGATCTCTCAGCCACTGAAAGCATTTTGTCTCATGTTGCATTCCCCTTTTGGTCAAGAAGATATTCTCAATCCCACAATGCCGGGTCCAGATTCATCCCTGGGAGTCGTATCCTGCATTGCCAGGGAGATTTACACCCCTGGGAGTCAGATCCCATGCAGGGAGGAGGGCAGTGAATTCACCTGCTGAGATGGCTCAGTTAGAGAGAGAGACGGCCACATCTGGGCAACAAAAAGGTACTCAGGGGGAGACTCAGGCACAATTATATGCAAGTTTAGCCTCTCCTTTGCAGTTACGAGCCCCACAAGGGCAAGTCCCATGATAGAGGGCTCAGAACATCAAACCACCAGTCCCAGTGAAACACTTGCTCTTAAACAGGATCATTGGGCAGGTGGGGGGAAAGGGGGTTGCATATAAAACTCTAAATGTATAACATTCACAATCAGAGACTTTCATTCAATAGTTCTGGGGTGGAAATTTGCATTTTTATAACCACCCCAAGTTATTTTAAGGCACTTCAAAACTTAAGGGCCAACCTTTATATTGGCTGGCCTATCTGTAATGTTGGTATGAGGAACCTGGTGGAATCTCTCTGCCAGATAGACATCTATTAAGATGATCAGAACTCCAGCTCCTTAAGGACAATCTGGGAGGGGCTGAGGGTGAAGACCAAGTTCCCCATCTCCCCCAGTCTCTACTCCATAGTTCAGGGTTTCTTTCCAAGAAAGCCTCCTAGAAAGCCTCAAAGACTGGCAACACAAGGCTATTGCCAAGGGATTTGATATTATTGAAACCGTTAAAGAAAAACACCCCCCTCCAAAAAATATAAATATATGACAGTTTAACAAAAAGTATGATAAAATAGAAATATTCAAAAACAGAGCCAGGGTTTCAGGTTGGGTTGCCATTAAATGTTATGTAAAATCACAAAGAAACATGAAGTCAAAGAAAACAGAGTAATGGGCATGCCTAGCATCCTTCAGATTCTGGTACTCTTTTATCCAGAAGGATTAAAATTAACATGAACTGAAACCCAGCCTGACAGGTCCCAGGCATTTCTCACCCATTAACTTCACAATAAACTCTGGAAAAAGAACAGTTACATCCATTTATTTTTCAGGAAACTGGGATTTAGAATCCTTCTGTGCTGCTTTGGATGAATTATGTCCCCCAAAATACCATGTTCTTTGATGCAGTCTCGGGGGGGCAGACGTGTTAGTGTTGATTGGATTGGAATCTTTTGAATGAGTGTTTTCATGGAGATGTGACTCAATCAACTGTGAGTAAAATGTTCAATTGGATAATTTGCATAGAGTTGTTATCCTGCCCCTTCAGGGTGGGTGTTAATTGGATCACTGGTTTTCCTAGTTTGCTAATGCTGCAGAATGCAAAACACCAGAGATGGATAGGCTTTTATAAAATGGGGGTTTACTTCACTACACAGTTACAGTCTTAAGGCCACAAAGCGTCCAAGGCAACACATCAGCAACTGGGCACCTTCACCTGAGGATGGCCAATGGCATCCGGAAAACCTCTGCTAACTGGGAAGGCAGCCAGCGTCTGCTCCAAAGCTCCGGCCTCAAAGCGGCTTTCTCCCAGGACGTTCCTCTCTAGCAAGCTTGCTCCTCTTCAAAACATCACTCCCAGCTGCACTCTCTTTTCTCTCTTTGAGTCAGCTCATTTATATAGCTCCACTGATCAAGGCCCACCCTGAATGGGCGGGGCCACGCCTCCATGGGAACATCTCATCAAAATTATCTCCCACAGCTGGGTGGGGCACATTCCAAGCAAATCCAACCAGCACCAAAACTTCTGCCCCACACAAGACCACAAAGATAATGGCATTTGGGGGACACAATACATTCAAACTGGCACACTGGTGTTGAGTTGTTTAAAGGAATTCATAGACAGAAGGGCCTCAGAGCAACTGAGAGTGACATTTTGAAGAGGAGCTGCAGCTAAGAGAGGACAAAACACCCCAAGAGCAACATTTTGGAGAATGCAATTTTGAAACACAACCTAGGAGCAAGCAAGGCCAGCCACCTGCCTTCTGAGTGAACAGAGGTTTTCTGGATGTCATTGGTCATTCTTCTTTGAAGGTACCCAAGGGTTTATACCTTAGCTTAGACACTTTTACGATCTTAAGACTGTAACCTTGTAACCAAATAAATCCCCTTTATAAAAGCCATTCCAGTTCTGGTATTTTGCATTCCAGCACCATTGGCAAACCGGAACACCTTCCTAAGGTAATCCCAATAAGATGTAAAACTGTTCTTTTCACAAAATCATGTGCTTTCCCCTGTATATCATTCAATTGAAACCACTTATTATCTGTTAGAGATACTAACGTTGTTGTAACTGTGTCTTGGATTCTGAACAAAATGTGAATATCCTTACACATTCTAAGAAGCATATAAATAGAAGAGCAATGAAAGTCTACTCTCTACAGAGTAATTCCCATTTCCCTTCATTTTTATAGTGTTTCAGCAATTAAGCAACACCAAAACATGGTGTTGTTTGTAATCGATTTCTTCATTTCTTCTTTCAAACCAGAATAGAATGGATTAAAGATATGCCTTCATTGGTTTTGTTTTATTGGTTCTTGTCTCCCTGTGGCACAGTTATTTACACTATAAAATGTTGGGGCACAAATTATAGAAGGGGATGCTCTAGACATATTGTCATCCAAAACGAAGGTACTGTGATTCTAAAGGAAAAAATAAAGAAGAATTTGAAGTGACTCTTACATATAGAGGGAATTTTACAACTTCAAAATTGCTTTAAACTTTTCAGAAAATGTACACATTTATTACACAATTTAATATTTGTGATTTCATGAGGAAGAAAAATACAGTTTTACAAAAGAGGAATATATAAGATGTGTTGATTAATTAACTTGCCCAAGGACACATAAGTAACAGACTCAGGAATAGATATAATTTTTGTGGCTCCTGCAAAAGTCTTTCTCTCACCTCACTAAAATGGCAACACTTTTCCAGACATATACACATGTTAAAAATAGATTACAGAGGAATTCAATCACAATCACACATTTTTAGAAAGGTAATAAAGCATATCTAATTAAACAAATTAGCTTGAATTATACATTTCCAGGTCTTATGAACCTGAAGCATTTAATGACTCATAAGTCATTTTAAATGACTTTCTATCAATGTAATGAGGAAAAGTACTAAATATAACAAATCAAATAAGAATAAAAGCATATGAAACATTTGTGAGTAAAAAGCAATTGCCTCCTTCTACATTAAATAACTGTGGGTATATTAAGATCACCTGAATAATACTAGAGAAACAGTGTTAAATATTAATACACATGCAAATCCCTACTTGGGAACTACCTCACCATATGAATAAAGACAACTAATTTTTTCATTATTTTTGGATTGTGCTATTTAATCTGAAAAGAAAAGAAAACTCAATAAATTAATTGTTTTTACCATTGACTACTCCCTGCTAACCACATTCTATGAACCTCACAGCTTCATTAATGGTGATTTGCAGTACCTAACTCTAGTCTCTATATTTAACATATTAGTCAAAACCCTCAATGTACATGATAAAATTGACAAGTGAAAAAGTGTCGTAGCATTCATTCTTTCATGTTTTGCAATTGTTTTCTTGTTACTGTGTCATCAATTATTTTTGATTTAAATAGTAGTTTGTTTTAATATGATTTTCTGTTAAAATTATTGGTATTATTGGTTTCAATTTGGGTTAAATAAATTTTAAAATTCTAGTATCAAAGGTTTTTGGTGCTCTTAGTTTTAAAATTGTTTTGTTAAATCTTTCAAAATAAGTCACAGTAAGTGACTTAAAGCAGCAGAAAATGAAGCTATTATAATCCTGATATCAATTCCTGGCAAAGCCAAAGAAAAGAGAGAATATTATAGACCGAAATTATTTATATATGAAATTACAAAGACACACAAATGAACAAACAGAAAACCTAAATGAAAAAGTTCAGCTCAAGACTTGTAATTAACAGCTGAACACTTTTTGGTTTTTAGCTGAATTCACACAATCAAACTAAAGAAAACAAGCTGTATCAAACCACAGCAATCTAAACAAAGCAAAAACTCAAAGAATACATTTTAAAGTAGTCCGGTACTTAGGGCGCAACCCAAAACTCAACATTAGCAAATCCAAATCCTCTGGCTGAATATACTTTAAACCACAGAACAGGGTTTATGATCTCATGGCCAAAAATTGAAAAAAAAAAAAAAAAAAAACAGCACACATACAAACACATATATATTCATACACACATACACACATGGAAAAGGGCATTATGAGTTAGAGTCAATACAAATATTAGTCAAAACAGAAGCAGATCCAAAAAGACTTCAGCTATCAGAATTAAAAAATAAATGTGCTTTCTATATTTAAAAAATAAAAGGTGTAATTTCAAATGTTAACATTAAAAAGGTGATATTATAAAAATAAAGTGGTTTTGGATAAAAACAGCACTTTAAACATGAAAATAAAATTTAATTAAAACAATTCTGAAAAAAGTTTAAATATTGTAGAAGGCACAAAGAAGAGAAAATTAATATATAGTAATATTAAGAAGTAAGAAGGCAGTTAGAACATATTTTAAAAAGATGAGAAAATTTAAATAACAAATAGAGATTAAGAGATATGGAGGCATCCTCTAGAAGCTAGAAAAGGCTCCCCTTGATTTTAACCAAATGATACATGTCTCAGCCTTCAGATATACAGAATAATTAGATAAATTTGTGTTTTAAGCCACTAAAGTTGTGTTAATGTTTAGAGCAGAGATAGAAAGGTAATATATGCACAGAGGTTTTTTTATAGAAACATTCTTATAAAGAATAATGAGTATACTCGGAATCGACTTCTTAGAGGTATCAATGGAATTCAGATATATGTGAAATAATACATTCAATGATATGAATATATTGAAATCTAGGGAAGAATTATTCCAACATAAGAACAAAATAGAAATATTTTCAGATAATTCAAACCCAAGTTAGTTTTCCACCAAAAGATCTTCATCAAAAACACAAGCAACAAAAGAAAAAAATAGATAAATGGGACCCCCTCAAAATTAAAAAGTTTTGCGTCTCAAAGGACTTTGTCAAGAAAGTCAAAACAAAACCTCCTCAATGGGAGAAAATATTTGGAAACCACATATCTGATAAGGGTTTAATATCCAGATTATATAAATAAATCTTATTTATTCAATAATAGAAAGACAAATAATAGAAAGACAAATATCCCAATAAAAAAATGGGCAAATCCTTTCTCCAAAAGGATATACAGATGGGTAAAAAGTACATGAAAAGATGCTCAACATCACTGGCTAATAGGGAAATGCAAAAAACAGAATATGATATAATTTCACATCCACTAGAATGGCTACTTTTAAAAAACAGAAAACAACAAGTGTTGTAGAGGATGTGAAGAAATAGGAATGCTCATTCATTGCTGGAAGGAATGTAAAACAGTGCAGCCACTGTGGAAGACAGTTTGGCAGTTCCTCTGGAAGCTAAGTATAGAATTACCATATGATCTGGTGGTCCTCCTACCAGGTATATGCCCAGAAGAATTGAAAGCTGGGACTTGAACAGATATTTACACACTGATGTCCATAGTGGCAGTATCTACAACAGCCAAAAGTTGAAAGCAAACCAAGAGTACTTCAGCCAATGAATGGATAAACAAAATGTATATACACAAATGGAATATTATTCAGCCATACAAAGGAATGCAGTCCTGACACTTTCAGTAACATGGATGAAATTTGAGGACATTATGCTGAGTGAAATAAGGCAAACACAAAAGGACAAATATTGTATGGTTTCACTGATATGAACTAATTTTAACAAGAAAATTCATAGAGTTAAAATCTAGAATATAGGTTACTGGGGGATAAAGAGGGGTTAGAGAATGGGGAGATTACACTTAATTTGTACAGAATTCCTATGTAGGTCAATTGCAAAGGTTTGGAAATGGATGGTGATGATGGTAGCCCATTATTGTGAATGTAATTCATAGCACAGAATTATATAGGTGAATGCAGTTAAAATGGGAAATTTTAGGTTGCATATGCTATTCAAATAAAAATTAAAAGATAAAGCATAGGACTGTGTAACCTATTGTAGATGCATGGACTGTAGTTAATAGTACAAGTATAAGAATGTTATTTCATGAATTATAACAATTGTACAACACTAATGCAGGGGGTTATTAATAGGGTGGTATATGGGAAAATGCACGTACTGTAAACTATTGATGATATTTAATAGTACCATTCTAATTGTCTTTTATCAATTTTAACAAAAGTAACTACTGATAAAAAAATCATGCAATTATTAAAAAGTGACCATCAATTGTAACAAATGTTCCACATACAGCATTGAGTTTGTGTGTGTGAATCCAGTGTTTTATGCATGACTGTTCTATAAATTTGCATCTTCTCTAATAAAAAAAATAAAGTCTAAGCCTTGATTTTCAAAGTATTTTCCTTGGGTCAGCAACATTGGCATCATCTGTGAGCTTAATAGAAGTAAAAAATGTGTGGGTCCCATCTTGAACTACTGAATCAGATTGTCTGGGAGATGTGCTCTGCAGGTGATGCTTATACACATTAACCAGTGAGAACCACTCATCTGAAGGACACACTTCAGGAGGAAGGACAGTGATTGCAGATGATAGTTCTGAGATCTAAATCACATTTAACATGACCAGTTGGGTTTATCAGGAATGCCAACTTTGTGTTACATTAGAAAATTAACTAATGTAATACACAACATTAACAAATTAAATACAAAAGTAAAATAACTGTCAATATATCAAAAAACATTTGATAAAGTTCAACTCTCTAGCTATGATAACAACTCTTAGTATATCAGGAGAGAAAGGAATCCTATAGTCAGTTAAAGTAGTCCACAGGACTACAGCAAAACTATGGCAAATTCTGCACTTAATGGTAAAATTTCTTTAACTTCAGGAACTAACTATGCCTACCATCACCTGCCATTGTATAAAATGTTGATCTGGACTACTTAGCCACAATAGTAAGGAAACATAAAAGACCTATAATGTATATGAAATGATTTTTTTTTAAATATGACATTTGATAGATGATATTACATTCATAATTATTGCTTGAAACAAACCACTTCTGAGATTAGTGTTTTTCCTAATTTGTTTCCAGTTTGTGGCAAGCATACACTATATCCCAAGAACAACTTGTAGGAAGTATCCTCTGTACAGAAATAGAGATGCTAAAGAGAATAACTTTCCCCTAATTACCCTAAATATTCCCTTGATAGTGCAACTGTCTGACACCATAATTTCTAGTTACCTCTATGTGTATAATAGACCTTTATCCTTGTAATAATTAAATGATAAGGCATGAAAGAACAGGAGAACAAAATTAATTCCCAAATGTCGTTTCACAATGCCATTGTGAATGCAGAACCAGGAGTCTTACAGTCAACCCCAGTGAATAAGCAAAATAAGACCTATAACCTGTGTGTGGTGGGTTGTGTTTCATAAAAGTATAAAGATATTTGCTATAGGATGTATACCACATGGAACCATAGAAGCACTTGAGATTATTTCATGTAAGCAAAACAGTATTTGCAGATATGCTTGCTATATTAAACCCATAAACATAGAGGGGCATGATCTATGCAGAAAAATGTCAGATTTTGGATTTTGGTTTAAGCTGAAGAAAGGCAAATTCTCCAGTCACAAATGCTATTGTGCAAATAAAATTTTTACAGATCCTTTTCTCTGTGAAATTTACTTACCTAGAATCAGAAATAGAAATCAAAAAAAATATATCATTACCTTTTACTCACCATGTGATTGGTTTTGCTTTGTTGGCACTAATGTTTGATGAATGGCAAGTTAATCTCTCTGTAGTATTATGTGTATTTACATGTGTATATGGATCCATCTCTGTAAAGTGGACAATAAATACTGGGAATCAAAATCCCAAATGAATACACTCAATTTTGTAATGATTTAAAGCATTTTGGGGGGAAAGAGTATTAGCCTTTTAAGGACTGCAAGATGAAATTCACTTTTATCTGCTGTGACTAACACCATGTGATAGTTACATTCACATGTCAACTTGGCTGGGTTATGGGGTCCTGCTGTTTGGTCAGGGAAGCACTGATTATTACTGTGAGGGTATTTTGTGTATTTAAATCTTAATTCAGTTGATTACATCTAAAATCAATAAAGGAGATTGCCTTCAGTAGTGAAAGAATTCTCATCCTATCATTGGGAGGCCTTAAAGGGGAATCTGACAATTTTAGCAATCAGAAAGGAGAACTTCTATCACTACCCCAGTCACCCAGCCTCTCCTAGGGAATTCATTGCCGTCTTCATCAAAAATTCCCATCTTGTAACCTGTCCGACAGATATCACACTTTCCAATCCCCATGGTTGTATTAACCAGTTCCAATAATAAATCTCATATGTGTATGTGTGTGTGTGTGTGTGTGTGTGTGTGTGTGTGTGTATGTGTGTGTGTGTGTGTATGTTGGTTCTGTTTGCTGAATTCTGACTAATATATCTAATATATACCATTTGATCAGTAGTCTTCTTTAGGACAAAATACATAGGCTCTTTCCATCTATTCAAATTTGACATGTTCCATAAAAAATGGAGACCTGTTTTTACAAAATCACTAACAATGTATAAAATCCATTTTGAAGCATAAATTATCGATAAAAGTAACTCATTTTTATTATGAGCTATTTATTTAGAATTATACCCATGGAAATGGAACAGTTCATTAGAATTTTTTATTTTGAAAAAAAAAAAAAAGTTTTCCCCTGGTACCTAAAGGTAAAAGTATAATAAATGTGTCTTATTTAAAATTAAAATCTAATTTTTAAATTTTTATTGTGGTACCATATACACAACACAAAATTTCCTATTTTAACCACTTTCATATATACAATTCAGTGTTATTAATTACATTCATAATGTCTTTTTAAAATCCATTCTCCCTCTTCTAAATTTTACTTTATTACTGCAAAGCAAATTCCAGAAATTGTGCCATTTTACATGTCAATACCTCAATATACACTTCTGACATTATATTTAAACATAATTTTTATGCCATCATCACACTTACAAAATTAATAGTAATTCTTTAAAAATCACCTACATTGAGCATTTTCAAACTTTTCAGATATCTCAGAAACACCTATATAAGGTTTGATTTATATTCATTGGGATTTAAAATGTATCTATACATTGCATTTAATAATTATGATTCATAGGATTCTTATTTTATAACTCTCCCTCCTTTATATATGTTTAAACAGTTTTACTTATCTATTATACAATCCATCCTAACTGCACTCGGTGGCTTTTGCTATAATCACAAATTTGTTCATTCACCACTACAGTCAATATAAGAGTGTTCTCATTTCTTCTGAAGAAAAAATTCCATAAAATTTATATTGCCCTATTATTGACATTTAGCTTTGGTATATTGCCTTTGTTATAGTTAATGAAAGAATACTACAATGTTACTGATAACTACAGACCCTAGTTTACATTAATTGTATTTTTTCCATATACCATCCCATTTTTAATATCTTGTAATAGTGTCATATACTTCTTCACATTCATGTACAAATTGCCTTATATTTCTACAAGTAGCCACCATCATGGCCCACTTTAGGTTTCTCTAAGTTATACAGCCCCAGTTTTTAAAATGCAGTCTTATTGAGATATATTTTACCAGATAGTTATCCAAAGTATTCAGTCAATGGTTCATGGTGTCATTATATAGTTGTGCATTCATCACCATAATCAATTGTTAATATTTTCATTAAAAGATAAAAATTAAAATTAAAAAGAACATCCAAAACATCCCACACCTCTATTCCCCCTTCTATTTATATATTTTTATCTTTGATTTCTTACTCATCTGTCCAAAAACTGGATAAAAGGAGTGTCAGTCACAAGGTTTTTGCAATAGCACACTCACACATAAAGAAATATATAGTTATGCAATCATCTTCAAGGATCAAGACTACAGGATTACTGTTCAACAGTTCAGGTATTTCCTTCTAGCTATTCTAATATACTAAAAACTACAAAGGAATATCTATATAATGCATAAGAATAACTCCAGAATGACCTCTCAGCACTGTTTGAAATCTCTCAGCCACTGAAACTCTATTTTGTTTCATTTCTATTCCCTCTTTGATCTAATAAGGCTTTCTCAATCCTCCAGTGCCAGGGCCAGACTCCTTCTCAGGAGTCATGTTCCACATTACAAAGGAGACTTCCACCCATGTCCCACATAGGAAGAGGACTGTGAGTTTATTTGCTGAGTTGCCTTAAAGAGAAAGGTCACATCTGAGCAGCAGAAGAGGTTCTCTGTGGGTAACTCTAAAGCATAATTATAAGTAGGCTTAGCTTCTCCTTTACAGGAATGTATTTCATAAGAGGAAGCCAATGATCAAGTCCCCAGTGCTTGCAAGAATATCGTGAATTCCACAGGTGGGGAGGTTAAACATTTTCACATTTTCCCCAGTCCCTCAAGGGAGCTGTACAAATACAGTTTTATTCCCTGACCAAATTTCTCTGGGATGTATCAGGGCATTACACTAGCCTGTACAAACCAATAAGATTTCATTCCTAACTCAAATTTCCATGTAATTATGGTATTCAAATAAAGTTATCATACAGGTCAAATTAGATAGTGTGCTACAGAAAATATAAATTTTTCACCAAATGAAATATCTCTTCCTTTGGTTTTTTACAGAAGTTGGAGTTTTAAAACACTGTCAATATTGTCCTTTACACTTTAGTCTGATTTGCCTTAGTCCTAACCAGATCAGCTTCATTCATCTCTAATTAAAGTCTGATCTATATTTCACCTTTTTGAGCAGTTGCTAAGGGTGTAATACTAACTTTCATAGCTGTAGAACTCTAGCTCTGAGTCTCAGGTGTCACACAGTTACCTAAAGTTCCAGGGAATGACCAAGTTATACACAAAAGCCCAGCATCTCAGAATTTAGAATTAGCCATAACAACTCAGGAATAGATGTGACTGCTGTAAGAGCTTACAATCTAAGAACTTTACCATAAGCCTTTGCCTGATAATCTATGCTCTCAAATTCAATTCTCCAATTTTGTGCATTATATTTAGTCCATATAAGTGAGGCATTATAATATTAGTCTTTTAATTTCTGACATTTCACTCAACATACTACCCTCAAGGTTCATTCATCTAGTTGCATGCCTCACAACTTCATTACAGCTTGCAGCCACTTAATATTCCATTGTATGCATACAGCACAGTTCACTCTTCTATTAGTCAGTAGATGTACACTTATGCCATCTCCATCCATTGCAAATTGTGAATACTCCCACCATAAATACTAGTGTGCAAATGTCAATTCATGTCCCTGTTTTCACTCCCAATTATATCCCAAATAATGGGGGTGCAGGGTCATATGACACCCTATATTTGGCCTCTGGTGGAACCACAACATTGCCTTCCAGATGGGCTGCACTATTCTACTCCCCTACTAATAGTGAATAGGTACATCCCTCTCATCACATTTTCTCCAGCACTGTATCATTCTGTTTATTTTTAAAACAGTTTTATTCACATAACATATAATCCATCATAAGTAAAGAGTCACTGGTTCCTGATATAATCATATAGTTATGAATTCGCCACCACCATTTATATGAGGACTTTTCCGTTTCTCCCACAAAAAAAAAAAAAAAAAGAAGGGGAAAAAAGCAAAGAAAATAAATTTAAGAAATAAAAAAATAAAAGTAGAATAAACAGGAGAAACCACAAAAATAAAACCCAGAATGCCAAACTTCTCCCTTTTCTTCCACCCTTATTAAACATTTAGTTTTGTCTACTGTCTTTGTTACATTTCTTGGAATTATATTACTATGTTACTGTTAACTATAGACTCTAAGTTGCATTGATTGGATATTTCCATATACCATCCCATTTTTAACACCTTGCAATGTTGACATTCATTTGTTCTCCTTCATGTAAAAACATTCTTATATTTGTACATTTAATCACCATCACTGTCTGCTCTAAGTTTTGCCAGGTTATACAGTCCCAGTCTTTATCATCTGTCTTACTTTCTGGTGTCATACATGCCCCTAGTCTTCCTCTTCCAAACTTACTCACATTCAGCTTTGTTTGGTGTACTTACAATATTGTGCTACCATCTTCCATTTTGTCTTTTGTATTTTGTATGTCCTTTCTTATTTTATTTTTACTCTTTCTCTCTCTCTTTTTACCCTTACTGATAGTCTTCCTTTCTATTCTCTTCTCCAAACCTTTCTCTCGTGTCTTTTCCTATCTGCTTGTAGTTCTCTCTTTAGTATTTCTTGTAAAGTAGGTATCTTGTTCACAAACTCTCTCAGTGTTTGTTTGCCTAAAAGTATTTAAAATTCTCCCTTATTTTTAAAGGATTTAGAATTATTGGTTGGCAGTATTTCTTTTTCAGAATCTTAAATATATCATACCACTGCCTTCTCACCCCCATGGTTTCTGTTGAGAAATCCAGACTTAAGTATTATTGAGCTTCCCTTGTATGGATGGATAAATTTTCTCTGCCTGTTTTCAGAATTCTCTCTTTGTCTTTGACATTCAATAATCTTACTAGTAAGTGCCTTGGAGTAGGTCTATTCAGATCTATTCTGTTTGAGCTATTTGCAGCTTCTTGGATCTGCAGTTTTATGTCTTTCATTAGAGGTGTGAAATTTTCAGTGACTATTTCCTCCATTATTCTTTCTGCCCTCTTTCCCTTTTCTTCTCCTTCTGGGACACCCATAACATGTATATTCATGTACTTCATGTTATCATTCCATTCCCTGGGTTCAGCTCATATTTTTCCATTCTTTTCCATATCCATTCTATTGTGTGTATGTTTTCAGATGTCCTGTCCTTCAATCCACTAATACTTTCTTCTGCCTCTTCAAATCTGCTGTAAGTCTCCATTGTGTTATTCATGTCTTCCTTTGTGCCTTTCATTCTCATAAATTCTGCCACTTGTTTTTTTTCAAACTCTTGAGGTCTTCATTATGTTCACCTGCCTTTCTCATACACTTCATCTCTTTTGCCATATCTTCCCTCACTCATTGATTTGATTTTTGAATTGATTTTAAATGTTTGAACATCATTAATTAATTGTTTGAACACCTGTATCTCATTTGAAGTGTTAGTTTTCTCCTTTGATTGTGCCATATTTTCATTTTTCCTAGTGTGACTCATAATTTTTGTTGGTGTCTAGGCATCTAGTTTCCTTGATTAGTTTATTCTAGTGGTCATTTTCACTCTTTAACATAGGGTTTTCTCATTGGTTGGCTTTGTTCTTTATCTGTTCTTTGGCATTCAGTTCAACTTACTTTAGAACTTTCTCTATATATATTCTGTTTGACTGATCAAAAATTTTTGAACTGCTGTTATTCTGGTTCTTGTCCTCCCTTTATGGAAACTATTTTTTTGAGTAGTGTCTACCCAGATATGATCAACCACAAACCGGTATTCCCATACAAGACAGGCCCTGGTATCAGGCAGAAGGTGTAATTAATATCAAGTTTCCCTGAGGATGAGACCCAGAAGGTTGTCAGACTTTCCTGTAAGGCCTTTAGACTCTATGCTTTTCCTATCCTGCCCAGTAGGAGGTACTTGTCAACCAGCAGCTCCCCACTGGTGTAAAGGTGTGGTGCCTTCAATTGTCACCAGACCCTGTCCCTGCCATTGGAGGTGAAGGCAAACTTAAGCTGTTTCTGTTTGCCCTCACCCACTTCTGGGTTCTGAATTCTCTGAAGAGGGCCACCACTTGAGTTGGGCCCTGCCCCCTTTCTTTAGGAAGATATTCTGTTAAGGGAATTATCTCATTTACTTGTCACCTTACTTTTTCTCTCAGACCTATGTTAACTCCACCCTTGCCTGGGTCAGTGCTGACAATTGAAAACCCCTGAGGCTTTCTCTAATGAGCTACTTAGAATCATTTAAAAAAGAAAGAGAGAGAGAAAAAAGAAATCCCATTTTTAGAGCCAGTTCCAGCCTTCCCAGTTTCACCAGTCAAGTGTCAGAGTTATGCCCCTTTTTCTTGGGGAACATTATTCTGAACTTGGCTGACTCCCAAAGCCTCTGATTTTAATTATTTATTTTACTTTATTTATTTTTTCTATCAGCCAAGAGAGACCTCTGGGTTTCTTTCCTGTTTCTCCAGGTTTAGCTGTGTTCATAGTTTGTATTCAGTTGTCCAAATTTCTTAATTAAAACTGTGATTGCAGCTTGATTCAATTACCTTCTCTTGCTTCTAGTAGAGACTATTTCTTTTTCCCACAGGGAACTGTCCCAACTCAACCTCTCATACCAGTGTGGTAGGGGCCCCATCTCCACTGTTTGAGGCACTTTACTTAAAGTTCTACACTGTGGTCTTGGCCTTTTCATTCATTCCAGACTGGTGTATGATATGTGTCTTGTCATGGATGTCCCCCAAACAGTTGTCCCAGAGTATTTACTAGTTGTTTCTGGCTGTTGACTAGGAATTCTAGAGGGCTAACTAAATTCCACACCTCTGCATACTACCATTTTAATAAAACTGCCTTTTGAGAAAAGTTCTGAATTCATCTGTCAAGTGAACTAATTACCCACTTGCAGGAACCTCACCTAATTAAATTGAACAGATGAATTTTCTAAGCTGTCACTTTTTGAAAATAAAGTGCTTCTTGTGTTTATTGAACTTCATTTAAAAATGAAGAATGTCATAATGAAAGGAAATTTGGAAAATAATTCTAAAAGATAAATGAAACAGTTTAATTCAGATGGTACTGTGTTTTCTGACCAGTGCAAATATTGCATATTTTTATGGGGTCTTATATGGCAGAAGCACAGGTCACCAAAACTTTAAATGGAATTTGTAGAAGTGATTATTCAAAAACAATTGCAATATTTAAGTTTCATTATAAATTTATTTTTGTCTCATAGAAATGCATAAAATTCAGTATCAAAACAAATGATGCTGTCACTGGCCAGGTGACTGCCTTCCTTTAAGATCTGTTTTCCATAACAACATTCCTTAGCACCTCTGAGAATAGTCTCTGACAGCAAGTAACTAATCATTTTCATAGAAAGAAACACCAAAACAGATAGAAGCCCAAAAAAATCAATTTATTTTTAAGAAGTAGGTAAAAACTAATAGTTATATGCAGATCCCTTCTTGAATTTTACTTAGCAGATGAAAGTAAGTCATTAACCAAATGTTCTTGGAGAAAGCCTTTCCCTGAAGGATGAGATTGTGCCTTAGGTTTGATTCATTCCCTTTGTAAAAGGTCCCCAGGAAAAGAATTATCACAGGAAAGCAATTGTTATTCTTAAGCAAATGGGATCTCTAAATAAAGTATGATATTATTCTGTATCTTTCCCAGTCCAAAGGTGAAGTTGAATTCAGAATAATGCAAAATTAAAGAGATCATTATCCTAAACTTTGCAACACTCAAATAAAATTTAAAAAATTATTTGCACCACATAATTATGGCATAATACAAGAAAATCCAAGGCAACAGATGGTATATATGTTCTTTCTCCAATTTTGCAATTGATTATATATATATATATATATATATATATATATAATATGTATATATATATATATATATATATATATATATAAAATATGTAATACACATATATAAAACTTTGATCCCATCAGCTGTTCAGCCAACAAAATTAATCTTGCATGGAAGAGGTGTTGAATTAAAAAAAATGAATATAATGAAAATCATACATATTTTAAGAGAAACATTTTTATATGCAATCAAAATATGGAAGGCATGTTTTATACTTGCTTTACAGATTGAGAACATGCAGCACCATTACAGAGTCTAGGATGAAATCACTAAAATTTACAGTTGAAAGTCTGTCGTTTTTCTAATTAACTACTTGCTTTTCATTAGCAGTTAACAAAGCATTTTACTAGTGAAGAACTGATAAAGATACACAGAGTATCCTCATATTATTCTTACAATAATTAGCTTATGAAGAGCTGCTAACATATATTAAAATCATGGTAATATTGATATTTTCTCCTGTTGTTTCCATTTCTGTGCTTGTATTGTAAAAGAATGAGTTACAAAGTTGCAACACACTTGATACTGAAAATGAGTTTGAAATAATGACATGGCCCTTACAAATATTACTGACATGCCTAAGATATATAAGTTTATATATGCAAAAGTAGCTAATTCAATTCATATAGTATGAAATGTGAATACAAAATTATAGGGGTGTAGACCTGGTGAAGTTTTAAATAATGTCCTCAGAGGATATTTTAACAAATTCCTGAAGGATATTTGGCTTTCTGAGAAAAGAGCTTTTAGGCATTTGAAGCAGAAAGTACAAAGGCCTTTGGGTAAGTATGTTGATTTGATGGAATAGCATGGAGACAAGAACATTTCAGTGGAATGATAAACAAATAAAAGAATATTGGGAACTGAGTCAAACAAATACCCGATCAAGTAGCACCTTGAGGGCTTTTGAAGTGACTTTTTCTTGTAATAGAGATAGAATAAGAAAATTCGGGAGAAATTTGTGTGATAATATTAATCTTAAGCTTTTAGTTTGATCATTACTGCTACTGGAAGAGAAAAAGAGAAATAACAAATGGGAATAACATGGAGATAAGTTGGAGGGTTATTGAAATACTTTGATTGAGAGGTGATGGAGCTTTGGTCAGAGCAACAGAAGTGAAAGTTGTGAGGAGTTGGCATAACAATTTTTAAAGTTTCATTTTTAATGAAAAAACAACAGAATTTGCAGACAAGTGTAAAGCAAGAGAAAGAAAGAAAAAACAATGATAACACAATATTGTTTTGCCCTGGATAAATGGAATGATGGAGTGTCTGTTATCTGAAATCAAATAAGAAAAACTGAGGCAGGAGCAGTGGAGAGAAGGATAATCAGGTGATTGGTTTTGGATTTTCTGTCTATAATCCTCTTTTCATGATGAAGTACAGGTGACTAAAAACTAGTTAGAGAAATTGGAGTTTCCTCATCCCTCCTGGACAATGGGAACTGCCACATGAGTATGGGGTTGCCCTGAAAATTCTGGCGGGGCTGCTAACTTTTTGTAACAAATATCAGGACAACTAAACTTGAGTAAGAAGAAAAGAGACCTCCAAATAGTGGCAGCCAGAGCATGGCCCCTGTTAGGAGCCTTGTGGAGAGCTACCTGTCCGGCGCTGCCCCGCTCGGTCCCCGGTTCCCGGCCGGCGAGGGGAAACAGGGAAGGAGAGAGAGAGATGCAGACTGCGCGAACTAACCTGGTCATGAATCACGACTCGAACCACACGGCAGTTGTGAAAGCAAGCCCTTTACTACAGCTAGATGAACATTCTGTGTTACTGGTTCCCACACGGGGCACGGCGCCTCGTGGGAGAGCAGCCTCGATGTGGCCGTCAGGCACGGCTCCTTGTGGGCTGTCTCACCCTACCCCGTCCGGGTAAGACCTTTTATACACAATTAACAACCAATAAGCTTCTAGGCTAGTATCGCGTATACAGGATTTCGATTGGTAGGAGCGGGTGGCGGATACATGCGTCACTATGCGGAAACAGGATGCAGGCGCCATCTTGGCTCACTCGATGGGCGGGGGGTAACTCTAGAGCAGGCTGCAGCGCATACGCTAGGCCCGATTCGGGAGGCGGCTTTCCACATCTCCCCCTTTCTTATTTATTTTTGACCCAGTGTCTCCAGTGATGAGCGTGCTCCCGTGAACCCAAATGGTTCACAACCTCTTTGGTGCTTTGGGGAGTCTGGACTAGGCCTCAGCCATCCAGCGGCGGAGCCTCTAGCACCAACCAGAATGCTCACGTCATATGGAGACCGGAGAGTCCGTAAGCTGGAAGCAACGTGACTCTCCCTGCAGTGCTTTGCCTGGCAACTGGGGAACAACGACGGGGGCAGGAACAGCAGTAACCAGAGTCGGGGGTGTCACTAGGTGTCTCTGTGCAATGGCTAGGGTCCAGTCTGGCCACAACTAGGACTCTGCCCTAGAGACCCACCTGAGACAAAATTATGACTACTGGTGTCGCCTTTTACACCCGAGAAACAGCCATGCGATTCGCTACAAATTTTGCTCCAAAGCGCCCCACCTGAGGCGACCAGGAAGGGGTATGGTTAATAAATCGGTCACTATCGGGGGTAACAGAGGTGGGAGTCATAGCCATCATAGTGGTAACACGCAATTGCTGCTGCGCTTGAAACAGGCGTTCTAGCAAACATTTAACAACGACTAATCCCACCAATAATCCCACTGCAATGAGGATCCAATTAGTTAAATTGGGCCAAGAGAACCAGGAAGAAACACTGTGCAATAGTTTCTGTAGAACCTCGCCTAACCCGGAGAGATCGACTTTAACGGGTTTTAACTTGATCCCCCCAATTGTGTCTAAACTAGATTCCACCTGTTGGGAGAGATTAACAAATTCAGGAAAATATGACCTTTTCAGCCAATCAGAGACTCTGGAAATGCTTCCGGTCACGTTGGCCCTGACAGGAGTGACACAGAGTTTAACCGTAAGCCACCGGGTGTCACATGTTTGCTGAAGCACTCTCCAGAGTCCATCTATTTCCAGTCCAAGTTCATCTATCTCCGCTTGGAGTTTCTGAATGGCCTGGAAATTTAAGTTCAGCATCTGATTGTGGCGGCGTAGCACGTCTCGGGTAAGGTTGACCAAGCCATTTACCGTTTCCATCGTTATGGCGAGCTGCCGATCTGTCCATGCTTGTAGCACAGCCTGCCCGATCGTTGGGACAAACAAAGAGGAAGCTACACTGGCAGCATTCGATAGCCATTCTTTTATGCCTCTTGGACGCCTAGACTTAGAGAAGGGGATATTGTTAAGTGAAACAACTTGAGAAACAGGGCCAACCCAGTCGGTTGCCTTGACGGGGAGCCAGACATAACTTGGGCGATACACTAGGATAGCGGGGCGGCGAGGCATCCGGGTCTTTGGAACGGTTACAGACTGTAGGAGCAAGCCCTGGAAGGAAAAGGCACCTTTGAGTCTCCTTTTTACTCAAGATCCCTTCACAAGACTGGCGGCTCTTCCCTGTAACGTTAAGAAATTCAAGCAAGACTCCCTTACTTAACTCGCCATTACCAGTTTCACAAGTAGCATTCGCCGCAACTGTGGTGTTGACAACCTTGACAGAGAGGTTAGCAAAAGAGAGGATCAGTGTGTCATTGGTGAGGGGGAAGGACTCGTTGAAGCTTGTGGAGGAAATATAGTTCCACTAAAAAGAAAAAGGCAGATTAGAAGGATTGCTATAGGAGAGCAAAGAACAGAGTTACCGATCCTCTTTTTGGGCAACCGCGGGGTGGTCAGTCCTACTATTATCGTCTTGTCGGTCGTCGCCATCATCAGCAGGGTCGGAGGCTTGGTCTAATGGTTCAGGTTGTATATTCGTTGGCGTTTCTGACAGCTGTTCCTTGGCTTCTTCAGGTGATGTCACGGTTCTCACCAGTCTTTCCGGAACCCACACTGGTTGACGTCCTGGTTCCTGGGGAAAAACACAAACAGAGCCTCTGGCCCAGCTGAGCACCGGGTCAGGGCCTTTCCACTGCCCCGACAGGACATCCTTCCAACGGACTAGACCTCTATGCGGAGGACTCGGGGTGGTGTGTTGCAGGGCAGGTGTCATTCCTTGTGAATTTTCGTTTAAAAAATTATATGTGAGCAAGGCTACAGACAGTCGAGCTTTTGGGGACAGGCCGTGGCCTATACCCTCTTTCTGTTTTTTAAGCAAGTCTTTGAGAGATCTGTGCGCTCTTTCAATGATTCCTTGCCCCTGAGGGTTATAGGGGATGCCATGTTTTAATTGGACATCCATGTTGTCACAAAATTTTTGGAAGGATTTACTAGTGTAGGCAGGCCCGTTATCCGTCTTTAACGTCTTTGGCTTACCCCAAGCTGCCCATGCAGCAAGGCAGTGTGCAATGACGTGGGAGACTCTTTCTCCTGGTTCAGCAGAGGCAAATAAAACTTGGGAGCATGTGTCCACCGACACATGTAAGTACTTGATCTTACCATACTCTGAATGATGAGTGACATCCATCTGCCAAGTATCCCCTGGGGTGAGACCCCTAGGGTTGACCCCAACCGAGGGGACTGCTCTCTGCTCTGCACAATTGTTGCAGGCTCGGACAATATCTCGAGCAGCTGCACGTGGTATGCTGAACCGCTTAGCTAGGGTACCTGCATTGATGTGAAACTTGGCATGGAATTCTCGGGCTTGTTGATACGGTACCAGCGTCGGAAAGATGTGCAGCTGTCGAGTGGCTACATCTGCGCTATGGTTCCCCTGGGCCATAGGGCCAGGCAAACCTGTGTGGGCTCTAATATGGGTTATGTAAAAAGGGTGTTGCCTGGTCCATATAACCTCCTGTAGTTTGGCAAAGAACGTCCTTACTGTAGAGGAATGTTTAACAATGCCCACCGTTTCTAAAATTTGTACAGAGTTCACAACATAAGCAGAATCCGAGACGACATTTAAGGGCTCGGAAAGGCTTTCCAGGACTGCAATGATAACCTGCAGTTCTACCCATTGAGGCTTTTGTGGTTGGAAGAGCACTGTTTTAGGAGTGTCCCCCTCCACACAATACGCCCCTGTTCCAGAGCTGGAGCCGTCCGTGTATACGGTGGGGGCGCCTGCTAGTGGCCTAGGAGAGGTTACTTTGGGAAAAATCACTGGGTGCCGGGTGACAAACTGCAAGAGAGGAGCCTTAGGGAACTGATTGTTAATGGGACCAAGAAATGTACACCGGAGAATGGCCCATTGATCTATGCATCCGGTGAGTATCTCAAGCTGCTGGGAAGAATAAGGCACCCTGAGATTTTTGGGCTGCTGACCGAAATGCTGCACAGCCCTTTTAATGCATTCTAGGGCCAAGTCTGCAACCGCTGTAGGATAGTGCTCTAGGACTTTTTTGGGGGAAACTCCAGGGTGGACCCAGAGCAGCGGCCCCCGCTGCCACAGTACCGCAGTGGGCTGTAATTCTGTCGGCAGCACGCAGGCTTCAAAAGGCTCATCAGGGTCTATTCTCTTCAATGCAGCGCCACTGAGCGCCTGTTCCACCTGGCATAGTGCTCGCCTTGCCTCTGGAGTGAAGCTTCGAGGTGAGTTTATATTAGAATCCCCCTTCAACAGGTCGAACAAAGGTGTTAGTTTGACATTGGGTATTTTTAGGTATGGACGGATCCAATTGATATCCCCCATGAGTTTTTGTAGATCATTGAGAGTGTGTATATTGTCTAGCCTGAGAGACACCTTTTGGGGGGAAACATGAGTGGGTGCGACTTTCGCCCCCAGGAAAGTGGTAATGTCAGTCATTTGGATTTTTTCAGGGGCAATCTCTAGGTTAGCTTCTCTAAGACTAAGGACTAAATGTGACAAAACTGTTTTAAGAAGATCTGTGTCTCTATGGGCTAAGAGAATGTCATCCATATAATGGATGATTTTCACTTGAGGGAACTGCTGCCGAGTGCTAGCTAGCTTCGCAGCGACATACAGCTGGCACATGGTAGGACTATTAGCCATGCCTTGGGGCAGGACTGTCCATTCAAAGCGTTGACAGGGCTCCTCTTGATTACTAGAGGGCACAGTAAAGGCAAACTTAGGGGCAAAAGTATCAACATCATCAAGAAAACGCTGAAGGGAGCTTTTCCTGACCGAGATACCCCGTTGTTTCAAAAGGTTCTTTAAGGGAGCTAAGAGAGGTGAACTTCCGGACTGCCCCATGATTGCAGTCGGCACTATACTTCAGTCACTCGGAGAGCTCTTCCGAGTCCCCCGGGGTCACCTGAAAACCCACGGGCCCTAACTATCATGTAATAAGACGCACTCACCTTCTCGCGTTGATCAGGCGCGGGAAGTCCGCCGTAAGCTCGACGCGCAGCGCTGCTCTCCTCACAGAGGGACCGTCGAGAGCGAGGCAGGAGGAGGAGCTTCCCCGTACGGGCCACCACTTGTCCGGCGCTGCCCCGCTCGGTCCCCGGTTCCCGGCCGGCGAGGGGAAACAGGGAAGGAGAGAGAGAGATGCAGACTGCGCGAACTAACCTGGTCATGAATCACGACTCGAACCACACGGCAGTTGTGAAAGCAAGCCCTTTACTACAGCTAGATGAACATTCTGTGTTACTGGTTCCCACACGGGGCACGGCGCCTCGTGGGAGAGCAGCCTCGATGTGGCCGTCAGGCACGGCTCCTTGTGGGCTGTCTCACCCTACCCCGTCCGGGTAAGACCTTTTATACACAATTAACAACCAATAAGCTTCTAGGCTAGTATCGCGTATACAGGATTTCGATTGGTAGGAGCGGGTGGCGGATACATGCGTCACTATGCGGAAACAGGATGCAGGCGCCATCTTGGCTCACTCGATGGGCGGGGGTAACTCTAGAGCAGGCTGCAGCGCATACGCTAGGCCCGATTCGGGAGGCGGCTTTCCACAGCTACCAAGGCAGAAAAAGTGGCAAAAACTGCTATTCACTGTTTAGAAAAGAAAGTGAAACTAGAAAGAGACGTGTGCCTTTCCCAGGCATAAATGAAGGATTCTGTCTTATAGCTTGCTCTGAATGGACTATCAGAGACTCAGGCATGCAGGTATGCTCAAGTCAAAGGCCATCAGTTGCCTCAGGCTTAAGTCCAGAGGATTTGACTTACCCTGGTATGAGCTCCTGAAGTGTGGGATTGCATAGATTTCTCCTTAGAAGATGAAGGGAGGGAGAATGACAGGTAGAGGAAGATGAAGAGTCTCAACATGTATGCCATATAATACAACAGGAATGAAAAGCATCACAAAATCAGTCATCTGGGGCTCAGCAATTCCAATCTCCTTAACAGAAATTACACGTTACAGTGAGAAATTATATCACCGATGTACTGGACAATTTAGGGAAGTGGTATAGACAAACAGCTAGGAAATCCTACCAAATTTGTTTCTGAATTTGTGGGATTCTGGAGCAGAGGGTTTTGTGCTATCTGGAGTGAGGTTAGTAAATTGGCATGTATTACAACCCCCCCACCCCTTTGCTCCAACAGCATTTGTAGGCTACCTCAGTTGATGCAAAAACTGCATCCTTTTTGGTATGGTGATTGATGGATGTAAGTCTGCATGGCTTAATGTATGTGATACACCACACAACACCCCTCATTGACTAACTATGGAAGAGCAAACAGACATTTTAAGGGGGCTAGGAATGAAACATACCATTTTTGCAGTGGCTTAAAGGGTAATGAGAAGTCTCCCAGGGACATGAGGGTCCTAATCAGGTATCTCACCAATAGATGTGGACAGATCTCATTGCTGCAAGCACTAGATAGAAGCTATAGATAAGCAACCTAATGCTGTCCTAGTAAAGCTATTGAGTAAATTGCCTAAGGGTCAGAGATTTCCTGAAGTGAGCTCCCAATCCTCTGAGGGATAAAGGAAGTCAGGGAAAAAAACATCATTCAGAGTCTGAGCCTGGGAGGCCTCCCCTTCACTGGAAGAGGCATGGCAATTCCCTTTCCCCCTTCTGTAGGGAGGAAGTCAAGATCCCCAGGTGTGACAATAGGCAGGGACCCCTGGGATCAGAGGACACATAGAATTAACCATTTACTGGTCCCCAGGTAACCAGCAGCAAGTGTTAGTATTAGTAAATATGAGAGCTGAATGTACCTTAATCTATGGGAATGTAGCTATAAACAGCTGTGGGGGGAAGATGTCCCAAGTGAATAAGATATATATGTCCCCTATACTGGAATACATTTTAGGAATTGATCTACAGAATGCCGCATTGCAGACAACTATAGGGGAATTCCATCTCCAGTGTAGAGTGATCATAGCAGTCTTAAAGTGGCAGGCAAAATGATCCCCTGTAAAATTTCCCCCACCTCAGAGGGTCATGACTACAAAACAATATAAATTTCCAGGAGGCACCAAGGAATCTCAGTCACCATCAAAGATTTGGAGTGGGTGGTGATAATAATACCCACCAATAGTTATTCATTAATCCTTTATGGCCAGTATGAAAGCCTGATGGAATGTGGTGCATGACAGTAGATTATCAGGAGTTAAACAAGGTAACACCACCATTGTATGCCACAGTCCTGACTATAACTAGTTTATTACAAGAAATTAGTACCTAATTGTGTCAGTATCATTTTGTATTGGATCTTGCTAATGCTTTCTTTAGTATCTCCCTAGGTAAATTGACCAGCCTACACTCATCTTCTCTTGGGGAGGCCACCAATGGACTTTTGCTGTGCTTCCCAAAGCTATTTACATAGTCTGACTATCTTCCATGGTTTTTTGGCAAAGGATTTGGTTAAGTGGAAAATTTACACAAGTGTAACCCTATTTCACTATATTGATGATATCCTGTTGTGCCGGTTTGAGTGTATTGTGTCCCCCAAATGCCATTATCTTTGTAGTCTTGTGTGGGGCAGAAGTTTTGGTGCTGGTTAGATTTGCTTGGAGTGTGCCCCACCCAGCTGTGGGAGATAATTTTGATGAGATGTTCCCATGGAGGTGTGGTCCCACCCATTCGGGGTGGGCCTTGATTGGTGGAGCTATATAAATAAGCTGACTCAAAGAGAGAAAAGAGAGTGCAGCTGGGAGTGATGTTTTGAAGAGAAGCAAGCTTGCTAGAAAGGAACGTCCTGGGAGAAAGCCGTTTTGAGGCCGGAGCTTTGGAGCAGATGCCAGCTGCCTTCCTAGCTAACAGAGGTTTTCTGGAGGCCACTGGCCATCCTCCGGTGAAGGTGCCCGGTTGCTGATGTGTTGCCTTGGATACTTTGTGGCCTTAAGACTATAACTGTGTAGCGAAATAAACCCCCATTTTATAAAAGCCTATCCATCTCTGGTGTTTTGCATTCTGCAGCATTAGCAAACTAGAACACCTGTTAACCAGTTACTCTATTTTATAATTGAAAGAAGCCTCAGGCTCATTGCTATCCCACCTTTAGAATCAGAGATGAGCAGTCAATCATGACAAACTGCAAGGATCTGACTGCTATGTCAAATTCCTGGGTGTCGTACCATCAGGTAAGACAGAAACTATACCTTCTACTGTAATTTATATGGTACAATATTTCTCTATGCCAGAAACATCAGAACAACTAATGACTTTTTTGGGTTATTGGGGTATTGGAGATCTTTTGTTCCTCACTTAGCTCAAATGTTAAACCCTTTGTATATCTTGATTAAGAAAAGGCCATCCTTGGGAATGGACACATTCCAGCAGACTGCCTTTGAAAAAGCAAAAATGTGTAATACCACAGGCACAAGCACTGGGGGTTGTAGATGCAGACCTGACCTGTGAATTGGACATAGCCAGAACTGATATTAGCTTTGGGTGGGGTCTGTGGCAGAGGCAAAATTTTAAATGAATGCCCCTTGGTTTTTGGTCACAATTATGGAAAGGGGCAGAACTGAGATAAACTCACCAGAAAAGCAACTGATTGCTGCATGTAATGCCTCATTGCAAGTGGAAGGATGGATGTAAAGATGCCCAGTCATCTTGAAAATGGCCATCCCTATTCAGGGGTGGAAAACCAACATGGCTTCTAGGCCATGCCATGGCAGTGCCCAACTAAGCACACTGGCCAAATGGGAAACCTACCTGATACAGGACAGCGTTTTCAATACCAGCCCTCAGAGTGCAGAAATGCATGTGATTTACAGACCAGTGTCCTATCTAGAAGACTCAATAGCTAAAGTCATTGCACCTGAATAGCTATTCAAATGCCCACTGCAAAAGTCATTGATACCATTCCTGAGTCTGCTTGGTACACTGATGGGTTGGCTAGTGGGCAGCCTCCCACATGGACAGCTGTGGCAGTGCAACCCAGTACTAACACTATATGGTGGGAGACTGGTGTTATGCAAATAAGTCAATGGATTGAGTTAAGAGTAGTGTGGATGGTAATAGTGCATGAACCAGGAGATGCACTAACCATCTTTACCAATAGATGGGCTGTTTGCAAAGGCTTTATGACCTGGATGGCAACCTGGAAGCAGTAACAATGGACAATCATAAGACACCCCCACTTGGGACATAAATTATGGAAAGACATCTGGAATACCTTCCAATGGTGAAATGTAACTGTCATGTCCCTGCCCACACTCCCAACATATTACATGGGAATATGAAAGCAGATGGCATTCACATGAGTGCAGAGCAGCATAACTGAAACCAGGAAAGTGGCAGAATGGCTTCATCAGAAAAGCAGACACTAAGGGTGTCAAACTCATGGCATCAGTCCTAATATTCCAGCTTCCAAGCATGTGCCAGCAGCTAGAAGACTTCACTAGAGAATGCTTTTCATGTTCCCTGTGTCAAACACATAGGCTTCTGCACCAGATGGGACACATCAGCTGGTCACAAATCCTGGTGACCTGGTAGCAAGTGGACTGTGTTGGTCCCCTCCTGTTCTTGGAGGGGACAAGTTATGCTTTTATTGCTGTAAATGTGGCTTCTCATTTGCTAGCTTTCCATTGGGAAAGGTGAAACAGAGGGCTGCCATATGCTGTTTTGGGGGGGGGTCCCTTTCACTGGCCAAAGACCCAAGCATAGTCTATGGATTATAATGTAATGTGGACTTTCCATCTACCAGAGGTGTAAGCTTTATAGAAAAAAGTTTGAAAGTTAAAAATATAATTTAAAATATCTACAACAATAGACTAATAGGCCCTAACCCATCTGAACACCACAAGTTGCAGCCCCAGCTCCTATGTTAGCAGCAGGACAGATACAGTGACTGAGGATATAAATTAAATGGGTAGCCACTTTATAGCCTAAAAGGGGTAATGACAGTAATTTGTTGTTGTCTGTGCCTCAGACCATACAAAATGAGGAAAGCAAGGTCAATTGGCCTTGGTTCTGGCCTACACAACCACATTGGTTAAGAATTCTAGGTCCCTGGGGAACAGGAGTTACCCAAAATATTGTATTAAGACATCAGCTTATATAGGAAATGCCTATTAAAATCTTTGTCACCAACCCAGGGCCTCCTATTCTGACACAGATTTTATGCATGACTATGTGGACCCTTCTTATGCTCAGATTAACAATTGATGGAATGGTAGAGATTTGCAGCAGGAAACTATCTGGTATTTAAAATCCCCTCATAATGTTCCTCTGTCTGGTAGCTTATTATCAACCAGTGGAACCCTAGATATTGTTAAATCAGCAGGAATTGCCTCTATTGCTCCCCATAAGCATTTTTCTTTTCACCCATACTGCCCTAGTAAACACCTTCCTACAGTGGGCTTCAGCAGTAACTCATGCTCACAATTGAACAAAATGTTGGGTTTTCACAGACTTGCAATCTTCTTTAGATACTGGCCTTCCTTGGACTATGATCCCTGTGAGTTGGACTATGTAGAATACCCTATGGGCCTGGCAGAATTCAGTATATCAGAAAATTTTCTCAGTTGAGACTGAAATCCAACTACTATACTATAACAAGCCTGGAGCTTTCATCCCCTCCCTTGTACAGGAGCAACTGAACAATCCCTGACCTGTATTGGGGAATGGCTGTACATGATGTTTTAGAGAGGTTTATGGCAGAAAACTGTAACAGTAGACCATGGTGCTCCTGTCTGTATGGAATGACTTGATGGAATTCATTATATGTAGTGGCTACCCTCTAATTTTGTAAATTTACTGTTAAACTACAGAACAATAGTTTTTTCCACTGGCAAAATATCTCCAACCAACATGGGGCATATTCTCCTATGGGATGGCTATGGACCAGTGGGCAGTATGGTTGGCCCTCTTTACCCTATAACTGGACAGGATGTTGTATATTGGGAAAACCCTATGTCCCTGCTACCTTATATGACTCTTTACCCCATATCCCTAGTAATTGGGAAATGGTTGAAGCTAGATATAGAAAAAAATGCTCCCAGAGAACCTAAGACAGCAGATAGGAGAGACTGGGCAAAAAAAAAAAAAAAAACACTTCCATGAAAAATATTAGATAAAAGCCAGAAAGTGACCCAGAACACCAGTTCCAGCAATGCACCCGGTATACAAGGTCTGCTGAATCCACAGGGGCCATGCACTTGGTGAAACTGGGAGTCTGCATTCTGAAATGAGTGAGTGAGCCTGCTGAATATCTGGCAGCCACACTGTGGTGTGGGGAAACTGTGGGTTGGCATTTGGAGGTGGACTAGTTCTTTTTTAAAAAAACCCAAAAGTGGCTGCAGATATGGTAGCAAGAACAACACAGTGAAGCACAGCAGGAACAGGCTGTGTGAATGTCTCTATCTGGTATGGAGGATAGTCTTTTGCACACCTGCTGCTAATTGTCTCAGAGCAAAGAAAGCAGAGGTGAGCCAAAAGGGAAGAATAACCATGCCCCTTGCTGTCATCTTCCCAGCAGGCTAGGAATGCTCCTGCCCGGTGCAGGTGCCACAGCCCAGAGCCACACCAAAAAAAACTCACTGTGACAGGAAGAGTTTCCACAACACATGCACATGCCACAATATTGGGCATGGATAATAGCCTTTCACACACCCACAGCTAATTGTCCTGGAGCTGAGAAGGTGGAGCTGTGTGAAAAGAGAGATATTAACATACCCCATTCAGCCATCCTTACAGCAGGCTGAGAACACCCTTACATGGCCTGGTGACCCAGAACTTCCTTTGAGAGATGGCACACACTTGTGATGTAGCACAACCTTCCCTCAGCAGAGGCCCTAGAAGGGCGCAGCTTGGAAGAGAGACCCACTTGGAAATTCCCAGGGACCATATGCGAATACCAAGGACTTGTGGGTCAGTGGCAGAGACAATTTGTGGTGAGACTGAAATGAAGGTTTAGACTCTTGCAACAGCCTTAAATCTCCAGGAACATCTGGAAGATTTGATTATTAAAGCGGCCCTCCCTCTCTAACCACTCAGATACACACCTCACATTCAGGGCAGACAGCACCAACAACATACCCAAACTTGGTGCACAAATTGGACCCCACAAGAATCAGACCCCCACACACCACAAAGACAAAGTTGGGGAGAACTGACTGGAGGGGACTAGGGGATTCATGGACACCATCTGCTGGTTAGTTAAAGTTTATGCCACCAAGCTGTAGATCTGACAAATTAAAGATTAGTCTTTGAATATTCCTACATATCCTAAAAGAACCCTATCAAGTAAAGCAAGTGCCAAGAGGCCAAAAACAACAGAAAATTTTAAAGCATATGAAAAAACCAGATCATATGGATAACCCAAACCCAAACACTCAAATCAAAAGGTCAGAGGAGACACAGCACTTCAAGCAACTAAACAAAGAACTAAAGACAAACAACAAGAGCATGGCACAGGATATAAAGGACATAATGAAGACCCTAGAAGAGCAAAAAGAAAAAAAATTGCAAGAGTAAATAAAAAAATAGATGATCTTATGGAAATAAAAGAAACTGTTCACCAAATTAAAAACATTCTAGATACTTATAGTACAAGAGTAGAGGAAACTGAACAATGAATCAGCAACCTCGAGGACCACAGAATGGAAAATGAAAGAACAAAAGAAAGAATGGGGAAAAATTGAAAAAAATCAAAACGGACCCAGGGATATGATAGATAAAATAAAACATCCAAACTTAAGACTCATTGGTGTCCCAGAAGGGGAAGAGAAGGGTAAAGTTCTAGAAAGAGTATTCAAAGAAATTGTTGGGGAAAACTTCCCAAACCTTCTACACAATATAAATTCATTAAGGGTAAATGCCCAGTGAACTCCAAATAGAATAAACCCAAATAAACCCACTCCAAGACATATTCTGATCAGACTGTCAAATACTGAAGAGAAGGAGCAAACTCTGGAAGCAGCAAGAGAAAAGGAATTCACCATATACAAAGGAAACAACATAAGAGTAAGTAGTGACTACTCAGCAGCCACCATGGAGGCCAGAAGGCAGTGGCATGACATATTTAAAATTCTGAAAGAGAAAAATTTCCAACCAAGAATACATTACCCAGCAAAGCTCTCCTTCAAGTTTGAGAGAGAGCTTAAATTTTTCACAAACAAATGCTGCGAGATTTTGCTAGTAAAAGACCTGCCCTACTTCAGAAACTAAAGGGAGCCCTCCCAACAGAGAAATAAAGAAAGGGGAGAGAGAGATACAGAAAGTTTCAGTACTAAAGAGATTCAATATTGGTTCATTAAAGGACAATAAACCAGAGAGGAAAAAAAATACATCTGACAAACATAAACCAAAGGATAGGATGGCTGATTCAAGAAATGCCTTCACAGTAATAACATTGAATGTAAATGCAAGAAACTCATTGTAGACACAGGGACACAAAGAAATTGAAAGTGGAAGGATGGAAAAAAATATTTCATGCAATCTACAGCCAAAAGAAAGCAGGAGTAGCAATATTAATCTCAGATAAAATAGACTTTAAATGCAGGGATGTTTTGAGAGACAAAGAAGGCCACTACATACTAATAAAAGGGGCAATTCAACAAGAAGAAATAACAATTATAAATGTTTATACACCCAGTCATGTTGCCACAAAATACATGAGACAAACACTGGCAAAAATAAAGGAAGCAATGGATGTTTCCACAGTAATTGTGGGAGAATTCAACACATCACTCTCTCCTATGGAGAGATCAACCAGACAGAAGACCAACAAGGAAATTGAAAACCCAAACAATCTGATAAATGAATTTGATTTAAGAGACTTATATAGAATATTACAACCCAAATCACCAGGATACACATTCTTCTCTAGTGATCACAGAACTCTCTCTAGAATTAGCCATATGCTGGGACATAAAACAAGCCTCAATAAATTAAAAAAAAAAAAAATGAAGCTATTCAAAGCACATTCTCTGGAGAAAATGGAATACAATTAGAAGCCAATAACCACCAGAGACTTAGAAAAATCACAAACACCTGGGGGTTAAAAATGAGTGGGAGATGAAAACATTCCCAGATAATCAAAAGGTGAGGGACGTCAACACCAGTAGATCAGTTCTACAAGAAATGCTAAAGGGAATTGTGCAAGCTGAAAGTAAGGGACACTGAACAATTGACTAAAACCACATGAAGAATAAAGATTTCCAGTAAAGATCACATGATAAATATAAACACCTATACTACTGTATTTTTTATTTGTAACTCCACTATTTACTTCTTTCAGGATCTAAAACACATAAAGTATAATGATAAATCAGTGGTTTTGGATTCAATGTAAAATATGTAATTTTTGACAAGAACTACATAAAGATGGGGAATTGGAGGATTATAGGAACATAATTTATGTGTCCTACTGAAGTTAAGTTAGTATCAAAGAAAACAAGATTGTTACAGATTTAGGATGTTAAATTTAGGCCCCATGGTAAACACAAAGAATGTATCAGAGAATATGACCATAGAGATGAAAAGTAGTGTATGGGCTATGAGAGGTAGGGGAAAGGGCAATGAGGAATTAATAAGAAATGAGTGTAGGATTTCTGTTTGGGGTGAAGGGAAATTTCTAGTAATGGATGGTGGGAAGGTGATGGCATTGCAACATTGTGAATGTGATTAATCCCACTAAATGGAATGCTTGGGAGGGGTAGGAATGGGAAGATTTATGCTGTATATATATTTCCACAATTGAAAAAAAGACAGTCTAAATAGATAATGACAATTAAATGCCATAGATGATCCTGGATGAGATCTAAGAATAGAGGAGAAAAGGCTCAAAAGGACACAATTGGGACATAAGAAAAAAAATGGAACACAGAATGTAATCTTTATATCAATGTTAAATTTCTTGAACTTCTTAAGTACACTTAATGTGATTACATAAATAAATATTCTTGTTCATAGGAAAGGTAATATATGAATTATATTATTTATTCAAGGATGTGTGCAACTTGCTCTCATATGTTCAGAAGACAGAGCAATAGATGATGGATGATAGATAGAGAGGGAGGGAAAGAAAGAAAGGGTAAAGTGACAAAATATTCAAGTTGGTAGATCTGGGTATTGGTGGAGGGGGGTTGGGGTATGCTGGAGTTCTGTGAATGGGGTTTGTATTATTTTTGCAACTGTCCTATAAGTTTGAATTTATTTCAAAACAAAAAGTAAAAAAAAAAAAAAAAAAAAAAAAAAAAAAAAAAAAAAAAAAAAAAAAACTCCCTGGTGGTAAAATCTTTTAGCCATTCTTGCACCAATTGGAGCTGCAACTGCTACTTAAAAATATGTGATGGCTTTAACCAATCACACTACCCACTTAATGATTCCAAAGTATCTATATCCTTTCTAAATGAAGAAACCACACAGCTTAGAAAGTTTTACAAAATAGAATGGCCTTAGATATCCTCACTGAAGCACAGGGTGTCACTTGTGTCTTAATGCGCAGTGCTGTGTACATATTCCTGATCATTCACACAATGTTTCACAAGTTTTAAATCATATGCAAGACCACATACATAATATTGATAAATTGCCAGTAGACCCTTGTTTAAAATGATTAATTTCCTTTCTTGGTTATGGCAGCATCTCTTTTTAGGGTTGTAATCTCTGTGTGTGGGGCTCCTAGTGTTCTGTTGTCTCTTATGCTGTTGTTGTGGAATACAGATGCAATGTCTGTCCTACGGTCAATGTAGTCTGCTGTGTAGGGGTGGATTGTGGGGACCCATTGCCTGGACTCTCCCTCCCTAATGGGGACTGAAGCCCCACAGCATGTAGCAGTCTGCTTGACTGGGAAAGAAGTTGAAGGTCATCAGACCTCCTCAAGGAGGAAATTATGAACAGATGTTTTTGTAAACAAAGCCTTGAAATTCCCCTCCCCTGATTACTGTTGATAACAAACTTCCAGACTCCTAAGTCATGAGGCTCTGCTGAAACTCTTCTCATATCTTATGGAATGTCTTTGTCCTAAACCCTTATAAGCTGCCCTTTGCACTCCCCATCCTTTGCACAGCACTAACTTCCATTTTCCCCAGCTGACCACCACTGTGGAACCATTTTCTGTCTGTAAGTCCTAATTAAACTCATGTCTAACTCTGTGCCTGGTGTGTTCTTTGGTCTGGGAGCTGAACTGAATTGGAACATAAGTAAGAATGTATAAACTCTTGCATCATTTAGAAATGGGTTTGAAGGAAAAAAAAAAGAAAAGTCAATTCATAATACAGTAATTTAATAGTTTTGTTGTGTTTGTATGGTACTGCTATGTTTTCTCACTACCAAGAAATCAAGAGGTAACCACCTAGGACTTGTACATTGATTCAGCAGTATCATCCCCTTTTCTCTTTCTTCTCCACTACATTTAGAAGATTGGCCTATCAATTAATGGTTGAAGAATTTCCACTGATGCTCCAAAGTTCACTTTCAGTTTCAAGGTAGTGCAAAGTGAAAAGAAGATTTATATACCCCCACTATCTCTTATAAGAAAGCAGAAACTTTCCTAAAAATTCCCTCCCCCTACTCCAAGAAATTTCTATTTTATTTCCACTGTTCATATATTTAGGCAGACAAGGATTTGGGAGTAAGCATATGGTTAGCCAAACCGTCCTATCAGCTGAAGGCCTTATGGTCATACATATAACACTACATGGTTTTCCCAATGGCCACTCATTTCAAGAATATTTCACCTGTGTAGTAATCCTTGGGATCATGCCCCTACAAATTATCTTAGTTCTTTTCCTGTGCCTTTACTATCAAAGAAGGGTCAAGGTCAATTAACAGCCCCTTGGTCAGGGATATTTTTATGTTTCTTATGCATGTTCTCTAGGATGTATGATTGAGAAACCATCACCATCCACCTTCCCAGAAGAATTTATGTTTGATTTGGAGTCATGGTAAATATAATTGCCGCCTTATGTTAATCTACTAAAGAGAAGAGCATCTTACCACAGTAGACAAATACACAGTTCTGTCAATATGCCTTATATTGTCTAATAGCTGTATAACTCTTCACTCATTTAATCCTTACGTAAAACATTTGAGGCAGGCGTTGCAATTGACCTTAGTTTATAGATGATAAGATTGCAGTCCTGTAGAGTTTAAGCGAGCTTCCTGAGGTCACTCAGTTAGTACTTGGCAGGGCTAGAGACTAAACTCAGCTCAGCTCTGGAATACATACTTTTAGCTACATTTAATAGACTACACTGTCAGTGGTTTTATTACTATTCAACTCATTTTGCAGGTAATTTCTGGGCTTCCCCATACTTCTTCAATCAACCTAGGTAAGTAAGACTGTTAAAAGGAACTTGTATCCTACATGGATTTTGTGACAATACAAAGGAAATTTTGAAGGTTATTGTATGACAATTAAATTTTTAACATCTTTCCCTTTAAATTTCCATTGGAATTAATCTGATGCAGGCATTCAATTGTCCTTTTTTGATAGTGTTCATTAAATGAATGTCTTAAAACTCTATCAGGGACTGTTTTGAGGGTGAAATAGTGTGGTATTAATAATACAGCCAGATCAATAAGTGTAGAACAAATTTATCCCCTAGTACCCTAGTACTTTTCATCACCTTTAATTCCTCTATACATTCAGTAGAAATTATTGCATTTCTCTTCAACAAACTGAAAATTCTAATTTGACTGATTTATCCAGGTTTTCCTGAAGCATGAAGCTTATTTTTCAAAGTACACCTTTTCATTTTATATGGGTAAATAACTGTCACTCTCTTCAACTAATATCCATAATTGTGAGCTTGTTTCTGATTGTCTTGTCAGATTCCCTACTGCAGTAATTGTAAGCATTATTCAATCTCTAGGATGAGAATACAAGCAAACCCTTGAAACAGCACAGTAGGAGATGAGATAATGATCTCAAGATTTGTAAACCATGGTTTCTAGATCTTTTAAATGTTTTCTCAAAATGCCTCAGCTTTGCCCCAATGTGTACATGCATTATAGTAGGAGATGATTAGCATAGCACAGTGGCTCTGGTACTATTACTTAGAATACTGAACACCTGAATAGTAATTGGGCAAAATAGTGTAGATTATTTAAATAAATGTTTATGCTTTTCTTAAAAATATCATCCACAAATCTAGACAGACACTCTTCCATTCCTGGGAAGAGAACAATGTTGTGGTACATAAAGCTCAGCTCTGACAACTTTGCTTCCCTGCTCAAAAACAGTCAATTCCATAAGGCACACATTTTTTCCTTATTTTAACATTTCTGAACATGAGAAGAGTCTCACAATTACCATTTGTTCAGCATGATTCTTTCCTTGCAGCTCAGTTTCTCCTGTCATTTGTCTGTTTACTGTTTTTTTTTTTATTTTGCTTTGTCTAATCTGCTATTAAGACCACCCGATGTCATTTTTCTTTGAGAATTGTGTTCAACTCAAGAAGTTCCATTTGATACTTTTTGATACATAACTTTTTTTCTCCTTGTTATGTTCATATTTTCTTTAAATTCCTTGAGCACATCTATTATAGTTATTTTAAAGTTCTTGTCTTCTAATTCCACCACCTCTGACATTTCTGGTTCTGTTCCTATTGAATGATTTTCCTCATCATTATGGATCACATTTTTATGATATTTGCATTTCCAGTAATTTTTATTTGATGCTATGCATTTTAATTCCTATATTGTTAAATGTCTATATATTTTTTGTCTTTAAAAATTGTTCCATGTTCTTTCTTTTTTCCTTTTTTATTTGTTTCTTTTATTTTACTTTTTTTGCATGTGTATCAGTTACTTGCAAGTCATCTTAGCCTGGTACCTATCTCTTTTTGTCCTCAAATCTATGAGATTACTGATGTCTGGGTTTTCCCTCCTTGTTATTCATTCTGGAAAGTGATTCCAGGCTGACAAGCCAGGGTGACCGTAGGTCCCAACTCATTAGTTCTCTTATAGTTCACTTTCTAGTACTGTCTGAATATGATTGTTTCATATATTTTGTCCAACATCCTAGATTAGGTTGTGAGGGAAAGTAGTGTATCAGTTACTCTTTTATGGGCAAAGGCAGAAGTCCTCAATATGGTTTTAACAGATAAGGGTTTTTGGCTTGATGATAATTCCCCATCAGCAACCGGGCATCATTGTTTCTATTCCTTCTTGTATGTAGTGTTATTGGCGTCAACCAGAATTTTGTTTCTTTATAAGTATCTTTTTAAATTATCTTTTAAAAAATTTAAACTATTTTCTTCAATTATCTGATGTTTCTTTCCAATGCAAATTGTTAAAAAAAAAAAAACACACACACACAGAACAAAGCAAAACAAAATAACACTCCTCTCCTAGTCATTTGCCTTTTTGCTTTCTAATATTTTTCATTCCCTACCCCTACCCTGTTTTGGGTTTTTTCAATACTTCTATCCAGAAGATTTATGATTGGAGTTGGCCAGTGGGAGGCCCTGTTGAGGGGAAATAAAGAAGAAGCCAGTGAATTCACCTCCCTACTCATTGTTTCAGCTATTGTCCCAGACCACGATAACATTTTGTCCTTGGCTCCAATTCTTGCAGAAAACTCCTACTTCTTTGACTTCTGCTCATCAATATATTTTCCTTAATCTGCTATTTTGAAACCAGCATGGGTACTGATATTTTGCAACCATAACAATCAAAGACATTTATATTTGTCTTAGATTATCTGATATGGCACTGAACAATTAGAGTATTATAATAATTTTATATTAATATGGAAAAGTAATTGATGACATTTTTCTTAATTCTTGTCTATATTTAAAATGGGAGAAAAATGCTATTTACAAAACATATTGCACACATTTTCACATCCTTAAGAGAGTTGGTTTCTTTATAGCATTTTAAAATAAAAACTGTAAGTTATTCTTTAGTCCATCAGGCCATTATTTTCTGGAGTGATTAATCCCTTCTACTGAGTATCAATAATTCCTTTCAATTTTACTAAAACATTTTTATCAATGGCACATTATAACAAAGACTAAATAGGTTCTGAATACTTGCTCCATTTTTTAAGATAACTTTAAGAAGTATTTAAAGTTTTCCAAAAAATTATATGTCTTATAGAAAATTGAAGCAAATTAATACTTGGTACTTATTATAATTATACTTATAAAGATATCCTGGAATTCTATTAAAATTTGTGAATATTACCGACAGCTTATAATTTGATAAATATAATAAACAACAAAAGAACAGAGAAACACAAAATAATCATCCAATATCCTTCTTTCCAAAATCTCAAAGAGATCATTATTGTTATCGTATTTGCCTGCAACTTAAAATAAACACAACATTATATATAAACTTAAGATCCCTTTACCCTCTATTCAATTGCCATTCCTCCTACTGAATTTCTAGAATCAACCATTGTCATGAAGTTGGTGGATATATTTCTTATAAACCACTTTCCATACTTTATAAACACATACTGCAAATGAATGCTACTTAAAAAAAAAAAATCACCGTCGAGTATGCATATAATTTGTTTTTCTATTTAATATGCTTTCATAAATTACATTTATTTATACAAATAAATTTAATACAGATTTTTTAATTTTGCTGTATATTTTTATGAATAATTTATTTGTGCCAATATTGAAGAACCAGTGTGCTGGAGCTAGCTCCTAGAGACTGTAGAGAGTCCATTTTGTGCATCTCTTCTCAATTCCACATTAAGTAACATTAAATTGGTAATTTGAAGTCAGCAGTGGTGGAGTATTTACACCATGAAAACTGGCAAATACTACAATTAAGGCTTTTTTTTTCTCCAAGGAGCTAGATGTAAAGCATTCACCAGCATAGTACCTTGTGTACACATTGTTTCTGATATAATATTATTATAAACAACCCCAAATTTAATGTATTGGTGCAAGTATCCTTGATTATAAGAGTAATTCATATTAGGAAATATATCTCAAAATAAGTTATTGGGTTGTTATGTTGTTATGCTACTTAACAACTTAAAGTTTATTTGCAAATGATACAGTTAATTTGCTGTCAAAATTAGGTCCAATAATTTGCACATCCATCAGCAAATTTGAGAGGTCTTGATTTTTCTACATCCATGCCATCATTAGGGATTGTCAGGTTATTGTCATTATTTTCATTTTGGATTTCCATTGTTTTAATCAAGTATTTTATGGTTATATGTATGGCTGAAAAAATTTTATGCTCATTATTCATCCCAATGTAAATTACTCATTCATTTTCTCAGTCCATTTTCTATTGATTACATTTTTATTGATTTTAGGCATTCTCTCTCTCTCTCTATATATATATATACACACACACACATATATTTATGTATGTGTACATATATATACATATATTTTAAATAGAAAATTTTGTCTTTTATATTCATTATATATTCATTCTTCTAGTGCCCTACTTCACTTTAATTTTCTTTTCTTACATACACTTAATTTTGATATAGTCAGCTATATCATTCTCTTCCTTCCTTTTTGTGTGTTTTATTTGAGATTTGCCTGCTCAAAGTTTATAAATTTTTACTTTTGCAATGAGAGACTAATTTTGTTTCTTTTCAGAAGGAATGCTAGTTGTAGCATCAAAACTTATTGAAAATGTCTATTCTTTCTCCACAAATTTTAAATCCAACTCTTATCATGTGCTAAGTTTCTATTCTGTCCACTGAGCTGTTTATCTTTCTCTGTACCTATATACATTTTTGCCTATCACTCTCTAATAAGCCTAATATGAAGCAAGACTATTACTTCTTTCACTACGTTTTCTCTCTTTTAGTAATTACATTGGTATTCATGGACCTTTAGTCATCCATAAAAATTTTAGAAAAATTTTGTGAAGCTATGTGAAAAAAAATCCTGATATGATTTTAATTGAAATTTATTAAAATTGTGCTGAAATTATAAATTAATTTTGAGATAGTTTATCACTATAATATATTGATTTTTTCATATATTTACATTGTGACTTTTTCTCTACTGAGGTCTTTGGTTTATTCATAATTTTTGAAATTTTATTGATGTCATTCATTCACACCTTTTGATTTATTGTAATTTTTGTTGTTAATGAGGGTGATTTTGTTGTGCTATTGTTTATTGTTAGTATATGTGAACAATATTGATTTTTTTAATGTTGCTATTTTACCCAGAGTCTTGGTGAATTGTCTTATTAGTTTTACTATTTCATTGATTTCCTTGTAATTTTATATAATTATCAACAAATAATTAATTGATGTAATCAACAGGATTAGCTTTTGCTTTTAGGATTAGTTCTTCCTTACAATTCCTCTAATTTGTAGTTTTTTGGTTATTGGCTTTGGTTTTTGTCTTATTGCATTTCTTAGCGTCACCAGTATAATATTCAATGTTAAGCTTCATAAGATACATTTTTTTTTTCAATTGAAAATGTCAAAACTTCAAAGATTCATCCTTAGGTTTGCTGAGGTTTACTTAGCAAATACCCTTTTTGAGATTAGGGCACTTCCCTTGCAATGTTAGATTTGTATGCATTAAAGTGATTATTATTTTATTAATTATGTTAAATGTTTTCAAATGTTTAATGCATTATTTATTATGGCCATACAGTTCTTTCTTCCTTAACCCATTAAACACAATGGTGGGTTTGGGAATCCTTTTATTCCTGCAATGAAGCTTACTTTACTGACCCACTGTTGTACTCATGCCCCTTGCATTAACCTACTTGTCCACCATTAAACACAATGGTGGGTTTGGGAATCCTTTTATTCCTTCAGTGAAGCTTATTTTACTGACCCACTGTTGTACTCATGCCCCTTGCATTAACCTACTTGTCCTGGTTGGTGAACGAGAGCAAGAAGAGCACCCCAAACAACAGGCATCCTTAATGCTTTAGTCAAAGACTGTGATGAATTGAAGTTGCTTGTGTGCCAGGAAAGATCATGTTCTTTTAATCCATTCTTGTGGGTGTAGACCTATTGTAGGTGGGACCTTTTGATTAGGTTATTTCAATTGAGATGTGGCCCACTTCATTCAAGTTGGGTCCTAATCCTCTTACCTGGAGGATTTTGTTTTTTACAATTCACATCTGTGTTTTATTATACTCTGAAATATACAGGGATCTTGATATACTGAAAGAGTGCAAATAAATACAGTATTGAAGTCATTCTTTCTATGTACATGCTCAATTAATTCTTCAAAAAAACCCCACAAAATTATCAAATTACATTCAGAAAAAACAGCTGATAATTTACAGTGTCATAAGGTTTCCAATTTCACAATTAAAAAAAGGATAAATTGAAATTGGATATCATTTTCTTGCAATTTATGGAACTTTACCCAGACATGCTAAGACCCCCTACATCCTTTATAAAAAGATAAAACACAGAAAAAACACCCATGGAAGCTAAGAGAGATGGAAGCTAAAAGCGACAAACAAACATGCAGAAGCTCAGAGAGGAAGCCACTGAAGCCAGAAGCTGGAAGCATAAAACCTGGGAAAGAAGAACCAGTGGCCATCACCGTGTGCCTGGCTGTCTGACATAGGAGCCCAAGCTCACAGATAGTTGGCCTGAATTTGGACATTTTCACACAACCTTAGAACTGTAAATTTGTATGCTAATAAATCCCCATTGTTAAAAGCCAGTTCATTTCTGTTGTATTGCATTCCATCAGCTTTAGCAAACTACAACAGAGGCCAAAAGTAAAGTTGAGATATTTTATTTTTTCATTCTATTATTTATCTGATAAATAATGCCAGCTAGTAGGAAATGTGATGTCAATTCATAAGATGCATTTAAAACACCGTGATTCATGATTTAATATCACTTGACCAGAGTTCATGGAAGAAGTATATGGTGTATTGTTTCCAAAAAGTTCCCCAAATTAAAGTAAGGTTTCTCATATGTGTGTGTGTACGTATGTGTACATGTATGTATGCAAAAATCATCCTTTTAAAATAAAAGTACCATTCACTGTAGTTTCCTTATAATCTTCACTAGGGTGGTTTTACAATACCACCAACCTCAGAGCAACTTTAGAAGGGAACTCTGAGTTTCTTTATTGTATTTTTCTTTTTCTTTTTAAATACCACCAATGACAATTGATGTACTATAAAACTGTCTGTCTTTCACTACTTTCCTTATATTATTTTACTTTGTTAGGAGCTTGTTGTATATTGCTTTTTTTAAATTCTAAAAACAATTAAAACACCAATGACAATTGATGTACTATAAAACTGTCTGTCTTTCACTACTTTCCTTATATTATTTTACTTTGTTAGGAGCTTGTTGTATATTGCTTTTTTTAAATTATAAAAACAATTAAAATCTCCTGTTATATTTTGTTTCCCCTTTCTTATTATTAGATGGTGGTTTATCATTTCAATATTCTACTAGATTATTTTCTGTTTTACTTTGGATTTATGTGAGATTGCATTCTGTTTTTGGCTTCATTTTCAAAAATGCACTACTCTGATAGAACAAATAGGTTATACTGGTCTCCTTTCCTACTCTTTATTTTCAAAAATACTTTTTTATGAGATATATTTCTTGATGATTTATTTGGCAAAAATTCCTGGTAAAATTGATACTCTGTTTTATTTTGAGTGGAATGATTTTTACTATCAAAAAACTTCCCTTAATGAATATTATTTCTTCAGATATTTTATTCCTTTGAGTTGTTTATATTGCTTTATTTCTCCCAGAAAACTTTCCATCATATCTTTAAAATATTTTGGGATAAATCTGTTGTTAATGTAATTATGATATTTTCTTAATTTTTTCTTTAACCTTAGTTTATTGACATTTTAATTCTTTTTTTCTACTAGAGAATTTTTATGTTTTATTATTCTTTCTAAAAAATTTAAAAATTATTCCCACTGTTTTCATTTGTGTTCAAGCCCATAAATTCCTGCTTTAATCTTTATTATTTTTGCCTACTTCCTCTTGTCTTCTCTAATTATGGCTACTAATATATTCCAGAAGATTTATGTAGGTATTTTGTTGGCATTCATTTGCATTCGTGGAGATAGGAATAGTAGCAAGGGTGCACTTACCCTACTGACAGTGCCAATTTGGGGGCAATACACAGGTTTAAAGTGAGAAACCAGGGAAAGAGACCTTGTCCTTTGGGCTGTAAGCATTTTATAAACTTCATGGTTGGAGGAGCACACATATCTAAGCTGCTGCAATCAAGAGTTACTTGATAAGCCTTGTGGTTACAGCAATTTGATGTGGTACAACTTAGCTTTCAGATCATTTCTGCCTCTTTGGTGCTCATAACTGGAAAGGAATGAAAACCTTCCATGACCAGAGAGAACAAATGGATTCCAGTCATGATCTTTCACTCACTTAACTGTTAGTCTATATCTGATTTCCATAAAGCTCTATGGAATGTTGCCTTTCTTAGGAAACATTGTATGTTTATAATTGTACTGATCTCCTGGTTTTCTTTTTCCTTAATTTTCCACTGTTAACTTGGAAGTTAGGCATCCCAAGTTTACAATCGGTTGTCTCTACAATTTACTACATATATATTCACAGTTTTATTGTGGCTATCTTATTACAGTTTTATATTAATTTCTTTGTGTCACTAGCATTTGAATGAGAAGCTAATTTTTGTGTCTATATAAGACACAATTACCAAGCTATAATTAAATCAAATAATTTCAATATGGTTAATCAAAAGGATAGGAAGTAAAGCAAGAGGAGTACACCATTTCATAAAAAGACAACTCAAGGAAAAGAATGCAAGTGTAATTTCAAGATTTATTTTAATTTATTTTTTGCATAGGGACAAATTTCACATGAAAACTTCCTAATTGCTAGATTTGATTTTCACAATAAGAGGAACTATTTCTAAATTTTAAAATTCAAAAAGTTTACTTAAGTTACTTAGCAGTGGAGATATTGTAGGTGCTAAATATTGCTAGCTGAATCCATTGTTTTTAAATCTAGGTGATATAAACACCTGATTAAAGGAAACCCTGACTGTTAACATTTTATTAACTTACAGGTTTGTAAGTATTCAAATGCCTTCAATGTGTACCTGTTTCCCAAGATATATTAATATACAGAATAAAGAAAAATACTTTCTGATACTGTGTTGTCATTACATCAGGGAAGGCACACAATAAACAGTAGAAATAAGACACTAGTAAACTATATAATGTACTAGAAGGACATGCATGGTATAGGAAAAACAAAGCAAAGTAAGAGGGATTGGAAATGCCAAGGTTAAGAGGCATACCAGTTTGCATATATTATGTGTCCCAGAAAAACCCATTTTCTTTGATGCAGTCTGTGGGGACAGACATTTTAGTGGGATTAACCTGGAACATTTGGATTAGGTTATTTCCGTGGAAATGTGCCCCACCCAACTGTGGGTGATAACTCTGATTGGATAATTTCAATGGAGGTGTGGCCCTGCCCATTCGAATGGCCTTGATGAGTTTACTGGAACACTATATAAGCTCAGACAGAAGGAATGGGCTTGCTACAGCCAAGAGGGACCCTTTGAAGGATGCATAGAAGCTGAGAGAGTAGCTGCAGATGAAAGACAGTTTGAAGATGGCCATTGAAAGCAGACTCTTGCTCTGGAGAAGCTAAGAGAGGACAAATATCCCAACAGCAACTAAGAGTGACATTTTTGAGGAACTTCAGCCTAGAGGGGAATGTCCTGGGAGAAAGCCATTTTGAAACCAGAACTTTGGAGCAGACACCAGCCATGTGCCTTCCCAGCAAACAGAGATTTTCCAGACACCACTGGCCATCCTCCAGTGAAGGTACCCTTTCTTGATGGACACTTTATGGCCTTAAGACTGTAACTTTGTAAGCAAATAACACCCCTTTTATAAAAGCCAATCCATTTCTGGTGTTTTGCATTCCAGCAGCATTAGCAATCTAGAACAAGAGATGATAGGTTGCAATTTTAAATACTGTGATCATGTAAGTCTCATTGAGAGGTGATGTAAGCATAGATGGTAAGAATGGAAAGGAGTTATCCATGGGGATAATTGAAGGAAGGACATTAAAAGAGGGAACAGACAGTATAAAGACCCTGTAGTAGGGCATAGGTGGGTCTACAGGATCTAGAATGTAGCTGCAAAGGAGCGAGCAAGGGAGAGTGTGGTCAGGTTGGTAACTGGAGACTTTATCATGGAGGGCATGCAAGTCTTTGCTTTTAATCTGAAATAAGAAGCTCTTACGTGGTTTTGAACAAAGGAGGATATCATTCCATTTATGTTTAAAGAGATCACTGGCTGCTAGGTGAAGAATTTACCGCAGGGGGCAATAGTCTAAGTAGTGAGAGCCAAAAGGATGTTATGTAGATGAGAGATGATGGTATCTTGGATAAAACCAGTAGCAGTAGACATATTGGAGAAATGGTCTTATTTTAGATGTTTTGAATGTAGGACCAATGATACAGATTGAGAGACTGGATGAAGACTACAAGAGTCAAAACACAGCAGAAGATGACTTCAAGTTGGTCAACTTATATTTCCTCATATTATGAGACCTTGTTTTTGATTAAAAAATAATCCAAACTGTTCCACAAATGTTTTCAATCTATGTGTACACAATGAAACAAGAAATTGTTCTAAGATTATTATCTTTTGAAAAACTTTAAAATGATAGAATGGTTACATTTAATTTAATGCTATAATAGCTCACCTGATATCCCCATTGGATATATTATAGTGTCTGCCCTTTCCAGAATTGTAACTTCATTGTTTATAAATGAGCAACCAAGCTTCCATTCTTATTAATAAATATACTTGTTTGATAAATAAACTTATATATAAATAATCTCTCATTGTCACCTATGCATTCTCCCCCTCACAGATGTTCCTTTATCCAGATAATTTCCACAATGTGAGACAGGCTTCCTCCAACATGAGGGCACTCCTACTCTGATTATCCTCTGACAATTCACAGTTGGCAGGGATGCCTTCTTCCCTTTTCTCAGATTCTAATGCCCTGTGACAGATGCCCCCCCAAACAGACCTCTTCACACATCTTGGACTCTTACACATTGTGCCAGGCTGACTTCCAGCCAATTCAGACACCCTTCTCATATGGCTAGTGTTCTAAGTCCTCACCAAGACTAGCTCTCCTATACTACCCTCCTCAAACTCCTACAAGAGAAAGGAAGGAATGAGAGAGAAAGGGAATGAAAGGGAATAGAATGAAAATTTAAAAAGAAAATTAAAAATAAATAAATAAATAAATATCTGTGCTGCATTTAATAGTCAGAGGACTCATTGTTAAGATATTCTTGCTAAATTGATCTATAATAGGACACAACAAACTTTTTCTGTAACAAGCTTCATAGTAAAATTTTATGCTTTCCAGGCTGTATATTTTCTTCTGTCTCTTCTCCCCTCCCCTCTTTTCCTTCTCTCCCTCCTCCCCTTCTTCATCACCTCCCTTTCATCCTCCTCTTTAAAAATGTAAAATCATATTTATCTCATGGACCATATAATACCATTGTGGTTCATCTGTGTGATCTATAAATTCAAAGCAATCCCAGTCAAAATCCAAGAAAATATTTTTTTTACAAAAATGAAAAAGCTAAATTTAAATTTCATGTGGAAATGCAAAATACGTAGAATGACCAAAATGACTTTGAAAAAAAGATTACAGAACATTAATCAAAACCCTGTGGTATTGACTAACAAGAAAGCAAAATAGGTCAATGGAACAGAATACGCATCTAATATATAGCCTCATATATATTGATGAATCATTTTTGATAAAGGTGTGGAAGCAGTTCAGTAGAGGAATGATAGTATTTTCAACAAATGGCAATGGAATAATTAGATCCATATGCCTAAAAATGAATTTTAATCCATACTTGGCACTATTTATAAAAATCATTTTGATTGATTTTATATAATCAAAATGCATTATAGACCTAAACATAAAACCTAGACTAATAAACCTTACAGAAGAAGATGTAAAAGAAATCTTTGTGACCTTTTGTTACATAATCATTTCTTTAATACAGCATTAAAACAATGATTTATAAAAGCAAAAAATGACAATTAAAATTAAAACCTCTTCGTAAGACATCATCAGGATAAGTTGTTTTTTGTTTTGTTTTGTTTTGTTTTTTAAAGCACTAGATTGGGAGGGAATATTTGCAAAGAAAGTATTTGATAAAGGACTTATACCTGGGGAAAAAAAAAATGGAAATCACCTAAAACTCAGAAATAAGAAAATATGGAAAAAAACAAACCACCTAAAATTAAATAGGAAATGTTCAATAAACACTTAACCAGAGAATAATATGGATAGCAAATAAGCAGGTGAAAAGATGCTCAATATCACTAGCATACTTAATAGAATGGCTATAATTAAACAGACTGGCCATAACAAGTGTGGGTGGTGATATGGAGGAACTGAAATTCTCACACACTGCTGGTGGGAATGGAAACCAATAAAACTGCTATGGTAAATATATTGGGTATTTCTTAAATACATAAACATATACTTACTATGTAATCTAGCTATCCCACACCTAAGTATTCACCTAATGGATAAGAAATCATATCCCAGTGCCAGTATTTATACTTGAATGTTCACAGCAATTTTACTTATATTGGTCAAAAATTGGAAACAATTTAAACATTGATCAAGTTATTTGGACAAATTGTAGTGTATTTATGCAATACAATACTACTACTCAACAACAAAATGAAGCAAACTGTTGATGAAAGTCTGAATCCCCAAAATACCATGGCAATTGAAATAAGGCAGAAACCTCAGGTTACATTTTTCATTACTCAATTTTTATGATATTACTGAGAAGGTGAAACTACAGGTACTGGACCTAGATCAGTTGTTGCCAGGGTTCAGGAAGGGGGCATGTGGTTGACTGAAAAAGGCTACATAGGAACTTTATGGGGTGTTTGATGATATTCTATACCTTGATTGTAGGAGCAGTATGGAACTGTATCCACTTGTCAAAGTACATTGAATTGTACAATTTTAAAGTAGGAATTTCATTATATGCTAACTGTATCTCAATTAGGAAAAATGTGCCCAGGTTTTTCAAACAAACTATTCTGTCTCACAGAAATCTTCCATGTTACATTTTGCCTTCACACTTCTTTCTTCCTTTCTTTGTTCTGTTCCTAATAATATACACCCTTTCAACTCTCCCACTTTCACAGAATTATTTTAATAAGAAATAATTTTAAATTTCAGTATTCTCTTCTTGCACACTAATTTACCTGAAGACCCTATAGTGTGTTAGTATGTCAGATACTACCCTCATTACAATGTTATTCCCCATTGTTTTTTTAATTCATTTTATTGAGATATATTCACATACCCTGCAGTCATACCAAACAAATTGTACATTTGATTGTTCACAGTACCATTACATAGTTGTGTATTCATCACCAAAGTCAATCCCTGACACCTTCATTACCACACACACAAAAATAACAAGAATAATAATTAAAGTGAAAAAGAACACTGGGTGCCTTTGTTTCTTTGTTTCCTTCCCCCATTTTTCTGCTCATCCATCCATAAACTAGACAAAGGGGAGTGTGGTCCATATGGCTTTCCCAATCACATTGTCACCCCTCATAAGCTACATTTTTATACAATCATCTTCAAGATTTATGGGTTCTGGGTTGGGGTATGATAGTTTCAGTTATCTACCGCCAGCTACCCCAATTCATTAGAACCTAAAAAGGGTTGTCTATACCGTGCGTAAGAGTGCCCACCAGAGTGACCTCTCAGCTCCTTTTGGAATCTCTCTGCCACTGAAGCTGATTTCATTTCTTTCACTCTTCCCTTTTGGTTAAGAAGATGTTCTCCATCCCATGATGCCGGGTCTACATTCCTCCCCAGGAGTCATTTTCCACATTGCCAGGGAGATTCACTCCCCTGGGTATCTGATCCCATGCAGGGGGGAGGGCAGTGATTTCACCTGCCAAGTTGGCTTAGCTAGAGAGAGAGGGCCACATCCGAGCAACAAAGGGCATTCTGGAGAAGGCTCTTAGGCACAATTATAGGGAGGCCTAGCCTCTCCTCTGCAGCAACAGTCTTTCCAAGGGCAAGTCCTGTGGTAGAGGGCTCAACCCATCAAACCACCATTCCCATATGTCTGTGAGCACATCAGCAACCACGGTGGGTAAGTCCAATACCCCTGCATTCTCTACCAGCTCCTCAAGGGGGCTCTGCATATTTTTTTTCCTTTTTTTTTCTCTTTTTTTTAAATCAACTATATAAAAAATAAACAAATTTAAAAAACATTCAATAAAAAACATTTCAAACAGACCATAACAAGGGAGTAAGAAAAAGACAACTAACCTGATACCTACTTCCAACATGTTCCTACTCTACCCCAAGAAAGTAACTGTTCTAGTTTGCTAATGCTGCAGAATGGAAAACACCAGAGATAGATTGCCTTTTATAGAAAGGGGGTTTATTTGGCTACACAGTTACCGTCTTAAGGCCATAAAGTGTCCAAGTTAACATGTAAGTAATTGGGTACCTTCACTGGAGGATGACCAATGGCGTCCGGAAGACCTCTGTTAGCTGGGAAGGCATGTGGCTGGCGTCTGCTCCAAAGCTCTGGTTTCACAATGGCTTTCTCCCAGGACTTTCCTCTCTAGCAAGCTTGCTCCTCTTCAAAACGTCACTCACAGCTGCACTGAGTTCCTTCTCTTTGAGTCAGCTCATTTATATGCCTCCACTGATCAAGGCCCACCCTAAATGGGTGGGGCCATGCCTCCATGGGAATATTTCATCAGAGTCATCACCCACAGCTGGGTGGGGCACATTCCAATCAAATCTAATCAGCACCAAAACGTCTGCCCCACAAGAATACATCAAAGATAATGGTGTTTGGGGGACACAATACATTCAAAATGGCAAAGTAACCTAATATAGCAACATATCTGTGAACTTGTTCCTACTACACCCATCAAAAACTAACAGACCATAGTCATTCCTGGGCATTCCCAGAATGTTAAATTTACCCACAATAGCTTATCTTTTCTTATTGGATTATCGTTCCCCCTTCCTTAATTGCTCTCTATCACTAGTTCCCCTACATTCTACATTATAAACCATTTGTTTTACATTTTTCAATGTACACATTAGTGGTAGCATATAATATTTCTCTTTTTGTGTCTGACTTATTTTGCTCAGCATATGTCTTCAAGGCTCATCCATGTTGTCATATGTTTCACAACATCGTTCCTTCTTACTGCCAAGTAGTATTCCATTGTGTGTATATACCACATTATATTTATCCACTCATCTCTTGAAGGACATTTGGGTTGTTTCCATCTCTTGACAATTGTGAATAATGCTGCTATGAACATTGGCATGCAGATATCTGTTCATGTCACTGCTTTCAGATCTTCAGGGTATATACTGAGCATTGCAAATGCTGGATCGAAGGGAAACCCTATATCTAGTTTTCTAAGGAACTGCCAGACTGACTTCCAGAGTGGCTGAACCGTTATACAGTCCCACCAACAATGAATAAGAGTCCCAATTTCTCCACGTCCTCTCCAGTGTTTGTAGTTTCCTGTTTGTTTAATGGCACCCATTCTAATTGGTGTGATATGGTATCTCATTGTGTTCTTAATTTGCATCTCTCTAATAGCTAGCAAAGCTGAACATTTTTTCATGAGTATCTTAGCCATTTGTATTTCCTCTTCAGAGAACTTCCTTTTCATATCTTTTGTACATTTTATAATTGTGTTGTCTGTACTATTGTCATTGAGTTGTAGGATTTCTTTATATATGCAAGATATCAGTCTTTTGTCAGATACATGGCTTCCAAAATTTTTTCCCATTGAGTTGGCTGTCTCTTTACCTTTTTGACAAATTCCTTTGAGGTACAGAAACTTCTAAGCTTGAGGTGTTCCCATTTGTCTGTTTTTTTTTTTTTCTTTTGTTGCTTGTGCTTTGGGTATAAGGTCTAGGAAGTGGCCACCTAATACAAGGTCTTGTAGATGTTTCCCTATATTATCTTCTAGGAGTTTTATGGTACTGTCTTTTATATTGAGATCTTTGATCCATTTTGAATTAATTTTTGTGTAGGGTAGGAGGTAGGGGTCCTCTTTCATTCTTTTGGATGTAGATATCCAACTCTCCCAGCCCCATTTGTTAAAAAGAATGTTATGACCCAGTTCAGTGACTTTGGGGGCCTTATCAAAGATCCGTCAGCCATAGATCTGGGGGTCTACCTCCAAATTCTCAATTCAATTCCATTGATCAGTATGTCTATCTTTGTGCCAGTACCATGCTGTTTTGACAACTGTGGCTTTATAATAAGCTTCAAAGTCAGGGAGTATAAGTCCTCCCACTTTGTTTTCCTTTTTTAGAGTGTCTTTAGCAATTCGAGGCATCTTCTCTTTCCAAATAAATTTGATTACTAGCTTTCCAAGTCTGCAATGTAGGTTGTTGGAATTTTGATTGGAATTGCATTGAATCTATAGATGAGTTTAAAGAATTGACATCTTAATGACATTTAGCCTTCCTATCCATGAACATGGAATATTTGTCCATCTTTTATTTCTTCTATTTCTTTTAGTAGAGTTATATAGTTTTCTTTGTACAGGTCTTTTACATCTTTGGTTAAGTTTATTCCTAGGTACTTGAATTTTTAGTTGCTATTGAAAATGGTATCTTTTTCTTGAGTGTCTCTTCAGTTTGTTCATTTCTAGCATATAGAAATGTTACTGACTTACATGTATTCATCTTGTATCCTGCTACTTTGCAAAATCTGGTTTTTTTTAGCTCTAGTAGCTGTATCATCAATTTCTCAGGATTTTCCAGATATAAGATAAAATCATCTGCAGACAATGACAGTTTAACTTCTTGCTTTCCAATTTTGATGCCTTTTATTTCTTTGTCTTGCTGGATTGCCCTGGCTAGCACTTCTAGCACAATGTTGACTAACAGTGGTGATAGTGGGCATCCTTGTCTTGTTCCTGATCTTAGAGGGAAGGCTTTCAGTCTCTCACCATTGAGTACTATGCTGGCTGTGGGTTTTTCATATATACTCTTTATCATACTGAGAAAGTTTCCTTCAATTCCTACCTTTTGAAGTGTTTTTATCAAAAAGGGATGTTGGATTTTGTCAAATGCTTTTTCAGCATCTATTGAGATGATCATTTGATTTTTCTCTTTTGATTTGTTAATGTGTTTTAATACGTTGATTCATTTTCTTATGTTGAACCATCCTTGCATGCCTGGAATGAACCCCACTTGGTCATGGTGTATGATTTTTTTAATGTGTCTTTGGATTTGATTTCCAAGTATTTTGTTGAGAATTTTTGCACCTATATTGTGCCAGTTTGAATATATTGTGTCCCCCAAATGCCATTAACTTTGATGTAATCTTGTGTGGGCAGATGTTATTAGTGTTGATTAGATTGTAATTCTTTGAGTGTTTCTTTGGACTATGCCCCACCCAGCTGTGGGTGATAACTCTGATCGGATGATTTCCATGAAGGTGTTGCTCCATCCATTTGGGGTGGGTCTAAGTTGATCAGTGGAGCCACATAAATGAGCTGACATAACAGGGAACTCATTGCAGCTGTGAGTGATGTTTTAAAGAGGAGCTATAGCCAAGAGGGACACTTTGAAGAAAGCACAGAAGCTGCAGATGAGAGACAGTTTGGAGATGGCCGTTGAAAGCGGACTTTTGCTCTGGAGAAGCTAAGAGAGGGCAAATACCCCAAGTGCAACTAAGAATGAAATTTTTGAGGAGCTGAAGCCAAGAGAAGAACATCCTGGGAGAAAGCCATTTTGAAACCAGAACTTTGGAGCAGATGCCAGCCACATGCCTTTCCAGCTAACAGGTTTTCCAGACACCATTGGCCATCCTCCAGTGAAGGTACCCAATTGCTGATGTGTTACCTTGGACACTTTATGGCCTTAAGACTGTAACTGTGTAACCAAATAAACCCCCTTTTATAAAAGCCAATCCATCTCTGGTGTTTTGCATTCTGGCAGTGTTAACAAACTAGAACATATATTCTTCAGGGAGATAGGCCTATAGTTTTCCTTTTTTTTGTAGCATCTTTGCTGGTTTTGGTATTAGATTAATGTTAGTTCATAAAATGAGTTAGGTAGTGTTACATTTTCTTCAATGTTTTGAAAGAGTTGAAGTAAGATTGGTGTCAGTTATTTTTGGAAATTTTGGTAGAAGTCCTCTGTGAAGCCATCTGGCCCTGGGCATTCATTTGTGGGAAGTTTTTGATGACTGAATCCCTTTACTTGTGATTGGTTGGTTGAGGTCTTCTGTTTCTTCTCTGGTCAGTCTAAGTTGTTCATATGTTTCCAGGAAATTGTCCATTTCCTCTACATTATCTAGTTTGTTGGCATACAGTTGTTCATATTATCCTCTTATAATTTTTTTTCTTGAATTTCTTCAGGATCTGCAGTAATGTTAACTTTCTCATTCATTATTTTGTTTATATGGGTCTTCTCTCTTTTTGATTCTGTCAGTATAGCTAGGGCCTTGTCAATCTTGTTGATCTTCTCAAAGAACCAACTTTTGGTGCTAATTATCCTATTGTTTCTTTGTTCTCTATGTCCTTTATTTCTGCTTTCATCCTTGTTATTTCTTTCTTCTACTTGGTTTAGGATTGGTTTGTTGTTCATTTTCTAACTCCTTCAATTGATCCATTTGTTCTCTGATTTTGGCTTTCTTCCTTTTTAATATATGTGTTTAGTGCTATAAATTTCCCCCTCAGTACTGATTTGCTACATCCCATAGGTTTTGGTATATTGTGTTCTCATTTTCATTCATCTGAACATATTTAGCAATTTCTCTTGCTACTTCTTCTTTAACCCGTGGATTGTTTAGGAGTGTGCTGTTTAACCTCCAGGTATTTGTGAATTTTCTAAGTCTCTGATGGTTATTGACATCTGATTGTATTCCACTGTGGTCAGAGAATGTGCTTTGAATAATTTCAATTTTTTTAAAATTTATTGAGGCTTGTTTTATGTCCCAGCATATGATCTGTTCTGGAGAAAGTTCCATGAGCATTAGAGAAGAAGCTGTATCCTGGTGATTTGGGATGTAATATTCTATATATGTCTGTTAAATCCAATTCAATTATCAGATTGTTTAGATTTTCAATTTTCTTATTGGTCTTCTGTCTGGTTTATCTATCTATAGGAGAGAGTGATGTGTTGAAATCTTCTACAATTATTGTGGAAACATCAATTGCTTCCTTTAGTTTTGCCAGTGTTTGTCTCATGTATTTTGTGCACCTTGATTGAGTGCATAATCATTTATGATTGTTATTTCTTCTTGTTGAATTGCCCTTTTATTAGTATGTAGTGGCCTTCTTTGTCTCTCATAACATCTTTGCATGTAAAGTCTACTTTATCTGAGATTAATATTGCTACTTCTGCTTTCTTTTGGCTGTAGCTTGCATGAAATATTTTTTTCCATCCTTTCACTTTCAATTCTTTGTGTCCCTGTGTCTAAGATGAGTCTCTTGTATGCAACATATTGATGGTTCATTTTTTTTTTTGATCCATTCTGCAAATCTATATCTTGTAATTGGGGAGTTTAATCCATTTACATTCAACGTTACAGCTGTGAAGGCATTTCTTGAATCAGCCTTCTTATCTTTGGTTTATGTTTGTCATATATATTTTTTCCCTCTCTCTATTAATGTCCTTTAATGTACCCATGCTGAATCTCTTTAGTACTGTACCTTTCTCCATGTCTCTCTCTCCTTTCTTTGTTTCTCTGTCAGTAGGGCTCCCTTTAGTATCTCCTGTCGGGCAGGTCTCTTTTCAGCAAATTCTCTCAGCATTTGTTTGTTTGTGAAAAATTTAATCTCTCCTTCAAATTTGAAGGAGAGCTTTGCTGGATAAAGAAATCTTGGTTGGAAATTTTTCTCTCTCAGAATTTTAAATATGTCATGCCACTGCCTTGTCACCTCCATGGTGGCAGCTGAGTAGTCACTACTTAGTCTTATACTGTTTCCTTTGTATGTGGTGAATTGCTTTTCTCTTGCCGCTTTCAGAACTTGCTCTTTCTCTTCTGTATTTGACAGTGGTGTGATCAGAATATCTCTCAGAGTGGGTTTACTTGGATTTAATTCTATTTAGAGTTTGCTGGGCATTTATGATTTATGTATTTATGGTGTTTAGAAGGTTTGAAAAGTTTTCCCCAACAATTTCTTTGAATACTGTTCCTAGACCTTTACCCTTCTCTTCCCCTTCTGTAACACCAATGAGTCTTATATTTGGACATTTTAAATTATTTATCATATCCCTAAGGTCCATTTCAATTTTTTTGGTTTTTCCCCATTCTTTCTTTTGTTCTTTCATTTCTGTTCTGTCATCTTCTAGGTCACTGATTCACTTGTATTATGAGTATCCAGCATCTTTTTAATTTGGTCAACAGTTTCTTTAATTTCCATAAGATCATCTATTGTTTTATTTACTCTTGCAATTTCTTCTTTATGCTCTTCTAGGGTCTTCTTCATGTCCTTTATAGCCTGTGTCATGGTCTCATTGCTCATCTTTAGTTCTTTGATTAACTGCTCTAAGTACTGTGTCTCCTCTGATATTCTGATTTGGGTGTTTTGGCTTGGGTTATCCATATCATCTGGGTTTTTCATATGCTTTACAATTTTCTGTTGTTTTTGACCTTGGCATTTGTTTAACTTGGTAGGGTTCTTTTAGGATTTATAGACTGATTAAAACCCTTATCTCTAATTTGTCATATCTACAGCTTCATGGAGAACACTTTAACTAACCAGCAGGTGGTGTCCGTGAGCCACCTATTCCCCTCAAGCCAGTTGTCCCCCCTTTGTCTTTGTGGTGAGTGGGGGTGTGAGTCTTGTGGGGTCCAATTGGTGTACCAAGCTTGCATGTGTAGTTGGTTTTGCCCACCCTATATGTGGGGCATGTGTCTGGGTGGTTAGGGAGGGGGGCGGCTCTAACAATGAAATCTCCCTGGTTTTCCTGGAGATTTAAAGCTTCTGCAACAGTCTAATACCTCAATTCAGTTCTGCCACAGTTTTTCTCTGCCACTGACCTACAAGTACTTGGTATTGGCATATGGCCCCTAAGACTTGTGAGGGGGTTCCAGGCTTTGCACCTCCAGGTCCTCTGTTGATGGATGACTGTGCTTTGTCACAGGTGGGCACCATCCTCCCAGGGTGGTTCTGGGCTTCAGGGCTGTGTAGGGAGGCTCTCAGTCTGCTGAAAGGATGGCTGAATGGGGTGTGTTAATTCACACTGCTCCACCTTCCTAACTGGGACAACAAGCTGAGGGTTCAGGGAAGGCTAATGTCCACACCTGATTTTGTGGTGTGTGTGTGTATGTGTTATTGGAGGCACTTCCCATCACTCTGGATTGTCTGGGGCAGTTCTGGGCCGCAGGGCCAGTGACAGGCAGGAGTGTTCCCTGTCCACTGGGAAGATGGCTGTGAGAGAATGCCCCCCTTTTCTTGGGAAGTTGTGGTATTTAGTGAATTTTCTCTGCCACTGGACTTATTGCCTTATGTCTCATAGCTCTCTTAGTTCTGCTGTTTTCTTGACTTGCCCAAATTGCAGGTTTTTGAGGCTTTCTGTATTGGGCTTCTTAGAGTAATTGTTTTAGAAAGAGAGAAAAAGATTAAAACAAAGGGGGGGCCCTCCTTGCAGATCTAATGGGTTATTGAAATGCTAAGAGACAAGGCAATTAGGGCCATTAAGGAATAGCCCAGGGGGCAGAGAAACCATTTTTTCTTCTAGATTTGCATCTGAGCCTGACTCTGCCTGAGCTCTGCTCTTCCCCATTCTATGCTCACCAGAACCCCCAAAAGCCTCCACTTTTATTTTGGGGTTTTTCTTGCTGTTTTTGCTATCCCTATCTCCTCTCCACTGGGCTGGCTGCTCCAGGATTCTCTGGTGTCTTGTCTCAGTCCATGTATGATTGGAGTTTGATTCAGTAGAATCAGTTTCTGATAAGGGCTGCAACTGCAGTTCTTCCTCCTCTTTCCCAGCACTGATGGCCCCTCCTCACACAGAACTGAGCCTGGAAGTAGGGGTGCTGGTCCCCTGGCTGTGAAAACTTACTGATTTTGCTGACCTCAGCAGTTGCATGTGTTCATGAGTGTTGTATGAAGTGTGCCCAAAGTCAGATTGCTCTGTGGTGTCTGGTCCTTGGAGTTCCTGGCTTTCTACCTACTATATTGGAGGAGTAGCTAAAATGTACACCTCACCACTCCACCATTGTGCCCTGCCTCCCTCCTTGTTCTAATTCTCAGTGACATATTTTATGATACTTTATATAAACCTTCAATATAAAAGTAAATTGCCTTGAGCTTGTAGTTCTATCAAAGAAGGATCCAATTGAAAAGAATTTTGACTGAGGAGATAATGAGAAGGCACTTATGCTTGCTTCTCCATTTTCAATATGGTACATGGGGATTTATTTTTTGAAAGATATGGATATAAAACATCACATTGCTGGACCATTTGGTAAATATGATAATTTAGGTTTCCAATTATTCATTTTACATTTTAATCAAATTAATCTTTTGCCTAAAGATTAATAAAGATTAAAGATTTAGTTTATAAAACTTAAGTTTTACATAGACCCTACTCCAGTCCTCTGTCACATAGATAGGGTAACTTTCAAGTGGAAAATTTAAAAATTTATAATAACCAAACATTATTTTTAAGACTTTATACATATGTGGTCAATGTTCATCTCCAGAGAGTATACTTCTATCTCCCCCACACTATGATTTCCAAAAGAAAAGAAAAATATAACAGTTCTCATACAGCTCAGAAACAACTTAAATATACTTTATTTTTCAAACAATCTATATATGTATCAATTAAAGTCATTATAGTTGGTGCTTATACATTTTATAGTGATGGTATTTTTTTCTGTAAACACATATATTCATTATTAAACTTTATTTTGAGATAATTGCAAAGATACATTTAATGGTAAGAAATAACACAGAATGATCCTATTTAGCTCCTCACATAGTTTAGATGACTTGACGTTTTAAAATCAGTGTTGGTTTATGTTTCTGTTTCTTAACTCATTTGATTATTCTTTGATCTGGTAATCTCTTTCTGTTCTGAAAAGTCCTTTAAAGGTTGGCACATGGTTATAAATTAAAAACTCCTATTGATTACCCTTAGCATTTTTTAGGAATATAGTTGCAGGTGTTTAAAGCCCTATTAAATGAATAAAAAACCCTGAATTAAATGAATAAAACTTTGGATTCATTTATTCACAGAAAGCTAAGAGTAGAGCTGGATTAATATTTGGCTATCTTTTTCCATCCCTCAATCAGTTTTCTCTATGTTGGCTTAATTATTAGGCAGTCTCGGGTTTCTACATTTGACCACTTATAGAACTAATGAAATGTTAATAGATCTCTTTCTGACACAAATGCTTTAAAGTCCAGAGTGGAAACTAATTTATTTCTATTTTTCTTTTTTTTTATTTTAATGTTTTTTGTTAACATACATTAAATGATTTTGGCAATCAATTTAATAGCTAAAACATTTTTATAATTAACATTAAGAAAACATAACTTATAACATGTAAATTTATAACTGGATTTATCATGCATCCAGTATAACTTTAAGAATTTTAACTCCTTTAATAATTATAACAACCCAACCTTCCCCATATAAGGGATGTCCTGTAAGATTCCTTGTAAGTAGGAAACCCAGTGCTGTTTACATGGAATAAGTCATTATATTAGTTTTTAAATCTTTTCATGTATCATTCCAGGGATTGTCTTCAAAAAATTCATGCTACCAAGATGACCCCAAGTAAGATAATATTCAGTGGTACATTTCAATACATGTAATGATTTCCTTGTGCCACAAAACATGATCTGTGTTTCATACAGAAAAATTTACTTACTCCTTCCTTTACTAAAAAAAAAAAAAAAAAAAAGGATGCCTGTATTTTTCTAAATCATCAATTTAAAGGAGCACAAACTTATTACTCTGCTATGGGTGCCCAATTTCTCTGGCCAGGGATGACAAAACTGGTTAGAGACAGGCAGCTCTTAATTGAATTATTGACCTTTTCTGTAGTCTCAGTGTCTCTGCCCTTGCTTTCTGCTGAAAACCACTATTTTAAGAGAGAAGAAGAATTTCTGCTATTGAAATGTCATTTTTCCCCCCCTACCCTTTCCTATTGTCTCTGTTTATCAGAATCAATCATATCTTCTGTCATTCTCCTTCACATTTGAGACACAGTTTATTTATTTCCTATCAGAGTGCCCTGCTTCAATGTATTATCTACATTCTTGCTCTGTTAATGCTTGAAAATCTGGGTTGCCTTCATGAGAATTTTGACAAAAATATAATACAAATTTCTATCTGCTGATGTCAAAGCAGTAACTTCACAAGTTAAACTAAAAACTTCTAATCCTCTAATGTAGTGACATTAGATATAATGTAAGCTTTTGAATTTTAAGAAGAGGCCAAAACACTTAAAAACAGGATAAGAACTATGGTGGGTAAGTTAAAAAAGATGTGGCTGAAACTGGGTTGGTATCAGTAGTTACATGGCTTTGAGAGCAGATATTAAAAGACACAGTAATTAGTTGAAAGCCATTGTCAGTGTCTTATCTGAATCTGCATTTTAGTGTAAATCCTGGATCTTGGAGAAGTTAGGCTATAAAACCATAACTTCTAGGGATGATGGTATGGGGAGTGACAGGAATCACTCCTCATCTAAAACAGCTAATTGTCAGGCAGGAACTGTCTGAAAGAACTATTCTGGGACTCTGGAGGCCAGGGGATTACTGTACAGTGTCAAGGGGAAAGCATGAGAGAAAGGCTAAGAAACTGGTAAAAACTGTGAGTAGCTCACTTTGCAGTAGCTGCTGATGCCCATCCCCTTTTCTCAAGTTGGGCCACCTCAGGGCTGGTCACTGGCTGCTGCAGCCAGAAAGAAAAGTGAATATCTTTTTTTCCTGAGGAACAGTGGAGCACAGCTGAGTGCTGACCATGGGTTTTGATCAATGAATTCAGGTCACAGTCCAGGTCCTGAGCTGCTGTCTCAGCCATCCCCAGACAAGGAGGCTGAAGGGCACCACCTGTGGGTAGGCAAGGAAAGCTCAGCTTCAGGGTGTTGACAAAAAAGGCATTTGGCATCTTTCCTAATGGTCTTTCCAGGATAAGCTTGTCTGTGTCCTCTTTGTGGGGCCCAGACCCTGTTTGGGGGGAAAATATTACCCTGGGAATGCCCTCTCTAAAGTAACACTCCTTACAGAATTTGTCCTCTAAGCAAAAGCAGCTAGATGCGATGAAAGGAGTATAAAAAATTATAGAGGCAAAACAAAACAAACAGACCAGATCAACATTTCTGGATAAGGAGCTGAGGAAAGGAATTTTTCTCCTGGGGGTAAAGCAATTTTACAAATAGCACAATCTTAAAAAATGTGCCACAATTCCAGTGCCAGAATCAAATGAGGAAGAGCTGAGAAAATCTGATTAGTTATACACAGACAATTCTAAAGGTCTAGAATAAGTTGAACCAAGTGTCAAAGAAGAGCCTTAAAAAGCGAATTAACAATAAAACCTTCAGAGTAAAGTCATCAAGGTAATATATGGCTAGATATTGGAGAAAAAATTACATGCCATGCTAAGAAACAGGAAAATATGACCTAGTCAAAGGGACAAACTGAAAAATCAAAGAAGAAACATAGTTTGGAATGACTAATAAAGATTTTCAAATAAATCTCCTAAAGCAATTCAAAGAGATGAAGAGAAATGTGGGTAAATAGATAAATGACATTAAGAAGACACTGGAAAATCTGGAGAGAGGAATTTACCTAATCACTGCTAGTGGGAAAGTAGAATGGTGTAGCCCATCTGGAGGGAAGTGTGGTGGTTCCACAGGAAGCTAAGAATGGGACTGCCAAATGGTTCTGCAACCCTGTGATTGGGTATATACTTGGAAGAACTGAAAGCAGGGACATGAAATGACATTTGCACACTGGTATTATGATGGCAGTATTCATGATTGACCATGGATGGAGGTGGTCTAAGGGTACATTGAATGATGAATGGAATGGTGAGCTGTGGTATATACATATAATGAAATATTGAGCAGCTGCAAGAAGAAATGAAGTTGTGAGGTATGCAACTAGGTATATGGGCCTTGAGGACAGTATGCTGTGTGAAATAAGCTAAAAATGAAAAAAAAAAAAAAACAGACATTATAATGCCTCACTAATATGGACTAACTATAATGTGTAAACTCTGAGAATTGAATCTGAAAGTATAGGTTATCAGGGGAAGGTTTATTGTAATTATTCCTGGACTGTAAGCTTTTACAGCAGTTCTCTCTATTCCTGAGTTGTAATGGTTATTTTTAGATTCTGAGACGCTGAGTTCTTGTGTATAACCTGGTTGGTCCCTGGAACTTCAGGTATCTGTGTGATGCCTGAGACTCAAAGCAAGAGTTTGGTAGCTTTGAATGTCAACATTAACCCATGAGGCAAATGTTAAAGGAGGTGAAAAAGAGATCAGACTTCAATTAGGGATATGAATGAAATGGACTTGGTTGGGACTAAGGTAATTCAAACTAAAGGATAGAGGATGATATTGACTGTGTTTTAAAACTTCAACTTATGTGTGAAACCAAAGGTAGAGATGCTTATTTGGTGGAAAATCTTTATTTTCTGTAGCATGCTATATAATTTATCTTTTATGGTCAGTTTATTTAAGCATCCTAATTACATTAGAGCCTTGAATAGGGAGTGAGATCTGGTTTTTTTGTACAGGTTGGTTTGAGGCCTTGGTACATGCCAGAATAATTTAGGCAGATGAAAAAAAAACTTTGAAAAACTCCCTTGAAGGACTGGGGAAAAAAATCTGGAAACATTAAATTTACCTTCCTGGGGAATTCCTTATACTCTCACATACACTTTGGACTACCAATTTAATAGGCCAAGCAATCAACCTTGGGGCTTCCCCTTATGAAGTCTGTCACTGCAAGGAGATGCTAAGCCTACTTATAAAATTGTGGGTAAGGGTCAACCTCAGGGAACCTCTTTTGTTGCTCAGATGTGGTCTCTCTCTCTCTAAGTGGCAGGTGGACTCATTAGCCTCCCCCCTACACAGGACATGACTCCCAAGGGTATAAATCTCCCTGGTAACATGGGACATGACTCCTCAGGTTGAGTCTGGACCTGGTATCATGAGATTAAGAAAGCCTTCTTGACCAAAAGGGGGAAGAGAAATGAAACAAAGTTTCAGGGACTAAGAGATTTCAAATGGAGTCATTCTGGAAGTTATCCTTATGCATTATATAGATATACCATTTTAATTTTTGGTGTGTTAGAATGGCTAGAAGGAAATACCTGAAACTGCTGAACTGCAACCCAGTAGCATGGATTCTTGAAGATGAGCGTATAACTGTTTAGCTTATATGGTGTGACCATGTGATTTTAAAGAGCCTTGTGGCTCACACTCCCTTTATCCAGTGTACTGATGGAGGAGAAGAGAAGAAAAATGGGGACAAAAAAGTAAATGAATAATAGTGTGGATGTGTTGTTTGGGGTGTTCTTTTTTACTTTTATTTTTATTCTGATTTTTGGTTTTATTATTATTATTTTTGGAGTAATGGAAATTTAAAAAAATTGACTATGGTGATGAATACAAAACTATATGATGAAACTTTGAACAATTTTTTGTACACTTTGGATGATTGCATGGTATGTGACTATATCTCAATAAAGTTGCAAGAAAAAGAAGATATTCGGTGAGCATAAAGAGGAATATGAAAGTATGAAAAGAAACATAACAGAAATTATAGGAAGAAAGGCACAATAGGCAGAAATATTTGAGAAAATAATGACCAACAATTTCCCATCTTTTATGAAAAACATAAGTATACATGTCCAAAAAGTGATGTACTCTAAACAGAATAGATCCTAATAGACTTAACTTCACACCTGGAACTACTAGAAAAAAAAAAGAAAAGAAAAGAAAACAGCAAAGTAATCCCAAAGCAAGCAGAAGGAAAGAAGAAACAAAACTTAGAGCAGAAATAAATGAAATTGAGGGGAAAAACACAACAGAGAGAAGAAACAAAATCAAACTGGGTTCTGTGAGAATATCAATAAAATTGACAAACCCTTTGCTAGACTGACAAGGAAGAAAAAGAGAGGATGCAAATAAATAAAATCAGCAGTGAGAGGGGAGACATTATTACTGACCCCACAAAAATAAAAGGAATCATAGGAGGATACTACGAACAACTGTAGAGCAACAAATTAGGCAGCTTAGATGTAATGGCCAAATTCCTAGAGTTGCACAAATGACCTATAGACTCTAGAAAAAAATAGAAGAATGCAACAAAAAAATTACAAGTAAAGAGATTGAATAAGTCATAAAAACCTCCCAACAAAGAAAAGCCCAAGACTAGATGGACTTACAGGTGAATTTCTATCAACCATGCCAAGAAAAATTAATACCAATCCTGCTAAAACACTTCCAAAAATTTGAAGAGTGGGGAACACTACCTACTTCACAATATTAAGCCAAAATCACCCTAATGCCAAAGGCAGATAAAGATGCTATAAGAAATGAAAATTATAGACCAATTTCTCTGATCAATACAGATGCAAATTCCTCAACAAAATATTTTCAAATCAAATTCAACAGCCTAGTAAAATAAATAGCAACCATAATCAAGTGTGTTTCATCGCAGACATGCAAGTGCACTCCAACAAAAAAAGTCAATGTAATATACCACATTACAATACTGAAGTGGAAAAAATCACATGATCATCTCAATTGATGCTGAAAAAGCATTTGATAAATCCAGCATTCCTTTCTTGATAAGAACAGTTTTAAAGATAAGAATAGAAGGAAACTTCCTCAACATGATAAAGGGAATATATGAAAAATTCTTAGCTATTATCATACTCTGTAGGGATCACTGCTATCTGGAATAAGACAAGGATGCCCACTGTCACTTCTGTTATTCAACATTGTACTACAAGTTCTAGCTAGAGCAGTTAGGAAAGGGAAAGCAATAAAAGGCACCCAAATTTAAAAGAAGTAGTACTTTCACTATTTGTGGATGACATGATCCTATATACAGAAAGCCATGAAAAGTTTACAATGAAGCTACTGGAGCTAATAAATGAGTTCAGCAAAGTGGTGGGATACACAATCAACTTACAAAAATCAGTAGTGTTTCTATACCCTAGTAATGAGGAATCTGAGGAGGAAATGAAGGAAATTTCATGTACAATAGCAACAATAAAAGTCAAATACCTAGGGATAAATTCAATCAAGGATGTAAAGTACTTCTATAGAGAATCCTACAAAACATTGTTAAAAGAGATCAAATAAGTTCTAAATAAATTGAAGGACTTTCTGTGTTCATGAATTGGAAAACTAAATATTAAGATGTCAAATCTACCCAAATTGGTTTATAGATACAATGCAATCCCAGTGAATATTCCAATAGCCTACCTTGAAGAAATAAAGAAACCAATTATCAAATTTATTTGGAAGGTTAAGGAGCCCCCAAAAGCTACAAACATCTTGAAGAAGAATGAAGTTGGAGGGCTCACACTTCCTGATTTTGAAATATATTAAAAAGCTACAATTGTCAAGCAGCATGGAACTGGCATAAAGATAGATATATTTATCAAAGGAATTGAATTGAGTGTCCAGAAATAGACCCTCACATATATGCCCAATTAATTTTTGACACAGCTGTTAAATCCAGTCAACTGTGACAGACTAGCCTCTTCAGCACATGGTGCAGGGAAAAGTGGATATCCATATCCAAAAGAATGAAAACAGACCCCTATCTCACACCTTATACAAAAATTAACTCAAAGTGGATCAAAGACCCAAAAATAAAAACCAGAAACACAAAACTCCTGGAAGAAACTTTAAGGGAGCTTCTTCTAGATTGTGTGCTATGCATTGGTATTTTAGACTTAAACCCAAACACAAGCCACAAAAGGAAAGAATAAGTAAATAGACATCCTCAAAATTGAACACTTTGTACTTCAAAGGTCTTTTTCAAGAAAGTGAAAATGCAGCCTATCCAATGAGAGAAAGTATTTGGAAACCACATATCTGATAAGGGTATAATATCCAGAATATATGAAGAAATCCTACAACTCAACAATAAAACAACAAACACCCAATTAAAAATATGCAAAAGGCTTGAATAGGCATTTTTTTTTTTCCAAAGAGGAAATACAAGTGGCTAAAAGACACATGAAAAACATGTTCAACATCACTAGCATTAAGGAAATGCAAACTGAAAAAAAATGAGATATTCACACCTTGGCTACTATTTTAAAAACTACAAACTACATGTGTTTTATAGGATATGGAGAAATAGGAACACTCATTCAATGCTTCTGGAAATGCAAAATGATGCAGCTGCTGTGAAAGACATTGTGGTGATTCCTCAGGAACCTAAGTATGTAACTGCCATATTATCTGGCAATCTCACTACTAGGTTTATTCCCAGAAGAACTGAAATCAGATACTTTAACAGACATTTGGACACCAATGCTTATAGTGGCATTACTCACAACTGCCAAAAGGTAGCAGCAGCCCAAGTGTCCATCAACTAATGAGTGGATAAACAAAAGTGGAATATCCATTCAGTGGAATATTATTCAGCTGTAGAAAGGAATGAAGTCCTGAGGCATGTGACAACATGGATAAACCTTGAGGACATTATGTTGCATGAAATAAGCCAGAAACAAAAAGAAAAATATTTTTTGATCTCAGTGATATTAACTAAGTTTAACAAGCAAACTTATAGAGTTAAAATGTAGAATTTAAGTTACCAGAGGATAGATTGCGTTTAGAAAATGTGGAATTTATGCTTAATTTTTATGGAATTTCAATGAAGGATGATTGCAAAGGTTTGGAAATGGATGGTGGAGATGGTAGCATATTATTGTGAGTGTAAATAACAACACAGAATTATGTTTAAATATGATTAAAATGGGAAACTTTAGGTCACATATATCACTCAATTAAAAATTAGAGATAAAGCATTAGATTGTATAACAGTGAATCCTGTTGTGGATGATGGACTGTGGTTAATAGTAAAAATATAAGAATGTTCTTTTATAAATTATAACAAATGTAAAACATATTACAAGGTGTTAACAATAGGGTGATACATGGAAAAATACACCATTAACAGTAATATTTTAATATTTTTTCAATTGTAACTAAGCACACTAATACAAAGTGTCAACAATCAGGGGCATATGGGAACATTGTATTTTTTACACTACTTTTCTGTAAACCTACAACTTCCCTAATTAAAAAAGTAATAATAATTATAAAATCATTTTACAAAAAGCCATGACCACAGATAGGGCAGAAGCAATCACTCTGTTTTTTCCTGTGGTGCAGGAGGGAGCAGATTTATTTGTTAACCCAAGACCTTGTCTTAACCACCTGTCTGCCTGGGGATGCATATGCAAAATTCTCAAAGACAACATCCCCAAGCCACTAGTTTAAGACCTATTTCTGAAATGAGAAATCTAGCAATACAGGTAGAGGTAGCCAGATTTAGTAGGTTGAGTTATTTAACCACCCCCCCCCCAAAAAAAAAGCACAATATATTCTTAACCCTAATCCATTACTGTGGGTGTGAACCCTATAATCATGACACTTTGAAGATGTCATTTTAGTTAAGCTGTGGCAAACTGAATCAGAAAGAGTCTTATGTCTATTCCTGAAAGCGTCCATAGATAAGGACACAGGGATAAGTCACTAAGGAGGAAAAGAAGCTGCAAGTCAATGGAACTCAAGAAGAGAAAGGAGAGGGCATCACCATGTGCGTTTCCACATAACTAAAAAGCTACGGACTCAAGGATCACTGGCAGCCAGCCTCAGAAAGCCACAGTCTACAGGCAGAAAGCATCACCATGCTGACACCTTGGTTTTGGAATAAATAATAAATACAATAAATAAAACAATAAATTCTTGTTGTTAAGCTCACCTATTGTGTGGTACATGTCTTAGAAGCCAGGAAAGTAAAACACTAGATGCAGGACAATTATGAGAGAATGAAACATGAACTCACTCCCACAGCCCTCTCACTCCTCTGCATACATAAACACAGGCAAAACACATATACACAGGCAACACCAATCATTTAGAGCACTGGGATTTTGAATTTATTATAAATACTTATTTTTTTTCAAATTTGGACTTCAGTATACCATTATACCATGAATGTATTGCAGTGAAAAGCTGAATTTTGCTGATAGTATGTGTGATGACCATAGAGATATGAATTGTGATTTTAGAGAAATTAAAAAGATTCATGCAAAATATTTTATTTGAACATTATTTTAAGACTTATTTTTCATTTATTTTCTGAATCTATCTTTGAAGTTAAGAGAAATTTTATGGATGTTGCTCTTGCCTCTGTTGAACATAGTATTGGATAGTATTTTAAAATAAATTTTGCATTACTTTTATATAAAAGACTACTGTATCACATAAATATGTCATAGCTCTATGCTGACAAAATATCAGTCTCTAGAGAAAGAATTCTTGAGTAAATATTTTCTCCCATATCAAATGAAAATAATTTCAAATTATTATATGAAATTATCATATAAATTTATGAGTAACATACTAAAGTCTTTTCAAATACTGGAGAAATCACAAAAATATATAGTATATTGCTTTTATGATAAATAAATTTAACTGCAGACATTTGTTTGTAAGGATAATATTAAACATTCTTTTTTAAGTTCAATGCTGTTCTTTGTGAATTGCATTATTATTGGTATCATAGTCCACCAAATAATAGTGGAATTTCATAGAAACTTCTTGATTATAATTATATATATTTATAGGAACACATATCCACATATACTCACACTCACATACCAACAAACTCAACCCAGCATATATACAATTACTGATATCAATACCTGTCTACTTCCTTTATGGTTTCTAAAGCTTTAAGGAAAACAGTGGACAATGTAGAGGACTTGAAAGTGATACCTGAGAACCATCATACTACATAACATAGTTAGAACAACTATAAATATGAGGAACAAAAATATAATATTTTGGTTTGGCCCCTATTTGCTTTGTTTTAACTTCACCCACTGTGATGGTTAGGTTCATGTGTCAACTTGGCCAGGTGGTGTTGCCCAGGTGTCTGGTCAAGCAAGCATTTGCCTAACTGTTACTGCAAGCACATTTGTGGCTGGTTAATAAACTGGAAAGCTGGTTTATTAAATCTTCAGTCAATTGGCTGCAGCTGTGACTGATTACATCAATGAAAGGCATTTTTTCCACAATGAGAGAATTCAATTAGCTGGATTTAATCCAATCATTTGAAGCCTTTTAAGTGAGACAGATGGAGGACCTTCACTTCTTCTTTGTCTAGCCAGAAAAGCATTTCTGGAGGAGTTCATCAAATGCCTTCATCAGAGTTGCCAGTTTGCTGCCTGAGGAGTTCATCATACACATTCATTGGATTTGCCAGTTTGCTGCCTGCTCTATGGAATTTGGACTTATGCATCCCCACAGTTGCATGAGACGCTTTTATAAAATCTTATATTTAGGTATTTCTTGTTGATTCAAATTCCCTAGAGAACTCTAACTAATACAGCCACAATCAAGTTTCCAAATAATTTGAAGATATTTCAGAAGCTCTTTGAGATATGCTTCATCAATTAGCCATCCATTTCTTGGCCTCTGTATGGCAACTATCAATTGTCTAGTCTACCATTCTCATTTTTTCTCTGTGCCAGAGTAACATCTAAGGTGTTGACATCTGCCAAAGGCATTGCCTTGCTATGGTGCTGACAGAGCTACCGCCCATGCCACCATCACTGATGACTGAATTATTAGTATGACAATAGTGTCTGTGCCCCAACTCTACTAAAATCACCACCACAAGGTCACTTGGCACTTTGTACTCTCAAAGTCCCATGGTAATTTTTGTTAAACCATTCATTTAAGTTTTGTCTTGTTCGTGAGCTTCAATCCTACTGTCCTAGGACTTGGCCATGAGTCCACTTAGGGCAAAAACTAAAGGGCAAAAAGAGTAATAGAGACCATGATTAGAAATGACACTCTTCTGCAATGCAGTTCCATCACTTTGATCAAAATATTAGGACTCATCCTGTGATACCTTGAAATGAATTGATTCCAGGATCAACTTCTTCCTTTATATAAACAGCACCCCCAGATGAGCTAAAATAATGTAGGGCCTAGAGTTGACACTCATGGTTAGCTCTCAGATTACCAAGCTTGAGCTCATTTGCACATTGACACACACACACACAGATACACACACTTACACCAACACACATACATATGTATAATGGAATTTATTATTATTATTTTAGAATTTTAAAAGAATTCTTTCTTCTTATTGATTTCTGGATATGTAAAAATGTATTCCCTTTGTGGGGAGAGGGTACTATGTTTTCCTTCATTAGTAGGTTATCTGGCAGCTGCAAGCTTTTTTCTCAGCTGCAGGCAAGAAGGAATTTTGATATGACAGAAAAATGTAGAAAACACAAATCTTCAAAGCTCTTACTTAATTCAGTGGTATTCTAAGTCTGAGGGAAAAACATTTCCTTTTAATTATTCTAAGAAATTATCCTCTTTAGAGGCAATTTGGCTGGAACAAGACAAAAATCATTCTCTTTTACTGACAAACAAAACGAATTTGTATTCTATCAAAAACACATTCTGGGGACATTTCCACTCATATGGAACTCTAAAGGACAATTTTAGAATTTAGGGTATCTCTGGACAAACTTAATGGATTTAAAATTTAATATGCCTGAAGAAAATGCAGTTTGGGGTAATCCTTACTCAAATGGGAGCTATCTTCCTTTAGTGGTCTGTAAAGACAGCTATGAAAGTTGATGCCACTCCGGACCATATAACTACATCAGTTCTTACACATAGATGACCTCAATTCCAGTTGCAGAAACTGGGCTGGGTCCTGAATCACTGAGAATGTCAAATTTCTAGAAAAAGTATTAATCTGTGAAACCTATACAGAGTGTGACAATTGCAGTGTCAAACATATATGTATTTATTTTTATGACATATATACAGACCTACACAAACACACACACATATGTCTAAAACAAATTCACTGTCAAAGATACATAGGCATCTCAGTGGCTGAGAGATTCCAAATGGAGTCGAGAGGTCACTCTGGTGTACATTCTTATGCACTATATAGATAACACCTCTTAGGCTTTATGTATTGGAATAGCTAGAAGTAAATACCTGAAACTACCAAATTCCAACCCAGCAGTCTGGACTCCTGAAGACAATTATATAATAATGTAGATTACAAGGGGTGACAGTGTGATTGTGAAGACCTTGTGGATCACACCCCCTTTATCTAGTGTATGGATGAGTGGAGGAATGGGGATAGAAACTAAAGGACAAATGGGGTGGGATGGGGGGGTGATTTGGGTGTTCTTTTTTCACTTTTACTTTTTATTCTTGTTCTGGTTCTTTCTGATGTAAGGAAAATGTTCAGAGATAGATTGTGGTGATGAACGCATAACTATGTTATCATACTGTGGACAGTGGATTGTATATCATGGATGATTGTATGGTGTGTGAATGTATTTCAATAAAACTGAATTTAATAAAAAAAAAGATAAATGGGCATCATTTCTGTGGGATCAGTTATGTGTAATTTGCTGCTTTAGAGAACATTTGGCTTTGATACCTCAGAAATTGATTAAAAAAAAAAACACACACACAAGAACAAAGGAAACAAACAAGCAAGAAGAAAAGGAAAACAAGATGAGACATTCTCTTTCCTTTTCAGGATATCAGTTACTGGAAACAGTCTCTATCCTAAAATGTATGTCACTTCCCACCAGGTTAGTACTTTTTGTTCTATGATATTCAACATTTTACTATGTATATAAAGATTAATGTTGATTATTTATAAAATTTCATTTATTGGCTAGAGTTGCTGGGTAATAAACATGTCCAACAGATTAGCTTCATATAATTTAACTCTCTACCATGCACTGAATAGTTAACAACATTGATCTTTTGCATAACTAAATGTTCCATGTGAAATTAAATTACTTTGAATAGATAGTGAATATTGTACAAGCTGAGCTATTATAAAGGTTTCTGGCGGCAGGTCAGCCAGGATGTTCAGTTAGTTCTTCTGCAACTTAATCTACAGTATTATTCCTATATATAAAGAGTTCTTTCTTGAGAAGCTATGTCAAGATGCCTTTTTAGCCTGGAGAACTGGAGTCTAAGCCATCTGGTCTTCAAAAAGGATAATTCTTACCAACAAATTAACAAAGCTCATGAGATACTTTAGGAACATGGTGATTAATCAAAGTGTTCATCTTAATTCTGCATCAAGCTAATGATATGATTTTGATCTTGCCTCAGCTTTTAAATATTTTTCATGGCTATAAATATGGATGTTGCACTAAGTACATGAGTAGTAATACTATTTTACCATTGAATCTATTCGTCTTTTTTTATTATTATTTTACCTGGTGTATAAAGTTATGCAGTCTTTTTTTTTTTTTTTTTTTTTTTTTTTTTTTTTTGTTCCTACTACATCCATCAGAAATTAACAGACCATAGTCATTTCTGGGCATCCCCAGAACGTTAAATAGCTTATCTGTTCTTCTTGGATTATTGTTCCCCCTTCCTTAATTGCTCTCTACTGCTAGTTCCCCTACATTCTACATTATAAACCATTTGTTTTACATTTTTCAAAGTTCACATTAGTGGTAGCATATAATATTTCTCTTTTTGTGCCTGGCTTATTTCGCTCAGCATTATGTCTTCAAGGTTCATCCATGTTGTCATATGTTTCACCAGATCATTCCTTCTTACTGCCGCGTAGTATTCCATCGTGTGTATATACCACATTTTATTTATCCACTCATCTGTTGATGGACATTTGGGTTGTTTCCATCTCTTGGCAATTGTGAATAATGCTGCTATGAACATTGGCGTGCAGATATCTGTTCGTGTCACTGCTTTCCGATCTTCCGGGTATATCCCGAGAAGTGCAATCGCTGGATCGAATGGTAGCTCTATCTCTAGTTTTCTAAGGTACTGCCAGACTGACTTCCAGAGTGGCTGAACCATTATACAGTCCCACCAACAATGAATAAGAGTTCCAATTTCTCCACATCCCCTCCAGCATTTGTAGTTTCCTGTTTGTTTAATGGCAGCCATTCTAACCGGTGTTAGATGGTATCTCATTGTGGTCTTAATTTGCATCTCTCTAATAGCTAGTGAAGCTGAACATTTTTTCATGTGTTTCTTGGCCATTTGTATTTCCTCTTCAGAGAACTGTCTTTTCATATCTTTTGCCCATTTTATAATTGGGCTGTCTGTACTATTGTCATTGAGTTGTAGGATTTCTTTGTATATGCAAGATATCAGTCTTTTGTCAGATACATGGTTTCCAAAAATTTTTTCCCATTGAGTTGGCTGCCTCTTTACCTTTTTGAGAAATTCCTTTGAGGTGCAGAAACTTCTAAGCTTGAGGAGTTCCCATTTATCTATTTTCTCTTTTGTTGCTTGTGCTTTGGGTGTAAAGTCTAGGAAGTGGCCTCCTAATACAAGGTCTTGAAGATGTTTTCCTACATTATCTTCTAGGAGTTTAATGGTACTTTCTTTTATATTGAGATCTTTGGTCCATTTTGAGTTAATTTTTGTGTAGGGGGTGAGGTAGGGGTCCTCTTTCATTCTTTTGGATATGGATATCCAAATCTCCCAGCCCCATTTGTTGAAAAGACCATTATGGCTCAGTTCGGTGACTTGGGGGCCTTATCAAAGATCAGTCGGCCATAGATCTGAGGGTCTATCTCTGAATTCTCAATTCGATTCCATTGATCTATATGTCTATCTTTGTGCCAGTACCATGCTGTTTTGGCAACTGTGGCTTTATAATAAGCTTCAAAGTCAGGGAGTGTAAGTCCTCCCACTTCGTTTTTCTTTTTTAAAGTGTCTTTAGCAATTCGAGGCATCTTCCCTTTCCAAATAAATTTGATAACTAGCTTTCCAAGTCTGCAAAGTAGGTTGTTGGAATTTTGATTGGGATTGCATTGAATCTGTAGATGAGTTTGGGTAGAATTGACATCTTAATGACATTTAGCCTTCCTATCCATGAACATGGAATATTTTCCATCTTTTAAGGTCCCCTTCTATTTCTTTTAGTAGAGTTATGTAGTTTTCTTTGTATAGGTCTTTTACATCTTTGGTTAAGTTTATTCCTAGGTACTTGATTTTTTTAGTTGCTATTGAAAATGGTATCTTTTTCTTGAGTGTCTCTTCAGTTTGTTCATTTCTAGCATATAGAAACATTACTGACTTATGTGCATTAATCTTGTATCCCGCTACTTTGCTAAATTTGTTTATTAGCTCTAGTAGGTGTATCGTTGATTTCTCAGGGTTTTCTAGATATAAGATCATATCATCTGCAAACAATGACAGTTTTACTTCTTCTTTTCCAATTTGGATGCCTTTTATTTCTTTGTCTTGCCGGATTGCCCTGGCTAGCACTTCCAGCACAATGTTGAATAACAGTGGTGACAGCGGGCATCCTTGTCTTGTTCCTGATCTTAGAGGGAAGGCTTTCAGTCTCTCACCATTGAGTACTATGCTGGCTGTGGGTTTTTCATATATGCTCTTATCATGTTGAGGAAGTTTCCTTCAATTCCTACCTTTTGAAGTGTTTTTAACAAAAACGGATGTTGGATTTTGTCAAATGCTTTTTCAGCATCTATTGAGATGATCAATTGATTTTTCCCTTTCGAGTTTTTAATGTGTTGTAATACATTGATTGTTTTTCTTATGTTGAACCATCCTTGCATGCCTGGAATGAACCCCACTTGGTCATGGTGTATGATTTTTTTAATGTGTCTTTGGATTCGATTTGCAAGTATTTTGTTGAGGATTTTTGCATCTATATTCATTAGGGAGATTGGCCGGTAGTTTTCCTTTTTTGTAGCATCTTTGCCTGGTTTTGGTATTAGATTGATGTTAGCTTCATAAAATGAATTAGGTAGTGTTCCATTTTTTTCAATGTTTTGAAAGAGTTTGAGTAAGATTGGTGTCAGTTCTTTCTGGAAAGTTTGGTAGAATTCCCCTGTGAAGCCATCTGGCCCTGGGCATTTATTTGTGGGAAGATTTTTGATGACTGATTGGATCTCTTTGCTTGTGATGGGTTGGTTGAGGTCTTCTATTTCTTCTCTGGTCAGTCTAGGTTGTTCATATGTTTCCAGGAAATTGTCCATTTCTTCTACATTATCCAGTTTGTTGCCATACAGTTGTTCATAATATCCTCTTATAATTTTTTTAATTTCTTCAGGATCTGCAGTTATGTCACCTTTTTCATTCATTATTTTGTTTATATGGGTCTTCTCTCTTTTTGATTTTGTCAGTCTAGCTAGGGGCTTGTCAATCTTGTTGATCTTCTCAAAGAACCAACTTTTGGTGATATTTATCCTTTCTATTGTTTTTTTGTTCTCTATGTCATTTATTTCTGCTTTAATCCTTGTTATTTCTTTTCTTGTACTTGGTTTAGGATTGGTTTGCTGTTCATTTTCTAGCTTCTTCAGTTGATCCATTAGTTCTTTGATTTTGGCTCTTTCTTCCTTTTTAATATATGCGTTTAGTGCTCTAAATTTCCCCCTTAGCACTGCTTTTGCTGCATCCCATAGGTTTTGGTATGTTGTGTTCTCATTTTCATTCGTCTCTATATATTTAGCAATTTCTCTTGCTATTTCTTCTTTAACCCACTGATTGTTTAGGAGTGTGTTGTTTAACCTCCAGGTATTTGTGAATTTTCTAAGTCTCTGATGGTTATTGACTTCTAATTGTATTCCATTGTGGTCAGAGAATGTGCTTTGAATAATTTCAATCTTTTTAAATTTATTGAGGCTTGTTTTATGTCCCAGCATATGATCTATTCTGGAGAAAGTTCCGTGAGCACTAGAAAAGTATGTGTATCCTGGTGATTTGGGATGTAATGTCCTGTAGATGTCTGTTAAATCTAATTCATTTATCAGATTGTTTAGGTTTTCAATTTCCTTATTGGTCTTCTGTCTGGTTGATCTATCTATAGGAGAGAGTGATGTGTTGAAGTCTCCCACAATTATTGTGGAAACATCAATTGCTTCCTTTAGTTTTGTCAGTGTTTCTCTCATGTATTTTGTGGCACCTTGATTGGGTGCATAGACATTTACGATTGTTATTTCTTCTTGCTGAATTGCCCCTTTTATTAGTATGTAGTGGCCTTCTTTGTCTCTCAAAACATCCCTGCATTTGAAGTCTATTTTATCTGAGATTAATATTGCTACACCTGCTTTCTTTTGGCTGTAGCTTGCATGAAATATTTTTTTCCATCCTTTCACTTTCAGTTTCTTTGTGTCCCTGTGTCTAAGATGAGTCTCTTGTATGCAACATATTGATGGTTCATTTTTTTTGATCCATTCTGCGAATCTATATCTTTTAATTGGGGAGTTTTAATCCATTTACATTCAACGTTAAAACCGTGAAGGCATTTCTTGAATCGGCCATCTTATCCTTTGGATTATGTTTGCCATATTTTTCCCTCTCTCTATTAATATCCTTTATTGTACCAATACCGAATCTCTTTAGTACTGAACCTTTCTCCAAGTCTCTCTGTCCTGTCTTTGTTTCTCTGTCTGTAGGGCTCCCTTTAGTATCTCCAGTAGGGCAGGTCTCTTGTTAGCAAATTCTCTCAGCATTTCTTTGTCTGTGAAAAATTTAAGCTCTCCCTCAAATTTGAAGGAGAGCTTTGCTGGATAAAGTATTCTTGGCTGGAAATTCCTCTCACTCAGAATTTTAAATATATCGTGCCACTGCCTTCTCGCCTCCATGGTGGCTGCTGAGTAGTCACTACTTAGTCTTATGCTGTTTCCTTTGTATGTGGTGAATTGCTTTTCTCTTGCTGCTTTCAGAACTTGCTCCTTCTCTTCTATGTTTGACAGTGTGATCAGTATATGTCTCGGAGTGGGTTTTTTTGGATTTATTCTATTTGGAGTTCGCTGAGCATTTATGATTTGTGTATTTATGTTGTTTAGAAGATTTGGGAAGTTTTCCCCAACAATTTCTTTGAATACTCTTCCTAGACCTTTACCCTTTTCTTCCCCTTCTGGGACACCAATGAGTCTTATATTCGGACGTTTCATATTATCTATCATATCCCTGAGGTCCATTTCGAGTTTTTCAATTTTTTTCCCCATTCTTTCTTTTATGTTTTCATTTTCCATTCTGTCATCTTCCAGGTCACTGATTCGTTGTTCAACTTCCTCTAGTCTTGTACTATGAGTGTCCAGAATCTTTTTAATTTGGTCAACAGTTTCTTTAATTTCCATAAGATCATCCATTTTTTTATTTAGTCTTGCAATGTCTTCTTTATGCTCTTCTAGGGTCTTCTTGATTTCCTTCATATCCCGTACTAGGGTCTCATTGTTCATCTTTAGTTCTTTGAGTAGCTGCTCTAGGTGTGTCTCTTCTGGTCTTTTGATTTGGGTGCTTGGGCTTGGGTTATCCATATCGTCTGGTTTTTTCATATGCTTTATAATTTTCTGTTGTTTTTGGCCTCGTGGCATTTGCTGACCTTGATAGGGTTCTTTTAGGGTTTGTAGACCAGTTGAAGTCCTTATCTCTAATTTATCAGATCTACAGCTTCGTGGAGTACACTTTCTCTAACTAACCAGCAGGTGGCGTCCACGAGCCACCTGTTCTCCACAAGCCAGATCTCCCCTGCTTAGCCTTTTTGGTGAGTGGGGGAGTGAGTCTTGTGGGGCCCAATTGGTGTCCCAAGCTTGCGTGTGTAGTTGGTGTTGCCTGCCCTGTATGTGGGGCGTGTTTCTGGGCAGTCGGGGAGGGGGGGTGGCCCTAACAATCAAATCTCCCTGATGATCCTAGAGTTTTAAAGCTACTGCAATAGTCTAATCCTTCAGTTCAGTCCTGCCACAGTTTGTCTCTGCCACTGACCCACAAGTCTTTGGTATTGGCGTATGGCTCCTGAGACTTGCAAGTGGGCCCCTCTTCCAGGCTGTGCACCCCGGGTCCTCTGTTGAGGGATGACTGTGCTATGTCGCAGGTGAGTGCCGTCCCCCCAGGGCAGTTCTGGGCTGCTGGGCTGTGTTGGGAGGCTCCCAGTCTGCTCAAATGATGGCTGAATGGGGCTCTGTTAATTCACACTGCTCCCCCTTCCCAGCTCTGGGACATTCAGCTGAGGTTGCAGGGAAGGCTAATGTCCACGCCCAGTTTTGTGGTGTGTGCCTGTTATTTGAAGCACTTCCGTCACACTGGGTTGTCTGGGGCAGCTCTGGGCTATGGGGCTGGCGATGGACAGGAGTGTTTCCTGTCCACCAGGATGGTGGCTGTGAGCGGACACCCCCCTTTTCTTGGGAAGTTGTGTTGTTTAGTGAATTTTCTCAGCCACTGGATTATTGCCTTTTGTCTCAGAGCTCTCTTAGTTCTGCTCTTGACTTGACGTGCCCAAATTTCAATTCTTTGAAGCTTTCTGTATTGAGCTTCTTAGAGTAATTGTTTTAGAAAAAGCAAAAAGGATTTAAAAAAAAAAAAAAAAAAAAAAAAAAAAAAAACGGCCCTCCTCAGAGATCTAATGGGTTATTGAAATGCTAATAGACAAAGCAACCAGGGCCATTAAGGAAAAGTGCCCAGGGCAGAGAGATCAGCCTTGCTTCGGGATTTGCATATGCGCCTCAAGGCCTGATCTCCGCCCTTCCCCTTTCTGTGTTCACCAGAACTCCAAAAATCCTCTGCTTTTATTTTGGAGTTTTTCGTGTTGTTTTTTTTCTATGCCTGTCTCCTCTCTGCTGGGCTGGCTGCTCTCAGAGTCTCTGGTGTCTGGCCTCAGTCTATCTATGGTTGGAGTTTGAATCAGTAGAATGAGTTTCCGATGAGAGCAGCCACTGCAATTCTCCCTTCTCCTTCCTGGAGCTGACAGCCCCTCCTCCCCCGGGACTGAGCCTGGCAGGGAGGGGCGCGGGTCCCCTGGCCGCAAAAACTTACAGATTTCGCTGATCTCAGCAGTTCCACGTTTTCATGAGTGTTGTATGAAGTATGCCCAAAGACAGATTGCTCTGTGGTGTCCAGTCCACGCAGTTCCTGGCTTTTTACCTACTTTCCTGGAGGAGTAACTAAAACATACAGCTCACCAGTCTGCCATCTTGCCCCGCCTCTATGCAGTCTTTTTATAACTCAAAATAAGATATTCACTTAAGTCTACATATAAATTTAAGTTTAACATTTTTCATTTTACCTAATTTATATAGAATCATATTTTGCAGTGTGAAGATTAAAATTGTACATTTTTCTGGAATAGTCAACAAATGATTGTTAACAATTTAGCCCTGTTAGTGCCCTGCAGACAAAATCCCATGTTTCCACTGCTATTCTAACTAGATGAAAACATATAACCCTAAAATATGCAATTACTTTATCTGTTCATGTTATTATATTAACAGTTTAAGCCCATGGTGGAGACTAGTCATGACACCTTTCTGTTTTGCTAGTGAAAATATGGGAAAGAGTGTCATCTTTTATTCAATCTTCTTTATTTCTTTGTTTGATTGCCATAACGTAACATGAAATGGACATAGATTTGAATAATGTACTCTAGTTTCAGAATAGAAAGTCTGAATTTCTCCAGTATTTAATCAGATTCTTGAGAATAGCCAGATAAGGAAAACAGGGATTCTTGTATTTTAAAACTTGAGGGGAATTTTGGCTTCAGGGTTTAAAAGCAAAACCCAAATTAATTCTGACTCATATTTGGAGATCTATAATTATTTGGCATCTGCCCACCATTCTCTACTAAAATCAGAATGTAGGATTCAGATAGCTACATCATTAAAAGAGGGACACTTTATGTTTAGCCTTCTTCAAATTGAAGCATTTTCATTTGATGATTTTTAAGTTAACTATGTATTGCCTGCTTTCTTCAATATAAAACTAAATAAGAAATACAACGGCTAGTTTATGCACTCCTCAAAATAAAAGTAATGAAATTGATTGAAGATGGTGATACCCATAGTGAAGAGAAATTTAAGAAATAAAGAAAAAAAGTTTATCAAAACTTCAATAAAAGTTATTAAGTCTTAGGAAAAAGATAATTAATATGCTAAAAATAAAAATAAACAGTTTAAATGACTGGGGGAACATATCAAAATGGCTAACATGCAAGTGATTGTAGTTTAAGTGGAAGAGAAAAGACAGAGTGTGACAGAAAAATACTAAGATAAATAATGGTAAAAATTTTCCCAGAATCTCATTACTCCCCCTGCCCCACTCCATGCACACACACAGACTAATGTAGCAGGTGCTGTATCCAAGCTGAGTCTATGAGCAAAACCTTGTTCTGCTTCCAGGCTATGCAGTAATAATTTGGTGCTCCTCCTGAATGCAGAGCCAGAGCTGAGGGTAACATGGGCTAGAGTCATGTCATATGAGTAACTCATAACATGGAGAGAGAACTGCAGAGGCTTTATAAACTAAATAGGCATTTAACCACAGTCCCTTAAACAAGTTGTTCCTGATAAAATAGAAAATTAATGGAGGAAGCTGAGTCATAAATAATAATACTCATATCTAGGATATATTCCAAAATTACTCTTCATATAACAACTAGGATAAGCTCAATTTGAATGGCAAAAGAAAATGTAAGACAACAATAATGAGATGGAGTATATGTTGGAATTGTTGGACAAGTATTGTAGAGCAGCTCTCATAACAATGCTTCAAAGAACATTTACAAAACCTCTTGAAACAAGTGAAAAACTTGAAACCTCAGTAGAAAAATTGAAGATATGAAGGAGAATCAAATGAAAACTTGAGAATTGAAAAATACAGTAAACAAACAACAACTGCAAAACCTTACTGGATGGGATCACTAGAATATTGGATATGATAAAGGAAATATGTTACCTTGAACTTAGATCAATAAAATTTATCCAATTTAAATATCAGAGAGGAAACAGACAGGAACAAAAACTGAGCCTCTGGGACATGTGGAAAAATAATAAAAGATCTAATATTTATTTAACAGGATTTACTGAAGAAGTGGAAAAAGAGTGAATGGCTTAAAAAAGTTTGTAAATATAAAGTCTGAATATTTCTTCTCTTTGGTGAAAGACATAAACCTATGGGTGCAAAAACCTGAGCAAGCAACAAACATAATAAACACAATGAAATTCATGCAATTACATGCCATAGTTAAACTTCAAAAGCTAAATAAAATATCTTAGAAACTAAAACTAAAAGAATACTAAAGAAAAAGACATTTTGAATGCAGCCAAAAGAAATGACATATTAACTATAGAAAATGACTTCCCATCAGAAACAATGGAGGCAAGAAGGAAATGGCAAAGTACTTTCCAATGCTCAAGAAAATGATTATCAGCAATGCATTCTGTTCCAGCAACAATTGTCTATAGAAGTAATGTGAAATAAAAACTTTCTCCTGTGAAAGACTAAGAGAATTTGTTACAAGCATACATGCTGCAACATAACTAAAAAACAGATCTTCAGACAGAAAAGAAAGATTATGGTTGAAATTTCAAATCATTAGGAATGAAGAAAGGGCAAAAGAACATGTAAATACTTGGTAAATAAAATACATTACTTTCATCTTCAGTTTCTAGAATTGTTTTTGAGAGTCAAAATTTATATATATATTACATCATCAGATGTGGCCATCAATGTAGAGTTAAGTTTTAATTATTTTTTTTTTATTTTGATATTTTTATATTATATGGAAGACAAACATGAGATTTATAGGGCAGAGACCAGAGTTACTCATTGTACCTTACAGCAATAATCAGCAATAATCACACCAGTTCCCCATGCCTATTTCTTCCATCTTCTGGAACAAAGTGATAATAGTCAAATATTTATGATTGCATACAAGATGGTTTCTTGAACCACAGGATGGTCCTTGAAATTATAAATCTGTCAGTGTATATAAGAGCAATACTACTGAGAAGAACCTAAGTAGTGGCTAGGAGAGACAGGGCAAAAAAGCACCTCCATGAAAAATACTAGATAAAAGCCAGAAAGTGACCCAGAACACCAGTTCGAGTGATGCACCAGCTGGACAATTTCTACTAAATCCACAGGGACCATGCACTTGGTGAAACCAGGAGTCTGTGTCCTGAAACGAGTGAGTAAGCCTAATGCAGTGTGGGGAAACAATGGGTTGGCATTTAGAGGTGGACAAGTTCTTTTTTTGAAGAACCCAAAAGCAGCTGCAGATATGGCAGTGAGAAATGCACAGTGAAGCATGGCAGGAAAGGGCTGTGTGAATGCCTCAATATCTGGTGTGGAAGATAGTCTTTTGCAAACTTGCTGCTAATTGTCTCAGAGCAAGGAAGGCAGAGGTAAGCCAGAAGGGGAAAATAACCAAGCCGCTTTCAGCCATCTTCCTGGTAGGCTGGGAATGCTCCTGCCTGGTGCCAGTGTCACAGACCAGAGCCATGCCAAAAAACCCAGTGTGACAGGAAATGTTTCCAGCAACACATGCACACACCACAATATTGGGTGTGGACAATAGCCTTTTGTACACCCACAGGTAATTGTCCCAGAGCTCGGAAAGCAGAGCTATGCAAAAACAGGGAAATTAGCATGCTCCATACAGCCATCTTTACAGCATGCTGGGATTGCACCTACAAGGTCCGGCAGCCCAGAACTTTCCTTGAGGGATGGTGCACACCTGTGACGCAGCACAACCTTCCTTCAGCAGAGATCCTAGAAGGGCACAGCTTGTAAGAGGTACCCACTTGGAAATCCCAGGGAATATATGCTAATACAAAGGACTTGTGGGTCAGTGTCAGAGATAATCTGTGGTGAGACTGAAATGAAGGTTTAGATTCTTGCAACAGCCTTAAATCTCCAGGAACACCTGGTAGGTTTGATTATTAAAGCTGCCCTCCCTCCCTAACTGCTCAGACACACACCCCACATTCAGGGTGGACAACACCAACAACACACCCAAACTTATTGTAGCAATTGGACCCCACAAGAATCAGACCCCCACATATCACAAAGTCAAAGTTGGGGAGAACTGATTGGAGGGGAACAGGTGACTAGTGGACACCATCTGCTGGTTAAAGCATATACCACCAAGCTGTAGATCTGACAAATTAGATATTAGTCTTTGAACATTCCTACATATCCTAAAAGAACCCTATCAAGTAAAGCAAATGCCAAGAGGCCAAAAACAACAGAAAATTTTAAAGCATATGAAAAAACCAGATGACATGGATAACCCAAACCCAAACACAGAAATCAAAAGATCAGAGGACACACAGTACTTGAAGCAAATAATCAAAGAACTAAAGGCAAACAACAACAGCATGGCACAGGATATAAAGGACGTGAAGAAGAGCATGTCACAGGATATAAAGGACATGAGGAAGACCCTAGAAGAACATAAAGAAGAAATTGCAAGAGTAAATAAAAAAAAACAGATGATCTTATGGAAATAAAAGAAATCATTCACCAAATTAAAAAGATTCTGGATACTCATAATACAAGACTAGAGGAAGCTGAACAATGAATCAGCGACCTTGAGGACCACAGAAAGCAAAATGAAAAAACAAAAGAAAGAATGGGGAAATAATTGAAAAAATCAAAATGGACCTCAGGGATATGATAGATAAAATAAAACATCCAAATATAAGACTCACTGGTGTCAAAGAAGGGGAAGAGAAGGGTAAAGGTCTAGAAAGAGTATTCAAAGAAATTGTTGGGGAAAACTTCCCAAACATTCTACACAATATAAATACACAAACCATAAATGCCCAGTGAACTCCAAAGAGAATAAATCCAAATAAACCCACTCCAAGGCATATTCTGATCAGACTGTCAAATACTGAAGAGAAGGAGCAAGTTCTGAAAGCAGCAAGAGAAAAGAAATTCACCACATACAAAGGAAACAACAGAAAACTAATTAGTGACTACTTAGCGGCCACCATGGAGGTGAGAAGGCAGTGGCATGACGTATTTAAAACTCTGAGAGAGAAAAATTTCCAACCAAGAATACTTCATCCAGCAAAACTCTCTTTCAAATTTCAGGGAGAGCTTAAATTTTTCACAAACAAATGGTGAGAGATTTTGCTAATAAAAGACCTGCCCTACTTCAGATACTAAAGGAAGCCCTACCAACAGAAAAACAAAGAAAGGAGAGAGAGGGATGGAGAAAGGTTCAGTACTAAAGAGATTCAATATTGGTTCATTAAAGGACAATAAGAGAGAGAAGGAAAAAATGTATCTGACAAACATAAACCAAAGGCTAGCATGGCTGTTTCAAGAAATGCCTTCACAGTAATAACATTGAATGTAAATGGATTAAACTCCCAAATTAGAAGATATAGGTTGGCAGAATGGATCAAAAAATATGAACCATCAATATGTTGCCTGCAAAAGACTCATCTTAGACACAGGGACACAAATTAATCAAAAGTGAAAGGATGGAGAAAATATTTCATACAAGCTACAGCCAAAAGAAAGCAGGAGTAACAATATTAATCTCAGATAAAATAGACTTTAAATGTTATGAGAGACAAGGCCACTACATACTAGTAAAAGGGGCAATTCAACAAGAAGAAATGACAGTCCTAAATGTTTATGCACCCAATCATGATGTCACAAAATACATGAGAAAAACATTGGCAAAACTAAAGGAAGCAATGGATGTTTCACAATAATTATGAAGGATTTCAACACATCACTATCTCTTATAGATAGATCAACCAGACAGACCAATAAGGAAATTGAAAACCTAAACAATCTGATAAATGAGTTGGATTTAACAGACATATACAGAACATTGCATCCCAAATCACCAGGATATGCATTCTTCTCTAGCGATCATGGAACTTTCTCCAGGATAGGCCATATGCTGGGATGTAAAACAAGCCTCAATAAATTAAAAAAAAATGAAATTATTCAAAGCACATTCTCTGATCACACTGGAATACAATTAGAAGTCAATAATCATCAGAGACTTACAAAATTCACAAACACCTGGAGGTTAAACAACACATTCCTAAAATAAATGGTTTATAATGTAGAATGTAGGGAAACTAGTGATACAGAACAATTAATAAAGGGGGAACAATAACCCAGTAATAACAGATAAGCTATTGTGGGTAAATTTAACATCCTGGGAATGCCCAGCAATGGCTATGGTTTGTTAATTTCTTATAGGTATGGTAGGAAAATTTTGCTATATTAGGTTATTTTCTTGGGGTAGAGTAGGAATATGTTGGAAGTAAAGTAGTTATTTTAGGTTAGTTGCCTTTTTCTTACTCCCTTGTTATGGTTAGATTGAAATATTTTTTTATTGTTTATCTTTTTTTAATTTTTTTTGGTAAGTTAATTTAACAAGAAAGAATTAAAAAAAAAAACAATGAAAAAAATATGCAAAGTCCCCTTGAGGAGCTGGTGGAGAATGCAGGGGTGTTGGACTTCCCCACCTCGATGGATGCTGATGTGCTCACAGACATAAGGGACTGGTAGTTTGATGGGTTGAGTCCTCTACCACGGGACTTGCCCTTGGCAAGCCTGTTGCTGCAAAGGAGAGGCTAGGCCTCCCTATAATTGTGCCTAAGAGCCTTCTCCTGAATGCCTCTTTGTTGCTCGGAGGTGGCCCTCTCTCTCTAGCTAAGCCAACTTGGCAGGTGAAATCACTGTCCTCTCCCCTACATGGGATCTGACACCCAGGGGAGTGAACTCCCTGACAATGTGGAAAATGACTCCTGGGGAGTAATCTGGACCCAGCATCATGGGATGGAGAACATCTTCTTGACCAAAAGGGGGATGTGAAAGGAAATGAAATAAGCCTCAGTGGTAGGGGGATTCCAAGAGGAGCTGAGAGGTCACTCTGGTGGGCACTCTTGTGCACAGTATAGACAACCCTTTTTAGGTTCTAATGAATTGGAATAGCTAGCAGTAAATACCCGAAACTATCAAACTACAACCCAGAACCCATGAATCTTGTAGATGATTGCATAAAAATGTAGTTCAGGAGGGGTGACAATGTGATTGGGAAAGCCATATGGACCATACTCCCCTTTGTCCAGTTTATGGATGGAAGAGTAGAAAAATGAGGGGGGGGGGGGCGGGAAACAGGCACCCAGTGTTCTTTTTTACTTTAATTGTTCTTTTTCTCTTCAATTTTTATTCTTATTATTTTTGTGTGTGTGGTAATGAAAATGTGAAAAATTAATTTTGTTGATGAATGCACAACTATTTAATGGTACTGTAAAACATTGAATGTATGTTTTGTTTTGTATGACTGCATGGTATGTGAATATATATCAATAAAAATGAATTAAGAAAAAACACAAACCAAATCAATCAATCAATCAATCAATAAAGGAAGCATAATTTAAAAAAAAATAAACAAAAAAACACAGTCATTGGATTTTGGGCCCAACCTATGCCAGTATGGTCTCGTTTAAACTTGATTACTTCTGCAAAAACCCTATTTCCAAATAAGGTTACATTTAGAGCTACCAGGAGTCAGGAATTGAACATATCTTCGTTAATCACTCTTTTACATCTCAATCCTCCTTGAGCTTCTTGGATACCTGTTTTCCCTCCAGCTTCTTTAAAATGTCTTTTTCAAGCTTATCCCAAGACTTCCTTTTAATGGAGCTCCATAATTTTAGTGATTCTCTGAGTTTTGTCTAATGTCATCTCCAACTTTCTACTCTCTCCAGTAATCTGACTACTGGACATCTCCACTTGGGAAATAAAATAGTACTTCAATATTAGCATGTGGAATACAAAAATAATCTTCTGCAATCAAAGAAGCTTCTGCCCCTCAATGCTATACCTTGAGAAATGTCTTCATCATCCAAATAACTGAATCAGGCCTGTGTGTCACCCTATCATCAGTTAATATTATAATTGCTGATGTATCTGTGTCCCACACCCCATCCAGCACTAGACAAAACTTCTTGAAGCCACAGACTACTTGTCCTTTAGTAATTCCTAATGTCCGAGTCCTGGAAATTTAAAGGATTCTTAAAATGGTTATCTCACTGTACATAGTTTGTAAATACTTTCTAATGAATAAATGATTGAAAACAAAAACAAAAAACAAAAAACAGAATAAAAAATACTACTGACACCCTCCTGTGCTGAAAGAAGAAAAGAAATGAAAGAAATCATTGCTCTTTATCCCTTTATACAAGGTTCTTCCATTGATGGACATTGGACATTGAACCCATAGATTGCTGAAAGGGAATTGGATTTCATCAAATGCTTTTGCTGCATCAATTGAGATAATCAGTTTTTCCCCCTTCACTGTATTAATGTGGTGTATTATATTGATTGTTTTATTTTTTATCACATTTTTAAATTTTGATTTTTCACATACCATACAATTATCCAAAGATCCAAAGTGTACAATCATTTGCCCACAGTACCATCATACAGCTGTGCATCCATCACCATATTTAATTTTTTTCAACTTTTTAAAAATTTTCATGACTCCAGAAAAGAAATAAAGACAAAAAAAGGACACTCCAATCTTCCCATACCACTAACCACCCCCTGTCCATTGTTGACTCATAGTATTGGTATACTAGTACATTTGTTACTGTCTAAGAAAGAACATTGAAATACTACTATCTGTAGTATGCAGTTTGCAATAGATATATATACATTTTCCTATATGCCCCTCTATTATTATCTTCTAGTTGTAGTGCCATACACTTGTTCTGGTTAATGAAAGAGATTTCTAATGTTTGTACAGTTAATCATGGACATTGCCCACCACAAGGTTCACTATTTTATACATCCCCATCTTTTAACCTCCAACTTTCCTTCTGGTGACATACATGACTCTGAGCTTCCCCTTTCTACTACATTCATGCATCATTCAACACTGTTAGCTATTCTCACAACATGCTATCATCACCTCTGTCCATTTCCAAACATTTAAGTTCACCATAGTTGAGCATTCGTCTCATAATAAGCAACCATTCCCCTTTCTTTAGCCTCATTCTATATCCTGCTAACTTATATTTCATGTTATGAGTTTACATATTATAATTAGTTCCTATCAGTGAGACCCTGCAAAATGTGTGCTTATGTGTCTGACTTATTTCACTCAGTATACTGCCCTCAAAATTTCTTTATCAACTCATTTTTAAGATGTTTTTTTTCACATACCATACATTCTGTCCTAAGTAATCAATCAATGGTTCCCTGTATAGTCACATATTAATGTATTCACCACCATCACCTCTATCTATATAAGGACATCTCCATTTCTTCCATAAAGAAGGAGGAAGAGTTAAAGAAGGTAGAGAGGCAAAAGGAAAAGAAAAAAAAAAAGAGAGAAAAACAAAACAAAACAAAACATGACAGCTAAGAAGCAACAAAAGGACAGAGCATTGAACTAAAGTAGAATAAAAAGACAGCATCACCAATGCCAAGAGTCCCATACCCTTCCCCTATGTCCCCCCCGCCATATGCATTTAGCTTTGGTATATTGCCTTTGTTATATTAAAGGAAGGATAATACAATGTTTCTGTTAATTATAGTCTCTAGTTTGCATTTATTGTATCTTCCCCCAATTCCACCTATCCTATTATTAACACCTTGCAATGTTGACATTCATTTGTTCTACCTCATGTAAAAACATATTTATACCCTTTATCACAATCATTGAGCACCCTAGGTTTTACTGAGTTATGCAGTTCCCATCTTTATCTTTCCTCTTTCCCTCTGGTGTCCCACATGCTCCTAACCTTCCTCTTTCAACCACATTCACAGCCATCTTTGTTCAGCGTACTTACATTGTTGCATTACTGTCTCCCAAAATTGTGCTCCAAACCTCTCACTCCTGTCTTTTCCTTTCTGTCTACAGTGCTCTCTTTAGTATTTCCTGTAGAGCAGGTATCTTGTTCACAAACTGTCATTGTCTGCTTGCCAAAGAATATTTCAAGCTCTCCCTCATATTTGAAGGGCAGTTTTGCCAGATATAGGATTCTCGGTTGGTGGTTTCTCTCTTTCAGGATCTTAAATGTATCACCCCACTTCCTTCTTGCCTCCATGGTTTCTCTTGAGAAATCTTCACACAGTCTTATCAAACTTCCTTTGTATGTGATGGATCACTTTTCTCTTGCTGCTTTCAGGATTCTCTTTTTATCTTTGCTGCTCTCTAGCACCACGAGGCTTTGCAGTTTGGGCCATGGGGGAGGGGGCTCTTGGCTCAGGTCTGCAGTTTTTACTTACAGATTTTATGCTGCGATCTTGGGCATTCCTCCCAATTCAGGTTGGTGTATGATGAGTGGACAGTCACATTTGTCCTCCCACAGTTATTCCAGATTATTTACTAGTTGTTCCTGGTTGTTTATTAGTTGTTCCATTGGGACTGACTAGCTTCCACTGCTCTCTATGCCTATTCCTCAACTGGCTTTTATAAAGGCAGTTTATTTGATTACAAATTTAAAATTTGAAGTCCATGAAAATCTCCAAATTAAGGCATCAACATGAGTATACTTTCACTGAAGGAAAGCCAATGGCATCTGGAAAACCTCTGTTAGCTGGGAAGGCAGGTGGCTGGCCTCTGCTGCTCACAGGTTGTATTCCAGCTCCTCTCTCATTTCCTGTGCATTCTTCAAAATGTTGCTCTTGGGGTGCTTTGTTCTCTTAACTTCTTTAGTGCAAACTCTGGGCTAACATCTCCAAAGTGTCAGAAAAGTCTGCTTTCAATGGCTGTCTCCAAATTGTCTCTGTCAGCTGCCCCCTGCTCCATCTGTTTGTGAGTTCTTTTATAGGACCCCAGTGATTAAATCAAGACCCACCATGAATGTGTGGGGGTCCATATCTCCACAAAAATAATTTAATCAAATGTTTAACCCACAGTTGATTGAGGCAAATCTCCATGGAAACACTCATTCAGTAGGTTCCATCCTAATCAACACTAATATGTCTGTCCCAGCAAGATTGCATTAAAGAACACAGCATTTTGGGGGACATAATACATCCAAACCAGCACACCACACAAAGTGTTTCATCTCAGTATTTTTTTTTTTATAAGTCAGTTAGAATATGCTGCTAGCATCAAAATATATTTAGGTCATAATTCTCCAACTTTTAATTGTTAGCATATAGTTTGTCAAGTCTTGAACAGCATTAAAATGTTACCTTAGTTATCTTAGATTCCTTGTGATATTGAGTAAGTGTATAGGCCATTAAGAGCAAATTCCTCAGACACTAGGACAACATGATCAAAATACATTTCTTTCACTAAGGTACATAAGTGTTTTAATGAACATCAAATTGCAAAGTTGAATGATACAATTAAATTCATTACAAAAATGTCATTGTCAACATGGTAACAGTTAATAAATATACTTCTAAGCTAATATATTATGTGGTACATTGAAAATAATGACATCCTTTTTACTAAAGCAGTCAGTGTAAGGGCTTTAATTGGTTGGTTGATGCAAGTGGCCATGATGTTAACGGCTTTGTAATTTAGAGTTAATACAGAAATAATTTTGAATAACTCACTTGTACTTCACATTTCAAATATCAAGGAATAAAGTCATAGTTTTCCAGAGATGCAATAACAAATACCCAACACTGGTTGGCTTAAACAACTGGAATTTATTGTTTCAGAGTTTTGGAGGCCAAATTACAAAATCAATTTGTCAGCAGGCTGTGCTCTCTCTGAAGTCTGTAGCATTTTGGTGGTGGCTTCTGACAAGTACACTCACTCATTCTCTGTATGCATCACACAGCTTCTCCTTCCTTTTACTGTGTATTAATTTCCTCTGCTTATAAGGTCTACAGTCATATTGAATAAAGCCCACCCTAATTAAGTTTGGTCTCACCTCGACTAACAACTTCTTCAAAGAGCCTATTTGCAATGGATTTACTTCCACAGGAACAGAGGTTGGGACTTATACATGTCTTTGTTCAGGACATGAATCAATCCAAAACAGGCTCTAATTTCAGTTCTTAATAATTACTTTAGGATAGGTAATAAGAATGGAGTTATTCCTAAACCTTCATAAATTCCTAGCCAACTTAGGTCAATTATTTTAATTTTCTTAGTGGAATTTAGCTGACATCCACAATATATCCTATAATTTCCAGTCACTTTGGGAATAGGAAACTTAGTCAAGTTGAAACAAACAATAAGAAGTTTCCTTTTAGACATTTCATTAGAATTTCATAGAAGGGAAACATATACTTTAAAATATACAGACAACTATGGAATCTTGTTAGATTAAGATATTTATTCTGCTGCTTTGGTTCATATATGAAATGAGGGATATAAATGAAAGGATGACTGAATGAATTGATGGATGAAAGAATAAAGATATTATATGTAAACAAAATGTAGTATTTTCTTATTAGTTTGTTCTGAAATTATCTAGTTGGTTCTGAAATTACCTAATGAAAATGTCCAGTATATACACAAACAAGAATTCATGAAAATATGAATAAACTGCTTTAAGAGTAGTTTATATTGTATTTCATGAAAGAAAGTTATAAATAAAAGAACAAAGGTATATGGTCAGGCAACTGCAATTGAGTGCTTCTCCAGCATGTTTTCAACTTTATAGTATGTCTTTCATGATTTTGTCACTATTAAAGACAATCTTTCTAAGGTCATTATGAATATACTTTCATTATTGATAGAAAGAGAAATGTAATGAAATTAATTTTCTAGATATTTCATGACTGGCTGCATGATAAAAATGCTTTAGTTTGGTATTCACTCAAGCACAATGAAATAGATATACTTGGGTGTTGTTCTAGTTTGCTAATGCTGCTGGAATGCAAAACACCAGAGATGGACTGGGTTTTATAAAGGGGGTTTATTTGGTTATACAGTTACAGTCTTAAGGCCATAAAGTGTGCATCAACAAAGGTACCTTCACTGGAGAAAGGCTATTGGCATCCGGAAAACCTGTTAGCAGGGAAGGCACATGGCTGTCACCTGCTTGCTCCCAGGTTGCATTTCAAAATGGCATTCTCCAAAATGCTTCCAATGGCTGTCTTCAAAATGTCTGTCTCAGCTCCAGCTCCTCTCTCAGCTTCCATGCGTTCTTCAAAGTGTCCCTCTTGGCTGTAGCAAGCTCACTGCTTTGGTCTTAGCTTTTATAGGGTCCCAGTGAACTAATCAAGGCTCACAGTGAATAGGCTGGGCCACACCTCCATGATCTAATCTAATGATCTAATCAGAGTTATCACCTACAGTTGGGTGTGTCACATCTCCGTGGAAACACTCAAAGAACAACAATCTAATCAACACTAATATGTCTGCCCACACAAAACTGCATCAAATATAATGGTGTTTGGAGGGATATAATACAGCCAAACCAGTACTGGTGTCAACCATAACCTGAATAAATTTGCCTTCTTTTCATAAAAAAAACATCTAATACTTGAGTAGATGACTTGCATATCCAGTTGTACTAGTACATAAGATTTGTGTATACCATAAATTTAACCATGAAGATTAGGTGGTTCTGAAAAACCTTCCCACTGAGGAAAAATAGAAAAAAACAAAACAAAACAAAACACAATTCATCTTACTAGAGGTAGCAAAGTTTTATATGATAAAGAGCAATTACCTGCCCTAACTTCGGGAGAAAAAAAATTAAATGCATTTAAATCCAGTACACATAGCCAGTTTATCCCGAAGATAATTTTCTGATACAGACTGAAGAGTTGCAAATCTGAACTGTTATCTTGGTGACCTCCCTGGACTAAGGAGCCTATATAGCCATGCTTAAGGCACAGAAAAGGACAACTTTGTTAAACCAATATAGGTAAGGTAAACTGAAAGTTAAATCACTCTCAAAACCAGACCTAGTGTCCTAGGTTGATTTGATATCTCTGAGGAATCTGCATCATGAGAGTGCTTACATAAAGCACTCAAAAGAAGCTGTAAACCTCAGGATTAATGTACCACCCAGATCATGCTTTCTAAATACCATCTTCAATAAAATGAATCAGGATTCCTTGAAAAAATTTTTGGTTCTGGGGCTGGGCCAGGGAAAATATAACATGAGCCTTGAGCAGCTTGTGGTATCAGAAAGCAAGTACTCAAAAAAGAAAGGGAACATGCCAAAGGAAAGTAGGAGACAACCTGACAGAGTTAACAGTGGTCAAAGCTGGTACCATTTGAGCAATAAAATGATTAATAATAGCACTTGGTTTTCACCCGTAAAACAAAATAAATACTTACAAGTCCTTATCGATGTTAGTAAAGGGAGATGGAATAAATAAATAAATGGGGAGAATAGGCAGCTTTTGCTTATGGACGAATTTTGAGTATTAAATATAAAAGGAATGCTGGAAATACAGACTCACCATTAGGCATACATCACAGTATAATTTTTGCAGGCAAAACCCACCAGTAGATATTACAATCAGTGGAAGAAAATTTGAGGAGGAATATAATATTTGCATAGTCCCAAAGTTCATAGGTTAAAATGGTAATTTTACAATGGAAAATTCCAGCAGAAACCCACTTAATCAAATGATGAAGTTTACAATTATTGGGAATAACATATCAAAACCATGCACCCTGATCTGGTGCACTGGAAAGGGGACAACACTATGGTATTCTTCCCCAAAATTAATAGCTTCAAACTGATCATGAGAAAACATCATAGAAACACAAATTTAGAAACATGCTGAAATTACCTGACCAGTATTCTTCAAATGCATCAAAATAATAAAAGACAGTAAAGCACTGAGAAACGAACATCAGATGGAGAAGGCTAAGGAGAAACCACAACTAAATTTAATAGGTAACCCTAGACTGAATTCTAGAACAGAGAATGGATGTTATTGGAAAAATCGGTGAAATTCAAATATAAGTCTCTTTCTCTCTCACATACATGTGTGTATTGACTCACACACACACACATACATATTAGATTCACCTGTTCTTTGAATAATGGTAGAACAGGTGCTATTTTCAGGAAAAAATTTAAAGGTAAGCAATATTTTCTTATTCTCTAAGAGTCTAACTTTGGTAAGTATAGAAATTTTAATTGATAAAGCCAGAGAATATTGATATCTTAGAACACTTGGAAAGAAGGAAATAACAGTAAGGAATAATCTGCCTAAACATTAGAATATTTGACTAGAGAAAATCAGGGCTTAAAATAATTCCCTCTCAAAATTACCTACTGATTTAGGCTTGTACTGTAAATAATATTATTTCTAATTTTTTTTCATAATATGCGGGTATAAGTGATGCTTGGAAAATTTCTCTTATCAGTTAGGAGTTTGGAGGTTATATATGAATTTGTGAAATCCAAAGGGAATTAGAAATGTAGGTCTTTATATCTATTAATAGACTGTTAGATAATGTCTTAGCTTTTTTTTTAAAGCAGAAGTATTAAAACTTACATTAAGAACTGAGAACATTTATGATCATCCAAAAAAAAAAAAATCACTCCTTTAATCAGTAGTCCACTCTGAATTATGGCTAAATTTCTTATACTCCTCAACATGCTTTGTGCCTAGACACATACGAGAAGAATAAATAAGTGGGTGACTTGGGAACACATGTAATTTTATTTGTGAACAATAGTTAGAAAGGCCATAGAAAAATAAGTTTATAATGGACTTAGGCCCCCATTCTATTCAATGAGGAAGCATTGTGAAATGGATCAATTTTGGTTGGAATTCACATGCTTTTTGTCCTAAAGAATAGTGTGTATTCAATGACTATCCCTTAGTATTTTTATTTATATTCTTATAAATGCAGTATAAATTAAATTTGAATGCATACAAAGCACGATTTCATGTGCTGTTTTACGTTTTCATAATCATAAAGAAATATTCAGTTATTCCTTACTGAAAATGAAGCAAATAGATGTATTTTAATTTCTGCCATAAAGTTGAATCCACTAGTATAAAGCACTATAGAGAAATTATCTTTTCATATATGTGATTTTAAATGTTTTGAAGGACTTTTTTTTTTTTTTTTAAGTTTGGGCTGTTTTCCAATTAACCTTCCATCTGTGTTTATCAGTTTCCATGCACTCTAAATCATTGAATGACTGACTTCTGACCTTGGATTTCTCTGAGTACTTATATTTGTATTAACCCTTCTATGAACTCTGATCTCTTAATTTCTAATTCTGGTTTATTCCTGATTTGGTATTAGTTTGGATTTCCTGTCACATTAATTTTGGAATGAGTAGACAAAAGGAATACAAATTTGACTAGGACTCTAGCAAAAATTTAAAGTCTATGCTTAAATATAATCACTATCATATACATGAAATGACAATTAAAGGATATAGACACATGAGACTGTTAATGAACTTGACCCTTCTTCTTGGCAAGAGTGATGACAGTCTCTTGTACAATTAGATTTGGCAGCATGATTAGAAAATAAGCTTGGTAAAATTATCCCTGTATAATTTTGCTGAGGTACTGAAATTTCCACAGGGATTTGCTAATTAAATTGTTACAGGCATGGTTGAGCAAGTTAACTACTGTGGTTCTGTGTGTTCAGGGATTCATTGTGTTTTATTATGTCAGCCAAAACTGATTACCAGAAGAGGGGTATATGTCATGATTTAAAACATTCAGTTTCCCTGGGGTTTGGTTTGATGTTAATAATTGAAGTTTACAGGCAAGGGCACTTTGTTCTTGTCTTATTATTGAATAAATGTTATAACGATTGGGAAGCTAGACTGCTTCCATTTATTTTTTCTTGATTATCTGATTAATTTTCCAAACTAACACAGTATCTCATGAAAAATATATAATATCTTTGGCTGATATCTATGACGCAAAACTGATACCTGAGCATCTTCTACTATTTGGATCATTTTCTGGCTGAAATAAAGGCTATTTGTGTTAAATCTGAGCACAGAGGAGGAGTTCAATATAAATTATTTAAGGATTACTTGGATACTTGGATATTGATGAGCCTTCTGGTAGATTGAATATGTGCCCCAAATTAGATATGTTCTTAATTTACATCCCTGTGGGTATAAACCCTTGGTAAATAGGGCTTCTTGAAGATGATATTATTAGTTAAGGTGTGGCCCAAGTGAAAGAGGGTAGGTCTTAATCTGGATTTTAAAGAGGACTCAGAAGTCATGGAATTGAAGAAAAGAGAGAACACTGCAATATGAGGAGAAAGCCAAAGAACCCAGAGGACTGTCTGCAGCCAGTACCAGAAGGCTGCAGTCTTCCAGGGGAAAGCAAGCCTTGCTGATAATCTGGATTTTAGACTTCTCCTAGCTTTAATCTGTGAGCCAATAAATTGTTGCTGCTTAAGCCAAAACTAGTTAATGATATTTGTGACAATGTCTCAGGCAAACTAAGACAACCTCCTTTACAATCATAGCAAACATTTCTGGAAAGAACACTAGAAATTAGCCTAACCACTACTTGCAGTTAATTAAACTGTTTTCATGGTAGTCAACATTTCCACACCTTCTAGGATTCAAGTTCTTGTTTACTAATGCTCAGTCTTCCTTTAATGTGCATTTATTTTACTCAGTTATATGTAATATTAGAATTATATTTTTACCATGCATTTAACAGTGTATATTTACATGCATGTGTGTAAATAAAAGCTGAATGCTTACTATTTATTTTTTTTTATTTTAATTTTTGTTGTTTCTCTATTTTTAAAATCAGTTGCCTTCTTGCTGCTCATTTATAGGAATGTATTTGATCCAAAACAAATGATTTGGTGCAACAAATATGACTAAGCCATATGTTAAAAAATTGCTTATTACATTTTTGATATGATATGATTTATGTACACAGTTTCTTCATTTGCTATTAAAATCAGATTATCTCTAACTGTTATATAATATATTCTATAATATATAATATAATAAATATTAATATATATTATATAATATATATTATATAATATAATAATATAAATCTCCAACTGAAAATTTCTAGATCGGGATGGATCTTTGGCGAGAGGAATGAGTAACTTGCATCTGTAGCAGATGCTGTTTAGACCCCAGCGTCAGCTGGCATTTGCTATTGTAGGGCACAATGGGTATTGGCTTCTTACTTCAAGCATCTACAACTCTGTCTGAGGGATTTCTCAGGTCACAGAAGCACATACCAGACGTGGGTAGAGCTAGAGGTGACAGGAAGTTGATGAATTAAGGAATGACCCTCAAAATTATTACAAATATGAATTGGCAAATACCCCAAATCTCTCACCCTTCTGGTGATATAACTCAAGCATATTCTATATTCTACACAGACTCACATAAGTACCCGGAGGGATTGGGATACAGTTGTCCACAGGAGGAACCTGCCTATTAATGCAACTCCATTGGCTTTAACTCTTTCCTCTGAACTTCCCATTCCCCTACATCCTGGGATGTCTTCCTAACTAAGCTGCTTTTATTTCATAAGTGAGTACTGCATTTCCTAATTGGAATCAAGTTCCTGAACAAGAAATTTACATCAGTCTCTTTATAATAACTGCTAGTGAAAGAGCCTAGGACATTTGAAATTTCTATGGACCAGAACCAGATTTTGCCCTTACAAATTTGTCACCAGCCACATTCTCCATTTAGTTATATTATAAATTTTAAATTTTCCATTTTCTATGTTTTTTTAGCATCTATAATCATCAAAGAGAAGCATTTATAATGTAGGACTTTATCTTAGTTTGTCAATGTTGCTGTAAAAAATATCACAGACTAGGTGGTCCAAGCAACAGAAATTTATTATCTCACATTCTTGAAGCTAGACTTCAGAAATCAATGTGTACGCAGGTCCATTCTTCATCTTAAAGAGGATAATCTAATCCATGTCTTCCTCATGGATTCTGGTGGGTGACTGGTAAGGTATGATGTTCCTTGCTTGTGGCACAACTCAATCTCTACCTTCATCACATGGCCTTCTCTCTTTGTCTGTCTTAAACCTTGAATCCAAATTTTCTCTGCTCATAAGGACACTTGTCATGTTAGTTTAAGAGACCACCCTAACTCCATGTGCCTCATCCCGATTAATAACATCTTCAAGTATCCTATTTATAAATATGTTCACTTTCACATTACCAGGGAATAGGACATCTACAAGTCTTTTTGGGGTACACAATTTGTGCCAGTTTGTGTGTGTGTGTGTGTGTGTATGTGTATATATAATGTCCCTCTGATAAAAAACATATCCTTTGATGCAACCTTGTGGGGCCAGATTGATTAATCTTTTTGATTAGGGTATGACCTCTTGATTGAATGTTACCATGGAGATGTGGCCCACCCAACTGTGGGTAATACCTTTATTAGATTATTTCCATGAAGATATGGACCCCACACATTCAGGGTGGGTCTTGATTTAACCACTGGAGTCCTATAAAGAGCTAACAAACAAAAGGACCTCAGAGCAGCTGAGAGTGACATTTTGGAGAACAGCTGAGAGAAACATTTTGGAGATGGCCACTGAAAGCAGACTTTTGCTGACACTTTGGAGAAGCTAACCTAGTGTTGGCTCCGGAGAAGCTAAGGGAGGACAAAATGCCTCAAGAGCAACATTTTGAAGAAAGCACAGGAGCTGAGAGAGGAGTGGAACACAAACTAGGATCAGCAGATGCCAGCCACATGCCTTCCCAGCTAACACAGGTTTTCTAGTCACCATTGGCCTTCCTTTGGTGAAGCTATAATTGTGTTGATGTCTTAATCTGGACATTTTCATGGCCTTCAGACTGTAAATTTGTAACCACATAAGCCCCTTTTACATAATCTAATCCATTTCTGGCATTTTGCATAATGGCAGCATTAGCAAACTGGAACACCATTCAATCCATAAGAGACTCTATGGACCCTATTTGGTCTAAATTATAATTTTCAAGTTTTGTTTTCATAGAAATTGGTTTCATGCTTAAAGGGAAAATCAGGTTTTTCTTTTTGCTTTTTTTAAATTGAGAGGTGTTTTATGTTTGATTCTCAGTGCTTTGAAGAGGAGACCTATCCTTTTAAATTCATTTTTATATATACACATATTGCAAATATGTATTATTTTGGGAGGACATATTGACCATGACAGTACCATATATTACATATGACAAATTAAAGTCAACATTTAGTGTTTAATTAGTATTTATTTTGTCAGCAACAGTATAAGGGAGTAGTTATATGTCTATCTAGCTTCTGATCCCTGCAAGGCACATAGTTTCTGGATGCTGTAGGCAATTCTTAACCATAGAACTTTCTGCTTTCTCATGTGAAAATACAAATGAAAATACTAGCTAAGTCATAGATTTGAGTGATTAAATGAAAACCTATGTCTAAAGTCTCTCTTTTTCTCAAGAATAAAATCAGTATAAGTACTTAGAGTTGACTTTAAGGTAGTCGGACTTAGTATTCATTGTGAAGTTTAAAATAACACACACACACACACTCACACTCACACACACACTGGAAAAAGCTTACATAAATAATGGATGACTGTCATATAAACTTAAATAGTAAATTTTAAGTTTGTTTTAGTTTATTAACATGCTTTTAGGAAAATTTGCATATTATGAAACTGCTGTAAGAATGAAGCAGGTTAAAATGCCGGATAAATATTAATGAGGAATGGAATGAATGAGTGGTGAATTTTGAAACTTGACTTCTTATATTACTCTCATACAAGTCTTGGTCATTGCTGAAAAAAATTATAGTATGTTCTGCCTTTGTGAAATCCCATCAGAATTATCCCTCTGCATTCTAGAACCAGCTTCTTCATTCTCCATTCACTATCCCTTTGCATATATATAAGAAGAAGCACAAATTTTAGGCATTATCTTCAAACATATAACTTGTCATCAGTGAACTCAAGGTATATGGCAAAGGCTGGTAAAATATGTAGAAATTTCCCAGACATTTCATAATTGTCTGAGGGTAACAAATTTCCTAAATTATTTTACTTAGGAGAACTGAGATTGTCTAAACCCTTCTTCAGGGAACAGAAAGTATAATGGGAAATAAAGTGAGATTTGAAGACTCTGAAGTATTAGTGAAGTACTTTGTGGTCACCATAGAGATAACCTCTACTTTCAGGCTTTGTAGAAAGATCCTACGTAAGAAAATGTAGGCACTACAATATTTTGAAGATTGATCAGTAAAAAGATTTTTTTTGGTGTTTCACTCTTAGGCTAATATCCTCTAGAAAGTGAGAAATGTAATATGTAGTTAATAGACAAGTCACGACCTCAGATCCCAATTGGTAAAATCACCCTTGCCTTTTAGATAAGCAAGCGGAGGCAGAAATCCCTTAAGTTACTTTTGTGTCCCCCCCCCCCCCATTTCCTGGTTACCCGCCTCTGTCTCTTTTTGTCTCTCTTTATTTTTCTTAATTATTTTTCAATTCATATTTAAATTACTTCCTCCTTTTGGTGGAGCATAGTATTGAAAAAATAAACTTATATGTATACAAAAGTGTTGTATATAAAGTGTAATGCTATAGCCAGTGATTATGGGCATCTTTATTTTATAGTCTTATTTTTTAATATCAGTAAAAATAAAACTGTTAACCTTTTCTAATAGGATGAAACCAAGGCTTTTTCTATGGCTTATTCTCTGGTGATATTTTTACACAGAAATTATTATAAAATCAGTTTGCCATAATTTCTTTCAAATGAAAAAATTCACTCTTGACACTTAATTTTAGTAGGCAATATTTTTATGAATCCTATGCTAGTTTGAATCTATTACACCCCCCCCAAAAAGCCCTGTTCTTTAAGGCAATCTTAGGGGGCAGACTTGTTAGTATTTTTGATTAGGCTGGGACATTTGATTAGGTTGTTTCCATGGAGATGTGACCCACCCAACTGTAGGTGAGACCTTCTGATTAGATCATTTCCATGGAGGTGTGACCCACCCATTCTGGGTGGGTCTTAATTAGAACACTGGAGTCCTTTAAGAGAGCTCACAGAGAGAAGGAGCTCAGAGAAGCTGAGAGAGAAATTTTGGAGAGAAGCTAAGATATGTAACCCAGAGTTTGCCCCTAGAAGAAGCTAAGAGCTGACAGAGACCCAGACACTTGAAGATGTTTGGAGGTGCTAAGCTAAGAGATGAAGCCCAGAGTTTGCCCTGGAGAAGCTAAGAGAGAACCCCCTCTACGCTTAGAGAGAAACACACAGGGAGAACAAGCAAGAAAGCACAGAGGCTGAAAGAGAGAAGCTAAGAGAGACAGAAGTCCAGAGACATTTTGAAGAAGACCTTTTTGCAATCCCGGAGAAAAGGACCAGCAGATGTCACCCATGTGCCTTCCCTGCTGACAGAGGTATTCCGGATGCCATTGGCCTTCCTTCAGTGAAGCTATCCTCTTGGTGATGCCTTAGTTTGGACACTTTTATGGCTTTAGTTCTGTAAATTTGTAACCCAATAAATACCCTTTATAAAATCCAATCTATTTCTGGTATTTTGCATAATGGCAAACTGGAACAAATCCCATTTATAAAATTGAAAATATTAAGTGCTCTGGTATCTGGTCATGAATATATTCTTGAGTAATTTTCTGCATTTTTTTTGCCTGTTTATTCAGATTACAGCAGAGAAACTAATTGGACTAGATACAATACAACACAAAATTAATCATCATTTTTCTCAGAATCTAATTTTACTTTCTACCGTTTCTTAAATATATAGGTGATTATGTGTGGATTGTTCAGTTATATGACAAGGGAAATGAATGGTTTGAAAAACTATTTGTTGACACAAAGATAATACAATACTTATGCATTCTTTTTGCAAACATATCTATTTTACTTACTTTGATAGAAGGATGTTTATAGCTTTTCATTAGAATTAATTACACATTAATATTTTCTATCCTTTGACTTAACCATCTTTCCCATGAATTCACTGTTAATGAATGCCACTGCAATACATCTTACCAATGTTCTACAAAATGCAAGTAAACAAACCTGGAGGTTTACATCCCTCATTTTATTTTGGTTACCTAAAACATTTTTTCTGGTACTCATTTAGATTGATTCATCTTAGCAACCTGATGTTCTTGGCAAAAGTGAGAAAGTTTCTTTGTAACAATCGCCTTTATCAGGACTCAATAAAGCGTAATACCCTAATTGCACCATTTGAGAAAACTGGAAAGATTCAAAAAGGTCTTCAGCAATGCTTCAAGAAAGTCAGGTTTATATAAAACAGATAATTATCGCATAGTAAAGCCTCTTAATAGCTTCAGGGAAGACGTGAAGGTCTTCCCACTCCTTCTCATCCTCAAGTTCTATTTTAATATTTTGAGTTCAAAAGACTAAAATTTCATTATGTAAAAGATCAATGGCAAGGTTAATCACATTTCATCATGAAAGCAAAATAAAAAGAAACACGACTAAATAGCAAAAGAATTCTGTGTAACCAGTCCTTGGAAAACATCTTACATAATGGTGTGTGTACACTCAGGTGTTCTTGTGAGAGAGATGTGGATATATTTAATTCTATCAGAATCATATAGGAAACATCTGAACATACTTCATGTAGTTGAAAGAGGTAAGCACAGAAATATTAACATCTCTAAGAAATGCAGAACACAATTGATAACCAATAGTCCTCTAATGAAAAATCTGCTTTCACTTTCCAAATAGATGACAAATAAGCTGTTCTTATAAGAAAAGAAAATGCTGAAGAAACATCCTAGTAGACGCTTTCTTTGTGAAATATAATTATGCCATTATTCATTATTCCAATGCCATGCCAACATTTTTTTGCCAATCCAAAAATCTTGAAGAACAGTAATTTGTCACAATCCCTAACAGTTTTCAGCTGCCAAGCACATACAGTTTATAGCTTCATTCTAAGATGAAATGATAGAAACAGATTAATGTCAATGATATTTCAAATGAAGATCTTTTTAAATTCATTTTATGCATATATAGTGGGTATAAAGTATATTGCCCTATAATTTGAGTTAAATTTTTCAATCAGAATCACAGCAAGATTTACCAAGTACTACCATAATAATTTGATAGGCAAACTAACGTCTCTACATTTCAAGACAATGCCAAGTCTCATTGATTTTTGTCACTAATTAGTATGCATTGAGCAGTCATTCTGTAATTGTCATTACATTGTATGCTGACAGCAAGACAAGTAGAGAACACAGTTCACTTCAGGAAACTTGTGTTTGTAGAGCTATAGGGAACAAATTTTGTAGAGAAATAAATGGCAAAACCATAATACATGTTTGACTAAAGCACTGGAAGAGCCTAAGTTGACTACAAAAAAAAAAAAAAAAAAAAAGGTAAAATGTTGGAAAATAGTTTAAAATATTTTCCTTTGTGGTAAATAGGTCATCTGGGTCTGCACCTAATTAGAAGACTTTAAGGTACCTGGGTAGCTAGGGTGACAGAGGAGGGAAAGGAAGGTTGGGGCGAGTTTGACATCCAGAATAGTTTGGGTTTGAAGCTGTCTTTTTTACCTTTATTTATTTTCCTGCCGTCTGAGTTGCAAGACACATGATCAACCTTACAATATTTCATAGAAGTATGTGTGAATAGATGTTGTGTATATGCGTAAGTGTGTGTGTGTGTGTGTGTGTGTGTGTGTGTGTGTGTGTGTTTGGTGTATTTTATCTCCCTCAACATATTCCTGTATTTTGCCCTTGTTGCAGAGTACTGCTAACTGCCTCAGAGGGAGTGTGGTAGAACAGTACCAGAGAAGGGAGCTGGTACATGCTTAGCTTTTAAATTCAAATGCTTTAGATGAAATATTGCTATTAAAAGAAAACATTTTACTTTAATTTTTGTTGTCACTAATTTCATGTAAGAGCGCTCCCGCATTCCATAACCAACACCTATACTTCCATTCAGTGTGGGAATGGTGGCATAAAGCAGATGAAATTTCCCTGTCTTGTCCCTGAGAGAAGCATGCAGCACTATTGAGGGATGCTTGTTAATCAGAGGAAGGTTGTGGATTAGGATAGGAGGAAATATGAACTGATGTGAACCAGATCCATGGAGAGTTCATGTGACAGCAGCTGGGAGAGCAGAGACCAAGTGTGATAGGTTCCACCAGAAATAGAGGGCAGAATATAATCCAGATAAAGAGCATCTACAAAAAGCTCACAGCTACAACCAAGCAATGGTGAAGGACTGAAATATTTACTTCTAAGGTTAAGAACAAGACAGTGATGACTGATCTTAATACTTCTGTTCAACATTTTACTAGAGATTCTAGTCAGGATAATTAGGTAAGAAAACTAAAGAAAAGGCATTCAGATTGCAAAGGAAGAAGTAAAACTCTCTCGCTTTTCACAGATGACATAATTTTGTATAAAAGAAATCCCAGCTGACTTCTTCACAGACATTGACAAGTTGGTCTAAACTTTATATAGAAATTCAAAGGATTCAGAATAGCCAAACCAATCTTGAAAGAGAAAAAAATCAAAAGACTCATGCTTCCTGATTTAAAAACATTCTAAAAAGCTACAGAAAATCAGGATAGCATGGTACGTGAGTAATGATAGACATATGATCAATGAAATAGAATTGAGAGCCCAGAAATAAATTCTTATATACATGGTAAACTAATTTCAACAAGGTTTCTGAGACAGCATGATAGGGAAAATGATAGTCTTTTCAACAATAGTACTGTCCAAGTTTGTCATACCTGCTATCACAAATACCGTAACCTGGTTTTCTCTAAACATTGTAATTTATTCACCTATGGTTATGAGGCTAAAAGATGTCCAAAATAGAGTTATCAGCAATGATTGCTTTATCCCAGAGTCTATATGTTCTGGTGCTGACTACCCTGGTGTTCCTTGCCTTGTATCTCTGCCTCCTGACACTTGGAGTGCCCACCTCTTTCTCCATTCTTCCATTTTCTGCTAATATCTGGTTTACAGGGATTAAGATACATCCTAATCCAGCTGAGTCACATGTAACTAAAAATAATATCTTCAACTGTTTCTTTTTCTAATGGGTTCAAACCTACTGGAATAGGGATTAAGATTAAGGTCCTGTGTTTGCTGGGGTACATAATTCAACCCACCACACGTGCTGAAACAACCAGATAGCCACATGCAAAAAGAATGAAGTTGGAGTTTCATCTCTTACCATATACAGAAGTTGCCTCAAAATGGATCAAAAACCTAATGAAAGAGCTGAAATATAAAACACTTGGATGGTAATACAGGCGTATTTATAGAAGAAGAAATCTGGGCAGCAGTTAAGAAAAAAAAAATAGAGGAGAGGAAAATAATCAAGCATAGTTTTCTTTTTTTTTTTTTTCTCAATTCCAATCAAATTTCCAAGGGAAATATTGTACTTTATAAAATCATATAAAATCATGTAAAATACAGAAAAATTACATTTTTTTTGGAATTGATTCTGTAAGATGAATATGCTAGAACTCATTTTAAAATAAAGTTACATGGTATAACTCATATAAAAAACAAAAAAATGCAGGTCAGTCTAATTTACAAAGGTATAGGAGTGGCACAAAACAAACCAAAATTATAAAAATTATCTCTGGTCTTGTCCCCACCAGGTTTTGTAGAAATCCCAGTTTCCAGCAGGATTCTCCTGCTCCAAGATTTTGAAGAACCCTCAAAGTGTGCTGCACACTTCCACTACGGTAGTGTCTTCTCTCCCAGGTATGGTACCTACTCTTTCACTTCTCCGTGACTGAGGAGCAATACTCTGTTCCAAGGCTGTGTCAATCCCCAGCAGAGCACACCATTCTATTCTGGAAGAAAAAGAATGCCATTGCTTTGCACAAAGCCTAGCAAGTGTTTCCACAGCTCAGATGTGTGAACAGATGTAGGAAGCTCTGGTTCCATTGTGATCGTTGGCTTAGTTTTGACTACCACAATGTAGCAGTTTGCTCACCTGGACTGTTACAGGGTTGACTTGGTAGGATGGTCTGTGGTAAAGGGAAAACAAACAAACAAAAAAAAAAAAAACAGTCCTTCCCCATTGGTTAGTGGTGTCTCAAAAGCAATGATGCTTGTGTCTCATTTTTTTATGCAAAATTATTAAATAGCAGGTTCATTTTTATTTATAACTCTTCTTCCCCAACACCAACATACAGGGTGAAAAGATGGAGTTCTTAATCCCTTCTCTCACCTAATGACTAAGCAGTTGTTTCTGGCAGGAACTTGTGCCAACCCCTATCTTTCTTAAGTCACAATTTTCCAGATGTCTCCTGAAGCTCCATAGGCAAATAGATTTAAGCAAAGCTACCTTAGGAGATACCTAACTCTTCCTAAAGACTGAGGCTTCAAGCTACATTTTCTTCCAGAGCACCAAACACGTTCATGTTTGGTATAAAACATAAAAGTAATGTACAGCCTGACCAACTAGTTATAATTCTAGGATGTATAATTTTCATACAATGCATATGTATACTGTCGCTATCAGACAAAAGTATATTCTATATGTCACTGAGTGTTTTCACTTGGAACATAATAGTCCAGTAGGCACCCATTAAATATTTGTTGGACAAACAAATAAAAAATATATTCTAAAAACAAATAGGATAGTTAAGTGTTTGGGTTACTTGTGGTTAAGAACTTACACCAGAAATGGAAAAAGTGGTAGTCCATATGTATTAGTTATGATTGTGCTTGACTGTGTAACAAAAAGAACAAGATAATTTTGATTAAATAGGATTTTTACATAAATTATTCACAAAAATCAGAGGGTGTGTGGAGTGTTGTTGAAAAGTACTGAGAAAACAGTTCCCCTCTATGCTACTGCTCCTTGGTGCATTGTTTCTGTTTCCAAGGTCTCCATCTTTTCACCCTGAATGTGGGTCTTGGGGAAGAAGAGTTATAAATAAAAATGAACCTGCTATTTAATAATTTTGCATAACAAATGAGACACAAGCATCACTGCTTTTGAGACACCACCAACCAATAGGAAAGGGCTGTTTTTTTCTTCCCTTTACCACAGACCAAGGTCAACTCATGGTCTAAGATGGCAATACATGATATTCTAGCCATCACAAAGGTGGAAATAGAAGAAAGGATTATCCCCTCCCATGAAGGAGACTTTCTGGAAATTTCCCAACCCACTTGTCTAAAATATCATTGGTCAATATTTAGTCCTATGTCCTTTAAAGAAACAGAAATCAGAAAGAATATCTAATTTAGGAAAGATTATCAGTTTGACTTAAAGCATGTCAAGTAGGACATGGGCAGAATATTGGGTGACATCCTCAAAAATTAATTAGTAAACGGAAATGTTTGAACCAGTTTTTGTCTTGGAAATAGAAATTTCAGACATCCATATTTAACACTTAGTGTGTGCAATATCAAAGGTTCTTATATAATTTCCACCAGTTTTTAAAACTATTTGTTGAAGACAGCATTTTATTCCCCTTTATGCTACTCATAACACATAGTACCTTGTATTATGATGTATTCTAAAGATACATACACATATAATGAATGAATAAAAAATATATTTTTAAGCAAAGAAACACAGCTTAATGCCATATAACATACTGGATTTCAAATCCAGTACATATTAAACAACATATAAAATATCCCAGTGCCTGAGTTTCTCTCCAGCCCAATAAATGATAAATTTTTGAGGGTAGTATACAGAACAAATTAGAAATGATTAGAAATGTGTAATTATTCTCACCTATATTAAATAAAATACAGCCTTTTGGAATATTGCAAACAGTTGAAACAATTATAACATTGAAGAGGTCTGAGAGACACCTCACATATTGTCATGAGACTAACCAGTTAATGGATGAAAATAGCACATTATTAAATATGTTTTTTACGATACCTTTATTGTAGCTGGGTTACATGTATTCTATTCAAATTTTAAAATATGCCTCATAATATATATTAAAATAGTGAATCATTGCTAGAGTTTGGCTTTCTTATAGAAAAAGCAAAACTTGCTATTGTATCACGATTTTCTAAAATTAACTTTGATAATAACCACCCAATGACATGTATCATGGCATAGCTTGTTACAGTTAGCCTTAAAATTAAAATCTAAAACCATTAACATTTTTTTTTTAATTTCTCAACTATGCAGATGAATTACATTAAGGGATTTTTGTTTTTTTTTTAATCCAATTATTTTGAATTGGGGGCGGGGTACATATATTTTCCATTTTATTCTTTTTTAATTCAGTTGAGGTATTTGTTATATATTGTCCCATGTTTTGTTGGTGGGGTTGGTTTCGTATTTATGGTTTTTTTGAGACAGAAGGAAAATAAAATATTTCAATGCTAAATATGGAACCTGATGTATTCTCACAATAAATAACTTCGATTTATAAAATTACATTGTTTTATAAATTGAAATCATCTCTATGGTTTATCATAAATTGTCATAAGCCATTATGACACATTTTATGACATTCTTTTGCACTTTTTTCTTTCGCTCACTTAAGGATCAGATGCATCTGGCAGCTTAAGTAAGTCAATGAATTTTATTAATCACTTCCCATTATTTCAGTTATGATGTATGAATGCTTTCACACTTGTGAGATTTCAAAAGTATCTAAAACTGATGATTCCCATTTCCTCATTTAAAACCTATTATGAAGTGCTCTCCTGAGAAAACAGCCACCTGTGTCCAGTTAACAGCTAATGGTCATTTCAAATTCCTGACTGTAGAGCTGAAATTTGTTTACTTCTTACTCCTACTTTCTCATTGCAATGCCCTTCAACTCAATTGGACTGTTTTGTTTGTTATTAATATAGCTTTTAATGTAATAAATCATTGCCAAGTAAAACATCCACATTCTTTACCATATTTTCTGTAAATTTTTGAATTAGTTGAAGTCAAAGGCCCAAGTAATATGTATATATTACAAAAAGAATGTAGCCTTCCAATCATCTATAAGTAAATAAACAAAATAATTCTTAAGCATCAGTTATTTCTTCAGATTTGTATATTTAATACAGAATTACTTTTCATAAGATAAATAGATAACAATAGGGAATTGATTAAGCCAAATAAGTATTGTAACACACAAGAAAATCATTTTAAATAGTTTTCATAGTTTTAAATACATCTTCTTATAACAAAAGTAAAGACACTACAATATAAAAGAACAAAAAGAGCATTAAAATCATATTCTCACCTACTGAAAAATTTGATAAATACACATTCAGATAGTATTCTCTCTCTCCATATTCATGTGCATAATTAGAATATTGATGATAGATGAGAGGACAGATGGAAAGATTGAAGGTGTTCTTATGAAATGAAATATTTATATGTAATTAATCCTCAAAAATTTCAACACATGACGATCAAGAACCTATGAGTAGACATTTAGTGATTTATAAATACTTTTAATAGCAAACATGAGGAATGATTATATGGGGAATATCTGAATACAAGAAAACTAGAGATATATAAAATGACATAGATGATTTTATGTAAGTCCATGTTACATCAGAATTAAGAATAATGAAAGTGCCAATATTCCTGGATGTTTATTTTTGAGTAATATATTTCATGCTAACAAAGGTGATTTTGACCAAATTGTTCTTGGTCAAATAATAGGAATTTAATTTTCCAGTTAGCTGAAATAAATTCATCTTACTCCTATTGATAACTGTATACTCAGAGTATTCAAGATTGAATACAAAGATTATATGCTTAATTTTTAGGCATGTCAGAAAACTCTGACATCTAAAATGGAGCTAATAATTCAAGATAAGTGGATATGGTTAGCCATCTAGTCAAGAGAGAGTTTGTAAATGAGATGGGAGTATTTTATAAAACTAATAGTGATCATGATATAGCTTCAGGAAGACACCAACAGCTATAATGAGATGATACAAATAAGCTGGGATCGATTCATTTGCAACTCCTTGGCTTGAAGTAAAGGTCTTTTTGGTAACTGTTAAAAACAGAAATCGGAAAGTAAGAACTTCAGCAATAATTTTGCCTTTCATGTCAAAGTACAGCAGATAATGACCCTTAAGCATCATTGTCAGTTGTGAAGATTTCTATCTTGTTGGAGATAAGAATGAAAAATTGTCTCGCTTCTTCTACTGGATCAAAATATCTTTCAGGGACACATAACTTCATTTTTCCTAATCCTATACATAATGAGCAAGTTTTCAATGAATAATTTTTTTGGGGGGGTGTAGATTTACAACTTTGGAGTGACTTGAAAAAAATGCCTGTTATCAATTATTTTTGTGGGAGTATCACATAAAAATTAATGAATTTGAATTATAATAATTTTTATCTAGGAATCTTTCCTTAAAGTTTCCATGTATTAGTCACTTGATGAGCTCAAGTTCTAGAATTTACAAATCCGATGGTCAAATTTTATGCATGTGAAACTTGTACAATCACCAGTTATGCATCAACTAGATTTTTAAATCATTTTTTTACTAAATTTTAATATTTAAACGTCTAGGTTTAAAACAGATTCCATAGGTGGTATTTCTATTTTTTGTGGCTACAAAGCATGAAGGTATAGAAAATATAAATTAAGAAAGATCTATTACATATACATAAGTATATATAATAGATTTTTTCTTCTTTCTTGACAAATAATTTTAATGCCAAATAAGCCTTTCCTTTAGCGTTCCCATAACCATTCTCCAGTTTAAAATGTCTCCCAGAAATATTTAATAAATGTGTTAAATTCTTATGTCCATTCAAAATTTCACCAAGTATGTACAGAAAATATAGTAAAGGAAGCTCATCTCTTTTTCCTTCTACTCCTGAAATTAACAAATAACAATTATATTATAAATAGAGCTCCTATATATTCTTCCTAAAAAACTGAAATGAAAACTTAAAAAAAAATATAGTCTCCAGGACAGAAGAGAACAAAAACCAGACTTGAGATTCAAAGAAAGAATTAATACAACATATGGAGCTGAAAATCACTTAACAAAGGTCAGAAAATATATAAATGATAAAAATCAAATCATCTGGAAATTGTTATTTTAAATGAGCAGAAAAGTGAATTTACTCCACTGTAAATATAATCATGTATGTTGAAGCAGGGTAGAGTTTAGAAATACTCTACATAATACAGTTTTATAATAGTTATATTAACCAGTCTCTTAGAAGATATCTTTGGAGAAAATAATGCAAGTAAAACTCCTTCAGTCTTTTTCAGGGGGAGAAAAATTTCAACAACAACAAAATAGGCCTTTAAAGATGTTTAACAAGATGATACTCTGATGGTAACAGTAAGCAGGAGATACATATTAAAAATGTTTCTCTAAGGTGGAACCAAATTTTAATTTGATTAAACTATTTATCTCTCTGTCATGAGAATATATTTTTACAAGCTTTGTAAGCATGCAGAACAAGGAGAAAGCTAAAATTAAAAAACACATGGAAAATCATAATTATGTGATAAACCTTTCTAAGTGTGTGTGAGAGTAAGTGTATTTAAGTCCTGTTTTAAAACATTGGTAAATCCTCCTTTTTAAGAATCCTCATAAAGTAGAAAGAGTCAGATGCCAGAAAGAAATCAATATTGTATGTTAGGGGAAATGGGGTATATGGGAGGGGTTGGGGAAAGAAGGTTTGGGCCAAAACATATTTATGGAATAATGTGCAGCAAATAATATATCCTAATGTAAGCAAACAAATCATTTCCTTTGTTTTCATAAGAGAGAGATGAAACAATCTCTGTGATTCAATTCTCACACAAATCAGTAAAAACATACTTATTTTTATTTGTTCTAGAAAATGGAGATAAGACTAGCCAAGGCCTTATTGCTGATCTCCTTCGTGCCTAACCTAAATTTTTACTTGCTAATATTTTCAACTCCTTTCTTTAGCAGTATTCCCATCTATGAATCAAATCTTTATAAACATGCATTCAAGTGAAAAATAGACCTGCATACTTCAGTACTTTTTTCCTATATTTAAACTGCATCTAAAAAATTAAGCCTATATTTCTTAGAAGGCGGGCAGATAAATGTGTACACACACTTGGGAATAAATCAAATTGGGTACGAGAATTGGCACAATTAATAGACATTTAAAATTCAATTGTAACTGAGAATGGTTAATCCTAAACTTTAACTCTGAAGGTCCTGAAAAAGGATATGAGACATTATTTTTACATTCTTGCTGATTAGAATTTTAAAAACTGGGACATAAACTTAAATTGTTCAAAAGTCTAAATATCTTTATAGAAGAAAGAATGGAACCCAGGAGTGGTTGTGCCATGAAGAAATAAAGAAAGATTACAAAGACTGGATGCTTTCCTATTCAAACTGCTTGCCAATTAAGAAAAGTTAAAAATTAAGGGTGATTTTATTTTTAAATACCAGTGTTGAGATAGAAATTCAGTGCTCAAATAATGTGAGGGCTATAGGATTTAAGAATCATAGCTCAAATTAAAAATCTAAATTATTTTATAGCCTAATTACATTCTATTTAAAATGAAAATGTGATATTCATATGCTTCTTTAATAATCATATGTATTTGTGTATATGGTAGGCAGAATTCTAAATTGGTGCCCAGATTTTCTCTCCTCTGGTGTAATCCCCTCCCTTGAGTGTAGTCAGGAGCTATGACCATGATAGGATGTCATTTCCTGATTAGGTTACACTGTAAGGCTAAAGTGAAGCAATTTGCAGAGGTAACTGAGGTCTCTAATCAAATGATTGAACACTAATGAAAAGGGAGCTTATCATGGCCATGCCTGAACTAATCAGGTGAGCTCTTTAAAAGAAGATGTAGTGGTCAGAGACAGAAAGTTCAGGGGGAGTTAAAATAGCAGACACGCTTGCCTGTTAGCCTTGAAGAAGCAAGCTGCCATGCTTCAGAGAAGTCTTATGTCAGGGAATGGCTGGCACCTTCTAGGACCCGAAGGGCTCAGTCCCACATCCACAAGGAGCTGAATGCTGCCAATAACCAGTGAGCTTGGAAGAGGACCCTGGGCCTCAGATTAGATCAAAGTTACAGCCAATACCTGGAACCATGAGCAGAGAACCCAGGTAACAGATACCTGTGCTCCTGGCCCATGGAGATAGTAACTGTGTATTGTTCTAATTACTAAAATGTGGTTATTTTTTAACATAAGAAGACAAATTTGGCAGAAATTCCACTGACAATCCTAAAACTAGAAAAGAACAATTTTTCATCTGGTAAGACTGTTTAGTATATGTGATAGACATAAAAATCGCTGAATTTTTTGGCTCTGTAGTTCAGGGAAAACATGTGTAAACACATTGTCAAACCCCCTTATCATGGCCTCTGGTGTAGATCCTTTGAAATAGAACCTGTAGGAACATCTACTTTTGCTCCTGGATTGTTTTTAGGTTGTCAGGAGGCCAGAGGACCCATTGCATGGAATTCAGCCAGGACTGAAAAAGGAATTCTTCTTTTATTTGGTGAAGTTTGAAATAAGTGGAAAAGATGATGGCACATCCCTTGTCAATTACATCTTACATACATAGCATGATTTTGAATGGCAGATGCCCCAAACTGAGAATAACGGGAAATAATAACCCTAATTCTGAGGGGGATGTTCTAGACAGGCAGTTTCCAAGATGGTAGCCACTAGATACTGTACATGTGGCTATCAGGGCCTTGATATGTGGCCAGTCTGACTAGAGGTGTGCTCTCTGAGTATGAAACATATTCTGGAGAATGTGAAAATATCTCTTAATAATTATTTATATTGATTTTGTGAAGATATTAATACTTTGACTATTTAGGTTAGTTTAAAACAAATTACTAAATTAATTTCACTTGTTTCTTTTTTCTTTTTATTTTTTACATGGTTTCCAACAATTTTTAAAATCACATATAGGGCTAGCATTAAATTTCTGTTGGACAGGACTAGGCCAGATCTCCTAGAAGGACTTGTTTAAATTAGTTAACCATACATTTGATTTTCACAACCACCAACCCCAACTTATATAAGGGGAAGACTAGAAATTTAAAGAAATTCACCGAAGAAAAGAATTGATAGGATTTGAAGAAGAAAATTGATAAATCTAGGAGGAGAATGTTTTCACATTTCCTCTTTTCTCTTTTACCCAGTTCAATGAAGGGATGGGGTTTCTAGAGAAAAAGTAAAGTTTGGGGTGATTTCATGAAGAAGATCATTTGTTCTATGTTACAAATACTTGCAGGTCCATTACTAAAGTGGAGCGTAATGACAGTGTTATTGTGGAAGTTAGATATGTGCCTCTTAGACTTGAGGATATATATAAACAAATGAACAAAGCGACTGGCACTCCCAGCATTTTCTGAGTGTTCTGTGAGCCAAAGGATGCCAAAAATCAGGTGAGTTCAAGGGGTTTTAATGAAAAAACTGCCAAGAATCTGTGTTGACTCTCTTTTAAATTAAATGATCATAAGACTATGCAAATTATAATTTGAAGTCCACTCCTTATAGAAAGGAAATGCCCTAATCAGAAATGATGGCATCACTATTGATGACTGAATCATATCCCCACAAAATATGTGTTCATTTCTTAATTCATGTTCCTTTGGGTGTGAACCTATTCATAAATATGTCCTTTGAAGATGTTGTCATCGGTTCACCTGTGGCCAAACTGAATCAGGTTGGGCCTTGTAAGCAAAGAAAATAGAACACAGCAGACAGTAGAAGCCAGAAATCATTAGAAATCAGAGGCGCAGGAGAGAGAAAATCACCATGTGATGGCGATTCCTGGCACACTAAAGATTTTGAACTTCTAGTCTCCAAAACTGCTGTTTAAGCCATTCAGTGTGTGGTATTTGTCATAACAGCCTTGGCAAATGGAGACAACTACTTACATTCTTATTAATATTACTCTTTTCTTATAAGAATGCTTAGGCAACAAAGTTGGTTGTCTATTCAACATGCATGTCTTCCCTTCCTCTTCCTTAAAAGAATCGCATGTTCTCCATTTATCAATCTATTTGTCACTCAGCCCTATGCTGGAGAAAATGATGATGCCTCCCCAACTTCCTTGATTCATCTGTGCTAGTCATTTTAATACTTTTGCAGGTCCAGGTTCTCATTTTCATCTTTATTTTCTCTGTCCCTTTCTGTCAAAACTGATAAAATTCCTTGAAAATGGTTTTGGCCACTTTTATCAGTTTATTGCTCACTCAATTAAACAAAGTCACACCCACAGATATCTAGATAAGGCCTTCTCTATTCTGGGTTACCTGGTAGGTGTCTGCAAAGTAAAATCTTAAAGTATTTAGAGGATCTGCTCTTTGCTTATTTTTTCCTGTCTAAATGTTTATATGAAGCATCTTCCTAGCTCTTTCTGATATTTCCAAAAAGGATTTTATAAGCCCGTATGAATTTGTCCTTTAGCCAGAGGTTGTTTCTTAATTTGAGAATATTTTTCCCTCTGCAGAGACTTCCAATGAGAAAGTTTTATTTTTGGCCGTCGCAAATACTGATTCCATGAGATTTAACTGTTATTAACTCACCTCTCTCTTCTCACATTTTCTCATAGGCAAATAGGAGCTAGGTGATACCTTCAATAATCTCCCCGCCAATCTCCTTAGCTAGATCAAGTTAATTAAGTCTTTTTCTATCTTCCACATGACTTTAGGTGACAGTTATTGCCATGCTTCCCTCTGCTAAATTTCCCATATATTATATATATCTATTTATAGGTGCCACTTTCCTTCTCAGTATGTACCTATCCAGTTATCTCAGCACCAAACACTGAAAGAACTATTCTTTTCTCATTAAATAATCTGGGCATGTTTGTCAAATATCAGTTGACTACAGACATAAGGGTTTATTTTTGGACTCTCAATTTTATTCCATTGCTCTATATGTTTAGCCTTATGCTAGTGCCATTGCATTTTGATCTCTGTAGCTTTGTAGTAAGTTTTGAAACTGGGAAGTGTGCGCCCTCCAAGTTTGTTCTTTTTAAAAGATTTTTTTTTGTTTGTTTATTTGGGGACACTTGCAATGCCATTTGAATTTTAGGATGAATTTTTCAATTTTTACGAGGAAGTTAGCTGCGATTCTGATACAGAATGTGTTGAAACTGTAGAAGAATTTGAGGAATCATGTCATTAATATCAAGCCTTGGAGACATGAACAGGGATTTTTTTTCCCATTTTTTTAGATCTAATTTAATTTCTTTCAACAATGTTTTGTAGTTTTTATAGGATAGGTTTTGCCTCTTTTGTTATTTTTACTAATTTTTTTGATGATATTGTTAATGGAATTCTTTACCTAATTTCATTCTCAGGTTGTTCATTTCAAGTGTATAGAAATATAGTTGTTTTTCTATATTGATATGCAAACTTGTTGAAAATTAGTTCTAATAGTGATTTTGTAGATTCCTCAGGATTTTCTACATATAAGATCATGTCTGTATAGATAGAGATAAGATTACTTCTTTCTTTCCAATTTGGATGCCTTTTATTTCATTTTCTTTCTAATTTCACTGGCCTGACTTCTGGTATAATATTAAATAAAAGTGATAAAGCATGATACCTTTGCATGCTTCTGAGATTGAAGGAAAAGTATTCAGTCTTTCATGATTAAGTATGATAGTAGTTGTGTGTTTTCACAGGTGCCCTTTATAGGATTGAGAAAGATCTCTTCAAACCCAAGTTTGCTCAATATTTTTTACTATGAAAAGGGAGGTATTGTATTTTTCAAATTCTTTTTCTATAAATATTGAGATGATTGTGTTTTTCTTTTTTTAATCTATTTATACAGTGTATTATATTAATTGATTTTCTAAAGTTATACTGACTTTGTATTCCTGAGATAAATCCTACTTGGTCACAGCGTTTCGTCCTCCTCTACATTTGGAAGAGATTGTGAAGAATTGGTACTAATTCTTCATTAAACCTTTGATAGAATCACTAGTGAAGCCATTTGAACCTGGGTTTTTCTTCATTTTATTTTTTTTTGGTGGTGTTGTTGTTTCTATTTTTTATTAGTAATTCAGTTTCTTTACTTGTTCTCTTGGGTAGCCAGGGTTGCTATGACAATATGACACATTGGTTTATTTAAACAACAAGGATTTCTTTGCTCACAGTTTTTGAGTCTAGAAGTTTAAAATCAGTCTTGACATGCCGTGATCTCTCCTCAAAGTCAGAAGCATTCTGTTGCTGGATTGCTGCAATTCATGGGGTTCCTGAACCTCATCTCTGCCTCTGTCACATGGTGATATCTCCCCTTTGTCTCCAACTGTGACTTTCTCTTACTGTGTCCAATCTTTCTTTGCCTAATAAGGACTACAGTCATATGGATGAAGGCCAACCCTGATTCAATTTGGCCTCATCTATACAGGATTTTGAAGACCGGATTTATAAATGAGTACACACCTTAACTAATAATAACATCATCCAAGGTACTATTAACAAATGGGTTCAATGCCCCCAAAATGCAGATTAAGATTTGAATATGTCTTTCATGGGTACATGATTGAATCACCAACATTACCTATAGATTTAATCAGATTTTTTTTTTTTTTTTGTCAGTCTCAATGTGTGTCTTTGGAAGAAATTTTCAATATCATCTAAGTTGCCAGATTTATTGGCTTATGTATTGGTTAATTTCATCTAGGTTGGTTAAGGTGCCCAGTTGTTTAGTCAAATTCTGGAATACTTGTTGCCGTGAGGATATTGCATAGATGGGATTTGCATCTGCAATCAGTTGATGTATCTACAATCAACAAAGGAAATGTCCCTTAACAATGTAGGTCTTAAAAGCAAGAGGTGAAAGTTTCAGAAGAAGAGTTTTTGCCTCAACTTTAACTATGGCTCTTGCCGGAGTTTCCATCTATCCAATTTCCTCTGGGAATTTGGAGTCGAGTTTCCAGGCTTGGTCTGCCCTATGTAGTTTGGACTTGCCAATCCTCATGGTCATTTCAGATAGTTTTTTTTTTTTAATAATAAATCTCATTATCTATCTTTCTATCACTTTATCTATCTAATTTCTATCTGTCTAATCTCTTGTTTGTCTGTTTCTCTGGAATAAAGCTGGAGAATATAGTTTACAATTTTTTGTAGTATTCCTTTACAATCCTTTTTTATTGCTGTAATGTTGGTAGTGATGTTGTCTATTTTCTTTCTAAATTTACATTCTTTTTTCTTGAACATCTTCACTAAAAATCTGTCCAATTTATTAATATTTTCAAATAATCAACTTTTGATTTCATTGATTTAATCTATTTTTTTTTAATCTGATTCATTTAGTTCCAGGCTTATCTTTTTCTCTCTCCTGCTTACTTTGGGTTTAGTTTGTTCTTCTTTGTCCAGTTCCTTAAAGTGGAAAGTTAACTTTTTGATTTGTTATTTCCTCTTTTTTAACTATATACTTTCCTCTAACTACTTAATTATCTGCATCATATAAGTTTGGATGTTTTTATTTTCATTCATCTCCATGTATTCTCTAATTTCCCTTTGGATATCTGTTTTGACCCATTTAAAAATGTATTGTTTATTTCCACATATTTTGTGATTTTCCCAAATTCATTTTTGGTCTTGATTTCTAATTTCTTTCAAAAATGATGAGATATTATGCTTTGCATTATTTGTATTCATTTAAACTTATTGAGGTATGTTTTTTGGCTTAACAGATGATCTATCCTGGAGAAGGTTCCATGTGTACTAGTGAAGAATGTATACTTGGTGATGATGTGTTCTTCAGATGCCTATAAGGTACAGGTGGTTTATATTATTGCTTAAGGCTTCTATTTCCTTGTACATTTTCTGCCTAATTGCTCTATCCATTATTGAAAATGCGCATTGAAGTCTCTGATTATTATTGTGTTATTTTACTATTTCTTCCTTTATTTCTGCCCATTTTTGAATCATGCATTGCGGTGCTCTGTTGTTAGACACATACATGCTTGTAATCATTTATGTTTATCTTCTTGATGGATCTATCCTTTTATCAGCATAAAATCTTCCTCATTTCTAGTAACATTTCATGTACTATTTATAAAGCCACTTCATTCTTCCCGTGGTTGTTGCTTGCATTAGGTACCATTTCCACTCTTTTGCTTTCACCCTATTTGCAAATTTGAATTGAATTTAAAGTGTATCTCCTGTAGACTGCACACAGTTTGATTTTGCTTTTTATCCAGTCTGACAATCTCAAAATTTGTATCTGTTTGTTTAATCTATTCATATTTAATGTTATTATTGATTTGGTTTGATTTACACTGCCATTCTGAATTTTGGTTTCTGTATATATCGTATCTATTTTGTTCCTCTATTCTTCTTCTACAGTGTCCTTTTGCATTAAATGAATATTGTTAATACAGAATTTTCATTTATTTAATAATTTTTCAGTATATTTTGAGATATTTCCTTAGCAGCTGCCCTAGGACTTATTTAGGCAGGGTTAGAATTAGGGCGGTGGCTGGCTGATGAGCAAAAGACAAATTTCAAGAACTGGTCAACCTGCAAGGAGAAAGATATCTCAGAAGAACAACAGTAAACAGAACCTGGGGCCTATCAACTCCACCTGAGTGAGTCATCTGTGAGCAATCATTACAAAAGAGGAAGAAGGAGAGGGTAGTAAAATAGCTAAAAATACTACAAAGGGAACAAAAAACTATAAAAGCAAACCATTCCCATACTGCTGCACACCTCTGGCCTCTGGCCTCTTGACTCTCTCATCTTGCAAGAATGCCCGCATACCCTTCTTGCATATGTACTTGATAAACTTTCTACCTGCTTGCTTGATCTGTGCTGTACCCTTGAATTCTTTCTTGTAATTTATACATATATATGTATGTATATGCACATATTTCATACGTATACATTAAATATATTTAAATAGAAGTTTAAATAACATTTAAGATGGCATTTTATGTTACATTTTGTTTTAATTTGTTAAATGGGAGGGAATAAATCATATCTCCACAGGGTCTTGAATATAGGAAAAAATTATTTCATTCAAAAATATTTTATATTTTAGACAAGCCTGTTTTTCTTTAACTCAAACTATGAGCATTTTTACTTATTATCTATTTTGTTACTCCAAGAGGATTCGTGACTTAAGAGGCAGAATTATTATAAGAGAAACCCACAATTACAGGGTCTGTCTACTACGTATATTCTGAAAGAACAGATTGTATTTCCTGCAACTATACTCCACCATTACTGTTAAAAAGAAAAGATTCAATTTTTGTAACTCCAATAGCAGAGACTCTGATACTAAGAAAATTTATAGTTTCTAAATGTTTTAGTAGAAATGCAAATTACTTTAATATATTAATATTCTAAACATACATTAAAAATATAATTAAGGTAAAGATATTATGTGAGAGTAATATTTATAAATATAAAACAGAATTATGAGAGAGAAGTTAATTAAAGGAGAAGTGGGTTTCTATTTCATGTTGCACAATTATAAACCCTGATCTAAATCTTATTATTACTACCTCCTGAGAAGAATGCTAGGAGGTATCTATTTTATTTGCATGTTATCTTATATAAACTAGCACTCCCCCTAATTTCTGTTTTGTGTATTCTTTACATTTTCTCCTTGGGAATAAATCTATTTTCATACTTAAACAAATACTTTTCTACTTTAACAGTGTTTGTAGAAATTTATTTTTAGAAATTTGCATACATGTCAGAATTTTATTCTGTATTGTTTCAATCTTTTGCTTTTGAATTTCAGGGATTTCTTTTTTAATGTGCGTAAGATTCAAACTGTGAATCAAAAGTGATCATCTGTTTTAAGTCATATTAATAAAGCATTTTTGCTGGGTTGAGGCAAATTTTCCATATCCTTTTCTCTAGTGTGTGTAATTGGCACTTTATATCAAAGCAGCCTACTGGTTAAAGTGCTCACACTTGAAGAGACTTCTTGAACATATCCCAAGAAGTTCACTTATTATAAGCCATCTACAAAATTCAGGAGTGTGTTCTAGTTTGCTAATGCTGCCAGAATAAAAAACACCAGAAGTATATTGGCTTTTATAAAAGGGGGTTTATTTGGTTAAACAGTTACAGTCTTAAGGCCATAAAGTGTCCAAGGTAATGTATCAACAATAGGGTACCTTCACTGGAGGATGGTCAGTGGTGTCTGGAAACCTCTGTTAGCTGGGAAGGCACGTGGCTGGTATCTGCTCCATTGTTCTGATTTCAAAATGGATTTCTGCCATGACGTTCCTCTCTAGGCTTCAGCTTCTCTCCAAAATGTCACTCTCAGTTGTTCTTGGGGCATTTGTCCTCTCTTAACTTCTCCAGAGCAAAAGTCTGCTTTCAAAGGCCATCTCCAAAATGTCTCTGTAAACTGCAGTTCCTCTCTCAGGTCCTGTGCATTCTTCAAAGTGTTTCTCTTGGCTGTAGCAAGCTCTCTCCTTCTGTCTGAGCTCATACAGTGCTCTAGTAAACTAATCAAGGCCCTTGCTGAATGGGTGGGGCCACACCTCCACAGAAACTATCCAATCAGAGTCATCACCCACAGTTGGGTGGGTCGCATCTCCATGGAAACACTCAAAGAATTACAACCTAATTAACACTGATACATCTGCCCAGGCAAGATTACATGAAAGATGATGGCATTTTGGGGGGCATAATACATTCAAACCAACACAGAGTGTAAGGGAAAATATATAATAAGCAATAGGAACTTGTTGTATTGCTAAGTAGAATGTGTATGGAAGGAACACCTCTAATTAGCTGTGTTTTTTCTCTTTTCTTTCTCCTTCCTAATAATTGGTTATTTGTTTCCTTTATAATTTTCATCTGGTACACACATGACACTTAGAAAATTAGAGCAAAAACAATCACAGATAGGATTGTATCAAAATAATAGAAATTGTCTTTATTTGGTATTTTATTTGTTGCAGTAGTCCTTAATCAAGTTTCACACTGACTTCTTAAGTGAATTATGGGATGTTTTTCAGTGCAACCAATGGCTGTGAAAATAACAGCAAACCAAAGCAAATGATCTGTCTTTCCTAATCATTCTGACATGCTGAACTAACAGTGTTATTATGGGAACTAGATCTAAGGCAATGTATGTTAAAAAAAAAAAAAAAAAAGAAAAGAAAAGAAAGCAAAAGAAAAGAGGAACAACAACAAATTCCAAAAGGAATCAGAAGTGTCCAAAAGTCTTTTTTCTGGGTATTTTACTGCAGGTTATCAAAATGTCTTGGGAGCAGCAAAAAATTGGGTCTTGGAATACTTGCCTTATGGCAATCACTCTGATAATGAAGTCTAGTAAAATCAATCTCAATATTTTTTTTTCATCCTGCTCCATCTTACTTGCCAGATTAAAAAGAAAATCAGAACCTAATAAAACTGAGAATGCCAGTATTGGAAGAAAATTAAATTCCTTTGTTCATTATAATGTCCCTTTTCCAAGATTATTAAAACTCTAAATAAATAAAAGCATTCTAGAATGATGCATATGATAAAATATCAACATAAAGTAATAAAAATTCATGTATTTATCAATTGTTCACTCCACAATATCATGGTAATTATAAGTTAAAATCATTATATTGATTATATCATCATAACATCAGATAAGTGGTCCATAAGTTTAAAGGCAACCAGTTTTATTAACATGAATACTAAAATCATAGATATTTTTCTTCATAATTGGAATGATCAATATCTCCTTTTATAACCTGAATGAATTATTTTTAAAAATACATTTTGATAACCTATAAAATAAAACAATATTATTGCATCAATCCTCTGAAAACTATACCAAATTGAATATAGTTAGATAATTTATGTGAACAAAAGTTGGTTTTCTCATCTTTAAATATCACTGTATGCAGTGTTCAAACTATTACACATAAAATATTTAAAGTTTTTCATTAAAACTTGACTCAGGTGAGACAGAAGGCTGTGGATTTTCCCACTTTCCTGACTTGGTTTAGCTTTTGCTAATCTTTTGATACCCTTATGCAAATAACTCTGCTGATCAACTCACAGCACAAATCCAAGAAGAATTACTTTTTTTTTTTTTAATTATTTTTCATGTTCTCACTCCCAGTTGTTTTCTTGCATTTAAACTTATCCTTATTTTAATACTGGGTATGTAAAAAGCTGTTTTATCATTTCTTCTAATCTCTTATCTTAATTTAGGGATATAAAAATTAAAGTAAATGATAACACCTATATAAGTCTCATACAATGTATTTCAATACATTTTATGAAGCTGTGATCAATCTAATAATAAATATATCAAATGCTGCATATAAAAATCATGCAGTAACTAATTCTTTGTCATTGCCTGTCAAGTACTTATTTTGGTAGTCAGAAAATGTCTGATTATATTGTGCATTATGTTTGAAAAGCTTACTTTTGCAATTGAGTGTTCAAAAATAATTATTTCCATGTTTTTCATAGAAATTTTATTTTTATCTTTTCTTGTCTGGCTTCAACTGGGGGAAAAACCAACAATGAAAGTCATTAGAAATCTTATAAAAATATGAAAAATATGGAGGATATTAGTAATCTGTGTAAGATCAATTGCAATCTTTTTTAAAGGTAAAACTTCAAGGCTATCAAATGAAGAACAAATCTATTCAATTGCAGATAATAAATGTGGTGAACCCTTTGTAGAAGTTTGAATGTAAAGAGAAGGGAAGAGACTGAAAGTTACGAGCAGATGGTAGTTTGAATAAGGTCTTTTTTAACCATTTGGCATCTGAGGGTGTGCCAGTTTGAAATTATTGTGGACCCCAGAAGAGCTGTGATCTGTTAATCCAATCTCACTGGATGCAACCCCCTGATTGAGTATTTCCATGGAGAGGTGACTCACCTAACTGTGTATGAGACCTTTTGATTAGGTTATAGTCATGGAGGTGTGGACCCCACCCATTCTGGGTGGGTCTTCATTAGTTCACTGGAGTACTTAAAAGAGCTCAAGAGTTGACACAGACAATGACACTTGGAGATGCTTGGAGATGCAGACAGAAAGACATTTGGAGAGGCCAAGCTAAGAGATGAAGCCCAGTGTTTGCCCCAGAGAAGCTAAGAGAGGACTCCCAGATGCTTAGAGGGAAACACTCCAGGAGAACCAAGCAGAAAGCCAAGAGAAGCTAAGAGAGACAGAAGCCCAGAGACATTTTGGACAAAGCTATTTTGAAATGCAACCTGGGAGTAAAGGACGAGCAGATGCCAGCCTTGTGCCTTCCCAGCTGACAGAGTTGTTCTGGATGCCATCAGCCTTTATTTAATGAAGGTAACCTCTTTTAAATGCCTTTGTCTGGACACTTTTATTGCCTCTAGAACTATAAATTTGTAACATAATAAATTCCCTTTGTAAAAGCCAATCCATTTCTGGTATTTTGCATAATGGCAGCTTTAGCAAACCAGAACAGAGGGGAAAATAAGTATTTCTATATTTCCTCTCTTAGTTCTACTATTTGCTACCTGTAAGATACTTTCTTCACTTCCCAAATTTTATGGCCAGTACATATAAAAAGGTGATTAAGACTTCCTTTAACACTACTCTAGTTTCCAGTTGCTTCTGTTACAAACTATCACAAAATTAGTGGCTTAAAACAACATAAATTTATAATTATACAGGTCTGGAAGTTAGAAGTCTGACATGGGTATTTCTAGACTAAAATCAAGGTGTTGTCAGGGCCTCCAGAGACTATAGAAAGTAATCTATTGCTTTGCCTTTTTCCAGGTATCAAAAGTTACCATCTGACTTGTGTTTTTATTCATGGGTTAAAAATTAGCTTTTCATCAACTTTAGACCTCTGACTAAATTCCTGTTTCTAAACTGAGAGGTTAGACAGAATTAGGTCTCAGTTGAACTGTCCTTCCATGTGAAAAAAATTATTAATGATTCTTATTCAATATTTTTTTGAAGTCAGAAAACTAGTTAGGCTCATTTATTGAAGTTACTTCAGAATGATCCTTTTTCTTCTTTCCTTCCTTTCTGCTTTCCTTCCTTCCTTCTTTCCCTCCTTTCTCTTTCTTCTCTCTCTTTCTTTAGAAAATTGGCTTCTTCCATATCAATAATCTTTTAGGTAGAAATTGTACATATAATTAGGGTCAATGTTATAATACATTTTTATGATTCTATTATTCACACATACCACCAACTGTGAATAAATTAAATGCACTGGTCAAATAGAGAAATTAATCTAAACAAAGGTATCCGGGATTCAAAATGATACGTCTTTCCTATTTGTCTGAGAGTGGCAATTGCTTGTTATCAGACTCAATCACTTCTATTTTCTTGCTCTTCAGTGTTTCCCCTCCTAGTCCCTCTTCCAGCATGTTAGTAACAAATACAGAGAGAGCCACAAGCAATCCTGAATCCAACAGATTGGATCTCCTCATTTCAGTCATGTGCATTTATGTAATTACAATTTGCTTATGGTATTTCTCCCAACCTAAAAAAAAAAAAAAAAAAAAAATACTGTCTTTTGCCATATCCACAACCACAAATACCACACAAACAATTGTCTCAAGCAATGGAAATTCACAGTTTTGAAATTAGAAGAAGTTCAAAATTCAGACCTCAGCAAAGTTTGCTTTCTCCACAAAGACTATCATTTAGGTGCTGGGCTGCCAGCAATCTTTGGGGTTCTTTGGCTTGCCATTTCTGTCTCTCATCACATAGTGATGTCCTTTACTTTGCTGGTTTCTGTGACTTACTTTATGAGGCCTCCAGTAATGGATTAAGGCCCACCCCACTTCAGTGGGGCCACACCATAACTAAGAATAACATTTTCAAGAACTATTTACAATGGGTTCACACTTGAAGGTCAGTCCAAGTCCTTCCAGAAAGCTTCTAAAGTGCATCCATTTCTTCTTTTTTGGGTCTTTTTCAAAAACACCAGTTATTTTTTAAATTGAAAACAGACTCTGAAAACCAAGGAACAGAATATATTTATTGAGCTAAATGACATGCGTGGAAGAAGAATTAAAAGAAAGTTACTACACAAAGAGAAATGGCAAGGAAAGAGTTTATAAAGCTACTTAGAACAAAGAAAGTGTATGAAAGGACAGGGAGGGGGATGAAAGGAGGACTTGAGCCACATGAGTTTTCTGGGAGGGGTATCCTTGAGTCACAGGACATAAATTTGCAATGACTGTTTGCCAAAGTGTTTATGTAGGAATGGAATTATCTGGTGAAGATAAGTAGACTTGTTGGTTTCAGTATGACTTATTTACTACAGTTCCTCTTTTCCCATGGAGGTAGGGGTCTTAATTATCACCACAAAGGACTGTTGGTATGTCAGCTTGCTTCAGTTTATTTTTCTACTTCCTCTCTGTAGCTTCCTGGGAAAAAAGGGGAGTCAAGCAGATCAAGTTGGTTTATAAAGCTATTTACCATTCCATTTTCACAATTATGTGCTCTATGTTATCATTTAGTTATAGGTGTGAATCTTCCTCCAAACTCTCTGAGGCCAAGGGTCTTAACTGGTTCTCCTTTAAATCTGTCCATAATCAATCAGATAGTTAGGCATATTGAAAAGCAAAATATCCCAGCATATAAAGTAATGAAATGGATTGCATTCATATAACATGTGTTTAATGTTTTCTTGTCTCTAAATATTTTCCATAGCCCTGAGTAAACAATTTCAAAATCAGCTTTTGTGGAAATAATGTAATTGCCTCTAGTTAAGTAATATTTATTTATAACAAATATATTAGCCACATTCTGTACATAAAATATTTTATCATAATCATAATCCTACTGGTATTTTTAAAAGAACAAAAATCCTTTATAGTCTACTAAAATTGCTATTTCAAAAGTTGGTACAAATATTTTGATAAATATTATTCAGTTTAAACTTGAAACCAACATTTTTTAGGCGAATGTAGTGAGAAACATTATCTATTCCATTAACATTAGAAAATGTTGATTATGCCATTTCACCAAAGAAATTTAAAGTAAAAGCAATTATTTTATACGTGGAGCTGGGAGTCTTTCCTGCAATTAAAGTAAAATCCTCCTACACATTTCTTTTATTGCTTTATTCAGATGGTAAAAGTTACATGTGTAGATAAAGTGTTAATATATTAAATTATTTTTCACTTAAGATATTCCAAGTTTTTAGATATTCTTTTTAGCAAAGTTTTTACTTAATGCATTAATCCTTATTACAGAGGCATCTATGAAATGGCACTCAGTCAAAAAGTTTAAATTAATATTTCATTATTAGCAGTTTCTAAATATCTCCAATATCTTTCAAAAGAGGATTAAAATGCAAGAAAAACGCCAGTGTAACATTAAAAAGAATTTTTCCAAATATCTCAAAGAAAGTTTATTTAGGCTTGATAATTTCCAATAATGCATTCAGGGTACCTTCTGAGCCTGGTGAGAGGAATACTCTGGGATGTTTCTAAAATGTCTGCTCTTTCGTCAAGACAGGAGAACTGACAGTAACAGTTTTCCTCATATTCTGAAAAGATGGTAGACAGAATTTTTCAGGCCCAAATACAATAAAATATATTGTCTTATGATCCTTACATTTTTGTGAACATTGGTCATTTTCTGTGAATTGGGAACATTAAACCAATGTTGTGACCTTATTTTAAAGTGAAAACTATTTGTATAAGAGACAGCAGTTTTAATAATAATATGTTCACACTTTCCAGTTTTAAAGTTAATAGTAAATACTTTCAGGTCCTATTTCCAGAAGTTGACATTACTTTAAACAAGTGCTTGTTGTATATTGAATTATGTACCCTAAGGTAGACAAGCTCTTAATCTTAATCCATTCTTGTGGATGGGAACATACTGCAAATGGGAATTTTTGAAGATGTTATTTGTGGTTAAGGGTGGTCTAACTGAATGAGGGTGGGCCTTAATCTGGATTACCGGAGTCCTTTATGAGCAGAAGAAATTCAGACGTAATCAAAGGAAGCCATGGGGAGGAGCTGGAAACTTGAAGTCAGTGGGATCAGAAGAGAAGGGAGAGGACCTCACCATGTATTGTGAGGCAGGGATACAAGCAAAGGAAACACAAGGATTGCTGGCCAGCCAGAGGGCACCAACCCTGGGAGTAAGCAAGCCTTCCAGCTGCTAAACCATGAGCCAATATATTTCTGTTCTTAAGCCAAATGAGTTTGTGCTATCTGCCAAAGCAGCCTGGCAAGCTGAGATGATGCCTATACCACTTCTCACCACCTACACAGCTACTAGCTTGGCCTGAGTTACCACGATCTCTCATGTGGATTGTCACCAGAGTCCCTACTATGTTCCCCTTTTCCGTACTTCCATCTTGCCTCTCTGCAGCCTATTCTCAACAAAGCAACCAAAATGAATTATTTTAAAAAGCATAAAAGTCACATTAGGCCACCTGTGCCAGTTTGGATATATTATGTTGCCCCAAAAAGCCATATTCTTTAATGTAATCATGTGGGGGACAGACTGATTAGCCTGTTGATTAGGGTGGAGCCTCTGATTGAATTATTTCCATGGAGATGTGGACCCCAGTCATTCAGGGTGGGTCTTAATTAGATCACTGGAGTCCTTTAAAGAGAGCTCATACAGAGAGCAGAGGTCAGAATGCCCCAAGAAAAGTTGAGAGAGATACTGTGGAGATGGCTGTTGAACACTGATTCTTGGAGATGTTTGGAGATTCTAGCCCAGAGTTTGCTCCAGAGAAGCTAAGAGAGAACCCCCAGATGCTTAAAGGGAAATGCCCTGGGAGAACGAGCAAGAATGTACAAGAGCTGAGAGAGAGAAGCTAATAGAGGACCCACAGATGCTTAGATGCACGGGAGCTGCAGCTAAGAGAGACAAGCCTAGAGCCATTTTGGAGACAGCTGTTTTGATATAAGAACCTGGGAGCAAAGGACCAGCAGACACCAGCCACATGCCTTCCCAGCTGACAGAGATGTTCTGGACACCACTGACCTTTCTTCAGTGAAGGTATCCTTTTGTTGATGCCTTAGTTTGGACACCCTTATGGCCTTAGAACTGTAAATTTGTAACCCAATAAATCCCATCTGTAAAAGCCAATCCATTTCTGGTATTTTGCATAATTAAAGCATTAGCAAACCAGAATACCACCTCATTACCCAAAATCTCCAGTGGTTTTTCAGTGATTTTTCATCTTATTTGGCTATGCATTCTAGAATCTTTCAAATGTCATAGGAAGCTTATGTGGTGTGCCCTCCAGATGCCAATCTCCCTTCACACACACACACACACACACACACACACACACACACACACACACACACACACACACATACAGACGCACACCTCTAGTTTTATTTTCTATTACTTTCTCCCTTTGTCCTTCTCTAAGTTACGTTAACTATTCCTTGTTTCACAACAACAGTAAGCATGCTCCAAACTCATGGCCTTTACACATGCAGATTCCTCACCTGATACTCTGTTCCCCATCACACTTTTCTCTTCCTTCAGGTTTCTACTATGTCACTATCAGTGAGGCTGATGCTCAACACCATGCAAAAGGCTCTCCCCCGTCATGCTTTGACACCAATCTCCCTCTCTCTCTCTCTCTTTCTCTCTCTTTTGTTTTTTTGCTTTAATTTTCTTTATAATACTATGCTGGTTTGAGACTCTTGTGGACCCCAGAAGAACCATGAACTTTCAATCCAATCTTCTTTGGGCAGGATTTTTTGATTGAGTGTTTCCATGGAGATGTGACTCACCCAACTATGGGTAAGACCTTTGATAGAATTATTTTGATGATGGTATGGACCCCACCCATTCTGGGTGAGTCTTGATTAGTTCACTGGAGTGCTTAAGAGAGCTCAAGAGCTGACACAAATGCTGATGCTTGGAGACACTCGGAGATGTGGACAGAAGTGTGTTTGGAGATGCTAAGCAAAGAGATGAAGTCCAGAGTTTCCTCTGGAGAAGCTAAGAGAGGACTGCCAGATGCTTAGAGAAAGACACCCTAGGAGAAAGTAGGAAGAACACACAGTGACTGAGAGAGAGAAGTGAAGATGGAAGCCCAGAGATAGTTTGGAGAAAGCCATTTGAAACACAACCTGGGAGCAAAGGACCAGCGGATGCATGCCATGTGCCTTCCTAGCTGACAGAGGTATTCAGGATGCCATCAGCTGTTCTTCAGTGAATCCCATCCTTTTCTAGTATTTTCGCATAACAGCAGCTTTAGCAAACCAGAACAAACACTTATGGCCACCTGGCATGATACACATTCCCTTATTTGTCTATTGCCAATCTAACAAATGGACTATGTAGTGTATACTCAGTAAACATTTGTCAATTGAATTAATAAATGACTGCATTAAAGGAAGGAGCCCTTTTATTACTTTTCTTCTGGACCAGAGACAGGGATTTAAAGCTCACAGGCTAAACCTGGCTGGCTACCGGCTATCTAAGTAAAGGTTTATTGGAACACACTCATGTAAATTTGTTTACATATTGTCTATGGCTAATTTTGTGCAACAATGGCAGAGCTGAGTAATTGCTACAGAGACTGTAAGTTTAGCAAAGACAAAAGTATTAACTAACTGGCTCTTTACATAAAAAGTTTCTATTCATATCAATGATTTCCATTTTAAACATAACTTCTCTCTTTGTATTCTCTAGGTATGTTCTCTAGCAACGTCTGATAAGATTAAAATGAAACACTGCAGTGTGGTAACTTAAGGGAAAGGGTTAAAGACACCATTGGAAAATAAAAGGAAGTCTGTTTGGATGCTGAAGATGAAATTTGACTTGAGTTAATATATTGTTTTATTTTTCATCTTTCAGCACATCTGTGGAGGAGCACATGTAATATTTAATTCCACTGAGCAATTAATTATTTAATGAGAAAGAGCACTAATTGGGAGGAAATGACCTCATTGATTGTTTCTTATCCAGTTAGTAATTGCATATAAAAGTCATATATTAAGGACTTAACTGAGCAATACAAATTACTCCGCCAAAAATGGCATATCATTATCACAGAATTTATGTTGTAGCTGTCCTCATTCTCCTTTGTGATTTTGAAAAAATGCTAAATTTAAGTTGAAGATCTGTATTATTTTCCTATATCTATTCAATTGTTTCTTAAAGGTATGTAACTTCTAAGATTTCTGAGCTCATATATAACATATAGGTAGTTTATTTTTTCCTGATTCCCTGAACAGGCAAAAACATGAGCAATAAAGTAGGGTGAGGTTCTTAGACAACTGATTTGAATAATCAATAATAATATACTTATTCGTAGGAAAGCTATGTCAGATTGAACAATGTTATTTATCAAAAGAAAGAACACAATAAATATTTTAAACTTGATTATTTTGCATTCTGTGGTACTTCAGTCAGAAGACTTCTAAATTTTTCATTAATCTAATGAATTATTATACGATGAAGATACTTGTGTCCAACATATAGGTAAAGAAATGTAACCTTTTGGAATAGTATTCAGCCATAAAAAATGAGGCTATGAGACATGCTGCAACATAAAAGAATCCTGAAAACATTATGCTCAGTGAAACAAGCAAGACGTATAAGAACAAAAATTATATGATATAACTTATGAGATGATTAGAAATTAGAATATTATGTATAAAAAAAGAAATGTAACTTTACAATCATCCCAGACACTGTTCTTTGTGCATTAACACAATCACAGCTCCCATTTTCTCTCCAGTAGTTAACCACTATCCTGAAATTATAGCATTCAATTCCTTGAATTCTTTAAGGTTTGTCAAGCCAGTATGTATCATTAGACACCAAAATTTAGTTTTCCCTATTTTATTAGTTGGATATGTCTTGTCTTCTACAGGTTAAATCTGCATTCTTCTAATAATTTATCTTTTTTTTTTTTTTAAGAACTTGTGATATTTGCCCTGGAAGGTTTCCATAAATCTGAATTTGGCTGATTGCAAACTCATGGTGCAGTTTAACATGATGCCATTTAGCAAATGTTGATAAAGTTTTTAGATGATACTGAAATCTTTCATCAGGAGTCATAGAATGCCTGCCTGGTTTTTTCTTTTTCTTTTTCTACTTTTTTTTTATGTTTATCATTATTATTATTATTATTATTTTGCAACCACTTATAGCCAATGTCTCATTCCATCTAAACACTGGGGGGTTACAAAATAACAATGGTTTAATTCTGTAATTTTAACTCTTTGGCTGTCATATATTGAATCATTTCCCCCACTGCACCCCCAAAGATATGTTCAAGTCCAAAACATTAATCCTGTGGGTGTGGACTCCTTTATAAATAGGATTTCATAAGATCCTATTTGGGTGAGGCCAAATTGAATCAGGACAGGCCTTAATCCATAAGACTATAGTCCATATTAAAAAAAAAAAAAAAAGTTTGGGTGCAAAACTGGAAGCCACAGGAGGAAACAGAAAGAGACGAAAATCATCATAAAACAGAGATAGAGATTGACAGCAAGCCACTTCCAGAACCTACTGATTTTGGAGAAGGCATGGCCTGACAATACATTGATTTTGGACTTCTGTCCAAACTGTGAGCCAATAAATTCCTATTGTTTAAGCAAAATGGTTTATGGAATTTTCTTATAGCAGCCCTGGTGAAAAAAAAAAAAAAAAAAAAAAAAAAAACATTAGCGGAAACATTTTTGCAGAGAGATGCTACCTTTCATTTACAATTTGGTTACCCCATGGTGCAATTCATATAGGAAAGTCAGGAAAATAAATGAAATTTTATCTTTCATTTACCTAGTTCAAATAATGAATTAGTTCACTGTTATTATCAGATAGTGATATATTATTATTTCTTACACTAATATGAACTCAAGAATTCATAATGGATTTCAATCCATTATACTTCTTATCCATATTGAAGCTCAAATTGTCTCATGTTTGACCAGATGGAACCTCATCAAACTGGCTCATGACCCTAGTAGTTTTTGATAGTTCCCGTGCTACCTGGTGTTTTGGTTTCCTAGATTGCTTAAAGCAGATACCATGAAATGGTTTGACTTAAATAATGGGAATTTATTAGCTTACCATTTGAAGCCAAGAAAATGTCCAAATCAAGGCATTATCAAATCACTTGTTTCTTCTCAAAAACTGGTTGCTGGTGATCCTTAGCACCTCTACCACATGGCAAGGCACATGGCAGTGTCTGCTGGTCTCTCCCTTCTCTTCCAGGTTTTGTTGCTTTCAGCTTCTTGCTCTCCTGGCTTTCTGTCTCTCTCTGTATTTATTCTTTTTATACAGGACTCCAGTAACAAGATTAAGATACATACTGAATGAAGTGAGACACATTTTAACTGAAGTAGCCTTCTCAAAATATCCTACTTGCAATGTAGTGTAAAACAATGATTTTATACCCACAGGAATGGATTAGATTTAAGAACATCTTTTTCTGGAGTACAAATAGTTTCAAACTACAACCCCTGATATGCCAAGATGTTCCATGTCATCTTGTACATTTTTTTCCCTAGACTTGGAGTCATCTGTTGTTTCAAGAAACTTTGTTTGTTTTAACTGGGCAATACTATAATCTGAGTTAATCCACTTTTGGTAGGCCTTCTCAGAGGCTTTAGGATCCATAAATGTGGATCTATGTATATAGGTAGAATACCTTGTGAGGGCATACTAATATTTCCAAATCCAATTCAGAAATATGGAATTCTTCATGACTTCATCTATACTACTTCTTTATCACATTTTTTATATAGTGATAATTCTGGTTCTCAAAGACATAAGAGATTATAGAGTGAGAATATCCCAGAATTGCCCATTTGTTTTATTTCACATTACACATTCAACTGTCTCTTAATAACAATATTAATGCTACCACCACTGACTATGATTATTAAAAAGGGATCATCTCTTATTTGCATTTTCTCTATCACCTATTTTTTTCTTCCTTGTTCCTTTCAGTCTTACTAGAGGATTATTGATTTTATTGATCGTCTCACAACAACAGTATTTGTTTCATTGACTTTTTTTAATAGGGTCTTGTGTTCTAGATATATCTTCTAGATCAGTTTGGGTTCCACTCATGCTCTTCTCTCAGCCTTTTGAGTTTCCCTGTCTGCTTTCCATTGTCAAGATGTTCCATACTTGTACATTTTCTTCCCTAAATTGGGCAACACTGTAATCTGAGTTGCCTCATCCTGAACCTGTATGTCTGAAAGAGTTATCTGAGGCTAAATGTCAATATATACTCAGGTAATAAGAAATGAAAGAAAAAAATTTGGAAATAGTGAAAAAATCAGATCAGTTCAATATTTTGGCCTTTCCAATTTTGAGACAATGACAAGAGAAAAGGTTTTTAGAAAGCAGAGGTACAGTGTTAAAAAATAATTGTTTATGGAAATAAAGAAAACCTAATATAAATAAGATACTAACAAACTGTAATGTGCCATATGGATTTCATTTTTGGAGATAAATTTGGTGATAAATTTAATGAAAGACTATGGCAGTTAAGGCATTTTCATTACATTTATGAAATAATAGTATCTATTCATTGTCATCTTACTAAAACATTTAAACAGCCTTGACATTATAATGTGTACAATAGTACTTAAACTTAGAAATTAATTAGTTTGGGATGACATTTCAAAAAAAGGTTTAATTCTCATGTTGTCTACAGAGAAGACAAATTTTGTCACTACAATGTAAAGACTAAAATGATATATCAGTGGCTGCTCAGAACATTTGCAAAGCTAGCAGTGGAAAGCTAGCAGTAAATAAAAGTCCAGATCTCAACATGGTACCAGATGTCATTCAAAACTGGCAGAATGCTATATTATTTCTAATGTTAGTTTTGGTTATCATGTTATCAACAGCTTCATTATTTTAGGTCTCCTATAGCTAGACCTATTTAATTTTACAGAGGTTTTACCTTGATTATTTTCATGTGCAAATTCTAAAGAGTGATGTCTAAATATAAATTTTACTAAATGCTATAGGTTTTCTTTTAATAATCTGAAGGAAAATAGTGCAGCTTTACAATTAACAAAAAGAGAATTCATACCACTCTTCAATGGATTTAGATACTTAGTTATATTGTGTTTCAGGAAACACAAAATATGTGAGAAATTAGATCAGAAGAGAAGATAAATGTAAGTTAACAATAAAGTATTTTGTGATTACACAGTCTCCTTTATGTATCCCTACCCACATTTGTGTTCTATCTATCTTCATATCATGGGTTAACAAACTGAATACTACAGGCCAAGCGTGACCTTCTGTTTGCTTTTTGTGAATAAAGTTTTATTGAAACTCATCTTTGCCTGCTCACACATTCCAAAAACAATGTTGAATAGAAGTGATAAAAACCCATATGGCCCACAAGCCTAAATAGTTACGATACATATGGTCCTCTACAGAAAAACTTTTCTTCCCCTTGATCTATATATTCTATGTTTATATCTATATCTAATCATTTATATATATATCTAATCATTTATATCATTTCTCCTACAAACACACTTGCACTATGTCTATATGTATATATGCATATACACATCCATAAAAGATTTTTGTTGACTCACAAGGTTAAAACAGAAATAAGATGCAACACTATCAAATAAAACAAAAAAAATACAGTAAAATTAAATAACAATATTTTGAAGCCTCTATGCTGTTCAATTTTTGCGTTGATTTTTGTTCTGAGAAATCTGGCAATTGTGACAATAAAAGACACATATTGGATTACATTATTCTTCTTATTAGAAATGTGAAAACAGAAGCAAATTCAAAACATAATCATACTTCACTTATTCTCATCTAGGAATATAATATTTCTTATGTCAGGAGTTATTTCTGCAACTTTAATACAGCCTGCTTCATAAAATAGGTTTTCTGAGACATTTTTCAATAAAAAATATACAAATAAAATGAAGTTCACTTTATATTTTAAGAAGGAATCAAGTGAGAAAGAACGAGGTTGTGAAGCATATAACAACATGGACAAACCTTGAGGACATGATGTTGACTGAAATAAGTCAGATACAAAAGGAGAGCCATTGTGTGTTACCACTAATGTGAACTCTTACTGTAAAGTATAGGGGACCTAGAGATAGATAGCAGTTAGTGGAGGGGGAATGATAATCTAATAAGAACAGATAAGATATTGAGGGAATCTTAATGATATGGGAATACTCAAGAACGACTATGGTTTGTTAACTTTCTTGTGGTTTGGCAGGACCATATTAGAAGCAATGATGTTATTTCAGGATACTTGTTTTTCCCATTCCTTTGCTTTATTTTGTCTGGAAATGTTTGGTTTTTTTTATTTTTTTATAAATGAAGTATTTTTAAAAAAAGAATGAATCTAGGGTAATATGAGCAAACATACAGTTTAATTGTGAAAATTAATATTTTTCATTAACATTTATAGTAATCTGTTAAATGTATAATAACACAGAGCTTAAATCTCTTTCTCACCTTGTTCCTTTGTATGCCTGAATGCTGAAGACAATATAAATTTCCAAGAAGTCTAATATGAATGATTTACATAAATGACTTTAGTAATAAAAGATAGCTTTTTTTAAAAAATTTCAAATAGTTCAAAACGTGTTTATTTGACCTAGCATTTTTCTTTAATGGATGTAGGGACAGGTACTAATGACTCCATTTATCTCAGGAAAGTGTTGGGACTTAAGAGAAATTCTGGGTGTGGAAATAACAAAAAATCTAAGGGCTCTGTGATTGATACAGTCACTCTACTCATATGAAGGAAAAACAATGCATTTATAATTTCTTATTCATTTTCAATACCCTATAAGAATATAGTAATATAATTTTGGTAAATTATATTTATTTTATATATATATAAAAATAAGAATATAGTAATATAATATAATCATGTTGACAAATCATTGATTATAGCTATTTCTTTGTGATATAAGTAATGTAAATATCTGATATTTATTTTCTCCATATTGTCTAGATGTTCTTATATATAAGTATAAATAACTAGTAGAAAAATGATTTGCATTATCATATATATAAAAGTCAGTATGTTTTATAAACTTATTCTTAGTTTTTAAAGAAATGTATAAAAGACAGAATAAAATGGAGAGAATATAATCTTTTTATTAGAAACTTTTAATAAATAATATTGAAAACACTTCAGTGGATAAGCATGGTAATATAAAAAAATGTTTTGTAATCTATTCCTAATTCTTGAGGGAAAATCATAAGAATTAGGAATAGATTGTGAAACATTGCCATATCCACTGGGTAAATGAAATAATTTCTTAAGCTTTAGTAAGAACTCAGTATTCCTGAGAACAACCTTTTACTTACTCTTGCCACTTACAGAACTATCTTTTGATACACTTTATGCTGTAAAGTTATCACATATTGGATAAAAATTAAATTTTAATGTAAACCACATTAACTATTTCTTGTGGAAATAAGAAAATAAATTCTCTACTTTTCATTCATAAAATGATTTTTAAATGGCAAGGTTTTCTGAAGTTACTAATCATTTTGTATTACAATATTATTTTCCTTTTACTGAACAAATTTAAAGTGTGTTATGTATTCATTTTTTGTCATATTTTGCTTCTTATTTTGATTTTTTAACAAAATTATATGAATAAATCATTCATTAGAGCAAAAGTTGTAGTCACTCTCCCAATAATTTTGTTCCCATTTTCAATACAGGTAAAATGTTTATATAAGCTTCTCAACAGTTCAGTAGATTTTACTTTCTCCAGCACATTAATGTAACTGTCAAAACAATGAGGGATCCTTTACTTAAATTAAGTAAGACACCAGTATTGTCCATATTAAAATTCGGAAAGAAATAAAATAATATTTTATCTTCCTTTAAAACTCATTCAGTTCTCTAATGCATACATGATATTTCATGTTTACATTATATGTTCCACATTATACATGTAACTTTTACCTAGATAACCTGCAAAGTAAAAGTGACAGGAGCAATATTAGCAATCCTGTGAAAAAATCAATATTTGTCTTTAAAAATAATAAATTTATGAAATCTCTTACACATGTAGAAAGAAGCACAGATATAGACTTGTATTAGTAAAAGCCTTTTATGAATGATACAAGCTAAATAAATAGGTAAAATATACCTATGTCTATCTAACTGTATATCTTTATACATACAATTTGTTAATATAAAATTATTGTTCTGGGTTTTTAATATAAAATTATAGTATTTAAGATAAATTAAAAATTGAATCACATGTAAAATATTTTCACATGTAAAATAATTTAGTATGAGAAGTATATTAATTTAAACTTCCTCCTTTTGTTTACTGTTTGCTCACTCTTTAAGGGAATAAGAGTAAAGGTAACAATTTGATGTAACAATAGTAATTGGCAACATTTAAGAGAGGTCTTACTCTGTGTCAGACTCTCTCATAAACATCTCACATTCATTATTCTTGTGAAGCATTTTACTATTTGTATCCTCATTTCACTCAGGAGGAAACCAAGTACTAGGGAAATTAAAACATGCCCATGAGCATACTATTAGTGAGGGGAACAGTGAGAATTCCAATCTAAGTGGTCAGGTTCCAGGGAAGCTAAATTTGTTCCCACAAAATGAGATGTCTTATTTTGAAAATTAAACTCTTACAACATTGACTACTGTTACACAATAAATATGTGAAAGAAACAGGAACTAGAAAGTGAGTTTTTGCTCCTTTAACTACCCAAATAAAATCTGCACTTGCAACAGTTTCAAACTAGAAATTAAAATTACATCATAAGTATGTAATGGCAAGGAGGCAGGAAGTATGGGCTAATTCTGTCCTCTTAGGAAGTAATCTAATTCTGTTCAATAAGTATTTATAAAGAAGATACTTCAATAGCAAACACAGAATGCTTACCATATGCCAAGCACTTTTGGAGTGTTTTACCTGCATTAACTCATTGCATTCACATATTTTACAATAGAGAATGAAGACCGGATATTCAAATTTTCAGGTGCATTCGATATATCACAAATATATTAAAAACATTAAATGAAAATGATTATAAATATAATGAAAATGATTATACACACACATACACACACACACACAATAGAGTCTAGTACTGATATTTCACTCTACTTGAACATCATCAAACATGTCTTCAAACTTTTAAAAGAGATAATTCAGACAATTCTTATTCTGACAGGAAAGAATTCAGCCCACTTCCCCTGTGGGTTGTTTTGAGCTTATTTCATTGATTGAAAACAAGAAAATTCTGTTTCAATATGTGAAAAGTGCAAACATTGTTATTGTTTGATCAAGCAGATGTAATCTTTCATAGGGGATTAAGAATAACACATTCTGAGAAAATCTACTAGAAATGTTCAAAAGGGAATACCTTTTTTTTATGAATGTTTGCATATCTAAACTTGCAGTCAATGGTAGTAGAAGATAATTTACAGCTAATGTCTATATTTTTTTCCTTACAAAATTCAGGTCATTTATAATAGCAACTTATGCATTTCATGGGACATTAATCAGGTAATCAGCTGTTGCGTTGTATTAAAAAGTGGCTTGCTAAAGGAGAGGACTGAATGGAAGATTTCTTAGAAAAACTTAATAATAGTTATGTCAGTTCATTTAATTCAATGCAGATTTTAATCATACTTTTTATTATGTTTTATATATGTGCATTCTTAAATATCAAATTTGATTCCCTAAAATAAGAGTCAATTATATATCTAGTGAAAAGTAACCTCTTTCTTCCGCAAATTTAATTTTCAAATATGTTTGGAAAAAATAGTGATCAGAAGTTTGTTTATTGTTAGTTACATTTTATTCCCATATGGCAGATTGACCATATGCCCTAATAGGAGTCAAAATTCATTTATATTCCACAAATTATTTTCTGACTTAAATATGACTCATTGAGCTCCATATGTTGTAGACTTCCTGTTTTACTCTAATATCTTTTCTCTTTTATTTTATAACAATAGAATTTTTAACTTTTTACTCTGCTGCTAGTTTCCATTGCATTTAGGATGGAAATTCAATAGGGTCTGGATGATGAAAGTGATAGAGTGATGTGTGTTGCTTCTAAACTGACCCTTGATAAGGAAAGGGTAGAACTTTCTTATCAAATTCTAGTTGGCTTTTAGGTATCTTCAACCTTATGAACAAGTAGTCCATAATAGGGATAATACAACAAAAGATGGAATCCTTGGTCCTTGGCACCACAAAGGTGTGATGCCGGCCTTTGACCAACTACCAATATTTCAGAAGAGAGAAGTGAACTCTAATATAGTTTCAGATGCTGTTTTGGTATCTATGGTTAGAATAGCCTAGACTTTATTCACTCCAAGAGAGATTTTGATACAAAGAAGTGTTAACAGGTTGCAACAAAACCAAAATCTATATAGCATACTTTATTCAAGTATTGGCAAGACAAGGGCACAATTATTGCTAATGGGAAAGTTGGCAACCCTTCTTAAATTGTAGTAAAAATGCCTCCTGGGGTATTTTGGAAGGCAGACCATGTACCAACAGAGCCTGAAATTTTACTAGAAATGTATGGAAAATATTTTTTTAAGTGGTGTGGTTGCTGTTACTTGCTCCCATAAACAAAGTGCTACCATAGATAAACTTAGGCGGGTTGTAAGATGACTGTTCCAAAATGAAGCAGGAGACAAAGCTGGATCTCTAAACTTTTTCTCTAGTACCTCCAATTAAGACCTCTGGGCCAGAGAATGGGGGACAGTCTAGTAGCAAATACCAGGTCAAACTTATTATACAACACTCAGTCTATTAATTCAGATGACTTAGAGACAATACCACTGTTTATGACCATACAATTTGTTCTCTGTATGGAGGCTTCTGGCCAAGATGGCAAGTTGAGACTGAAATCCAGCCTGACTTCATATGGCCAAGCCTTGGATTCTGATATAAGGCTATCCCTACCTATAAAAGCTCATTTTTATTTTTGCACAAACTTCTCATCAAAGATAGTACCTTGGGCTTGCCTTAGCCCATTGGATGTAATTTTCCTATTATGTCTATTCAAGAGAGTGCTTCTTACCTAATCTGCATAAGGATTTTGTAAAGATTATAAATATCTCTCTGTGCTAGTGCCATACCTTAGAAGTATATCATGAAAGCACCTATATATATATATTTGTAGTGCTGGTCTGTGGGAACCATGCCTTTAAACAACCCTTTCAATCCTATTCACCTTCAATAGAGTCCATTCATCTGCCTGCCAACATGGAACACAGATTCCAGAATTGAGTGTGACCCTGGCATTGAGAGATTGAGAATGCCTTTTTGACCAAAAAGGGGAAAGTAAAGCCAACAAAATAAGGTTTCAGAAGCTAAGAGAATTCAAATAGAGTTGAGAGGCTGTCCTGGAGGTTACTCCTATGTAAGCTTCACCTAGATGTGCCAAATAACCACAGTATGATAAGCCCAAGTCAATAGTAGTCCTGAAAACCTTAGAGAATACCTGAATCCCTATCTGAGACTCTATAAAAGTTTCACTCACTAAGTTTATTCTTCAGAAACTTAAATCCTTCAGAGAACTCCTATGCCAGCTAAGTCCCAAAACCCAGAGGCAATAGTCTCTTCAAGAACATTAACCATATTTATTCCCTTTTCTCACAAAGTCAACACCCCTTCTCAACATGAACAAGTTAGGACTTCACTGCCTAGACATCCCTGAAGATTGGGAAACTGACTAAACTAGAGGAAGGGGTAGCAACAGATAAGATGGAATTTAACAAAGAGTTATGAATACTGAATCTCTATACAATTTTCTTTTTCTTAGTTGTTAGGGTATTAGAATAACTAGAAGGAAAAATTTAAATGGTGGAACTGTAACCCATAGCACCCTTTGAAATTTGTTCTATAGCTAGGCTAGATTGAAGTTTGAAAGTTATCACCTTTTTGTATAAATGTTATATTTGACAATAAGGAAATAACTGAAACTATGGTATTGTAACTCATAACAACTTTGGAAATTTCCTATGTAACTGCTTGTTAAATCATACTTAGAAAGATATGATTTTTTGTATATATGTTATATTTCACAATAAGGAAATAACTAAAACTGTGGAACTGTAACCCTAATATTATTTGAAAGTTGCTCTCTAACTACTTGTTAAATTTTACTTGGAAAGTTATCAGTTCTATGTATATATGTTATATTCTACAATAAAAAATATGATTCAAAAAATAAGTTAAGTTGATAGGAATGTGGGAATAGCATATCGGTCTATCAATGAAAGACAAATTTAAGTCAAATAAACAGTAGCTTCACAACAACAAAGACCCCAACTATTTAGAGAAGTGATTTTTAACTGTGATGATTTGTGTATAGAATTTGTGAGATGCAACTGATCTAGAAACTTGAAATTTGAGGGTGTGAGGAGATATATTGTATCACCTATGACAAAATCAGCCCTGCCTGCAAAATCCTGTGAATTTTCAAACCTTAACATAATCCACAGGCATCCCAAAAAAGTCCTAACATGAAAAAAGTCAAGCTATCAAATGCCTACTTTAAATACGGCCACAGAAGACAATGTACAAGAAAAATAATGTACAAGAAAAATATCTCATGGAATATTTTTGCCATGAGTAAATACAAATACAAAAAGAGTCATATAGAATTATCAAATTACTCTTAGGGAGCATTCCTAACTGCTCAAGAGGTTTTGATTTTTGCTAACAGCAAAAATTCCCTTGTGTTTCCCATGCTTCCCTTTTCTAAATGGGAGTATTAATTGTAGATTTTTCATCTCTATTCTTTAGTACAATCCATATGGGAGAACAGAAATTTATCTTAAAGCTACAGTAACAAAGACAGCATGGTACTGGGGAAATGATAGCTATGTTGCTCTATGGAAAGAGCAAAAGAGTCAGAAATAGATCATTAATTTATGGTCAATGATTTTCAGTAAAAAAGCAATCACAATTCAATGGAGAATAAATAATCTTTTAAAAATTGTGTTGGAACTATTGGTTATCCTTCTATTAAAAAACAGTGAAGAATGTGAAATGAAACAAAATGAAGTTTCACTGGCTGAGAGATTCCAAACTGTGTCGAGAGATCACTCTGTTGGACATTCTTATGCACTATATAGATAACTCTTTTTAGGTTTTAATGAATTGGAATAGCTAGAAGTAAATACCTGAAACTATCAAACTGCAACCCAGTAGCCTTGACTCTTGAAGACAATTGTATAACAATGTAGCTTACAAAGGGTGACAGTGTGATTGTGAAAACCTTGTGGATTGCACTCACTTTTATCTAGCGTATGGATGGATTAGTAGAAAAATGAGGACAAAAACTAAATGAAAAATACGGGTGGGGGGGATGATTTGGGTGTTCTTTTTTACTTTTATTTTTCATTCTTATTCTTTCTGGTGTAAGGAAAATATTCAAAAATGGATTGGGATGGTGAATGCACAACTGTATGATGGTACTCTGAACAGTTGATTGTACACCATAGATGATTGTATGGTATGTGAATATATCTCAATAAAACTGAATTTAATTAAAAATAAAAACAATGAAACTGTATTCTTACCTCACTCCCTACACAAATATTAACTTAAAACTTTAAAACTTAAAAAAAATTTAAGATGAAGCATAGAAGAAAATATAAACTTGGCACAAGTAAAGATTTCTTAGACATGACACCAAAATCACATTACTCAAGATGAAATAATAGATAAGTTGGTTTTCATCAAAATTAAAAACTATTGTTCTTTGAAAGACACTAAGACAATGAAAAAAAGTCATATTCTGTGAAAATCATATTGACAAATTAAAGGACTTATATCCAGAATACACAAAATAACCTAAAACCCAACAATAAGAAAACAATAAATTCAATTAAAAATGATCACAAGATGTGAACAGACACTTCACCAAATGAGATGTTCAGGTGGCAAATAAACACATGAAAATGAGTTCACCATCCTCTATCATTAGGGTATGGCAGATTATAAACCACCCTGAGTTATCATAACACATCCATGTGAAGATCCAAATGAAAAAACACACATGACAGTACCGAGTGTTGGCAAGAATGAAGAGTAACAGAACTCTCGCACATTGCTGGTGTGTATGCAAAATGGTATAGCTATTTTGGAAAATAGTTTGTCAGTTTCCTTACATCATTAAACATATACTGACCATATGACTCAGTAATTTGACTCTTAAGTGTTTCTCCAAATGGAACAAAAATGTATTTTCACAACAAAGGCTATATAGGAAGATTTATAGAAGCTTTATTCTTTATAGCCCCAAACTGGAAAAAAAACAAATGTTTCTTAACTGAAGGAATGAATAAAAAATGATGTACATGTGTACCATGGAATACTATTAAGCAACAAAAAGGACAAACTATTGATACACTCAGCAACATAGAGGCATTTCAAATATACTATGCTATGTGAAAGAAGCTAGATTACAAATTCTAAATGCCATATACTTAAATATACTTTGTACAGTGGAATAGACAAAAAATGCTGGAATCAGAAACATATCAATGTCTGCCAGGAGCTGAGTTGAATGAACAGGCTGGCTGCAAAGGTACTTTGGAGAAATGATTGAAGTGATAGAAGTGTTCTATATCATGATCTCATTAACTGCACAAAAATGTTCAAACACAGAACTGTGTTCTAAAAAGGGTGAATTTTATCATACATGTATTATACTTAATAAAAATGGGAAAAATCTCTACATGATAATGTTATAATTGCTACTTATACAGTCATTAATCTGTTAAGATTTCCCTTTCTGATTAACTTTCTTCCTTCTTGCAGTAATGTGCTTCAAACTGGGATCATTTTTCTTCTTTAGGAAGGTTCAAAGGGACATTACCAGAAAATGTGAAAAAATTGGACTATAGACTGTAAGCTTTATATCAATGTTAAGTTTCTTCAACTCGGTAACTGTACTAGTTACATAAGTGAATATTATTGTTCTTAAGAAATGTTCATGGCGGTGTTAAAAAATCATGGTGTATACAACTTACATTCAAGTGATCAGAAAATGGACTTGAGTCCATAAATAGATAGGTGGGTAAATAGAATGGTACAGCAAATATGGCAAAGTGTTAAAATTGGTGGATCTGGGGGTCTTGGGGGAAAGAGGTATGCTGGTATTCTCTGAATGGGGTTTGTATAATTTTTGTAACTGTCCTCTAAGTTTGAAAATATTTCAAATAAAAAGTTTAAACATGTTTAGAAGCTATAAAACTTCTTATAAAGAATATAAAGTTAAAAAGAACTCAAGCTGTCTCCTAAAACATAATACATATATGTTTATTATATAATTACTATAATAATTATTATATAATGATATATAATGAATATATATTTTATATAGCATAATAAATTTGAAGCATATGTCTAGTCTATTAATTTTATGGTTTTGCTGGTATGTAAATTGACTTAAAATCAAAGTTAACACATAATAATATATCCTCAATATTTTACTGCAAAATTACATTATCTGTAATGGACATAAAGCAATAGATGGCAGTATTAGACCAGTATTATGAATATGTTATCATCATCCTATGTTATTTACCCCTCACCCGTCTAACACACATCATTTTTCTCCAGTTTTATAGGTCAGCATATGAAGATATTTGAAAAGTTAATTTGAAGACTGCTTTTGTTTTTAACTAGGTAACTTGGATTTGCATTTCCTCTCTGTATAAAGTCTATTAACTGGAGAATTACAAGAGTAGAAAACAAAAGGCTTTAGTCCTTTTATGTGTGGTTTGGGATAGATTACTCACAAACTTAGAGGGAAATTGGGACACTGTGTTGTGAATTTATCAATCCCCCACATCTTTAAATTATTAAGGACATTTATTCCTAGTAATTTTTCAAACATACTATTCATGATACCTATTCAGTCATTAAAACCACTTGGTTTTAATATATTCTTTCTTTTTTCAGCTAAATCAAATCCAGTGAGTGATATATATTTTTCCAAAAATTTGTTTTCAGTAGTTAAGTGGAAAAATTTCTTAGTTTTAAATTAGTAACTGGATTTTTTTTTTTTTTTTTTAATCATCATTTTATTGAGATATATTCACATACCACGCAGTCATACAAAACAAATTGTACTTTCGATTGTTTACAGTACCATTACATAGTTGTACATTCATCACCTAAATCAATCCCTGACACCTTCATTAGCACACACACAAAAATAACAAGAATAATAATTAGAGTGAAAAAGAGCAATTGAAGTAAAAAAGAACACTATGTACCCTTGTCTGTTTGTTTGCTTCCCCTACTTTTCTACACATCCATCCATAAACTAGACAAAGTGGAGTTTGGTCCTTATGGCATTCCCAATCCCACTGTCACCCCTCATAAGCTACATTTTTATACAACTGTCTTCGAGATTCATGGGTTCTGGGTTGTAGTTTGATAGTTTCAGGTATCCACCACCAGCTACCCCAATTCTTTAGAACCTAAAAAAGGTTGTCTAAAGTGTGCGTAAGAGTGCCCACCAGAGTGATCTCTCGGCTCGTTTTGGAATCTCTCTGCCACTGAAGCTTATTTCATTTCCTTTCACATCCCCCTTTTGGTCAAGAAGATGTTCTCCATCCCACGATGCCGGGTCTACATTCCTCCCCGGGAGTCATATTCCACGTTGCCAGGGAGATTCACTTCCCTGGGTGTCTGATCCCACGTAGGGGGGAGGGCAGTGATTTCACCTTTCAAGTTGGCTTAGCCAGAGAGAGAGGGCCACTTCTGAGCAACAAAGAGGCATTCAGGAGGAGACTCTTAGGCACAAATACAGGGAGGCCTAGCCTCTCCTTTGCAGCAACCGTCTTCCCAAGGGTAAAACTTATGGTAGAGGGCTCAACCTATCAAACCACCAGTCCCCTATGTCTGTGGTCATGTTAGCAACCATGGAGGTGGGGTAGGCGAATACCCCTGCATTCTCCACAGGCTCCTCAAGGGGGCACTACATCTTTTTTTTTTTTTTTCCCTTGTTTGTCTTTTTTCTTTTTTTTTTTTTTTTTTTTTTTTTTTAACTTTCCCTTCTTTTTTCAAATCACCTGTATGAAAAAAAAAGTTAAAAAGAAAACAAACATACAATAAAAGAACATTTCAAAGAGACCATAGCAAGGGAGTAAGAAAAAGACAACTAACCTAAGATAACTGCTTAACTTCCAGCATGTTCCTACTTTACCCCAAGAAAGTTACATAATATAGCAACATTTCAGTGAACTTGTTCCTACTACATCCATCAGAAATTAACAGACCATAGTCATTTCTGGGCATCCCCAGAACGTTAAATAGCTTATCTGTTCTTCTTGGATTATTGTTCCCCCTTCCTTAATTGCTCTCTACTGCTAGTTCCCCTACATTCTACATTATAAACCATTTGTTTTACATTTTTCAAAGTTCACATTAGTGGTAGCATATAATATTTCTCTTTTTGTGCCTGGCTTATTTCGCTCAGCATTATGTCTTCAAGGTTCATCCATGTTGTCATATGTTTCACCAGATCGTTCCTTCTTACTGCCGCGTAGTATTCCATCGTGTGTATATACCACATTTTATTTATCCACTCATCTGTTGAAGGACATTTGGGTTGTTTCCATCTCTTGGCAATTGTGAATAATGCTGCTATGAACATTGGCGTGCAGTTATCTGTTCGTGTCACTGCTTTCCGATCTTCCGGGTATATACCGAGGAGTGCAATCGCTGGATCGAATGGTAGCTCTATATCTAGTTTTCTAAGGAACTGCCAGACTGACTTCCAGAGTGGCTGAACCATTATACAGTCCCACCAACAATGAATAAGAGTTCCAATTTCTCCACATCCCCTCCAGCATTTGTAGTTTCCTGTTTGTTTAATGGCAGCCATTCTAACCGGTGTTAGATGGTATCTCATTGTGGTCTTAATTTGCATCTCTCTAATAGCTAGTGAAGCTGAACATTTTTTCATGTGTTTCTTGGCCATTTGTATCTCCTCTTCAGAGAACTGTCTTTTCATATCTTTTGCCCATCTTATAATTGGGCTGTCTGTACTATTGTCATTGAGTTGTAGGATTTCTTTGTATATGCAAGATATCAGTCTTTTGTCAGATACATGGTTTCCAAAAATTTTTTCCCATTGAGTTGGCTGCCTCTTTACCTTTTTGAGAAATTCCTTTGAGGTGCAGAAACTTCTAAGCTTGAGGAGTTCCCATTTATCTATTTTCTCTTTTGTTGCTTGTGCTTTGGGTGTAAAGTCTAGGAAGTGGCCTCCTAATACAAGGTCTTGAAGATGTTTTCCTACATTATCTTCTAGGAGTTTTATGGTACTTTCTTTTATATTGAGATCTTTGATCCATTTTGAGTTAATTTTTGTGTAGGGGGTGAGGTAGGGGTCCTCTTTCATTCTTTTGGATATGGATATCCAACTCTCCCAGCCCCATTTGTTGAAAAGACCATTATGGCTCAGTTCGGTGACTTTGGGGGCCTTATCAAAGATCAGTCGGCCATAGATCTGAGGGTCTATCTCTGAGTTCTCAATTCGATTCCATTGATCTATATGTCTATCTTTGTGCCAGTACCATGCTGTTTTGGCAACTGTGGCTTTATAATAAGCTTCAAAGTCAGGGAGTGTAAGTCCTCCCACTTCGTTTTTCTTTTTAGAGTGTCTTTAGCAATTCGAGGCATCTTCCCTTTCCAAATAAATTTGATAACTAGCTTTTCCAAGTCTGCAAAGTAGGTTGTTGGAATTTTGATTGGGATTGCATTGAATCTGTAGATGAGTTTGGGTAGAATTGACATCTTAATGACATTTAGCCTTCCTATCCATGAACATGGAATATTTTTCCATCTTTTAAGGTCCCCTTCTATTTCTTTTAGTAGAGTTATGTAGTTTTCTTTGTATAGGTCTTTTACATCTTTGGTTAAGTTTATTCCTAGGTACTTGATTTTTTTAGTTGCTATTGAAAAAGGTATCTTTTTCTTGAGTGTCTCTTCAGTTTGTTCATTTCTAGCATATAGAAACATTACTGACTTATGTGCATTAATCTTGTATCCCGCTACTTTGCTAAATTTGTTTATTAGCTCTAGTAGGTGTATCGTTGATTTCTCAGGGTTTTCTAGATATAAGATCATATCATCTGCAAACAATGACAGTTTTACTTCTTCTTTTCCAATTTGGATGCCTTTTATTTCTTTGTCTTGCCGGATTGCCCTGGCTAGCACTTCCAGCACAATGTTGAATAACAGTGGTGACAGCGGGCATCCTTGTCTTGTTCCTGATCTTAGAGGGAAGGCTTTCAGTCTCTCACCATTGAGTACTATGCTGGCTGTGGGTTTTTCATATATGCTCTTTATCATGTTGAGGAAGTTTCCTTCAATTCCTACCTTTTGAAGTGTTTTTATCAAAAACGGATGTTGGATTTTGTCAAATGCTTTTTCAGCATCTATTGAGATGATCAATTGATTTTTCCCTTTCGAGTTTTTAATGTGTTGTAATACATTGATTGATTTTCTTATGTTGAACCAGCCTTGCATGCCTGGAATGAACCCCACTTGGTCATGGTGTATGATTTTTTTAATGTGTCTTTGGATTCGATTTGCAAGTATTTTGTTGAGGATTTTTGCATCTATATTCATTAGGGAAATTGGCCGGTAGTTTTCCTTTTTTGTAGCATCTTTGCCTGGTTTTGGTATTAGATTGATGTTAGCTTCATAAAATGAGTTAGGTAGTGTTCCATTTTTTTCAATGTTTTGAAAGAGTTTGAGTAAGATTGGTGTCAGTTCTTTCTGGAAAGTTTGGTAGAATTCCCCTGTGAAGCCATCTGGCCCTGGGCATTTATTTGTGGGAAGATTTTTGATGACTGATTGGATCTCTTTGCTTGTGATGAGTTGGTTGAGGTCTTCTATTTCTTCTCTGGTCAGTCTAGGTTGTTCATATGTTTCCAGGAAATTGTCCATTTCTTCTACATTATCCAGTTTGTTGCCATACAGTTGTTCATAATATCCTCTTATAATTTTTTTAATTTCTTCAGGATCTGCAGTTATGTCACCTTTTTCATTCATTATTTTGTTTATATGGGTCTTCTCTCTTTTTGATTTTGTCAGTCTAGCTAGGGGCTTGTCAATCTTGTTGATCTTCTCAAAGAACCAACTTTTGGTGATATTTATCCTTTCTATTGTTTTTTTGTTCTCTATGTCATTTATTTCTGCTTTAATCCTTGTTATTTCTTTTCTTCTACTTGGTTTAGGATTGGTTTGCTGTTCATTTTCTAGCTTCTTCAGTTGATCCATTAGTTCTTTGATTTTGGCTCTTTCTTCCTTTTTAATATATGCGTTTAGTGCTATAAATTTCCCCCTTAGCACTGCTTTTGCTGCATCCCATAGGTTTTGGTATGTTGTGTTCTCATTTTCATTCGTCTCTATATATTTAGCAATTTCTCTTGCTATTTCTTCTTTAACCCACTGATTGTTTAGGAGTGTGTTCTTTAACCTCCAGGTATTTGTGAATTTTCTAAGTCTCTGATGGTTATTGACTTCTAATTGTATTCCATTGTGGTCAGAGAATGTGCTTTGAATAATTTCAATCTTTTTAAATTTATTGAGGCTTGTTTTATGTCCCAGCATATGATCTATTCTGGAGAAAGTTCCGTGAGCACTAGAAAAGTATGTGTATCCTGGTGATTTGGGATGTAATGTCCTGTAGATGTCTGTTAAATCTAATTCATTTATCAGATTGTTTAGGTTTTCAATTTCCTTATTGGTCTTCTGTCTGGTTGATCTATCTATAGGAGAGAGTGATGTGTTGAAGTCTCCCACAATTATTGTGGAAACATCAATTGCTTCCTTTAGTTTTGCCAATGTTTCTCTCATGTATTTTGTGGCACCTTGATTGGGTGCATAGACATTTACGATTGTTATTTCTTCTTGCTGAATTGCCCCTTTTATTAGTATGTAGTGGCCTTCTTTGTCTCTCAAAACATCCCTGCATTTGAAGTCTATTTTATCTGAGATTAATATTGCTACACCTGCTTTCTTTTGGCTGTAGCTTGCATGAAATATTTTTTTCCATCCTTTCACTTTCAGTTTCTTTGTGTCCCTGTGTCTAAGATGAGTCTCTTGTATGCAACATATTGATGGTTCATTTTTTTTGATCCATTCTGCGAATCTATATCTTTTAATTGGGGAGTTTAATCCATTTACATTCAACGTTAAAACCGTGAAGGCATTTCTTGAATCGGCCATCTTATCCTTTGGATTATGTTTGCCATATTTTTCCCTCTCTCTATTAATATCCTTTATTGTACCCATACCGAATCTCTTTAGTACTGAACCTTTCTCCAAGTCTCTCTGTCCTGTCTTTGTTTCTCTGTCTGTAGGGCTCCCTTTAGTATCTCCAGTAGGGCAGGTCTCTTGTTAGCAAATTCTCTCAGCATTTCTTTGTCTGTGAAAAATTTAAGCTCTCCCTCAAATTTGAAGGAGAGCTTTGCTGGATAAAGTATTCTTGGCTGGAAATTCCTCTCTCTCAGAATTTTAAATATATCGTGCCACTGCCTTCTCACCTCCATGGTGGCTGCTGAGTAGTCACTACTTAGTCTTATGCTGTTTCCTTTGTATGTGGTGAATTGCTTTTCTCTTGCTGCTTTCAGAACTTGCTCCTTCTCTTCTATGTTTGACAGTGTGATCAGTATATGTCTCGGAGTGGGTTTTTTTGGATTTATTCTATTTGGAGTTCGCTGAGCATTTATGATTTTTTGTATTTATGTTGTTTAGAAGATTTGGGAAGTTTTCCCCAACAATTTCTTTGAATACTCTTCCTAGACCTTTACCCTTTTCTTCCCCTTCTGGGACACCAATGAGTCTTATATTCGGACGTTTCATATTATCTATCATATCCCTGAGGTCCATTTCGAGTTTTTCAATTTTTTTCCCCATTCTTTCTTTTATGCTTTCATTTTCCATTCTGTCATCTTCCAGGTCACTGATTCGTTGTTCAACTTCCTCTAGTCTTGTACTATGAGTGTCCAGAATCTTTTTAATTTGGTCAACAGTTTCTTTAATTTCCATAAGATCATCCATTTTTTTATTTAGTCTTGCAATGTCTTCTTTATGCTCTTCTAGGGTCTTCTTGATTTCCTTCATATCCCGTACTAGGGTCTCATTGTTCATCTTTAGTTCTTTGAGTAGCTGCTCTAGGTGTGTCTCTTCTGGTCTTTTGATTTGGGTGCTTGGGCTTGGGTTATCCATATCGTCTGGTTTTTTCATATGCTTTATAATTTTCTGTTGTTTTTGGCCTCGTGGCATTTGCTGACCTTGATAGGGTTCTTTTAGGGTTTGTAGACCAGTTGAAGTCCTTATCTCTAATTTATCAGATCTACAGCTTCGTGGAGTACACTTTCTCTAACTAACCAGCAGGTGGCGACCACGAGCCACCTGTTCTCCACAAGCCAGATCTCCCCTGCTTAGCCTTTTTGGTGAGTGGGGGAGTGAGTCTTGTGGGGCCCAATTGGTGTCCCAAGCTTGCGTGTGTAGTTGGTGTTGCCTGCCCTGTATGTGGGGCGTGTTTCTGGGCAGTCGGGGAGGGGGGGTGGCCCTAACAATCAAATCTCCCTGATGATCCTAGAGTTTTAAAGCTACTGCAATAGACTAATCCTTCAGTTCAGTCCTGCCACAGTTTGTCTCTGCCACTGACCCACAAGTCTTTGGTATTGGCGTATGGCTCCTGAGATTTGCAAGTGGGCCCCTCTTCCAGGCTGTGCACCCCGGGTCCTCTGTTGAGGGATGACTGTGCTATGTCACAGGTGAGTGCCGTCCCCCCAGGGCAGTTCTGGGCTGCTGGGCTGTGTTGGGAGGCTCCCAGTCTGCTCAAATGATGGCTGAATGGGGCTCTGTTAATTCACACTGCTCCCCCTTCCCAGCTCTGGGACATTCAGCTGAGGTTGCAGGGAAGGCTAATGTCCACGCCCAGTTTTGTGGTGTGTGCCTGTTATTTGAAGCACTTCTGTCACACTGGGTTGTCTGGGGCAGCTCTGGGCTATGGGGCTGGCGATGGGCAGGAGTGTTTCCTGTCCACCAGGATGGTGGCTGTGAGCGGACACCCCCCTTTTCTTGGGAAGTTGTGTTGTTTAGTGAATTTTCTCAGCCACTGGATTATTGCCTTTTGTCTCAGAGCTCTCTTAGTTCTGCTCTTGACTTGACGTGCCCAAATTTCAATTCTTTGAAGCTTTCTGTATTGAGCTTCTTAGAGTAATTGTTTTCGAAAAAGCAAAAAGGATTTAAAAAAAAAAAACAAAAAAAAAAAAAAAAAAAAAAACCGGCCCTCCTCAGAGATCTAATGGGTTATTGAAATGCTAATAGACAAAGCAACCAGGGCCATTAAGGAAAGTTGCACAGGGCAGAGAGATCAGCCTTGCTTCGGGATTTGCATATGCGCCTCAAGGCCTGATCTCCGCCCCCCCCCTTTCTGTGTTCACCAGAACTCCAAAAATCCTCTGCTTTTACTCTGGAGCTTCTCGTGCCGTTTTCCTTCCATGCCCGTCCCCTCTCTGCTGGGCTGGCTGCCCCCAGAGTCTCCGGTGTCTGGCCTCAGTCTATCTATGGTTGGAGTTTGAATCAGTAGAATGAGTTTCCGATAAGAGCAGCCACTGCAACTCTCCCTTCTCCCTCCTGGAGCTGACAGCCCCTCCTCCCCCGGGACTGAGCCTGGCAGGGAGGGGCGCGGGTCCCCTGGCCGCAAAACCTTACAGATTTCGCTGATCTCAGCAGTTCCACGTTTTCATGAGTGTTGTATGAAGTATGCCCAAAGACAGATTGCTCTGTGGTGTCCAGTCCACGCAGTTCCTGGCTTTCCACCTACCTTCCTGGAGGAGCAACCAAAACATACAGCTCACCAGTCTGCCATCTTGCCCCGCCTCCGTAACTGGATTTTATAAATACAAAAAGAACTTAATTTTGAACGTCAGGATTATGAATGAGAGATGTATAAAACAATATCACAATAAGATAATCAAGTGAATTCTGCATTGTGGAAGGAAGGAACAAAAGGGACAATATGTCATAAGTCACTTAGTTAACATTCTTTTCTAAAAGGCTTTAATCTTATGGGGACAATTGTACTGACCCTTGAGATTTTTACTGGTCAAACCTACCTTGAGATGATAATTGGAGTTATTTTGATAGCTATTTAGTGCATCTCATTTGCTACACTTTTAAGTTTTGTGCTTTTGGTTTTGTCTTTCAATGAGTGTGCTAGATTTCAAAACAAAATAAGATTTAAAATTTATGCTTTACTTCCTGTTTTTTTTTTTTTTTAGGAAAGAGATCAAGTATCAATTGAATTAATATCTAAAGTCAGAAGGTATCAATTTAACCTCATCAAATTGTCATGAAGGCTTTCAGGAATAAGAGTGCAATATTATGGCACCACACTAAAGTAGTGTGTTATCAATGGTCTTTGTTCCACTTTCAAAATAATATGGCACAATTTTGCATTACACCAAAAATAGCAACTCATGTAAGAGCAAGCTGAGCTTCTCTGTGCAATTTATAAAAAATCAAGGTACTATGACAATTCTTCCTTTTCACTTACCTAAATTTGAACAGATAACACAAAATTATCAGGATAGAAATTCTCTTTGTCTTTTGACACTCACTTTTTATATTGTATGATTTCTATATTCAAATTCAAGAGGATGATCATAAAAGCTTCAGCTTACTTAATCTATGTTCATGCTAAATTCCTTCTTAAATTTCAGTATGTCCTCTTATTCTGGAAAAAAAAAAAAACTCTTTGAGATAATTAGATTAGATATTGTACTTTCTAAATGCCAATTGTCATTTGAGAACAAGGAGACTTTGTGCACAATGTCAACAAATACATCCCCTTAGTCAAATAGTAAGTGGCAGAGGCTTCAAATGGAGAATTCTGATCATTTGTCCCTGGAACTTTCTGCTATATTATGCAGCTTCCAATTTGAAAATCAGATTTAATTCTTGACTCATTCCCTTAAAAATCCAATGATTTCTTTTAAAGATACTAAAGTAATTCTTAAACACAAAGGATGAGTGAGTAAAGAGATTATTTTGTATTTTCCAGAATGTTATTATATGAGAAAAAACATACTATTTAATGAACGTGAGAATTTATTTAATGTGTTTGTGTCCATACAATGGTTTATGTATTCTATTTGATAATATACCACAACTTCTTTTTAACATATATAAGCTGCTGAATTTTTAACTATAAAATTGTAGGAGCTAACATGAAAATATACCTGAAAATATAATGAACTTTTAATTATGTCAGTAAAGAAGGGAAAGAATTCCTTAGAAGGGCTCTTTCAACATTATAGCTCAGGATTTTCTTAGCCAGATTTGTGGCCTTAGCTAAATCTTTCTACGTGGATAGCCAGAGAAGACCACAAAATCCGATTGAAGTTAAAAAATTGGTAAGATAAAAATGATTCAAGATTGAGATCATTTTGGTTTGCAGCTACAATAACCAAAAAGCAGTGCACAAGAGTATATAAAGCAGGAAAGAACACAAGTACGTTTTTCTGGTTCTTTGTTGCCATTCCTGTTGTTTATAGAAACCTCTCCGCACTTGGATAGATAGAGTCAATTCAGCAAGTTAAAAGTGTGCAATTTGCCATGGCATTGTCGTCTTTGAGTTGCATTAGAGTGCCAGAGGACCATGTTAGCATTCAATGGCCAGCCAGGTAAGAAATGCTTGATCAACTAGTTTTATACTTCTTCACTTGATTTTTACTGGTTTGTTAGTCCAACAGCAGTTCTGGTTATTGAAAAATAAAACAAGTAACCAAAATTATATTTATAGAGACTCTGTCAAAAATGTTTGGTTATCCACATTGCTGTTTACAAGGAAATCAGAAAAATGTATATGTAGCGTATGAAGGGTATAAGAATTAATAAAATGAAGAATGAACAATTAGTGTAAAAATAGGACATTATCAAACTTTAGGCCCACATTGTTCTCTTTCATTTTCTTTCTCAGATTTGTCTCTCCTGAGTTAACGGATATTCAGATACCTTGATTTTGGTGTTCAAAGTACCTTTTCTTTTCCTAATGTTTTACCACAACTGTAAGAATTTGTTTTAGTCTTGGCAATTTCACTGAAGCTTTTATTGTCTCTGTTGGTAATATGACAGGAATTGAAAGAAACAATTGAACTTACAGAAATATGCAGATGATATTCACTAAGGATTATCCTGATCTCAAGTGTTTTTACATGTGGGCACTTCTAATTTAATACATTTTACTGTTAAGAAAGCATTACATTTAAAAATGTGTTACCTGTTTGGCATTTGGCAAAAGAAATTGTACATGGGGTTCAGTTTAAAACAAAGAAATCAGCATGGGAAGTTTACCAGAAAGAAGGGTGAAGCACTTATGAATTAAAGCAATATAAGTTGTGTGTGTGTATCTCTGTCTCTCTCACAGACACACACATATACTCACACACAGGGCCATATATGTAAGAATTTTTAGTACAAAATATTCCCTGCAACCAGGCATTTACCCTTAGAAAAATCACATCACATTAAATCAGTCTTCTATTTTCAGCTCTCCTAATAGTTTTAATTCTAAGATGCAACAAGAATTTTAATTCTAAACTGTATATTATTTAATTTTCCCTCACTTTTTAAAATGTTCATATAATTGTTATGATCTATTTGAAAGGTCACATATATTTTTCACACAGTTTTCCCCAATGGTCATGTCTTACATAATTTTAGTGCAATATCAAAACCAGGAAAATGACATTGGTACAATACGTGTGTATGGTTCTACTTCACAAAACCACTTGTGAATTTGTGTAACCATCACCACAATCAAGACATGGAACTACTCCATCACCAAAAAGATCTCCCTTGTGCTGTCCCTTTTTATTTACATGTACTTCCCCCCTTCTCTAATCTTTACCAACCTCTAATTTGTTTTCCATCTCTATAATTTTGTCATTTTGAGATTGATATAAAAATGGTATCAGATCATATGTAACCTTTGGAGACTGGATTTTTTTTCACCCAGGCTGATGTCCTTGAGAACCATCCAAGTTGCTGTTTGCATCAGTAATCCATTTCTATTGATTGGTAAATGGTATTCTCTTTTACAGATGAAGCACAATATTGTTGACTAAATCATCTTTGCTGTTTTTTGTTCATCTGTTTACTTGTTCTATCAGTTGCTGAGAGAGGGAATAGAAGCCTCTAACTTTAATTGTGGATGTGTCTGTTTCAACTTTCAGTTCTATCTGTTTTTGCTTAGCATATTTTGTAGGTCTGTTTTCTTATGCATGAAAATTTAGGATTGCTATGTCTTTTTCGTAGATTGACTCTTTTTTTATTGTATAATGTCCCTCTCTGTCCCTGGCAACTTTCATTTCTCTAAAGATTGTTTCATCTGGTATCAGTATAGCCATTCCTACTTTCTCTTAATTAATATTTGATTTATATATCTTTTTCCATTATTTTACTTTCACCATTTTTATCATTATATATGAAGTAAATTTCTTGTAGACAACAAATAGTTATTTTATCCATTCTGACGATCTCTGTCTTTTAATTGGTAAATATTTAGACCACTTAATTTGAATGCAATTATTGTTATATCAGGACCTAGTCTGCTTTTTTGTTGTTGTTTACTGTTTGTTCTCTCTGTTTTTGTTTCTCTGCCTTTTTTTCTGCCTTACTTATTTATATTTAATAATATTTATTATTTCACCTTATAGTCTAATGATGATATTTTAACAGTTTGAGTAAAGTATAGAAACCTTTCTTCACTTTATGTCACTTTATTATTTCCATTTATAATTGCCCTAAATATTTCCTCTATGCACATACACTGAGAACCACATTACATAGGGATAATTTTTGCTTCCATCACGAAAAAATAGAAGTGTAGTCTATTGTATTTGGTCATTACTTTTCTCCTTTCAAAGCTTTATTTTCCATCTAGAAATATCTTTTCTTTATTTCATAATTTTCTTTCTGTTAAAGAACTTTATTAGTCATTCTTGAGTGTAGGTCTGCTAGTGAAAAATTATCTTATTTTTCATTCATCTGAGAATGTTTTGATCATTCCTTCACCCCTGATGGATATTTTTATTGAATGTTTCTACACTCTGGGCTAACAGTTCTTTTCTTTTAAAACTTGGAAAATGTTTTTCACTTCCTTCTTTCCTCCACAGTATTTGATAAGATATTCATTGCCCTTTTAATTGTTTTTCCCTTATAAGTAATGTGTTATTTCTATCTGGCAGCTTTCAATGTAATTGTATCCTATTTTTCAGTCAAACTGAAGATGTTACGTGTCTTGACATGGATTTCTTGGGTTTATCCTGTTTAGATTTCTCTCTGTTTCTTGGACCGGTAGGCTTATGTCTTTTGACAAATTTGGGGAAAATTTCAAGCATGTCCCCCAAACTTTCTTCAACCAAATTTTCAACCTTCCTCTTCTATGTTTTCCTTCTGGGACTCATCTGGTCTTTGTTATAGTCCCACATGTACTTGAAGCTCTGGTCATTTTTTTTTTTTTTTTGCTATTTTTTCTCTGTTGTTTGGAATCAGTAATTTATATTATTCTGTCTTCAAATTTATGTATTTTCCCCTGTCTTCTTTAATATGCTGTTTAGTTTATCCAAGTTTTTTTTTTTTAATTTTTCCATTTTGATACATTGTTTTAATGCTAAAATTTCCATTTTATTCTTCCTTAGATGTTCTATTATGTTCTAAGGATTTCTATTTCTTTGTTATACTATCTATTTTTTTTCATTTCTTTCAAATATATTCATAATAGTTGTTAAAATATTTAATAAAAGCTTTTAATGAAAGAATCTTTGGTAATTCTAATACCTGCATCATCTCAGTGCAGGTATCTATTAATTTTCTTGTCTTATTCAAGTTGAGCTCTTCCAAGTTCTTGATATGATGAGTGATTTTTGAATAAACTCCGTACATTTTGGATATTACATTGTGGGAAACTGGATGTTATTTAAATCTTTAGTTTTATCAGAGTTCTTCTAACACTGCCCCAGTGACAGAAGGGAAGCACCACATTATTACTGCCAGATAGAGATGGAGGTCCAGGTTTTCAACTTGGTTTCCATTGTCCCTCTGTGGGAGAGGGGCATCTCATTACTCTTGGCCTTGGGCAGGAATTAAAGCTCCCACTAGGCCTCCACTTATACTGTATGACTTGGATCGGAAGGAGCACCTTTATCTTTTCCCCACTTGAGTTCCACTGAAACCATGTTGGAGGGTTGGGCTTGTAACATCTGAGCAACAGTAAAACCTGACTTACACTAAGTCTCCTCTGACAGCACTGCGTTATTATGAGATGAGAGACTGCTTTTATCTTTCCAATGTTCAGAGTTTTATTATGTGCTTTTTTGTGCATAATATTTAGATTCTTTATCTGAACTTAGAAGGAAGAACAGGAAAAATGGCATCTACTCCATCTTTCTGAAAGCAGAAGTCTCCCACCTGTCATTGAACTTCATATAAATGGTAGTATTGTGTATGTCTGAAAATTAATTTTGTCACATTCAATTTTGCTTTTGAGATGTTCCTATGTTTCTTTCACAGATGTAGAGAAAGAATAAACATATCACAATTTACTGACACAGTCTTCTTTTAATTGACACTTAAATTACTACAATTTTTTCTTATTACAAATCATGCGGGAGTTTCCCTACTGAACATAGCTAGGATTGAAATTCATCAAGTTGGCTAGTTTGATATGTCTTTTTACACTTACAGTTATTTTCAAATTATTTTCTAAGGCTGTTTGTGGTTTATTTGACACTGTATTAATGTCTATGTGTCCTTAACTTGTAAACATTTAATGACATTCTAATTACCATTTCAGTAATGATGTAGAGCTTAGTTACAACATACTCATGAACTATATCTCTCTTATTTCAAGCATACACTATTTGTTGAGTCTTTGTAGCTAGAATGTGATCAAGTTTGTCAAATTTTCCGTGTTTATATGCAAATAATGCATGTTTAGTAACTGGTAATTCTCTTTATATATAATCACTTTTATGATGATTTTGCTTATATATTTAATATAATCACTGATTTTTAAAAATTGCTTCCAATATACCTTAATGATGATTGATTTATTTGTTCCTCCAGTTAGTTACGTCAATTTTTATTCTATGTATATATACATCTATGTCTAAGAATCAACATCAACCTATTCTGCATGTATTTTGAAACTCTTGCAGTACACGCATAAAAATCTGAAACTACTGTATCTTTCTGATGGGATTGACTATTTTGTAATTATGAAATTTTACTTTTTATTACTAATAAAGCTTCTTGACTTAAAGCCTACTTTTCTCATTTAGCACAGCTACATTGTCTGTCTTTCAATTAGTGTTTGCGTGATGATATATTTCCCTTACACTTACATTAAGATTTTGTCCTTCTATTTAAGGTGTGTCTCTTTTAAGCTGCACAGATTTGCATATTTGAAAATCTGCACTTAAATATATGTCTATGTTTTTCAGTTGGATTTCCAAGCCCATTTATGTATAATATAATCATTGATATATTTGGTTCATATCAACATTTTTACTAATGGTTTTCTGGTTAACCTAAGTATTTTAAGTTTTTGTTTCTTTCTGGCATCTGGTTAATCAGAATTGTATTATTATAGTTTAAACTTTGTTGGCTTACAGTTGTAAATTATTTTAAAATACTTAAAGTGGATAATATGAAACTAAAATATGGATTTTATTTTTTTTTATGGTCTAATATTAACTAGTGTTTTATATCACTTCTAAGTCACTTCCAGAGTCTCCTCCTTTTTGTGTGCTATAAAATAAACACAAATCCATATCTAAATATATTTTAAACTTTAAAGTATATTAATGTTATTACCTTGTGCTGTTAATATTAATTTTATTTATCTACTTGTCTAACTTTCTATTGTTTGATTTCTCCCTACATATCCATGTTTCTGCCTGAGACCATTTAACTGCTTGAAGCATTCTGCCTAGGATTTATTTTAATCCAAAACTCCTGATGATGAATGCTCCCATGTTTTGCTTGTCTGTAATGGTTTTATTTTGTCAACACTTTTAAAAGATACTTTAAGTGTAGATTTCTATTTTGGCAGGTTTTGATTGCTTCATTTTAGCCACTCTATCTCTGTATCCTAGAAAGAATATTTGATTTATCAGCTATTTGTGTGGTCTGTGTTTCTACTTTTCTATTATTATTAATTTTCAGCATAACTAGCAATGGTTGATTGAACTTTTGCTGTTGTGTATGTGTATAGTAAAGCATAGAAGTTCCTGGTCAAATAATGTTCTCAGAGAGTTAACAACCCCCCCTCCCCAATTATGGAAGATAATATGGTTGTAGATCACATTAATACAATTAGAGATTGAACTGGTTTTAGCCTGGTTTACAGAATCTGTTCTCTTCAGTCTACATCTTATTTGTCCTCATTCCTGGGGTGTAACAATCAAGAGATACCATCTATGATCCTGTCTGAGTCGGGTATGTAACTCTGCTGATCGTTTCTTGACTTGCTCACAAATCTGGGGTAGTTTGGCTATTATTCTTAACTAGGCTGGCCTTGGTCAGGGTAACTAATGTGACTGATCTCTGATACATAGATTTCCCTTCCTCCTCCTAGGGCCAGCAAGTGATGTTATATATGTCCTTTCCATGGAAACACTAGAAAAACAAAAGAAAAAGCCTAATGTACCAGCCTATTTCAAGTTGCTGCTCCTGACATGTCAACAAAAGTCCCATTGGCCAAAGCAATTATTAGAAAACTTAGAGTCAGTTGTAGGGCAGGTCATCCCACCCTTGCAAAAGGTTAAAATATTTAAATAAAAATAACATGGATACAAAGAGAAGTGAAGTATTGGACCAAATATTTCAATCTACAAGGCCTGTTCTCCTGTTTTGTCTCTTCAGCCCCATGGAATCACAGAAATTTTACTAGAAACTTCAACAAAATTTTCCCCAACATTATCTCCTCCCAGCTGACATAGTTAAAATAAGATAATTGGCAAATTCAACCAGAGGAAAATTGGCAGAGTTTTGAAATTGCTTCTCTCTTCTTCCTTTCTCTCTGGTTGTGGCTTCTTAAAATTAAAAAAATTAAAATGTTTGTTTTTCCCTCTCCATGAAATTTCTAGTATGTTTCTTGGACTATGCCTCTCATCAGGAAAGTTCTCGCTGTGCCTTCTGCTCATATTTATACCAAGAAACGGCAAGTGTTTTGATGGATGGTACAGTTGCAAAACTTTGGATCAGCTCTCTGAAAATTTTTTTGTTCAAGGTCTTGGCCCTTGAAGACCTATTGGCTTCAGACTTTGCCAAATGCTTTCAAACATATGCTTATACTTTGACTTACCCCTGCAAATTACTACCTTGTAGCCAAAAGGAGAAATTCAATTATGTCTTTTTTGTGTGTGTGGTTGTCTTCCATAATATAAAATATTCCATTCACTACCTACATTGATAACATACTTTCTTCATATATGAGTGCTAAATTGCATTTACTTTTGTCAACTTATATTTCATTTGTTGACAAATCTCATTTTATGACAAAACTCATTTTATGCAATACTTTTCAAGTTGGTTCCACAAGGAACATGCATGTGTGTGTGTTTGTATTTTTCAACCATTTGTAAATATTTATCACATTTGTTTCTGTCTTCCATTGTCAGTGTTGAGAGTTAGTTATACATACGTGTTCTTATGGAGGTAATACATCTTTTAGAGGCAATGCATCTTTCATTCTCTGTCTGCTTTTAGATCTGTACTTTGTTTTTATTGAGATTTCATTATATTATGGCAAGAAGAAAATTTCATTTTGATTTATCCTGCATGGAAGTTTTGTGATTCCTAATTCTCAGAATATATATTTTATGGAGAAATGTTATCTATTTTCCTTTCATATGTTTTTCCTACCATTTTCTCCATTATAACTGTCTGAAATTCTAACTTTATGTCCTATAAACTTCCTCTGTATTATATTTCATTTTTGTGTGTCAGTAGTTACATATGGTATATATACTTTCAGATTTATCTTCCAATTCACTAAATTTCTTTTCATCTATGTATAATCTCCCATGCGTATTTTGTGTTTACCTGGTATTTTGTTAAACTTACTATTTGTAAATAATTATAGATTTATAGAAAGTTGCAATTAAATTCACAGGGAGATGTGTACATCCTTCATTCAGCATTTCCCAGTGTCAACATCTTGCATAACTATAGTATGATATGAAAGCCAGAATATTCTGTAAAATCCACAGAACTTTTTCCAGTTACACTAGCTGTCCATGAACTCATGCCTGTCTTTTGTATATGTATGTAGCTCTATTTAATTTTGTCATATATGTAGCTTCATGTATTTACTATCAAAATCACAAGACTCCTTTTGTGCAATTCTTTATAGTCACACACACATCCTATCATCTCTGTCTGTAATGCTTGGTAACCACTGACATGTTCACCATCATTATAATTATGTTATTTCATGAATTTTATATAAATGCAATTATACAGTATGTGTATTGTTCATTCTCTTTACATTTCCTTTTTTTTTTCATTCAGCAATTTTCCTTAAGGTTCATCCAAATTGTTACATAAGTAATAATTTGTGCATTTTTATTGCTCAGAAATATTCTATGCCATGTATATACCACAGTTGGTTTAACCATTCACCCATTGGAAGAAGCTTTTGACTACCACAAATAAAGCTTTTGTGAATATTTGTGTACAAGTTTCTGAGTGAAGTGAAAATCCTTGATTTTTCTAGGATTTAACCCAAGAGTGAAATTTTTAGGCTTCATGATAGTTACATCTTTAGTATTAAAACATAATGCTAAATTATTTTGGGTGCTTATATCATTTTACATTCCCAACAGCAATGAATAAGTGATACAAGTTCTCCATATCTTTGCCAGCATTTGTTGTTGTCACTTTTTTTTTAATTTTAGCCATTTTAATAGTTGTGAACATATATCTCATTATAGCTATCCATCCTTTAAAAAAAATAAATTCTCATAATGGGTACTTTTTGAATTTCTATTTTATCAAATTTGATTAGTCATTTTATAGTCTTTTATTCCAAACATACTTCAGTTTTGATGTTAAAACCTAATAAATATGTGCCTAAGAGTCACCCCCAGAGAACCTCTTTTGTTGCTCAGATGTGGTCTCTCTCTCTAAGCCAACTCTGCAGGTGGACTCTCTGCCCTGCCCCCATGTGGGACATGACTTCCAGGGATGTAAATCTCCCTGGCAACATGGGACATGACTCCCAGAGATGAGCCCGGGCCCAGCATTGTGGGATTAAGAAAGACTTCTTGACTGAAAGGGGGAAGAAAAGTGAAACAAAATAAAGTCTCAGCAGCTGAAAGATTTCAAACAGAGTTGAGAGGTCATTCTGGAGATTATTCTTATACATTATATAAATATCCCTTTTTAGTTTTTAATGTATTAGAATAAGTAGAAGGAAATATCTGAAATTGTTGAACTGCAATCCAATAGCTTGGATTATTGAAGACAATTATATAACTATACTTTATATGGTATGTACATGTGATTGTGAAACCTTGTGGCTCATACCCCTTTTATCCAGTGTATGGACAGATGAGTAGAAAAACAGGGAAAAAAGTAAATGAATAATAGGGGAGATTGAGGATGTGGGATGATTCAGCATTTGTTTTTACTTTTATTTTTATTTTTATTTTTTGGAGTAATGAAAATGTTCAAAAATTGTGGTGATGAATGCACAACTGTATGAGGACACTGAACAACAGATTGTACACTTTGGATGACTGTATGGAATGTGAATATATCACAATAAAATTGCATTTAAAAACCTATTAAACATTTGTTTTAATACTCAGTCTTTCAATACTCTGATATTGCTATCTTTCTGTTCGTTCTCTTTCACATCCTTAGTCTTCTGTGTATGTTGGTATGTATTTTTTTTATTTTTACGTTCGAATACATGTGAAATTTACCTATGGGAATTTAAAATTTGCCTAACGGTTTGTCCCCATAGAGATGACCTGTGTTTTTTTCTCACATGTTTAGGAACTACCATCCACCAGGAACTGTCATAGAATGCATATGAATTTTTATTTTATTTGGGGAGTACAAAAAATATTACTAATGATGGCAACACTCCTGTAGAGTTAATAGGGTTTGTGAATTCTTTGTGGCAGACTTTTTTCCATCACTTTGCCCATAGCCAGTTCAAACTTATGTTTCCTTACTATCAACTTTTAAGACCGAATTTCATTTTTCTAGTTCTTGCCTTTAGTGAATATATATCTCTTTGTTGGTCCAAGCTTATGTGGAAGTTTCATATTTTACTGCTCACTATTTGATTATCCTGTGTTTTGCTTTATTTTCCAGCTAGCTTTAAAAACCAAAATCCTTGGCTTCTCTAGATATTTTCAAGTTTCAGAGGTCACGTAGTTTGTTTGATTTTTCCTGTTTCATTTTTGACTGAATATTTTCTTTATTTCCAGCTGAGATATATATTTACAATAATGTTTGTTATTTGACAGGAATTTTTTCAATGCCTCATAAGCAGAAGCAGAAGCATTTTTTGGAATATCTGGTTAACACTCTTGCCGGTAATCATTCTGCTATTGACTACCTCTTATTATATATTTAGGGGCATAAAGGGCATAAACTAAAAGTGTGTGAAGTATAATTGGATTATGTAGATGTTTACTAAATAAGCCACTAAGATCTAATTTACAAAGCTCAATTTATTGAAAATCTGTACAGAATACCATTACTGGATGACCTATAAATGCTGTGCAGAAACAAAAGGCTGCTGAAATATTTGCCAATCATTAATTAGACAATGCATTGAGCTTTTTGTATATATCTGAGATTCTTAAAGTTTTATAAATGATATTGCAGGCTTCTCTCTTCCCAAAGATTTTAGGATTATTTTCAATAACAGACAAAACCTCACATGGCTAGAACATAACTTTCAATACTCACATAGTCCGCATTGTGATAAATGGGCAATACATACCCCAGCTTGTGAGGAAAATTTGCTTTATCAAAAGGGCTTTATCAGCATATTCATTAGCAGCTTTTCTTTTAAAAAAAATGATTTTCATTCAGCTTATCATTATCTGGGAAGCCCTGTCAACAAAACAAAGAATGTGGTCTGCCTTATGATAACAATAAAACAAATTAAGAAAATTTGACAATTCAGGGAGGTTTTTGATTGTTTTGTTATGAATAAATCCACATTTAGATATCAAAAGCCTGGAACACATCTACGTGGTTACGTTGAAAGCATCACAGCTCCTTCTTTAACCATATTTATTTTTGCTTATATATATATTTTGTTATTAAGAATATACATAATATAAAGATCAGACATTTTCCCTTCATATTTCTATTGGAATTTACATATAATTAAATGGGTGGAAAACTTGGAATTTTAAGAATAGAAGTTTCAAACCTTTGCAACTTACTAAAAAGAAATAAGAAAATAAAAGAAAAATATTCAAAATAAAAATATTATCAAATAAATTATATTATTTCAACTTAATTATATTAATCATAAAAATTATAAAATTATAATAATAAATTATTCTTTGTAGAGTTTTCATATTGTTTCAATCTAAATATGAAATAGAAGATGCAATGACACTCTAAAATATTATTTGATGAATCTTATGGAGTCTCCTATTCTGAAATTACTAAGTGAAAATATCTAAATATATGCGTGATACTGAAAAAGCTATGTGAACTATGGCCAGCTGAGAACAGGAGCAGGTTGAACTGTTAGGCTTTACCTTCTAGTTTTTAAATAATTTCAATAATTTCAATATCATCTCAGGTTCCTGGTATAAGATTTGAGAATCATTCTGATTTGTCTGTACTGCAAAAGTTTGACATATTGTAATACTTGAAACCATATGAATAAATGTATCAAATGAAGCTTCTACCTTCTAATCAATAAGGATGCTCTTATTTTTATAAGTGTTTAAGAAGCTATAAGCAAGAACATTTATGTAATGTGATTATAGAGTAAAATACTGGAATGAACAACGTAAGTATCCTTGTGACTTTCTAAACTATCATTTATATTTCCATGACGTGATAAGGTTCTTGTGGCTTTCATTAGTCAATGAACATCAAGAAGTTTCTCATTATATTGAGCTGATAGATTTGTCAGCCATTAGATTTTTTCTTGCATTTCTTGGCTTAGAATTAATCATTTTAATTTCTCTTTGGATCCCCTCCATTGAAAGGCATTTATGTTACAGTAACACAGTTTTCTTTTCTGGAATATATAGATCTCATTCATTGCCAAAAATTACCGATATGAACAATGCTGTATAGCTTAGGTTTCCATTCCAGTAAGGGAATGAAGCAATGGGTAATATGCCTAATCAATAAAATTTCTCAGAATCTTGCTTAAATCTGAGACTAAGCATTCCAGGTTTTCCATTAGAAGAAGGATGGTAACCACAGAGTGCTGACTGAATGAACAGGTTCAGTGTACCCATGTGGTTTTACAGTTCAACTTTCTTGAAAATTCTCCAGCCTGTAATTTCAATCATACCCTTATTATGAAGAAAATTGGACTCTTCCAGAGATGATTCTGTATTTGAAAAATGGGATGGTTATCTGTTTTATTCCCAGAGACAACCGGACGGCAGTTAGGCCTTACACTGATATTGCTGATAGGAAACCAAACACTAGAGTCTATTTTCTTGCATGCCCAGAGATATCTATGCACATGGAGATTCCTTGTAACTAAGTGGAGAGAGACCCAATCTGGAAAAGGATGAAAATGCAAATGGAAAAATAAAATAATAGACAAAATTTTCTTGTACCATGAAATGACAAAGTGATTCTTATGTAAAGTTTATTCTTACTTAAATTTCATCCATTTGGATTCTGGAAAAAAAAAATTGCTTCCCCATATCTTACAGAATCCTAAATCTTTCATAATGTAATAAGGTATTTTCTATTCTCTATTATATATTTTCAAAGTTTTTTGACACTGTAACAACAAATAATTTCTTTAAACAATTGTTTAATATATGTCCAATATTTAAACAGATAAAAGGCAGATGCTCTAATTAGAGTATAAGTGAAGGCTCAGAATATGTCTGGTTCACACCCTGCCGTTTTTACTGCCCTACCATGGGAATCTTCCCTAATAGGTCTATTTGGCAGCCAATAGTAAAACTAGGTGGGAAAGTCAGTTGTTTAAAGATGAAGAATGAGTAAGGAACATGCTATTTAAAATAAGACTTCCAAACGTTGAACAGTACTATGAAATTACTAATGAAGAAAATGTAAAGTTAATAATATACATCATGTTAGCATTTTTGTTTATGTGAATTCCTGCTACCATAGAGTCTTGAAAATCAGTAACTGTTATGAGATAGACTAAATATCAACCCTTATTGTTGGAAATTCCATTGATTTTGGTAGTGGAAGTGTTCAGTATATTTGTATATATGAAATTTGAACATCTTGATTCCTTAATGTGTTTTTTTTCATGTATTGTATTTTTCAAAATTATACAGAAGTCAAATAATTTTTAGGCATGTGAATTTAAGTGAAATGAAATTTTCTTATTCTTCTAAAATAAATAATTACCCTAATATTTAATCAGAATTTACTTTTCTTTTGCCACTTGTGATTTTTGTATCTTAAATGACAATGGCCTAATCCAAGACATGATGACTTATTATTGTATTTCTTCCAAGTGTTTTTCTCTTACATTTTGGTCAATGGATCTATGTCATTAAATTTTATTTATGGTTTGATATGGGAACACAACTTCATTTTTTTTCATTTGATATACAGTTTTTCTTTGAACTATTGATCATTTAGGAATGTGTTGTTCAATTTCCACATATTTGTGAATGCCCTGAATTTATTTGTTGTTAATTTTTAAATTTCATTCCATTGAAGGCAGAGAATATTTTTTAAATGATTTTGAGACTTACATTATTGTATAACATATCATCTCTCAAGGAGAACATTCCATATATATTGGAGAAGAATGTGTATTCTATTGTGGTTGGGTGGTATATTCTACAAACATTGGTTAGATCTAGGCGATTTACAGTATTGCTCAATTTTTTTCTGTTTTCCTGTTGATCTTCTGCCTCATTGTTCTATCCATTTTTGAAAATTGGATAATGAATTATCCAACTATTATTGCTGCAACTGTATATTTCTTCTTTCAATTGTGTAGGATTTTGCTTCAAATATTTTGAGTCTCTATTGTTAGGTAAATGCATGTTTATCATTGTTATATTTCTCTTGATTTAAATCACCACAAATTCACAATCTCTCTTCTTTTGGGACTCTCTTTATGCATATGTTGCTACATCTATTATTGTCCCACAGGTTTCTGAAGTTCTGCACATTTTTCCTCCCTTTTTTCTTTATTTTTCAGACTGAATAATCTCAATTGACCTGTCTTCAAGGTTACCAATTCTTTATTCTGACAGCTCTAATCTTTTCTGGATCCCCTCTAATGAATTTCTCATTTCCGTTATTGTAATTTTCTGTTCCAGAATTTCTATGTAGTTTGCTTTCATAATGTCTATCTCTTTATTGATAGTTGCTGTTTGATGATACCTGGTTCTCATATTTTCCTTTTAACTTTTTGGACATGGTTTTCCTTCATTCTTTTAACATAGCATTAACTGCTGAAAGGTTTGTCTGGTAAATCCCATCCCAGGCTTCTGCAGGGACAATTTCTATTAAAATATATGGCCTATATTTTACTGTTATTTATATTTCTTATAATTTTTGTTTCAAATTGAAATTAAAAAAAAAAATGACATCTGTGGAAATCAGAATCTCCTTGCTCAGAGTTTGCTATTATGGATATCTGTTGCTATCTGTTGTTGCTTCTTGTTTTGTGACTTTCCTGGACTGTAAATAATATTCTTTGTTGTATGTGGCCACTGAAGTATTTTCTCAGTTAGTTTAGTGACCAGCAAATGATTGATTGAAGAGACGTTTCCTCAAATGCTGAACCATTCAGTCTCCCAGCTTCTGCTAAGGGACCCTATTTATGGGTAGAGGCACATCTTCAACACTGCCTTTTCCTCACTTTTGCTTCTTTAGAACTTAATGGTTATTCAGAAGTGAGGTATTGGGTCTCCCCAGATCTTTCCTGGGCATACACACAGCCCTGCACAAGTGAGTGGCCTTCTTGATTCCCAGAAATATGTAGGAACTTTACACAGACCTCTATATACATCTCATTCTTCAGATTTTCTTTTGTAGTTTTTTGGTCAGTCTAGGGTGTCCAAAGTTGTATTGCTGTCTCAGGCAGCTACAAAGTTAAACAATTGTCATACTTCATTTTTGACAAAAGTCCTGGGGTTATGGCTGTTTATAGTGAAAAAGCTCTAAGTTAGGTCAAACAAAGACAAAACCTGTGAATAAGGGTATTTCAGGGAGCCTACAGATGGATAAAATAGTGACAATTTTCTGGGAATGAGGCTTTTGGGTGAGTGCCAAATCAGGTCTGCCTTTCCAGAGGCCATTAGAATGCTGGTTTTCACAGTTGCATTTGTTGGGATGTTATTGATTTTCAAGACTATTATGGAGCCAAAAGCTCACTGTTATTACTGATTATCCAGCTATACGTTATTGAATAAATGTTCCTCAAATTACTGCAAATGTTTGGTTAGTTTTTAGAGTTCTGAAAAATTTGGTTTTGAGTTTGTTCTGGTCAGTGTTCTCATCTCATTGCTTCTATGGAGGAGTGAATTTTCAGAGGCACTTATTCTACTATTCTGGAAATACTCTGCCTCTCACTTGTTTTTAATTTTTTTCAACAAATATTCATTGAGTGCCTAATAATTTAAGCATTTCCATAAATATGAGATACAATGTGTATAGAAAAGACTTGTCAACCTATGTTCATGAAAAGTTAAAACCTAAAGGGAGAGGTAGACAAAAAATGCATATAAATATATTATTGCAAAATGTTATTAAGAAATAAATAATGATGTGGTTCCTGGAAGTCTGGGGATGTAAAAAGGGTTTTACTTATGAAGTGATATTTCTGTTTTAGTACAAAATGCTTACAGAGTATATCTGAGATGAATAAGTTATAAAAGACAAAGACATGTGAGGGTTCTGTGTGAAAACAGCCTGTGAAAAGACATTAAGGTTAATAAAGGTAAGTGAAATAGGCTGATTTCAGAGGGTTCTAGACAGGAAGAGAGGATGTATAAGGAAAGATACCCAAATCTTTTATTTTTTTTTTTAATTTAAGAAGATTTAAACATGTGCTTTATGCAAGGGAACAACATGATCAGATATTTCTTTGAAATTAATGTCCTGCCTGCAATGTGGAGAACACATTTGTGGTGTATTGGAATATACACGTGACTCATTTAGAAATTTTTACAGTAGCTAAATTGAGAGATCATGACAGCATTGACTAGGTTCATCAAAAATTCAAAATTTAAGGAAAAAGTAACACATGTATACATATGCTTTTTATGACTGAAATATGAATTTGAAAATATTACAGTAAAATAAAAGAGGTAGAATTAGATGACTAGAATCAATAATCTGATGAAGTTGGTCATGTCAGTACAATATATTAATGTGAATTATGCAAGGATACAAGTGTTTTCCTTTAATACACATATTTTGTAGAAATATCTTGATTTTCAAATCAACTGTCCAACCAAGGCAAACATAGGGTGGAAATAGCAGAGGTCCAACTAAAAGTTTATATGCCTTACCTTTCCAGAGAAGTAATCAAATACAACACCATGATCTAAATTAAAGATCAAAGAGATATGCATAATATTTATTGAGAGGATAAATATCCAAGATTAAGCAATTATTCATAATTTTTAAAATTTTATTTCCATTGTAAGAGGTTGTCTTAGATGTAGTTCTTAATCCCAGAGGAAGAACTGATATTAAATATTGTCTGCAACATTCCATTTTTAATAAGATTTGCTCTGATATGTCACATCTGAAGAAACTCACCCATGCAGTTAAAACCCTATTGTTATTAAAGGAAGAGACAATTTACTTCGGTGCAGTTTTTTTTTTTTTTTAGATTAAGTAGTTTCCAGAGCAGAACAAATCATTTTCTGTAGACTACAAATGAAAACTATGTATCTTCATCCTTGTATCCAAACTATATTTCACAACACAAGTGGGAGGAAGTTTTCAATTGAAAAAGAAAACAAAAAAAAACAACAAGGGTGCCAGGATTTTCTCACAATAAAAAAAAAAAAAAAAAGCATATATGGTTTGTGATTGTGAGAGAGTGAATGGCTGTAAAGTAATCCATCATATAAGTGGAAACATAAGATTAATAATTTTGAATTTTGTATCAGGAAGACATAATGTTGAAGAGAGTTGAAATGTGGGTACTGCTCCTTGAAATAATGAATAGTGGAAAGAGTTCTATTCTGTAAAATACAATAGTTTTTCATAATATAGCCAAAATAGATCTGGAAGAAATACTCATAATTGAGTATTGCATGCAAATTTCTACTGAACCATTTCCCATTTCTTGAATATTAAAATGTTTGTTCAAACTCAAGTAAACATGTCAACTGCCAGTTCTGCATACATATTCAAAGAATATGTGCCTGCATACATATGCAATATGCAATATGTATCTACATACATATTCAAAGAAAATGTTAAAGATAAGAGAAACTTATTAAAAGAGAACTTAGGAAAAGTTCTCTTATCTGTTAAACTTAGGAAAACATATCTCCATAGAACTTATATCCAAAAGGAAGATAAATTTTAACTTTTGGGAGAGGCGGGGCAAGATGGCAGACTGGTGAGCTGTATGTTTTAGTTACTCCTCCAGGAAAGTAGGTAGAAAGCCAGGAACTGCGTGGACTGGACACCACAGAGCAATCTGTCTTTGGGCATACTTCATACAACACTCATGAAAATGTCGAACTGCTGAGATCAGTGAAATCTGTAAGTTTTTGCGGCCAGGGGACCCGCGCCCCTCCCTGCCAGGCTCAGTCCCGTGGGAGGAGGGGCTGTCAGCTCCGGGAAGGAGAAGGGAGAACTGCAGTGGCAGCCCTTATCGGAAACTCATTCTACTGATCCAAACTCCAACCATAGATAGACTGAGACCAGACACCAGAGAATCTGAGAGAAGCCAGCCCAGCAGAGAGGAGACAGGCATAGAAAAAAAAAAACAACACGAAAAACTCCAAAATAAAAGCAGAGGATTTTTGGAGTTCTGGAGAACACAGAAAGGGGAAGGGCGGAGCTCAGGCATTGAGGCGCATATGCAAATCCCGAAGAAAAGCTGTACTCTCTGCCCTGTGGACCTTTCCTTAATGGCCCTGGTTGCTTTGTCTCTTAGCATTTCAATAACCCATTAGATCTCTGAGGAGGGCCCTTTTTTTTTTTTTTTTTTTAATCCTTTTTTCTTTTTCTAAAACAATTACTCTAAGAAGCCCAATACAGAAAGCTTCAAAGACTTTCAATTTGGGCACGTCAAGTCAAGAGCAGAACTAGGAGAGCTCTGAGACAAAACACAATAATCCAGTGGCTGAGAAAATTCACTAAACACCACAACTTCCCAAGAAAAGGGGGGTGCCCGCTCACAGCCACCATCCTGGTGGACAGGAAACACTCCTGCCCATCGCCAGCCCCATAGCCCAGAGCTGCCCCAGACAACCCAGTGTGATGGAAGTGCTTCAAATAACAGGCACACACCACAAAACTGGGCGTGGACATTAGCCTTCCCTGCAACCTCAGCTGATTGTCCCAGAGTTGGGAAGGTGGAGCAGTGTGAATTAACAAAGCCCAACTCAGCCATCATTTGAGCAGACTGGGAGCCTCTCTACACAGCCCAGCAGCCCAGAACTGCCCTGGGGGGACGGCACTCACCTGTGACATAGCACAGTCATCCGTCAACAGAGGACTCGGGGTGCACAGCCTGGAAGAGGGGCCCACTTGCAAGTCTCAGGAGCCATACGCCAATATCAAGGACTTGTGGGTCAGTGGCAGAGACAAACTGTGGCAGGACTGAACTGAAGGATTAGACTATTGCAGCAGCTTTAAAACTCTAGGATCACCAGGGAGATTTGATTGTTAGGGCCAACCCCCTCCCCGACTGCCCAGAAACACGCCCCACATACAGGGCAGGCAACACCAACTACACACGCAAGCTTGGTACACCAACTGGGCCCCACAAGACTCACTCCCCCACTCACCAAAAAGGCTAAGTAGGGGAGAACTGGCTTGTGGAGAACAGGTGGCTCGTGGACGCCACCTGCTGGTTAGTTAGAGAAAGTGTACTCCACGAAGCTGTAGATCTGATAAATTAGAGATAAGGACTTCAATAGGACTACAAACCCTAAAAGAACCCTATCAAGTTCAGCAAATGCCATGAGGCCAAAAACAACAGAAAATTATAAAGCATATGAAAAAACCAGATGATATGGATAACCCAAGCCCAAGCACCCAAATCAAAAGACCAGAAGAGACACAGCACCTAGAGCAGCTACTCAAAGAACTAAAGATGAACAATGAGACCATAGTACGGGATACAAAGGATATCAAGAAGACCCTAGAAGAGCATAAAGAAGACATTGCAAGACTAAATAAAAAAAAGGATGATCTTATGGAAATTAAAGAAACTGCTGACCAAATTAAAAAGAATCTGGACACTCATAGTACAAGACTAGAGGAAGTTGAACAACGAATCAGTGACCTGGAAGATGACAGAATGGAAAATGAAAGCATAAAAGAAAGAATGTGGAAAAAATTGAAAAAATTGAAATGGACCTCAGGGATATGATAGATAATATGAAACGTTCAAATATAAGACTCATTGGTGTCCCAGAAGGGGAAGAAAAGGGTAAAGGTCTAGGAAGAGTATTCAAAGAAATTGTTGGGGAAAACTTCCCAAATCTTCTAAACAACATAAATACACAAATCATAAATGCTCAGCGAACCCCAAATAGAATAAATCCAAATAAACCCACTCCGAGACATATACTGATCACACTGCCAAACACAGAAGAGAAGGAGCAAGTTCTGAAAGCAGCAAGAGAAAAGCAATTCACCACATACAAAGGAAACAGCATAAGCTAAGTAGTGACTACTCAGCAGCCACCATGGAGGCAAGAAGGCAGTGGCACGATATATTTAAAATTCTGAGTGAGAAAAATTTCCAGCCAAGAATATTTTATCCAGCAAAGCTCTCCTTCAAATTTGAGGGAGAGCTTAAATTTTTCACAGACAAACAAATGCTGAGAGAATTTGCTAACAAGAGACCTGCCCTACTGGAGATACTAAAGGGAGCCCTACAGACAGAGAAACAAAGACAGGACAGAGATACTTGGAGAAAGGTTCAGTACTAAAGAGATTCGGTATGGGTACAATAAAGGATATTAATAGAGAGAGGGAAAAATATGGCAAACATAAACCAAAGGATATAATGGCCGATTCAAGAAATGCCTTCACGGTTATAACGTTGAATGTAAATGGATTAAACTCCCCAATTAAAAGATATAGATTCACAGAATGGATCAAAAAAAATGAACCATCAATATGTTGCATCCAAGAGACTCATCTTAGACACAGGGACACAAAGAAACTGAAAGTGAAAGGATGGAAAAAAATATTTCATGCAAGCTACAGCCAAAAGAAAGCAGGTGTAGCAATATTAATCTCAGATAAAATAGACTTCAAATGCAGGGAAGTTTTGAGAGACAAAGAAGGCCACTAATACTAATAAAAGGGGCAAGTCAGCAAGAAGAAATAACAATCGTAAATGTCTATGCACCCAATCAAGGTGCCACAAAATACATGAGAGAAACACTGGCAAACCTGAAGGAAGCAATTGATGTTTCCACAATAATTGTGGGAGACTTCAACACATCACTCTCTCCTATAGAAAGATCAACCAGACAGAAGACCAATAAGGAAATTGAAAACCTAAACAATCTGATAAATGAATTAGATTTAACAGACATATACAGGACATTACATCCCAAATCACCAGGATACACATACTTTTCTAGTGCTCATGGAACTTTCTCCAGAATAGATCATATGCTGGGACATAAAACAAGCCTCAACAAATTTAAAAAGATTGAAATTATTCAAAGCACATTCTCTGACCACAATGGAATACAATTAGAAGTCAATAACCATCAGAGACTTAGAAAATTCACAAATACCTGGAGGTTAAACAACACACTCCTAAACAATCAGTGGGTTAAAGAAGAAATAGCAAGAGAAATTGCAAAATATATAGACACGAATGAAAATGAGAACACAACATACCAAAATCTATGGGATGCAGCAAAAGCAGTGCTAAGGGGGAAATTTATAGCACTAAATGCATATATTAAAAAGGAAGAAAGAGCCAAAATCAAAGAACTAATGGATCAACTGAAGAAGCTAGAAAATGAACAGAAAACCAATCCTAAACCAAGTAGAAGAACAGAAATAACAAGGATTATAGCAGAAATAAATGACATAGAGAACAAAAAAACAATAGAGAGGATAAATATCACCAAAAGTTGGTTCTTTGAGAAGATCAACAAGATTGACAAGCCCCTAGCTAGACTGACAAAATCAAAAAGGGAGAAGACCCACATAAACAAAATAATGAATGAAAAAGGTGACATAACTGCAGATCCTGAAGAAATTAAAAAAATTATAAGAGGATATTATGAACAACTGTATGGCAACAAACTGGACAATGTAGAAGAAATGGACAATTTCCTGGAAACATATGAACAACCTAGACTGACCAGAGAAGAAATAGAAGACCTCAACCAACCCATCACAAGCAAAGAGATCCAATCAGTCATCAAAAACCTTCCCACAAATAAATGCCCAGGGCCAGATGGCTTCACAGGGGAATTCTACCAAACTTTCCAGAAAGAACTGACACCAATCTTACTCAAACTCTTTCAAAACATCGAAGAAAAGGGAACACTACCTAACTCATTTTATGAAGCTAACATCAATCTAATACCAAAACCAGGCAAAGATGCTACAAAAAAGGAAAACTACCGGCCAATCTCCCTAATGAATATAGATGCAAAAATCCTCAACAAAATACTTGCAAATCGAATCCAAAGACAAATTAAAAAAATCATACACCATGACCAAGTGGGGTTCATTCCAGGCATGCAAGGATGGTTCAACATAAGAAAAACAATCAATGTATTACAACACATTAAAAACTCAAAAGGGAAAAATCAATTGATCATCTCAATAGATGCTGAAAAAGCATTTGACAAAATCCAACATCCCTTTTTGATAAAAACACTTCAAAAGGTAGGAATGGAAGGAAACTTCCTCAACATGATAAAGAGCATATATGAAAAACCCACAGCCAGCATAGTACTCAATGGTGAGAGACTGAAAGCCTTCCCTCTAAGATCAGGAACAAGACAACGATGCCCGCTGTCAGCACTGTTATTCAACATTGTGCTGGAAGTGCTAGCCAGGGCAATCCGGTAAGACAAAGAAATAAAAGGCATCCAAATTGGAAAAGAAGAAGTAAAACTGTCATTGTTTGCAGATGATATGACCGTATATCTAGAAAACCCTGAGAAATCGACGATACAGCTACTAGAGCTAATAAACAAATTTAGCGAAGTAGCGGGATACAAGATTAATGCACATAAGTCAGTAATGTTTCTATATGCTAGAAATGAAGAAACTGAAGAAACACTCAAGAAAAAGATACCATTTTCAATAGCTACTAAAAAAATCAAGTACCTAGGAATCAACTTAACCAAAGATGTAAAAGACCTATACAAAGAAAACTACATAACTCTACTAAAAGAAATAGAAGGGGACCTTAAAAGATGGAAAAATATTCCATGTTCATGGATAGGAAGGCTAAATGTCATTAAGATGTCAATTCTACCCAAACTCATCTACAGATTCAATGCAATCCCAATCAAAATTCCAACAACCTACTTTGCAGACTTGGAAAAGCTAGTTATCAAATTTATTTGGAAAGGGAAGATGCCTCGAATTGCTAAAGACACTCTAAAAAAGAAAAACGAAGTGGGAGGACTTACACTCCCTGACTTTGAAGCTTATTATAAAGCCACAGTTGCCAAAACAGCACGGTACTGGCACAAAGATAGACATATAGATCAATGGAATCGAATTGAGAATTCAGAGATAGACCCTCAGATCTATGGCCGAATGATCTTTGATAAGGCCCCCAAAGTCACTGAACTGAGCCATAATGGTCTTTTCAACAAATGGGGCTGGGAGAGTTGGATATCCATATCCAAAGGAATGAAAGAGGACCCCTACCTCACCCCCTACACAAAAATTAACTCAAAATGGACCAAAGATCTCAATATAAAAGAAAGTACCATAAAACTCCTAGAAGATAATGTAGGAAAACATCTTCAAGACCTTGTATTAGGCGTCCACTTCCAAGACTTTACACCCAAAGCACAAGCAACAAAAGAGAAAATAGATAAATGGGAACTCCTCATGCTTAGAAGTTTCTGCACCTCAAAGGAATTTTTCAAAAAGGTAAAGAGGCCGCCAACTCAATGGGAAAAAATTTTTGGAAACCATGTATCTGACAAAAGACTGATATCTTGCATATACAAAGAAATCCTACAACTCAATGACAATAGTACAGACAGCCCAATTATAAAATGGGCAAAAGATATGAAAAGACAGTTCTCTGAAGAGGAAATACAAATGGCCAAGAAACACATGAAAAAATGTTCAGCTTCACTAGCTATTAGAGAGATGCACATTAAAACCACAATGAGATACCATCTAACACCGGTTAGAATGGCTGCCATTAAACAAACAGGAAACTACAAATGCTGGAGGGGATGTGGATAAATTGGAACTCTTATTCATTGTTGGTGGGACTGTATAATGGTTCAGCCACTCTGGAAGTCAGTCTGGCAGTTCCTTAGAAAACTAGATATAGAGCTACCATTCGATCCAGCGATTGCACTTCTCGTATATACCCGGAAGATCGGAAAGCAGTGACACGAACAGATATCTGCACGCCAATGTTCATAGCAGCATTATTCACAATTGCCAAGAGATGGAAACAACCCAAATGTCCTTCAACAGATGAGTGGATAAATAAAATGTGGTATATACACACGATGGAATACTACGCGGCAGTAAGAAGGAACGATCTCGTGAAACATATGACAACATGGATGAACCTTGAAGACATAATGCTGAGCGAAATAAGCCAGGCACAAAAAGAGAAATATTATATGCTACCACTAATGTGAACTTTGAAAAATGTAAAACAAATGGTTTATAATGTAGAATGTAGGGGAACTAGCAGTAGAGAGCAATTAAGGAAGGGGGAACAATAATCCAAGAAGAACAGATAAGCTATTTAACGTTCTGGGGATGCCCAGAAATGACTATGGTCTGTTAAATTCTGATGGATATAGTAGGAACAAGTTCACAGAAATGTTGCTATATTATGTAACTTTCTTGGGGTAAAGTAGGAACATGTTGGAAGTTAAGCAGTTATCTTAGGTTAGTTGTCTTTTTCTGACTCCCTTGTTATGGTCTCTTTGAAATGTTCTTTTTTTGTATGTTTGTTTTCTTTTTAACTTTTTTTTTCATACAGTTGATTTAAAAAAGAAGGGAAAGTTAAAAAAAAAAAAAAAAAGAAAGAAAAACAAGGAAAAAAAAAAGATGTAGTGCCCCGTTGAGGAGCCTGTGGAGAATGCAGGGGTATTGGCCTACCCCACCTCCATGGTTGCTAACATGACCACAGACATAGGGGACTGGTGGTTTGATGGGTTGAGCCCTCTACCATGAGTTTTACCCTTGGGAAGACGGTTGCTGCAAAGGAGAGGCTAGGCCTCCCTATATTTGTGCCTAAGAGTCTCCTCCTGAATGCCTCTTTGTTGCTCGGATGTGGCCCTCTGTCTCTGGCTAAGCCAACTTGAAAGGTGGGATCACTGCCCTCCCCTCTACGTGGGATCAGACACCCAGGGGAGTGAATCTCCCTGGCAACGTGGAATACGACTCCCGGGGAGGAATGTAGACCTGGCATCGTGGGACGGAGAACATCTTCTTGACCAAAAGGGGGATGTGAAAGGAAATGAAATAAGCTTCAGTGGCAGAGAGATTCCAAAACGAGCCGAGAGGTCACTCTGGTGGGCACTCTTACGCACACTTTAGACAACCCTTTTTAGGTTCTAAAGAATTGGGGTAGCTGGTGGTGGATACCTGAAACTATCAAACTACAACCCAGAACCCATGAATCTCGAAGACAGTTGTATAAAAATGTAGCTTATGAGGGGTGACAATGGGATTGGGAAAGCCATAAGGACCACACTCCACTTTGTCTAGTTTATGGATGGATGAGTAGAAAAATAGGGGAAGGAAACAAACAGACAAAGGTACCCAGTGTTCTTTTTTACTTCAATTGCTCTTTTTCACTCTAATTATTATTCTTGTTATTTTTGTGTGTGTGCTAATGAAGGTGTCAGGGATTGATTTAGGTGATGAATGTACAACTATGTAATGGTACTGTAAACAATCGAAAGTACGATTTGTTTTGTATGACTGTGTGGTATGTGAATATATCTCAATAAAATGATGATTAAAAAAAAAATTTAACTTTTGGATGTGCAATTTAAATAGGAAAATACATTTTAAGTGGCAAATTGCTAAATGGAAAACAAAATTCATATCTATATACAAGCTCATATTGTTTTGCTTGATCTTTTCCAACAAAGAATTTATGACTATCATGACAAAATAGATCCACAATTTCATGGTTTACTTGATAACAAAATTTAAACCATAGGACACTAGCTGAGTATTAATATTTCTGAACCGGATTGTTAATCTTCCTCTATCAGTTTCCTTTATTATTATTATTATTATTATTATTATTTTTGCTTTTAATATGAAAAGTTGTGAATAGATCTATAAAATTAAGAAATCATATATGAACATTTTCAAATTCCTTAATAATTATCATCTTTTACAATTTTAATATTTTACCAGTTGGATTTAGCATTAAATTCCCGTCACCCATTATTTTGAATCAAATCCCAAATATATTATTTTATCCGTGAATATTTCTTTGAAATAAGCACTTTTAAGGACTTTTATTTTTTTACAAAAGCACATAATCACAGTACCATGATCACATTTATCACATTTGAGGTTAAAAAACGGAATGTCAGAAACAATTACATAACTTATTTGAACTCAAATTATGAAAAGTTGTTAAAATAACCTTAATAATTTTGATAAATTGTTAAATATATGGCTTATATATGGATTGAAAATTAGTATACACATGTAACATCTTAGTAAAAATTCAGGTAAGTTATTTAACTCTGGAATAGGTTATTTCAAACCAATATTCTGTTAGGTGTCACTGAGGTTTCTATTAGGTAAGTTAATTAAAAACAAAGAAAAATACATCAATTATGGATATCTGCATAGTGTACAATGACAGTGACTGAGAAACTCAATTATCAATTTCAGACACTCTCCAGCCTTCCCCAACCTCCTTTTATGGGCTGCTAACTTATTTACTGGACTCATTATGCTAAATTGTTATATAAGAAAATAAACATGGAATTTTTACTCTTAAAGAGACATTTTATATGCTGCCATTCAGCTGTACCAATCATGTTTTCTACTATAGAAAATACTGGAAAATATCCATTAGTAGGTTAGAAATAAATATATATTTGAAGTTTTGGTATATTTTTAAAATATTTTACTCTTCACTTATCATGGATGTTTGTTTTATATTTCAATACAATTTGTGTTATACAATCTTTCAGCCATTTTTAAAGGTGAATTGTGATATAGGGAAGTACAAATTTGAGGTCTAGGCCTATAAATAATTCTGGTAATGTTTGTGATGAAAAATTATAATATCTTGAGTCATTTCAATACACTAGTGAAACAAGGACCAAACAAGCAAACTACAGGAATGAACTTATCAATACGTTTTATATGAGCTGAAATCCAAGCTGGTTTATGCCATTTTGCAAGGTGTGTGGTCAGTGTACAAATGCAGAAATGGTGTCCACAATAGACAAAAACAAAAGTATGACTTAGGGGTCCAATTCTTGCCCAAAAACCTGTGTTTGTTTTTTCAGGCCTGGCCATGGGGGCAATTTCCAAGCCCTTATCTGACAGGCCTTAAGATGGAAAGTAGGCTCCCTACACCAGACTTGGTGCAGAGCAGTCTCTGAGGGGAACAGTTGCAGTCAAGGATACAGGTTCTCCTGCTCCCTCAGGATCTTAGACATGTCTGCATTCCTCATCCAGCACCTCCCTGTTGGGGAGCTCAAAGCTGAGGCCTCCCTCCCCACCTCTGCTGAGACTTCCTTATCAGGGAGAAGAAGGTGAGAACTTGATGACATTTTTCTCCACTTTGACTCAGTACTTCTCCTGATCTTCCTCCTTCTTCCTAGCCCTTAGGTTAATAAAACCACAGGGTTTGTTCAGGGCTTCCTCAGCAGTGTCATACCCCCCCCACTTCTCTGCTGCTCCATCTGACCCTCACCCAGTGGCATTGTTCCATGGTAGAAAATGGAATGGGGGAGCAGCACTTTTACTCCTGGTTTGCCTTTTGCTTAAACTACTGCAGTAAGTGATTAAAGCCTTCACTGTTACTTCCATTTTGGCTTTGATTGTCTTAATCTATTACCTTCAACACCTGGCTGTTCTGCTTTCAGCTCAGCTCAGCTTTTGACAATGATTAGTGGGCATGCAACATGTTACAATATGCTGATATTTGGTAATAACTGACAAGTCACATTTTCTGTATCTAGGCTGATGAGTCAACCACGATGTAGAATTTTTTACGATGTGTGAGACAATGACATTCAGGAAAAGGTTTATTATGATCCAAATAACTGCCCAAGATATCACAGGCCAAGTTCTATTTTATGACCTTTAATTACATCTGAAAATAAAATGTCTCAAAGGTACTCATTTGGCATCGACTGATAGTGCTCACCATCAATGGTGAGTTTCATAAGTGTTTTCTTCTCTTTTCAAAGAAAAGAACTTGATGTTGCAAAAAGATAACTTCTGCCCACATAAATTGGCTCTGTTGTCAAAAATTCTTGGATATGAATTTGAAAAGAAAATTCTGTATGATTTGGTTAATTTTATTAAACAAACAATAGTTTAATTAAGAATATTTAAGCTGTGTGGAAACCTGGAGACTTGCTACACAGAAAAATCCATTGTTTTATCAGAGGCCAACTTCTCAGTAGGGTGTGTGCAGAAACATGAATTATATAAGAATATTTTTAAAAAGGTTATAGTTTTCTCTTTTTCAACATAGGTTTAAACAGTTTTGAGAGAAGTTGGAAAATGTGGTGGGTAGCTCTCTGATAGTACATTAAAGATGAAGTTCATGGATTTACCTTTGAAAATAGTTGTTTCTGTGAAAGAAGAGTATTCTGTATCCATAGGAGAAAAATTCTTGCTTTTAACTTCTTACATTTATAAGTTTCCTCTTGTTTAATCATCAAGATCAAAGGAAGAAATTGTCTTTCCTCTGTTGAAAATTAAATCTTTGTGTTCTTATGGTATGTGTTCTTTGTTGCAAAAGAACATTAACAACAATAAAACAAACCAGAGACATAAAAAATTTCTATATTTTTATTTTTAATAATAACATTTTTCTTGCTCATATAAGCTTGCAAATGATACCAGGAACTAAAACTAGATCTAAACGTGATCCTGAAACATAGAATCATGCCAGAGGAACATGTGTTTTGTTTTTTTTTTCCCAAAGTATTATATATATATATATTTACATATCTATATTTCATATTGTCTTGTCTCATGATTTTATTTGCTTTACTATTCCTCATTTTTGAGACATTACTTTTCTTTTTAAAAACACTAACTAATGTCAATTCAATGAAATCTTCCAAACCTTTATTTACACATTATATATCTTTATGGATTAAGTCAGTTAATTTACAGAAATGTATTATGTTTGGCTGATGAGTTTTCAAAATGTATGAAAAGGAAAGGAAAGAAATAATTTAGATAAAAGTAAGCACAGCTGAACTATATTTTTCTGTTTTCCAGATAAGTTGGCTCAAAATTCATTTTTAATTTTACATGGTTTCAAGCTATCTAAATTTAAAATATCTTAGTATCTTGTGTAGTGCTAAATTGTATTAATATTTTAGCCTAAACTGAGTAGTTAAAAATATTAAATATTAAGTAGAAATGTTAGTCAAATATAAAGAAAATATGGAAGTTTCTGGAGAGTTATACCTTTTGTAGGAAGGGAACCACATGAAAAAAATCAGGATAATAAGTTTTCCAACATAAACAGACCCATAGAAATTTAGCATTGTCTTCTCCAATAAGCACTGGAAATTATTAATATATTATTATGTCTGTAATTTTCTAATTTGCTAAAGTACCAAGAGATTTATATAAAGTACCATAGAAAAAAGGAAATGATCTGTTTAAAGGACAGACTTATATACTGACATGCAAAATAGCATCAAAACTGGATTTTTCATTCACCACAAATATAATGATTACTAAATGTATTACTAAGTGACATATTTGGGTGGTTTCAATAACTGTTACTTTTTGTGGTGTAAGAGTTACTTTTTTAGTGGTATTAGGGTAATTGTAAGAACTATCAGAAATATTTAACCTTATACAAATTTAAAATATCAATTTTCAAAAATCAGTTATTTCATTCCATATTTCAGTGTACTCAATTGAAAACAAAGCTTAGAGATGTGCCAATATATATTACATAAGTAGGGTAGCCAGCAACAAAGATTTGATTAGTGGAATAAATATGTCTTTGAGCAAGTAAAACTTCTGAGCTAACTAACTTTGCTTAAACTCTCTTGAAATGTATTAATTGGAGTTCTTTTGTTTTCTTATCTCTGTTCCAAAGTAAAGATTTCTTAAAACTCTGTTTCAACAATTTTCTTTTCCATTATTAAGAAATAGCTTTATAAGAAGAGTTGAAACCTTCCTTTTTGATATTTTAACACTTTCAGATCATTATATTTTGTAAATTATCTGTTTCAATTTTATTTTAGTAAATATTAAGCATTTGTTACGTACAAGGGACATGTCTAGATAATGAAAACAGTTGAAATCTCTGCTTTCATGTAGTTAACAGTCTAGGAAGGAATACAAATATTAATCAACTAATTATAAGTGTGATGGGAAGATCAAAGGAGAAGAAATATATATTTTAGGAACACATGCAAGGGGGATTTAATCCAATAATAGTGGATCAAGGAAGATAATGTTTAAGAAGTAATATTTAAACAGGGACTCAAAACAATGAGCTAAAAATGCACCCAATTTTATTTCTGTGAAACTCTCCTCATATTTTTACCAACCAGTTCAGCCTTTTTGTGGGTAGCAACCTTCATTATTATTTATTCCTTTTCAAATATATTTTGCATAGCATGCTACTTCACTGATATTGCAAGACACAACTTTTCTTCTATTTAAATAGCATTACTCTGTCAATTATTAGGTAATTTTATAGTACCATTATTATATTTTTAAACCAATCTAAGTGTTTTCATTTAATAAGTGCAGTGAACAGATTTTATGGTGATGCTCATGTTCAAGCCCTGTAAAATCCTCTCTTGTAGAGTGTTGGAAGGACCTGTGAGTTTTCTCTAATCAATAGAATATGGCAAAAATGATGGGATATCACTTCTGTGATTAGTTTACAATATAAGGTTACGTTTTGTCAGCATGTAATAGAAATACTCTTACTTGTTGGCTTTTTTCTTTTAATTAGAGAAGTTGAGGGTTCTCAGAACTATCATGCATGAAATAAAAGATTCCCATACACCACTTGTGCTGGTTTGGATGTATTATGTCACCCAAAATGCCATTATCTTTGATGCAGTCTTGTGTGGGCAGGAAACATATTGGTGCTGATTGGGTTGGAGACATTTGATTGGATGTTTCCATGGAGATGTGATCACTCAACTGTGGGTGAGATCTTTCATTGGATAATTTCCATGGAGGTGTGGCCCTGCCCATTCATCATGGGCCTTGATTAGTTTACTGTTGCACTATATAAGCTCAGACAGGAGTGGGCTTGCTACAGCCAAGAGAGACTGAAAGCACTCTTTTACTCTGGAGGAGGTAAGAGAGGACAAATGCCCCAAGACCAACATTTTGGAGAACACCATTTTGAAATTCAACCTGGGAGCAAGCAGACACCAGCTGTGTGCCTTCTGATCTAACAGAGGTTTTCCGGACGCCATTGGCCATCCACCAGTGAAGGTACCCGATTGTTGATGCATTACATTGGACACTTTTTGGCCTTAAGTCTGTAACTGTGTTATGAAATAAATCCCCTTTTATAAAAGCCAATCCATTTTGGTGTTTTGTGTTTCAGCAGCATTAGCAAACTGGAACTCCACTCTATTATTTTTTTTTTTTAATCATCATTTTATTGAGATATATTCACATACCACGCAGTCATACAAAACAAATTGTACTTTCGATTGTTTACAGTACCATTACATAGTTGTACATTCATCACCTAAATCAATCCCTGACACCTTCATTAGCACACACACAAAAATAACAAGAATAATAATTAGAGTGAAAACGAGCAATTGAAGTAAAAAAGAACACTGGGTACCTTTGTCTGTTTGTTTCCTTCCCCTACTTTTCTACACATCCATCCATAAACTAGACAAAGTGGTGTTTGGTCCTTATGGCTTTCCCAATCCCATTGTCACCCCTCATAAGCTACATTTTTATACAACTGTCTTTGAGATTCATGGGTTCTGGGTTGTAGTTTGATAGTTTCAGGTATCCACCACCAGCTACCCCAATTCTTTAGAACCTAAAAAGGGTTGTCTAAAGTGTGCGTAAGAGTGCCCACCAGAGTGACCTCTCGGCTCGTTTTGGAATCTCTCTGCCACTGAAGCTTATTTCATTTCCTTTCACATCCCCCTTTTGGTCAAGAAGATGTTCTCCGTCCCACGATGCAGTGTCTACATTCCTCCCCGGGAGTCATATTCCACGTTGCCATGGAGATTCACTCCCCTGGGTGTCTGATCCCACGTAGGGGGGAGGGCAGTGATTTCACCTTTTAAGTTGGCTTAGCCAGAGAGAGAGGGCCACATCTGAGCAACAAAGAGGCATTCAGGAGGAGACTCTTAGGCACAAATATAGGGAGGCCTAGCCTCTCCTTTGCAGCAACCGTCTTCCCAAGGGTAAAACTTATGGTAGAGGGCTCAACCCATCAAACCACCAGTCCCCTATGTCTGTGGTCATGTTAGCAACCATGGAGGTGGGGTAGGCGAATACCCCTGCATTCTCCACAGGCTTCTCAAGGAGGCACTACATCTTTTTTTTTTTTTCCTTGTTTTTCTTTTCTTTTTTTTTTTTTTTTAACTTTCCCTTCTTTTTTAAATCAACTGTATGAAAAAAAAAAGTTAAAAAGAAAACAAACATACAATAAAAGAACATTTCAAAGAGACCATAACAAGGGGGTAAGAAAAAGACAACTAACCTAAGATAACTGCTTAACTTCCAACATGTTCCTACTTTACCCCAAGAAAGTTACATAATATAGCAACATTTCTGTGAACTTGTTCCTACTATATCCATCAGAAATTAACAGACCATAGTCATTTCTGGGCATCCCCAGAACGTTAAATAGCTTATCTGTTCTTCTTGGATTATTGTTCCCCCTTCCTTAATTGCTCTCTACTGCTAGTTCCCCTACATTCTACATTATAAACCATTTGTTTTACACTTTTCAAAGTTCACATTAGTGGTAGCATATAATATTTCTCTTTTTGTGCCTGGCTTATTTCGCTCAGCATTATGTCTTCAAGGTTCATCCATGTTGTCATATGTTTCACCAGATCGTTCCTTCTTACTGCCGCATAGTATTCCATTGTGTGTATATACCACATTTTATTTATCCACTCATCTGTTGAAGGACATTTGGGTTGTTTCCATCTCTTGGCAATTGTGAATAATGCTGCTATGAACATTGGCGTGCAGATATCTGTTCGTGTCACTGCTTTCCGATCTTCCGGGTATATACCGAGAAGTGCAATCGCTGGATCGAATGGTAGCTCTATATCTAGTTTTCTAAGGAAGTGCCAGACTGACTTCCAGAGTGGCTGAACCATTATACAGTCCCACCAACAATGAATAAGAGTTCCAATTTCTCCACATCCCCTCCAGCATTTGTAGTTTCCTGTTTGTTTAATGGCAGCCATTCTAATCGGTGTTAGATGGTATCTCATTGTGGTCTTAATTTGCATCTCTCTAATAGCTAGTGAAGCTGAACATTTTTTCATGTGTTTCTTGGCCATTTGTATTTCCTCTTCAGAGAACTGTCTTTTCATATCTTTTGCCCATTTTATAATTGGGCTGCCTGTACTATTGTCATTGAGTTGTAGGATTTCTTTGTATATGCAAGATATCAGTCTTTTGTCAGATACATGGTTTCCAAAAATTTTTTCCCATTGAGTTGGCTGCCTCTTTACCTTTTTGAGAAATTCCTTTGAGGTGCAGAAACTTCTAAGCTTGAGGAGTTCCCATTTATCTATTTTCTCTTTTGTTGCTTGTGCTTTGGGTGTAAAGTCTAGGAAGTGGCCGCCTAATACAAGGTCCTGAAGATGTTTTCCTACATTATCTTCTAGGAGTTTTATGGTACTTTCTTTTATATTGAGATCTTTCGTCCATTTTGAGTTAATTTTTGTGTAGGGGGTGAGGTAGGGGTCCTCTTTCATTCTTTTGGATATGGATATCCAACTCTCCCAGCCCCATTTGTTGAAAAGACCATTATGACTCAGTTCAGTGACTTTGGGGGCCTTATCAAAGATCAGTCGGCCATAGATCTGAGGGTCTATCTCTGAATTCTCAATTCAACTCCATTGATCTATATGTCTATCTTTGTGCCAGTAGCATGCTGTTTTGGCAACTGTGGCTTTATAATAAGTTTCAAAGTCAGGGAGTGTAAGTCCTCCCACTTCGTTTTTCTTTTTTAGAGTGTCTTTAGCAATTCGAGGCATCTTCCCTTTCCAAATAAATTTTATAACTAGCTTTTCCAAGTCTGCAAAGTAGGTTGTTGGAATTTTGATTGGAATTGCATTGAATCTGTAGATGAGTTTGGGTAGAATTGACATCTTAATGACATTTAGCCTTCCTATCCATGAACATGGAATATTTTTCCATCTTTTATGGTCCCCTTCTATTTCTTTTAGTAGAGTTATGTAGTTTTCTTTGTATAGGTCTTTTACATCTTTGGTTAAGTTTATTCCTAGGTACTTGATTTTTTTAGTTGCTATTGAAAATGGTATCTTTCTCTTGAGTGTCTCTTCAGTTTGTTCATTTCTAGCATATAGAAACATTACTGACTTACGTGCATTAATCTTGTATCCCGCTACTTTGCTAAATTTGTTTATTAGCTCTAGTAGCTGTATCGTCGATTTCTCAGGGTTTTCTAGATATAAGATCATATCATCTGCAAACAATGACAGTTTTACTTCTTCTTTTCCAATTTGGATGCCTTTTATTTCTTTGTCTTGCCGGATTGCCCTGGCTAGCACTTCCAGCACAATGTTTAATAACAGTGGTGATAGCGGGCATCCTTGCCTTGTTCCTGATCTTAGAGGGAAGGCTTTCAGTCTCTCACCATTGAGTACTATGCTGGCTGTGGGTTTTTCATATATGGTCTTTATCATGTTGAGGAAGTTTCCTTCAATTCCTACCTTTTGAAGTGTTTTCATCAAAAAGGGATGTTGGATTTTGTCAAATGCTTTTTCAGCATCTATTGAGATGATCAATTGATTTTTCCCTTTTGACTTGTTAATGTGTTGTAATACATTGATTGTTTTTCTTATGTTGAACCATCCTTGCATGCCTGGAATGAACCCCACTTGGTCATGGTGTATGATATTTTTAATGTGTCTTTGGATTCGATTTGCAAGTATTTTGTTGAGGATTTTTGCATCTATATTCATTAGGGAGATTGGCCGGTAGTTTTCCTTTTTTGTAGCATCTTTGCCTGGTTTTGGTATTAGATTGATGTTAGCTTCATAAAATGAGTTAGGTAGTGTTCCATTTTTTTCAATGTTTTGAAAGAGTTTGAGTAAGATTGGTGTCAGTTCTTTCTGGAAAGTTTGGTAGAATTCCCCTGTGAAGCCATCCGGCCCTGGGCATTTATTTGTGGGAAGATTTTTGATGACTGATTGGATCTCTTTGCTTGTGATGGGTTGGTTGAGGTCTTCTATTTCTTCTCTGGTCAGTCTAGGTTGTTCATATGTTTCCAGGAAATTGTCCATTTCTTCTACATTATCCAGTTTGTTGCCATACAGTTGTTCATAATATCCTCTTATAATTTTTTTTAATTTCTTCAGGATCTGCAGTTATGTCACCTTTTTCATTCATTATTTTGTTTATATGTGTCTTCTCTCTTTTTGATTTTGTCAGTCTAGCTAGGGGCTTGTCAATCTTGTTGATCTTCTCAAAGAACCAACTTTTGGTGATATTTATCCTCTCTATTGTTTTTTTGTTCTCTATGTCATTTATTTCTGCTTTAATCCTTGTTATTTCTTTTCTTCTACTTGGTTTAGGATTGGTTTGCTGTTCATTTTCTAGCTTCTTCAGTTGATCCATTAGTTCTTTGATTTTGGCTCTTTCTTCCTTTTTAATATATGCGTTTAGTGCTATAAATTTCCCCCTTAGCACTGCTTTTGCTGCATCCCATAGGTTTTGGTATATTGTGTTCTCATTTTCATTCATCTCTATATATTTAGCAATTTCTCTTGCTATTTCTTCTTTAACCCACTGATTGTTTAGGAGTGTGTTGTTTAACCTCCAGGTATTTGTGAATTTTCTAAGTCTCTGATGTTTATTGACTTCTAATTGTATTCCATTGTGGTCAGAGAATGTGCTTTGAATAATTTCAATCTTTTTAAATTTATTGAGGCTTGTTTTATGTCCCAGCATATGATCTATTCTGGAGAAAGTTCCGTGAGCACTAGAAAAGTATGTGTATCCTGGTGATTTGGGATGTAATGTCCTGTATATGTCTGTTAAATCTAATTCATTTATCAGATTGTTTAGGTTTTCAATTTCCTTATTGGTCTTCTGTCTGGTTGATCTATCTATAGGAGAGAGTGATGTGTTGAAGTCTCCCACAATTATTGTGGAAACATCAATTGCTTCCTTTAGTTTTGCCAGTGTTTCTCTCATGTATTTTGTGGCACCTTGATTGGGTGCATAGACATTTACGATTGTTATTTCTTCTTGCGGAATTGCCCCTTTTATTAGTATGTAGTGGCCTTCTTTGTCTCTCAAAACATCCCTGCATTTGAAGTCTATTTTATCTGAGATTAATATTGCTACAGCTGCTTTCTTTTGGCTGTAGCTTGCATGAAATATTTTTTTCCATCCTTTCACTTTCAGTTTCTTTGTGTCCCTGTGTCTAAGATGAGTCTCTTGTATGCAACATAGTGATGGTTCATTTTTTTTGATCCATTCTGCGAATCTATATCTTTTAATTGGGGAGTTTAATCCATTTACATTCAACGTTAAAACCGTGAAGGCATTTCTTGAATTGGCCATCTTATCCTTTGGTTTATGTTTGCCATATTTTTCCCTGTCTCTATTAATATCCTTTATTATACCCATACCGAATCTCTTTAGTACTGAACCTTTCTCCAAGTCTCTCTGTCCTGTCTTTGTTTCTCTGTCTGTAGGGCTCCCTTTAGTATCTCCAGTAGGGCAGGTCTCTTGTTAGCAAATTCTCTCAGCATTTGTTTGTCTGTGAAAAATTTAAGCTCTCCCTCAAATTTGAAGGAGAGCTTTTCTGGATAAAGTATTCTTGGCTGGAAATTTTTCTCACTCAGAAATTTAAATATATCATGCCACTGCCTTCTTGCCTCCATGGTGGCTGCTGAGTAGTCACTACTTAGTCTTATGCTGTTTCCTTTGTATGTGGTGAATTGCTTTTCTCTTACTGCTTTCAGAACTTGCTCCTTCTCTTCTGTGTTTGACAGTGTGATCAGTATATGTCTCGGAGTGGGTTTATTTGGATTTATTCTATTTGGAGTTCGCTGAGCATTTATGATTTGTGTATGTATGTTGTTTTGAAGATTTGGGAAGTTTTCCCCAACAATTTCTTTGAATACTCTTCCTAGACCTTTACCCTTTTCTTCCCCTTCTGTGACACCAATGAGTCTTATATTTGGACGTTTCATATTATCTATCATATCCCTGAGGTCCATTTCGATTTTTTCAATTTTTTTCCCCATTCTTTCTTTTTTGCTTTCATTTTCCATTCTGTCATCTTCCAGGTCACTGATTCGTTGTTCAACTTCCTCTAGTCTTGTACTATGAGTGTCCAGAATCTTTTTAATTTGGTCAACAGTTTCTTTAATTTCCATAAGATCATCCATTTTTTTATTTAGTCTTGCAATGTCTTCTTTATGCTTTTCTAGAGTCTTCTTGATTTCCTTTATCTCCCGTACTATGGTCTCATTGTTCATCTTTAGTTCTTTGAGTAGCTGCTCTAGGTGCTGTGTCTCTTCTGGTCTTTTGATTTGGGTGCTTGGGCTTGGGTTATCCATATCGTCTGGTTTTTTCATATGCTTTATAATTTTCTGTTGTTTTTGACCTCGTGGCATTTGCTGAACTTGATAGGGTTATTTTAGGGTTTGTAGACCTATTGAAGTCCTTATCTCTAATTTATCAGATCTACAGCTTCGTGGAGTACACTTTCTCTAACTAACCAGCAGGTGGCGTCCACGAGCCACCTGTTCTCCACAAGCCAGTTCTCCCCTGCTTAGCCTTTTTGGTGAGTGGGGGAGTGAGTCTTGTGGGGCCCAATTGGTGTACCAAGCTTGCGTGTGTAGTTGGTGTTGCCTGCCCTGTATGTGGGGCGTGTTTCTGGGCAGTCGGGGAGGGGGGGGTGGCCCTAACAATCAAATCTCCCTGATGATCCTAGAGTTTTAAAGCTACTGCAATAGTCTAATCCTTCAGTTCAGTCCTGCCACAGTTTGTCTCTGCCACTGACCCACAAGTCTTTGGTATTGGCGTATGGCTCCTGAGACTTGCAAGTGGGCCCCTCTTCCAGGCTGTGCACCCCAGGTCCTCTGTTGAGGGATGACTGTGCTATGTCACAGGTGAGTGCCCCCCAGGGAAGTTCTGGGCTGCTGGGCTGTGTAGGGAGGCTCCCAGTCTGCTCAAATGATGGCTGAATGGGGCTTTGTTAATTCACACTGCTCCACCTTCCCAGCTCTGGGACAATCAGCTGAGGTTGCAGGGAAGGCTAATGTCCACGCCCAGTTTTGTGGTGTGTGCCTGTTATTTGTAGCACTTCCGTCACACTGGGTTGTCTGGGACAGCTCTGGGCTATGGTGCTGGCGATGGGCAGGAGTGTTTCCTGTCTACCAGGATGATGGCTGTGAGCGAACACCCCCCTTTTCTTGGGAAGTTGTGGTGTTTAGTGAATTTTCTCAGCCACTGAATTATTGCCTTTTGTCTCAGAGCTCTCTTAGTTCTGCTCTTGATTTGACCTGCCCAAATTGTAATTCTTTGAAGCTTTCTGTATTGGGCTTCTTAGAGTAATTGTTTTAGAAAAGGAAAAAAGGATTAAAAAAAAAAAAAAAAAAAAGGCCCTCCTCAGAGATCTAATGGGTTATTGAAATGCTAATAGACAAAGCAACCAGGGCCATTAAGGAAAGGTCCACAGGGCAGAGAGATCAGCTTTTCTTCGGGATTTGCATATGTGCCTCAAGGCCTGAGCTCCGCCCTTCCCCTTTCTGTGTTCACCAGAACTCCAAAAATCCTCTGCTTTTATTTTGGATTTTTTCATGTCATTTTTTTTTTTTCTATGCCTGTCTCCTCTCTGCTGGGCTGGCAGCTCTCAGATTCTCTGGTGTCTGGTCTCAGTCTATCTATGGTTGGAGTCTGGATCAGTAGAATGAGTTTCTGAGAAGGGCTACCACTGCAGTTCTCCCTTCTCCTTCCCGGAGCTGGCAGCCCCTCCTCCCACCGGACTGAGCCTGGCAGGGAGGGGCGTGGGTCCCCTGGCCGCAAAAACTTACAGATTTCGCTGATCTCAGCATCTCCACGCTTTCATGAGTGTTGTATGAAGTATGCCCAAAGACAGATTGCTTTGTGGTGTCCAGTGCACGCAGTTCCTGGCTTTTTACCTACTTTCCGGGAGGAGTAACTAAAACTTACAGCTCACCAGTCTGCCATCTTGCCCCGCCTCCCCCACTCTATTATTAATACCTTGCATTGGTGGGGAACGTTTGTTACAGTTGATGTTAGCCTTTTTTGAAACCTGTACTATTAACTATAGTCCATACTTTAACTTAGTGTTCATTTTTATTTTTAAAATTCATTTAAAATTCTTTTTCAGTAACCATATATACAATCTAACATTTCTCCTTTTAATCACCCTCAGAAATATATATATATATATATATATATATATATATTAGTGCTGATAATTACAATCACAATTTTGTGCTACCATCCTTGTTGTCTTTGAAGTAAGTTGCCTTGTTGTGGTAAGGCCTATTGAACAACTCCAGTCAACAGAAAGTAAGAAAACAGGAATCTCAAGCCTAAAAATGCAAGAAACTGAAATCTGTTAACAACAACCAGTGAGCTTAGAAGAGGACCCAGAGTCTTAGATGGGAATTCAGCCTTTTGAGATGCTAAACATGTAAACCCAGTTAAGCCATGCATATATACCTAATGGAAGTGATGAGATAATAAATGTGTTGTTTTAAGCCACTAAAACTTGTTATGCAGCACTTGAAAACTAATACAATATGCAAATGCACTTCATTTACCCTTATTTCCATAATATACAAGCATGAACTGTTTTTTTTTTTTTTTTCCTATCATTCTCTTTAAGGTTTTGTATAATTGATTGTTGATTTCTTGGTTCAATTTTTGAAATTTAGGCTCTGTGTTTCTCATATTTTTCCTGCATTTTGCTCTGATATTTTGTCCAGGAAATTATTTTTAACTTGTTAATAATTTCATATTATGCATTCTTTCATTAATATATTTATTATATTTTGTAATTGGATGTCCAAATTCATTTTTACCCTTTTTTATGCTCAAATATCTGCCATTCTTATCATCAAAGTTTCACACTCAAGCTACTTTTTTTTTTTTTTGACGCATTTTTGCTCATGACTTCAACAGATTTTCAAGGAGCTTGCATGATTAGGAAAAAAAAAGACAGGTGAGAAAGGAGGAAAAAAACCATGGAGTCAAAGAAGGGGGAAAATAAGAAGGAAAGCATTCAGAAAAATATTACTGGGTTCACAGAATATGCCAGACACAGCATTGATGGTTTTCTTTTTTCCTTCATTTGCACTATTTTATCAATTTTATCTTGTGTCTTAATTTAGTTTCATTTTCCTAATTATTTTTGGGTGATTGCCTTGTGGTTAATTTCTCTGATATTTTAATCTGAATATAAATTCACTTTAGTTTTTACTTTCTTTGATCATGAAGATGTTTGTGTCTATAAAATTTTCTCTGAGTAAAACTGTTCTTTTGTCCATAGCTTTACCATGAACTATACCAGTTTTCATTGCTTTTAATATAATAGTAAATTTCAGTTTGAATTTGCTTTGATGCATCCGTTACTGAAAAACATATGTTGTGATTTCCACATAGAAGAGATTTTCATTAACTTTTAATTTTATCTAAGTATATAGATGTAAATATGTGTTGATTTAATTATTCAATTCTTATAGATCCCTAAATATTTTTTTACCCAGTATTGTGTCTGTGAATGAAATAATTGCCTTAAGAAATTTCACCAAAATTACCCTTGTAGTACATTCTTTTTTCATTTTTAATAATTTATCTTTATCTATATATACCTTATATATTAATATAATGTTATTAAATATTTGTTCATTTAAAAATGTTACCCCTTTATCTTAGTTAGGGTTGTTAAACTAGCCCCATGTGATTTAATAATAATATTGTTCCATTGTTTCCATTCTGGCTTTTTCACTCCTTGGTGTGTACCTTGAGAATAACATATATCTGAGTTTATGCATATTTTTAAAAATTAGCCATCTATATTTTAATGGGGGAATTCAGTCCATTCATTTTCAACATTGATGATAAAATGAATTTTTTTCATCTTAGCTGAAAGGTATTTTTCTTATTTATGTCATTGAATCATTTTGTTTTTTCTAGTTTAATAATTTAGTATTGATAACTATTCTCTTGTTAATTTGGGAATTGAGCCGTATTTTTTTGTTTGCTTAATGGTCATCTTCTCTCTGTCATTTATACCTCAATGAGTATTTTCTACTATTGTGTAACAGAAAGATGCCAAGTACCCAGAAATTTAAACAACCATTGCACATGGCAGAAAACCAAATTTATGGTGGGTGATTAAGTGAAGAAAATTTTGAGACATCTTCTTTAGTCCAGACAATTAGCCTTCCCATTTTCTGTCTGGGGCTATGATGATTTTCCCAATACTTGACCTCCTGTTACTACTGACTTCAAGTAGAACTAATATAATGTGCCAGTCCTTATGAGAAAATGGTGATACATAATGTAAGATAAATTGGAAGGCAATGATGTTAAAATTAAATAAATTGGAAAGCAGCAGAAAGTGTGTTAGGGAGAGGTTATAGGGAGTCCATGATTTTGTATTCTGGCTATGAAATTAGTATACTAAGGAGATAAAATGCATGATCTTTGTAAAGATAACTTTAATTATATATTATTTAAATAAATTTAAGTAAAATTAATTATAATTAGGTAACATTAATATGGCATTTGGATATGTAATGGGTTGAAGCTTTATGGACCACAGAAAATTATTCTGTTAAGGTTAATCCATTCCTACTTAAAATCCATTTAAGTAGGATCTTTCAGTGACTGGGTCTCAAGTTTAGACATAACCCACCTTATTCAGGTTAGGTCTTAATCCTCTTACTGAAGTCCTTTATAAGAGAATAGAATTCAGACAAAGAGACTAGCAGACATAGCCATGTGTCCTGCCATGTAACAAAAGGAGTCCAGGATCACTGGCTGCCAGTCTTCAGGAAGAAAGCATTGACTGATGATACCTTGATTTGGATATTTTTCTCAGCCTCAAAACTGTAAGCTTGTAAGTTAATAAATCCCCATGTTAAAAGCCAACCCATTTCCATTTCTGGTTTATTGCTTTCAGCAGCCTAGCAAACTAAAACAGATTTTTTTTTTTTACCAGAAGTGGGGTGCTGCTATTGCAAGACAAAAAATATGAAGACAGCTTTATAAATAGGTATGAGGTAGATTCTGGAAGAATTCTGAGGTGCATGGTAGAAAATGCCTAGATTCTTTGAAAAGACTGTTAGTAGAAATATGGACATTAAAGGTACTTCTAATGAGGTCTTAATCAGAAATGATGACTGTGTCTTTGCAAACTGGAAGAAAGATGATCCTTGTTTTAAAGTGGCAGAGAAGTTGTCAACATTGATTCCTAATGTCAGTTGGAAAAAAGAATTTGAAAGTTTTGAGCTTGGATATTTAGTTGAAGACATTTTCAAACTAAATGTGGGAAGTGCAGCCTAGTTTCTCTTTGCAGCTTAGAGTAAAATGTAAGAAGAAAGGGATAAGGTGAGAACTGAACTCCTGGGTATAAAGAAATCAGAAACTGATGGTCTAGAAAATTTCAAGCTTCTGAAAAACAAATCCCTAGAAAATAATGGTTCATGTGATGACTGAACTGAACATGGAACCAGTATCCACATTAGGTATAAAGTTTAGCAATCTGTATTCTACACTCAGGAAACTTTTATGCTGTGCTGACACTCTTTGCTATATGGCAATAATACTGTTTTCCCTCTGAACTAACCATTTATCATAACAATATAAAATTGAGGGACCACTTTTGTATTTCATCTTCTGTCCAACATTGAAGAGAGGAAAGGTAGAAGAAATTGTCACAGATTTCAAATGTATATGTAAACGAGAGTAAGTTCCTATTTTTGTACTGGAATAATTATAAAACAATAGGTCACAGATATGCCATCAGCTATTACTCCTCAAAGTTAATTTTATAAGCTATCATGTTAATCATATATATATATTTATTTATTTACTTATTTATTTATTTATATGTGTGTGTTTGTATGTCTTCCAAGGCTTCTAATATGTATACATATATAAATATGTATATATGTATGTCTTTGTGTATAAAAAGTATATGCATATACATTGGAAACCTTTGGATTCATTTTGAAAAAAGAATTGTTCAGTTGAAGAAAGTTAACTAAATGATTGTTGAAAAAGAATTTGTGTTTAATCTGAATTATGGCTGTATTAAATTATCTTATTCTTTGGAATTCAGAACTAGATAGTATAGATTCATAAAAAAATGGTCTCAATTTAAAACACCAACCCTCAGGATAAGATGAAGATGTCAGTGCCAGCCAATTGACGTGATTAATTTGCCTATCACTTTCTTTGTTTTCTATTTTTTATAGGAGAAGTGTTTTAAATTGACTACTTTAGTGATAAGCCAGTTTTGGAACATTGAAGCAAAAAAGTTGAATATACGTAAAATATGTGAAACACCATTATCTTTGATGTAATCTTGTGTGGGCAGACCTCTCAGTGTTAATTAGATTGTAATTCTTTGAGTGTTTCCATGGAATGTGCCCCACCCAACTGTGGGTGATGACTCTGATTGGATAATTTCCATGGAGGTGTTGGCCTGCCCATTCAGGGTGGGTCTGAATTAAATTACTGCAGCACTATAGAAGATCATCAGACAGAAGGAGCCAGCTTGCTACAGCCAAGAGGGACACTTTGAAGAAAGCACAGAAGCTGCAGATGAGAGACAGTTGGAAGACGGCCTTTGAAAGCAGACTCTTGCTCCAGAGAAGCTGAGAGAGGACGAATATCTCAAGCGCAACTAAGAGTGACATTTTTGAGGAACTGCAGCCTAGAGAGGAACGTCCTGGGAGAAAGCCATTTGAAACCAGAACTTTGGAGCAGACGCCAACCACGTGCCTTCCCAGCTAACAGAGGTTTTCCAGACACCATTGGCCATCCTCCAGTGAAGGTACCCAATTGCTGATGTGTTACCTTGGAAACTTTATGGCCTTAAGACTGTAACTGTGTAACCAAATAAATCCCCTTTATAAAAGCCAATCCATCTCTGGTGTTTTGCATTCCAGCAGCATTAGCAAACTATAACACTGAGGTTATAAAATATATAGAAAGTCACCTAGTACAAAATGTGCAAAATGGTATTAACAGTAGTAAGAATTTCATAGGTTATTAGCTGGTAGATTTTGAAAAGCACTTAAAATCAGATTTAACTCATAGGGTATTAAATGAGTATATATTGTATATTGTTTAGAGGATGGATCTAGGAGCTAGTTTGCTTAGTAGTATATGACCCTAAACAATAGTCTATATATTATCCTAAACAATGTACTATGCTGTCTCTCCATAATGTTATGAAATTTATTTACATAAAATAGTCAATGATTTTTAAATTCCTTGACATTTCTATTTTTTGATAAAGAGCTATTGACAACCAACCAAAGTGGTATATTGAAGGTTACAGGTGAATATAGAAATTCCGTATCACACTGAAGCGTCCATATGCCAGTGTTTTTAATGCTTGACAGAGGCTGCAGACAACTATTACTCACCAGACGGGAAAAAAAAAAGGCACTGATTGGATTAGAAGTGGGAAGACTAATGCATTTCTATCCTTAAGGATTAGAAGAAAAATGGATCTTTTGGGTCTGTAAGTGAGCACAACAAGCAATTCAAAAGCATTATTTGTGTGAAGTAGTTTGTAGAATCTGTTCCATTTGTCACTGGAAATTGTGGTTGAGGGTCAGCAAAATTTGATTTGTGATTCAGTCCCAGGGTCAGTTGCCATGTGCTCAGAGCAATACCTTAGGTTTAAAGGCAATTCACTTTCTCAGAAACACTCAGCACTATCATCTACCCAAAATTATTAATCCTTTAAGTTTCAGTATCTTTCAAAAGGAGGAGATAGGATTATGTGACCAGATGAAATGAAAGAAAAAATCTATATATGTATATGAAATTGCTTTTACTGAAATGGCAGCTATTGAACATTTCTAGTGAATGGCAATTGATATCACTCTTAGTGGCTAATTTTTTTCATTTATGCATATTTATTTTTTAACCATGAAAGTGAAATATCTTGCTGCATGTGAATGCTATTCATTTCCAGGTAAACCATGTCTCAATAGCTGCTTTAGATACCTTAAAAAAAGCCTCCCCCAAATTGAGCTTCTGAGATTTCCAAAATGCAGAAGCAATTAGAAAAAGAGAAATTATAAAGTATAAAAAAGGCATTGACAATTTGTGCATGGTATCTCCTATTTGAAGTCATCAATCATAAAACATCATAATGTTTAAAAAATCAGTGATTCTTTGGTTATCTGTAGAACCAGCATCTAATGAGACATAGAGCAAGGGTTGTGTGAATCTGAATGTGAATAATGTCTTCCTACGTTGCACATCATTAAAATTACTTCAAGAGTTTATTTATATAAATACTAAGCCAAATGAAGAAAATTTATTGTCAATTGCAAATCTAAATGAGAATATTCATATGCATATGCACTGTTCCTAGACACTCGGCATACAATGTCTCTGCTCTCGGTCCCCAAGTTTCCTGCACACTTTTGTGCATGTCCTATTAAAACTTCTTCCCTTGAGTGTGGATGGGCCTGTGCATATATTAGAATAGTCTCTCCATTGATTGGGTTATCTTATATGGCAAAGGTGAAGTGATGGTTACTCCAATTCTTGTTATCTTATGTAAGATTCTGTCTAGTGGACGGAAGGGAAAGATTCTCCAGCTGGTCTAGTAAATGCCGTAGCTGCAGAAGGCCATGTAGCAGGGATTATTGGGTAGGTTCTAGTAGCTGAGACAACTCCAGCTGATAGCCAGTAAGATGCAGGGACCTCTATTCTACAGTTGCAAGGAACAGAATTCTGCCAACACCCAGTGAGTCTGGGAGAGGAATATAAAACACTGATGAGACTGCAGCCCAACTGACACCTTGATTTGATTTAAGATGGCTTGAGACACCAGGAGATCAAGCTGATACTCCTGACCAAAGAAAACTGGCATAATAAATTCATCCTGTTTTAAACCAGTAAGTTTGTGGTTATTTGTTACAACACAATAGGAAGCTAATTTACTTGTTTTCATGGGACTTATATTTTATTGAGACTAACTGATAATAACTGTTTAAAAAAGAATAAATAACAGTTTCAGAAGATGGTTAGTGCTTTGAAGTGCATTAATACAGGTTGGGTGTAAGGGGAGGCATTCAGTATCTCAATGATGGGAGGGAAGGAGGACTACTGGGAGAGACTTAAAAGGAGTCTCAAGGTCCTGAAGTGGGAAAGGACTCAGGCATTGCAGGAAGGGCCAAATGATGCACACAGAGCAGAGTGAAGCAGAGGAAGCATGAAGGAGTTGGTGCAGGAGGAGCCAGGCAGTAGGGAAGGGATCAGATAATGAAAGACGATCATAGTCACTTATTTCTACATTTCCAAATTCTTTCAACACCCTAAATTATCGTTTCCGTAGTTATAAAAGCATGGATCCTTTTTAAGGGAAAAAAATCCTATTATTATAATATGCAAGTATAACTTCTTCAGGTGAAGCCAAGAAACAATCATTGGGAAAGAATTGTTTCTCATTTTCTTTACTGCATTTTCAGTTGGATGGATTTTTTGTTGGTTTGTAAATTTTTTATTCTATCACTGCATATGCAGCCTAACATTTCCCCTTTTAACCACATTCAAAAATATAATTCAGTGTTCTTAATTATGTTCACAATTTGTGCTATCATCACCACCATCCACTACCAAAACTTTTCCATAGTTCCAAATAGAATCTCTGCTCATTTTAAACCTTAACTCCCTATTCTCTCCCACAACTCCATCCCCTGGTAACCTATTTCATACATTATGACTCTGTGAGTTTGCTTATTCTAATTATTTCATATCAGTGAAGCCATACAATATTTGTCTTTTTGTGTCTGGTTTATTTCCCTTAACATGATGTCTTCAAAGTTCAGATGCAATATTTGATAGCTTGTTCAATAGTTTTAAACTCTGTTGATATATTTAATTTACTAACTGTCCTTCAGTCAATATTGAGGATGGATTTTCTTTCCAAATAATGATCCATTTAATTCTAATATCCAATTTCACTAGCATAGAATTCTATAGAGAGCTCAATTTCTGTTGTATTAACTTTATGCTTGTATCATTGTGGCTTTATTCTTATTTCACTTTTTGGTTGCTTTGTATTTATTGATCAATTCTATGAAGCTAACACATGCAATTTCATTAAGTGCTCATTTTGTTATAAAATAATCATCAGTGACAGTGGTGTGCTGCAGCTGGCTTGCACTGGTTCAAAAAGAGTTGATTGTGTCTCTCCCCAACTCCATGCTCAGTGATGTCATTGGGTAACTTGAAATTATCCCTGGTAGGAGCAGTTGTACCATGAAATTAGGAAATGGTACAATTTTTTTTTCTTTTTTTCAGAGAGCCTGTTAAATTTGTCCCTGCATTCCATTGATCAGATATATCTTTTATATTTGTTGAGGAATAGAAATTTCAACATGGGAATTTTCTCTGTAATCTTATTGGCTTAGATTGACCTTTATTACTCCAAAAAACCAGTTAAAATATATCTTTGTTTCAATTGCAAATTATGTATATACATTTATTTATATGTAAATGTATGGAGGTTACACATATTGTAATCAAATATTGTTTATGTTTGTAGGAAGTGAAGCAATAGTTTATTCTGGATGCTGACATTAATATAGATTCATCATATTCAATTATACTTGGTAATTAGAAAATCTTTCCACACTAACATCCTTCTCTCAATTAAATTAACTTTCAGGAGCATATTATAGTTTTCTGCTGGTAAGTAATTGTTGGTGGCAAAACAAAAAGACTACACTCTCATAGAATTTCCCATCATATGAACTGGGACAGAAAATGTGCTTAGTTACACATACCTGCACAAGAAAAACACAGAGAACAGCAATTATTTCCTTCCCTGCAACATTTAATTTGGTCAGAAGAGAAAACTGCAAAGCAAAGCAGAGAGAAATGCATTTTAAATACCTTATTAATTAAAAAAAAAAAAACTTGCCTGTATTCAACTTGGGTTACAAACTATAATTAATAGAAGAAAGGATAGTAATGTAATAGTTAATTCCATATCTAAAAAAACACTTTATTTCTTTGTGTAAGGAACGTCAGAATAAAGAATCCAAGTTATAAAGTGATGACTTATATAATGTGCATTTACCTAAATGTTATCTTGTTAACAGTAGTTTGTCATCCTGTATGTAACTGTGGGTTACACCCATTTATATTTTTTCACTCTGAAAATCTTTTATCCAAATATTTCTGGAAACTTAGATTTAGGATGCCAGTTGCTTGTACCAATTTATGCCTAGACATACAATGAAAAGAATCAGATTGCAACTTTTATTGTATAGCAGACTCTATCTTTAGGGGTCCTGTTTTCTTCCCTGGCAATAGCAACATCTAATATTTCTGATATGAAAGAGAACTACTCAATGTCTTTGAAATGAACAGTGCAAACCTATTGACTGGCATTTAATGTAAAAGACCAATTCATAATCCATTTTACACATCATTGATTCCTTTTACTCAGACTCTTAAAATATGGTTGGCTCTTTACTCTCCAGAAGACGATAAAATATTTTGTCAGCATCTTTATTTACTATGACCATGAAAACTCAATCCATAAATGTTACATATTGGTTGAAAATATATGAATGCTCTTCAGGGTCTTTCAAGAGTCAAATTATATATTCCCTATAATTACCATTGTTTTTTGCTTGTTTGTTTGTTTTATTTTTGTTGTTGTAGTTTCTTTTCAAAAATAAAATTTATTTTATTTCTCAAATGGCGAATATTCTTAGAACAGTGCCAGTTATAATTTTCCTTCCTTTTTTTATGCCTAAGGAAAATGGAAGCAAAGCAAAATGATTGTTAATTCTGAAGATGATTCTAAACCATGTTGTTTTTGTTTTTGTTTTTGTTTTTAACCTTTTTTTCCTTTTTAAATCATCTGTATGGAAAAAAAATTAAAAAAAAAACAAAAAAGCAAAAAAGAAAAACATACAATAAAAGAACATTTCAAAGAGACCATAACAAGGGAGTAAGAAAAAGACAACTAACCTAAGATAACTGCTTTACTTCCAACCTGTTCCTACTTTACCCCAAGAAAGTTACATAATACAGCAACATTTCTGTGAACTTGCTCCTACTATATCCATCAGAAATTAACAGACCATAGTCATTCCTGGGCATCCCCAGAATGTTAAATAGCATATCTGTTCTTCTTGGATCACTGTTCCCCCTTCCTTCATTGCTCTCTATTGCTAGTTCCCCTACATTTTACATTATAAACCGTTTGTTTTACATTTTTCAAAGTTCACATTAGTGGTAGCATATAATATTTCTCTTTCTGTGCCTGGCTTATTTCGCTCAGCATTATGTCTTCAGGGTTCATCCATGTTGTCATATGTTTCACGAGATCGTTCCTTCTTACTGCCGCGTAGTATTCCATCGTGTGTATATACCACATTTTATTTATCCACTCATCTGTTGAAGGACATTTGGGTTGTTTCCATCTCTTGGCAATTGTGAATAATGCTGCTATGAACATTGGCGTGCAGATATCTGTTCATGTCACTGCTTTCTGACCTTCCGGGTATATACCGAGAAGTGCAATCGCTGGATCGAATGGTAACTCTATTTCTAGTTTTCTAAGGCACTGCCAGACTGACTTCCAGAGTGGCTGAACCATTATACAGTCCCACCAACAATGAATAAGAGTTCCAATTTCTCCACATCCCCTCCAGCATTTGTAGTTTCCTGTTTGTTTAATGGCAGCCACTCTAATAGGTGTTAGATGGTATCTTATTGTGGTCTTAATTTGAATCTCTCTAATAGCTAGTGAAGCTGAACATCTTTTCATGTGTTTCTTGGCCATTTGTATTTCCTCTTCAGAGAACTGTCTTTTCATATCTTTTGCCCATTTTATAATTGGGTTGTCTATACTATTGTCATTGAGCTGTAGGATTTCTTTATATATGCAAGATATCAGACTTTTGTCAGATACATGGTTTCCAAAAATTTTTTCCCATTGAGTTGGCTGCCTCTTTACCTTTTTGAGAAATTCCTTTGAGGTGCAGAAACTTCTAAGCTTGAGGAGTTCCCATTTATCTATTTTCTCTTTTGTTGCTTGTGCTTTGGGTGTAAAGTCTAGGAAGTGGCCGCCTAATACAAGGTCTTGAAGATGTTTTCCTACATTATCTTCCAGGAGTTTTATGGTACTTTCTTTTATATTGAGATCTTTCATCCATTTTGAGTTAACTTTTGTGTAGGGTGTGAGGTAGGGGTCCTCCTTCATTCTTTTGGATATGGATATCCAACTCTACCAGCCCCATTTGTTGAATAGACCATTATGACTCAGTTCAGTGACTTTGGGGGCCTTATCAAAGATCAGTCAGCCATAGATCTGAGGGTCTATCTCTGAATTCTCAATTCGATTCCATTGATCTATATGTCTATCTTTGTGCCAGTACCATGCTGTTTTGACAACTGTCGCTTTATAATAAGCTTCAAAGTCAGGGAGTGTAAGTCCTCCCACTTCGTTTTGCTTTTTTAGAGTGTCTTTAGCAATTCGAGGCATCTTCTCTTTCCAAATAAATTTTATAACTAGCTTTTCCAAGTCTGCAAAGTAGGTTGTTGGAATTCTGATTGGGATTGCATTGAATCTGTAGATGAGTTTAGATAGAATTTACATCTTAATGACATTTAGCCTTCCTATCCATGAACATGGAATATTTTTCCATCTTTTAAGGTCCCCTTCTATTTCTTTTAGTAGAGTTACGTAGTTTTCTTTGTATCGGTCTTTTACATCTTTGGTTAAGTTTATTCCTAGGTACTTGATTTTTTTAGTTGCTATTGAAAATGGTATCTTTTTCTTGAGGGTCTCTTCAGTTTGTTCATTTCTAGCATATAGAAACATTACTGACTTATGTGCATTAACCTTGTATCCCGCTACTTTGCTAAATTTGTTTATTAGCTCTAGTAGCTGTATCATCGATTTCTCAGGGTTTTCCAGATATAAGATCATATCATCTGCAAACAATGACAGTTTTACTTCTTCTTTTCCAATTTGGATGCCTTTTATTTCTTTGTCTTGCTGGATTGCCCTGGCTAGCACTTCCAGCACGATTTTGAATAACAGTGGTGACAGCGGGCATCCTTGTCTTGTTCCTGATCTTAGAGGGAAGGCTTTCAGTCTCTCACCATTGAGTACTATGCTGGCTGTGGGTTTTTCATATATGCTCTTTATCATATTGAAAAAGTTTCCTTCAATTCCTACCTTTTGAAGTGTTTTTATCAAAAATGGATGTTGGATTTTGTCAAATGCTTTTTCAGCATCTATTGAGATGATCATTTGATTTTTCCCTTTTGAATTTTTAATGTGTTGTAATACATTGATTGATTTTCTTATGTTGAACCATCCTTGCATGCCTGGAATGAACCCCACTTGGTCATGGTGTATGATATTTTTAATGTGTCTTTGGATTCGATTTGCAAGTATTTTGTTGAGGATTTTTGCATGTATATTCATTAGGGAGATTGGCCGGTAGTTTTCCTTTTTTGTAGCATCTTTGCCTGATTTTGGTATTAGATTGATGTTAGCTTCATAAAATGAGTTAGGTACTGTTCCATTTTCTTCAATGTTTTGAAAGAGTTTGAGTAAGATTGGTGTCAGTTCTTTCTGGAAAGTTTGGTAGAATTCCCCTGTGAAGCCATCTGGCCCTGGGCATTTATTTGTGGGAAGATTTTTGATGACTGATTGGATCTATTTGCTTGTGATGCGTTGATTAAGGTCTTCTATTTCTTCTCTGGTCAGTCTAGGTTGTTCATATGTTTCCAGGAAATTGTCCATTTCCTCTACATTATCTAGTTTGTTGCCATACAGTTGTTCATAGTATCCTCTTATAATTTTTTTAATTTCTTCAGGATCTGCAGTTATGTCAACTTTTTCATTCATTATTTTGTTTATATGGGTCTTCTCTCTTTTTGATTTTGTCAGTCTAGCTAGGGGCTTGTCAATCTTGTTGATCTTCTCAAAGAACCAACTTCTGGTGATATTTATCCTCTCTGTTGTTTTTTTGTTCTCTATGTCATTTATTTCTGTTTTAATACTTGTTATTTCTTTTCTTCTACTTGGTTTAGGATTGGTTTGCTGTTTATTTTCTAGCTTCTTCAATTGATCCATTAGTTCTTTGATTTTGGTTCTTTCTTCCTTTTTAATATATGCGTTTAGTGCTATAAATTTCCCCCTCAGCACTGCTTTTGCTGCATCCCATAGGTTTTGGTATGTTGTGTTCTCATTTTCATTTGTCTCTATATATTTATCAATTTCTCTTGCTATTTCTTCTTTAACCCACTGATTGTTTAGGAGTGTGTTGTTTAACCTCCAGGTTTTTGTGAATTTTCTAAGTCTCTGATGGTTATTGACTTCTAATTGTATTCCACTGTGGTCAGAGAATGTGCTTTGAATAATTTAAATCTTTTTAAATTTACTGAGGCTTGTTTTATGTCCCAGCATATGATCTATTCTGGAGAAAGTTCCCTGAGCACTAGAAAAGTATGTGTATCCTGGTGATTTTGGATGTAATGTTCTGTATATGTCTGTTAAATCTAATTCATTTATCAGATTGTTTAGGTTTTCAATTTCCTTATTGGTCCTCTGTCTGGTTGATCTATCTATAGGAAAGAGTGATGTGTTGAAGTCTCCCACAATTATTGTGGAAACATCAATTGCTTCCTTTAGTTTTGCCAGTGTTTCTCTCATGTATTTTGTGGCACCTTAATTGGGTGCATAGACATTTATGATTGTTATTTCTTCTTGTTGAATTGCCCCTTTTATTAATATGTAGTGGCCTTCTTTGTCTCTCAAAACATGCCTGCATTTAAAGTCTATTTTATCTGAGATTAATATTGCTACACCTGCTTTCTTTTGGCTGTAGCTTGCATGAAATATTTTTTCCATCCTTTCACTTTCAATTTCTTTGTGTCCCTGTGTCTAAGATGAGTCTCTTGTATGCAACATATTGATGGTTCATTTTTTTTGATCCATTCTGTGAATCTATATCTTTTAATTGGGGAGTTTAATCCATTTACATTCAACGTTATAACCGTGAAGGCATTTCTTGAATCAGCCATCTTATCCTTTGGTTTATGTTTGTCATATATATTTTTCCCCTCTCTCTATTAATATCCTTTATTGTACCCATATCAAATCTCTTTAGTACTGAACCTTTCTCCAAGTCTCTCTGTCCTTTCTTTGTTTCTCTGTCTGTAGGGCTCCCTTTAGTATCTCCAGTAGGGCAGGTCCCTTGTTAGCAAATTCTCTCAGCATTTGTTTGTCTGTGAAAAATTTAAGCTCTCACTCAAATTTGAAGGAGAGCTTTGCTGGATAAAGTATTCTTGGCTGGAAATTTTTCTCACTCAGAATTTTAAATATATCATGCCACTGCCTTCTTGCCTCCATGGTGGCTGCAGAGTAGTCACTACTTGGTCTTATGCTGTTTCCTTTGTATGTGGTGAATTGCTTTTCTCTTGCTGCTTTCAGAAGTTGCTCCTTCTCTTCCGTGTTTGACAGTGTGATCAGAATATGTCTCAGAGTGGGTTTATTTGGATTTATTCTGTTTGGAGTTCGCTGAGCGTTTATGATTTGTGTATTTATGGTGTTTAGAAGATTTGGGAAGTTTTCCCCAACAATTTCTTTGAATATTCTTCCTGGACCTTTACCCTTTTCTTCCCCTTCTGGAACACCAATGAGTCTTACTTTAGGACATTGTATATTTTCTATCATATCCCTGATGTCCATTTCAATTTTTTCAATTTTTTTCCCCATTCTTTCTTTGATGCTTTCATTTTCCATTCTGTCATCATCCAGGTCACTGATTCATTGTTCAACTTCCTCTGGTCTTGTACTATGAGTGCCCAGAATCTTTTTAATTTGGTCAACAGTTTCTTTAATTTCCATAAGATCATCTATTTTTTTATTTAGTTTTGCAATGTCTTCTTTATGCTCTTCTAGGATCTTCTTGATATCCTTTGTATTCCGTACTATGGTCTCATTTTTCATCTTTAGTTCTTTGAGTAGCTGCTCTATGTGCTGTGGCTCGTCTGATCTTTTGATTTGGTTGCTTGGGCTTGGGTTATCCATATCGTCTGGTTTTTCATATGCTTTAGAATTTTCTGTTGTTTTTGGCCTCTTGGCATTTGCTGAACTTGATAGGGTTCTTTTAGGATGTGTAGACCAATTGAAGTCTTATCTCTAATTTATCAGATCTACAGCTTCGTGGAGTACACTTTCTCTAACTAACCAGCAGGTGGCGTCCACGAGCCACCTGTTCTCCACAAGCCAGTTCTCCCATTTTGCCTTTGTGGTGAGTGGGGGAGTGAGTCTTGTGGGGTCCAAATGGTGTACCAAGCTTGCGTGTGTAGTTGGTGTTGCCCGCCCTGTATATGGGGCGTGTTTCTGGGCAGTCAGGGAGGGGGGGGGTGGCTCTAACAATCAAATCTCCCTGGTGATCCTGGAGTTTTAAAGCTGCTGCAATAGTCTAATCCTTCAGTTCAGTCCTGCCACAGTTTGTCTCTGCCACTGACCCACAAGTCCTTGGTATTGGCGTATGGCTCCTGAGACTTGTAAGTGGGTCCCTCTTCCAGGCTGTGCACCCCCTGGTCCTCTGTTGAGGGATAACTGTGCTATGTCACAGGTGAGTGCCATCCCCCCAGGGCAGTTCTGGGCTGCTGGGCTGTGTAGGGAGGCTCCCAGTCTGCTGAAATGATGGCTGAATGGGGCTTTGTTAACTCACACTGCTCCACCTTCCCAACTCTGGGACAATCAGCTGAGGTTGCAGGGAAGGCTAATGACCATACCCAGTTTTGTGGAGTGTGCCTGTTATTTGAAGCACTTCCGTCACACTGGGTTGTGTGGGGCAGCTCTGGGCTATGGCTGGTGATGAGCAGGAGTGTTTCCTGTCCACCAGGATGATGGCTGTGAGCGGACACCCCCCTTTTCTTGGGAAGTTGTGGTGCTTAGTGAAATTTCTCAGCCACTGGATTATTGCCTTTTGTTTCAGAGCTCTCTTAGTTCTGCTCTTGTCTTGACCTGCCCAAATTGCAAGTCTTTGAAGCTTTCTGTATTGGGCTTCTTAGAGTAATTGTTTTAGAAAAAGAAAAAAGGATTAAAAAAAAAAAGGGCCCTCCTCACAGATCTAATGGGTTATTGAAATGCTAAGAGACAAAGCAATTAAGGCCATTAAGGAAAGTTCCACAGGGCAGAGAGATCAGCTTTTCTTTGGGATTTGCATATGAGCCTGAGGGCCTGAGCTCTGCCCTTCCCCTTTGTATGTTCACCAGAACTCCAAAAATCCTCTGCTTTTATTTTGGAGTTTTTCGTGCTGTTTTTTTCTATGTCTGTCTCCTCTCTGCTGGGCTGGCTGCTCTCAGATTCTCTGTTGTCTGGTCTCAGTCTATCTATGGTTGGAGTTTGGATCAGTAGAATGAGTTTCCGATAAGGGCTGCCACTGCAGTTCTCCCTTCTCCTTCCCGGAGCTGACAGCCCCTCCTCCCACGGGACTGAGCCTGGCAGGGAGGGGCGCGGGTCCCCTGGCCACAAAAACTTACAGATTTCGCTGATCTCAGCAGTTCCACGTTTTCATAAGTGTTGTATGAAGTATGACCAAAGTCAGATTGCTCTGTGGTGTCCAGTCCACGTAGTTCCTGGCTTTCTACCTACTTTCCTGGAGGAGTAACTAAAACATACAGCTCACCAGTCAGCCATCTTGCCCTGCCTCCCATATTGTGTTTTACAGGGAAAAAAAGAGTAGGGATGTGAGAGAAACCATAATTTCAAGATTATGTAACTAACAAAAGAATGCACTTTTTATTTACTATTTGTGGGTACTTATGGCAACAATAAAATTATAAACTAAAACACTGGAGAATTTAAGACATAATGGTAAGTTTAAAAGCAATATTAAAAAATTTAAATATATTTTTCCAGGAATTTCTGTGGTCTTGGATATTAACTGCCAAACCTGTGACTAATTTTGGTACTATACATTTAAGAAAGGTAATTGAAGGTCATAACTGAAAATGAAGGGAGGTGCTAAACTAAAATATGAAAATACTTTTGCCAAATTAACTTATTGAATGATAATTTAATTTTATTATTTGATCCCTGGATTATTTAGAATATTCTTTGTGGTATTCAGTTTGTCTAAATTATTCACTTATACATTTTTGTTGTTCATTAGTATTCATGAATGATAGATCATTTAAAAATTACTTTTGGGAATGCTGTATTGTAAAGGATTACATAATAATGTAAGTCAAATGGCTATTTAAATAGTACCATAACATACACATAAATAATAAAGTCTGTATACTCAGAGATGGAAAATTACTTGTCACATGTGAAGTATATTTATTGAATGAATAAGTACAAATTATTTTTTAAGACTTGCTATACCATCTACTAATGAATTTGTTCATTCATATTCAATGCTACATGTTTTATTGAAATTTACTATGGAACAAAATATAATAGAATGAATTAGCAAGTAAAAGAGCTAAGAAGCTGAGTGATTGTTGAGATATTACATGCTATTTTATTGAATGATGCATTAAACTAAGATGTCAATTTTCTTCAAACAAAAATTTTATTACAGTGATATTCCAATGAAAGTCCCAGAAATGTTCAGTTTTAGAAATTAGCAATACTTTTAAAAATTAATCTGAAAGAGTAAGAATATAAAACAAATATAAAAAATTAACATTCTCTGTCCAACACACAAACCTACTATAAGTGTAGAGAATTGAATTTTTGTCATATTTCCCTCCAACATTTCTTATTGCATATTAATATTACTTTAAAAAAATTTCATTGTGTATAAGCATCTTGTGATGTTTTGGAGGCCTTATGGACCCCAGAAGATCATGTTCTTAAATATAATTTATCCCTGTGGGTATAAATCTATTGTCGATGGGACTTTTTGATTAGCTTGTCATTTCCCTAGTGGGTCCTAATCCTTTAACTGGATTTCTTTGTAAGAGGTTGAAATACAGAGAAAGACACAGAAGTTCAGAGAGACAGCCATGGAAACAAGAAGCTGAAAGCCATGAAGCCTGAAAGAGAAGGGAGAGACCAGCGGACATGGCCATGTGCCTTGCCATGTGACAGAAGAGTTCAAGATGACTGGTAGTTGGTTTCAGGAGAGAAAGCATCATCTGTTGATGCCTTGATTTGGACAGTTTCATGGCCTCAGAAATGTAAGCTTATAAACTAATAAAGCCCCATTGTAAAAGCTAACCCAATGCTGATATATTGCATTTCAGCAGCTTTCGCTAACTAAAACACATCCTTTCATAATAGTTTGTAATTTGTTGTTGCTGGTACATTTTCTTATCTATTCTCTCATTTGCTCTGTTGTAATATATTATTTCCCATTAGTTCTAATGATTTTGTGAGTTGATTCACTTTTTTTTCCCCCTAGGTAGAATTCATCTTTTACAAATAATTGTAATTTAGTTTTTAATTATTCAATATTCATACTTTGTTTTTCATTATTTTAGATGTATTCACATTAATAAATCCATTTATCTCCAAACTATGTTTATTAATAATTTTCATAGGAGATACTTGGTCTTTTCGTTTGCCAGGCTGCTGTGACAAATACCACACAATAGGTTGGCTTAACAACAGGAGTTTATTGTCTCAGTTATGGAGGCTAAAAGGTTGTGCTTTCTCCTTGAAGTCTGTAATGTGCTGGTGCTGGCTTGCTGCTATCCTTGGGGTTCCCAGGCTTGAATCCCTGCTTCCTATCATGTGTCAATCTCTCCTTTTTATGCCCGTTCTGGTTTCTTCTGACTTCCAGCTTCTTCCTATGTGGTGTTCTCTGACTTCTGGCTTCTGGTTTCTTCTCTTAATAAGTCCTCCAGTAAAATGGTTTAAAACCAAGCCTAACTCAATTGGCTACGTGTTAACTAATATCTTCCTATTTACAAACACATTCACACCCACAGGAACACAATTTCAGATTAAGAGCATTTTTGTTGAGGGGTATGTAATTCAATCTACCACAGGGGTTGAGTTTTTAACTGTTTATCACCAAGTTGCCAAGTAATTTCTTTGTTCTTAGCTCCTGATGGACTCTTATTCAAGTTGTGGTTTGTCTATTACAGTTAATTAAAATGTTTGTTTTGTCCTAAAATGAATGCAGAATTTTATAAAATGCATCTTTCAATTTGATCAGGTTTTTCATGAATACAGTGAATGAGATGCATTAATATATTTTCTAATTTTAGAATATTCTTTATTCTCACAATAAAATATATTTGGTTTCATGAGGTGTCATATTTTTCAATAAAGAGATACATAAGCCTGCTGTTTTGTTATTAAAGATTTTTTCATTGTTTTCTCCAAATAAAGATTTGTTTATAGGTTTTGTGATTTGTGCTAGCCCTACCTCATTTGATATCACTGTATGATGTATTTATATATACATATTTATATATATATAAGCATATATATTAATATATACATATTCCAAGGCAGTCAAGGCCCACTGATTTTTATATTTAATAGTTTAAATAAAAATGATCCATTTCTGATAATTTTAATGAAATATGTCTGTAAAATACTTGCAATTAAGTCTTCTGGGGGTATAAAAGAAATACATCAGCCTTTTAAATCAGTGTTAGGCTTATTGTTTTATTCAGAATTATTCCTACTTCCTCTTTTTTTTTTGTCTTTTCAAAAATCCTTCCTGACACCTACATGAGAATCATTGATGAGGTGAGAATATATCTGTTAAAAATGGAGACTCTTATATCGCAAATTCTAATGGAGCACATAAGCAGAGCTTCTGCAGCCTGTGTTTATAAGAGCCTGGTGAGGACTTGAATTTCTAGAAGGTCTGATCTGAACCTCATGCATTCAGATACTATCAGACATGTATGCAGTTCTGAGGATTTGGAGCTCCAGAAGTTTATCCCTCTCCTAATAAGAACATTGCTAATCCTCTTTCTGTTATCCTGGCTGTACTGAATTCCTTCTGTTTGGATAGTTACAGATACCTTTAAAGCCTATTATTGACAGTTGTTAACACAGTGGTAAGGGACTTGCAAATTTGAATGTCTCTTCCACATAGCTCACCAATATTGGGTGTGCTATATAGAGAATGTTTTCTTGCATATCATGTATAAATTCAGAAACTGCCAAAAAATTGGATTACAGTTAATTAAAATGTTTGTTTTGCCCTAAAATGAATACAGAATTTTATCAAATGCATCTTTCAAATTGATCAGGTTTTTCTCCTTTACTCCATGAATATAGTGAGTGAGATGCATTAATATATTTTCTCATTTTAGAATATTCTTTAGTCTCACAATAAAATATATTTGGTTTTATGAGGTGTCATATTTTTCAATAAAGAGATACATAAGCTTGCTGTTATGTTATTAAAGATTTTTTTCATTGTTTTCTCCAAATAAAGATTTGTTCATAGGTTTTGTGATTTGTGCTATCCTTACCTCATTTGATATCACTGTATGATATCATGTATAAATTCAGAAACTGCCAAAATATAAGATAATATATATATTTTTAAATGACAGATATTTTCCAAATGTCTTCTGGAACTGAGACCTTTCTGTGGTGGTGTGTAGGGGGGGTATAAGTATGTGAGTTTTGCCCCTTAAAGATATACCTCTGTTTCCATTTGATACCTTTCCTACAACTTAGTGATTAAATCTGATAGTTAATGCATTGGAAAAACAGCATATTAAAATGCTGATAGATTTGATATTGCTCAGATATTGAGATATGAGTTGTATGAAAGTGGAATGAAATGAAAACATTATGTGTTTTTATTTTAATTTAATAATAATTACACAAATGAAATAAAATGGCTATCTTAAGATATTATAGTTAATAACTATTAATACTAATATTGAATTCAAATATTCTCATGTTCACATAAGTTTTCTTCAACTAAAACCAAGATTTATGTCATAACTTAGTTTATCCATCTTGATTTTTCTACAGCAGGGATTCTTAACAAGGGAATATTGAGCCCAAAGCATAAATATTGGTTCTTGGGAGGTGAAAAAACTTAAATATTACAGCAGTTTGTGTACCTCCAAAACTGAACACTAGCCAACAACATCATTTTCTTTAGTATTTATTTCTCTCGCTAACTTCTCATTAATGCCTTTCTAATTTTTCTTTAATGGGGAAAAAAATTGAGAAACACTTTGTAATGGACAAACCTCTATGAAGTAGAATAATTCTGGATTGTAACATTCTTGCCCATACTTGAAATTTCCTATTCCTGAGGGCACATCAGGCAAAAACTTGTCTTTGCAGGGGTGACGTTGCAAGGGTACCTATTAATATGGCCAAGTTTGTGAGACTCATCTCAATTTGATCTAGAATTGTGGGGTGTATCTTTCAGAATTATTTTCTTACTTTCAAGAAAATATTAAAAGGTTTTTCTGTTTAAGTTAAAGTTTGTGAAAATAAATACTTTTCAAATACTGAAATACATACATTTATTAATTTTATTCTATAAAAATACAAATGAAGGATAATCACAGTATTAAAGATGGAAACAAAACCTTAATGTCTGAGTGTTATAAACACTTTTATCCCAAATATAGAAAAAATAATTAAGATTTTTAAAGATAGAGCATTGGTTATCTTATGTTAGTACCTGAAGTCAAAGATTGTGCCTTGCTGAAATGTACTTTTACATTTGATCTAAATAATATATGATTGATTTGATAAGGAGAGCTGTATTAGCTTCCTAGGGCTGCCTTGACAAATTGCCACAAACTGGGGGAATTTAAAATCAGAGAAATTTATTTTCTTAGAGTTCTAGGTGATAGGCTGAAATCAGCATTCCAGTAGGGCCATATTCCTTCCAAAGACTCAAGGGAAGAAAACTTTCTTGCCTCTTCCTCACTTCTGGTGACTCTGGGCAATCCTTGACATTCCTTGGCTTGCGGTTGCATCACTGCAATTTCTACTTCTGTGTCCACATGGATTTTTTCTCTTTCTTTGTGTTCATGTGTCTTCTTCTCATCTTATGAAGACACCAGTCATTGAATTCAGGTCAACAATAATTAAACTCATCATTGTTATGTCTTGTATTCTTCAGTGTTTTATGTTGCTTATATAAGTATCCACAAATACTAAGTAAAAATGTGCACTGTTCTGTTAATTATATAATCTTGAAATTATGGTTTCTCTAACATCAGTACTCTAGTTTTCCCTTAAAAACACAATGTGAAGCATCATGTTTAGAATCTTCCTCAGAATTAATATCATTTTGCTTTGCTTCCATTTTACTTAGACATAAAAAAGAAAAAATTATAACTGGCATTGTTCTCAGTTTATTCCTATTTCTCCACATCATTGCCAACATTTATTTTCCCTTTTAAAAAATACAGTCATTCTAAAAGGCATGCAATGGTATCTCAATACGTTTCTGATTTGCATCTCCCTAATGCTTTTGAACATTTTTTTCATATGCTTTTTAGTCATTTTTATATCTTCTTTGGAAAAATGTCTATTCACGTTCTCTGCTCATTTTTATTTCATGTGTTTGTTTTTTTGTTGTTGAGTTGTAACAATCTCTTATATATTCTAAATACTAGACCTTTATCAGATCCATGATTGTTAAATATTTTGTCCCATTCTGTAAGTGGTCTCTGTACTTTCTTGTAAGTGCCCTTTGATGCACAAAGGTTTTTATTTAGATAAAGTCCAATTTACCTATTTTATCTTTTGTTGCATTCCTTTTAATATGAGCTGTTTGTCCCCTATCCACATAGCCACCACACTAATGTTGCATTAATGTAATAGATCTACTGATTACTGATAATTGGTTAAAGATGGACACCTTAGCCAATCTGTGTCAGTGAGTACCTACTATGGTACTCTTGATTTAAATTTGAGTATATCAGCATTCTTAATAGTGGTGTCAGAGATTTTGAAATATAAAAATACGGTTCTGTTGTTACACATGTTTCCTTCCTCTGGAGAAAGTCTACAGTTAAAGAGATGCAAACTAATATAAGAACAGAATCAGACACAGGTGCCTGAGAGATTCAGTTCTGATTATTCAGGCCTTGAGTTATAGTGGCCCTGGAGGCCTATCTCTTCCCTCAGCTTCCTTTCTGTAAAATTATTACATATTAAGTTAAATTCCTTAGGATATTCTTATTCCCTTATTTTTTAAATTATGTCAGTTTGAGGTTTCTTTACTTGCATGCAAATGAGTCTAATAAATACATGGCTAATTTGATCTACATAGATATTTAAAATGGAAAATGATGCTTAATCAACTAAATTACCATTGCATTGATTTTATTTATCCTGTAAGTTAAATAATTAGACTCATTTCCTTTTCTTTTCCATAACCATGACTCCCTCATCACTCTGATTCTCATTTGTTCAACACCATCCTCTTTTTTAATAAAGTGACTTCTGAACTATCTCTAAAGTTATATTTTAACCCTAATAGTCACCCATCCTAAGTACCCATAGATTCTTTTTTCTTTCCTTTAATTCTTACTCAAAAATTGCCTATATTTCCAATTTTATAAATGTGCACATTGTCTTTGTCAGTATTAATTTGATTTCAATAAATGGCAACCTATTAAAACTAGCTCAAGAAAGCAGGGATTTATATATAAGAAAAATAAATGTTATTGATGTCCAGTCCAGGGAATACAGAGTCACATAGCACTAGAGAATGGAAAATCTGAAGCAGAAGTTATTCTGTCTTTTCACATTGAACCCACATTCTCTCCCAATTTTCCTTCTCTCTGTATAACAGTGAATCCTGATTCCTTGAAGAAACTTTGAAAGTCAAACTCTTTCTTAGTACTCTATAATGCATAACATAACACTTATGTTATGTTATGCCCTACTCCACTATATAGATGGCACACTAATTTTTAGTCCTACAGTCGAAGCCTCCAATGGAAATACCCTTCAACTTTTAAATTTTCTGAGGAAGCAAGGATATTGAGTATTTCCCACCCAAGTCTGGATCTCCAAGCAGACAGTGACTTATCTGGTGTTTATTCTCTCTCTGGGGGCTCAGGCACTCAGTGCAAGCCACATAGAAGCAATAACTAGCCTGGATCCACCAAGCACCAAGAAAAAATTAGTCTTTCTTAGGTATGGCTGGTTTTTGCAGGATTTGGATCTCTGCATTTGAGGAATGGCCAAACCTCTATATGCCTCTCTAAAAGGGCCTTATACTGAAGGTCTTTAGTGGAAAGATAAATAGCAAAAAGCCTTCCAAACTCTTAAAACCTTACTAACCTCAGCCCCAGCTCTGGCATTGCACAACCTGGAGAAAACATTTACCCTCTAAGTGGCAGAACTACAGGGTGTGGCCCTAAGAGTGTTAACCCAGAAACTGGAAAAGGATCTTTGGCCAGTAGTCTACTTTTCCAAACAACTAGATTCAGTAGCATGCAGATGACCAGGATGCCAGTGTCTGCAATGGTGCTCCTTACTGAGGAAGTCTCCAAGTTGATGATGGACCAGCCACTTGAAATTCAGACCCCCATCAGGTTCAAGGGGTCCTAGAGACCAAAGGCCTAAAACAGTTGACAGGAGGACATTTAACTAAGCTTAAATACCAGACCCTCTTCCTCAAGAGTATTCCAACAACTCTGTGTAGCCCTAGGAATTTCTTTTCACTTGAATGCCTCCTGGAGACTCCAATTCTCCAGTAAAGCAAAAAAGGCAAACCACTACCTGAAGAAGCCCATATCTAAGCTGGGCCAAGAGACCACTGAGACATCAGTTAAAAATTCTCCCTATCACTCTTCTCAGGGAAAGGGCTGCACTGAAAATCACCTTGCAGATAAGCCCTTACAGGATGACTTATGGGAGATGAGACTTTTTGTGATGGCATGAAACAGTTATGTACCCCAGGATAGCCCATGCTCTTTTAATCCAAACTTATGGGTGCAGACTTATTGTGAGTGGGATCTTTTGATTAGGTTGCTTCCATGGAGATATGATCCCACCCATTCTTAATGGGTCTTAATTACTTTACTGGAGTCCTTAAGAGTGGAGAGAGAGAGAGAGATATTGAGAGAGAGAGAGAACTCAGAGTCAACACAGACCTAGATGCTTCAAGAAAATGTGCATAGATATTTTGAAGATTGCTGTTGAAACCAGAACCAGGAGAGAAGTTATGAGATGAAATCTAGAGTTTGCCCTGGAGAAGCTAAGAGAGGACCCCCAGATGCTTAGAGAGAAATGCCCCAGGAAAGCAAGTAAGGATGCCCAGGAAACAAGAGAGCCATTGAACAGCAGACATTGCCATGTGTCTTCCCATGTGACAGAGGTGTTCCAGATCCATTGGTCTTTCATCAGAGAAGGTAAGAACTGAGGAAAGTTCAATGCCTTAATTTGGACATTTTCATGGACTTAGAACTGTAAATACATAACCTAATGAATCCCCTTTATAAAAGCCAATCCATTTCTGGTATTTTGCATTCCAGCAGCCTTAGCAAACCAAAACAGATTTTGGTACCAGAGAAGAGGGGTGCTGCTGAATTTTCAAATACCAAACATGTTGCAATGGCTTTTTAAATGAATAAGGAGAAGATTCTGAAAGAATTGTGATATGCTTGGTAGAAAAGACCTAGATTGCTTTGAAGAGACTGCTGGTAGAAATGTGGACTCTAATGATATTTCTGATAAGACCTTAAACAGAAATGATGCATGTGTCATTGTCAACTAGAAGAAAGGTGATCTTTGTTTTAAAGTGGCAGAGAATTTGGCAAAATTGAATCCTGGTGACAGATGGAAGACAAAATTTGAAAGCAATGAGATGGGATACTTAGTTGAATATATTTCCAGACTAAATGTGGAAAATTCAGCTTTGCTTCTCCTTACAGCTTATAGTAAAATGTAGAAAGACATAAGATGAGAACTGAACTCTTGGGTACAAAGAAAACAAAAATTGATGGTCTGGAAAACTCTGGGCTTCCAAGAAGTGAGACCCCAGAGGATAGTACTCTGAATTAGGATTTAACAAAACCTGGAACCAGCCAGCCATTTCAATGTAAGCCAGGATTGGAGATGGAGTTATCCAGGAAGGTTTTCTGGAAAGTCCTATTGTCTGATGGTTTTGACCCATGTATGCTGCATGCCAAGCTGACATTTTTTTTTTTTTTTTTGCAAGATCTGTATAAATGGAACCACTGACAGTCTGGACTAAAATAGGCAGAAAATGGGCAAATTAAAGGAAAGATGACTTCAAAGGCATAACCGTGGAAGCTAAGGTCTGGGGTCAAGAAAACTTGGACCAGGAGAAAGGATTGATCCATGCATGTGGAAGGGGTGAGTTTTCCTGGAGGCCGAGGGTGGGCCTTCTGCTTCAATGTTAAAAAAGAGTGTTGGTGCATCAGGCCTCAGAGAGAGTGGAACACATTCCCTGGGGATTGGGAAGAGCCTGGCCATCACTGCACTCTTTAGAGAAGGGAGAGCCTGTGCCTCAAAGATGGCAGAGAGTCTGGGTGCTACTCTGATGCTTGAGAAGGGTGGGGCCAAGAATAAGGTGGTATCCCCAATACTTGGATATGTAGAAGCAATTACCTCTGCATTTGGAGAAAACAGGGCCACTGCACGAGCCCTTGGAAAGGGTGGGGTTCACGCTATCTCAAGACCTGAGGATAAAATATTCTATAAATGACTCTCAGACTTTGAAATCTAATGGAGTTTGACCTGTGGGTTTTAGGAACTATTTGGATTCAGTGACCCCCTGTTTTCCTTTCAGTTTCTACCTATGGCAATGGGAATGCTTAACCTAGACTGCCCTTCCTTTTTATTTTGGAAGCAGATAACTTGTTCTAAGTTTCACTGGTGTACAGCCAGAGAGGAAGTTTGCCTTTAGACAAACCATACCTGTAACTGATTTTGATAAGACTTTGTATTGTTAATAGAAAGTAAATAGAAAGTGTTCACGGAAAGTTAATAGAACAATAGAGAGATAAGACTTTCTATTGTTAATGAAATGATTTAAGGCTTTTTTTGATATTGTAATGGAATGAATGTATTTTGCATATGGAAAAAACATGTCTCTCTGGGGACAGAGTGTGGTTTGAAACTGTTATGTACCCCAGGAAAGCCATGCCCTTTCATTCCAATCTTGTGGATGCAGACATTGTGGGTGGGATCCTTTGATTAGATTTTTCCATGGAGATGGGACCCCACCCATTCAAAGTGGATCTTAATTAGTTTACTGGCATCCTTAAGAGAGCTCAGGGAGAGAGAGAGCTCAGAGCTGACATAGACCTGGATGCTTGGAGAAAACACACGGAAACATTTTGGAGATAGCTGTTGAAATCAAGAAAGAAGCAAAGAGATGAAACCCAGTTTGCCTGGAGAAGCTAAGAGAACTGCCCCAGGAGAAATAAGCAAGGATGCCTAGTAACTGAGAGAGAGAGTCATTGAACAGCAGATATCACCATTTGTCTTCCCATGTGAAAGAAGTGTTCCAGATGCCATTTCCTCAGAGAATCTATCTACCTCCTGATGCCTTAATTTGTACATTTTCATGGACATAGAGCTGTAAATGTACAACCTAATAAATCCCCTTTATAAAAGGCAATCCATTTATGGTAGCTTGTATTCTGGCAGCTTTAGCAAACTGAAACATTCTTCCTCTCCTCAGACCTTCCAACTGACACTGAGACATATGAAACCATAAGCTATCTAGGGCAAGTTCCACAGGTTCTTAGGGAGTACAGGAACTGAGTTCTCCTTGCACCCACCACACCAGTTCACTTCCCTGGTTACATCCAGGGGACCAAGTTTTGTTAAAATCTTAGAAAGAAAAATCCCCATCAGAGCAGGTAAAGCCAAAATGGAAGGGCCCTATGCAGTACTCTTATTCACTCCTATGCCAGTCAAACTATAAGAGGTTACTAGCTGGGTACATATTTCCAGAATTAAACTTATCTCTCCTAAGTCCTCAAAGGAGGAAGAAAAAGAAGGACTGAAAAATGGAAGAGAAACACAAGCATTCCACTCTTGTGAACCAACTGAGGAACTGAAGTTCCTTTTCAAGAAAACTGGATAAATCACCTTGCTAAAAGAGAAGTTACTCCTGTTCTATGTGTGCATCCTCTTTTTCTCCTTCTCCTATACACAGGTCTATCCTTACTTCAGTGTGGTCCAGCACGCATCAAATTCTTCAATTTATCCTCCTGCTGGGTATGTGTCCCTCATTCTGAGCAGTCTGAATCATGGCCTATTTATACAGTGCTCTGGGCTTTCACCCACTTGCCAGAATGAGCAAAGACCCAAATGAGATGCACCAGAATGGAACTAATAGATTCTCCACAAAATTTCCATACACCTTCTACTAACTTCTTAATAAGTTCTTCCAAAAGTCCAATACTTCCCTAGAATCACTAACCACCCCAGTCAAGGATGTATAATCCACAAATGCCTACCTATTACCTCTAGTAAAAACTGTACCCTTTTGCTCATATAACAATTCCACTCAACCCAACTAAGTTAATCTAGAAAGCCTTGGCTTAACCCTTTGTAGCCATACATTTTGGGTCACAGAAACTCACACATCCAAAACCATTAGCTCCACCTACAGTATTGTCAGTCAAAAATGGGGGAGGGATCATATATGATAAAGAGAAACCATATCTATCTCCAGATTCCCTGGAAAAATCACTGTCTTTGGTATTAATGTAACTCCTCCTGGGGGAGCACCCAGTTCTGTCAGGAAACAGAGACAAATCCCCTGTGTTATCTTCAGACTTTGTGTTCAACGCTTGTGTGAAATTCTATGACCACCTGAAAGGACCACCAGGAATGGTCTGCAATAAAAATGGGGCATCATGTTCAATTCTAATGACAACTTCCTAGTGCTCTGTCTTTCAGCATGCAGTGGAGCAGAGATCACCCACGAACAAATCAAACTCTGTCTGGCAACATCAGCAACCAGTGGTAAATCATCCAGACCAGTAGGCAACCTGACATTTGCTGTCTCTCTAAACCCCAATTGGGGAGTATTCTTCCTTTGTGGGCACAAAACCTATCTTAGCCTACCCCCATGGTGGTCAGAGACATGCATTTTAGTATATGTGGCTTCAGTTCTCAAGTTTAAAGTGGAAATAAGCCTTTTCCACTCCCTGCTTTCCAATCTGTCATTCAAAACCAGAGCTGAATAGCAGTCCCATTCCTAATCCCACTCCTGTATACCATTGTGATTTGGGGAGCTGTAGGCACTGGAGCCACAGGAATAACCCATGTAGAGTGGATCCACCATATTCTCTCCCTTGAATTATCCACTAGCATTGAAAGAACAGGCTCCACCTTAGGCCTTCTCCAATATCAGGTAAAATCTTTAGTGGTATCATTCTCCAAACCCAAAGATCCCTAGATGCCCTTACAGTGGACCATGGAGGAACGTGTATATTTGTGGGAGAGGATTGTTGTTTTGATGTTAATCAGAGCTCAAAGGATCCTTCAGAGATCAGGCCACTCAATTGTTCACACAGTTCCAGATCTCCCATTTGACTTATTGGTTTTGTGGGGTGGGTTTCTCTCTCTTCTCTCTTCTCTCATCTTTCTTCTCTCTCTCTCTCTCTCTCTCTCTCTCTCTCAGAATGCTGTGCCTCAACAGTAACAGCATGAGGCATGGCACTGATTCGACTCTCTTATGACAGAAAACCAGTGGGTTGCACCAGAACAAGAAAGATGCAAAAAACCCCATACCCTCCCAGAGGAATCATTAGATATGACAGCAGAGAATTCTGCTTCCATTATAGGCAAGGACATCACCCCCTCTGTCAGCAGGAAGCAGTTACAGAAGACTGACCTTCCCCTTTCAGTGCCCCTTAAGATTAAGGGATGGGATTCTCTGAGAGGGGAATAAGGCAGTTATACAGGAAAGGAGGGAGGGGGAAGTGACCCTCAGACACATGACAAGAAATTCCTTTTGGTGCATTTACACCTAGCCGTCACTCAGTTTGGCGACCAAAAAGAACCAATGAAAAGTGTAACTCATCAATCTCTTATTAGCTAACCAGAGGGGGAAGGGACAGGCCAAGACTTTATAATGCAGGAATCCCAAACTTGGCTTCTCCTCCTTTGGAGAATGCCCATACTCACCTCCTTTGAGCATGTACTTTTGCTATGCATTAAACTTTTTGGCTGTGCAAGTAACTAGTCCTTGGATTCTTTGACTGTACACACTGACTATTCCTTGAACTTTTCCCTGCTGTTGAGTCAAGAACCTTCATGGTGTCAGCCCCTGGTTGAGGTTTCAACCTCTTCTAGAACTCCTGGGTAATCAATATGAGCCTCTTGAAAATGGCAGTCTGCTTCAATAAAGTCAGACAAAGAGAGTCCTTTAGAGAAAGGAAAAGCTTTTTTTTGGCAGAAATGTGGAAGTAACACTTCACTTTTGTAATTTTCTACTAGTTAGAAGAAAATCACTATGTACAGTCTACAATAAAGGTATTGGTGAGTATACAATGGTATACATATCAGGAAGCAGAAATCATTGAGGCCATCTTAGAAATCTACCTCCAGAATATCATCACTGTAGTTTAAACAACCTAAGTCAACCTTAGCTTATTAATTTATTCCTTTACTCAATCATTCATTCATTCAAAAGATATTTACTGAGCCCTACTACATACAAAATAGTGAGTTAAACTTTAGGGAATCAAAAAACAATTTTAGGAATTATGGGATGATGGTGGTGTAGGAACCTCCAGGAATCAGTCCCTCCATCAGAACAACTATTACACAGTCTGCAACAGTCTAAATAAACTATTTTTAAACTATGGAGCCCATAGAATCTTGTACAACAGTAAGGGAGGAACAGAAAGAAGAGGCTGGTAAATGACAGTAAAATACAATAAATTGCTCTCTGTGTTGTGGGTACCATTACCCATCTCCCACTCTCATTGCCAGAAGCATTGGGGTCTGTTCCCTGGGATACCTAGATGGATCCAGAGAAGGACATAAAAATCAACTTCCCCTGAGATCAGAGGGGAGGGGTATGTTCTGATATTTGATCACTCATTTGATTAGCTACTTCAGATTGTTGGGAGCCCAACTTTGGGTGCAGCCATTGTTCAATCCTGGCACAGACAAAGGCAACAGAGGAGACTTAAAGATGATACACTTCTTCAAAGCTGTGGAGACAATTGAAAGGTTGCATTTGCTTGTCAGGTGCTGGGTTAAGATAATATAGCTTTGTGGAGCCATCAAACAATTCCCTAGCACCCTTTCTGGCCCATCCTTTACCCCTTCCCCAGGGAAGTTTGGAGCCAGCCTGACCTTGTTCCAGCTAGGAAAGACTAACTTGGAAATCTCTGTGGTGTGCCTCCACTACAAGAATTTGGCCTCCAAGCAAAAGTAGCTTGAGACAATGAAAGCAATATAAGAAACAATTGAGGTGGATGGCCTGTGGCAAAAGCTTACCTGCTGAAGTCTGCCTGTGAAGCACCCTGGAGAAAGAGGGCTCTGTTTCCTGGGAATTATATGGCACATTCAAACTCCTGTAAGTAGGGAAATTCCTAAGGCCACTAGCAAGTACAAACACAGGCCAAAACACTGGCCCATAAGAGACATGGAGGATGCAACACGTCACATTTGCCTTAGGCTGAACTTCCTGATAGGAGGGCTGACAGAAAGCACCAGCCAACACAAAGCCAATGTGCAAAGGCAGTGAAAAGTATTTTTTGCTTAGACTTCCTAGGTTTTGTTAGCTCCTGATACTCAAGAAAATCTTTGTCATATCACCAGTTGGTCATAGATTCAAGAAACAGATACCCAGGGAATAAATCCCGGAGTCAATATTTTAAAATATTAAAATGGAAAGAGTGCAAAACAGATATCCAGGGAATAAATCCCTGAGCTGACATTTTAAAATACTAAAATGGAAAGAGTGCAAAAAAAGATTAAAAGACCAAAAATGGGAGAGAGAAAGAAACAGGAAGTGAGGTCCCATCTAAAGGAAATGGGTAAAAATCCAGAAAAGTATCATTAAGAACTTCAGACTGGATATAACAGACAAAAAATATCTTCAGTATGCTCAAAGAGAAGAAGGAAAATAGGAGAAAAAACTAAGGGGTATCAAGAAAACAATGAACAATATGAGAACCTCAAAAAAGAGAAATTTTACAAAGTACAAAAGAGAACTACTGGAATTGAAAACCATAAAAACTGAATTGAAATACTCTCAGGAGGTTTTCAACAGCAGAATGAACTAACTGAAGAATCAGTGAACTGAAAGACAAGACAGTTGAAATGAGTCAAGCTGAGGAGCAGAAAGAAAAAGAATTACAAAAAATGAAAATGCCATAAGACCTCTGGGATACCATCAAGCATACCAATATAAGCATTATGGGAGTCCCAGAAGCAGAAGAAAGAAAGAAAAGGGAAGAAGGAATATTCAAGGAAATAATGCCAGAAAATTTCCTAAACTTAGCAAAAGACATATATATGCCTATCCATGAAGCCAAGAGAACACCAAACAGGATAAACCTTAAGTAAAATATGCCCCATCACATACTGATCAAACTGTCAAATGCCAGGGATGAGAGAATTTTGAAAGCTGCAAGAGAAAAGTGAGTTTGTTCTGATTTCTCATCAGAAATCATGAAGGCAATAGGGCAGTGTGTTGGAATACTTAAAGAGCTGAAAGAAAATAATTTCCAACCAAGAATTTTATATCTTGTGAAACTTTCATTCAAAAAAATTGAGGGAGAGATTAAGACATTCCCAGGTGAACAAAAGCTGAGGGAGTTCATCACCATGACACCTAATCTACAAAGAATGCAAAAGAGAGTTCTTCAGATTGGCAGGAAAGGACACAAGACAAAGGTTCAAAGTGACATAACAAAATCAAGACCTCTGGTAAAGGTAATCATCTTGGAAATTATAGATGCTACTGCATTGTATTGCATGTTTTAGTATGTAACTCCACTTCTTATTTTTTAAAGGTGCTAAAATGCAAATGTACAAAAGTAATGATAAATCTTTTGTTTTGGATATACATGTATAAAGATATAATTTGTAACAAGTACAGAAAAGGTGGGGGGTGAGAGATACAGTAACAGAGTATGTGTATGGTATTGAAGTCAAATTAGCATCAAATCAAATATGAGTGTTATATATCTGGAATGTTAAATTTTAACACCATGATAATCACAAGAAACTTTGTGAAAATATAACCAGATAAAAATGAGAAGGTACTTGTTTACTTTGCTAAAGCTGCCCAAATGCAAAATACCAGAAATGGATTGGTTTTTACAGTGGGGGTTTATAAGTTCACAAATTTACAGTTCTAAGGCCAGGAAAATGTCCCAATTAAGGCATCAGTAAGATTATACCTTCTCTGAAGAAAGGCCAATGGCATCTGGAGTTTCTCTGTCACATGGGAATGCACATGACAGGAGTCTCCTGGTCTCCCCCAGGGTTAGCATCTTGTTTCCATTGCTTTCTCCAAAATGTCTCTGAGATTCTGTCTTAGCTTCTCTCTCTCTCAACTCCTGTAAATCCCTGCTTGTTTCCCTCAGGGCATTTCCCTCTAAGCATCTGGGGGTCCTCTCTTAGCTTCTCCAGGGCAAACTCTGGATTTCATCTCTTAGCTTCTCTACTTGTTCTGGTTTCAATGGCTGTCTCCAAAATGTCTCTGGGTGTTTTCTCTCTAAGCATCTCTGAGCTTTCTTCAAAATATCTCTGCCTTTCATCCTCTTATATAAGATACCATTAAAGATGATTAAGACCCACCTTGAATTGGCAGGGTCACATCTCCATATAAACAATATAATCAAAAGGTCCCACCCACAAAAGGTCTGCCCCCACAATATTTGATTAAAAGAACATGGTCTTTTATGAGGTACACTATAGATTCTAACCAGCACAGTATTCAATTTGGTACAATACAAAATATTAAACAAACATGAAAGTAGGCATTAATGGAAAAATTGAGGGACAAAGAATGTATAAGACTTACAAATATTAAATAGCATAATGGCAGAGGGAAGTCCTGTATTAACAACAGTGAATTTAAATGTAAAAAATTTAATTTTCCTGTTGAAATGCAGAAATTGGCAGAATGAAAAAAAAAAAAAAGAAAATCATTGACCCAACTAACTGCTTTTAACAAGTGACTCACCTTAAATTCAAAGACATAAATAGGTTGAAAAAGAAAGGATGGAAAAATATGCCATACAAATACAGGCACACCTCAGAAATAATGGGGATTCAGTTCCAAACCACCCTAAAAAAGTGAATCAAATTTTTTTTTAGTTTTTTGGTTTCCCAGTGCATATAAAAGTTATGTTTACACTATATGGTAGTCTATTGAGTGTGTACTAGCATTATGTCTAAAAAACAACATGCATGCATTAATTAAAATGACACAGAGACATGAGTGAGCACATGCTGTTGGGAAAATGGCACTTTAAGAGTTGTGCAATATAGAGTTGCCAAAAACCTTCAATTTGTTAAACATGTAATAGCTCTGATGTACAGTAAAGTGCAATAAAAGAAGATATGTCTATAGTATCCAAAAGAGAGCTGGAATAGCTATATACTATTAGCAGATAAAATACACTTTAAGTAAAAAACTGTTTTGAGGGACAAAAGTGGTCATTATATACTGATAAAGTGGCCCATCAAACAAGAAGATGTAACAATTATAAATGTGCATGCACATAACTGCAGTGCCCCAAAACATATAAAGCAAATACTGACAGATATGAAAGGAGAAATATATAATTCTGTAATAATAGGAGAATTTAATACATCACTTTCAATAATGGATAGAAATTCTAAACAGGAGATCAGTAAGGAAATATGACTTTAGTAATAGTGTAAACCAACTACACCTAAGATATATATAATACCTCACCCAACAAGAGAATACATATTCTTCTTGATTGCACACAGATCATTCTCCATGACAGAACCATATCTTTTGTCACAACTATCAATAAATTTAAAAACATTAAAATCATACATTATATCTTCTTTAAACAACAGGGAATTAGGTAGCAATTAAAAATAGGGGGAGAAATGAAAAATTCACATGTGTAAAATTAAATAATGTACTCTAAAACAACAATTGGGTAAAAGAATAAACCACAAGGGAAATTAGGAAATATCATGAGACAAATGAAAATCAAAATACAACATACCAACACTTATGGGATGTAGCAAAGATAGCAGTGAGAGGGAAATTTATAGATCTAAATGCTTACAATAAAAGAAGTAAAATTTTAAATCAGAAGCCCAACTTCAAAACTAGAAGAACTAGAAGAAGAAGATAATAAACCCACAGTTAGCAGAAGGGAGGAAATAACAAAAAATTAGAAAAGAGATCAATGAAATAGAGAATAAAAAAATCAATAAAGAGGATAATTATAACAAAATTGGTTCTTTGAAAAGATCAATAATATTGACAAACCTTTAGCTAGACTGACAAACCAAAAAAGAGGATACAAATAACACAAATCATAAAGAAAAGAGGACATAACTACTGACACCAATGAAATAAAAAGGACTATAAAGGGATATTATGAACAATTTTTGCCAACAAATTAGGTAACCTTAATTAAATGGACAAATTCATAGAAACACAAAAATAAACCCTACATTGACTCAAAAAGAAATAGATCTTAACAAACAAAAAACTAGTAAAGAGATTGAATGTGTAATCATAAATCTCCTTACAAAAAAATAAATACCAGGAGCAGATGACTTCACAGGTGAATTTTACTAAACAATCCGAAAGGAATTAACACCAGTACTGCAAAGAATTCTCCTGAAGAGAATTCTTAACTAATTCTATGGTGCCAAAATCAGCTCAATAACAAAGCTATATAAAGATGTCACAACACAGAAAATTGCAGATCAACCTCTCTTATGAATGCAGATGCAAAAATCCTCAACAAAAATACTACGAAATTGACTCAAACAGCACATTAAAATAATTATACACCGTGAACAAATGGGATTTATCTCAGGTATGCAAGGGTGGCTCAACATAAGAAAATCAATATATGTAACATACAACATTAACAGAATAAAGGAATTAAAAAAAATACATGATCATCTCAGTTGATGCAGATTAAGCATATGACAAAATCCTCACTACACTCTTGATGAAAACACTTAGAAAACTAGGATTAAAAAGTACACAGTTTCTGTTTGAGATGATGGAAAAGTTTTGGTAAAGTAGGTGGTAATGGTAGCACACCATTGTGAACATAATTAGCAGCACTGAATTATATATTTGAAAGTGGTTAAAAGTGGAATTTTAGGTTGTAAATATGTTATGAGAATAAAGCTCTAGTAAGAAGAATAGATTTTATTCTTGGTGCCTTCCTTTGAATGGTATTAAACAAGGAAGTCACAGGTATCATTTTTTTTGTTTTAGGAAGTTTAGTCTTTTATGGTACAGCTTTTTAAAAAAAGTATGATTTATGTGATACATTCTGAAAAGCATAGATCATTTTCCTTGAACTTGATCTGTACAGTACTTAGCCCATTCTCATGTACAGAGAGTTTTAAAAGTAATTTAAACTCTTTCATTCCCACAGCCACTTCTAATAACTCTGCATTGCATTCTAATATCTAAACAATATGTATACAGGAGAAATTAAAATTATGGTAGGTATTGAAAATATTAATATACATATATTTATCTATTTTGCATGTGGTTTAACATCTTCAGTAAAATACATATGGCTTCTCTTAAGGATATTTCTGCTTCATTACTGAAATCTCCTTCTTTTGAATATGGCTTGGTCTCATTTTATGAACTAAAAGGAATGAGTTAATCTCAGTATGCATGTTTTAAGTGCTCTCATCACAAGCTAGCAATGAGATAGAAGTCATTGACTCTCTAGAGACAAGTGTCTTGCAATGTTATTTTGTCTGCTGATGTGCTCCCTCGCATTAAACTTGGATAGCACCTTTTTAAAGTGCAGAACATTTTTCACTGCTTTACAGTTGTTGCATCTATTCTTAAATCATCAGGGGAAGATCTGTCTTCAGCTTGAAATAAAGGATTTTTTTAAGTTGTGAACCTGAACTGCTTTTATCAATCAGATTTATTGTCAGACCCATAAAAGTATCTCAGGAAAATAGAAGACATCCTTGATTAGGTTTTATATGTTATTTATTAACAAGTAGCTGCCATTAGCCATTAGAATGCATGATTTATGAGATCATTATTAATGTTTCATAAACCTAATTGTGTTCATTGTCACTAACAATATCATGAAAATCATTCTTAAATGATATGAGGCTCTCCTCATTCTTGATAATTTAAAACAATTCTACTTAACAATTGACAGATTTTGCCTCCGGTTGTTAAAATTCATCCTATTGAAACTGCACGTAATTTATAAAGTAAACAGTGGCCATAAGGCCATAATGATTAAGTTTAAGAGGCCCTGGGTTCAGTTTCAGTTTTCATGCCTATCAATAACTTTGGTAAGATGTTCAGCATTACATTCTTTCTTCTTAAATAATTAGAAGTCAGGATTCAAACAATTTGTAATTTGAGTGTCATATTCCTTGCCCTGCCTTTCCTTAACCTCAACTCTAGGGTCCTGAAAAATTGTAACAGCTTATACCAGTTTCTCTTCTATAAAAAGTCCTTCTCTCTTTTCCATCTCTTCTCCTAGATAAGAACATATCATACAGGAGAGAACCTAAGATGGAAGCTAGGTGAGACTGGACAAAAAAACACCTCCATGAAAAATACTAGATAAAAACCAGAAAGGGACCCAGAACACCAGTTCCAGAGTAGCACCAGCCAGACAAGTTCTTCTAAATCTACAGGGACCATGCATTTGGTGAAACCAGGAGTCTGCATTCTGAAACAAGTGGGTGAGTTGGCTGAAAGTCCCTCGGCCATGCTGTGGTGTGGGGAAATGGTGGATTGGTGTTTGGAGATGGACTAGTTCTTAAAAAAAAAAAAAAAAAAGCCCGGGAGCAGCTGCAGATTTGACGGGGAGAGCCCTGCAGTGAAGCATGGTGGGAGCGGACTGGGCTAATGCCTCGGTGTCTTGTGTGGAGGGTACCCCTTCCCACACCCGCTGCTGACTGTCTCAGGCCCAGGGGAGCAAAGGGGAGCCAAAGGAAGAAAGGACTGCATGACTTGCAGCCATCTCCCCGGCGGGCAGGGGACACTCCTGCCCAGGGCTGGGCCCACAGCCAGAGTCATGCTGGGAAGCCCAGTGTGATGGGGAGTCTTTTCTGCAGCACCACACACACACCACAGTGTCGGCTGTGGAGAGTGACCTTTAATACATCCATGACTGATTGTCCCAGAGCTGGGAGGGCAGTGCTGTATGGAAAGGGGGAAGTTAACGCGCCCCATTCAACCATCTTTGAAGCAGGCTGGGAACGCCCCTGCACAGCCCCACATCCCAGGGCTTCCCTGGTGGGCCAGCATGCACTAGTGACATGGCTCTGCCTTCCCTCAGCAGAGGTCCTTGAAGAGCAAAGCTGGGAAGGGGGAACCACTCAGAAATTCCAGGGAACCTATGCCAATAACAAGGACTTGTGGGTCAGCGGCAGAGAACAGCCTTAAATCTCTGGGAATACCTGGGAGGTTTGATTATTAAAGCTGCCCTTCCTCCCTAACCACTCAGACACATGCCCCTCATTCAGGGCGGACAGCACCGATAACATGCCCAAATTAAGTGCACCAATTGGACCCCACAAGAGACAGATCCCCACACACTGTAAAGGCAAAGTTGGGGAGAACTGACTTGAGGGGAATAGGTGACTCACGGATGCCATCTGCTGGTTAGAGAAAGTGTACACCATCAAGCTGCAGTTCTGACATATTAGAGATCAAGTAAAGCAAATGCCAAGAGGCCAAAAACAACAGAAAATCTTAAAGCATATGATAAAACCAGACAATATGGAGAACCCAAACCCAAACACCCAAATCAAAAGATCAGAAGACACACAGTACTTGGCGCAATTAATCAAAGAACTACAGACAGGCAATGAGAGCCTGGCACAGGATATAAAGGACATGAAGAAGAGCATGGCACAGGATATAAAAGACATAAAGAAGACCCTAGAAGAGGATAAAGAAGAAATTGCAAGAGTAAATAAAAAAATAGAAGATCTTATGGAAATTAAAGAAACTGTAGGCCAAATTAAAAAGACTCTGGATACTCATAATACAAGATTAGAGGAAGTTGAACAACTCAGCCTCCTTGAGGACCACAGAACAGAATAAGAAAGAATTAAAGAAGGAATGGAGAAACAAATTGAAAATTCAAAGTGGATCTCAGGGATATGAAAGATAAAATAAAACATCCAAATTTAAAACTCATTGGTGTCCCAGAAGGGGAAGAGAAGGGTAAAGACCTAGAAAGAGTATTTAAAGAAATTGTTCGGGAAAACTTCCCAAACTTTCTACACAATATAAATACACAAAGCATAAATGCCCAACGAACTCCAAATAGAATAAATACAAATAAATCCACTCCAAGACATATTCTGTTCAGACTGTCAAATACTGAAGAGAAGGAGCAAGTTCTGAAAGCAGCAAGAGAAAAACAATTCACCACATACAAAGGAAACAAAATAAGACTAAGTAGTGACTACTCAGAGGCCACCATGGAGGTGAGAAGGCAGTGCCATGACATATTTAAAATTCTGAGAGAGAAAAATTTCCAGCCAAGAATACTTTATCAAGCAAAACTCTCCTTCAAATTTGAGGGAGAGCTTAAATTATTCACAGACAAACAAATGCTGAGAGAGTTTGCCAATAAAAGACCTGCCCTACTTCAGATACTAAAGGGAGCCCTACCAACAGAGAAATAAAGAAAGGAGAGAGAGAGATAGAAAATTTTAACAGACATATGTAGAATATTACATCCCAGGTCACGGGGACACACATTCTTCTCTAGTGATCACGAGTCTTTCTCCAAAATGGACCGTATGCTGGGACATAAAAACAAGCCTCAATAAATTAAAAAAAAAAATTAATTGTTCAAAGCACATTCTCTGACTACAATGGAATACAAATAGAAGTCAATAACCATCAGAAACTTGGAGAATTCACAAACACCTGGAGGATAAAAATGAGGGGGAGATAAAAACATTCCCAGATAATCAAAAGCTGAGGGACTTCATCACCAGTAATCAGTCCTATAAGAAATGCTAAAGGGAGTTGAGCAGGCTGAAAGGAAGAGACACTAAACAATTGACTGAAATTACATGAAGAAACAAAGATTTCCAGTAAAGATCACATGGTAAATATAAATACTGTGCCGGTTTGAGTGTATTGTCTCCCCCAAATGCCATTATCTTTGTAGTCTTGTGTGGGGCAGAAGTTTTGGTGTTGGTTAGATTTGCTTGGAGTGTGCCCCACCCAGCTGTGGGAGATAATTTTGATGAGATGTTCCCATGGAGGCGTGGCCCCACCCATTCAGGGTGGGCCTTGATTGGTGGAGCTATATAAATGAGCCGGCTCAAAGAGAGAAAAGGGAGTGCAGCTGTGAGTGACGTTTTGAAGAAGAGCAAGCTTGCTAGAGAGGAATGTCCTGGGAGAAAGCCATTTTGAAACCAGAACTTTGGAGCAGACGCCAGCCACGTGCCTTCCCAGCTAACAGAGGTTTTCCGGAAGCCATTTGCCATCCTCCAGTGAAGGTACCTGATTACTGACGTGTCACCTTGGACACTTTATGGCCTTAAGACTGTAACTGTATAGCCAAATAAACGCCCTTTTTATAAAAGCCAGTCCATCTCTGGTGTTTTGCATTCTGCAGCATTAGCAAACTAAGACAGATTTTGGTACCAGAGAAGTGGGGTGCTTTTGCTGCTGAGTCTGCAAATACCAAACATGTTGGAACGGCTTTTCAAATGGATAAGGGGAAGACTCTGGAAGAATTGTGAGGAGTTTGATAGAAAAGGCCAAAACTGCTTTAAAGAGACTGTTTGTGGAAATATGGACTCTAAAGATACTTCTGATGAGGACTTGAGCAGAAATGATGAATGTGTTGTTGCAAACTGGAAGAAAGGTGATCCTTGTTTTAAAGTGGCACAAAATTTGGCAAAATTGAGTCCTGGTCTCAGATGGAAGGAGGAATCTGGAAGCAATGACCTGGAATACTTAGCTGAGGAGATCTCCAGACTACATGTGGAGGACATATCCTGGCTTCTCCTTGCAGTTTATAGTAAAATGCAAGCAGAGAGAGATAAACTTAGAACTGAACTCTTGGGTTCAAAGAAACCAGAAGTTAATGGCTTGGAAAATTACAGGCTTCCAGGGGGTGGAATCCCAGAAGCTACAGCCCAACATGAGGATGTAACCAAACATGGAACCCAGCCGCCATTTCAGTACAAGCCAAGATTGGAAAAGGAGTTAAGCAGAAAGGATTTGTGGAAAGTCCTATTGTCTGATGGCTTTGACCCCTGCATGCTTCATGCGAAGCCAACAGAATTTTTGCGAGATCTTTATAGACAGAGCCATTGCCGGTCTGGACTGGAGGAGACAGACGAGGAAAAAATTAAAGGAAAAATCTCTTCAAAGACAGAGCCATGGAGGTTGAGGTCTGGAGTCAGGAGGTCTCGGGCTGGGAGAGCGGAGCAGCCCACACGCATGGAAAGGGTGAGTTTGCCCTGGAGGTCGAGGGCGGGCTTTCCGCCTCGATGCTCTGGTAGAGTTTTGCCACCTCAGGTCCCAAAGAGGGTGGAGCACATTCCCAGGGAATTGAGGAGAGCCTGGCTGCCACCACACTGTTCTGAAGGGGTTGAGCATGTGCCCCGGAGATGGAAGGGAATCCGGGAGCTGCCCCAAGGTTTTAGGAGGGTGGAGCCGAGAAGGTGGTCTCCCCAATGTGTGGAAATGTTGGAGCACTCACCTAAGTGTTTGGAGAGGAACGGGCTGCCGAAAAGGCCCTTGGGAAGGGTTAGGCTCCCGCTCTCTCAAGCCCCAAGGATGCAACATCGTTCTGTTAATGACTCTCAGACTTTGAAATCTAATGGAGTTTGTCCTGCGGGTTTTAGGAACTGTTTTGCTCCTGTTAACCCTGTTTTCCTTACTGTTTCTCCTTATGGCAATGGAAATGTTTATCCTATGAATGTCCCTCCTTTGTATATTGGAAGCATATAACTTGTTCTAAGTCCACAGATCCAAGGCTAAAGGAGAATTGTGCCTTAGGACCCACCATGCCTAAATTGATTTTGATGGAATTTTGTACTTAACTTTTGTTACTGAAATGATTTGAGTTTTTGTGGTATTGTGATGAAATGAATGTATTTTGTATTTAAAAAGATAATGTCATTTTGGGTTCCAGGGGGTGGAATGTGCCGGTTTGAGTGTATTGTGTCCCCCAAATGCCATTATCTTTGTAGTCTTGTGTGGGGCAGAAGTTTTGGTGTTGGTTAGATTTGCTTGGAGTGTGCCCCACCCAGCTGTGGGAGATAATTTTGATGAGATGTTCCCATGGAGGCGTGGCCCCACCCATTCAGGGTGGGCCTTGATTGGTGGAGCTATATAAATGAGCCGGCTCAAAGAGAGAAAAGGGAGTGCAGCTGTGAGTGACGTTTTGAAGAAGAGCAAGCTTGCTAGAGAGGAATGTCCTGGGAGAAAGCCATTTTGAAACCAGAACTTTGGAGCAGACGCCAGCCACGTGCCTTCCCAGCTAACAGAGGTTTTCCGGAAGCCATTTGCCATCTTCCAGTGAAGGTACCTGATTACTGACGTGTTACCTTGGACACTTTATGGCCTTAAGACTGTAACTGTATAGCCAAATAAACGCCCTTTTTATAAAAGCCAGTCCATCTCTGGTGTTTTGCATTCTGCAGCATTAGCAGACTAGGACAAATACCAATACTACTGTATTTTTTATTTATAACTCCACTATTTACTTCCTACAGGATCTAAAATACATAAACTGTAATGATAAATCAGTGATTTTGGACTCAACGTAAAATATGTAATTTTTGACAAGAACTGCATAAAGGTGGGGGAAGGATGGAGTATAAGAACATAGTTTATGTGTCATATTGAAATTAATTTGGTATCAAAGAAAAACAAGATTGTTAGAGATTTAAGATGTTAAATTTAAGCCCCACGGTAAACACACGGGAAGTATCAGAAAATATGACCTTAGAGATGAAAAGTAAAGTAGGAGTTCTGAGAAATGGGGGAAGGGGCAATGGGGAGTAAAGAAATGAGAGAAGGGTTTCTGTTTGGGGTGAAGGGAAACTTCTAGAAATGGATGGTGGGAAGGTGATAGCATTGCAACATTCTAAGTGTGATTAATCCCACTGTGGAATGCTAGGGAAGGGGTGGAATGGGAAGATTTAGGCTATATATATATGTTTCTACAATTAAAAAAAAAAAAAAAGTCTAAATAGATGACAATTAAATGTCAAGGATGATCCTGGATGGGATCTGAGGATGGAGGAGAGGAGGCTCAAAGGGACACAGATGGGACACACATACACACCAAAAAAGGAAATATAGAATATAAACTTTGTATCAATGTTGAATTTCTAGAACTTCTTAGCTGTGCTTAATAAGATTGCATAAAAGGATGTTCTTGTCCATGGGAAAGGTATATGTGAATTATATTGTTTGTTCAAAGATATGTGCAGCTTGCTCTCATATGTTCAGAGGACAGAGCAATAGATGATGGATGATAGATAGGGAGGGAGGAGGGAAGGAGAGAGGGAGTGAAAGAAAGAAACGGTGGTGTGACAGGATGTTAAAGGTGGTGGATCGGGGTATTAGGGGAGGGGGTTTGGGGTATGACGGAATTCTATGTATGGGGTTTGTATTGTTTTTGCAACTCTTCCTGTAAGATTGAATTTATTTCAAAATAAAATTTATTAAATTTAAAAAAAAGAACATATCATATATGTTATTATTTATAGAAGATTATTAAGGAGGATGAGTCAGTGATGTCAATACTAATGATAAGAATAGACATTTACAAAAATCAGAGATTTTAACTGTCATGTAAAGTAAAATATATGACCCTACTTAGCATTATACATATTACACTTCAATAACCTATTCCTTTATATGTGACAAAATTGCTATTCAGTTTTTTTATTAAGATTGATAACAAAAAGAATAAATTTTGTGAACTTTCATGTTATTATACATCTTTCTTTTTAAAACAGTCACTTTTTTTTGTTGTTGTTGTTGTTGTTAGGGTACAAGGGACAATTTTTACTATTCAAGTTAGAATATTATTGTTTGAAAGAAAGAGAAGTACACTAAGCCCTAGGGCTAATATAATATAAGCATAAGTTCTATTTAAACATAGTGGATTTATTTTAGCTTGTCATAACCATCCTTAAACTGAGCATTTGTGTTGCAGCTCACGGTAACTGTGCATTTTTGGAAGCAAAGCACAAGAGCATTTATGGCTTGTGGCTTAATGGAGAAGATAAACAAACAAAACAGAAATTCAACTCAGTCCTTATAGTTGTCAAATTTAAGAAAGAAACTTCCCATAACTGACCTCAATAATCTTTAAGAGTAATAGTATAATAGGGATGATCTTTCAGGTGTTTTTTAGTGTCCATTTCTATGAGTCTACGAAATTAGTAGCCCCTTAGTTCCTGTACAACTTGGCTGAAAAAAATCTATCTACGTGTTGCTTTTAGATAATGTTAGAATTGTAAATATATTTGAAAAACATATTAATATTTTTTATAATTTGAAAGAGGTTCAAACCATCAATTACATTAATTATGTCAGTATAAATTTCTCCTATGATCTTTATCCTTTTTTCATTTCAATGCCTCATACCTTTCATCTGATGCATTTAAAAATTTATTTGACCAGAACGCTAATTTAATTATTTTCTTTCTGGTATTATCATAAACTATTTATTGCAAAAAAATTAAGAAATAAAACATTGCATGTGCACCCCTCCTCAGATGCATTCTCTTCCTTCTTAACTCCAAAGAGTAATAATACTTATGCCTTGGGGGTTTTAGCATCCCTATGGATATTTTTCTTAATTTCTAATGGTATATTATTACTATATATTGTGTAATACTATCATGCATATTTTTAAATTTACATAAATTTATAAGGCATTGTTTTATTCTACAATTTACATTTTCATTTATATTGTTTTTACTACTGCAGTCTTTGGATACACCCTAAATTATTTATCTGTTCCTCCTTATTAATGTACATTAGTTTGTTTCACATTTTCAGTATCATGCAAAATTTAAAAATTATTATTAGTAATGTTACCTTGTGTATATATGCAGGTATTTTTCCAGGTATACACCTATGATTGTTATTCTTTTGTGGGGTAGTCAGCTATGCATTTAAAATGAGTCTGTATCATTTTTTCCTCATTTTCAGTGGGTTTTTACTGGAGTGCTCTTTAGAGTGTCTTGTAGGTTAGAAACCAAAATCTATTCCTTTTCGCTTTACTGATAGAAGGTCATAGATTTGTTTCTAATTACAGATTTTGTATTCTATCAGTACTTTCATAAGAAGCTTGAGTAGTATCCTCAATTTTATTTTTCTAAATAATTGGCAGTAATTTTTATTGTTTCATTCCACTTATTTTTTCTATCTTTTTACTTTATTTCACACCTTGCTGTAGTTTTCTGTTTATGTTTCTCAGAAGACACAAATTAATACACTCTGGCAAGGATTTAATTAAATGCGTTTTACTTCATTTAGTAGGTATTTCAGAGAATTATTTTCCTTGAGTCTTCTGGAAAACCTACATTGTTCTGGAGTATTTTTACCTATTCTCTATTTAGAAAAAAATTGCAATAGTTAAAATGACTTTTTATGTGCATAACCCATCTTTTCTCTATTTTTCCAGTTAGTTGCTGATTAATTCTCTACTATTTTATTAACTTGCTGAGTTAAACATATAAGACCACAGTGGTTTTAATAGCAAGTTAATCTACACAGTATTATTTTGACAAAATGATGTATTTAAAAATCTAGGGCTCTCCATCTTAACATTATTCCAGAGTATTGCATGAGTTACTCTCTCTCTTAGTGTCCTAGAGCTACTGTAAGGCAGTATCACAAACTGGGTGATCTAAAATAAGAACTTACTGTCTCAGTTCTGGAGGCCAGGAGTTATGAAATCAAGGTGTCAGCAGAGTCATGCTCTGTCCAAAGTCTGTAGATTTCTGGTGGTGACTTGTCAGCAACCCATGGTGTTCTTTGTCTTGATAACAGAATTTAAACCAGTGAGCTTGGATAATTATGTTGGGTAGCTCTGCCTCTGTCACATGGATGTCTTCTCTCTATGTCTGTGTCTGAATTTCCTTTTCTTATGAGGGCACCAATCTTATTATAGGAGGTCCTACCTCAATCCAGGTTGATCTCATTTTTAACTAGCATCTTTGAAGATCCTATTTCTAAATAGGATCACATTCATGGGACTTGAATATATCTTTTCAGGGGACAGAATTCAATCCATAACACTCTTTAAATAGTCCACTTATACGATTACTTAAAAAAAGAAACATTTTCATCATGGAGGATAACTGTTTAATTTTCTGATAGGTAACATTTCAAAGGCTTTCTCTAAGGAAGGTGGTAATGGGAAAGCAATGCAGTGTTTTCCTGGCTTTTCATGTTGCTCTGTTTAGTGAGTGAAGGGTGTGCATAGCAACATTTTCTCAACATAACACTAGTGGGGTTTTAGTTAATTGTGGATTTTCAACAACTCTGGCAACACAGGGACCTGGAATGATTATTTCCTTGTCATTGAGAATTTCATCATTTTCTGTATCATAATAGGCATTTAATTTTAAAGTTGGGGAAACTGTATTAGAGTCTATGAATTAAATACCATTTTAGAATAATTTATTATCTACCATACAAATAAATGTTTGATATCAAATGAAGTCATGTGTATTTGTATTAGACCCAAAATATCTACAGTGAAATAGAAGTCACTATTTTCAGTGAGATGGGTAGATTTAAGTATGTTGTTCCATTTAGGTATCTTTGTAATGCCAAAAAATAAATAAAATACAGTAATGAGTTAAGGACAGAGTTTTTGACTGTAAGAAATTTCAAAGAAGTTATATCATCAGGTGAAGATGCTGAAAATATTTTGATTAATAACTCCTGTGGAGGTTATGCTATGGCCATCCCACAAGATTCCCAAACATAATTATCTAAGCTCACTGGTTTAAATTCTGTTGTCAAAAAAGTTCCTATGCTGTGAAGAAAAATGATCATATCCTATGTGTATATTTATTTCCTTGCCTCTTCTTCTCCCAGCTCCATGACTGTGTTTCCTACAGCTCAATTTGGATTCTAGAAAGGATTTAATTTATGTAAATAAACCATAGAAAATCATGGGCATAACTTAAGTTAGACTTTATTCCTTGTGAAAACAATTGCCTTTGGCTCAGTGATCTTTGACTATAATGCTCTACTTCCAGAAGAAGAAGAAAAGTTGTCAGCTGAGAAGCTAAGTATAGATTTGCCATATGACCCAGCTATTCCATTGCTGTTTAGTACACTGAAGAAAGATGTCTATAAGTAAAGCTGAAAGAGGTGGGATAGGGGAATATATGACACCAGAGGTAAAGATAGATAATAAAGACTGGGACTGTATAACCTGGCAAAAACTGGAATGGCCAATGACTGTTACTAAATGTATAAATATAAAAATGCTTTTACCTGTGGGAGAACAAATGAATGTCAACCATGCAGAATATTGAAAAAGGGATGGTATTTGGGAAAAAACATAATCAAAGCAAACTGGAGTCCATGGTCAACAGTGACACTGTAATATTCTTCCAGTAAATGTAACAAGGACAATATACCAAAGCTAAATGTGTATGAGAGGGGGATATAAGGGAGGGATATGGGATTCTAGTTAGTAGTGTTGTTTTCTGTCCTTGCTATTATATTGTATTGTATGACATTTTATTTTCCTTTTTGTTATCTTTTTTATTATTTGCTAAAAAACTTTTTTTTTTCATCATAATCAATATGTTCAAGTGCTGACTGTGGTGATAAATGTACAACTATATGATGATACCATGAACAACTGACTGTACACTGTGCATAATTGTATGGTATGTGAATATGTCTCTATAAAATTGTAGGAAAAATTATAAATAGGGGTAAAAGTGTGGGAGAAAACCTGGAGAGAAGGATGTGCCTGGTTACTGATGATGGAGTGGCAAAATGATGTAGCCTTTCTGAGGACAGTGTGGTGGTTCCCCAAGAAGCTAAGTATGTGGAGGCCATATGGTCCTGCAACCTCATTAGGGGGTATGAACTTGGACATTTGGAGAGCAGAGACATGAATGGACATTTGCATACTTGTGTTTATGGAGGCAGTATTCATGATTTGCAATGGGTGTAGGTGGCCTAAGGGTACATCAACTGAGGAACAGAATGGTGAACTGTGATGTATGCATACAATGGAACACTGAGCAACTACAAGAAGGAGTGAAGCTGTGAGACATGCAACAAGGTGAATGGATCCTTTAGACAGCATTTTGAGTGAAGTATTCCAGAAACAAAGGCAAAAACTATAATGCTTCACCAATATGGACTAACTACAATGCATAAACTCAGAATTGAATCTTAGAGCACAGCCTAACAGGGAAATGATTATTGTAATGGTCCCTAGATTGTAAGCTCTTTCAGCATTCAAATCTATTCCTGAATTGTAATGAATATTTCCAATCTCTGAGAAGCTGATCCCTTTGGTCTCTGGAACACTGGGTATCTGTGTGACACCTGAAACTCAGAGCTAGAGCTCAGCAGATATGAATGTCAGTATTAATTCATACAGCAACTGTTAAAAAAAAAAAAAAAAAGCTGAAAAACAGCCCGGGATTCAATTAGAGATATAAATGAAGCAGTTCTGTAAGACGACAGCAAATAGGGCCAAACGGTAAAGGTTGAAACTGGAACTGTGTGTGAATACTTCAACTTCCATTTGAGACCAAGGGAAGAGATGTTTATTTGGTGCAAGATCTATGTTTTCTGAACAATATAGATTCTACAGTCAATTTATTCAAACTCTACAATTACATGGAACTTTGAATAGGAAGTGAGATATAGTAGGTTTGTATAGGTTAGAGTGAAATAGCAACACATTCCAAAGTAATTTGGGCAGAGAATAAAAATATATATATGGGCTCCCCCTGAGGAGCTGGGGGAAAATGCAGAAGTGTTGGACTTCCTCACCTGGATTGTTGCTGATGTTCTCACAAACATTGAGGACTGACAGCTTGGTATGCTGAGCCCTTTATCTTGAGGCCTGCCCTTATAAAGCTTGTTACAGCAAAGGAGAGGCTAAACCTGCTTATAATTGTGCCTATGAGTCTCCCCCTAAGAGCCTCTCAGTTGCTCAGATATAGCCCTCTGTCTCTAGCTAAGCCAGCTCAGCAGGTGAACTCACTGCCCTCCCCCGCCACCATGGCACCTGACTCCTAGGGGTGTGAATCTCCCTGGCAACGCAGGATATGACTCCTGGGGATCAATCTTGCCCAGACATTGTGGGATTGAGAGCATCTTCTTGACCAAAAGGGGGATGTAAGATGAAACCAAATGAAGGTTCAGAGGCTGAGAGATTTCAAATGGAGTTGAGAGGTCACCACGGTGGACATTCTTACACACTATATACATAACATTTTTTTAGGTTTTAATGTATTGGAATAGCTAGAAGTAAATACCTGAAACTATCAAACTCCAGCCCAGTAGCCCTGACTCTGGAAGGTGATTGTGTAACAATGTAGCTTACAAGGGGTGACAGTGTGATTGTGAAAACCCTGTGGATTGCACTCCCTTTTTCCAGTGTATGGATGTATGAGTAGAAAAATGGGGACAAAACCTAAATGAAAAATAGGGTGGGATGGGGGGGTGATTTGGGTGTTCTCTTTTATTTTTATTTTTATTCTGATTCTAATTCTTTCTGGTGTAAGGAAAATGTTCAAAATAGATTGGGGTGATGAATGCACAACTATAAGATGGTACCGTGAACAGCTGATTGTACACCATGGATGATTGTATGTCATGTGAATATATCTCAATAAAACTGAATTTAATTAAAAAAAAAAGTTGTCAGCTGGTTAATATTTCACTTTTGTTTCTTCTCCTGATAAAGAATTAGAGAGATTCCAGTCTCTGCATATAAAAACACTCTAATATGAATTGTTCTCTGTGACTAATTTATTTTTACATCTTTATTTCCTGGCCTGAGGAAACAATACAATGTTTTTACTCCCTTCCTAAAGGTAAAGGAAAATAAATTATCTACTTGATTTTTTAAAATGATATTGTCAATTCTACCTGTTTAACTATGTTAAGAAAATATAAAATCCAGATTTTACATAAATAAATCAAAGTTCATGGATTTTAACCAAATTGAGGTTATTTATGTAGGAGCCATTATAGTCGGAATTATACTATAATTAATTTCATAGGGAAAATTATGTGCATTAGAGCTTCTCAAAGTATCATCTAAATCTCTACCTCAAAGAAATCATAAAATAGGAATGTTTATCATCTCCTTAGGGAATTTTTAAAACTATATTTCAAAGTTAAAATTGGCTTTAACTTCATTGCTTGCACTTATTTAAAATAACAATTCAAGCAAATTTTACTGACCTCCCTGAGCATGTATTCGACTTAGAACCAAGTTGTTAAAAGTCATAGTGCTATCTACTCAGAAATGTCATTTTGAAATAGACCACACTCCAGGAGGTTTTATTGGGAGTTGGAATTGAGATCATAATAGGAGTTTGGCTGGGGAAAGGAGAAATTCTGTTTCCGGCTGGATGTGACTCCTAAGAGAGTAATAACAAACAACAACATTCTCAAAATGAATAGAATTATTATAGTCCTTTGAAATATAATTGATTCCCTGATTCTAAGACATTTTCAAATTACAGCTTGATTGCATCTCAGTGGGAGTCTGGTGTGGGAATTCTCCAAAATCTGATGTCTGAAAGGGGGTACCATCCTGATAATTGAATAAAAGCAGTGTCAGGTTTTCTTTTCCTTTTCTATGAATTTTTAATCTTTTTGCCTTAACACAGCACAGTCTTTTATTTTTTCCTCAAAAAATATACACAGCAGGTGTGGGCAACTCTCCAGGTAACTATCTTTAGCAATTGAACTTGAACAGAACAATTCAGGAATTGAATTTACAAAGGCTGCCTCATGCTTTTGGTATACCGCAAGGTACAGTCTTTCTTGGAAACACAAGAAAATGCTGGAAAATCTCACACAAGCAATTTAATTCTTCAAACTGGACATGATGCATCTTACTTGCTTCAGTTTCTTGTCCAGAACTTGACACATGGTCCTTTGATTTTCTTGGAGGTCAGAATGTACAACCTCCTTGTGCCTGGTAGAAGAGGAGACCTGGGTATAGGTAAGCTCTACTACACTGGGAATATGGTGTGATTAGGCAGAGTTTGAAAACAAAGTGTTGATACTTCATTGTGGGTAAGATGACACTCAACTAAAAGTGCATGTTTAAGATTATCGAGCATTGTGGCCTTTTATTTTGTCTCATGGTATAGCTGCAAACAGTACAAGCCATAAAGCCCTGAAGAGTTAATATTGTTCCCTTTCCATAAAAAAGGATTCTCAGCTTCAGAGTGATTATATAAATTCATAATATTCATACAATGAATAAATTGCCTAAATGTTTTTAGGGAAGTTACAGACACCTGTTAAGGGGCCTTTGACCGGACCTCACCCACTCTACCTCGTTATCTGGGGAAGTCACAAACACACTAAGCAGCCTCCAGCCTTCTGCTACCCCCACCTCCTTACTCTTGGGTGCCAATGCACAATCTGGGGGAGATGTTAAGTCTAATGAAAAGGGCCAGCCAGACCTTAAACTCAGAAATTCTCATTGGCAGAGTCCCTTCCCTGAGGTAGATTAAAAAAAACACACACACACACACAAACATTACAGATTTGTCTTTCTTCTCCAGCATGAAGTGGGACATGTGAAGCTATCATATAGCAACCCCGACTGAGAGCAATTTGGGCCACCCTGGAAAACTGCCCTTAATGGACATCTTCCCCTGCTATTTTGGACTTTGTGCTGTGTAAGTAACAAAAGAGGTGATTTGCCATTTCTGGACTCTTTATACTTTGCAATTAATAAAAAGATCATTGATAAAAGTTTCTGTTGTGCTGAAACTGTGTTCTCACAATGCACCACTGCAACAACTCAAGCCACAAATGGGATTTGTATCCACTTCAGTTTGGCAATGGCTTTCCCACTATGCTCTACTGCTGCCAAAGAGGAATAAGAGATGAAACTGAAGAACTACACTTTACTATTGGGGAAATTGAAGAAAACAGTCATGAAATGACTTGCCTGGGACTCACAATTAGGTAAGAAAGGAGTCAGAGGAGGGCCCAAGTCATGTGAATCCCATCCTCTGAACAAAAAGGAAGGGTATCAACAATTTGCTTCATGGCACAGAACTTTTGGGGACTTCCAAATTCATTAAATTCATTAAATATAATGAGTATCCATATCATGTACACATCAAAAGTCTGTAGGGGTAATTTGGTTGTCTCTGCTTTTAATAATTGGTGACTGTTATTCACAGTGTGGAGGCAAGTAGAATCATAACTAAAACAATGACGATGATGATGATAACGATGATGATAAAAAAATTGGTATTTAGATACATAAAAAGGTAGTAGGTTATTCTCCATACAGGTAATCATTTTAGTAAACAGTTTAAAATTTTACCCCAAAGAACTTGTGCAGGTTTTAAAAAATCTGAAAGTTGTTTCTGCACATTACTATCTGGCTGCCACAAATACATAGTGTATGTTTTGTTCTCTTTTGTTTTCTTTATTTGTATGTTTGCTTGTTTTCAACATAAATATTAGTGCCTGAATAAATGTAGAGAAGATAATAAAAACATTTTACAACACATGCTCATGAACAAATATTATAGTTTTTATTAAAATTAAACTGCCAGTTGTGTGCTTAGCATTTATCAGCTAACAAAACATGCTTTTTTTTTAAAAAAAGGATACTTTTCCAACTCAATTTAATCGTATGCTTTGTTTAGCTGGTTCACTAAAATTTGACCCTCTTTTCTGAATTTCAGGTTATTGGCCATATATCTAGGAAATCTGTGGCTAGAACTACTCACAATGACACTGAATGAAAATGTATGAATTATCCATTTGCTAGAGAGCAAGTATTTTTTGCCATGAGGAAACACAATAAATACCTCTATTTATCATGGAGAGTCTGTGACTGAAATTGTTAAATTTTCATTTTCTTTGCATTTTTGAACAATAAAAATTTTAAAATGACATTTAGTGATACTTTTAACTTTCAAAAGCAGAATAACATGTTTTTTTTAATTCTCATTTGATTATCAAAAATCATATATATATATATACCTAATAATGCAAGGATTGAAATCTTCATTTCAGAAATGAATAAACTGAATTTTCCAATGGCAGGACAAAATCTCTAATAAAAATTTCTGAATATTCAACCTTCATTGTGATCCAACATGTATCAAATTTCACTTTACTTATTAGAGTACAGAAAAATCATTTCATTCTCTAAATGGACAATTTCCCAGTAGGAATTACAAAGGATACTAAATAAAACTAGCTATAGATATAGGGGTGCATAATAAAGAACATAATATCAATAGCATTCATATGCACAGCATATTATTATTTGTAAAATATGTTCATGAATTTTTCATTTGGAATATATACTGATATATAAGATTTTAAATTATTTATAATCTCTATCTCCCTGTCGCAGTGGGATTGGTGATCCTGCAATTCCCTAAGGCCCTGGAGCTCATGGATTCTCTACTTGTCATGAATTTCTTTCTCTCGTTTGAACCCTTACTATCCTGTGTCTGTACCTTCACTTTAGCTAGATCCTTCTTTTCAAAATGTAAGCTTCCTTTTTACTTTTTTTCCCCATAATTACAAACTGAGCCACTGTAGAGTCCTTGTCCTCTCTATAGCTTCTAGAATATATCACCTCTATTGCAGTCCTTAATCTCTCACCTCTCCTTTCTCAACACTGCTGACAGGTTTTTCTCCAGGGCTTTTCTTAATCTGCTGTTGGCCTCTTTACCTGGACTGCAGTTTAACCTTACTCAGCACTCTAAAGAACTTTTGTTGTTCCCGATCTTGCCTAAATTTGTCACATTTATGTCAAAGTGGACCACTTCTTTCTTCTTGACACTTTTAAATTCTTTTCCATGACAGTTTTCCTCCCATTTCTTCCTTTGTCAAATGATAAAACATTAGCATTTACTAAAGAATTTCACTCATTCCCCTGATTTCAGAAAGCATATTTTAGATGACAAATATGAATTGCAAACTCTATTTCTGCCAATATCTGTTCCATGTGTTATAAATCCATTTGGCTAACAGCCTATTGGATATCCCCATTTAAGTATCCAATTGACAGTTCACATCGCAGATTAATCTAAAACCTTCTCTTTCTGAATGTTCAAAGAAATTGTTGGGGAAAACTTCCCAAACCTTCTACAAAATATAAATACACAAAGCATAAATGCCCAGAGAACTCCAAATAGAATAAATCCAAATAAACCCACTCCGAGACATATTCTGATCAGACTCTCAAATATTGAAGAGAAGGAGCAAGTTCTGAAAGCAACAAGAGAAAAACAATTCACCACATACAACATAAGACTAAGTTTTGACTACTCAGTGGCCACCATGGAGGTGAGAAGGCAGTGGCATGACACATTTAAAATTCTGAGAGAGAAAAATTTCCAACCAAGAATACTTTATCCAGCAAAACTCTCCTTCAAATTTGAGGGAGAGCTTAAATTATTCACAGACAAACAAATGCTGAGAGAGTTTGCCAATAAAAGATCTGCCCTACTTTAGATACTAAAGGGAGCCCTACCAACAGGGAAACAAGGAAAGGAGAAAGAGATATAAAGAATTTTAACAGACATATATAGTACCTTACATCCCAAATCACCAGGACATTCATTTTTCTCCAGTGATCACGGATCTTTCTCCAGAAGGGACCATAAACTGGGACATAAAACAAGCCTCAAGAAATTAAAAAAAAAAAAATTGAATATACTCAAAGCACATTCTCCAACCACAAAGGAATACAAATAGAAGTCAATAATTTTTGAACTGTAACTCCACTATTTACTTCCTACATGATATAAAATACACAAACTCTAATGACAAATCAGTGGTTTTGAACTCAATGTAAAATATGTAATTTTAGACAAGTATATAAAGGTGGGGGAATGAAGGAGTATAGGAACATAGTTTATGTGTCCTATTGAAGTGAAGGTGGTATCAAAGAAAAACAAGATTGATATGGATTTAAGAGGTTAATTTTAAGCCCCACAGTAAACATAAAGAAATTATCAGAGAATATAACCATAGAGATGAAAAGTAGAGTTTGGGTTAAGAGAAATGGGGGAAGGGGCAATGGGGAGTTAAGAAATGAGTGTAGGGTTGCTATTTGAGGTGAAGGGAAATTTCTAGTAATGGGTGGTGGGAAAGAGCATTACAACATTCTAAATGTGATTAATCCCACTAATGGAAGGCTAGCGAGGGGGTGGAATGGGAAGATTTAGTTTGTATATATGTTTCCGCAATTGGAAAAAAAAAAAAAAAAGACAGTCTAAATAGATGACAATTGAATGCCAAGGAAGAACTTGGATGGGATTGGAGGATAGAGGACAGGTGGCTCAAAGGGACACAGCTGAGACATAAGGAAAAGGAAATATAGAATGTGAGCTTTGTATTATTGTTGAATCTCTTGTACTTCTTAGCTGCACTTAATGGGATTACATAAAAGAATGTTCTTGTTCATGGGAAGTGTATACGTGAATTATAGTGTATGTTCAAGGATGTGTGCAGCCAGCTCTCATATGTTCAGAAGACAGAGCAATAGATGATGGGTGATAGGGAGGGAGGGAGGGAGGGAAAGAAATAGTGATGTGACAGCATGTTAAAGTCGGTGGATTGAGCTATCGGGGAAGGGCGGTCAGGGTATGATGGAATTCTGTGTATGGGGTTAGTATTGTTTTCGCAACTGTTCCTATAACTTTGAATTTATTTCAAAATAAAATAAAATAAAAAAAAACTCTCTTTCTGGTTCCTTATCTTCGGTTCCCTACTGCAGCAAGTCACATCAGCATCAAAACAGCTGGCCATATCAAAGGCCTGGGAATTTTCTGTACTACCCCCCTCCACCACTTTATTATGGCTAGTAAGTCAATAAGTTAATTCACCTTCTTTCCATTACTATTCCCAATGTCTTAATGAAGTATGTCATCATCACTCTGGATAACTGCAAAAACTTCTCAACCAGTCCGTCTATAGCCAGATAGAATTCTTTCTAATTCATCCTTTGTAGAGCACCTAGAACAATCTTTTGAAATCATGGTAATTTATAGAAAGATTGCAATAATTTACAAAAACTCCCACATTCCCTTTCCTCAAAATTGTTAACATTTTGACAGTTTGCATTGTCATTCTCTTTCTCTCCTACTCTCTCTCTCCGTAAATTATAACTATTATTCTTTTCTGAAAATTTATAATGTACATTGCATATGTCATACACCATTATCCCTTATTACTTCACTGATTATTTCCTAAAACAAAGATTTTCTGGTATAAATACAATATATAATTTTAAAATTCATAAAATTCATATTTGATTTAATATTATCATCTAATCATCTGTTGCCATATTTTAAATATGTCACTTGTTCCAATAATGTCCTTTAAAATGATTGTTTCGCCCCATACATGACTGAGTCCAGAATCTTTTATAGCATTTAATTATCAATCAATATAGTTTCCTTTAATCTGGGAAATTTCCTCAGCCTTTACTTATCTTTCACATCATTGACATGTTTGGCAAATCAGAGACCCATTATTTTATGAAATTTTTATTTTTGAATTGACTGATACATCTTCATGATTAAATTCAGATTATCCATTTGAGACTGGAATATTATTTAAGTGATACTGTGTTCTTTTCAGCATACTACATCAGAGACACATGATTATACTGGTCTTATTTGTCATGTTAATTTTGATCCTGTGATTAAACGGTTGTCCAGTCTCTCTATTCTGTAGTTAGTACATTTTTCTTTTGCAGTAAATAAGTAATTTTAGGGGAGATACTAGAGACATTAGTATTTTGTTTATCATTGGGGTTTAATGCTCTAGATTGAACATTCATTAATGAATCTTATTTTAATTGTATTCTACTATGTGTTTTATTGTTCTTATTAGAAACAGTTTAAATAGCATATAACATCTTGAATTATTTAGCTCATGTTTACCTCTCCAGTTTACTGTTTTCCTATTGTGCCTTCTATGCATTTCCCCTTAAGTTCTTTGAAGACAGACTGTGTTTTGTGCACGAATGTAAGCTATTTACTGCTTTTGCTTACATACATGTATGCTTACATACATGTATGTGCAGCAAATATATTCCATCACAGAAAATGATTGATGTTTCTAATTTTTTCACCAAAATCCAATAATAGGCCTTTATCAGGTTCACAGAAACTTTTCTTCTCAGTTTGTGTAGAATTACTCAACATACTGATTGTGGGAAATGCATCAATAAACATATACTATTTCCTCATATTTATTCATGTTTGTATTATCCATGTTCCAGATTAAAATAATAAATCTTAATGGCCAAGTATCTTCCACCTTCCATTACACAGTCTTTCACATACAGGTTTTCTTCCTGAGTTTCTGATATATGTTCAAGGAATACACATTTAATTTAATAACATTCCATTAAAATATAATTAAATCCATAAATACACTGAAACAAAATTGGATAATATATCAATAGACCAATAAAATGAACCATTTGATGGTATACCATATTATCCCTGTCACTACCTTGTTCCATTAACAAAGGTAATTGAAATCTGACTGCCAAATTGCACTTTATAATATTCAGTCTTACCTATAATTTCATTTTTCTCCCACATTTAGCTGGCTATATTCTTCACATGTTTGTATTTGGAACTGCAATTAAATGTACACTTTAGTTAAAATTATTATCCTTTATACACTTTGGGGTAGCATTTTAAAATGAAGAAGCCGTATTTTAAAATATAAATAAGTAACTTTTAAATATACAGTTGATTTTACAATTTAGGAATGCCAAAAGAAGATTTTTTAGTAAGTTTCTGGGTATAAGATGTCGGTAGCTATTTGCTCTGACAAAAAATAAATGTACGCGAACATCAGGACAGACCAACTTAGTGCTTCCATTTCTTATCAGATGTTCAGATAGTTTGACTTGCTGAGGGCACATACAGAAAAAGCTAATATAGAGTTTGAAAAGCAATTTGAACTTGTTCAGAAGCCAGAGCTTGCAATCTGAAGTGTTTTAGTTGATAACCATTTCATATTCTGTCCTGTTCATATCTTTCACTGTCAATACTGCTGAAACTTTTGAAGTTTTTAGATAAGACGTTCCTTATCAAGGTTCAATTTCTCCGTGTTTAACAAGCAGCATTTAACATTCAGCATTTCATCAGAATTTGCTACTTAAATATTTCCTACTTAAGTGATAAATATAGATGAGAAGATAGCGATCTGCTTCTTAATGAGGATACTAAAATTCTAAAGCACATTTTGTTGCTGTACTGAAATGCTACTAAATGTTCCCACATTTTAAATCTAAAATTTGAAGAACCAGATATGTGTTGATATGATTCTAATTCATAGGTTCATAAAAGAGAATAGGAAAAAAAATAATGAAAATGTGTGTTTATATCTTTCATGAAACTGATTTAATTAATAAATTTATTGAGTTCATCATGTATGAAAAACACTGGACAGCTATAAGCTATTTCTATAATGCATTGCTGAAGAATTTAGATATATCTTCATAGTTTTAATATTAAATAAGAACGATTGTGAAGTTATAAAATACTTGAGCCAGATTTTCAATGTGGAAATATGTTGAGAAATTTTTAAAAAGTAGCATAATTCATTAATGATCATTCTTCTGTGCCTATGTGTGTGTGTGTGTGTTTCTGTACATGTGTTTGAGTGTGTGTGTTATCTTATGTGTGTCTTTTAATGTGGAAAAAGATGAATAGGCACATTTTCCATTCTTTTTGTGAGTAACTGTGAGTGTGACTTGAACTTAAATAATATAGCTGGGGGAGAAATAGAGAACTCTGTTTTAGTAAAACATTTCCTCAACAGCCTCTTATAAGGATCGAGATAACTTTACCTATCATCTTGCGATACAGTCCTTTCTAAATATTATAAATATTTGAATCTTCTAATATTTTAATCTAACTATGCATCTATATCTTTTCTACACCTAATATTTCTCTTAATCTTTCTCTCCATCCGTCTCTGTCTTTCTCCCTTTCTCTTCTAATCTCTCTAATCTTTCTAACTGATAATCTATTGGACACACACACACACAGGGACAGCTAACTATATTTTGTCAGTGTTAGTCCTATCAACATAGTGATAATATGTTTAATTACCAAACTATATAGCTAACCAATCCCTAAGTGAATGGAATCCACAGTAAATTTTAACTGGAATAGGAAATCTTGAACTTTCAAATACTGTCAAAAAATTAAAAAAATAGCATGGGTGGGATGTAATACATTGGGCTAGGGAAATTTGGGCCCAGGGAAACTGTGAATTCTGTGATTCTAGAAGGGACGAGAGGGGTGGGGGATTTAAGGAAATCTCAAAAGACTTTTTGATACCTTCTGTAGTATTTTCTCAGACTTAACTTTCCATTGTTTAGAAATTCACTTTTGGACAAGGTTTTTTGCATTGAGTTACACATTGTTTTTTTGTTTGTTTGTTTTTGTTTTTTTTTTCTTTTTCTTTATTTGCCTCCATAAACCCTCATCTTCCCAGCTTCATCCATTCATTCAAATATTCTACAAATATTAAATGAGCACTGTATGAGCCACAAAATATTTTAGGTGCTGTGGACAAAGCAAGGAGCACACGTTTTACAAACCTCACTAGCCACATGGAGTTTATATCTTAACACATTTCTAAGTTTCATTACTTAATTATGGTTTCTGAACGGGACTTTTCTTTCAGGTTAAGGAAGCATATAAATCTCCATTTATCTTCTGTGTTTCATTCAATTGCACTCTTAGTTTTTTGATGAACTCATTTTCTCTGTGCCATGTGAAACCTCTGCCTACTTTGAACTATATTTATGATCATTGTTTGTAATATGCCAAATGCTTCCATTTGCATTAGAAATCCACCTGCAGCATACTTTGAACTTTTACTTTTCTTTCTCTGAAACCTGTAGGCTGCACTTCTAAGCAAAATTGCATTTTGTTTTGATTTGTTTAACCTCTGAAAAGCGGCTTCCCTTCTGTTTTTGAGTATGTAACAATACAATTGAACAGAGCCACTGAATATTTAAAGAGATGTCTACGTTTTTCCTGATATACACCAAGAAGTTTATGATAAACATGGAGCATCCCTCACATGGCTTAATAGATCTGCAATTATGCAGACTGTTATTTTACCAAACATGGTTTCAGTAAAAGTCTTGATGTTTATACCACAATTTTAAACAATTAAATAAAGAAAACATGTCCTCCTTGAGCAAGTTGCTAGTATCCCTAAAATACTCAGAGAGATGTGGAAATTCTCTCCAGTATTTGAGATGTAAAGCATGCTGCAGCTGCAGGATTTATAAATACCCTGGAGCCACCAGCTTTCTGGTGAGCAGGAAATTTTGGCAGCAGAGAAATATTTGTTTGCCAGCACCTCCTTCTGAGTTTGTGCCGCCTCCTGATTTTTTGTGATATATCCAGTTTCCAGTTGCTGCATAATCAAACATAATACAACATCAAAATAAATATGTCCTTAGGTTGATTTTTTCAATTTTTTACTCAGCAGGTAAACAAACATTTGTCAATTTTCTCACAGTGGGCTTGCTGCCAATTTTGAGGAACTGATTATAGAGATTTCTTTGAAGTCACTAGAAAAAGAAGATGTAGGTCTGGTTTACACAGTGGTGACTACTTTGCTGAAACTCCTTTGAGACGTCTCCTAATAAGAAAATTGTGGATGAAACCCTATGTGCCAGTTTGTCACTGATGGTGGGTACACATATTACTGTTCAATAGAGTTCCAGTGGTTCTTTCCCTTTGAATCTTGATCTTAGAACATAAAATAAAGCTTTTCCATGTGCTTGATTTCTCAATGCCTTTGTTCATTCCTTGTAAAATAGTATTCCAACATAAAGTTTACAAATAATATAAATGAAATTACTGCATCATATTCATATGTCTATGTCACCTGTAGGATAAACTATTTGTGAGCATGGGAAAAATTTTATCCTTCCTTTTCTTTTATATTATATGTAAGTAGTTCCCATACATAAAAGATGCTGCATATTTTCACATAAGACATCAAATATTCTCATTACTGTATTTAACATATAGATATTGTTATTTAAGAAATACGTATTTCCCAGCTGGATTGTAAGTTTATCAAAGACAGAAAATAAGTCTTGGACATCTTTGGTCCAAAAAAAATCAAGAACAATACATGGCTTACAGCAAGTGTCCTTAGCATCCTTAACAAATAAAAAGAGTTAGTAACCAGACATATTTTGTATATGGGATAGATTATATATTTTATTATTTATTTTGGGTTAAATATATATTAATACTCATATATGTATATGTATGTGAATGGGTATACTAATCTTTTCATATAACCATTAATGTTTTTATTACTATTATTTCCTTTGTATGACTTTATATTTCAAAAACCATATTTGCCTCTACCATTGCTTTTCTTTGCTAATGCAGCTAATATTGCTAAGTTTCAAAACAATCCTCAGAATCATACACTAGATATACTAGCATTTTACTTGCCAGGGATGATCTGAGTCTCTGATTCACTGAGGATGCTATCTTCATACAATGAACATGGATGTGGGTATGAGTCTACTTCTCTATTTAAAGGAAAGAGAGATTTGGCTATTCTTTTTTAAATTAACAAATAATAGTTGAATATCTTATCGCTAAAAAATACTTAAAATAGTTTACATTTCCTTTGACTAGCATACCTACTTTTATCCCCTCTACAATCCCCAGGAATAGCCAATGTTACCCAGAGAACAGCTCCTGATCCTTGTCCACTTACTTCTTTGGGATCTCCTCTAGCTTCTTGCTTTAAATAACATCAAAATGTGAAAGGCATCCAAATGCATGTTTTCAGTTGTGACCACTTGCCCCAACTAAAAACTCCTAAAATAACTGCCCACAATATATCACAGTTAGATGTCTAACAGGCATCTGAAAGTTAATTTGTGCCAAAAAGCAACTCCTGCTCTTCCTTTCAAACCTGTACCCTTACTCCTCCCATATTTTTCCCCATTTTATTGAGGGCAAATTCATCCTACACTTCTCAGTTCAAAAACATTGTCCTTTTTCTTGAATTCTGTCTTTCCCTTGAATCACAAAATCAATCTATCAGAAAGTTGCATTTTCTCTACTTTCAAAGTATACCAAGTATCGCCCATTAAACACCCACTCCAATGCTATGTCCAAGTCACAGCCACTATCATTTCTCACCTGGATTGTTGCAATAATTATCAACTGGAGTCACTGCTTCCGACCCAGACTTCCTCCAGTATATTCTCAAGACAGAAGAGTATTTTAAAACATATTACATCACTCATTTTATCAAAATTCTAGAATTACTCCACCCTTCATGCGACATAAATCAATGTTCTTGTAGTTGCTCTCAAGCTCCTACAAGGTCTATTCCTTTATTATATCTTTGGCATAAGTACTTACTGCTCTGTGTCTCTTTCTACAGCTACATTGTCCTTTTCACTATTTCTTAAATACAGCAGGCATGATTTTGCCTTAGGTCTTTGGTCAGCTGTTGCTGTGTATGAAGATTGTTTTCCTCGGGTATCCACATGGCTAGTCATTTGTTGAAGATTCCCTCTACTCTTCTTCAGCCCTCAAGAACTACTACTGGTTATTTTTCTTTTTATTTATTACTTGATAACATATCATCTAAATTGATTGGTTTGCATTTTGCTTTTTGCTTATTACCTGCAGTCCCCTGATAAAATTTTAAACTCCATAATGGTGGAGATATTGTTTTAGTTTGCTAAAGTTGCTGAAATGCAATATACCAGAAATGAGTTGGCTTTTACAATGGAGATGTATTACTTTACAAGTTTATATTTCTGAGTCAGTGAAAGTGTCCAAAGAAGCAGATGATGCTTTCTCCTGGAAGATGGGCTGCTGGCAATCTTGGACTCCTCTGTCACATGGCAAGGCACATGGTGTGTCTGCTGGTCTCTCCCTTTCTCCCTGGCTTCCTTGCTTCCAGCTTATGGCTTCAGTGGCTTCCTCTCTGAGCAACTGTGGTTTCATTCTGTTTTCTGTTTATCCTTCTTTCTCAGTTTCTCTAGTTTTTCTCTCTCAACTTATCTGTGTTTCTCTGTGTTTCATCTCTTATGTAGGACTCCAGTAAGAGGAATAAGACCCACCTGGGGCACACTTCAACTCAAATAACCTAATCAAAAGATCCCACCCACAATAGATCTACACCCAAAGGAATGGATTAACTTTAAGAACATGATCTGTCTGGGGTATATACAGTTTCATACCATCACAGATATTGAATTTATTTGATTTACTGATGTATCATAGCACCTATGGATATAATAGTGTATGGCACATAGAAGGTGATCATTAAATATGTGACATAACTATTAATATAGACTTTCTTTTTAATGCACACTGATTCATATTTGTCACTGTATTGGACTAATTTGTTTTACTCACTTTTCATTTAGACTGATCATGCTGTATGTATCAATTTGCATTTTTCTCTTTTCATTCAATGTGTTCCTTAAAACTGTTTGTTCTAAACAAATGTAAAAATGCATGAATGATTATATAGCATTTTCCAGTGAGTGTGAAAACATTCATTACTGCTATTGTATTTTTTTCTCTATGAATTCCATTTTGATGTTTTATATTATCCATTTCTCTCCTCCTTATATTCATGCTTTCATTTAAATCTATAAGCATGTTTCTTTTATGTCAATCTTATTTTAATGCCTTTAGTGCTAATTATTCTCTCTCTACCACATCTGAGACTATTAGTATTGACTGATTTTCTTCTAGTTATGGAACATAGTTTCCTGATTACTTCCAGGGCTAGTAATTTTTTACAGGATGCCAGGCATTTTGAATTTTAAATAGGATTTTATTGTGTTCCCTTAAAAAATAGTGGTTTATATTCTGGGGCAAAATTAAGTTGCTTTTATTCTTTTAGGCTTTGTTTTATCTGTTTCAGGGTGATTCTAAAGTAATTTTTACTCCAGGTCTATTTTAGTCCCACTACTAAATATCACCTTTACAGCTACCCTGTATGCTTTCTCTCTCATCTGGTCATTTTGTCAGTTCTTTGCTATCTTCCCATTTAGACCCTGAATTTGTTGAGCAGAAATTGGTGAAACAGTTATTTTGGGGAAAAAAAAATATCTTTCTATGATGGGTTTTTCTCACTTCTCATTTTCCAACTAGAGCACCATAATGAATTTGTTAGTTGTGCCTTTTTGAAAAACCTCAGCACTCTCCATTTTTTTTTTTTTTTTTTGAGTAAGGCTAATTGCAATTTGTCCATTGTTGAATTATTTTCAATGGCTTTCAACACAGGAAATTTGGCAGAAATTCTTCAAAAATTTTAACAATTATAATATTCTGTATGTTTGAAATTGTTAAGGTTTTCAGCCCTTATGTTTTTGTTGGTTTCAATCATTTATTTTCTGTGATGAGAGTTTCTTTTTTTTTGTCTCAGAAAACCTTTTATTTGATGGACTTTATTATGTAAATCAGTTAAAGAATGGATCTATTATTTTGCACTACCTACTCCTGCTTTTCATGTTCTTCAAAACTGGTACTGTATTTTTTTTAAAATCATCAACACGGTGTCTTGCAACATATCTCTTAATTATACACGTAAACTTATAAATAAGTTTCTCTACACTTAACTATTATGAGTTGCTTATTTTTTGAGTTTTAGCATTTAAAGGAAGCTGAAGAATGGAAATAAAAAGTGAGTGAACTTAACAAACAGAAAATAACATCTGAAGACTCCAAAGTACATGTGGAACAAGTTTTGAACGATAAAGAAACTTAGATCAAGATAAATGACTCTGGTTTTAATGACTGAATTGGTCAAAATCTTAAAATAATTCTGTAATTTGAAAAAAATTCTTGGAGGATTTTATTTTTGTAATTTTTACTTGGTGAATTTGAGGATATGTATTTTTTGTTTATTAAGTATATATTGTAAGTTTTATAAAGAACACATGCACATTATATATCATGCAATTCAATTATTGTTAGAATAATGTATTTGTAATATTAACATGTTTAAATATTTATTATATGATACATATTGAAAACTGTTTAAAATATAGCATATAATACTTTATATGATCAATAGCCTCATTAAGTTAACAGGAATTTTCTCTATAAATTGTGGATTTGAATTTCTTGATGCCCACATTATATTTTTATTTTCTCAGGGTTTATTTATTAGAGAAATTGTGAGTGTACAAAACAATCATGCATAAAATACAGGATTCCCATACACCCCACCACCACCAATACTTTGCATTAGTGTGGAACATTTGTTATTATTGTACTTTTTTTATTTTATAATTGTACTTTTTTTATCAGTAGTTACTTTTGTTACAATTGATGAAAGATTATTAAATAGTTCTATCTATTGTCCATTATTTACATATGGGTATTTTCCCCCATATATGACCTGATTATTACCACTTTGTATTAGCATCATACATTTGTTATAACCCATGAAAGAGCACTTTTATACTTGTACTATATATAGTTCATCATCAACAGTAGGGTTCTCTGTGCTGTACAGTCCTATGTTTTATCTTTTAATTTTTGTTCTAGCTCTATATATATATATATATATATATATATATATATATATATATTCTAAAGTTTCTTCTTTTAACCACATTCACCTATATAGTTCAGTGCTCTTGATTACACTCACAATAATGTGCTGCCATCACCATTATTCATTTCCAAACCTTTATCATAACTCTGTACAGTTAAGCATCAAGTCTTCATTCTCTAACTGCATCGATCACCTGATAACCTGTAGTCTATATTCCAACTCTATTAGCTTGCTTATTATAATCAATTCATAACAGTGAGACCATCAGTATGTGTCCTTTTGTATCCAGCTTATTTCACTCAAAATAATATTCCTTGTATGTATATACCACATGTTGTTTATCCATTCATTGCTTGATGGACACTTCGGTTGCTTCCATCTGTTGGCAATAGTGAGTAACACCGCTATGTATACCAATGTGAAATGTCTGTTCAATCCCTGCTTTCAGTTCTTCTGGGTATACACTTAGTAACAGGATTACTGGGCCACATGGAAATTTTATACTTAGTTTCTTGAAGAACCAGAAAATTGTCTTCCACAGGGGCTATACCATTTTATATTCCCACCAGCAGTGAATGAGTATTTCTATTTCTCCACATCCTCTCCAACACTTGCAGTTCTCTGTTTTTTATATAGTGGCCATGGGCTTTATTGTTAATTGGCTTTGTGTTCAGGCTCTTCTCTGACATTTGGTTCAACTTATTCTAGAACTTTAGAATTGCCTGTGTTTAACTGATCAGATCTTTTTAGCTCTTCTTCATCTGATTCTTGCCCTGGATATGTGGTACAATTTTTAAAATTGTACTATTTGTGCAATTAATTTCTCCCCTAGGAGAAAGCTTCCTTTCCTTTGTTCCTTCTCCAACAATCTTTACCTGCTCCATTTATTTATTATTATTTTTGCCCCATTAGATTTATTTTTTCAACTTCTTTCATTGTTTCTAGCTGTTTTTGCCTGGAGGGCAAATTCTGGGAGGAGGGTCACCCCAGGGAGGACTTTCCCAGTTCAGTATTTCTCAGACAAAACAGGACCAGGGACCCACAGAGTGGGCACTGACTGGCTTCAAAGTGCCCTGGGGAGAGGGTCAGGAAAGACATCAAAATTCCTGATGGCTCACTAAAGCTGCAATTTCTTGCTTTGCCCAGCAGAAGGCACCCTTCAGCAATTGTTCTCTGTAGCCCTGAGGTGGCACTGTCTTTAATCCTCCACCACCTCTGTCCATGTTAGGGGTCTGGTTGAAACAATGGCTGCTGCCACCTTTGTCTGGTGCAGGTTGAAATAGTAGCTCAGAGCTAGGACCCAGCAATCCAAATTTGTTAATCCAAAACCGTGATCGGTGCTCGGCCATACCTACTCCATCCTTGGGAAGAGGGTTTTTATGTCCCTTTCTGACAACAGCAGGTAGCCAGGTCTCGTTTCCAAGGCCACCCATAGCATGAGTCGGGGATTGGCACTGGCAGCCACCAAAATGAGAACTACTCACAGCACTTTATAGTCGTTTATCTGTCTCTTCCTCCTACTCTTCCCTGGATACTGCACAGTGTTCCTTTGGCTTCCAGAGCCCCAGAACAGGGCATTAACAACCATGTTTCTCCTGATAACTCTGACTAACAGAATACTTTGATTACTGTTAAAGATTGAATTGTGTCTCTCCAAAATTCTAAAATACTAATTCCCAGTACCTTAGAATGTGAGATTGTTTGGAATTGGGGTCATTACAGATAGAACTAGGCAAGTCAAAATGGGTCACACTGGAGTAGTGTGGACCATTAATCCAATCCAATATGACTATTGTCCTCATAAGAAGAAATATAGATATAGATACATAGAGCAAGAAGGTCGTATGACGGAGGCAGAGACTGAACATCATGGATTGTAAGCAAATCATCACCAGAATCCTGTAGACTTCAGAACCTTGATTTCATACTTCTAGCCTACATAACTGTAAGGCAGTAAATTTCAGTGGTTTTAAGCCATCCATTTTGGGTACTTTGTTACAAAGTCCTAAGAAACAAAAACAATCTCTTACATGGCGTTTGATTTAAGAAGAAACAAATAGATTTCATCTTATTTACCACTTCTGAGGCATTGGGAGAGGCTGTCCAGAATGTTACACAGACTCTAAGGCCATGTAAATGCTTACTGGGAATGCACTGTGATTCCTATTGTGGACATATAGGAAAATAAGTTTGTATACATGTTGTGTATGCTTATATAGCTAAAAATACTCTCAGAAGCTACTTTAAATATATAAAGTATGATTTAATGTAAATTGAGAATAATCTCAGATGCTGTTACAATAATCAACAAAAAAAGCATTATTTTATTTTAAATAGCAATAAATGAAAATGTACATTCTTTTTTGTAAATCACTGATCTTATGTCTTCATCCTATTGTCAGGCAAAGTTAGTTTGCAAAACAAAGTATTGAAAGTTTTGTTTTTTTAAATTTTTATTACTGATATGACTAATTATAATTTTACTTTATAAATGAAAGCATGTCTCTATCTATCTATCTGTCTGTCTGTCTATCTATCTAATCATAGATTGAATTATGTATTCCAACAAACGTGTTCTTAACCTTAAATTCATGGCCCCATGGATGTGAATCCATTGTAAATAGGACCTTTAAGGGTGCTATTTTTAGTTAAGGTGTAGCAAACTGAACCAGGGTGGGTCTTAATCCACATTACTAGAGACCTTATAAAAGGAATCTGGAAGTGAAAGAAGTCAGAAAGGAGGGGATATTGCCCTGTGAAAGGAGGCAGAAGTACAAGCCAAGAAACCCCAAGGATTGCCAGCAGCCAGCAGCAGAATGCTACAGATTTTCAGGAGAAAGCAAATTATCATTGTCTTGACTTCTACCCTCAAAACTGTGAGTCAAAAAAATTCCTCTCATTTATGCCAAACTGTTGTGTGATATTTGTCATAGCAGCCTGGAAAACCAAGACAAAATCTATCGATCTTTCTATATATATTACAAAACAATTCCAAATAAATATCATGCCAGGAATTTGCACATATGTTCCATATGTTCTTGTAATCTGAAAGTTTGTAAGTACTTAGTTTTGAAGCTCCAAATTAAGAAGAACTTTTTAAAATTAATATTTAATCAATTATCATATATAGTTTGCAGAATTCTTTATGTCCTCCTGAATAAGAAAACAAATTAACAATGTAGCACAAGTGATTGTAATTTAGACCCACATTTTAAAATACCATTTTCCTGTAACTTGAATTTATCACACAATAGCACAGTGGATTTTATAAGTAAAAATTAATCAAATTAACTAAATATCTGGGATTAAAAAGAAGACAGGAAAATTTAAGTAATTATAAAAGAATCATATTAAATATATAAAAGCTAGAAAATTATTTAAGGAATATGTGAAATGTCCATATAAGAATTATCAATAACATTGGACAACACTGATGGTTTCATTGCATGCATTGCATAAGCAGTTATTCATTTTCATTTAATGCATACATTATGTTTTTTTATTTTTATTTTGAAATAAATTCAAACTTACAGTAACAGTTGCAAAAATAATACAAACCCCATACACAGAACTCCAGTATACCCCATCCTGTGGAGACACAGAAGGCCCCCTGGCTTAACAAACTATAGAGCAGGGCCTTCCCAAAGCTCCAGATGTCTGAAAGTGGACACTGGGCTAGGAAAGGCCAAAAGTGTTGCATGTCTGAAAGCGGACTGCAATTTAGATGAGGGAATAGTCTCTGAGCTCCTGCTGGGCTCCTTCTGTGCTCCTGTCTCCTGCCTTCAGTATTTCCCGTCTAGCCCCCAAAGAAATTGTCCCTTAAGACTAAAGATATGTAAATACACCTTATGGCTTTAGAAAAAATGTACCCTCCCTAAAATGCCTGAGAACAGTCACGTAGGAGACTACCTCGTATGCTATAAAGACCTGTAGAAATGAGTAGAATAAAACTTTCTTTTTCATGGACACTGAGGACGGAGTGTGCTCTCCTTCTTTCACAATTGGCGCCCCATGTGAGGCTCACCAATCCTGACCATGACGTTTGGAAGCTGCGCAGTAAGTACAAGTGAGTTGTCTTGCGGTGGGTCAGAAGTTTTTCAGCCACTCCACGATATGGGTCAGTCTCTCAGTGTTCCCCAGCACCGGTATGTGTTAGTTTTACAATGGCTGCTGCAGGCTAGTGGAGCTTCTGTTTCAGAAGAAAGTTTGTATTCTTTACTGCATGAGGTGGTTCAGTATAACCCCTGGTTTCCTGAGGAAGGCACGTTAGACTTAGATGTGTGGGAGCTCGTTGGACAAAATTTAAAGCACCAGTTTAAGCAAGGACAAAAGGTTTCCTCTGAAACATTTACTACATGGGCTCTTATTTGCACTGCCCTGGCCCCTCTTCATATTGTCGAGACTGAGAGTTCTAAAACTGAGGTCCCTGGAAAAGAAACCGCCGCTCTCTCCAATAAAGTTCTCCCGCCTCCCAAGCCCTTGGTCCCCATACCGCCAGCTGATAAAGGCAGCGGGGACATGACCACAGCTTCGCTCCTTCCCCTTTCTCCTTTACCACCGCCTTCATGGCCGCCACTGGTGCCACCGCCACTGCCACCACTGCTGCCTTCCCTCCTTAAAAAGTGCTGCACCAGTTTTGCAATGCTGTCTTCACAAGGCAGCATTAACCGGAGATTTCATTTACCCCATTATGCTGAACCAGTTGCCCAGAAATTTTTCCTAGAGTACCGGGACTAGGAAGTCCAGATGAAAGTGCCTGCCACATAGAAACACCAAATGCATCTGAGTTAAGGTAGCTTTACAATTCAAACTTTCCCTGTGCTGGGTAAGTGTGTAATTTTTTGTGTTCACTTTGCTTTCTTTTATTTCAACTAGTCTATTGTGTAGTAAAGCTAATTAAGTTAATCCAAGAATCATGCATGCAAACTCAGTGGGTTTCAGCCCCACTAACTATAACCCAGATTTATAGTTCTTTTAAATTCTGTGCAGTTCGCACAGTTTGCATATATGTGAAAAACCAGTGTCATAAAATAATATCTCTACTAAGGAATCTGATAATGAGAACTTTGACTCCCTCTCTCTATAAAGAATGTTTTGTTTTGAATATTTAGCATCATTCTAACAAGTTTAATTTTGGTGGTAATAGCATGTTGTATAGAAGGTATAAAGAATGTTTTTCTAATTAAGGGAAAAAGGCAAGTAGCTTTGTCCTAAATGACTGATTGTTTAGGAATGTGAAATAAAGCCTGGAAGGATAGGAATGTGGGATAAAGCTTAGATGGATACAGAAAGTTGTAGAAAGTTTGTAGAGTGGAAAATTTATTTCTGTACTCAAGATTGAAAGATAGGTACAGAAAGCTGTAGCAAGTTTGTGAAAACAATTATTTCTGTGGTCAAAGTTAAAAAATGATAAAAACTAGTAATAACACTGCTCAACAATAAAACCTCACAACTTAAAGAAAAAAAAAAGGTGGTTTTATAAAACAAAATAGCATTAAATATTTTAACCACCACCCAAAACAGTAATTAATATTCAATGTTGTGAGTATGTGCCTAATAATTCACAAAATATAAAACATTCTTCACTGTACTGCAAGTTTCTCATGTTACAGTCTCCTGCTGCTTTTATTAAGAAAAGGTTTCCTTAAATTATTAAGGTGTTATTTCTTAAAAGGTTATAAAAGTGTTTTTCTAAGTAATCAGTATAGGATGCAAAAAGTCTATTTTATCAAAATAACTTCTTGCATTTAATGTAAGTTTATCATGTCCTTGGTTGTTTAAAAATATTGTCTTCTCACTTTTAAAAAAGCTAAGTCTTTTCCTTAACTTTAACTAAATAAAAAATATATATATACTGTTTCAAACCTAATAACTTTTAACATTTTACTTTCTCAAGGTCAAACTCTAAAGAATATCTTTTTATTTCCAACAGTTACAAAGAATTTATTCTTTCACCTTAGAAAAATAAATAAATAAATAAACTACTAAAAAACAATTAAATTCATGCAGTATGTTACAAATTGCAAGAAAAAATGTTTAGACAATGTTATAAAAATTAAAAACTTCTAACTTTCTTTTGGTTACTAATATGCATAACATCAAACAGCAATATAATACTAATAATTATAATTTCAGTTATTTTTAAAAGGTTTTCTGTCACTAAACAGCCCAGTGGAACCCTAAAGCCCACCATCCTGCTTTCCAGAGGACCAATGATGCTGTAACAACTGTACAAAGAAGATACCTCCCAAGCTGACTCCGGTGTGGATAAACCAGCCTAAGAAGACATAGCACCCATTCCCAGAACCTCCATGATATCCCTATGAATAAGCTTTATGTCACTACACCAAATTGTAATCATAATTAAAAAGGGGGAGATGTGGAGACACGGGAGGCCCCCTGGCTTAACAAACTATAGAGCAGGGCTTTCCCAAAGCTCCAGATGTCTGAAGGCGGGCACTGGGCTAGGAAAAGGCCAAAAGCCTCGCATGTCTGAAAGCGGACTGCAATTTAGATGAGGGAAAAATCTCTGAGCTCCTGCTGGGCTCCTTCCATGCTCCTGTCTCCTGCCCCCACTGTTTCCCGTCTAGCCCCCAAAGAAATTGCCCCTTAAGACTAAAGATATGTAAAGATTCTAAACCTTACAGCTTTAGAAAAAATGTACCCTCCCTAAAATGCCTGAGAACAGTCACGTAGGAGACTACCTTGTATGCTATAAAGACCTGTAGAAATGAGTAGAATAAAACTTTCTTTTGCATGGACACTGAAGACGGAGTTTGCTCCCCTTCTTTCACACCACGACCCTCTGCCAGATACCCCGATCTACCAACTTTAGTATTTTGTCACTTTGCCATTTCTTTCTTTCCCTCCCTGTCTGTCATCCATCATCTATTGCTCTGTCTTCTGAACATATGAGAGCAAGTTGCGCACATCCATGAACAAATAATATAATTCACATGTACATTTCCTATGAACAAGAATACTCATTTATGTTATCACATTAAGTGTATTTAAGATGTTCAAGAAATTTAACATTTATATAAAGCTTACATTTTATATTTAATTTTTTTCTTATATCCCAATTGTGTCCTTTTGAACCTTTTCTCCTCTACTCTTAGATCTCATCCAGGATCATCTATGGCATTTAATTGTCATTATCTATTTAAACTGTCTTCTTTTTCAATTGTGGAAACATATATACAGCATACATCTTTCCATTCCAACTCCTCCCAAGCATTCCATCAATGGGATTAATCACAGTCACAATGTTGCAATGCCATCACCTCCCCACCACCCATTACTAGAAATTTCCCTTCCCCCCAAACAGAAACCCTACACTCATTTTTTATTAACTCCCCATTGCCCTTTCCCCCACCTCTCATAGCCCATACACTACTTTTCATCTGTATGATCATATTCTCTGATACTTTCTTTGTGTTTGCCATGGGGATTAAATTTAATATCTTAAGTCTATAACAATCTTGTTTTCTTTGCTACCAACTTAACTTCAATAGGACACATAAACTATGTTCCTATACTCCTCCATTCCTCCACCTTTATGTAGTTCTTGTCAAAAATTACTTATTTTACATTGAGTCCAAAATCACTGATTTATCATTACACTTTATGTATTTTAGATCCTGTAGGAAGTAAATAGTGGAGTTACAAATAAAAAATACAGCAGTATTGGTATTTAAATTTACCATGTGATCTTTACTGGAAATCTTTATTTCTTCATGTGGTTTCAGTCAATTGTTTAGTGTCCCTTCCTTTCAGGCTGCACAGTTCCCTTTAGCATTTCTTATAGGACTGATTTACTGCTGATGAAGTCCCTCAGCTTTTGATTATCCAGGAATGTTTTCATCTCCTCCTCAATTTTAACCTCCAGGTATTTGTGAATTGTCCAAGTCTCTGATGATTATTGACTTCTATTTGTATTACACTGTGATCAGAGAATGTGCTTTGAATAATTTCATTTTTTTTTTAAATTTATTGAGGCTTGTTTTATGTCCCAGCATATGGTCTATTCTGGAGAAAGATCCATGATCACTAGAGAAGTATGTGTGTCCTGGTGACCTGGGATGTAACACTCTACATATGTCTGTTAAAATTTTCTATATCTCTCTCTCCTTTCTTTGTTTCTATGTTGGTAAGGCTCCCTTTAGTATCTGAAGTAAGGCAGGTCTTTTATTAGCAAAATCTCTCAGCATTTTTTTGTCTGTGAAAAATTTAAGCTCTCCCTCAAATTTGAAGGTGAGTTTTGCTGGATAAAGTATTCTTGGCTGGAAATTTTTCTCTCTCAGAATTTTAAATATGTCATGCCACTGCCTTCTTGCCTCCATGGTGACCATTCAGTAGTCCCTACTTACTCTTCTATTGTTTCCTTTGTATGTGGTGCATCTGGTTCTCGCAGGGTCCAATTGGTGCACCAAGTTTGGGTGTGTTGTTGGTGCTGTCCACACTGAATGTGGGGCATGTGCTGAGTGGTTAGGGAGGCAGAGCAGCTTTAATAATCAAACCTCCCAGGTGTTCCTGGAGATATAAGGCTGTTGTAAGATTCTAAACCTTCATTTCAGTCTCACCACAGATTGTCTCTTCCACTTACCCACAAGTCCTTGCTATTGGCATAGGGTCCCTTGGATTTCTGGGTGGGTTCTTCTTCCCAGCCATGCCCTTCTAGGGCCTCTGCTGAGGGAAAGCTGTGATACATCACAAGTGTGTGTCATCCTTCGAGGGGAGCTCTGGGCTGCTAGGCCATGCAGGGGCACTCCCAGCCTGCTGTAAAGATGGCTGAATGGGTCATGTTAATTTTCCCTTTTTCACTCAGATCTGCCTTTCCAGCTCTGGGACAATTAACTCTGGGTGTGCAAAATGCTATTGTCCACTCCCAATATTGTGGCATGTACATGGTGTTGCTGGAAACACTTCCCATCACACTGGGTCCCTTGGCATGGCTCTGACACCAGACAGGAGCATTCCCAGCCAGCCAGGAAGATGGCTGCAAGGGGCATGGTTTTATTCCCCTTTTGGCTAATCTCTGCCTTCCTCATTCTGAGACAACTAGCAGTGGGTGTGTGAAAGGCTATCTTCCACACCAGATATTGAGGCATTCACACAGCCCTTTCCTGCCATGCTTCACTGTGTGGTTCTCACTGCTGTATTTGCAGCTGCTTTTGGGTTTTTTTTTAAAACAAAATACTAGTCCACCTCCAAACACCAATCCATGGTTTCCCCATACCACAGCATGGCAGCCGGACATTCAGCAGGCTCACTCACTCATTTCAGAATGCAGACTCCTGGTTTCACCAAGTGCACAGTCCCTGTGGATTTAGCAGACCTTGTCCAGCTGGTGCATTGCTGCAACTGGTGTTCTGGGTCACTTTCTGGCCTCTATCTAGTATTTTTCATGGAGGTGTTTTTTTTGCCCTGTCTTTTCTAGCCACCATCTTAGGTTCTCCTACATTATGTTTTAAAGCAAGCAGATACCAAAAGAACATTTTGTGTCTTTTTTTCTAAGTATGTTATACATGAGATCAGCCTATATTTCCAATATACAAGTTACATTTGTGTGTGTGTGTGTGTGCGTGTACATATATATATATTCACACACACACACATACACACACAGACACACATACATACATATACACAGCAATACTATATTGGTTAATATTACATTTTATATTTAATGATGTTTGAGTTTCCTTTCTTGTTATTGTGGCATTTTCTTATCCACTAAAAAAATCCATTGCATCTTTGTTTAGACTTTTTGGAGATCAGTTCTTCAAATGAGTCTCCTTATACTTCAGTGAAGTGGAAGAACCATTCCTTATGAAATAACAACTTAAGAGATACATATTAAGCCTAAAAGAGTATTTATCAATACCAAAGGGTACCCAACTGATTCAAGTTTGTTCTTCTATTATTATTATTTTATTTTTACTTTTATTAGTTTAAAGACAAAGGATAAGCTATAGAAAAATGCTTTTTTATTATTAGGATGAGTAAAATTGTCTAGTTGAATTATATATGCGACAATGTCATAAGGAAAACAAGGCCATAATAGTAGTTATTAAATAATAAGGATTTAATTATATTTATTGCAGAAGTATTTTTCGTGTTATATCAGGTACAAAAACACTTTGTATTCTGCTCACTTTCCTTATACGATGCTGAGTGTGCATGCACAGATATCAAAATTTTTTGCAAGTTGAGTATTAGTTTCAGAGCAACAACTTTAGAATAAAATCTGCAAAGTTTACAAGGAAACTCTGAAGCTTACTAGTTGAGTGACTTGAGGCTAGTAATTCTTTAAGCCTGTTTTTCCCATGTGCAAAATATGAGTATTAGAGTAATTAACTTATTAGCTTTTGTAAGAATGGATAGACTACCATATTAAAAAAACTCTCAGAATACTGCCTGGCACAGTATAAAAACTTAATCTATTATTAGATGATATAATTAATTTTTTTTCCAAAGATGACAATAAATCTTGGAATGTCTTAGGGATTTGTCTATGTTTAATCAACCAATAAAAGCCAAACTCAAACTCAGGTACCTCTAATACTAAATTAGCTTGTAAAAACATTGAATGGATATATATCCAATATTAAGAAACTCTAAGTATTATGCATGTTTCATCTTTATATTTTATGTATTTAAAATTTTTAATTTCTTTCTGATATAGTATATTTCTTGCCTTTGAAATTACATATATTCCTTGATGGTTAAACCTCTTTTTAGCCAATTTTTTTTTCATCCATCATTCTGCATAGCAAAGCCTTTGATAGTTTTTCTCGAGAAGTCATTATGAAATAGGACCAAAAATTGCTGTATCATTTATAAGTAAATGTTTATTTTTTATTTTGAGTCCAGAAAAATAATGTCTCAATCAATATACTAGAAGCTGATCTATTTCTAGTTTGGCTCTTGAGCTGCTGGCACAGAGAATGGGACATGCAAAGTCTCTGTGATAGTGTGGCAGCTGTGAGGAGCTCAAAGGAGACCAACATGACAAATACTCAGAACGTGCTGGAAAGCAATATGAGATGAGGATGGAGAACCATACAGTGGCCAAAATAAGCAATGGTCTCATGGACCACATAAAAGATTTTGATATTCACTGTAAGAACAGGGAAAGCTGCTGTAGGTTTATACGTACAAAGTGACTAGAGGGTCTGACCAGCATGAGGTTGGGAAACTGATAGAAATAGAGCAATGGCAAATATGGAGATGATCATTTGCGATCTCTCAGATGAGAAATAATGCTTCTCTGGACTGCAAAGCTAGCAGTGATGTAAAGTGAAATACATATATTTGAGAAATATTGACGGGTAAATTTCCATCTATAGGTATAAAACCAATAAAATGAAAATGGGCTGAAAGACAAAAGTAATCAATTTGACCTGCTATTCAAAAATATATATGCAGACACAAGCTTTATATTTGAAAGATGGAAAATATCAAAACAATCTAAAATTTTCATATTTATCTTAGGAATGAAACCAGAAATGTATAAATTTGAACACATACTAACCATCTACTAAGATACATCTATATTCGAGACAACTCCACAAAATGCAATCAATATATGTAACTCTTATGCTATTTTCTTTGTGTGGGTGAGTATTGGTGGTTGGGTTCTCCAGAAGCCAATGTATAGATGAAGTGTGAGGTGCAAGAAAATCAGTTAGAATAAGTAGCTTTGTAGGGAATTAGTGGGGAACAGCATTGGCAGAGAAAGCAGTCAAACTGTGATGAAGATAGGATAAAGCCGTAGGTAAGTCAGCAGGAAAAGTTGGAGCTAGTATTGCCTGTCAGAGTTTCAAACACTGGGACTAAATGTTTGCCCATTATGGGACCCACTGGATATGGGATGCCCTTGGAAAGACTTGACCTCCAGCAAGATAATTCTCTGCAGCCAAGGTAGACTCTGAAGGAGCTGATGACTGGAGTCTGCCTGCTGAACCCATCCCCTGCAGCAGAACAGCAAATTCTTTCTTGATGTGGGATATGTATAACACATTTCTGCATGTACCATTGTAAAATTAATATTAGAGATAGTAAATTCAAAATTCTAAATATATTTATGATGATTTATTTATTGACATGCGAGTCACTTGGATGCCACAAAAGGCTTAAAATAATTACAGATATCACATGAAAAACCTCTCTCATTCTCCCACACAAGCAGATTTTCTAGGGTTAGGGAAATAGCTAAACAAAATATTAATAAAATACAAAGATGTAAGATTAATTATGTACAGAAACACCATGTATAAGTGAAATTGTGATCCTTTACAAAAAGTTCAGTATTTTTTTCCGAGATGAAACACATGTAGAATAAAGTTTGGATTATCAGTTTGGCATTTAAAGCCCTTGATAAAACAATTCCACTGCTACCTAATATTTAACATTTTTTTTTTGTTTTATTTCCTATACTCACTCCTTTCAAACTCATTCCCCAACACCCATCACCTCCCAAAAACAAAGGAAGCATTTTCTCCTTTAGTTCCTTGTTTATGCAATTATTTCTGTTAGCTCTATATATTTCCTCTCAGAGACTTTGGATACATCAAATTATTTGGGCTGCCTCTAAGATGCCAATTGCTCAGCTACTCTGTAAACCTCACAATTTCTCTGGGGTCACATTTCTCTACTTCAATGTATCACATCCCACCCACCCTATATTTTGTTGTTGATGTTGCAATTTTTGGGAGCTCAAGGTTTTCTGTTCTAATTAAAATTTACTGCACATTCTATTCCCTTAGGGATTGGTTAGCTATATATTTAGGTAATTAAATCCATTATCACTATGTTGATAGGACTAACACTGACAAAATAAAATTAGCTCTCTGTGGTGTTTATGTCTATTTATGATCAGTAAGATAGGTTAAATAGATGATAGATGATAGATGGAGATAGATAAGTAGATGGATGGATGGATAGATAATAGAGATGGATGGAAAGATTGAGAGAGATAATAGATATAGATAATATATAGATGCATTGGTAGATACAAATATTTAGAAGGGTTAGATTATGAGTAGGTTCATATATTAGAAGATTCAAATCTATAGATTTTAGGCACTTGAAATATTTTAATTGAAAACATTTTTCATTTTGTTTCTTACTACTCAGATGAAAATGAAATCTAAATTTGTTGTCTAAGATTTGTTATTCAAACAATTTACAGAAGAATTTTAGAATCTTTACACTTATAAAACATTGGAGAATTAACACATTTTAACTTTTTATTTTTTTCAGATTTGAAGCTGAGATTGAAAGGAAGGCCTTTCTTGGTCCTCCCAGTCTCAGATGACCTCATCTTACCCAACCTCCACCCTAAAACTGATTTCTCTTTGTAATACCGCCAACGTATTTTCCACATTGATATGAAAAATTGACATATTGACAGGATATCGACTGTTGACTGAAGCTGCTTGTTTATAGTTATAGATAATTGGCATACGTATATTTCCTGCACTTAAAATCAGTAAACCATTTACCATTGAAAATTTGTGATTTTGAACATGATTTTTTTCAAATTGTAAATATGTTTTTTTTCCAAAAGATTGAAATACATCTTTGCTTCAAAAGCTCACAAAAATTGTAAATATATTTGCCCCAATAATTATAAGCATATTTGTTTGTGAGAACTTAACCTCACAAACTGAAATTTCCTCCCCTCAAAACTGAGCTTACATCTCCCAAAAGATATAAAAAACTGCTGAACACCAAAGTTATAAAAGATTTACATAATCCATTATGTCATGTAAAAGTCAAACATGGGTGTAACCAATCAGAACAGGATGATGCAATTGGAAACCAGTAGATTGAAGCAAACGCATAAGTGCCCAGGAACCCCAGTTAGCATATAGGTCCAACTTGCCTGACAAGTTTGAATAGTCATCTATTATTGACTTCCTGTATATCACCAAAGCGTGCTGAACTTGTTCATGGACCAACTGAACCCTGATGAAATCCAGTGAAACACCATCTACACACACTGGAAGTAGGGTGTGGCTAACAGAAAACTCCCTTGAAAGGCACTTTATGACTGCTTCTTACCCTTTGCTTGTTAGCCATGCCACTCAATTCATGGAATAATTAAAGGAAATGTTAACCTAAGTGGCATTTTTGTTTAATTTTCTCTTGGTATTGCCTTCTCAATGATTTTCTGAACCCAAGTGTAGTTTTGACCTGAGTATTTGTCAGCCAAGTAAAACAAGTTTCACTTAAAAGATCTGTGTGGCTTGTCCTCTGTTAAAGAACTGAGATCCCAGAGAGAAAAAGGATAAATAATGCTAAATAGAGGCCTTGTTTGTATTTAGCATATAAAAAAAACAGTAGACACATTATTGAAATGAGAGAGTAGCTCAGAGTGGCAACTGGGAGTATCATGACAACCATGAGATCTATGGAAATGGTGATCAGAACAGGTGTTCCAAGGGACAAGGAAGATAAGGCAATCCCAGAGAGTGTTACTTGATATATGCAAACAAAAGAAACCAAGAGTGGTCAGGAACATGAGAGAAACCACACTAATAAAATGTCATGATCCCTTGCCCAGGTGCTAAAGCTGATCCAGTGTTCAGACTTATAACTATAACTGCCTGAGTGAATCAAAGGTCAACTCCCCATGAGAAAGGATCCTACCATGCAATGGAAAATGTGTCTGATACTGTTTCTGCAAGTCCCTCCATCCCCACCGCCTACAAAGATTCTAAGCAGTTTAATCCACTTCAGTACACAGGGTAAAGAGGAATATAGAAACTTCTCTAAATAAAGTCTAAATAGTCATTGACGCTCAGGAATATGAAGGAAAACCCTAGCACCCTGTTGGAGGTGGACATATGGGGGCCAGGCTAAAAGGACCCAGTGCTCATTTCCTTATGACCAGAAGGTATACTGGCAATGGAGAGAGTCAACAATTGGCAGATCTCCCACAGAATTTTGTGGTAATAGAGATGACCAAACAGAAGCCTACAACTGCCTTTCCCCAATCTGGCAAGAGAGAAATAGAAAACAACCATGAATCCTGGGGGGATTGCCAGAGATAAGTGCAACTGACCAATAAATACAAAGGTGTTTTTACCTACTATGTTACCATTTAATGAATCATTATGACCTTACTGAAAAATGGATGAAGCCTGGAGCATAGCTGTAGCCACTGCCAATGCTGTTAAGTGTTTGCCTTCATTACTGCTTGATTATTAGATGTGGCATCTTTGCTATCCCAGAATATTGGCCTTGGGAATATGGTATGTGGCTCTTAAACTGGCAAATGAATTTTTAAATCTCTTTCAAGAAGGGGAAACAGTAGCAGTTTGTATGTTGTGCTAGTTAAGCTATATTATGTCCCACCAAAAGCCATATTCTTTGATGCAGTGCTGTGGGGATGGATGTATTAGTGTTGATTAGATTGGAATTCTTTGATTGAGTGTTTCCATGGAGTTGTGACCTACCCAACTGTAGGTGATAACTCTGATGAGATAATTTCCATGGAGGTATGGCCCCACCCATTCAGCGTGGGCCTTGATAAGTTTACTAGAGCCCTATATAACTGCTCGGACAGAAGGAGCTCAAAGCTTCAGCCAAGAGAGAGCAATTGAGAGTGGCATTTTGAAGAGGAAATGCAGCTAAGAGAGGACAAAATGCCGTAAGAGCAACACTTTGGAGAATACCATTTTGAAATGCAATCTGGGAACAAATGGATGCCAGCCACATGCCTTCTGAGCTAACAGAGGTTTTCCAGATGCCAATGGCCATCCTCCAGTGAAGGTACCCTCTTGTTGATGCCTTAACTTGGACCCTTTATGGCCTTAAGACTATAACTTTGTAACCAAATAAAATCCCTTTATAAAAGCCAATCCATTTCTGGTGTTTCATCCTGGCAGCATTAGCAAACCAACATTATATACCAACAGTTTTGTTAAAAGGAGGTAGTAATTTCCCTGTACTCTCTCATAATATAGATTAAGGGGACTTGAATCATCCAGGCATTCCTCAGAGTATCATGTTGTTTCATTCTCTTTTTTATAATAATTCTAATTGTGCCAGAAGAGCAAGATGGAGCAAACACATTAGAGATCTTTGTAAGACGCATACTCTCCAAATAGTAGGAGATAAACATAAATATCCAGATACCAACACATCAATGACACTTTTAAAAGCCCACATGTCAGGGGCATTTTAGTTTATTCCTTGCAAAGTGTTTTCATTTCCTAGCTACTAGGACAAATTTAGTTTATGTGGATTCTTAATAGGCAAAGATAATTTATATGATTTGGATTAGAAAGAACTTGAATTTCAAATAAATATTTTAAACAAACATTTTCATACTTTATTGAAAACTTAGTGTTTTATCAGGCTTTCAATATTTTTTTTCCCCTGAAATTAGATCATATGATGGGATGGGGTATAATCCAAGGAGTTCATTTCAGAAAGACAACAGTTCTGATAACCTCTATTGTTTCTCAAGGTTTGCTTTTCACCAGCTACCTGCTACAGAGCTGTCCTTCATGGGCCACAGTGTTTCTCAGGCTTAGTCAAAGTTGTAGACTCTCAGCCAGAGATAATATAATAAAGAATTCAACAAATAAATGCATTTTTTTATTTGCACTATACAGCTGAGGGGAGCCAGCATGTGTAGGTTGAAGTACTGCTCCACCTTTTACCTGATCTGCAAGCTTTAATAAATGATATCTTTTGGTATTGTTTTATATTAGCAGGAGCAAACACAGACATTTTGGAAGGATTTGTTTGGATCAATTAACTAGCAATTATATACTCCAGCATCTCATCCCGTGCCAATGCCCTCCCAGAATGCACAAGTAAATGATTTGATGAAGAACTGTCCTATATCCCCTGAGAAGTTTCTTCCTGAAAGACTTCATGCAGACCCTGGGGATCCCAATTGTGTCAGGCAGCTATCCAATTCTAATAAAAGTATTTCTTCAAAGAATAGGAAAAAGAATCTATTTTGCTTTCTATTTGTTCTTCTGTACCCAGTGTGTAGTTTATTTAACTTTTTATAGCATTTTTCTGACTGGTGATATTTTATTTTTCACATCTCCTCAATTTGGTGATATCTCCTGGGAGAAAAAAAAAGCATAGCATAATCACTTTTTCTATTCTAACACAGTGACTGGTCCATAATAGATTCTTCATACATGTTTAAATAACATTTATTATTTAAGATAAATTAGAATATTGTGTCCTTATAGAACATTTTATAACATGTTCTACGTTTCCATAGAAACACTCTACTTACCTTTATTTTTGCTTTGTGTTTTGGCAAAATGGAATATTTGCTAAAGTTGACAAGATACACAAAAAGATTTTCTTTTCTATTATGATAAAAACCTTATCATAAATTAAAAGCTAATTGACCAACAGGGTAATAGGCAGGGTGAGATGGCAGAGTGGTGAGGTGTGGGATTTAGTTACTCCTTCGGGACAGTCGGTAGATAACCAGGAACTGTATGGAACAGACATCTCAGGTAAATCTGTGATCATTCATGCATCATACAACAGTCTGATACATGGGAAGCAGCTGAGATGAATGAAACCTGTAAGTTCACAGCCAGATGGCCCATGTCCCTCCCCACCAAACAAAACAGATTGTTTTGTGGCTGGTTTCCTGAGGGAGAGGGCCATCAGTGCTGGGAGCCAGGAGGGAGGCTCAACCCAGCCCCAGTTGAAGAACTGACTAACAAATTCAGATTGCTGAACAAAAACTCAAAACATAGGTAAACTGAGATGAGATACCATAGAATCTGGGAGCAGTCAGCCTGACAGAGAGGGGACAGGGCAAAAAAAAAAAAAAATAGAGAGAGAGAAAGAGAGACTTTTGGATTTGGGGGTGAACATAATACAGAGAAGGGCAGGGCTCCAACAGAATCAGGCACATATGCAAACCTGGGAAGCCAGGGCCCTTCTCTGAAAAGCCAGGTTTTCTGGGTTCTTCTTTCCTCTTCAATTGCTCTCCAACTCCTTATCTTTTTGGATTTCAATAGCCCATCAGAAACCTTATGTCAAACCAGCCCCCTGCAAAGGCAGAATTAAAGTTGTCTCAGAGTAACTATCCAGTATGAAGAGATAAAAAGATTAAACAGCTTTTATTTAAATAGTCTATACAGGACCTTTCTTTTTCTTTTGTCTTTTTTTCCATCTTTTTATCCCTCTCTTTTTTTTAAATAACTGTTCTAAGTAACCCATTACAGAAAGCCACAAAGACTTGCAATTGGCAACTGGACCCAGGCAAGAGCAAAGCTAATATAGCTCTGAGAGACAAAGCAATGACTTTAGTGGGGGAGACAATTTCCTAAAGGGCATAACTCCCCCAAGAAAAGAGGAGGTGTGGTCCAGCTCAATTGGCAGCCCTCCAGGGAATGCAGACACCAGGGCTGTAATTGACAAACCAAATTCAGTCAGCCATGCCCCCAACAGGGTGAGGGTCACCAGAAGAACTAAAGGCTCCACATCTCCTTATACTGGCAGGAGAGCTGCAGGCTTGCAAGTACCACCTGCTGAACAGGATAGGAAAAGCACAGAGTCAAAAGGCTTTGAAGGTGGGTCTCATCCTCAGGGAAAGTCCATATCATCCTCATGAGACCTAGGCTTCTCTTGACTTGGAAAACCTGACTCGGGTTGACTGTATCTGAGGATTCCCTTCCCAAAAGGGCTACATAGAGGCAGGCCAAGAAACAGAAAAACAAGAGGTGAAAACTCCAATCAACTAAATAGAACCTAAGTTAGAGGTCTAGAATATGTTGAACTGAACAAAGGTTAGAACAAAGAGCAACTCTAGGTAAAAGACTGAACATGAGTTCCAGAATAAACTAATCAAGAAAAAAAGATGTTTACACAGTTTAAGATAATGACCAGACTAGGAAACACAAAAATATGGACCAGCCAAAGGAACAAACTAATAGTTCAACTGAGATTCAGAAGTTGAGACAACTAATGCTAAATAAATTCAATGAATTGAGGGAAGAACTAATTAAAGATTTTCAACCAAATCTCCTAAATCAATTCAAAACTCAATTCAATGAACTGAGGGAAGATAAGGCAAAAGAAATGAAGGATATAAGGAAGATACTGGATGACCATAAAGAAGAATTCATAAATTTAAAAAAAAAAAAAGAAAAACAATGGCAGAACTTAAGGGAATGAAAGGCACTATGGAGGAGATGAAAAACAGAATGGAGGGATATAACAGCAGATTTGAACAGGAAGAAGAAAAGATCAGTGAATTGAAAGACAATATCTATGAATTCATACACGCTAAAGAACACATGGTGAAAAGAATGGAAAAATACAAGCAGAGTATTAGGGAGTTGAGTGACAATATGAAGTCCACAAATATACATGTTATGGGCACCCTAGAAGGAGAAGAGAAGGGAAAAGGGCAGAAAGAACAATAGAAGAAATATTCACTGAAAATTTCCAAACTCTTACAAAAGACAGAAAATTACAGATTCAAGAAGTACAGCATACCCCAAACAGAATAGACCCCAATAGACCTATCCAAGACACTTACTGATCAGATTGTCCAATGTCAAAGACAAAGAGAGAATTCTGAAAGCAGCAAGAGAAAAGCAATCCATCACATAGAGGGAAAGATCGATAAGGCTATGTGCAGATTTCTCCATGGAAACCATGGAGGCAAGAAGACAGTGGTATGTTATATTTAACATACTAAAAGAGAAGAACTGCCAACCAAGAATTCTATATTCAGCAAAACTGTCCTTCAAAAATGAAGGAGAGATTAAATTATTTCCAAACAGACACTGAGAGAATTCATGACTATGAGACCAGTACTACAGGAAATACTAAAGGAAGTACTACAGGCTGATAGGAAAAAACAGGAAAAAGAGGTTTGGAGAAGAGTCTAGAAATGAAGATTATCAAGAAGGGTTAAAAGAAAGAGAGGGAAAAATAAGACATGACATAAAATCCAAAAGACAAAATGATAGAAGAAAGTAGTGCCCTTATAGTAATAGCACTAAATGTTAATGTATTAAACTTCCCAATAAAAAGACACAGATTGGCAGAATGGATTAAAAACAAGAACCCATCTATATGCTGTCTACAAGAAACTCACCTTAGACACAAGGACAAAAATAAGCTGAAAGTGAAAGGTTGGAAAAAGATATTTCATGTAAACAGCAACCAGAAAAAAAGTGGGCATATCTATGTTAATACCAGAAAAAGTAGACTTCAAAAGTAAAACAATTAAAAGATACAAAGAAGGACACTATCTATTAATAAAAGGGTCAATTCATCAAGAAAATATAACAATCATAAATATTTATGCACAAAGTCACAGTGCCCCAAAATTCATGAGGCAGTCACTGAGTACAATGAAAGAAGTAGATAATTCCACAATAATAGTTGGAGACTTCAATACACTGCTCTCTTCAAAGAATAGAACATCTAGACAGAAGATCAACAAGGAAACAGAGATGTTGAATTGTATGACAAATGAATTAGACTTGACAGACATTTATAGAATGCTACACCCCACAACAGCAGGATACACATTCTTCTTGAGTACTCATGGAACATTTTCTAGGATAGATCACATGCTGGGCCACAAAGCAAGCCTCAACACATTTAAAAATATTGATATTATACAAAACACTATCTTGGATCATAAGAAAATGAAGTTGGAATGAAATAACAGGCAGAAGATTTTAAAATTCACAAATATATGGAGATTAAACAACACACTTTTAGAAAACCAGTGGGTAAATGAAGAAATTACAAGAGAAATTAGTAAATACCTCAAGGCAAATGACAATGAAAACACAACATATCAAAACTTACAGGATGCAGCAAAGGTGATGCTGAGAGAGAAATTTATTGCCTTAAATGCCTATAGTAAAAAGAGAAGAGAGAGCAAAAACTGAGGAATTAACTGTCCACCTGGAGGAACTAGAGAAAGAACAGCAAATAAACCCCAAAGCAAACAGAAGGAAAGAAATAATAAAGATCAGAGCAGAAATAAATGAAACCAAAGGCAGGAAAACAATAGAGAGAATCAACAAAACCAGAAGCTGGTTCTTTGAAAAAATCAACAAAATTGATGGACCCCTAGCTAGGCTAACAAAAAAAAAAAAAAAAAAAAAAAGCAGATGCAAATAAATGAAATCAGAAACAGGAAAGAAAACATCACTACTGACCCTGCAGAATTAAAGGAGATAATGAGAAGACACAATGAGCAACTATGTGGTAATAAACTGGACAAATTACATGAAATGGACATCTTCCTAGAAAAGCATGAACAACAAATACTGACTTGAGAATAAATAGACAACCTTAATAAACTAATCACAAGCAAAGAGATTGTCAATCACCAAAAAGCTCCCATAAAAGAAAAGCTCAGAACAAGATGACTTCACATGTGAATTCTACAAAGCATTCAAGAAATAATTAGTAACAATACTGCTCAAATTATTAAAAAAAAAAAAAAAACTGAAGAGGAAAGAAAGCTACCTAACTCATTCTATGAAACTAACATCATCCTAATACCAAAATCAGACAAAAAAGCTACACAGAAAGAAAACTAGGGAACAATCTCTTTAATGAATATATATGAAAAAATCCTCAAAACAATACTAGCAAATTGAATCCAGCAGCACCTTGATAGAATTTTACATCACAACAAGGTGGGGTTTATTGTAGATATACAAGGCTGTTTCAACACAAGAAAATCAATTAATATAATACACCACATCAACAAATCAAAGCAGAAGAACCACATGATCATTCGATTAATGCAGAAAATGCATTTGATAAAATTCAATATCCTTTCTTGATGAAAACACTTCCAGGGATAGAAATGAAAGGAAAATTTCTCAATTCGATAAAGGCAGTATATGAAAAACCCACAGCTAAAATCATACTCAATGGGGAAAGACTGAAACCTTAACTTCTAAGATCAGGAACAAGACAGGGATGCCCACTGTCACCTTGTTATTCAAAATTGTGCTGGAAGTTCTAGCTATAGCAATTAGGCAAGAAAAAGAAATAAAAGGTATCCAAACTGGAGAGGAAGAAGTAAAACTTGCACTCTTTGCAGAGACATGATTCTATATGTAGAAAATCCAGAAAAATGTATACAAAGCTAGTAGAACTGATCAATGAATACAGCAAAGTGTTCATTGTAGTGTTATTATACACAAGTAATATGCAATAAGAAGAAGAAATCAAGGAAACAATTACATTTACAATAGCAACCCAAAATTCAAGTGTTTAGGAATAAACTTAATGAAGGCCACAAAAGACCTATACACAGAAAACAACATGAAGCTGCTAAAAGAAATAGAACAGAACCTAAAATAATGGAAGAACATACCATGTTCATGGATTGGAAGACTAAAAATAGTTATGATGTCAATTCTACCTAAACTGATTTATAGAGTCAATGCAATACCAATTTAAATCCTGACAATTTACCTTGCAGAAACAGAAAAACCAAAAACCAAATTTATTTGGAAGGCCAAGGTGCCCAGAATAACCAGAAAATTCTTGAGAAAGAGGAACAAAGTGGGAGGTCTCACACCACCTGACTTTGAAGCATGTTACAAAACTACAGTGCTAAAAACAGCATGGTATTGGCATAAAGATAAATATACTGACCAATGGAATCAAATTTAGTGTTTAGTGTTCAGAGATAGCTCTTGCTTCTATAGACAATTGATCTTTGATAAGACAGTCAAGCCAAAGTAACTGGGACAGAGCAGCCTCTTCAATAAATGGTATTTGGAGAACAGGATTTCCATTTCCAAAAGAGTGAAAGAGGACTCCTATCTCACACCTTACACAAAAATTATCTTGAAATGGATCAAAGACCTATATATTAGTGCTAAAACCACAAGACTCTTAGAAGAAAATGTAGGGCAATATCTTAAAAATCTTGTGATAGGAGGTGGTTTCCTAGACTTACACTCAAAGCACAAGCAACCAAAGAACAAATAGAAAAATGAGATCACCTCAAAATTAAACACCTTTGTACATCAAAGGACTTTGTCAGAAAGGTAAAAGGGAAGCCTATGCCATTGGAGACAATATTTGGAAACCACATATCAGATAAGGTTTACTATCCTAAATATATAAAGGGATCCTACGGCTCAACAACAAAAAGAAAAACAACCCAATTAAAAAATGGGCAAAAGACATGGACAGACACTTTTCTAAAGAGGAAATACAGAAGGCTCAAAAGCATATGAAAAACTGCTCAACTTCACTGGCTATTAGGGAAATGCAAATCAAAACCACAATGAGATATCATCTCACATCTGCCAGAATGGCCGTTATCCAAAAAACAGTAAATTACAATTGCTAAAGAGGATGTGGAGAAAGAGGCACACTTATTCATTGTTGGTGGGAATGTAGAACGGTGCAACCACTCTAGAAGACAGTACGGGGATTCCTCAGGAAGCTAAGTATAGATTTGCCATATGACCCACTCATTCCATTACTATGTATATGCTCAGAGGAACAAATCTCAGTCAAGAGCAGACATTTGTAAATCAATTTTTATTGCAGCATTTTTCATGAAAGCCAAACGATGGAAACAGCCCAAATGTCCATCAACAGATGAGTGGATACAAACTATGGTACATACACATGATGGAATATTACACAGCTCTAAGACAGAACAAACACATGGAACATATAATAACATGGATGAACCTTGAGGACATTATATTGAGTGAAGTTAGCCAGAAACAAAAAGACAAATACTGCATGGCCTCACTAATATGAACTAACATTAATGAGCAGATTTTGAGAGTTAAAAGCTGATAACACAGGCTACCAGCAGATAGAAAGATGGTAGAGATTGGGCATTTGATGCTGAAGGGCTATAGAATGTTCAGCAGGATTGACTTATAGATCCAGAAATAGCATAATACTGTGTGATGGTAGCACAATATTGTAAGAACACTGAACAAAGATGTCCATGAATAAAGCTGAAAGAAATGCGCTAGGTGCATGTATGACACCTGAGGTAAAGACAGAAGATAAAGACTGAGATTGTTTAATTTAGCAAAAAACTAGGATGGCCAACAATTGTGACTAAGTGAACAAATATAAAACTGTTCTTCCATGTGGGAGAACAAATGAATGTCAACCATGCATAGTTTGAAAAGGAGATGGTATTTGAGAAAAAATATAATCAAAGCAAACTGGAGTCTATGGTCAAGAGTAACACTGTAATACACTTCCATTAAATTTAACAAAGGCAATATACCAAAGCTAAATGTGTGTGAGAGGGGGATATAATGGAGGGGTATGTAATTCTTGGTAGTGGTGTTGTTGTCTGATGCTACTATTGTATTGTATGATACTTTATTTTTTATTTTTTTTAAATTATTCATTACATTTTTTGTTTCATCATAATCAATATGTTCAAGTGCTGACTGTGGTGATGAATGCACAACTCTATGATGATACCATGAACAACTGATTGTACACTGTGGATAATTATTTGGTTTGTGATTATAACTCTATAAAATTGGAAGGAAAATATAAATGGGTTAAAAGTGCTGCAGAAAAAAAGGAGAGAGGGATGTACATATTTACTGTTGGTTAGGAGGCAGAATGTTGCAGCCTTTCTGGAGGACAGTGTGGTGGTTCCACAAGAAGCTAAGTACGTGGGTGCCATAAGGTCCTACAACCTCATTAGGGGGCATATACTTGGAAGATCCAAGAGCAGGGACATGAATGGACATTTGCATACTGGTGATTACAGAGGCAATATGCATGGTTTGCAATGGGTAGAGGTGGCCAAAGGGTACATTGAGGAACAGAATGGCGAACTGTGGTGTATGCATGCAATGGAATATTGTGCCACTGTGAGAAGGAAAGATGCTGTGAGACACTCAATGAAGTGAATGGATCCTGTAGACAGCATTTTGAGTGAAGTACACCAGAGTCAAAGGCAAACACTATAATGCCTCACCAATATGAACTAACTACAAAGTGTAAACTCAGAATTGAATCTTAGAGCACAGCTTATCAGGGGAATGCCTCTTGTAATGGTCCCTATATTGTAAACAGTTAGAGCAGTCACATCTATTCCTGAATTGTAATGGCTATCTCCAGACTCTGAGATTCTGATCCCTTTGTTTATAACCTGATTGATCCCTGGAACTTCAGGTGTCTTTGTGACCCATGAAACTCAGCTAGAGCTCAGCAGATATGAATGTTAAATTAGCTCATACAGCAAGTGTTTAAAAAGCTGAAAAGGAGTCCAGAATTCAATTAAAGTTATAAATGGGGCAGATCTCATTAGGTCTAGGGCAAATCTGACTGTGTTTTAAAACTTCAACTTCCATGTGAGACCAAGGGAAGAGATGCTTATTTGGAGCAGCATCTATATTTCCTAAACAATTTAAATCATATAGTTTGTTCAAATACCATAATTACCTGGAACTTTTAATAGAAAATGATACCGGTTAGGTTTATATAGATTAGTGTGAAATAGCAACACATCCCAAAGTAATTTGGGCAGAGGATAAAAATATATATGCAGGGGCCCCCTGAGAAGCTAGGGGAAAATGCAGAAGTGTTGGACTTCCTCACCTGGATTGTTGCAGATGTTCTCACAAACATTGAGGGCTGACAGCTTGGTATGTCAAGCTCTCTATGTTATGATTTGTCTTTATGAAGCTCGTTACTGCAAAGAAGAGGCTAAATCTGCTTATAATTGTGCCTAAGAATCTCCCCCCGAGTACCTCTTTGTTGCTGAGATGCGGCCCTCTCTCTCTAGTTAACTCAACTTGGCAGGTGAAATCACTGCCCTCCCCACTGTGTGGGATCTGACTCCCAGGGATGTAAATCTCCCTGGCAAGGCAGGATATAACTCCCAAGGATGAATCTGGACCCAACATTGTGGGATTGAGAACATCTTCTTGAGCAAAAGGAGGATGCAAAATGAAACAAAATAAAGTTTTAGTGGCTGAGAGATTCCAAATGGAGTTGATCCAAATGGAGTTGAGAAGCCACTCTGGTGGGCACTGTTATACACTATATAGATTACTCTTTTTAGGTTTTAATGTATTGGAATAGCTAGAAGTATATAACAAACTATCAAACTGCAACCCAGTAATACTGACTCTTGATAACAATTGTATAACAATGTAGCTTACAAGGGGTGACAGTGTGATTGTGAAAGCCTTGTGGAACATACTTGCTTTACCCAGTATATGAATGGATAAGTACAAAATTGGGGACAAAAACTAAATGAAAAATAGGATGGCTGGGGGGATGATTTGGGTGTTGTTTTTTACTATTATTTTTATGCTTATTTTTACTTTTTCTGGTATATGGAAAATGTTCAAAAAATCGATTGGGGTGATGAATGTACACTGTATGATGGTACTGTGAACAGTTGATTGTACAACATGATAATTGTATGGTATGTGAATATATCTCAATAAAACTGAATTTAAAAAAACAAAAAAACTAACTGAATGTTCACCATCACATGTTTCTAAGCACCTCAGAGTTTACATGATCTTTAGTTTGTGCAACAACTGCACAAGTAAACTGATTAGTATAATTTCCACCCACTGTTTATATCCTTATATAATAATCCTTGAAAGTATCACATGTCTGAGGAAGGTAATTCACAGTTTAGTATTTTGATATTATGTATATATCTCAAACAAATATATTTTTTCTTGCCAGGTGTTCAACTGGTATTGAAACAAACAGGAACTTGCTGTGGTTGATACATCTGAAAGCAACCCTTTTGTGTCTCATTCTTGTATAATCTCTCCCCTTGAGAGTGGGTGAAGCATGAGACTTTCTTCTTCTTTTTTTTTTTTTTTGAGTTGAATCCTTTTTGTATTAATTTTATTTATCAAAAAATAAAAATAAAAAAATAAACCATTTCCATATAAAATAAAACAAAGGAACAGGAAAAACTAATATCCTGAAATAACTTCTTTGCTTCCAATATGATCCTACCATACCACACAAAAATTAACAAATCATGGTCATTCCTGAATATTCCCATATCATTAAGATTACCCTCAAAATCTTATCTGTTCTTATTAGATTATTGTTTCCCCTTCACTAACTACTTTCTATCTCTAGGTCCCTTATATTCTACAATGAAAGTTCACATTAGTGGTAACATCAATGTTTCTCCTTTTGTGCCTGACATTTCACAAATGAGGTCATGAAGCATATGACAACCTAAATGAAACTTGAGGACACAAAGTTGAGTGAAATAAGTCAGAGACTCACTTCTAACCAATAAAAAATTATTACAGATGTTGATACATGGGAGTGGGGTGCTGCTGTAACAAATATCTAAAACATAGGAGTGACTTTGAAACCATGCTGTGGGCTGAGACTTAGAACAAGTTTGAGCATCATGACACAGAAAGCTTAAATTGCCATAAAGAGACTTAGTAGAAATCTAGATGTTAAAGCAGTGCCAATGAGCTTTCAGAGTGAGGAACATGCAATTTCTACACTAGCAAAAAATTTAAAATTCTTGTTTGCGCATATATTGAAGGCAGAATTTAAGTGATGTATTTGTTTATATAGCTAAGAAGATTACCAAAGGAAAAGATTGAAGGTAGGATTTGATTTCTTCTTGTTTCCTATAGTACAATGAGAGAGGTAAGAATAAATTTAGGGGAAAAAAACTGTTAAACATAAAGGAAGTAGGAACGAATGCTTTTGAAAATTCTCAAACTTTCCAACCTGCAAAAGATGGTTGAATTATGATATTCATTGTCACGAAAGTATGCTCTAGAGAAAAGACTGAGATTCTGATAAAGTGACTGTACAACCTTTTGCTAAAACCTCAGAAAAATCAAAAGGTCAGAGTATTTAGTAACACAAATGGCTCTTTCAAGAGATTAAGGTTGTGACTCTCAGATCTCAATCAAACCAGTGTGTCTCTAGGAACCTTAATGGTATTGTCCCTCAGCAATTTTAGCAGGATGCCAAGGTAAAGAATAAAATATCTTGGAAAGATTTGTGACCACGGCTTTCATCTAATTGAGTGCATGCCAGTGAAATCCATGGAAAGCCCACGTTTTGTGAGTTTTTTTTGTTTTGTTTTTTTTTTTTTCCCTACAGAAACACAGCCAGCTTGGACTTAAAGGCACAGAAGCATACAAGGAAACTGTCAGACCTCCAAAATTATAATGGCAGAAAGACAGCTGATAAACTATTAAACTACAAAAATGATGACTTTCATATAAAAAGAATTCCTCAATGGGTGAAGATGAGAATTCTGAGAGCTATGGACAATTTTTCCCTGGGATTGAAACCTAATCAAAGAATTCCAGCTGAGTGAACCCCACTGTATTTCAAAATTTCTGCAGACCACAATCTTCTTTATATTCCATTTTCTCACTTTTTGAACTGGAGTGTTGATCAGTTGTTATCTCATACCTGTTGCACCATTGTATATTGAGTGTTTTGGGGGCAAATGATTTGCCTGTTTAATTTCACAGGTCCACAGATTGAGAGGAATTTCGCCCCAGAATCTGCACTTAATGAATTGCAACCAGAAGTCTCACATATACCTGGAGCAAATTTAGAAGAAATTTTGGACTTTTAGTTGATCCTCTAATAGGATGAGACTTTATGATCTTTGGGATGGGGTAACGTATTTTGCACTTTGTTATAAAACAGTGAGACCAGAGGTGGAATGTAATCTGAGGTGACTTCCAATTAGTTACATCCTTGTATAATCTTTTCTCCTGAGTTCAAGCAGAATTTATGACTTGGTACTAACAAATAGAAAATGAATACAATGATGTTTCTTCATACCTTCATAATACACTGAAATTATTCTACTATGCAAAATCTGCTGTCTGGCTGTGCAGGTTTATTGTGAATGGAAGGGTAACATTCCAATCTGATAAATAACGTGAATTATTCAGTGAAGACAAAGAATACATTCTATTCAGGAAACTAAATTATTTAAGACTAGCTGGAACATAGATTTCATGGGGTGAAGAGAGGAGTGGATGAGGTAAGCGGATATGTAAGAGTCACCATTGATATTAATTTTCATTCATGTTGAAAATTTGACTTTATAATGAGGGTAGTAGAAGACTTGTAAGTCTGGATGTAAATAATTAATTTTTTTCCTATGACTGTGCCATCCAACCTGTTAGCCACTAGCAATTTATGCTATGTAATTGAAATTGATTAAAATAAAATAAAATAAAATATAAAAAATGTAACACTAGCTACTTTTCAAGCCCTCAGTAGCCTTATGTAGCTAGTGGTTACTATATAGGATAGTGTAGCTATAGAATATTTCCATCATCTCAGACATTCTATTGGAGAGCACTACTCTAAAAAGATAACTCTAGTTATTAGGTTGAGTATGGCTTGGAGAGAGAAGGAAAGAGCCAGTGAAAGGAATATAGGAAATTGTTAATCCAGTTAAGAGACTATGGTAACGAGTAATGATGGAAAGAAGAAATATTAGCAGTGACCAAATGGGGATTTATATATTGAAAATGGAGGAGAAAGAGTAAAAACGATGTCCAAATTCTGACAAATATATCTAATACAAAGTGAGAATTGCCTGTACATTAAGCTTAATTGATATTTAAATGCTGATATGAAAAGTAATACTTAACTCTGTCTAGAAACACTGCTGCCTTTGCACCAAAATTCTTCACTGTGCTCATTATGTTACTTTCTAGCCATTGAAACCTTCAGAAATTGATGTCTTTGAGTCTCCAGTGCCAACTAATTTTTTTTCTCATTAGGAAGTGTCCATAAGTGTTTGTGGAATGAATGGATAAACAAATTAAGTGTATGACTGATGAATACAATTTCAATAATGAAAGCCCCAAAATGATTTTAGTGATGAGGCTTTTGTAGCTACCACTTGTAAAGAATGGTAAAATGTTTTCCAGAGGTCAAAAATACATCTGCTGAAAGTATATTAATAGATATCAGAGGATGATATAAAATTCTGTACAAAACTGTCATGATAAAAATATAGATTATTTAGGGTTTTTTTTTTTTTCCCCCAACAAGAAAAACCTATGCAAACTAGAAAAGGTGAATATGTATTTTTATAAGGTTTTAAAGGTGTCTGAAGCTCTGTGCAGGTATATGGTTGAGTCTAGAGATGGATTGGAATCAGAGTTTAGACTTGAGGATTGAAAAATCTTTATTAACATGCTGCTGCTTTTTTTTGCCAGCTTCTGCTTCTTTTTGTCTATTTTATCTGTTTTCCAGGACACAAAACTAATATATACTGCCATGAATAGCTCTAGAGTTTAAATCTTTACCATCCAAGACAGCAGGCAGGACAATATCTCCAAAAATCAGGGAAGTGATGTGATTGACACAGGTTGAGGCAAGAGACAACTATTAGGAAAAACTATACAAGTGTCACTATTTCCCAATCGTATTTAAACTTGGGGAAATAATTTATACTAAAATATTCTACTTAATGGTTTACTCTTATCTTTCTCTATCTCCTATCTCTTTCATGTCTTTACTTTTCTCCCCTATCATTCCCAATTTCCAGTCCTGGTTTCCATTTTATGAGCTAATAGGGAATCATTGTCAATTTAATTAATAGAGCTGAGTAATACAATTGCATTATAAGCATAATGTGATAAAATCATATGGAAAATTAATTTTTATATAATTCTTTTAGAAATTAGTATTTGAGATGGGATAGACCTTTTATTATTCTTTGTGAATTTTTACACAAATATTCTTTTTATAAGAAAAAATTTAATGTTTTCATTTTTTATTTATCCTTAGATCTTAGTGTATAAAATTTTAATCCGTAGTTTTTCAACAGATTCCAAATTCATCCTATTACTTTGTGAATTTATATTTGAGAAGTGATCAATTATATAACTAATTTGTCCCATTATATTCCACTTAAGTAAAGTCTACTACTTTGTTGATTGAACTAAAGTAGAGAAAATACTGAGTCCATGACTTTTTTCCATACTATATTTTTATTTTTCTTGGTACTCTACCTAAGAGTGAAGAAATAGAATCTTGCTAAATTAGGATTATATGCAATAATACCCAAATTTATACATTGTATACTCAAGTTTAGACTATGGCTTTCTTTTATTATTATTTATGCATATAAACACTATGAATTAAAACACTAAGCACCAACAAGAAGAGAGAAGCCTATTTGAATTTGCTTTGAGGTACTGTTATCATAGACAGCCTGTTATAATCTGATTTTAAGAGGGGAAAGAACTGGAAAGATCCTCTAGGCAATATGGGTATTAATTTTATTAAGTGAATAGAGGAGAAACATATTTTAGCATTATTTTTTGAGAAAAACCAGTATCTGAAGAATATGAAAGGGCCAATGCATTTTATAGAATTGTTATTTAATGCCTGAAGAAATATGGAAGTTTGAAATTTGGATATTTTATTTAAATGAAAGAATGGGAAGGAAAATACAACTTTGTTATAATCAACATTTTTAAGGCTTGATTATGCCTCAAAGATTTTTCATTTGTCTTTCTGCAAATGCATCTGTAAGAGACCCTTCCCTTCCTTTCTTCCTTCCTTCCTTCCTTCTTTACTTTTCTTTCTTTCTTTCTTTCTTTATTCCTTCCTTCCTTCCTTCCTTCCTTCCTTCCTTCCTTCCTTTCTTCCTTCCCTTCCTTCCTTCCTTCCTTCCTTCCTTCCTTCCTTTCTTCCTTGCTTTCTTGTGATCTTTTTCTTTCTGGGTGATATTCTGCCCTCTGAAATATGCTTACTCCAAAATCACATATTCCCTGATTTCAAACATTTCAAATATTATAATGAGTTCAAAGAGGCATGTTGTACCCACTTTTTCAAAGAATTCTTATTACAGTCATCGTTAATATCTTAGAAATGTAAATTCATTAAAATATTATTCAATTCTCATATAATTGTTGAAATGTAGTGCTAATATTGAACCATGAGTGAACTTGAAGATGTAAAATAATCCTGAAATATCATTTTAAATCCATTTCAATGGATTTCAGATTATCTGTGGATGATTTTTAAAATCCTGAGTGAAGAAATACATTGCTTTTCTTGGACAAACACAATTTGAAAATTTTTAAATCCAAAGTTTAAAATCCAAAATGTCTTCCTAGTGGAAGTAATAGATAAACTAATACCCATAAAAAGAAGAATAAATGCAAGTTTAAAGCACATTATTCAAGGTCTTTTGGGCAAAAGATATGTCAAAATTTGGATTTTTAAAACATTTTTTATTTTAGAAAGATAATATGACCCATATCACATTTCTCCCTGGCTAAGCATATTTATTGTATTATTTGTTTTGCTGCTAATATCTAAGGTAATCAGTTCCTCCAACCAGCTATGCATCAACATTCTTGTCTTTTATTGGTGTCTCAATAACCCATTTGCTTCAATCAGGCTTCTGCAACATCCGTCTCAGATCCCAGACCATTTTCACTGGTGGTGGGATCACCAGTAAAACTAGCTTTTATTCTAGTGTTTTCTTGGTCTTCTCTGTTTTCATGGTGTTTTTTTTTTTTTAATCTTATTAATAATGCCTAAGTCTGTGCTACAATATAAAGAAAAACTCATAATACAAGCATTCTTGATAGAGTTATCACCCTATAGTGCCTCTCTTATTTTGAATACATTTGGCACTTAATTGTACATTTTTATTTCCTTTGGGATATATGCTTTCATTGCTATCCTTATCATATCTCAAAAAGTTTGTGATTGTGTCAAATTGACAAACTGTTTATATAATTTGTATGAAGATACGAAGAATCAGGGATAGTCAAGACAATCTTAGAGAACAGTCTATAGGGATTAAACTACCTGGTACTGATATGTACAACAAAGCTTCACCAACTAAGAAAAGTTGGCATTGGCATAATGATAGATACATAGACAAATGGGAGAGACTAAAGAATTTAGAAACCACTTTACACAATAATCCATTTCTGGATATATGATGTCTGTGATATTGTCATGCAATGGGAAAAAATATCATTTCAATCAATTGCAATGGTTTAATAGAATATTCTTATGGAAAGGCAATTAATCTTGAGCTCTAACTCATAGCATTCAAAAAATCAATTTTAGATAGATTTTGATTTAAAAATGAAAACTAAACCAACAAAATTTTTAGAATAAAATATGGGAAAATATCTTTAGAATGCTGACATCAGCAAATATTTCAATAGACTTTTAAGATGCTAACCATAAAGACAAAATTGATAAATAAGACTATCTTTAAATTATGGAATTTTCTGTTCATCAGATGACACCATAAATAAGGTGAAAAAAACAATCTATAGAGTGGGAGAAAATATTTGTAATACATATTTTCAACATCTACTAATATATAATCAAGTTAAAGTCAGAAAACCCAACAAGTGAAAAAATTCTATAAGTGGTTCACAAGAGACTGACTAAATGGTTCATAAACAGATGAAAATGTGTTCAATTCTGTTAGTAATAAGAAAAATTCAAGTTAAATGCCCATGCAAAACAACTGAACATCCACCAGAATCATTAAAATAAAAGAAAAATAAATATTTAAAAAGAAAGGCAATACAGATTTTGGCTAGGATATGACCCTCTGGAATCTGCACTCCTTATTTGTGGAAGTGTAAATTGGTGCAACTACTTTGGAAAACAAAATTGCCATGCCTGCTAAAACTGCATATATCTGTAACTATGACATTTACACAAAAGAAACATGTGCATATATTCACCAAAAATATAAACATGAATGTTTATAGCTTCACAATATTCATACTAACCCAAAACTTGAAACAACACACCAATTGTAGAAATGGACCAATATATACAGAGGTGATTTCATGGAAAGAAGTACTATATAGTAATGACAATGAACAGAGTTTTCTATGCCTAACAATATTGATGAATCTCCCAAAATAACAATGAGCAAAACAAACTAGAAGCAAAATAAATTAAAAGCAAAACAGAAATGAGATAGAATCACAGAATTGTATATTTTGAATATTTTTATTCTTTATTTAACTTGAGAGTTACAGGGCCCAACTGTTCTATGTCAGGTCTGTCTGTCTAATATGTGGAGAGGTAGCAATGAACTGCACTTGCATTCATGTTCAACCAGGTACCACAGATTATTTGTTGGATCATCTTTTCACACAATTCATGTTGCAAGTGAAATGGCTATTTCTGACATTTATTTTATTTCATTCTTATACACTGAAGAATAATCTATTCTTACTTTTGTTCACTGAAACCAAACACTGACTTACTTAAGTGCCAATGGAATTGCTTAAAATACTCCTTCAAAATGTTTTTATAACTCAACTGTTATGACATAAATATTCATGACAATGATACCATGATACCATTAATTTTGAATTTCAGCAACATGGAACATTTCCTTGATAGGGAAAATTCACTGGCTTCTAGTTCTTCATTGTAACAATATCTTTGCAGTGATTACAGATTTTTTTTTAATAATACAATTTTATCAAGAAATATTCACCTACCATACAGTCATACAAAGCATACAATCAATTGTTCACAGTACCACCATATAGTTGTGTGTCCATCACCAAAATTAATTTTTGAATATTTTCATTACCACACACACAAAAGTAATAAGAATAAAAATTAAAGTGAAAAAGAACAATTAAAGTAAAAAAGATCACTGGGTGCTTTTTTTTTTTGTCCCTGTTTTTCTACTCATCCATCCATACACTGGACAAAGAGGAGTGTGGTCCATATGGCTTTCTCAGTCACATTGTCACCCCTCATAAGCTACATTGTTATACAATCATCTTCAAAATTCAAGGGTTCTGGGTTGTAGTTTGATAGTTTCAGGTATTTACTGCTAGCTATTCCAATTCATTAGAACCTAAAAAAGGTTGTCTATATTGTGCATAAGGGAGCCCACCAGAGTGACCTCTTGGCTCCTTTTGGAATCTCTCAGCCACTGAAACTTATTTCATTTCATTTCACATCTCCCTTTTGGTCAAGAAGATGTTCTCCATCCCATGATTAAAGCTTTCATGATTTTGTTGTTCTTAATACTTGTCAGAATTTCTTAGTGAACTGAATTTCAAGAAGGGAATTTTTTTTTTTATTATTTAAAGTAAGAAATTTAATTTCCCCCATTTTTGCAAGAGAGAGAGAGAGTAAAAGATATTGAATTGTGAAAGTTTATAAATGGTGAAAATTATTGTGGTGTATTCTAACATTTTCAATATTTGTATGAACATTATTTATTTATCACATTATTTTCATGTATTAGTTAATATTTTTTATGGCAAGATATGTGTTTTTATTTATTTGTCTTTTGTACAATGTTAAGTGTCTGATAAGCATTTTTGGAAGTTACAGTTTTATTTAGAATTCAATTTTTGTTTACACATTTGGTAAATAGCTCTTTATAACTATTGTACATCATATAATTGCCATGTCTCCCATGGAGGACTTTTTGTGAAATTACCTACTAGAAAGACATCACAAATTTTGGGGTATTGTATGTCATTTCCATAATGATAAAATATGGATATAACTAATTAGAATTATCTATATCAAATGAATCTAAAACTAGAACTAAAATCCTCTTAAGAAAGGAGGTTTACTTCTGGAATGGTAGTTGAGGAGATCTCAGGACTTGTTCCTCAATGAAGTAATTAAGACTGATGTAAAATATTTTTAAAAATAATTTAAAGTATCTAGCAAGTATCTTATTAGGAAACTCCAACAGAAGAAACATTTATTCAAGAAAATACATGCTAGTGCACTAAGAACAGCAAAAGTCTCTGTCATTTGATCCATGATCCACTCCCTTGCCCAGCACCCCTGGCTCAGGGTGGTAGAAGCTCCACTCCAGTTAAGTGTGGCTAAGAAAACAGGGATCCTTCTCCCCCAGCTCTTAGTTAAGGATACGATAACTCCCCAAGAGTAGCAGTCCACTAGCATATCTCATCACCTGAGCTACAGATTGCAAAGGCTAAAGTCAAGACAAGTGAAGCTGTGATATCAGGATTTCCCTTCAAAATCTACACATTCTTGATGCAGAGGGGCAGCAGGTTTAAAATACTGGGGCTATGATTATCCTTGCTCCAGCTTGCTCATGGGGTAGAGTTTCCATAGCAGAAGGGGTAAGCTAAGATCAGACATTACCATACTTTCCCACTGCTCTGCTTGTAAAGCAGGGTGTCACTCTAAGAGAAAAGGGCAGCTATTACTGCTGCCAGCTCAAAGACCTTGGCCCAGTTGTTTTGGGCAAAATGAGAGGCAGGTCATTAGAGAGATTCCAAAGCTCTGCCTCCCAAAATTGACATTATTTATAATACAGTATGGTCAAGTCCAAGGGTGCTTTAAAAACAATAAAGATTTTCATGGTAAGCTATTAAGTGCAGGCTGGTAACTCCAGGAGAGGAACAAGCCAAACAGGGAGACCAGCCAGTGTACTAGAGAAAACCAGAGAAAGAGACAGATAAGAAAAGTCTTCCTGGGGTCAGAACAAATCTCAAATATTGATTCAAAAACTACCTTTGCAAAGGGACATGGATTTCATTGGATCATAATGTGAAACAATATGTGCCTCTGCACATTGTCAAAAATAGAGCAACCAGCCAGGAGTTAGTGGTCTAATTTCAAGGTGTGATAACCACAGAGGCAGAAAGCATAATGGAGGGAAAGAGAGTTCTGTTATAACTGATGTCATCCCAGGGTGACTGTGCACATACCCAAAGCTGGGCTTTTTGAGAAGCAAATCAGAGCCTTTACAAGGTTGGGGAAATAGACTCCACAGATTAATCTAGCCAATTCACTATACACATAAACAAGGAAGCAACAGCAATAACAAACAAATGGAGAATGTTGGAGGAGTGGGGTTGGATCAGTATTCAGATTTGCTATAATACATTATTTAAAATGTCCAGATTTCAAAACAAAAAATTGAGACATGCAAAGAAACAGGAAAGTATGCCACACACATAGGGAAAAGCAGGCAATGGAAACTGTGAGAAGGCCCAGATATTAAACTTAACAAGAAAAGACTCAAAGCAATCATTATATATCAAAGAATTAAAGGAAACTGTGCTTTAAAAAGTAATGAAAATATTATGATGTTGTCTTATTAAGTAGAAAATACAAATACAGAGATTAAAATCACAAAAAGGAACAAACTATTTATTCTGTTGTTAAAAAGTTCAATAACTGAAATGAAAAATTTACTAGAGAAGAGTAACCGATTTTAACTTGCAGAATAAAACAAAGGAAATATGTAAATAAAATAAAATCTCAGAAAAATCATTAGAGAAAATCAAAAACTCCACCATGTTAAAAAAGAAACACAACAAACTAGATACAGAGGAAATTTCCTTAACCTAACAAAGGGCATCCAAAAAAATCCACAGAAACATCATACTTAATAGTAAGAGACTGAATATATTTTCCCTAATATCAGGAGCAAGACAAGGACGTCTTGCCACTTCTACTCACAATAGAGGTTCTAGTCACAGAAATTAAGTGTAGATGTTCTAGCCATTGAAAGCAGACAGGAAAATAACTTAAAAGAAACCAATCCAAGATTAGAAAGGAAAAATTGAAACTATATCTCTTTGCAGATAAAATGATCTTCTACATGGAAAATACTAAGGAAATCACACACACACAAATGTGAGAACTAATACATAAGTTAGGTTGTGAATGCCAGAGTAGTATACAAAAATCAATTATATTTCTATTCACTAGCAATGAACAATCCAGAAATGAAATTAAGAAGCAATTCCATTTGCAATAGCATCTAAAAAAATAAATTACTTTTGGATAAATTTATAGACAAAAATTACAAAACATCATTGAAATAAGTTAAAGAAGGTTAAATAAATGGAAACACATTCTATGTTCATGGATTACAAGGCTTAATATTGTCAAGGTGATGAGAATCTTCAAATTGTTCTACAGATTCAACACAATTTCTTTCAAAATTTCAATCTCCATTTAATAGAAATTGACAAGCTGATCCTAATATTCATATGGAAATGTAAGGGAGTAGGAGAGCTAAAACAATCATAGAAATGAAGAAAAAATTTGGAGGAATCACACTTTTTTTTAATTTCAAAACTTACCACAAAGCCACAGTAAGGGGTACTGAATCATACTGGCATCAGTGGAGTAGAATCAAGAGCACAATAATTAACCTTTAGAATCAATTGGCTTTCTACAAAGGTCTTGAGACAATTCAATAGGGAAAGAACGGTGTTTTTAATATATTGTACCATTATAATTGGATGTCCACTTACAAATTAATGAAGTTTGACTCATTTCTTACTCAACATGCAAAAATTAACTCAAATGGATTAAACAGCTAAATGAAAGAGTTAAGGCTAAGAAACTCTTAGAAAACAATATAGGAATAAATGTTCATGAACTTGAGTTAGGAAAGCTTCTTAGATAGGGCACCAAAAGTGCAAACAACAAAAGGAAAAGAGGGAAAATGGATTCCATATAAATTAAAAGAAAATGTTTTTCATTGAATGCCATCAAGAAAGTGAAAGGAAAATCCACAGAATAGGAGGAAATCTTTTAAATTATTTACCTAAGGAGGGACTTTAATCTATAAAATGCAATGTACTCAATAATAAAAAGACAACACAATTTAAAAAGATGTAAAGAATGTATCTAATAGACATTTCTACAAAGACATACCAGTGGCCAACAAGCACATTAAAACAGTGCTCAACATCATTAGCCATCAGGCAAATGCAAATCAAAACAAGGATTCCCTTTCACATCTACAGAATGCTGTAATAAAAAAGACAGAAAATAACACATGTTGGTGAGGATGTGGAGAAATTGGAACTTTCATACACTGGAGCTATGAATGGTTCAGCCACTTTGAAAATGGTCTGGCAGTTCCTCAAAAGGTTAAACATAGTAATCCTATGATCTAGGAATTGCATTCTTAAATATACAACCAGTAGAAATGAAATCTTATGCCCACACAAAAACTTTTACCTGGATGTTCATGGCAACTCCATTCATAGTAGCCAAAAATTAGGAACAGTCCAAATGTCCATCAACTGATGAATGAATTAATAAACTGTGATACATTTTTGTATGTGTGTATATAAAAAGAAAGGCAGTATAAATGAATCAAAGTACTGATACATGCTATTATTCTTGATAAATATGTTGGTAACAATAAATATTTCTTCTTCACAGAAATCATAGCTCAATCAAAGCTTCTGTCTATTAAGAAAATACAGAGTGATTAAAAAGTTGAATTATCTGCCATTATTTGTTTAGTCTACATGTATGCACATACTTTCCACCCCTCTGGTTCTATGTTTTTCTTACAGCTCAAGCAAATCATTTTGTTTTTTGGACACTTACACACAGTGTGTGGTCAGAGAATATTTATCTTGTTTTTAATGAGTCATTTATCAACTTAATGATAAAATTGCTAAACTACTTAATGTTTTACTTTCTGATTTCTGATCTTGAAATACCGTTTTCCATGAATGAAATGAAGGCCTCTTGGAGAGATGTCTGACCCCAAGTCTGGGGCAAGAAATGTAAAAGATGAATCTCTTACATCTTAATATAACAAATATTAAGGCATTTATCAATGACAAGGCAGTGTATACTCATGCCACCTTGAAGAAGATATCTCCCGGAAAAAAGATAATATGAGCTTCAATAAGGATAAGAGTGGTGGTGGATTTAAATCCATCACATATATTTAAAGCCATGATTTTTAGTTATTAGTAAAAACGTATCTAGTCTCCTTCTGAAGAAGTCAGAAAACCAAGGCATCTTTAAAAGTGAGGAAAATAATGAGAAGAAATCAAGCATTTTTTCTATTTCTCTATATGAACTTTACCACATGGAAATCAAATATTGCTTCCTCATAAAATTATTTTATCTAATAAATCAAAACTAGCTGACTTCAAATATTACTATTCTTCTACCCTTAGAGACTACTGGGTCTATGAGTCATTGAGTATTAACAGATCTAAAATTAAAAAAAAATGAGCATAAAACCAACACATGTTGAAAATCTTATTCATTGCTGGTGGGACTGTATAATGGCACAGCCACTCTGGAAGACAGTTTGGCAGTTCCTCAGAAAACTAGATAATAATTTACCCTACAATCCAACAATTTCACTTCTCAGTATATACCCAGAAGATCTGAAAGCAGTGACATGAACAGATATTTGCACACTGATGTTCACAGTGGCATTCTCCACAATTGCCAAAAGGTGAAAACAACCAAATATCCTTCAACAGATGAGTGGATAAACAAAATTTGGTATATACACATGACAGAATACTATGTAGCAGAAAGAATGAATGTGGTCATGAAACATATGACAACATGTATGAGCCTTGAAGACAACGCTGAGTGAAATAAGCAAGACACAAAAGGAGAGATGTTGTATGTTACCACTAATGTGAACTCCATGAAAAATGTAAAATAAGTGTCTTATAGTGTAGAATATAGGGGACCTAGAGATAGACAGAAGCTGAAGGGATAATGATAATCTAATATGTACAGATATAATGAGGATGAACTTAAGGGTATGGGAATGGTCAAGTGTGACTAAGGTTCACTAATGGGATTATAAGTATCAGTGAGGCATTGAAGGTGAACATGTTCATAAACGGTTGTTTAAAGGCATGTAACCCACAGAGTAGCACCACAAGCCTAAACGAGTGTTAGCATGATATACTTATAACTTGACACTGGTGCAAAGGGTTAACAACAGAGTGGTATGGAAAAACTACCCATGACATAAGTAAAGACTATATTTAATAGGAATATCTTACCAACTCTATTTAGGGCTGTAAATGGGAGGCTGAACCTTTCTATAATTATGTCTAAGAGGCACCTCCAGGGAACCTCTTTTGTTACTCAGATGTGGCCTTTCTCGCTCTAAGCCCAACTTGGTGAATAAATTCATTAACAACCCAACAAAACCTCATGAAGGACATGACTCCCAGGGGGATGAATCTCCCTGGTGACATGGGGCATGACTCCCAGGAGTGAGATTGGCCCTGTCAGTGAGGGATTGCAAATGCTTACTTGACCAAAAGGGGAAAAAAGGAAAGGTAACAAGCTGAGGTCATGGTGGCTGAGAGATCACAAATAGACTTGAGAGGCTATCTTGGAGGTTTCTCTTACACAAGCTCGAGCTAGACACCACAAATGGCCACAGTATGCCATGCCCTTACCAAAAGTAGTCCCCAAATCCCTAGGTCCCTATCTGAGAGTCTATAAAAGATTCACTCACTAAGTTTTATCTTTCAGAAACTTATATCCAACAGTGTTCCTATGCCAGACAAATTCTAAAACCCAGAGACAACAGCCTCTTTAAGATGCAGCCTCCTTCCCCATACTGTCAACACCCCCTTTCAATATAAACAAGTTAGGATACTCACTGCATAGACATAGACACATTGAAAAAACAAACAAACAAACATATGTCTCCTGGTGAAGAAATAGTACCACCTGTAATATTAATAAAAGCATCACTTCTAACCCTCTGGATCCAGTTGTCCATTTGCAAGTAATAGAGAAGATACAGCAACATGCCAAATTGCTTAATGAGTAGGCAATCAAAAAATTGAGTCAGTGAGAGACTCAACTCATCAGAAAACTGATGTTCTTCAAGGAAGAAGTAATTTATAGAGACCTGTAAATTGAAACAAACAGAAAAGTTGTGTCAAGTTTTAAAAACATGGAAGATCAAACCGTAGTGAGAAGGGACATACATTTTGGTGATAAGCCCATACAGAAAATACAATGAAACAAAGAAAATGATTACAGTAAATTCAGGATAATGGTTGCTTTTAGAGGGACGAAGGAGAAAGTGATTCGGCTAGACATGTGAAGTTCTCTGGGATGGGATAGCACAGTTTGCTGGGCAAATCACAGACACACTTAGTGACCATTTCTGAGCTGTCATCTTCCCCCTCTCCTTTTATATTGTGTGCAGATGTTTCCACCTGAAGCCCAGAGGAGAAGTTAAGTCTAATGAAAAGGCCTGGCCAAACCTTTAACCCAAAACCAAAACAGGTAACAGCCCCAAATGCTTAACAGAGTGGGAATTTTCAGTGGCAGGGACCCTCCTCCTAAGGTGCATAAATACTCAATACAAATACAAAACATGATCTCTCCTCTCCTATGTGACCTGGGGCCTGCAGAGCTGCCATCTACTGAGTCTGATCCTCCCTGGGAGACCATCCTGGATGTGATCTTTTCCCCTGCTCTTTTAGACCCTTTGTGCTGTGTAAGTAATAAACTGGTTATTTGCTGAAAGTTTCTGTTGTGCTCAAGTCTGTGATCCCACAGTGCACCATATAGCAACTTACTCCACGCAATTCTATTTCTTGGCCTAGGTTGTTAGTACTAAGATTTAGTCTCATATTGACAAACTAAGCTACACATTTTGTGTGGATTTCCATAGCTGAGTTTGCTTGACATAATACAGATTTAAAAAGTTTATGTAGATTGTCAACAAAAATCCTAAAATATATTCTATCTATGCATTCTTGTCTATTATAATACACATGATTTTCCATATGCCCAAATCATGGTGTGATATAAGAAAAAGGATATTGAGTACTCTTTTGATTAATGAATTTAAATCCAATTACATTTTGGAAAATTAAGCTTTCTAAATCTTTGCATAGTGCTGCAATTTAGATCAATGTAACCGGTGTTTAAATATACATATATATATATATATGTATATATATAGGCAATAATATATACTATAAAACATCAAAAACATAAGTTAGCTCATAAGAAGTTAACAATATCAAACTTTTATTTTAGAAAATGATAAGGGAAAATAAAGAAATCATACAAGCAGACAACTTCAAAACTTATGCATAAATGTTTTGTAATATTACTTTGGGCAGAAAATGAGGGACAGTTAGAATAATCACTTAGATGCATTTCTGGGTCTCTTATTTTTTCTCCTTCTTTCCCTCGAAGCACAAGATGATGAGGGGATAATTTACCCTTTCCACATGCTGCATGGGTGAGATATTTCCCATATTTCTTAGTTAAGTTAGAGTAAGTGAGCTTAAAGATAATATGGATTTTCTTGCCTCCCATGGCTAGGAGCAGGGGGGGCTTAATGTTTCCCAGGGGCCCTCAAGTGCTGGGAACACTGAGTTTCCTGAACTCTTGACTACTTATTGTTATCCAAGAGCGTAGCTGAACCCTCAGGTCCACAGTGAGCTGTTTTCCATGATAAAACTTTTTACCAATTTATCTCTTTGAAAGCTTTCCTTCTTTCTGAAGATTATTCCTGGTTTTGCCTACAATTGGAAAAATAAAGAGCCCTGGGATATTACCTCCTCACTCTATTCACAGCTTCTTTCTTTCTATAATCCTATGAGAACAAGTAGAATTATAGTACAACTCTAGTAATTGGATGAGAAAAAAATGTTTTAACCTTTTTACTCTCTAGTTAACCTCATATTTTAAACAAATTTCTTGTTTCAGACCTAAAAATTTATACTGGGTTTTAGGTTTTAATATTAACATTTTCTTTTATTTTGTAGCCCTATAGTAAATATTTTATTTCTTGCACAAGGTGGTGGTTTACCTCAGTCTGATCAGAAATAAGATCACGGTAAAAGAAACACAAAAGAGATGAACACCCTAATAAATTCCATGCCTGTTGATTATACTTGTAATATTAAAAGCATGTGGAATAAAAAAATTAGGCAACAATAATAAAGAAACAGAGAAAAATAGGAGTATGGAAGGTGTTACTGAAATAAGCATAGTGACCCAAATCACTTTACTGTGGTAGAGAGAGTTAGGAAAGAGCAAGCTAGGGGATAGCAATTAGAAAATAAGTATTTGAATAACAAAGAAAGATTTAAATAAGAGATAGTGAAGTGATCAATAAGGTGAAGCTACTCCCACGGGTCCATCTGGCATTCTGGCATTAAGTAGTCTTCATCAAGAAGTAGTGGTTTCCAAAAAGGACAAAAAAAATAAAAAAATAAAAAAAGGAAGCATTATCACATATTATAAATTAATAATAAATGAGTAATTCCCTAATGTTCTGGGAATTACATTTTTGGAGACTGTGGATAAATGGCAATGTCCTCCATAATTGTTTAATAACCTGTTGTGTTCTACACCAAACACATTTGGAATTATCCAAAAAGGATTTGGTTATTTAAAATGGTAATTGCTTTAACAGCAGTTAATTTGACTGAGACTAGTACTCTCTAGAGAATAAATAGTTTTGTGTTATAAATAGGAAACGGTATTCCAACACCACAAATTAAGCAGTAATAGGTAATTAAGTAGAGAACCAAACTGACCTAAATGAAAATGCCCTAACAAGGGCAAGTGAAACTCATAATTAAAGCACAGGAGACCCTTACTGATGCATAGGCCACATTGTCCCTGTTAGGGAAATACATCTGCAGACCCTTAGAATCACCCTGGCTTTATCTATGAAATTAAACTGGTTGGGATTGTAAACAGATGCAGAATAGACGTCGGGGATGGCACTGACTTTCCCATGTCCATGATTCACTGATTTCCACATTTAATAAACCTTAATTGATAATCCATGTTGAAGACAACAGGATTTGTGCTAAGTTTGAATTGATATTTGGCAAACTTACCATAGAAGTTGACTTATATAGTTGGAAAGAAAAAAATGAAATAGACATTGAATATATGAATTTCTTCTAGCATAAATATCTACCCAATTTATACTGTGATGAGTGGGTTGAATCAAATTAGTTTATAGAATGTCAACAAATCACATTTTCTAACATAAACATATTTTAGAGATTAAATAAAAATTATATTTTACATGTTCCCTAATAAAAATCATATTCCAAGGAAATTAAAGAAAGACTTTATGTTTTTACTGAATAAAAGACCCAGGAAGAATGTGAAATATATCAGACTTTTTATTTTTCCTTCATAGGGTATACCATCAAAATAACATTTTTTTTTTCCCATCTATCTTGTCTTTGTTCTAGACTCCTATAATTATCAAGGTGTAAATGTCAACATTCTTGGTACAAAAGATTCTATTTCCCTCAGTCTTATTAAATACTGTGATGTATATTTTCATTTTAGCCAAAAGTCCAACAAAAGTTTTAGGTTTATCATTTCTTGTTACACATATATTATGGGTCAAAGACTGTGATAGATGCTGCAGATAGATAGAGGACTCAAACTAGTACCCTGTATATGGTAACTGCTTTAACAGCAGTTAATTTGACTGGAACTAGTACTCTCCAGAGAGTAAATAGTGTCATAAATAGGAAATGGTATTGAGTGGAGAAAGACCAATTGGCAAGTAATCAATAGTGAGTATTAAATACCGTGACTGAAATATGTAAAACCTCAACCAGGACTATAAAGAGAACAAGAACAAAAATATTGTCACACATTATTATGTAATTTATTTATAACTAATTAAGGTTGTTTTTTATGACACAACAAATAACAAAAACTTGGAAGATAACAAATGTGATATTGTAATAAAGCCAAAATTCTTTCAACAAAATCACATTTGATGTTTTTAAGCAATACAGATTTAGCAATTTTGAGCAAGAGAAATCAGTGAGATGAGAAAATATTTAAATTGTAGCAAGAGAAAGTCAAATGATACTATCATGGAGAATGGAGGGATACAATCAGTTAAGAGAGTACGTGAATCACTTTAATGATGGAATGCTAGCTTAGAGAGTAACATATTCCCATATCCCAGATTCCCAGAACTCCCACAAATTCAGCATGTCTATCACCTGTTTTATTAGACATCTAATTCATTACATGACTGACTATGATTTCTATAAGAAATAGTTCTGTGCATAAATGTTATTACACAAACGAACCTCAGTGTGATTGGGGAAATTCCAGGAATACAGAGTCACATGATTTTTTTTTTTTTCACGTTAGGCCTAGAGAGTCTGGGACTTCACGGATGTTGTCAATGTTAAGAACTTGAGATAGGAAAATTATAATGTATCATACATATGGGCCCAATATTATCACATGACACTTAAGAGAAGAAAAACTTTCATAGCTGCAGAAACCAGAGATATGGATTGAAAGGATTCTGTTGACAATTGCTTTCTTTGAAGACTGGAGAATGGGTACCTGCACAAAGGAATATGGTAGCCTCTTGAAGCTGGTGAATACAAGGAAACAGATTCTCCCCTAGAGCCTCCAGAAAATAATGCAGCCCTACCAATATCTTGATTTTAATAAGACCTGATTCCTACTTCTGACTAAGGGTATTGTAGGAAAAAAAATATTCTGTGTTAAAACACTAAGTTTGTACAATTTTTTATGGCAGCAAGAGGGAAATAATACAATACATGATTTAGCACACAGCATGACAGAGCACAAAATATTTGAAACAAAGCCTACCTGACTTCATAATCCACTTTTATAATGAATATTGATTTATCAACTATCACATATCTGGTGATGATTTAGGTGTCACCAAGGGCCATACAACAATTTCGTCACACACCCCATAAGAGATAGACTTAGTGGGAAAGGTTTGTACCTTTCAAATGATTTAAATTATGTACCAGCATAATCAGAGAGAATTGAAAGTACAGAACTTAAAATGTGGACTAATATCATGTCTCCACCATTTGCTACTTGTTAACCCTTGGACAAGCTGTTTTGTTTATCCAAGTGGCTGTCTTATAAACCGGGCAACAGAAGTGGTAATAAATATGAAATAGTATTATGATAGGCATATAAAACATGCATGCATTATATGTATTCATTTTTTAAAAGGCAAAGCACAAGTCTCACACTTTGAGTGTACTCAGGTAAAAGGAAAATATACAGCCTATAACCTAAAGGTGCTCAATAACTAAGAAATAATTATTATAAGAATTCCTTAACATCTTTGCTTTACTTAAACTCTTCTCTTCCCCTCTCACTGTACTTTTTCATAATAATTCATTCAATTTTTATTTTATTCTTTCATTCAACCAATATTTACTGTATTCCTATTACATGTAAAGCATGTAATAGATGATCAAAACACATATTACCATGGACAAAATTCTGGTTTTCCAGGAGTATACATTCTAGGAAGGACTGATAAAAAATACACAAACAAATAAATGTGTAATTTCATGTGCTGCAGGGGTCTTTCCCATTCTGTGTGTTCTCTCTTCACTCCTCATTTTGTTAATGTTGCATTCTTAACGAATTTAATTTTATAAGCAATAAAATGTGGGGAAGATAATAAAAAAGGTATGCTATATTTGACATTCAGATGACAAGGGATGTAATCTATCAATATAGTTGCCCATGAATAACTTGGGAGAAGGGTTGTATCATACATCACATTTAAGAAATGTTTTAGAAGTTCAAAAGTCTAATCCCTGCTGTATTAGTTAGAGTTCTCTAGGGAAACAGAATTGATGAGAGATATCTATAAATATAAGATTTATAAAAGTGTCTCATGCAACTTTGGGTATGCATGAATCCAAATTCCATAGGGCAGGCAGCAAACTGGCAACTCCAATGAAGATGTTCAATGAACTCCTCAGGAAATGAACTGGCAGCTTTGATGAACTCCTCAGGAAACACTTCACTGGTCAGCTGAAGAAGAACTGAAGGTCCTCTATCTGTCTCACTTAAAAGTCTTAAACTAATTGGAATAAATCCAGCTGACTGCATTCTCTCATTGTGGAAGACATGCCTTTCATTGGCATCATCAGTCACAGCTGCAGCCAATTAACTGATGATTTAATAAACCAGCCTGTTGGTTTATTAACTAGCCACAAATGTCCTCACAGCAATGGTTAGGCCAATGATTGCTGGAACAGACACCTGGGTACCATCACCTGGCCAAGTTGACATGTGAACCTAACCATCACACCTGGTATCACTGTTAGCTATTTTTGACAGCCAGAATTTAGTCTTTTATTTTGCAGTGTCTTGATTTTGTTCACCATTTGTCACATCATTAGTAATGTGCATTCTGATAACCTAGCAAGAAATTTTCCTAAATGTATATTTAAACATGTTTCATTTCCAAATGGCTATATAATATGTATATATCTTCCCCTTGATTCTCAAACTCTTTATAACATTTATTGTCACTTCATATCCCCTGCTGTCACCTGATTGCATAGCCATCAATTTTATGGTCAAAACATAAACAAGAAAATGGATTGCTTCATATTCTCATCAACAAATATACAGCTAACATTACTCTGTGTTCATGTTCTTTGTGTTCCCTCCTGTTACAAAAGATGAAATGTCAACACTCCTGAAAACAGCTCTGAATTCCATCTCAAGGATTGCATTCTTATAATTACCTTCTTTCTATCTCAAATTGCCAAATTGTTTCTCTTTATTAGATGATTCTCCTTAACTTAAAAATATATGGAAACCAGGGAGCGCAAAGAAAAACAAGAGAAGCTAGGAGACAACAGAAGCTAAAAGTGATAAATACATAGAAGAACAGAAAGGAAAACCACAGATGGAGGAGCCAGAAGCTGAAAGGAACAAAACTCAAAGAGAAGGTCCATGTGCCTTCCCATGTGATAGAAGTGTCCCAGATGCCAGCAACCTTTCTTCAAGAGAAGGATGTTGCCTACCAACCCATGCCATCTCATGAGCAAGATTATTTCCCTGTCTACATAAACCATTCAATCCCTGCAAGGTATCCTTTTCAGAAATATCCCAGGATGCCACTAAGTTTAGAGGACTTCCAGATATGTAGAGAGAGATTAGAACCTGAGACAACTCTCAAGTAGTAGAGAATGATGCTGCAGCTACTGACAATGATGCAGATAAACAACAGTATTTTAAAGTTTTAGTCCTTTGCTTTACAATATCCATGGCAAGATTATGAGATTATGTGAAGCAGGGAGTTGCTGAGACCCACTTTTTGGTCACCTGGACCAGCAGTCCTGCTTGCTCTAATGACTTTGAATTTGTGGAATCTTCACTGACTCTTCAGGGCTCTGGATGGGAAGAAAAAAAATTGTGGAGTTGGGAGCTACAGGGCATGGTCCTTCCATAAAAGCAAATACTAGATAGGAACTGTCTGAAACAACTATTTTAAATTCCAAAGGTCCGAGGAACACTGTACAATACCCAGAGAAGACTGGGAGGAAGAGATCAATAAGGATGGTAGAGAACTATAAATCATCTTTCTGCAGTGGGTGGCTACTGGTGCCCATCTACCACCCTCATGGAAGGCTGCTGTGGGATCCAATCCCTGGCTAGCTGCTGGTGACAGAAAGGGACATACAAATCCTCTTCCCCAGGAATGGATAGGCATGGCCAATAGCTGATCACAGCTTTTCCCTAGAGAATTTGCATCACTGGGTCCCAGATCTGAGGGCAGCTATTGTTTCAACCTGCACCAGACAGAGGAGGAGATGGTGGAGAATTAAAGACACACCACTTCTTCAGGGCTGCAAGGTACAGTTAGTTGAAGGACTGCATTTGCTGGGCAGGCCAGAAAAGCTCAGTTTGGGGGACTGAAGGAGAATATTTTGGTACCCTTCTGCTACAGGGCACTTTAGAGCTAGTGGGTAACCCCTTCATGCGTCCCTGGCCCTGTTTTGGCTGGGATAGACTGCCTTGAAAGTCTTCTCCAGGGTGACACTCCTCCCAGAATTTGCCCTCCAGGCAATAGCAGCATGAGGCTATGAAAGGAGTACAAAAACCTATAGAGATGGACACTGTGGGAAAAAGACCCTCTGGCTTCAAATACCTGGGAGAGGGAAGCAGAGGGATCAACAAAACTCCAGTGAACAGGGGAATTCCAAAACTGTAAAGCAAAAGCCCAGGACAAGACAGAGGCCCAGAAAGACAGGGAAAACCCTGCATACCATGTTCACCTTGGGCAGACCTTCTTGATAGGGGGGCTGAAGCTCAACAAAATCTTTGTCTTATCACCATCTGGTTACAAAATGGAGAAAAAGATATCCCAGGAAGTAAATCACAGAGACATTTTAACATATTAAAATGTACAGTGTGCAATAAGAGTATGAAACAAAGAAACAGAAAATTATGGCCCACCCAAGGGAAGAACATAAAAATGCAGAAAACACCAAAGAAGATGAGAATGTGAACATAACAAAAAAAAAAAAACCTTTAAAAATTGTTCTTAAAAGTGCTAAAGAAGGTGAAGGAAAATACAGAGAAAGAACTAGAGGATATCAGGAAAAAATGCATGAACAATATGAGTCTAAGTAAAGAGATAGAAATTTTAAAAAGAAACCAAACAGAACTACTGGAGTTGAAGACCTCAATAACTGAAATGAAAAAGTTCAGGAGGGTTTCATGAGAAGATTGGAGCTGACAGAAGAAAGACTCACTGAACTTGAAGACAAGATACTGACAAACGAGTCAGGCTGAAGAGTAGAATGAAAAAAAAAAGAAATATTAAAGGCAGAAGTAGCATAAGACAGCTATGGGGCATCATCAAGCACTCCAATGTATTCATTAAGGAAATCCAAGAAGGAGAAGAAAGAAAAAAATATGTAGAAGGAATAGTCAAAAAAGATAATGACAAAGAATTTCCCAAACTTGGCAAAAGATGTGACTATGCACATCCAAGAAGTTCAGAGAACACAAAACTTGATAAACATGAAGAAAAATACACACTGTCATATATTGATTACATCATCAAATGCAAAGGGCAAGGATAGACTTCTGAAACTGCAACAGGAAAGCAATGTGCTATATACAAGGGAGTTCCAATTAGATTGAGTGCCAATTTCTCATCAGAAACCATGGAAGTAAGAAGGCAGTGGGTGGAAATACTTTGAGTGCTGAAGGAAAACAACTGCCAGCCAAGAATTTCAGTTTAACAAGACTTCAAAAATGAGGTAAATATTAAGACAATCTCAGATAAACAAAAGCTGAGAGAATTCATCACCACTAGATCAGCCCTATGAGCACAAGTTCTTCAGACTGAAACAAAGGACACGAGATAGTGGCTAAAAGCAGCATAAAGAAACAAAGACCTGTGGTAAAGGAAAATAAATATATGGAATCAAATATTATTGCATTATCATTTCATTGCTCCACTCACTATAGGATAAAACCTTTAACAAATATGTAAGTATATAGACATTATTTTTATTTTATTATTTTATCATCTCTAATTGCATGTTATTTTCTTGACTCAAACTATAATCTATCTACAGCATTCCATGAAGCTGCACCTTTCAAATTCATTATGGATGTTCATATTGTTAAATCCAGTGATAACTTTTTTATTCTAGCATTCTAGAATTTTAAAAATATGTCCTCTCTTCTTCAGTGAATAAACAATATGATTATTTCATTGAACTGTCTGGTAAAGCTTTCTAATTTTTATCCCAGCTGTATATTTAAGGATTAGCTAATCCCAAGAAGCTTCACTGGTTCAAGTGTAAGAGGCAGTATTGTTTTAACATAGACCAAGGGTCAATGTTGTAACTAAATTATATAGAAGGGTAAAAAAATGCATCACAAAGAAAGATAGGATATTTTCAATGATGTTCTAAGCACACTGTATTTATCACCAGAAAACTGAAAAAAATCTTTTGTAAACTCAACTGCACACATTGAATTCTCATGCTGTTCCAGTTCTTACCTGGATATTCTTCAATGGCAGTCCCTGCAAAGTAACATAAAGCTCAGTCCCTACCCAATGACAGAGGGTCACATGCTGTTTAATGAAACAACTTGGCAAAAATATAGCATGGAAAAAAGTTTTATAGTATTTCTGAAAGAAGTGCTGATTACATCAGGAAAGGAAAATAATCTTGTGTGTTTATATGTACATGTTTGAATTGTGAATGAAGTAGTCACCAAGAGAATTTTATTGCTAATTAATTGGGTACAATTTATTACTTCAGCAAAGCGGAATCTGGTCTGATTTGTTTTCTAGAAGATACAACACCAAATGTAATTGTTGAAAATATATTGTTTTTCCTGGATGATAAATGAGGATAGGAAGTACTTTAAAATTTTATTTTAAAAGCAGTCTAGTTAACTGATTTATATTGGGAAATGTATATTTGAACTGCAAATATTAACAATCTTATTATCTCAGCTCAGATTTCATTAAGTGAATAATTATTAGTTGGCCATTTTTTAAAGACCAATATGGTAGATAATATGAAATGTGGTAAATGCAAAGCTGGCAAAATATAATCTCTTAGAGAACAATGATCTGACAAATGGATAAGAAACAGAATAACATTATTAAAAAATGATGTTATGTAACACATACCATTGGTGTCTCACAATTCTGTTAAGAGGAAAGTGTTTCTGTTACAATCCTTTTTATAAAACTATAGAAACTGTGATGCAGAGAATAAAGGATATAAATGATAATAAATATTAGACATGGCACTGTCATTTATTTCTATATATATACATTCTCAAAGCAGTGCATTATGCATGATTAGTATCTCTGCTTATGTATTAAAGGGGCTTGGGGAGAGCAATAATTGGTAGAGGCAAACTTATGATTAAGAAAGAATTTCTTTTTTTTGAATTTCATCAAATCTTTTCTGTTAGATATGAATGCAATAGATTCTTGCAGAAGTATCATTCATTTCAGTCACGCCTAGTATTCATTTGAATACAAGTCATAAGAGCAGATATTTTTGTCTTGTGTCTGATTTTAGGAGGTAAACATTCTTTTATTCATTATTATACGATGCCTGCTACATGATTTTCATAGTTTCTCTTTATCAGATTGAGTAAATAACTTTCCATTTCCTCCTTTTCAATTTATTATGCAGGGACAAAAAGCTTAGCATCATAATTGCACATGGCCAATGAGGAACAATTTAATATATGGAATATTTTTTCATATTTCTCATATATAGGTAACATGATCTCATATATGTAATCTGCATTTAGAATGACACTGATACTTTAAGATGATAACCAAATAGGCATTGAATGCTCACATCATGTGCCAGTTTATTTTTATAAAACAATTTATTGGTTTAAAATTTGAAAATATTAAAAGTTTATTATTTACATTTTTGACTTAATGTATTGACAGTTTTTAATTCCGTTTGCATTTGCACTTTAATTTTGCTGGATAATTTTGAATATTTTATAAGCATGTAACATTTTGAAAGCACATATGAAATGTTTGATATTAGATCTTTGCTTGATTTTAACCTTTAGATGAAGTTATGTTTTAATTTTATATTCTTTGAAGGAAATTACATTTTAATTTTTAGTTGTATAACGTATTTGTAATTTGTATAAAATATAAATTATGATGTATTTTTATTATAACTACATCATTTGCAAGTTTCTGAAATTACAAGGAAATAAGATTTATGGAATACAGATACAATAATTTATAGCATATTACTACCACATTTTTTACTCATTTGAACATTACCAATCCATTAAAAGAATAGCTAGCCAAGTGGATTAATAATCAAATTCAATCATCTTTGAAATTTCCCTATCAATTATGTAAAAAAAATGTTTTTTGTGTTTTTGTGAAGATAAATATTTGTCAGCATAACAACCCTTTATTTAAATATCTAATGCCTCAATTTTGTGCCTTTTAAATATTTAGATACATTATTTGTGCATCTGTTTACATCCTTCTCCAGGCACTATAAATGTAAATTAAAGTAAATGCTAATAAAATCTTATATTTATATCTGTATACTTTCAAATGTTACTTGCTTTATTGCAGTGGGTTGGATCTCCATTACAATTTTGAATAAAAGTAGTAAGAGCAGATATTTTTGTCTTGTGTCTGTTCTTAGGAGGTAAACATTCTTTCATTCATTATTATATGATGCCTGCTACATGATTTTCATGGTTTCTCTTTATCATATTGAGTAAATAACTTTCCATTTCCTCCTTTGCTGAGAGTATTTTTTTATGAAAAATGTCAGCTGAATTTTGAAAACTTTTTTTGATTGTTGCACCAGTTTGTTTCTTCTGTTGAATGACATTTAATATTTATTGGTTTCAAATGTTAAAGCAGCTTTATACTTCCTGGGACATATCTCACATGGTCATAATATTATATCTTTATTTAAGTTATTATCATTATGCATTTTACATATTGTCACATGTATTATAATTATAATTTTTATATTGCTGAATGTGACTTGATAAAATTTAAATTAATTTGTGATGTGAGGGATATTATTATGAAGCTTTTGTTTCAAACCCTTTTCTTGTTTTTCCTGTCAGGGACCATAAAATGAGTTAAAAGGTTTCCCTCTTTTCCTATTTTATGGAATAGTTTGTATAGAAATGTATTTATTCTTCTTTAAATTATGGGGAAAATTCAGTTAAAGCCATCCCAATCTGCAGATTACTTTTATGTATTTATTTAAACAACAAATTTTATAACACAAATAATTGTATTCAGGTTGTATATTGATGCTTTCAGTGAGATATGAACTTTGTATTTGTTCTAGTTTGCTAATGCTGCCAGAATGCAAAACACCAGAGATGGATTGGCTTTTATAAAAGGGGGTTTATTTGGTTACACAAGGAAACCAGATACCTAGACACCAATAAAAACTATAAGTCACTCTAGGAAAAATGAAGATATGGCCCAATCAAAGGAACAAACTTCCACATCAAATGATTTACAGGAGTTGAAAGAAATTAACTAAAGATATTCTAACAATCATGATAAATCAATTTAAAAATCAAATCAATGAGTTGAGGGAAAATATCATAAAGGGATGAAGGATATAAAGAAGATACTGGACAAACATAAAGAAGAACTCAAAAGTTTGAAAAACCAAAAGGCAGAACTTATGGGAATGAAAGGTACAGTAGAAGTGATGAAAAATATGATGGAGACTTGAAAGACATTTGAAGAGGCAGAAAATGTATTAGAGAACTAGAGGACAGGACATCTTAAATCCTACACACAAAAGAACAGATAGGGAAAAGAATGGTAAAATATGAGCAGGGTCTCAGGGAACTGAATGACAGCATGAAGCACATTAATATACATATCATGGGCATCTCAGAAGGAGAAGAGAAGGGAAAAGGGGCAGGGTGCCATAAATCTGCAAAAGCTGCCCAGGCAGGCTGTTTGAGTAGGAATGAGTCTGTCTGATGAAGATAAGCAGACTTGCTGGTTTCAGCATGACTTGTCTTTCACCTTTCCTCTTTTCCCATGGAGGCAGGGGTCTTAATTAGTACTGCAAAGGAATGTTGGTCTATCAGTCTGCCTCAATTGCTTTTGGTTTCTTCTTAATGGTATCTTGAGTAAAAAAGGAAGTTTAAGCAAATGAAGATGATTAGTAAAACTATTTACCATTCTGACTTCACATTCTCTACTTTTGGTCAAGGGAGTCTCAGGACTTCCTGAAGACCAAGGGTGAGTACCTTGTTAATTAAGGCTTTGGTATCTTAGGGATACAGGTGAAACAAACAAGAAAAAAAAAAAAAAACAATTTTAGTGGATTTTCATCACTGAGATACAAAGTTGTTGAGCACTTGAGGGATCACTGGGATTAAAAGAAGCACAAGTACCAGCATAATTAGAAAGTAGAGTACAGAAAGTGTTAATGTATTACTATGTTACAATTTACTCCATCCCCAAACTCTTACAATCTTTCTGCCATCTCTTCTGCATGAGTCCTTGGGCAGAGGTAAGCATATTTAAAGTTATGCAATTTTTCAAAATTACTTTTCTCATTTGTTTAGTTTCTCCATTTAAAGACATATATTTAACATCATAAAAGCATGAGCAGTAAAATAAGCTAAAGTTATTATTTGTGTTTGGGCATCTAAAACTCTGGTACTATGGAGAAATGTACTAAGGAGCCATTTCCACCATGCTAGACAGCATTGCATTCTTAGGTTTAAACAATCTTGAAAGGTGGGAAGATTTAAGGGGTGCATTGGGCAAAGCTCTATGAATGCTTCCTGACAGAAAAAAAAAAGGGATACTTTAAGGTTCATCTGCCTATTTGTAAGGGAGATATGGCTAAAAGTGTGTTTTATAAAACTAACTAGTACCTGGGGGAAGCAAGAGCAATTTTGTTTTCTTGTCTATTCATTCTGCCATACTGTGATGTTTCAATTTAATGTGTGCAACTAGCCATATCAGAAGCATTATGTCTTTCAATACACAAAGGAGTTCTGGTGCTTAGGATGCTATTTTCAGCAACTATCCAGGTTAAGTAGTCACAAACACATGCCCCAGATGGTCAGGTCTTGTTTAGATGTTTTCTAAAAAAATAGAAATAACATTGCTCTGGTTTGCTAATGCTATTGTTACTAAATCCAAGAAATAGATTGGCTTTCATAAAGGGGATTTATTTGGTTAAAAATTTACAGTTCTATGGCCATAAAAGTATCCAAACTAAGGAATCAGCCAGAGGATACCTTCACTGAAGAAAGGCCAATAGCATCTGGAACACCTCTGTCAGCTAGGAAGGTGCATGACTGGCATCTCCTGGTCCTGGGTTGGGTTGCTGCTCCTCTCTCAGCTCCTCTGCATTCATAGCTTAGCATCTCCAAATGTACTTCTGTCTGCAACTCCAAGCATCTCTGAGCATCTCTGTCAGCTCCCAAGCATCTCTCTAAAACTCTCTCTCAGCTGCTCTTTGGCATTTTGTTGTCTCTTAGCTTCTCCAGAGCAAACTCTGGACTAGAATCTCAAAGTGTCAGCAATTGTCTCATTCAGCTGATCTTTATAAAGGACTCCAGTAAACTATTCCAGACCCACACTGAATGGGCAGGATCATACCTCCATGGAAATAATCTAATCAAAAGTATCACCTGCAGTCGGGTGAGTCACACCTCCAAAGAAACAACCTAATCCTAATATCCACAAGATTGGATTAAAACACAGCTTTTTGGAGGGCATATATCCAAACTGGCACAAACATGTTGAACAGGGAGAGAATATTAAGAATTAGGTAGTTGCTACTTTGGGTGACATGGGTGAGTAACAGGTCTTATTTAATTACTTCAGTTAATTAAAGACAGTGGGAGAATATTCTATAGGATGTCAGAGATACTTGAAGCTGGTACATATCTGTATTCTCAATAGTTAGTCTGGTTGTGGAATGCTGTTATGGCCATAGCTCATTCAAGGAACATATTTAATGAAATTAGATGAAGCAGGAAAAGAAACCTGGAGGCACAAGCATAAATATATAGTGAGTACCAAGTAGAAATGTCTTTTCCTGTAAGTAAAATTACTGTAGCACTTTCTCCTATAGGACCTTGGATATCTGCTGCTAAGGGGTAGGTGTTAGGCTCATGCTACTACACATGACGTCTCCCCATAGGAGCAGGCCAATTGTGCCAATCGTGTCCTTTTAGGTTTAATTGTGCCAATTGTGTCCTTTCAGGTTTAAACAACATAGTTCCATTTATTATTTCCCCAGTGGATGTATTTCATGTGCATCCTTCATGTTGTAACATTGTTGGTCCTTTTGAGAATAGGAAGATGGGCTCTAGGATTCCATTGACCTCTTTCACAGCACTCTGGCACTATGTGACAGAGCCAATCTTTAGGCAGTATTTACTGAGGAGCTACGTCTATGGAGCTCTTTTTGGCAGGCAGAATTACAGGTTTGCATAGCAGTAAAGCATTTCCATCCACTTTTCGGGCATGACCAGGAGATGTATTTATAGTTTGGGGGGCCATGGAAACTGGCTGTGCCAATAACTCAAAGGGGAAGAAACTATGTATGGCATCTGAAACATGGTTTAAATATGCAAGCATTTCAGTAAAATAGAGGTCTAAATTATTTTTTTTTATTTCCACTATGGTTAGGTTAGTTGAAAAGTAGAATATAATTTATACACTTGCCTTTCTTATTTCTAAAATTCTCTTTTTGTTGAAGATGAAGACCGGTAGTTGACTACAAGCACTTTTAGAGAAGCATTAGAGTAAATCAATGTGACTGATAAGGAAATATGGTTGTTACTGTGACTTATAATTTCTTTAAAATAATTAAAACCATGAATAGCAATGCTACATTGTTGTCTGTTGATCATGCAGATCAGTAACAGAAAGTTAGAAAATCTCTTTTAATTTCTATAATATTTCATACACATTTTTAATGCAACTCATACCATACCAAATTAACTAAATCACTTTTTGCACTTCTCTTTTTTTTTTTTTTTTTTTTTTTTTTTTTTTTATATGCTCTTTATCATGTTGAGGAAGTTTCCTTCAATTCCTACCTTTTGAAGTGTTTTTATCAAAAAGGGATGTTGGATTTTGTCAAATGCTTTTTCAGCATCTATTGAGATGATCAATTGATTTTTCCCTTTCAAGTTTTTAATGTGTTGTAATACATTGATTGTTTTTCTTATGTTGAACCATCCTTGCATGCCTGGAATGAACCCCACTTGGTCATGGTGTATGATTTTTTTAATGTGTCTTTGGATTCGATTTGCAAGTATTTTGTTGAGGATTTTTGCATCTATATTCATTAGGGAGATTGGCCGGTAGTTTTCCTTTTTTGTAGCATCTTTGCCTGGTTTTGGTATTAGATTGATGTTAGCTTCATAAAATGAGTTAGGTAGTGTTCCATTTTTTTCAATGTTTTGAAAGAGTTTGAGTAAGATTGGTGTCAGTTCTTTCTGGAAAGTTTGGTAGAATTCCCCTGTGAAGCCATCTGGCCCTGGGCATTTATTTGTGGGAAGATTTTTGATGACTGATTGGATCTCTTTGCTTGTGATGGGTTGGTTGAGGTCTTCTATTTCTTCTCTGGTCAGTCTAGGTTGTTCATATGTTTCCAGGAAATTGTCCATTTCTTCTACATTATCCAGTTTGTTGCCATACAGTTGTTCATAATATCCTCTTATAATTTTTTTAATTTCTTCAGGATCTGCAGTTATGTCACCTTTTTCATTCATTATTTTGTTTATATGGGTCTTCTCTCTTTTTTATTTTGTCAGTCTAGCTAAGGGCTTGTCAATCTTGTTGATCTTCTCAAAGAACCAACTTTTGGTGATATTTATCCTTTCTATTGTTTTTTTTGTTCTCTATGTCATTTATTTCTGCTTTAATCCTTGTTATTTCTTTTCTTGTACTTGGTTTAGGATTGGTTTGCTGTTCATTTTCTAGCTTCTTCAGTTGATCCATTAGTTCTTTGATTTTGGCTCTTTCTTCCTTTTTAATATATGCGTTTAGTGCTATAAATTTCCCCCTTAGCACTGCTTTTGCTGCATCCCATAGGTTTTGGTATGTTGTGTTCTCATTTTCATTCGTCTCTATATATTTAGCAATTTCTCTTGCTATTTCTTCTTTAACCCACTGATTGTTTAGGAGTGTGTTGTTTAACCTCCAGGTATTTGTGAATTTTCTAAGTCTCTGATGGTTATTGACTTCTAATTGTATTCCATTGTGGTCAGAGAATGTGCTTTGAATAATTTCAATCTTTTTAAATTTATTGAGGCTTGTTTTATGTCCCAGTATATGATCTATTCTGGAGAAAGTTCCGTGAGCACTAGAAAAGTATGTGTATCCTGGTGATTTGGGATGTAATGTCCTGTAGATGTCTGTTAAATCTAATTCATTTATCAGATTGTTTAGGTTTTCAATTTCCTTATTGGTCTTCTGTCTGGTTGATCTATCTATAGGAGAGAGTGATGTGTTGAAGTCTCCCACAATTACTGTGGAAACATCAATTGCTTCCTTTAGTTTTGCCAATGTTTCTCTCATGTATTTTGTGGCACCTTGATTGGGTGCATAGACATTTACGATTGTTATTTCTTCTTGCTGAATTGCCCCTTTTATTAGTATGTAGTGGCCTTCTTTGTCTCTCAAAACATCCCTGCATTTGAAGTCTATTTTATCTGAGATTAATATTGCTACACCTGCTTTCTTTTGGCTGTAGCTTGCATGAAATATTTTTTTCCATCCTTTCACTTTCAGTTTCTTTGTGTCCCTGTGTCTAAGATGAGTCTCTTGTATGCAACATATTGATGGTTCATTTTTTTTGATCCATTCTGCGAATCTATATCTTTAATTGGGGAGTTTAATCCATTTACATTCAACATTAAAACCGTGAAGGCATTTCTTGAATCAGCCATCTTATCCTTTGGATTATGTTTGCCATATTTTTCCCTCTCTCTATTAATATCCTTTATTGTACCCATACCGAATCTCTTTAGTACTGAACCTTTCTCCAAGTCTCTCTGTCCTGTCTTTGTTTCTCTGTCTGTAGGGCTCCCTTGAGTATCTCCAGTAGGGCAGGTCTCTTGTTAGCAAATTCTCTCAGCATTTGTTTGTCTGTGAAAAATTTAAGCTCTCCCTCAAATTTGAAGGAGAGCTTTGCTGGATAAAGTATTCTTGGCTGGAAATTCCTCTCACTCAGAATTTTAAATATATCGTGCCACTGCCTTCTCGCCTCCATGGTGACTGCTGAGTAGTCACTACTTAGTCTTATGCTGTTTCCTTTGTATGTGGTGAATTGCTTTTCTCTTGCTGCTTTCAGAACTTGCTCCTTCTCTTCTATGTTTGACAGTGTGATCAGTATATGTCTCGGAGTGGGTTTTTTGGATTTATTCTATTTGGAGTTCGCTGAGCATTTATGATTTGTGTATTTATGTTGTTTAGAAGATTTGGGAAGTTTTCCCCAACAATTTCTTTGAATACTCTTCCTAGACCTTTACCCTTTTCTTCCCCTTCTGGGACACTGATGAGTCTTATATTCGGACGTTTCATATTATCTATCATATCCCTGAGGTCCATTTCGAGTTTTTCAATTTTTTTCCCCATTCTTTCTTTTATGCTTTCATTTTCCATTCTGTCATCTTCCAGGTCACTGATTCGTTGTTCAACTTCCTCTAGTCTTGTACTATGAGTGTCCAGAATCTTTTTAATTTGGTCAACAGTTTCTTTAATTTCCATAAGATCATCCATTTTTTTATTTAGTCTTGCAATGTCTTCTTTATGCTCTTCTAGGGTCTTCTTGATTTCCTTCATATCCCGTACTATGGTCTCATTGTTCATCTTTAGTTCTTTGAGTAGCTGCTCTAGGTGTGTCTCTTCTGGTCTTTTGATTTGGGTGCTTGGGCTTGGGTTATCCATATCGTCTGGTTTTTTCATATGCTTTATAATTTTCTGTTGTTTTTGGCCTCGTGGCATTTGCTGAACTTGATAGGGTTCTTTTAGGGTTTGTAGACCAGTTGAAGTCCTTATCTCTAATTTATCAGATCTACAGCTTCGTGGAGTACACTTTCTCTAACTAACCAGCAGGTGGCGTCCACGAGCCACCTGTTCTCCACAAGCCAGATCTCCCCTGCTTAGCCTTTTTGGTGAGTGGGGGAGTGAGTCTTGTGGGGCCCAATTGGTGTACCAAGCTTGCGTGTGTAGTTGGTGTTGCCTGCCCTGTATGTGGGGCGTGTTTCTGGGCAGTTGGGGAGGGGGGGGTGGCCCTAACAATCAAATCTCCCTGATGATCCTAGAGTTTTAAAGCTACTGCAATAGTCTAATCCTTCAGTTCAGTCCTGCCACAGTTTGTCTCTGCCACTGACCCACAAGTCTTTGGTATTGGCGTATGGCTCCTGAGACTTGCAAGTGGGCCCCTCTTCCAGGCTGTGCACCCCGGGTCCTCTTTGAGGGATGACTGTGCTATGTCACAGGTGAGTGCCGTCCCCCCAGGGCAGTTCTGGGCTGCTGGGCTGTGTTGGGAGGCTCCCAGTCTGCTCAAATGATGGCTGAATGGGGCTCTGTTAATTCACACTGCTCCCCCTTCCCAGCTCTGGGACATTCAGCTGAGGTTGCAGGGAAGGCTAATGTCCACGCCCAGTTTTGTGGTGTGTGCCTGTTATTTGAAGCACTTCCGTCACACTGGGTTGTCTGGGGCAGCTCTGGGCTATGGGGCTGGCGATGGGCAGGAGTGTTTCCTGTCCACCAGGATGGTGGCTGCGAGCGGACACCCCCCTTTTCTTGGGAAGTTGTGTTGTTTAGTGAATTTTCTCAGCCACTGGATTATTGCCTTTTGTCTCAGAGCTCTCTTAGTTCTGCTCTTGACTTGACGTGCCCAAATTTCAATTCTTTGAAGCTTTCTGTATTCAGCTTCTTAGAGTAATTGTTTTAGAAAAAGCAAAAAGGATTTAAAAAAAAAAAAAAAAAAAACAACGGCCCTCCTCAGAGATCTAATGGGTTATTGAAATGCTAATAGACAAAGCAACCAGGGCCATTAAGGAAAGGTGCACAGGGCAGAGAGATCAGCCTTGCTTCAGGATTTGCATATGCGCCTCAAGGCCTGATCTCCGCCCTTCCCCTTTCTGTGTTCACCAGAACTCCAAAAATCCTCTGCTTTTATTTTGGAGTTTTTCGTGTTGTTTTTTTTCTATGCCTGCCTCCTCTCTGCTGGGCTGGCTGCTCTCAGAGTCTCTGGTGTCTGGTCTCAGTCTATCTATGGTTGGAGTTTGAATCAGTAGAATGAGTTTCCGATAAGAGCAGCCACTGCAATTCTCCCTTCTCCTTCCTGGAGCTGACAGCCCCTCCTCCCCCGGGACTGAGCCTGGCAGGGAGGGGCGCGGGTCCCCTGGCCGCAAAAACTTACAGATTTCGCTGATCTCAGCAGTTCCACGTTTTCATGAGTGTTGTATGAAGTATGCCCAAAGACAGATTGCTCTGTGGTGTCCAGTCCACGCAGTTCCTGGCTTTTTACCTACTTTCCTGGAGGAGTAACGTGCGGCGCCCGGGACTCTCCCACGGGCCGAGCCGAAGCAGCTCCGCACCTTCGCCGCGGAGAAGGACAACAGGCGGCCGCTTCCCCAACGGCGGCGACTGAAGCAGCGGCGGCCAAGGCGAGGAACAGTCACGGCGGTCTCGGCTGAGCCCAGGCGCTTTACCGCGGCTGCTCGGGTTCCGCGCTGGCCCTGAACACAGCCCCAGCCCGCGTGCGCATGCGCCGTGAGCCACTCAGTGATGGGAGGGGTACTCGAGGAGGGCGGTTGCACTTCTCTTTTACAAGCTGAAAGAACAAGTCCTTTGCAACCATTTGGAATAAAAAGATATCGTTCAGTGTTTGACCTTGAGAAAGCACAATGTTAAACTTGTCAGGTTTGAAACAATATTTGGTTCCTTACTTAAAGTTAAAGAAGAGATACAGTTCCCTTAAAAGTGACTTGGTTTTCTTAAACAACTAAGGAAATGATAAAGTCAACATAAAATACAAGAAGTTATTCCAAGAAGAAACAGATTTTCTGCTTTTTAACACTGATTATTCAGGAAAACATTTTATAATCTCTTCCTAAAAATAGAGTAATAATCTAAGAAAACTTTGTTACTTTGATAGAGAGAAACTAAATTTTAGTTTGCATTAATATATTACTTGATACTAAGGCTTTAAAAATATTTTTATAGATAGACTCATTAAATCTTACCCAACTTTGACCTCATTAAATAAATTTTCCATGAACTTTTTGGAACTTTCTGTATCTATTCAAGTTTTTTCCCATTTCTTCTTCTTTCTTATTCTATAACAAGCAGCCGTTTAGGACAAAATTACTCTCCTTTTCCTTTAATAAAAACATAGTCTGTATACCTTACATACTTAAGTTACTGAATTGACTCTGGAAGCTGTTTTTAAGTAAACATCTTACAACATACAATTACCTTCAAAATTAAAATTGTTAGAATAATGCTAAATACTTAAAATACTTTAGTTAATACATTGTCGAAAGACTAATATACAGTCTTTAATAAGAATTGATGGATTATATATATATATATATATATATATATAACACAGTCTCCTAAAAAATGATTTAATCATATGTGAATTTTGAAATCTATGAAAGTATTTTGCCTCTACAGTTTTGTAAAATCCTTTAGGGCCATGTTAACTTTATGTATGTGCCCATTAATACAGGACACTGAAGAAGGATGAACCTAAGAACAAGCTTCACAATCTTGTATAATGGTTTTTCAATCAGAGCATTTGAGAGGAATTCCTAATGCTTTTTTCCCTACTCTATGCCTATTCTTTTTATGCAATTATAAGGCAGCGTCATCAGCTGGTGTGGGACATATTAGGCAGATACAGTCTAAAGCATTTACTTCTCTGTTACCAGGAGGAGAAATCTTTCCCAATTTAATTAATTCCTAGGCAGAGTATTCCCTCACAATTATAGTTTCACTTACTGACTAAACAGGGCTGTTAGAAGGACTTAGCATTGCTCTGTTAATTTGCATTTTTGCCAGCTCTTTAATTGTATTGGTATTTCTTGATGTCCTCTGAGGAATTGTAGGTTTTTGGATGCCAATTCTTCTCAGCTGACATAGCTCTAAATTCTGGCTGTGTCTTTTTTTTTTTTTTTTTTTTTTTTTTTTTTGACCTCTTAATTTTGAGAACTGACAGGCTAGCACCTCTAAACCATTATCACCTTTATTTAGTGGCCTCACAAACCTGTCACTAAAGCAGAGGTTGGAAATCTGAATATCACTTTACAACTGTGATTTTTCCTTTAATCTTTACTTTTTGTGACATGCATTGTATTCTCTCAGGCATTTTGGGGCATCCCTGTACTCATGCAGAGGTTCACAGCCATTAAGCAATTGGGTGACTCCTCCTTACATCAAAGAAGCAGGCCACCCTAGATTTACTGCTGTGGGTTCACTACCCTAGCTCAGGTTTTGTGTATAGAGAAAAATGGATTTGATTTTGAATGTGAAAAATGAGGCTGTGTTAGATGGGTTAGTTATAAAGTGCCTGGCAGGGAAAGCAAAGAGGGTCAGGTATAGGGAGGGAAGGGGACAAGGGGCAATGGGGTTTCGGCAGCACTGAGAGGGGATCAAGAGAGAGAGAAAGAGGGGGGTTACACAGCAGGAGGGAGAAAGCTGAAGCACAGATCTTGCTTACTTTCAACCTGCTGAGCTACATCATGGGCTTGCACTTTTGATTTTTTCATGGCTTAATTTCAGTAGCTTCTAGGAGCCATTTGTTACAAGGATCCCCTTTAGCAAACTTAATGTTAAATTTGGGGCTGTTAAGATTCCCCTTGAGACAATTGAGTCTTACCTGATAAAAACAGCCCCACAGAATAGGCAGGGCAAAATGGTGGCATATGGAGGTTGGAATTTAGTTAGTCTTTGGGAACAAGAATATAGGCAGGAACAACTAGGAAATAGTCTAGAAGAACAGTTGGGGGACATCTGTGACCAAACACACATTGTACACCAGTCTGGAATGAGTGGAACTGATGAGATCTCAACATAAGAATTGTAAGTAAAGCTCCCCAAACTGTGGAGCTGGCACTCCTCCTCCACCAGTATGGAGGCTAAGCTGAAACACTTCCCTGTAGGAAAACAGGGTAGTCTACTAGGAGGAATGGAAGATAGTGCAACCAAGCTCCAACTGCAGTTTAGCTAATGAATTTGGACTACTGAATACAAGCTATAGGTACAGATAAATCTGGAGCAAGCAGGAAAAGAAACCCGGAGGCTTCTCCCAGCAGAGAAGAGCCAGGACTGACAGAAAAAAAAATACATAAATAAACAAAAATAGAGGCTTCTGGAGTCATTTGAGCTCAGAATACTGAAAAAGAGCTGTGTGCCAAGAAAAGAAGCAAACAAAACTAGGCACCAACTCTGGTTCTTGACTGGTAATGGAGGCTGGGGACTGGCTCTGAAAAGGAGATTTCTTTTTCCTTTTTCTTCTCTCATTCTAAGTAGCTCATTAAAGAAGGCATCAGGCATTTTCAGTTGTCAGCACCGACCCAGGCAAGGGTGGAGTTAAGATAGTTAGATAAATGAAGAAGTCAAATGTAGGAGATAAATCCCTAAAGGGCTTACCTTCCCTAAGAAAAGGGGTGGTGGTGGGGGCCAGCTCAATTGGCAGCCCTCCCTCAGAGAACACAGGCCCTAGGGCCTTGGAGAGTGAAAAAGAAAGAACTTAAGCTTGACTTCTGACATTCTCAGCCCCTGGCAGGACAGGGTCTACTGAGAATTAAAGGCAGCACATCTCTTTATGCCACTGGGGTGCTGGGGCTGACAAGAACCACCTGCTGCACAGGATAGGAAAATCACAGCATCTAAAGGTCTCACAGGAAAGTCTGACAACTTTCTAGGTCTCATCCTCAGGAAAAGTTGATACTGATTAAAACTTCTTCCTGAGGCCTGGACCCATCTTGCCCGGGAAAATCTGATTGGAGTAATCAAGGAAACCAGATGCCTAGAAAACAAAAAGTTAAGAATCACACTAGAAAAAGTTGAAGATATGGTCCAGTCAAAGGAACAAACTTACACTTCAAATGAGATCCAGGAATTGAAACAGCTAATTAAAGATATTCAATCAAATATGCTAAATCAATTAAAAAATCAACTCAATGAGTTGAGAGAAGATATGGCAAAAGAGATTAAAGACATAAAGAAGACATTGGGGGAACATAAGGAAGAACTTGAAGGTTTGAAAAAATTATTGGCAGAACTTAAGGGAATGAAAGGCACAATAAAAGAAATGAAAAACACAATGAAGACATACAACAGCAGATTTGAAGAAATAGAAGAAAGGATTCAGGAACTAGAGGACAGGAGACCTGAAATCCTATACAGAAAAGAAATGATGGGGAAAAGAGTGGAAAACTATGAGCAGGATCTCAGACAATTGAATGACAACATGCAACACATGAATATACATGTCATGGGCATCCTAGAAGGAGAAAAGAAGGGGAAAGGGGCAGAAAAAATACTGGAGGAAATAGCACTGAAAATTTCCCATATCTTATGAAGACAGAATAGCTGCAAATTGACCTACTCCAAGACCCTTATTAATCAGATTACCAAATGTCAATGACAAAGAGAATTCTGAAAGGAGCAAGAGAAAAGTGATCTGTCATATACAAAGGAAGCTTGATTTCTCAGTAGAAACCATGGAGGCAAGAAGGCATTGGCATGATGTTTAAGCTACTGAAAGACAAAATCTGTCAGCCAAGAATTCTATACCTGGCAAAACTGTCCTTAAAAAATGAGGGAGAGTTTAAAATATTGTCGGACACAGACACTGAGACAGTTTGTGAACAAAATACCTGCTCTATAAGAAATAGTAAAGGGAGCATTACAGACAGATAGGAAAATAAAGGAGAGAGAGGCTTGGAGAAGAGAGTAGAAATGAAGCCTATCATTGAGAGTAAAAAGAGAGAGATGGGGAAAATGAAATATGACATAAAAATTCCAAAAGTCAAAATGGAGTTCCTTTGGGGAACTCAGACACAAGGGACTGGAATTCAGAAACCAGCTTCAATAGAATGATGCAACCACTCTGGAATACAGTTTGGCAGTTACTCAGGAAGCTAAGTATAGATTTGCCATGTGACCCAGCTATTCCATTACTAGGTTTATACTCAGAGGTACTGAAAATTAAGGCATGAATGGACATTTGTAAATCGATGTTTATCACAGCTTTATTCACAATAGCCAAGAGATGGAAACAGCCCAAATGTCCATCAACAGATAAGTGGATAAACAAACTGTGGTACATATATATGATGGAATATTATGCAGCTATAAGAACAAAGACATGGAGCAAATAATAGCATGGATGAACCTTGAGGATATCATGTTGAGTGAAGTTAGCCAGAAACAGAGACAAATACTGTATGGTTTCACTAATATGAACTAACATTAATAAGCAAACTTTGAGAGTTAAAAGCTAACACAGGCTACCAGGAGAGAGACAGAGTGTAGAGATCAGGCATGTGATGCTGGAGGACTACAGAATGTTCAGCAGGATTGATTGTATAGATCTAGAAATAGATAGCATAATACTGTGTGATGGTAGCACAATATTGTAACTACACTGAACAAAGATGTCCATGAGTAAAGACTGAAAGAGGTGGGCTATGGGCATGAATGACACTTGAAGAAGAGACAGAAGATAAAGACTGGGACTGTTTAACTTAGCAAAACCTAGAGTGGACAATGATTGTGACTAAATATAAAAATATAAATCTGTTCTTGTATGTGAGAGAACAATTGAATGTCAACCATGAAAAGTGTTTAAAAGGGGATGGTACTGGGGAAAAATATAATCAAAGCAAACTGGCTTCTATGGCCAACAGTAACACTGTAATATGCTTCCATTAAATGTAACAAAGGCAATACACCAAGGCTAAATGTGTATGAGAGGGGGATATATGGGAGGGATATGGGATTCTTGCTAGTGATGCTGTCTGGTCCTACTATTGTATTGCATGATACTTTATTTTCTTTTTATTATCTTTTTTATTATTCATTAAGAAAAAAAAACTTTTTTTTTAGTAACCAATATGTTCAAGTGCTGACTGTCATGATAAATGCACAACTGAATAATGATACCATGAACAACTGATGGTACATTGTGGATAATTATAAGGTTGTGAATATAGCTCTATAAAATTGTATGGAAAAATATAAACAAGGATTAAAGTGCTGGAGAAAACATGGAGAGAGGGATGTAATATTTACTGTTGGTTAGGAGGCAGAATGGTGTAGACTTTCTGCAGGATGATGGGGTTGTTCCACACGAAGCTAAGCATGTGGGTGCCATAAGGTCCTGCAACTTCATTAAGGGTCATTTACTTGGAAGATCTGAGAGCAGGGACATGAATGACCATTTGCACAGTGGTGTTTAAGGAGAGCATATGAATGATTTGTACAGGGTGGAGGTGGCCTAAGAGTACATTGACTGGGGAACAGTATGGTAAACTGTTGTGTGTGCATACAATGGAATATTTGGCAACTGCAAGAAGGAGTGGAGATGTGAGCCATGTAATGAGGTGAATGGAACCTGTAGACAGCATTTTGAGTGAACTATGCCAGAAACAAAGACAAACACTATAATGCCTCACCAATATGGGCCAACTACAATGTGTAAACTCAGAATTGAATCTTAGAGCACAGCCTAACAGGGGAACATTTATTGTAATGGTCCCTAGATTGTAAGCTCTTACAGCCATCAAATCTATTGCTGAATTGTAATGACTATCTCCAAACTCTGAGATGCTGATGGCTTTGTGTATAACCTGATTGGTCTCTAGAACATAGGATATCTGTGTGACACCAGAAACTCAGAGGTAGGACTCAGCAGATATGAATGTCAGTATTAGAACATACAGCAACTGTTAAACAAACTAAAAAATAGTCCAGACTTCAACTGGAGATATGAATGAAGCAGATGTGGTTAGGACAAGGGCAAATTGGGCCAATGGGTAAAGAAAATGCTGACTGCATTTTAAAACCACAAATTCCATGTGAGACCAAGGGAAGAGATAGTTAGTTGGTGCAAGAGCTATATTTCCTAAACAATTTAACTCATACAGTTTGTTCAAATACCACAATTACATGGAACTTTTAATATGAAGTGAGACCTGGTAGGTTTACATAGGTTAGTGTGAAATAGTGACACATCCCAAAGTAATTTGTGCAGAGAATAAAAATGTATATGCAGGGCCACCCTGAGGAGCAGGGGGGAAATGCAGAGGTGTTGGGCTTCCTCACCTGAATTGTTGCTGATGTTCTCACAAACATTGAGAACAGACAGTTTGATGTGATGAGCCCTCTATCACAGGACTTGCCCTTATGAGGCTTGTTGCTGCAAAGGAGAAGATAAACCTGCTTATTGTGACTAAGAGTCTCCCCCTGAGTACCTCTTTTTGCTCAGATGTGGCCCTCACTCTCTCTCTAGCTAAGGCGACTCAGCAGGTGAACTCACTGCCCTCCCCTCTGTGAGAAATCCAACTCCCAGGGGTGTAAATCTCCCTGGCAACATGGGATATGACTGCCAGAAATGAATCTGGTCCTGATACCATGGGATTGAGAACAGCTTCTTGACCAAAAAGGGGACATGAAATGAGATGAAACAAAGTTCCAGTGGCTGAAAGATTCCAAATGGAGTTGAGAGATCACTCTGGTAGGCACTCTTATGCACTATATAGATAATCCTTTTTAGGTTTCAGTGCAGTGAAATACATATAAATACCTGAAACTATCAAACTACAACCCAGTAGCCTTGAGTCTTCAAGGCAATTGTATAGCAATGCAGCTTACAAGGGGTGGCAGTGTGATTGTGAAAGCACTGTGGATTGCACTCCTTTTCTTCAGTGTATGGATGGATGAGTAGAAAAATGGGGGCAAGAAACTAAGTGAAACATAGGGTTGGAAGGGGATGATTTGGGTGTTCCTTTTTACTTTCATTTTTTATTCTTTTTTTCACATTTTCTAGTACAAGGGAAATGTTCAAAAAATAGATTGGGGTGATGAAAGAAAACTATATGATGATCCTGTGAGCAATTGATTATACACTTTGGATGATTGTATGGTATGTGAATTTACTTCAATAAAAATGAATTAAAAAATAAACGAATGCAAAAAAACTCTCCAAAAGAACAGTGATAATAACAAAACCTAGCTGCTTTATTCCTAGTGCCTTTATGCAATTTGTCCAGCTTTGAATATCTAGCTTTGATTATAGAATAAATATCACATACCTGAAAAAAAATAACATCTATGTAACATCAAAGGAAGGGGTGTTTATTTGGTGGAAAATCTATATTTTCTGTAGCATTCTATGTAATTTAATTTCTAAGATCAGGTTAATCAAACACCATAATTATATGAAATCTTAAATAGGGGGTCTAATCTGGTTGGTCTGTACAGGTTAGCATGAAGCCCCAATATATCTCAGAGAATGTATTTGGGCAGAGAACAAAAATGTATTTGCAAAACTCCCATTGAAAGACTGAGGGAAAGGTGGAAATATTAAACTTGCCTAGATGGGGAATTCCTGATATTCTTGCAAGCATTGTGGAATATCACTGTAGTGGGCCATGCCCTCAATCTTGGGGCTTGCCCTTATGAAACTTGTTACTATAAAGGAGAGGCTAAACTTACTTACGGTTGTACCCAAGAGTCACCCCCAGAGAAGTGCTTTCATGGCTTAGATATGGCCTCTCTCTCTAAGCCAACACTGCAGGTAAAACCACTGCCCTCCCCCTGTGTGGGACATGATTCCCAGTGGTGTGAATCTCCGTGGCAACATGGCATGTGACTTCCAGGTATGAGCCTGGACCCAGTATCATGGGATTGAGAAAAATTTCTTGACCAAAAGGAGGAAGAGAAATGAAACAAAGTTTCAGTGGCTGAGAGACTACAAATGGAGTTGCGAGGTCATTCTAGAGGCTATTCTTATGCATTTTATAGGTATCCATTTTTAGTTATTAGTGTGTTAGAATAGCTAGAAGGAACTACCTGAAAGTTTTGAACTACAATCCAGTATCCTTAATTCTTGAAGATGATTGTATAAACTTATACAGTGTGATTGTGTGATTGTGAAAACCTTGTGGCTAACACGCCCTTTATCCAGTGTATGGACAGATAAGAAGATAAAAGAGGGATAAAAAATATATGAATAATAAAGTGGGGAAAGGAGTAGGGGATGTTTTGGGTGTTCTTTCATACTTTTATTTTTATTCTTATTTTTATTTTTATTTCTTGGAGTAATGAGAATGTTCAAAAATTGATTGTGGTGATGAATATACAACTATATGATGATTCCGTGAATAATTGATTGTACACTTTGAATTATTGTATTGTTTGTGAATATATCTCAGTAAAATTGCATTTAAAAAACCACAAAAAAACAGCCCCATACAGTTTGTGCAAATTTAGTTTCATCAGAAGTTAGTTTAACTCATGGTTCCAGTTTTCTAAGGTTGCCATTATGCAAAATACCAGAAATGGATTGGCTTTTATAAAGGCATTTTATTTGTTTGCAAATTTATAGTTTGACATAGAAATGTCCAAACCAAGGCATAAACATGAGTATACCTTCACCAGAGAAAGGTCATTGGTATATGGAAAACCTCTGTTAGCTAGGAAGGCAAATGGCTGGCATCTGCTTGCTCCCAGGTTGCATTTCAAAATGGCATTCACCAAAATGTCTAAGCATCAGCCAAAATCAGGAGTCCACCACTCCAAGCATTTCTGAGCTAAGCCAGCAAGTATCTGGGTCTGTGCCAGTATTTTTGAAGGACTCCAGTAAGCTAATCAAGACCCATGTTGAATGGGCAGGGCCGTGCCTCCATGGAAATAATCTAATCAAAAGCTTCACCTACAATTGGGTAACACCACCATGGAAACAATCTAATCTCAATATCCCACAAGATTGGATTAAAGATCATTGCTTCTTGTGGGGGACAAAATATATCCAAACCAGCACACTCACTTACTAGGATAGTTGCAACTGTTGACATGAGAATTCATAGATAAAGCAGCCATTTGTAATAAAACAAAACAGAGTCAATAAAACAGAGAACACTTATTTGGCAGTTCAAAATGAATCTACAAATGTCTTACCAGGCTATTTGCTCAACAAAACAGATTGACTGTCTCTTATAGTCAGAGAAATGAGTAGAGAATTCTCTTACCTGATGGTTGAAAACAACAAAGACCATAACAAAGGTCCCAGCCAGACTTCAGCTCAACAAACAGATTTGACCTTGACTGTAACATGGCAGGAGCTCAAAGATCCAAGAGGGGCCAGCCAAGTGAGCCAGAAGACCAACCTGGAGAAGATGGAACACAAAGGATTTCTGCAGGTACCAAGCTCTTCCCAAGCTGCCATCCTAGAATCATCCTGGCATCACCCAAGTGCTGCCTTTGAATCCCACTTTTCTGACACCAGACTATTCAGTTGAAAACAGACTCTGAAAACCAAGGTGCAGGATAACTTTATTCAGCAAAGGAGCATGTGTGGGAGCAGAACTAAAAGAAAGTTACTGCTTAAAGCAAAGTGGTGGGGAAACAGTTCATATATCTGCTTAGAACAAAGAAATGGTATGGGGAATGGGGAGGGGGAGTCAAGGAAGACATGAGCTATGTGAGTTGTCTGGGACTGGGTGTCCTTGGGTACCATAAATCTGCAAAATCTGCCTAGGTAGGATGCTTGTGTAGGAATGGGCCTATCTGGTAAGATAAGCAGACTTGCTGGTGTCAGCATGAATATCTTTCCCATGAAGGCAGAGGTCTTAATAACTATGACAAAGGATTGTTGGTTTATCATACTGCTTCAATTGCTTTTCCTTTCTTCTTTGTAGTTTCTTGGGTAAAAATGGTAGTTTAAGCAAACTGAGATGATTAGTATAATATGAATTAATCATATTAATTCAAATGGCATAACTATGCCAATTAAAAGCCAGATATTGTAAGCTTACAGCAGAATCAAGAATGAGTACATGCTACTTACAAGATATGAATGTTAAATTTAAAGGCATAGGTTAAAAGTAAAATTATATAAAAAAGTCATAATATACTTAAAGTAGTCAAAAGGAAGCTGAAAGGGCTATATTAATGTCACACAAAGCAGACTGTTCAGGAAATGCTATTTGCCAGGGATAAGAAAGTAATTTCATAATAATAAAGTGGTCCAATGATCAATAAGAATTAATCATCTCAAATGTAAGAACTCAAAATTTATGAAGCATAACCTGATGAAATTGCAAAGAAACAAAGACAAATCTAAATTATAGTCATAGATTACAATACTCCTCTCAATATTGATGGAAGAAGACTGAAAATAAGGAAGGATAGAGAAGACATACAAGAACTATTAACACATTTGACATGTTATTTATAGAGCATTGCACGTGCTAACAAAACAAATACTCTTTAAAAGAGTGTATTCAAATTTTAGCAAGACATTCCATAGTCTGGACCAAAAAAAAAAAGTCTTAATAAATTTAAAGGATGCACACAAAGTATGTTCTCATGCTTTTACCACATATTATCATATGCTGAGCATAATAGAAACCAGTAAAAGAAAGATATCTGGAATATTTCCAAATATTCATGAACTAAATTAACACCCTTGTGTTTAACTAATGGATACAAGAAGAAACTAAATAGAAATTAAAATGTATTTTGAGTGAAAAAAATCAAAACAAAACATATCAGAATTTGTTGAGATGCTGCTAAAACAGTGTTTGGAGGACAATATACAGTGCTAAATGTCTATACTGGAAAAGAAAAAAAAATCCTCAGCTTCTGACTTTTGAAACTAAAAAAAGAAGAGCAAATTAAACCCAAAGTAAGCAGTAGAAAAGAATTGAAAACAAACAAAAAAATAAATAAAAATGGTATGCAATATAGAAAAACAATACACAAGTCAATGAATTCAAAAGATAGTCCTTTGAAATCAGTAGCATTTTCTTAAACTACTAGTAAGACTGATCCAAGGAAAGGGAGAGAAGATACAAATTATCAAAATCAGGATATCAGGAGAGAGAAGATATATAGAATATTATATGCAATTTTCTGGCTATAAATTTGACAAGTTTGGTGAAATGAACAAGTTAATGAAAGACAGAAACTGTCAAAGCTTACTCAAGATGAAATAGATAATCTGAATAGTCATATACATGTGATATATATGAATTTTTGTTGAAATTGTTGGCACAAAGAAAACTTCAGGCCCACATGATGTGACTGGTTAATTCTCCTAATAGTTAAAGGAAAAATAATGTCAAGTCTTCATAAACTTCGGTAAAATGAAACAGTGAATACTGTACTTCATCTTTGAGGCCAGCTTTATACTGATAATACAAGTGGAAATAATAAATAACAAGAAAGGAGAAGTACAGACAAATATTTCCAATACAGATGTGCCAATTCTAAACAAAATTTTAGTAAATTGAATCCAATAATATACAAAATAGCTAATGCCTGATGACCATATCAGTTTTTTTTCCATAAATAAGTGGATTGTTTTAATACCTGAAAGTAAACCAATGTACTTCCCATATTAACAAACTAAAAAGATTTAAAAAAATGATAATTTCAAAGAAGAAGAAAAAATTTCACAAAATCCAACAACCATTCCTGACTCTCAGTAACCTAGCTATAAAAGAGAACTTACTCAACCTTATAAACAGCATCTCTGAAATAGCAGTAGCTAACATCATGCTTACTGGTAACAAAAATAACATTTACCCCCTAAGATTTGGAAAATGAGAAGAATGTTTGCTCTTATCCCTTATGTTCAAAATTTCACTGGATTTTGCCTAGGCAATCAGGCAAGAAAGACGAAATGCATTTAGATTGGAAAGGAACAGAAAATTTACTGATGACATTGTCATCTATGTAGAAAACAGGATGGAATATACAAAAATCTACCAGAAATAAGTGATTTTAACAATGGTGCATGAGATCAATGTAAAGATCAGTATAAAGAAGATAATTATATTTCCATATTGTACTGGTTTGGATGCATTATGGGCCCCAAAATGCCATTATCTTTGAATCAATCTTGCGGGGGCAGATGCATTTAGTGTTGATTAGGTTGGAACCTATTGATTGAGTGTTTCCATGGAGATGTGACTCAATCAACTGTCGGCAAGACTTTGGATAATTTCCATGGAGGTGTTGCCCCTCCCATTAGGGGTGGATCTGAATTAAATTACTGGAGCCATATAAAGAAACAGAAGGAACTTAAAGCCTGCTAAGAGTGACATTTTGGAGCTGTAGCTGAGACAGATATTTTGAAGATGGCCATTGGAAGCTATGCAGACATTTTGGAGATGCCTTTTTGAAATGCAACCTGGGATCAAGTGGATGCCAGCCACATGCCTTCTGAGCTAACAAATGTTTTCTGGATGCTGATGGCCATCCTTCAGTGAAGGTAACTGATTTTGATGCCTTACCTTGGACACTTTATGGTCTTCATACTATAACTTTGGAACCAAATAAACCCTCTTTATAAAAGTCAATCCATTTCTGGTATTTTGCTTAGGGGCAGCATTAGCAAACTGGAACACATATAATCATAATAAACAATCATAAACTGAAATGTAATAAAAGCACTACTTACAATAGTATCAAATTATGTAATATTTGAAGATAAATCTTAAAAGAGTTATGAAAGTACCAAATATTTCTGAGTGAATTTTCAGAGGTGCTAATAAATAAACATTGTCCACAAATTGGAAAGCAACATGTTTAAGATTTCAATTCTCTACAACTTGATTTATAGATTCAAAATTAACAATCAAAATATCAGCAGGCATTATATAGAAACTGGAAAGCTAATTATATATTTCATATGGAATGGCAGATAAATTAGAACAGCCAAAATATTTTTGCAAAAAAAGTAATATAAAGAACAAATTAAAGATATCAAGATTTCAGGACTTTAATAATGTTGCAGAAATTAAGAAAGTGTGATATTCACCTAAGTATAGAAAAATGTATTATCAGCAGAATAAAATATTGTGTCCAATTATAGACACATATATGGATAACAGATTTTCAGCACAGGTGTAAAAGCAATTCATCAGAGAAAAGATATTCTCTTCAACAAAGGTGGGACAAATGGATACTGTAAAAAAAAAAGAAAAAAAGAACTTTCATTCATACCTCACACCACACACTTTCAAAATAATTGAAGTGATTTATAATCCTCAACATAAAATTTAAAACAATAAAACTTCTAGAAGAAAAACTGCAAAAAATTTTCTGACCTTGAGCTAGGCAATTTTTCTTACACATGACAGCATGTTTGATAGAACAATCTATTGAACTGGAGTTCATCAAAATAAAAAAAAAAAAAGAAAAAAACAAGAACAAAACTTTTACTCTGTCAGTGACACAGTTAAGAGAATGAAAATATATGCCACAGACAGGGAAAAAATATTTGCATGTTTTATCTCATAGGATCTTTATATATAGAATATGTAAAGAATAGGATATTTATATGCAGAATCTGTAAAGAATATATAAAGAAATCTCAAAGCTCAGTATTAAGAAAACAACCAAATAAAATTTGGACAAAAAAAGATTTGAACAGATATGGCACTAAAAAATATATATTTGGATATCCAGGAAACCCAGGAAATGGTATTCAATATCATCAGCTATGAGGGAAATGCAAAATAAAACCATGTACTATGCACATATTCAAATAACTAGAATTAAAAGCAAAATAAAACAAGCAAACAAATGACCATATCAAGTATTGATCAGAATGTGGAGGAACTCAAACACTTATACTCTAGTGATTATAAAAGAGTTTGGTAGGTCCCTACCATATGACTCAGTCTTTCTGCTTCTTGATATTACCTAAGAAGATTGAAACCGTATGTCTGTGGGAAGGTTTGTACATGAATGTAGAAAGCAGCTTTATTTTTTGTAGCCACAAACTTGGAAACAACCAATTGTTCATCAACAGGTTAGTGGATAAACTATTAAGGGTAAGTAAATATAACTACTTATCAACAAACAAATAAACAGGAGTGAATTATAGATGCATGTTACAGCATGGATGATCTTAAAATAATTATTCTAAGTAAATGAGCCAGACAAAAATTGACTACATATTGTATACTTTCATTGATATAAAACTCCTTCAGAAAATGCAAACTACGCTATAGTGACAGAAAGCACATCAAGGGTCCGTTGGAATGGAGGATGTATGTACATAGGAATAGGAGATAAAAATTTCAAGGAAATACATCTTTTTGTATGTATATTATACCTCATTACCAATGTAAAAATGCAACAAAGTATATACAACTCCTACTTTTGCACAAATATCATTGTTCATAAGATATGTTAGAAAGAATAAATTTATAATAACAAAACATGTAGAACACCTATAATGTACATTTATAGAATCCCTACCATTATTCTGATACATTAATAGCAATATTGCTACTAACACATTCTAAAAATATGAATATTTATCAAGTTACATGCAAATCATATAATAGTCTTGGATGAGAAAGACATCAAGCAGGATAGTTTATTTTATGATAGGGTAACATATTTCCTTTCATATCCACAATGGCTTAGCAAAAACATAATGCATATTTCACTCAGTACATGTTCTACTACACTTGGTCCATGTGTTTAAATGTCTAATTGTTTAAACTGTGCTCCACATATTCACTCAGAGAACCTTGAATCTATAACATTTCAACATGTGTCTGCCGGGAGCCTGTGGAAGAGAAGTCAAGAGAATTACCAAAGGATCATTTGCTGACTCAGTCCTAATGTGGTGCAATTCTCCTGCTCAGGGAATTCTCTTAAATAATCAGATGATGCCAACTTAAAAGCAAAAGAGTTGGGCAATATGAAGCCATACAAGTACACTTTGTGAGCACAAAACATCCCTGCCTCAAGAAAATTGAAAATTTCAAAATGCTAATTTTCCTAAAATTAATTTAAATATTAAAATGCAGTTCTAATCAATATTCTCTAGTATTTGGAAACCTTATTTTGATGTGATAAAATGAACTTATCTGCTAAATTGAACATATCATTTATAGTCCATATATTTTTAAAGAAAAGCAGTCTAATTGGATGAAAATTGTATTAAAACTGACAGTAAAATAAATTTAATGGTTCTGATGTGAGAATTGATGGAGCTCTTGAAAAGAAAACAGAAACAAATTTATATTTGTGTCTCTATATAGAATATTTAAATTATATACATGTGTGTGTATATTATTATTATTACTATTAAGTACATTTCAAATAAGTAAGAACATACACATTTTCCAATAATTGTCATTGCAGCAAATGACTAAACATTTGGATTTGGAGTAAAATAAAATTATACAGTTGTCCACACATTACCATAAAGTGTATAGATGTATCAAACATTTGAATATAAGAAATAAAACTAGAATAGTAGTAGAATAAACTACACTGGATTTCATCAGGTTTGGATAAAGAAAGCCTAAATATTACATGAATGTTTGAAACCTAAAAGGGAAATATTGATTGATCATATATTGAGATTTTAGCATGTTATTTGCTCAGTTTTCCAGGACTGCTATTGCAAATACCACAGACTGTTTAACTTACACAACAGGAATTTATTGTCTTACAGTTTTGGGTGCTACAACTCCAAAATCAAGTTTTAAGCAGGATCATGCTTTCCTCAAAGCCTGTAGGTTCTGGTGGTGGCTTGCCAACAATCCTTAATTCAATCTCTGCCTCTACCACATGGCCATCTGTCTTCCTCTCTGCTCCTACAAATGTGTCCAAATTTCTTCTGCTTATAAGGACTCCAGACATTGGATTGAGGCCCACCCTTCTGCTTGGCTTAATCTTTAATAACATCTTTAAATATCCTATTTATAGATGATTTCATATCTACCAGTACTGGGGTTAGGACCTGAGCATGTCTCTGTGGGGACATAATTTGATCCATAATATTTATTAACAAAAAGTGATATAAAAAATAAGTAAAAACAGGAATATTTTTCTATGTATATGATGACATTGCAATGTGCTTTCTATAGTAGGAGGTCTAACAAAAACTATGGAGATAATACCATAAATAAAATTGGAATGATGTCATAAACAATAAAGTTACAAAAAAAGGAAATATTTATTGATCCAGATGCACTTTAAAAATCAAATTGTAAAGGAAGATTTAGAAGCAGGTTTTCTTATATAATTCTAATCGAATTTTAAATATGAGCAATTTTCTAAAGATACATGTGACTATATGTGCCAATAGATTGGGAAATTCACCTCCTAAAAATACATATTTAAGAAACTAGAAAGTAATTACACAGATACATAAGCAAGAACATTTATAACATCAAAGGTCTTATAAAGTACACAAGCAAACTGAGGGTATAAATTAATAAGGAGAACTAGAATATTATTCATCAAATAGCATGATTGTAAATGTCTCAACTCCCGAAAAATTCAACCAGATTGTAAAAGATCAGCTCTTTTCAGAGTCAAAAATTAACTACTTTATATGACCTAGCAATAAAGTCTTTTTAAAGTAAGTTATTACCTATTCTTTTTTTTTTTTTTTTTTTTTTAGCTATAATGAAGTTACCATGTGTCTCTAATAGTACTCAGCTCTATGTATGGCCCACCTTCATCTATCTGTCATGGCCTCTGCAGTCCTCTCAGCCTCTCATTAAACGACCATCCATCACACTCCCAAATCTGCTATACTTCCCTTAAGTTCCTCTTAAATCCCAATGTATTTCCAGAATCAGGGACATCACAATGCTGTTTTCTTCACCCAGAAAATTCATTAATTCATTTTCCCTCTTGCTAACCCTTCTTGACCATCTATCTATATTTGAAGGAAAGAGGGATATAATGAATGGTTTTAGTTTTAGATATTTCTCCTAATGGGAAATATCTTTAGTTAAATATTAATATATGTGGTACTTGAAGCACTCATACTATATTGAAATGTGATTGGATAATGAAAGATGTTTGTTTCACATTATATATTTTTAACAAAGTATAACTGCTAATGTCAAGGACCATAGAACTACATATGCATAGCTGGGAACATAATTTGATACAGAAGAAATTGATAATAGGATGACTTGCAATATGGTATGGTCAGCTTAATTTTCTTAGAAACCTAAAACAATTATAGTTCTCATTTCTGTAACTGGTTATGTAGTCATAGCTCATATTTATAACTACCTTCTTCCACTACACATTCCATATTTCCTTTATCCTCATCAAACTCCTAAGCAGATCATAGTTCTTTACTTAGCGGGGTAACATGAACCTTCATTCCTGAAGTTTTTGGTCCATTGGTAGACATGCCTGGATTGGTCGTTTTCCTCTGACCAATAGGGTTTGGTAGTACTAAAAGATGTCCTAGGTGATCTCCTATATTCCAGGGAAATTCTTCTTTACTTCTATTGTGTAGTTTCCCCTTTAAATTATCAATCATTTCAGCCAGTACAGTAATTCCCTTCTTTTCTTTTTGGTCCAGAGGCATGAGGAGCCCAAAGTGACTGGGCAGCAGTCTTGATTTCCAGTTCAATTGAATCATTGTTGTATCTCCTGTTGGAAGCATTCCTTTTGGGACTAAGACCTGTAGACCAGCTGAACTTAAGGATGTCAGAAAGAAAGCAAAATTTTCCTAGTAGATCACAAGGGACAATAGTGATTTGTAGCACTCCCATCTCTACCCTTGATTCCTGGACCCATGAATCCTGGCTATAGAGGAAATAGCACCATAGAATAGATGATGATTTAGAGCATATACAGCATCCTGGAGAACATTGCCCCAGCCATGCAATGTATTGCCACCCTGTTGGCACCTTCGAAAGGTCATTCTACTTTTCTATTCATTCAACTGTTTCAGAATGATGAGGAACATAGTGAGACTAGTGAATTCCATAAGCATGTGCTCATTTCTGCACTTCATTTGTCATGAAGTGGATACCCTGATCAGAAACAATGCTATGTGGCATTCCATAGTGGTGGAGAAGGCATTCTGTAAGTACATTAATGTCAGTTTTGGCAGAAGCATTGTGTGCAGGGAAGAAATCCAATATCTGGAGTATGTGTCTATTCAGTTAGAACACATCACTGTCTCTTCCATCATGGAAATGGTCCAATGTAATCAACCTGCCACGAGGTACAGGCTGATCACCCTGGAGAAGAGTGCCGTATCAGGGACTGAGTGTGGGTGTCTTCTCCTGGCAGATTGGGCACTTAGTGAGTGGAAGTCCATGTTGCTAAGCCCATTATTACCTCTGTGCCTTCCAGCAAGGCCTGTGTGTTTATGAGACTATTGAACAATGACAGGAGTGACTGAGGAAAAGGTCAACTGGTATCTAGAGAATGGGTCATCTTATCCACTTATTTATTAAATTTTCCAATGTTTAAGTTACCCACTGGTAAGCATTCACATGGGACATACATATATACATGATTTTTGCCAACTCAGAAGGGTCTATTCCCACACCTCCTCCTCAGACCTCTTTTTCACCCATATTCCAATCATGTTCCTTTCAAGTCACTGACCATCCAGACAAACCATCGGTGACAGCCTAGAATCAGTATACAAATGCCCCTCTGGCCATTTCTCCTTTCAAGCAAAAGGAAAAATCAGGTGCACTGTTTGAATTCTGCCCACTTGGAGGACTTCCCTTCACTACTGCCCTTCAAGGATGTTCCAGAAAAGAGCTATAGTGCTACAGCTATCCAATTTCAGGCAGTATCTATATCATGCTGCACCTGTTTGGATGTATTATGTCCCTCAAAGTGCCATGTACTTTAATGCAATCTTGTGGGGGCAGGCACATTAGTGTTGATTAGGTTGGAACTTGTTGATTGTTTCCTTGCAGATGTGACTAGTAATAATTTTTATTATGGTGTAACCTGTTGATAGGATTGTTTCCATGGAGATGTGGCCCCACGCATTAAGCCTGGGTATTGATTTAATTACTGGGGCCTTATAAAAGCTTAGAAACAGAAGGAATTCAGAGAAGCTGCAGCTGAGAGACATGTTTTGGAGATGGCCATTGAAAACAGAATTTTGCTGCTGCTTTGGAGATACTAACCTAGAGTTTGCCCCAAGAAGCTAAGCCTAGAGACAGTTTGGAGAACACCATTTTGAAGCACAACCTGGGAGCAAGCAGACATCAGCCATGTACCTTCCCAGACAACAGAGATATTACAGATGCCATTGGTCATTCTTCTGTGAAGGTACACTATTGTTGACTCCAGATAACATCACTATTTGCCACTCACACTTCCAGTACCATGGGTTCTGTTGGATCAAATGGTCCAAGTCACAGAGCAGCTTGCATAACAGTCTGGACCTTTTGCATATCCTCCTCTTGTTCTAGTACTCACTCAAAACTAGGAAATTTATGGATCACTCAGTAAGTGGGCTGGAGTAGTACACTCAATTGAGAAATATTTGTCTCCAAAATCCAAAGAGGCCAACTAGGCATTGTGCCTCTTTTTTGGTTGTCAGAGGATCCACATGCACCAGCTTATCTTCCACCATAGAAGAGATATATTAACATGACCCATACCATTGGACACAGAAGTTTCACTGAGATGGAAGAGCAATGAATTTCTGTTGGATTTATCTCCCACCCTCTGACATATAATTGCCTTACCAATAAGGCTAGAATACATTCTACTTCTGCACAATATGTCTAATCATTATGATATCATCAATATAATCCATCATTGTGATGTTTCGTAGGAGGGAGAGGCAATCAAGCTCCTTGTAGACTAGATTATGTCATAGGGCTGGAGAGTTCATATATCCCTGAGATAGGACAGTGAAAATGTATTCCTGGCCTTCCCAGCTGAAATAAAATTGTTTTGGTGATCTCTATTAATAGAAATTGAGGGAAAAAAAAAAGGCATTTGTCAGATCAATAGCTGCAAGCCAGATTCAAGGGGATGTGTTGATTTGTTCAAGCAATGATACCACCTCTGGGACAGCAATTGCAATTGGAGCCATCACCTGGTTAAGTTTATGATAATCTAATGTTTTCTTCCAAGATTCATTTGTTTTTTGCGCAAGCCAAATAGGAGAGTTGAATGGGGATCTGTGGGAATCACACCAGAATCCTTCAAATCCTTGATGGTGGCTCTAATCACTGCAAACCCTTGAAGAATGTGAGATTTGCTTTGGTTTACTATTTTGCTAAGTAGAGAATTTCAGGTGCCTTCCACTTGGCCTTTCCTACCATAACAGCTCTCACTCCACATGTCATGGAACCCCATGTGGGGATTCTAACAGTTGTTGAGTATGTCTATTCTAATTATGCATTCCAAAACTGGGTAAATAACCACAGAATAGGTCTAGGTTTCCACTGGACTCCTGTGAGTTGGACCTGAGTTAAAACCACATTTATCACCTGACCTCCATAAGCCCTACTCAGGTTTGTGGACCACAGTGATATTTTGTATCTCCTGGAATTAATGTCATTTCTGAGCCAGTATCACATAATCCCCCAAATAGCTGATCATTTTCTTTTCATCAATGCACAGTTACCCTCTTGAAAGGCCATACCTTTCTTTGTGGAAGGCTGAAAGGAACATTAACAGTATAAATTTTTATGAGGGTAGCAGCGTCCTCCAAATGGACATGAATTCTCTTCATCCAATGGCTCTGGATCTGTAAAATGTCTCAAATCTAGGAATTGAACAAGAGCCCTCTACTCTGTTTTTGAAATTTAAGTTAAACTTTTCTTCACTTGACCTAGAACCTTCCTCCTTAAACAGATCATCTGTTTTACTTCTAGGTCCCCCATGAACTACCAGTAAATGTCATGAGTCTGTGTGAGCCACATCATTTTGATCATTGCTTTGAGTCTGCTGTCCATTATGGTAGCCATACTCACTCAATTTTTTTGTTGATTAAGTGCTGCCATGTGGCTTCTGCCAACTCAGGATCTGATCTTCCCAACTGTATTAAAGGATTGCAGTTCAGTGACAGCAGTTACCACAGTAATAGCTGCCCTACAGAGAAAAGCAACAACAGAGCTCTTCAGGGATGATGGAATTAGTCTGACAAATTTATCGCTTACAATCCTGAGGAAAGGTTTCTCCTCTGAACATTCCTGGGGCAAGTGAGCAGGTCTTACATAATAAGTCCACTCTAATATTTCACTCTCTCTCCCTAAGCCTTTGGATCCTTTCATCTACATTATATCTGTATATGTCTGGCATTTTGATCTCAGACAATATAAGCCACATTTTGATCCATTTTTCAGTATACCACCGAACAAATTGGTAGAGCCCTTTCTAATCCTTTGAGCTATAACATTGTATCTGGAAGCTCTACTTAGTAGTTCCTATCAGTAAATTCACCATGATCTAACTTTATATTTCTTCCACTATTATCCAACACTTTTAAAATCCATTCCCATACATGTTCTCCTGATTTCTATCCATATAAACTAAAAATCATGCAGTTCTGTTGGAGCATAGCAAACTTCTTCATGGATCACATTTGTATCTAACTGTTTGGGATCTCATGGGTCCTTAGTTTCCTTATAAACCTGGAAGAAAAGAGGGGCGGTGGAGGTGGATCATGAGAAAAATTAGAAAAGTCTCGCAAACCAAGTCTCTCAGGACATTCCATTGTGCTGTGGTTTCATCTGGTGAAATAAGATTACTCTCTTCGGAAGGAGGTGTGTTCACCTCCTCAGGGGAGGTGAACACAGGTTTATCAAGAGAGCAGGGTTAATATCTTAAAGTGGAGAAATTGTACATCTGATTCCTTAGATTGGAGATTAGGTAGCTGATTCTTCACCATAAACCATTACAGTTTTATCTGGCAAAGACTCAAAAGAATCTAGGATTTCAATGCCACCACCATTTTATTATCAATTTATATGTCCCCATTCCAATTTTCAGGATTGCATTCCTTTACAGTCAATGCCCTCACTTTAACAGCAGACACCCTAAAAGGTTGAGAATTGTTTAAGCTGTAACTCAGCAACTTGTGCAATGAGACTCTGAATCTTATTTTCAGAGATTTCAAGTCTCAGCTACATGAAATGAGATTTCCTTTCAAGGAACACATAGAAACTCTCTGGTCCTTCATTCAGCACTTAAGTTGGGAATTTTTTAAGCCTTGAGCTCATTCCTTTTTTTTTTTTACAAATTTATCCAGGATATTTAGAAACAACCAGCCAACATCATTATACTTTTTAAATACACAAAACTCTGTTAAGGTGTCAAATACATTCTTAATCAGAGTCTTGCCTCTTATAAGCATTTGAGTAGACGTATCCCATGGTGATACTATATATACTTCCATTGCCAACTTACAGCATGGACTATCAGTGCCATCTTGATTTTTTGAAATCGAGTCATTAGTGCCTTTGAATACAGTCAGGATAGAGTGAAAAAGGGGAATTTCCCAAATATGGGTCCGTTGCTCTGTGAGGCTAATAGAAGTCACGCTGAACCTAGCTGAAGGGGACAAAAATGGTTTAATTTATGCCTACACCAGTGGGAAGATGGGAAATTTTCCCAAATTTGCCTCCCTGAAGTGTTTCTCCAGTTTGGTTTTATGCCCAGTTTCAGAGACAAGGAGAGATAATCATTTAGCTAACATGCAACAAAAGTGATGACAAAAGGCTCATCTATTTGAGAGGTTTGGGGGCAGTTTCCCAGTGATTCTTTAATTGGCTAAACCCATTAGAGATAAAGGGAGTCAACTATTTTAGTTAACATGTAACAGGGTTGGAGAATTTCAGTAATTTGTTTTCTCCTGTTTTCTAGGTGACACCAGGTTTATTTACATATGTTTCCAGACCTTACATTTACAAATTGCTCCTTTGTGAAAATAGGGCTTCCACTGTTTCCTGTTTGCAGATTTGAAGGTTATATTTTACAATTTTCTGTTTTCTTACAGTTTTAAAATTATATTTAAAAAGTTACTGTTACAAGAAAACTATTTCCAAAACCCCCAGAACCAACTCAGAAATCTTATCCTTAAGATTCTGTTTCTGAAGCACTCCCAGTATCAAATTCTGTATTAATCTGGGTTATTTCAGGAAACAGAACCAACAGGAGGTGTGTGTCTCTGTGTGTGTGTGTGTGTGTGTGTGTGTGTGTGTGTGTAATGTAAGCATTATGTGATTTTTTTTTTTAATAGGAATTGGCTTATGTGACTGTGGGGATGGACAAGTACAAATTCCATAGGGCAGGTCACAAGAAGGTAACTCCCATTAAGTTTTTTGATGAATTCCCCAGAAGAAGCTGGCATCCTGAAGTAGAGAGGGAAATTCTCCCTTCTGACTGCTGAAATAATCACTTTTTTTAAAGCCTTCAACTGGTTGGATGGGACTTCTCCCATTTTTGAAAGCCAACTCCTCAGTTGACTTAACAAGCTATACAAGCAATCAACTTAATGATGACTTAAGTCCACATAATATCTTCACAGTAGCAATCAGGTCAATGTTTGCTTGACCAAACAACTGGACACCACAACCTGGCCAAGTTGACAAATAAATTTAACCATCACAATGTCACTAAGTCTTTTTTCTTACCTGTAGGAGGAGAACATTGATCCCCCAAATTCTTAAATTGATGAACCTTTAAAAAAATGCAGATTAACTTTTTTGGTGGTGTGATCTATTAAGCATATTCTAGTTATAAATATATATATATGTAATATATATGTAGTCTGATTTTTTTTATTTCCACAGTTTCTTTCAAATCTCTTTAACTTTTACAATTCTTAATTTTACTTTATTGATCCTCCCTGTGCTTATTTCCTTTTTCATATACATGTATTTGAAACTTCAGGGTTTCTTTTAAACCTAAATTCTACATTTTTGTCCTCAGAGGCTAATACAAAGACTGTTTAATGGCTTACTCACCCTCAATCTTGGAATGAAGAGTCCAGGGAGGTTTGGATATGTTGAATGTCTTGGATTCTTGGCTTAAATATTATAGCTTTCTGGTTGGCAAGCTATCTATTGCAAAAAAACAAACAAACCAAAACCAAAACAAAACAAAACTCAAGATTATAGAAGCCTGAGGTTTGCTATTTAAATGGAACCTCCAATTGGGTACTTATATCCTCTGAAGTGAGTTATAATGCTAGAATAATTTTTAAAGAAATGAAGCCTAATTGCATTGGTTTAAAAGTGGAAAGGACTTCAGATTTAAGTTTTTGAATACTAGCCTGCATTAATTGAAAAATTCCCTAAGAATCTAAGAACTAGTAAGAATCTGAAAAGATAGCATAGCATTGAAATCAAAGAGTGGAATTTTGCCACTGGAAACTATTAAGTAACATGAATTAGAAAAACACAGGTATAAAATTGAATGAAGTTACACAAACATCCAGTAGAGAAAAAAAATAAAGAAATTGCAGGGGGCTAGGTTTATATGGCTGTTTATTTTGAGGATTTTATTTTTCAAATCTCTGGATAAGGCCAAGAGGCCTAGCAGAATGTAAAAACTGAGTTTCGGAGAATGTTATTTACATTCTAGATCTTTGGATTTACATTCTAGATCCTTGGCAAATCTTAAAATTCATGAGGCTGAGAAACCGAGATATCAATCAGAAAACAATTAAGTTACTAAAAAGCTAAAGAATTTTCAACAGTTTCATGCTGCAATGGAGGAAAATTTGACACCAGTGTGGGTGAGGAGAAAGGACACGATAAACATCCCACGTATTCAGTTGAGACCTCTAAAGGACTATGCCCTAAAAATAAATAAATAAATAAACAGAGAAAAAGAAAATCCTAAAACCCAGTGCCAAAATGTTTAGTATATTGATACAAGGAATGTGCCCCTACTTGAACTTCTAACAAGCAAAAAATTAATTCTTCCCTGAGGGAAGATAAAACAAATAGAGCTGTTTAAATTTTTCATATACACTGCAATGTGCAATTAAATGTGCTCAATATTATCATGAGGCAGCATCAAAAGCATAAAAACAAGAGCACAACCTGAAAATTGATACAGATCCACAGGTAAGTTAGATAGTGGAATAATCAGACACAGACTTTAAAAAAATAAATATGAATAAAACAATGAATGGCAAGATCAGCAGCTACATCAGAAAAATTTCAAGCTGAAGCTGTTACCTTACCACATTAGCGATTTGTGCTACTAGACCAACAGGAAACAGGAAGAGTTATCATATTGGCAAGGATAATTGACTTCAATTACTAAATGCAAGTAGGACTGTTACTATCTGATGAGAGCAGAAGGGATTACATTGCAACTCACTTTGGCAACACTTGGTATTCTCATGCCCAAGGTATTCTCATGCTCATGTGAGCAAGTTAACTGTAAATGAACAAATGTAGCCTGACAAGAATAGGGTAAATAGAATATTAGATGTGAAAATCTGAGTCAACTAACAAGGAAAGAAAGCCACATTTGATCAGCCGAAATGATAGCTATAATAGAGATGAAACAAGAGTGGATAATGGAGAAGGGGAATAATGACTATCAGTTATGTTCTCAAGATTAACTACATCAGCAAGGACTAGGGTTTTCCCATTATCCATGCTCCTGTAATTTTTCTGGAATTATCATCAAATGGAATCTTGGTGAAGCTGAACCTAGATGGAATAAAATGAGAGAGTTGCAATTGAATTTGTGTGGTCCAAGGAATGGATTGTATTGGAGGAAATCATCCACCAGGATCCCTTTATCCTTTTCCCAATGTAGTGCTTGTGGCTAATGACAATTCCCAGATGCTCCCTTCTCCATAAAGTTTCCAGAATTCTTCCCTCTGTGCAATATGTGAAACAAGGCTTTCCTCTTGTATCAGATCTATGTTAATATCCAGTAGAGATCATGTTCTAGCTTAAATTATTTCCCCTGCCCTTCTGAGAAAATTCCCCTACAATGCTTCTAGGCCCTAATGATAGGTAAATTTAAATAAAATCACTTTCTAAGCTGTTTAAAGGCACTAGAATGGTCTTGATACAAAATTCTGACAAAGATATTAAAGAAATAAATACTATTAGCCAACATCTCTCAGGAATATAAACATAAATATCTATCCCTAACAAAACAAAAATAAATTTAATTTACTTTTAAATAAAAATACAATATATCACAGCCAAACGGGGTTTACACTAGGAAATAAAGAATGGTTTAATATTCCATATCAGTAGAATAAAGGAGAAAAACATGACCATTCAATAGTTACTGAAAAAACAAATAACTTTCTAAATATGTTTTGAAACATTAAGCAAATACAGCCTAAATATTTTTTAAAATGAAATTAGAAGCAAAAGAAGTATAGGAGAAACAACTACTTCTATTCCACATTTTATTAATATTTCTAGCCACTTCAATAAGACGAGTGTCCTAGATTGCTGGGGCACCTGTAACATCTACCACAAACCAGTTGGTTTAAACAACAGGAATTGACTGTCCTACAGATTTTGAGGCTAGAGGTCAAATATTAAGGTATCAACAGGCCATGCCTTCTCCAATGCCTATAGTGTTCCTGGTGGGTAATACTGCCTACAATACTACAATCAATCTCCACCTCCGTCACATGATGATCTGTCATTTTCTTTCTCTTCCAGTGGCTTTTCTACTGGGTGTTCAACTTTCTCTGCTTATTAAGGTCCCCATTCATATTGGATTAAGGCCTAAGCTAATTCAGTTTGGCCTCATGTTCAAAGATCCTATTTATAATTAGTACACACCCACAGGACCAGAGGTTGGAACTTGAACATGTTTTTTGGAAGATTTAACATTTTAAAGTTGTCAATTTTTGATAAACTTGCCTATAGGTTTAAAGAAATTCCCAATGAAAATCCCAGCAGTATGTGTATTTGTGTAAGGATGTGGGCATGTGTGCGCAGAAGCTGACAATTTGTTTCCAGTCACTATATGGAAAGGTAAATGTTGAAGAAGAATAAAGTTGGAGTACTTATGTCATGTACCAAAACTTATTGTAAAGCTGTAAAAATTGTTGTTGTGTTGATAAAGACACTGGTATAGACAAATGTATCGATGAAAGAGAATAATGAATCTTAAGAAAGACCCACTCATTTATAGTTAATAGATTCATATTGAAGTGCTATTGCACTGCTGTGGGAAATTCTTTTACAATAAATTCTCCTGCTGGCATTGAATATCCTCATGAAAAGATTAAATCTTGACCTTAACTTCACACCCTTCAAAAACTTAAGATTTTAAAGAAAAAAGTATAAGAAAACATAAATATCAAATATCTGAAAGAGTACAATGGCTATTATCTTCACAAAACTTCCAAGCTAAAAAATTCTTCAGTTGAGTACAAATAGCATTAGACATAAAACAAAATCTTATAAAATGGACTATAAGAAAATTATAAAATTCTGTTAATTAAAAGAGCATAATTGCAGTGATAAGACCATCTGTAGTATAGACTAACATTTGTGTTATATAAGGCTCCTATAAATAATTCTTATAAATCATTCTTACAATTTGCATATAAATTTAGTCAACCTGATGAAAAAAATGTGCAACAGGTTTGAATAGATTGTTTGCAAAAGATGTTATTCTAATGATCAATAAACTTATACGAAAAGTGTGAAATGTTATTGGACACCAGGAAAATACAAATTTTGTGATATCATAACTACTCCCTAGGTTGGTTAAGATTAACAATGAAATAATACATCATGTTTAGGCAAGGGTTCGCAGAAGCAAACATTCATACAGTGTTGCTTGGAGTATAAAAGTTTACAAAACTTTGAAAAACTCTTTGGATTTTCTATTTAAATTGAACATTTGGATACTTTATGATTCAGTGATCTTACTTATGGACATGTATCCTACAGAAATGCACTTAGGTGTACCACACACAAGTATTAGAATATTCATAGAGCATTTTTAGTAACATCCAACATCCAAAAACAATATATATTCCCATTATATGTGTTATATTCATAAAATGGAATTCTACATAGCAGTGAAAATGACCAAACTATGGTCGTATACAACATTGATTAAACTAACAAATATAAATTTTAACGTTGGAGGTAAGATACAAAAACTGTACAACTGTATATTCCCCATCATATAAGATTAAAAACAGGCATAACTTGAAGATGGTTACACGTGTCAGAACAGTAGCAAATTTGGATTCAAGTTGTGATTGGAAGCCAATATGAAGACTCTGAGGACATTATTATAATTTTTGGTGGTCTGTGGTTACATTGGTTTGTTTCTCATCAGATAATTCACTCAACTATATACTTCTGATTTGTGTATATTTTTGAATATGATTTATACTTCAATAAATTTTAAAAAAATCATGTTAATAAAAAAGGAAATTCTATATAGCATAGATTGTAACTAAATTTAACATGCACACACATTAGTGCACACATAAAGAACTGAAAATGAAAAATAGAAAATATTTTGAATTAAATGATGATTATATATTATATCAAAACTTGCAGGATCCAGCTCACACCATTATCAGAGAATATTTGGAAACTTAAAATGATGTTAGAAAAGGTGAAAGGTTGGAAATCAAGATTCTTATCCAAAAGACAGTAAATGAAGAGCTAATAAAACCTAAGGAAAGTATAACTCAATAAATAGTATAGATAAAAAACAGGGAAAAAAAAGACATACAGAGAGAACATTAATTTTATAAAAACACCCAATTATAAAAATATATAAGAAAACAATGCAGAATAAATGAAACAGATCTTTTTCAATCATTATAGAACAGATCAGAAATTTCTCCCTACAATCTAGAACAGATATCCCTATAATGCTGAGAGAGTGGAAGATGTACAAGAAATTGTTAAGGAATTAGAGATGGAATGAATGTTATAAAGAATTAGTCGCTTTCTTTCCAAGTAAAGTAAAGTAGAGGAGTGTATTTTCCCATCCTCTATTTTCTTTCCTTCATCTTTTCCCTCCAGGAGTATCCATGGGCATTCTTGGAATTTTTCTTTTACAGTTAGGAGATGGTAATTATCAACAGTTTAAGATTGAGATTTGGTGTTTAAGAAGGTGTATATAATGCAACAAGGTGCTGATCTGAATATGAAGAAAGGCATAGGTCCTTGAGGCCCATCCCTATCCTTTTACACTTGAATAACATTTCACCTTCATTATTCATCTGAACCTAATCTTAAATTGCTGGAATCATCTATTTGTGTTCAACACTTTTTGTACTATTCACAAAGTAATAGCATTGAGGCTATCCCAGCTAAGATTTTGTTTTCATCTAACAAAACTAGTTTACATACATTTTCATTAAAACTTTTCATTTGTACTTCCATGGGCACAATGGAGAAGCAAGCTACTTTTAATGTGGGTTAATGCATTTTATAGTAGGTATTCAATAAAAACTATATAGATTCAGTTTGACTATTTAGACTTACACTAAGGAAACATTGAAGATATAGGTAACTGCCCTATCAAGTGCCAAACTCTAGCTGACATTTGCTATCAGGAATACCATATATAAATATGGTTAATCATGATTTAATTGATGAATTTTCATGTCCAGGATTGTCTCTTATTTTTTGCTCTTCCTCAGAATACATGTAGATTGTGGAAAGCCGCCTCCCGAATCGGGCCTAGCGTATGCGCTGCAGCCTGCTCTAGAGTTACCCCCGCCCATCGAGTGAGCCAAGATGGCGCCTGCATCCTGTTTCCGCATAGTGACGCATGTATCCGCCACCCGCTCCTACCAATCGAAATCCTGTATACGCGATACTAGCCTAGAAGCTTATTGGTTGTTAATTGTGTATAAAAGGTCTTACCCGGACGGGGTAGGGTGAGACAGCCCACAAGGAGCCGTGCCTGACGGCCACATCGAGGCTGCTCTCCCACGAGGCGCCGTGCCCCGTGTGGGAACCAGTAACACAGAATGTTCATCTAGCTGTAGTAAAGGGCTTGCTTTCACAACTGCCGTGTGGTTCGAGTCGTGATTCATGACCAGGTTAGTTCGCGCAGTCTGCATCTCTCTCTCTCCTTCCCTGTTTCCCCTCGCCGGCCGGGAACCGGGGACCGAGCGGGGCAGCGCCGGACAAGTGGTGGCCCGTACGGGGAAGCTCCTCCTCCTGCCTCGCTCTCGACGGTCCCTCTGTGAGGAGAGCAGCGCTGCGCGTCGAGCTTACGGCGGACTTCCCGCGCCTGATCAACGCGAGAAGGTGAGTGCGTCTTATTACATGATAGTTAGGGCCCGTGGGTTTTCAGGTGACCCCGGGGGACTCGGAAGAGCTCTCCGAGTGACTGAAGTATAGTGCCGACTGCAATCATGGGGCAGTCCGGAAGTTCACCTCTCTTAGCTCCCTTAAAGAACCTTTTGAAACAACGGGGTATCTCGGTCAGGAAAAGCTCCCTTCAGCGTTTTCTTGATGATGTTGATACTTTTGCCCCTTGGTTTGCCTGCACCGGCAGCCTTAGCCTACCCTCTTGGATGAAGCTCGGTCGCGACATAGACCGAGTGCGCCAGACGGGCGTGTGTATGGACCCGATTCTAGTACCCATATGGGAGACCGTCCGTGCGGTCCTTGAACTAGAATCGGCTACCGGCCTAAGCCCGTCCTCTGTCTTGCAAGAAGCACGGTGCGCGCTCCAAGAAACCCAGTCAGTTTCGTCAGCGGACGGCTCCTGTAAGGGCAAACCGCCGGAGTCCAGTGACTCTGACTCAGAGTCAGATAGCGATACTGACGAGAAGGTGGAAGCATCCCCGCTAATTGAGTGGGAGGAGCCTCCCGCCACACCCGTGCGGCCTTCCGCCCCGCCAATGTCTACCGCTGCACCCCCAGGGACACCCCAGCTCCCAACTGACGCCTTGGGCGGTCCCACCAAAGGACCTCGCCGAGAGCTCCCTCTAGTGGCCATGCCCAGTAAATGTAATTATCCTTTGCTGCCAGACCCGGAAACCCCGATGGGTCGGTCAGGGGAGGGGCAACCTTTGCCGTACCCCCCGCCCGAGTATACAGGCCCTCAGGACCCTTTGCCATTAGGTAGTGGTGGGAGACATTTCTGGAGATGGAACCCTTTCACAACATTTAGACCTTTTGGCATGCTGGGTGGCTACCAGCCACTTGAGCCGCAGCCAGTCTCAGAAATGTACCCGGTTATTATCAATCCCCAAGGTGGCAATCGGCACGAATCATATGATTACAAACTATTGAGGGAATTGAGGCAGGCCGTCCATCAGTATGGCCCCAATGCCCCTTATACCTTGAACATGATCGAGAACCTCTCTGCTCTAAATCATACACCCGCAGATATTTTTCAGCTAGCCCGTGCTTGCTTGCCGTCAGGCCGATTCATAGATTGGAAAGCATGGTTTGAGGAGTTAGCTGAAGAGCAGGCCGCAAGGAATGCGGCGGGGAGACGTGGCGGGTGGAATGCTGACATGCTGTTGGGGAGAGGCGCCCATGCCCAGAACCAAACGGGTTTCCCACAAGAGGTCTATGCCCAGATCTTCCGCTGTTTTGTGGGTGCCTGGAAAAAGCTAACAGGTGAGGGAGAGGCTCAGGCCTCACTCAGCAATATACACCAAGGCCCCACAGAACCATTTGCGGATTTTGTAGCCAGGATGCAAACCGCAGCTGAGAGAATCTTCTCAGATCCAGGAGTAGCAGAGACTGTGGTTAAGCAAATGATTTTTGAGCAGTGCAACAAGGAGTGCAAAGTTATCCTGGCACAAAACAGAGCAAAAAATTTGACAGAGTGGGTCAGGCTCTGTAGAGATGCTGGCAGCCCTTTAACTAATGCAGGTCTAGCTGCCATGCTAGCCAGCTCCCTACAGGTGGCTACAAAAAGCCCGAGAACCTTAGGGGCAAAGTCTAACGGGTGCTATGGCTGTGGCCAATCAGGGCACTTTAAGAGAGATTGTCCCAATAGACGTCAACCCCCTGCCACTCAACGGTTTGGCGAACCAGGTGCAGCAACCAGGCCGTGTGGCCGTTGCCACAAAGGCCCCCACCGCGCAGAAGACTGTAAATCGGTTTTCGATGCGCAGGGTAGACGCCTCTCTGGCCGCCCCGAGCAGATTCCAAAAAACGGGAAGAGGGGGTCCGCCCTTTCGACGGACCCCCTTGCATGCCATTCGACAACACAGGATCCGATCAAATTCGTGCGTCCCCCGGCTCAGCAGGACTGGACCTCTGTGCCACCTCCAGACTCGTACTAACCCCCTCCATGGGTGTCCAGTTAGTAGGGACCTCCTTCAAGGGGCCCTTACCGGCTGGTACTGTAGGGCTCATATTGGGAAGAGCATCCACGGCCCTGAAAGGATTAACAGTTATACCAGGACTTGTAGATTCAGATTTCACAGGCCGTGCCCAAGTTATGGTTCAATCTCAGCGGGGCACCTTAGTCATTGCAGAAGGTGATAAGCTGGCGCAGCTCCTGCTCTTACCCAGCTTACATGCAGTCTTTCCAAGCAGAATCAGACAGAGAGGGGAAAAAGGGTTCGGATCCAGTGGAGCGATTTTTGAGGGACTCCATATGTCCCTGGAGTCTCGACCTATGCTAACCATTAAGGTGCAAGGCAGATCTTTCTTGGGCCTGCTCGATACAGGGGCCGATCGGTCTATCATAAGACAACAAGAATGGCCCCCCACCTGGCCAACGAGCAGGGCGGAAGAGCCCATTAGAGGAATAGGCCAAATTTCAGTGCCCATGCTCAGTGCAGCTGCTCGAGATATTGTCCGAGCCTGCAACAATTGTGCAGAGCAGAGAGCAGTCTCCTCGGTTGGGGTCAACCCTAGGGGTCTCACCCCAGGGGATACTTGGCAGATGGATGTCACTCATCATTCAGAGTATGGTAAGATCAAGTACTTACATGTGTCGGTGGACACATGCTCCCAAGTTTTATTTGCCTCTGCTGAACCAGGAGAAAGAGTCTCCCACGTCATTGCACACTGCCTTGCTGCATGGGCAGCTTGGGGTAAGCCAAAGACGTTAAAGACGGATAACGGGCCTGCCTACACTAGTAAATCCTTCCAAAAATTTTGTGACAACATGGATGTCCAATTAAAACATGGCATCCCCTATAACCCTCAGGGGCAAGGAATCATTGAAAGAGCGCACAGATCTCTCAAAGACTTGCTTAAAAAACAGAAAGAGGGTATAGGCCACGGCCTGTCCCCAAAAGCTCGACTGTCTGTAGCCTTGCTCACATATAATTTTTTAAACGAAAATTCACAAGGAATGACACCTGCCCTGCAACACACCACCCCGAGTCCTCCGCATAGAGGTCTAGTCCGTTGGAAGGATGTCCTGTCGGGGCAGTGGAAAGGCCCTGACCCGGTGCTCAGCTGGGCCAGAGGCTCTGTTTGTGTTTTTCCCCAGGAACCAGGACGTCAACCAGTGTGGGTTCCGGAAAGACTGGTGAGAACCGTGACATCACCTGAAGAAGCCAAGGAACAGCTGTCAGAAACGCCAACGAATATACAACCTGAACCATTAGACCAAGCCTCCGACCCTGCTGATGATGGCGACGACCGACAAGACGATAATAGTAGGACTGACCACCCCGCGGTTGCCCAAAAAGAGGATCGGTAACTCTGTCCTTTGCTCTCCTATAGCAATCCTTCTAATCTGCCTTTTTCTTTTTAGTGGAACTACGAGTCCTTCCCCCTCACCAATGACACACTGATCCTCTCTTTTGCTAACCTCTCTGTCAAGGTTGTCAACACCACAGTTGCGGCGAATGCTACTTGTGAAACTGGTAATGGCGAGTTAAGTAAGGGAGTCTTGCTTGAATTTCTTAACGTTACAGGGAAGAGCCGCCAGTCTTGTGAAGGGATCTTGAGTAAAAAGGAGACTCAAAGGTGCCTTTTCCTTCCAGGGCTTGCTCCTACAGTCTGCAACCGTTCCAAAGACCCGGATGCCTCGCCGCCCCGCTATCCTAGTGTATCGCCCAAGTTATGTCTGGCTCCCCGTCAAGGCAACCGACTGGGTTGGCCCTGTTTCTCAAGTTGTTTCACTTAACAATATCCCCTTCTCTAAGTCTAGGCGTCCAAGAGGCATAAAAGAATGGCTATCGAATGCTGCCAGTGTAGCTTCCTCTTTGTTTGTCCCAACGATCGGGCAGGCTGTGCTACAAGCATGGACAGATCGGCAGCTCGCCATAACGATGGAAACGGTAAATGGCTTGGTCAACCTTACCCGAGACGTGCTACGCCGCCACAATCAGATGCTGAACTTAAATTTCCAGGCCATTCAGAAACTCCAAGCGAAGATAGATGAACTTGGACTGGAAATAGATGGACTCTGGAGAGTGCTTCAGCAAACATGTGACACCCGGTGGCTTACGGTTAAACTCTGTGTCACTCCTGTCAGGGCCAACGTGACCGGAAGCATTTCCAGAGTCTCTGATTGGCTGAAAAGGTCATATTTTCCTGAATTTGTTAATCTCTCCCAACAGGTGGAATCTAGTTTAGACACAATTGGGGGGATCAAGTTAAAACCCGTTAAAGTCGATCTCTCCGGGTTAGGCGAGGTTCTACAGAAACTATTGCACAGTGTTTCTTCCTGGTTCTCTTGGCCCAATTTAACTAATTGGATCCTCATTGCAGTGGGATTATTGGTGGGATTAGTCGTTGTTAAATGTTTGCTAGAACGCCTGTTTCAAGCGCAGCAGCAATTGCGTGTTACCACTATGATGGCTATGACTCCCACCTCTGTTACCCCCGATAGTGACCGATTTATTAACCATACCCCTTCCTGGTCGCCTCAGGTGGGGCGCTTTGGAGCAAAATTTGTAGCGAATCGCATGGCTGTTTCTCGGGTGTAAAAGGCGACACCAGTAGTCATAATTTTGTCTCAGGTGGGTCTCTAGGGCAGAGTCCTAGTTGTGGCCAGACTGGACCCTAGCCATTGCACAGAGACACCTAGTGACACCCCCGACTCTGGTTACTGCTGTTCCTGCCCCCGTCGTTGTTCCCCAGTTGCCAGGCAAAGCACTGCAGGGAGAGTCACGTTGCTTCCAGCTTACGGACTCTCCGGTCTCCATATGACGTGAGCATTCTGGTTGGTGCTAGAGGCTCCGCCGCTGGATGGCTGAGGCCTAGTCCAGACTCCCCAAAGCACCAAAGAGGTTGTGAACCATTTGGGTTCACGGGAGCACGCTCATCACTGGAGACACTGGGTCAAAAATAAATAAGAAAGGGGGAGATGTGGAAAGCCGCCTCCCGAATCGGGCCTAGCGTATGCGCTGCAGCCTGCTCTAGAGTTACCCCCGCCCATCGAGTGAGCCAAGATGGCGCCTGCATCCTGTTTCCGCATAGTGACGCATGTATCCGCCACCCGCTCCTACCAATCGAAATCCTGTATACGCGATACTAGCCTAGAAGCTTATTGGTTGTTAATTGTGTATAAAAGGTCTTACCCGGACGGGGTAGGGTGAGACAGCCCACAAGGAGCCGTGCCTGACGGCCACATCGAGGCTGCTCTCCCACGAGGCGCCGTGCCCCGTGTGGGAACCAGTAACACAGAATGTTCATCTAGCTGTAGTAAAGGGCTTGCTTTCACAACTGCCGTGTGGTTCGAGTCGTGATTCATGACCAGGTTAGTTCGCGCAGTCTGCATCTCTCTCTCTCCTTCCCTGTTTCCCCTCGCCGGCCGGGAACCGGGGACCGAGCGGGGCAGCGCCGGACAGTAGATATTTTACTATATTGCAGGGAAAGCACTTAGTGTTATTTTAAAATTCTCACTTCATTAAAATTTATGCAATGCTCTTACCACCTAAGTGTTTCAGCTCTGTTCACAATAAATGTAACTATTTTTATGAAGCTATGCTTTAAGTGAATATTAATTTTTCCTAACACAGATGGGTACAATTATGTGGGGTTAAAAACATTGACAATTGTTTCCTGTACCATGTAAAAGCAACCATATAGCAATCTGTACTAATGTTGACAGGTATAATGATTCTATTAATGAAAACATGGGGTTGTATAAATAGGAAATATGTAATCATGACATTTATTTATGTGTGCGTGTTTGTGTGTTTGGATGACTACAAATTTAAAACTTTCCATTTCTGCTGACTTTCAATGAATAATCTATCATACACTAGGAAATCATATTGTAAGAATAATATTATTAGTTGTTTTTATTATCTTTCAGAGATATCATGTATTTAATAATGTTGTAAAATATCCTACGAATTGAGAGCTTTATGTGGCATACATTTATATTTAATTTGGCAAGTCTTGTTGATTTTTTTTTTCAGAGTGTTTGGCAGCAGTTTTCTGCAGCAAACATGCTGACTGATTTTACTGGCCTTTTGAGTATAGATCCCATTTCCTTTTATTGGTGTGATAAAATGTCAGCAAAAATGTATGCATTCTTTAATAGCCTCTAGAGAAGGATGACCCTAAATCAGAAAATAACAGCCATGATGATAAAAAACACATGTTTCAGTATTTGGGTGTAATCATTTGTATTTGCTGAGGAGACATTTTTATTGAAATTCTAATGTGTATGAGCAAGGAATGTATATTTCTAGGTAAATATTTAGGAAGATAAACACAAATTTCTTAAGTGAAGTATTATTTAGTCTATTGCCACCAATGTGGGTTCTTGTTAAGGTTAATTTGGTATGTCATGGAAGAGTTTATACCATGATTTATAGCAATATTTAAAGGATAATCTTAGCACAAATCAAAATATGCATACTTATCTTCTTGCTTTAGACAAATATACCTGCAAAACTGCATAGTCAAGAGAGTTCCATTAAGGATAAATAATTTTGAAAAAAAAAAAAAAATTGAAAAACTTCTGAGTTTATTCATGTGAGAACTCAAACCTAATGGGCATTTCCAAAAGAAGAAAGTTTCTATTGTCATATGCTAATTAATAAATCCTCTGGTGAAGATTTACATAAGGATATGTTAAGTATTTCATACCCACCTAGAAATGTGAATTCCTGTTTAGAGGGAATGGAGGCTTATGACTAAATAAAAACACCCAGGGATGTGGATTTTTGATTAGGGCCTTCCAATGTTGATTATTTGCCTCTGTGTTGTAGATTTAATTTAACTTACACACATTATACTCTTCATCATGAAGCAAATTATTACAATTTTAAAGTCACTTATGAGTAATTAGTTGATTTTGAACAATCATCAACAAACGGATGAAGAAAACCAGGGGCATAGACAGAAAAATTAAAAAAAAAAAAAGTAGTTGTCTTCAGAAGAAATATGAACCACGGAAAATAAAGGTAATAGTGCCCTCATAGAAAGTCAAGAAGACATTGTATGTACAAAAAATGAAACAGAGAAGCACAATAGCGCAGCAGCAACAATAAAAATTGCTAACTAACGTAGGGTTTCCAAAACTAACCAAAGAAATAAACACGAAAGTAAAATTGAGGATGCCATTCTGAATATTAAGTAAATACACATAAAGAAAAAATATTAGTTAAGAGACCCAGAAGATTAATCCAGAAAACTTCCATAGGTGAAGAACAAATACAAATTACTTTCATTGTTTTTCAACAAAAGAAAGTTTACATTTCCTAAAATATGGAGTATAGTTGATTAAGTATTGTAATGTTGGCATTGTTTTCAAATATTGTATGTCTCTGTCATATGTCTTGGGTGAAATTTTAAAAAGCTTATGCTATATTGTAACATATGGTGTTAAAAATTTGTCCTTCAAAATTCCTCATGGAGATTTTAATTTTATTAGCTAGACCTTACTGAGTAATAGTCCACTCAAATTTTAGTGGTTTAAAACAAAATCTTTAATTTAGCTCATGATTATGCTGGTTGATGAATGAGCTTAAAAGCATCCTTGAAAGTGGCAAGGATAGAGACAGTAGTGAAGAATAGCTGACATCTTTGCAGAAGCAAAATCTCTCAATTAAGACCTCATTTTTATCTTGCTATTGGATTTAAGGAATTTCAGAGACAGCCTTGTAAATATATCAGATGTCCAGAATATTTCAGGTTTTTCTCTGCTTGGAACTAAATTATTACCTTATTTTCTTTCACAATTCTGTAGACTTGGTGTATATGATTTTTATGTGTGTATAGATAAGTGTTTCTAACCCAAATTATTGCATATTTGTGATTACTAGCAATAGAATGCACAGTGATGCAACCACATATCCCCTAGAATCTGAGACCAATATTCTTTATAAATATGAATCTATCTGACTGTATATTTATCTATCAATCTATTAAGTGTTAGACACCTTGTCTCCAAGTGTACAACACATCCATGTTTTGCTTGAATTACTAACCTTTATATATTTTTAATGCAACAATGCAGTTAAGCTAATCTTATTTTTACAATTGACAAGAATAAGTAAGTTTTTAAAACTATTAAATTTAAAATATTTTATAAGAAATTACGCTGTTAGGAAGCCAATCCACACTTAGAAAGACACATTCAGTTACTTTGATATTCGAGGTCCATAACAATTAGCATAGTTTGTCGAATCCCTTCCAAGTTGTAAAATCATCCTAAGTAAATTAAAATAACTTTGAAAAACACATTCGGTTTGGCTAAATGAAACTATTCTTACAAAGACATGAAATTCAGCCATGAAAATACTATTTTCTCCTTTCTATCAAGAAAAAAATCATGTTCAGAGAAATATTACAGTTTTATAGGACTAAACTAAATGGTAAGAACAATGTTTAATTTCATCTGATTACCTAGAAATTAAATAATAGTACTATCTATTTTCTGTTTTTTTATTTGTAAACAGTATCGATACTGTTTATTTTTTAAATGTGTACTGCACATATATAAACTCTAAAGCAAACTAAATAAAACTTCCAGATTAAAAAAAAAAGTCAAACTAATACTGAAGGAACAGTAACTCTTAAATTTTAATTGGGTTATAAAAGTAATCATTCCACTCTATAAAAGCTGTTAACCCTGTTACAAGCATAAATTAATATCCTGTATATGCTTAATTATGTCCGCACCCTTAGCAGTGTAATTTTGAAACTGAAACACAAGTTGAGAAAGAATGCATTAGGTATGTTAGATTACATAGTTTGCATTTTCTATTTTATTTAATCACATGCATTTAATAAAATTTATTTGCTCTACATTGCTAATAAATGTCATAAATAATTCCTGTCTAACTGGTGAATCAAGATGTTCACTTACAAGACTAAATTAAGAAATGCCTTAAAATAAAGCACTGAAAAAAATTATGATACAAAAAACAAGTGATGAGGGTAATGATTTTAACTGTTTTGCAATTAATTGTGTATCTACACCCTAAGAATTTGCTAGTGAATTTGCTTTATTCCCTTTTCAGAAGCCATGATATTTGCCATGCAATAATCCCCTAATTATTATGTGAACAAAAGTATGTGGATGTCAGCCTTAGGTATAGGCAATAAACTGCTATAAATCAATGTGTTCAGGTTATTTTTTGCTCGTTTAAGTCTCTTGGTAAACATGGGGAATAAGAACACTCTGAATCTTACATAGCACTTTATAGTAGATTGAGTTATGTACCCCAGATAAAACTCATGCCTAGACTTAACTTCATTCTGTTATTTTTAGTTAAGATGTAGTTAATTATATCAGGATGGGTCTTAATCCTACTACTGGAAGCCTTATAAAGAGAAAGCCACAGGGAGGAGTGGGACACTAGAATTCAGTGGAAACCCAGAAGAGAAAGAAGAGGATATCATCATATTACAGGAAGCCAAGAAACAGAAGAATTTCCAGCCAGCTTGAACAGTACTGATCCCGAAGGAAGTTAGCGTTGTAGCCTTTGAAACTGTAAGCCAATAAATTCAAGTTGTTCAACCCACCCTTTGTGTGATATTTGTCATAGCAACCTGGAAACTAAGACACACCTTTACTCATCAAACTGTCTCATCTGCCATGTTCATTATTTTCCCATTGGGGAGATTTCACCTCAGTTTCCCATTTTCCTCCAACCAAACATAGACAACATGGTTTAAATTGGACTTTACAAGTTATGGACTTAGTCTCAAAGATAAAGTGTAATTTTTGAGGTTGGGATGGGTTCAGACAATAAATCCAAATTCTACAGAAGCTGTTGGTAACCATTCTGAACAGTTTGTTTTTTTGCCACATTATTTTTTTCTTTTATTGATTTTCTCTATTTTTTCCTCTTTCCAATTTTAATGATTTCTGTTCTGGTGCTGACATTTATTATTTTTTCTTATTATTTTAGGTTTATTTTGCTTTCCTAATTCCAGTTTCTTGAGGTAAGAATTTATTGCTGATTGGACATCTTTCTCATTTTCTAATGTAAGTATTTAGTGCTATAAATTGCCTTCTAAGCACTGCTTTATGTGCCTTCCATATATTTTGATATGTTTTATTTTCATCTTCCTCAAGTTTTACGTATTTTTTTTTTTAACCTTTTTTGAGTCTTTGAGACTTCCTCTTTGACCTATGGAATTTTTTATTTTTTTGTTATTGATGTCTAGTATGATTCCATTATATCAGAAAATATATAGTCTGTATGATTTCAGTTCTTTTAAATCTGTTAAGGTTTGTTTTATGGTCCAGGATTTGGTCTATCTTGGTGAATGTTCCATGAGTACTTGAAAAAAAATGTGAATGTTCAACAATTGCTTTTTATTATTTTTACGAATACCCCTGGGGAAAAGTACGTTCACACTAAGTGAGTTCTGAGTTAGGTCAATAAAGACAATCCCTCCTTGTGGGTTTCCTGGGAACTGCCAGGTAGGTCAGTAATGACAATTCTCTGAAAGTGTTGCTTTTGGGAAGCTCCAGTCTCATCCCTCCCCACCCCCCCACCCCCCCCCACCACCACCAGCAGTGGCTGCTAAGCTGCTGGTTTTCACTGTGATTGTGGAGTTGTTGTTATTTATGATTATGGCTGAGTTCATTAGAGGGGCGTTGTGGGGTCTGGCTCAAGTCCAGATGCAGGTCAAAATCCTATGAGTGATCTTTCAGGCTGACCATAGGCAATTACAAGGCTTCTCTGGGCATACCTCATGGTGGAGGACAGCCAACCTCACACCAGACTTGGTGCACAGCCAGTGCATTGCAGTCCCTAGAGGAATTTACAGTCTGATCACCCAGGCTGGTCATGCCCCTATACATATCTGCATCCCTAGCCTAGGCATTTAGGGGCCTCCTTATCAGAGAGGCCCTGACTGAGACACTGTTCAGGTACTTCTCTTGAGACCTCTTTACTGGGGTGAATTGAAGACACTCTTCTCCCCTTCAGCTCAACACTTCCTACTCCTAGTCCATCCTCATCTTTTCCCCCCTCTGACCTCCTGGATCAAGAAACTGGCAGGAGCCTTTTGCTCCATACTCCTTCAACAGTGAGATGATCTCCCCTTCCTATCCATGCTGTTCATCTGAACCTTACCTTAGGGGAGCCGGCACTGTTTCCTGTTTGTCTCTTGCTTAGACTGTTGCCATTGGTGAATGAAGCCTTAACTGGTGCTTTCAGTTTGGCTCAGTGACCTAATTGACCACCTTGACAACTGACTATTCTTGTTAGGGGTGGGAATAGGGCAAGTCCCAAGCTCACTGATTCAGCCATATTTTTAAATAAATACTACTCAAATTGTTGCAAAACTTTGAACAATTTACATATTTCTGAAAAAGTTTAATTTGATAATTTTTGCTATTGCTCTGACCATTTTTTTTTTTGGAGAAGAGAACTTTCAGAAGCTCTTATTCTCCTATTCCTGCTTACCTTTCCATTTATTTTCAAACTTCATGTCCCTTCAGAGAAGAAGGAAAAAAAAAACAAAAAACCCACACATATACACACAAAACACCTGACTTCAAGATCTGTTGTATAGAATTAAATCCAATCCAAAAAGGGCATTGGTAATGTATTTTTTTTTTATTTAGTAGTGTATATCCAAAAAATGAGGTGCAAAGTTTAACTAATAGAATTTAGTATATGTAATTTTAATTTTAAATATATTTTTAGTGAGAGCTTTGTTTTTCTTTTCAGTTTAAATTTTCACATTGAAGATAATTTTAAAAATCAATGGTGAAAGAGTTTTTAATTTTATGAATTTAAAAGAGTCAAATCTATTTTTCTATACATTTTAAACCTTTGATGGAGAATTATATGTTAGTGCACAGTTGTTTTTCTTATTGTTATGCATGTGAGAGCATTAAAGTAATACCCAGAAAGCCAAAAAAGATTTACTTGGCTGTTTTTTGAACTTTTTAGTGGTTAAATTTGATAGTTAAATGATTTATTCTAATGCTGGTTGATGTTTTAATAAGCCCCTTATAACTTTATACATTTTGTTACAAATTCAATGCAACTTTTCATTCTATATCTTGAAATAGTTTAGTTTTATTAATTTTTAAGAAGGCAGATACATGATTTTCCTTACTAATGACTAAAAAATAGAGTAGTAAATTTCGGTGATAAAAATAATGTTCTAGGCTCTGTAATAGTTCAGTACCCTTATTTTTCAGATGACAGTATTAGGCGCAGAGAGGTTGCCAATCTCTGTTAAAGGAATGAACAAGGTATGAGCCCTTGGGGTTACTACTGAAATGGAGCTGAAGATAAGCAAGGAATGCCATTACTATTTTCATTTAGAAAACACAGATTCATGAGCAAGATTAGAAACCTGAGGATATTCTTCCTCTGTAAAATAAGTTCTCTTTTTCAGAATTTTTGACTAGGAATTATTGATCATAGGCCTAATATATGGTGCCAGACTCCTAATATATCAATGCAGGCTAATGGGAAATAGAGGAATTAAAGAACTAGCTTAAGAAGAAACTGCAGGTTATCAACATTTTGTGCAAAGACAAAAATAAAACAAACAAAAATGTCACCTTTACAATACTGGAGTGGTTTATATTATTTTTAATTGTCAGTATTAGAGTAGTCAAGATCTCAATTTGACTCACAGCAAACAAAGTCAAGGCCCCCATTAAAACTGCTCTCTGGGAGACACTTACAGAGAAATGCCCTGGGAGAATAAGAAGGAGCTAAGAGGAGCTGAGACAGACATTTTGTAGAGAAGCTAAGATACGTAATTCTGAGTTTGCACCCCGGGGGAAGCTAAGAGCCAACACAGACCCGGACACTTGGAGATGCAGATAGAAAGATGTTTGGAGATGCTTAGCTAAGAGATGAAGCCCAGAGTTTGTCCTGGAGAAGCTAAGAGAGAACCTCCAGACACTTAGAGAGAAACACACAGGTACAAAAAAAGAAAAAAAAAAAATCTGCTGTCTGTATATTTTCCTCTCATTTAAACTTGCAATAGTATACCTTGCCCTATGGTGCTAAAACTATAATTAAAGAATCACATGCAAATCAACTGCACAGTAATAAGGAAAAGAGAAACAATGAGTCTGGACAGCTCCATCATCGGAATTGGTAGAAATCTTGAAAGGTTTGAAATAAAGACAATTTTGTTTGACAAAATTATAAATTTAATTTTTTGTGGAAGTGTAAACAAGAGAAGGAAAGAGAAACTCATTCTCTGTTTACTGGGAACTCTTATTTTTCCCACTGTGGCCTAAATTAGTGTTAGGTAAGAAATCCTCGCTTATTCAAATAATGCTATCTTTGCTGCTTGAAAAGGAATGTCAAATCAGTGTCAGGGGATCAAAATGAGAAAAGCAGACATCTACCTCCTGGTGCTCGTGAAGATGTGGCTCTCATTTACTAAACAACAAAATTCTTTCATTCGCTACATTTTTACAATATAATTTTGTGGAATTTTTGGGTAGATAAATAATCAAGATACATGTTATAATGACTATGTAAATAATTTTCAAAATTCAACCAGATAGGAAACTATTATTACATTTATTTTCCCAGGATTTTTTTTTCCCTACATTTTCTTGAAGTTAATTGCCTTGTTTTGTTTCATTTGTTTATTTTTATATGTACTGATTACTATTTCAACAACAAACTCTGCCTCAAGATAAAAGACTGGCTACTATTATGAGATCCATAGGTATTATACCAATTTCATCTTCTTAATGAAATATCCTTCAGTCCATCTAACCTGCTCCAATTATAATGGGTTGTTTTATATACCTGGTACACAACTGTGATCCTGAGGTCTCTTGACAACCATATTGGGGATTGCCTTTGTCTACTTCACATTTTATGTATCCTTTCTTGTTTTGCTTCCTCATTTTGGTGGTATATCCTCCAGTCCCTTTCCCTGGAAGGACTTCACAAAAGCACTTTTTGATAACTACATATTCAAATATATCTTCTTCCTACTCTTATAGTTGACTGATAGTTTGGCTGGATAGAGGACTCTAGTTCAGAAACAGCAAAAAGAAATGGAGTTTGACCCTGTTTTGGAAATAGTGCAGATCCACTCATTGTGTTTCAAAGGGGAATTCAATGATAAGTTTGCATTTTAAAAAGAGCTCTTTGACTGAAATATCGAAAACTGAGTGGGAAGGGGAGCAAGAGAACCCTTGCAGTGAGATCAGCTACAATGTTATTGCTGTAATCCAGGTTAGAGATGATAGATTCCTGGACTAAGGTAACAGCAATGTGATTGGAAAGCACTGGAAATATCCCAGAGATAATCAGGAAGCAAAAAATGAACAAAACTGAGCATTAATTTTAAGTAGACTGTTATGAGAGAAGAAGCATTAAAATTTTTTCTCTGGATAGGGAGAAGTGTAATGATTGTTGAACTGTAGAAAATGGCTACTGAAGCAGGATTGGAGCTTGCTGTGTTTGCACTGTCCATTTATATTCAAGAGAAAATGATGGTTGGAAAAATTCCTCCCCAAAACCATGACTAGAGTGAGTTTACATCGGCTTTGGAAAATTCTCTGTGAATGCACAGCTCTTCTCCAAGTTGGAGTATCCAGTTCTCTGGGGTATAGTGTAGAAAAATCCAAACAAACATTAAAAACAGACATACCTGTCTTTAGAACCCAGAATTCAACTTACACATGTAAGTTGCTAATTCTCGCAAAAGCAAATTATCTTTATCTCTCCAAGTATATAATGTCCATCCCTACTTCATTGGGAGTGATTGGGAGGAATACATGAGTTCAGGCACATAAGATGCTTAGAAAAGTGCTTGGCATATACTATAATATCTCAATAAATGTTAGCTATTGATACTATTATACTCCCTCACCCACAGGCTGTTTCACTCTAATGCATATTAAATATTTTCATTAGAATGGAATTAATGTATATGACTACCATTCTAATGCCCTCACATGATATTCAGAAATACATATTGGCATTCTATGTGTATAAATAATCAGTAATTATCTGTGTCTAAAAGTAAAGCACAGAACTGTAGTGTGATGGATCAATTAGTTGTGATCACTTCATGTTTATGATGATTTACTCTGCCTCTCTTAGAGCATGTATAAACTTTCAATCATATATAAATTCATATGTTAACTTCTAGATTATATAGAAATATCTATCCTGGAAAGAAGTGAGGTCAACTCTATTTGGTTTATTTATATAAATATATAATGTAAGATTACTTGAGGTAGTTTGACTCTAAGTATATACTCTATCATTTACTACATCACAAGAAGATCCTTATTTACAAATATCTAGCCAAATGCAGTGCATGTAATAGAATCACACTTGAGCAATAATCTCTTAAGGAGTTATAATTTTTTGAAAGTTTGTTGACCTTTCCAAGTCACTAGGGTATCACTTAGTATAATGAGTGTTAATTTCCTAAGTGGTATCCTGGTGACCTAAAAGAATGCACAACTTCCAAAGTGCTTCTTAGTCTCCATAGTGTAGTTAACACAGTAGGAAAATATGGTTCATTATCTCACAAACAGACATTACAGGCAAAGAACTTAATAGTCACAATGACATTTTTTTTTTTTGTTCAGTTCAAGCTGGGTAACTCTAAAAGCAGTGTATTTCTAAAAATAAAGTGAAATCTACCTGCAGAAACTGAAGTATTATAATCCAATCTTCTTTTTTTACTGAATTTTACCCCCCAAAATCATATTAATCTATAAATCAATTTTAGGTCCATTTTTAATATGTAAATGTGTATCAGGAGGGAGGGGCCATCTCAGTGTTAATTGCTTTAGTGCACTCAGAATGATGATTTTCATCTTCCTCTATTGCTCTCTAAGGCCATTTTCTGGTTCTGCAAACTTATGTTTTGCTGTTTTCAAGCTTGAATGGCAATCAGAACATGTTTTTCAGTTCAGTGAATTTATATCTTGGCAAGTTTCAAGTTGCTTTACTGAAACAGCTTTTAAAACTTTTCTAGAGAAAATATTCTTATGCAAATCATTGTCCCTTCAATGAATAAAATGTAGATATTTCTGAATGATAGGAAAACAGAGAAATGGAATATGGAATGAATAGCAAATGATGCACAATATATCCTCATAATACTGCACACTTACCATTCTTGATTTTCCCTTGTGCATTATTATGTTTCCCAAACTTGAGAGAGGAAAAACTCTTTTTTCTCTTTCTTATTCATTATCTGAGACAATAAATCCTTTTTCAATTATGGGGCCAATCAGAAAACACTACTTAGAAATGGGAGGTTAGATTTTCAAATGTGTTTAGGGTTAGAGTCCCTAGAGAGTCACATGAATAATGTTTAGTTATACATGAGTACAGTTAAGTCCTTTTACTTAAACAGAAAATCTAAAGAAAAACAATCTATTGTTGAGAAAGCATTATAGAACTGGGGATTCTTCTACTAGAATAATTGTTGTCTTGTACTGTAACTCCTTTTATTTCTGATACAGGTCACAAAACCAAACATATTAAACACAGTTTAGAAATTTCAAGAATGGAAAAGGTTTACAACAATCTAAACTTTACTCAATAGGCAAAGGAGTATGATTATTATTTTGTAAAGTGAATGTGTTATGATATTTTGACATACATTAAATGCTACAAAAAGTAGGACCATTTATTTATTAACATTAGGCAAAACCATATTTTAAATAACTTTCATTGCATATCTAATAGATTTGACCCTATAATCATGAAATATAACCAAGAATAACCAGTATAACCAAGAAATATTATTTTAGAATTAATAAAGATTTTTTGCAATGAGTATTTTATACTTTACTTCCTATACAAAGTAATATTTATAGCATGCATGTCTTAATAAATAAAATTTTAATAGTAGGTTATTTAGTTTATTATTTGAGTATTATAGGTATATAGTTATAGGTTGCAAATATCACACTGTATTTATGACAACATGGCTCAGTATATTCCATTTAAAGAAACAGTCACTCTTTCTATACCAAGATTTAATTTTGATTATATTTGATTTCATAACAAAACTATTTTCTCTGTATCTTAAAGGTATATCTATATCTTCTGATAGCAGTTATGTGTTAGAAAAAGTCCTGTTTACTTGAGTTTAATTAGCTTAAGTTATTTCCAAGATAAACCTAAGCAGATTATAAATATTGGAGTTTGTGGTTTGTTAGAGAACCTTTTAAAAAGGGCCATTTTCCATATTACTGTATGTAGTCAGTATTTCTTTTGTATTTGTGAGAAAAAACAAGGGTGAAATGCTATTGTTCCAGTGGGAGTATGATCAATAGGGAATTTGATAATGAGAGGAAAATATGCTACTTAGGGTAAAAATAATAAAAAGAATGTATATAATCACACATATAAAATTCATGTCTTGTTACATGTAAGTTTGCTGACCATAAATCACATAAAAAATAGTGAACTTGGGGAAGTAATAAAAACATTAGCAAATATGGTTTATAATTTACATTAAATAGTGTAATACTCAGCTATATATTTAAACCTTCCACACAACAGCCTCCAGAGGTTTTCATGTCAGGGAAAAAGAAAGTTAGAGAAGACATTTAATCTGTCCTTCTATTCACCACACATTCCCTTGCTTCATCTTCCCACATGTAGAACACACTTGGCCCCTCTCTAAAGGAGACAAAAAAAGTCCTCTTCTGTCAGTGACTGGCCTGTTGCAATTCTAAAAGGCCACTGGGGAGATATTTTCAAGATCCCTATTTTAGGGTTTAGGGCCATTTCATGATTAGGATCTGATTCTGTTCTCTTAAAGTTACTCATTCTCCCGGTTCCTGTCTGTTCTTCTCTCTCAGGATTACCTGTCCTTTGTAACCTTGTCCATGTGAAGTAGGGAATGAGGGAATGGGCCCTCTTGTAGACTGCAGTTTTCTCAGTCCTGTTCCTACAGAAATTTAGGGACCAAAGTTGGTGTTTGTGTTTTTGCTTTTGTTTTTGTTTTAGTCTCAAACAGTTAAAGGCTTCTGGTCCAGCCTTTCAAGTTCTTTGCCAACAAAGTCCTCTTAAAATTGTAGTAGCCTTCCTGACTGTTTGATTTCAGTGATTTCCATGTGCTAATTGCCATAGCCATAGGTCCTTTGAGACATTTTTCTGTCATTATTCATCTTTATTTCTTGGACATTTCATCTCTTTGACCTACCCCACTCCCTGGAATGCAGGGAGGGTTAAAGAAATCCCCTCTCCCTTTTTTGTTATGGAAAAGGCTCACAACAAAGCACCATCCTTCCCCTTATGACTTAGATAACACTCATGGGTGCCCCCTTTGTTCACCCTTGGCAAAGCCAGTGCCTACACATTCCCCCTTCTTTAGCTCTCATAAGAGTTTAGCTGAACCATTTGGCCCCACTGATAGACTGAAACAAAGTACTTGCTGACTTGACCAAACTTAAGCTTCTCTCTACCCCATAGAACCTTGAAATTTGAGCCACCAGCTGTAAACCTCAGTTAACATACAGTTCTTTCTTAAAGACTCCTTCCAAGAATTTGCTAACCTCAGAGAAGAGCATTCTCTAATCACTCCACTCCTTTATACCTGGTGCTTTCTAGTCTTGTTTATTTCTCCCTATTAAAGGAAAAGTCCTTTTCTGCCTGGCTTTTGAGGCATTTGCAGATCTCATGCCTTGGTATTCTTTCTATTGCAGTAGATATCCCTTCCTTTATTACAATAGTTCTCTTCTCTCCTCTTGCAATTATTTTTTGAATAATGTTTCTCCTTAGCAAAGCCTGGGTTTGATTTGATTTTAACACTTGCAAATTGGCCATTCCTTCCTAGAACTTGTCACTTTCTTGTAAGAATTTGCTAAATGTAAGCCATAGCTCTACTCACACACTGTTAACTTTACATTTTATAACTTCTTCTCCTAGAGCTACATGTTCAGTAAGCATAGGGTGTGCTTTCCAGATGATTTCAGGCAACAATTTACCACAGATTTTGCTACCATTAATACGGATGTCCATTTGTTCAGGGACCATATAATTAAGTTTCGTTTTAGTTTCTGTTTGTTTGTTTGCATGTTTTTTCAGCAACATTCCATTCAGGGTTCAATTTTATAGTAGTCAGGATAATGTTAAAGATATGCTACAGAAACTACTTCCCAAAGAAATTAAAAATGAAATATTTTAGCCATGTTTCACTCGAAATCCTTTAAAGGCAAAATGCTTCTCAAACTGTGCATCTGGAAAAGTAGCCCCCCAGAACATAACTGCAGCATCCAGGAACAGATACACATCACTTCAGTTCACTGAATTGACCACAACTAGTGATGTGGCCCCAATGCAAACACAGGGAGAAATGGAAATGTGAGAGTATGGATATTTGGTGGCAGCTAATGCTGTCTGCCATGTCGCAGTGCTAATTCATATTTTGGAATTTTAGCATTATTTCATATTGAGGGTCATATCCCTGACTTCTACAAATGGTAGTAAAATAATTTACAGGAATTATTTCCATTTTGGAAATGACCCTCCTGAAACTATATATAGTAACTGGGTAAAACATAACCAAAATCTCTGGTTGTTATCTCCATCGACCTCCTTTTCAGAGCCCAGTTACTGTTACCAGCTTCCTTCTCTGAGGCCAGGGGAATGTTATGAGATGTTCATTTCATATTACTGGCACAATTATATGCATTGCTGAAGCTAAAAAACTGAAAACCAATTTTTAGGGTGGAACTGATCCCCTTGCTTGAAATCAAAGCAATGCTTGAATGTGTTGCTACTGAATTCAGAAGAATTTTATTTAACTCCTGTTTTGTAAGTTATTTTCACACAAAGTATGCTTTATCTATGTTGAAGACAATTCCTTTAAAATGGCAATATTTATATATTGTGATATCTTTGTAAAAATTCTCACAAATAGTAATTTTCTTGCAATTTAAAATTAAAATGATAAACCTAAACTTATAAAATTTAAATGATAAATTTTAAACTAGATTCTGTTCAATCAATTCTAAATGAATAGTATGTTAGCAAAGTATTTAGTATGTTAGCAAATTATTTTTTTTTCTGTTTCTCCATCCTAATATTTGAGTTCCTTTTAACATTTTAATCAGTTGATGCTCTCTTGGTTGTAGTAGCTGAATAAGAAAGATATAATCTGTTTTATTTGTTCTTTATTCTGAAATGTTTCACATTTGTACTGTTTTCATCTCCCAAGTCCCTGTTTTAAATTGGGTCTTACCTGATATTGGCCCTGGCTACCTCCACACTGTGTTTTCTACCACACTACTACTGTGCATAGTGCTCCTTAGCCTTACTGGCCTGTTCATATTCCTAGAACCTACTGAGCTTGCCCTTCACCCAGGTCCATTGTATTTACTGATCCCTGTGCTCCAATTCACTGTCTTCAGACATCCACATTGCTTCCTCATTCCAGAGTTCTCTGCTCATGTGAAAGGACTTTCGAGACCACCCAATTAAAACGCATTTCCACATTTCTCTCTGCCTAAACTGCTCTGTTTATAATAATGATTTAACACTACTTAATAATGGAGAAAGTTTTTATCTCTTATTGTCTCCCCACTAGAATGACAACTCCATGAGTCCAAGGATTTGGGGTAAGTCAATAATATATCCCTGCATGAAGGAAAAGATTGCATTTGTTATATAATAGATACACAAGACATATTTATTTCTCCAGTGACTTAAACAATGCATGCTGTATAGTAGATATTCAATACATATGCATTGTTTCAGTAAATTATTTTGTTAATTACTTTGTTTTAACAAAAAAAACATAATTGAAGTAAATAACTATCATATGGACATAATTACATCAATACAAAATCATATAAAATAACCACAATATTTTGAATGCTTTGCTTATTTGATCCTCACAGCAACATTAAGTGGCAGTCATTATTATTCTCCTGGTTTAAAAATGTGGGAACTGAGGCTTAGAGGTAAAGTGATATAGCCAATCTCATAGACTGAAAGTGACTGGGTTCCCAAGTTAGTCAAGGTAGGTAGGTAGGTAGGTAGATAGACAAATTTAACAGGATAGTTTATTAAAGGACAAACATACTTTACAAATTGAAAGCAAGTTAGTTAACATCAGTAGCATGTTTAATGTTTACTTTTTGTTTTTGTTTTGTTTTGTTTTGTTTTTACTTATTGATTCTATTAGGTATATTTTGGGTCATGACAAGGTAAGCAAATTTTACTAGATGTTGTCATGCATAAGTAGGGAGAAGACACACCTTTTAAAAAACATCATTGGAAAACATGTGGCAAAGACAAATAGCAACAATACTGAACTAAATTCTCATTCCAAAGATGTGATTGAAGCATTAGGTTTCAGATAATTTAACAAAACATTACAATGAGTTAATTAAAGTTCTAAACCAAAGGGTGTGTCAAGAACTATGAAGGTTTGAGATATTACCCTCTTTACAAGCTGACTAGTTAGCTGACTACATTGTCATGGATGCTTGTAGAAGAAAAGAGACTCTTGGGCTAAGGAATAAGAACAGTTGATTATCCACAGCAAAAGTAGTAACCAGCGTATCATCAATTTTGCACTAGTTCTCTAAACCCCCAGTTCCTACAATGTGACATAAAGAGGGCCAGATGACACCTGTACACATAGAGTGTTACACTACAGGAGAAGTATATTAACATTGTGAACAAAAATATTTTATAATGGGCAATAAATATGTCTGCCCTTTGCTCCAGAGGGAGACTCTATCTCTATCATCCAAGGCAATTGATATATAATCATCCTTGAAGAGATAGTCTGGAAACAAGGCATCCAGTTCCTTTCTTGCAAGATATACAGTGCCTTTCATGCAGAATTTTCTACAAACACTCATTAATATCTGAATGACTTACATTCCTTCTTTTGAATATTGCCTCCATAATCATGTCAGACAGGTTAACTTTGCTGTGCCCATAATGTTTTTGTTCACTAGCTTGCCAGTTTGGATCTATTATATCCCCAGAGAATTCATGTTCTTTAATGCAATCTTGTAGGGACAGAGTTATTAATTTTTTTGATTAGGGTGTGACCTGATTGAATGTTTCCATAGAGATTTGACCCTGCCCATGCAGGGTAGGTCTTGATTAGTTTACTGGAGTCCTTTAAAGGGAGCTCACACAACAGCAGAGACAAAAATGCCCATGCTAAGCCAGGACACACAGAAGCTGCAGGAGCTGACAGAGATGCTTAGAGATGCTTGGAGAAGTAGACAGAAGGATGTTTGGAGATGCTAAGCTAAGAGATGAAGTCCAGAGTTTGCCCTGGAGAAGCTAAGAGAGGACCCCAGATGCTTAGAGCGAAATGCCCAGTGAGAAAGAAGCAAGGATGCACCAGAGCTGAGAGAGAGGAGCTGAGAGAGAAGCCCAGAGACATTTTGGAGAAAACTATTTTGAAACAACCTGGGAGCAATGGACCAGCAGATGCCAGCTATATACCTTCCATCTGAGAGAGGTGTTCTAAACACCATTAGCTGTACTTCAGTGAAGGTATCATCTTGTTGATGCCATAGTCTGGACTCTTCTATGGCCTTAGAACTGTGACTTTGTAATCTAATAATTCCCCTTTATAAAAGCCAATCCATTTCTGGTATTTTTCATAATGGCAACCTTAGCAAACCAGAACACTAATGGGTTGATTAAACCAGAATATATGGTATTATTGCTCCCCACTCTTTCTCACAATAAAGATACTTCAGGGCAGAAACTGACCATTATTCACCTGAGATATGCAAGTATTAGATATGTGAGGCAGCTCCAGCCTAGATTCATGAGTAAAGCAGGGAAAGCATTATTTTAAAGTTTCACAATTAGTTATAATGAGTGATCAGGACTCGGATCTGCTCAGATCAATGTCCCTGCTTTTTTTCCTCTGATTAAAAAATTCCATGATTCTATAATTTCCCTGATCATTCTCTTTCTCTTCTCCTTTAGCCTCTGGTGAGAATAAAATAACCACTTTCCATTGGCAATGATCCCCAGCTATGTGTGTGGCTGTGGATGGATGGGCCAATACATTTCTAACATGTTCTATTTCCTATTTTGGGTCTGCAGTAGATATCCACAAAGCCTAGAATAAAAGCCTTTGTTCAAAGAGTCACTTCATTCACCCACAAAACAGGCAGAGACATTCTACCTGCAGCTTCCCAGTAGGCTTGGATGGGTTGCCTTGCTTAAGTTGCATTTAAGGATGGCTTTGGTAAGTGTTTGCTGATAACCTACCATTAGGTGTTCATTCATTGTATAACAGCTGCTTTCTGTTAACTGCTTAATGATCACAAAAGAGTGGTATTTGATATCGGGACATTGATTCCATTTTAATCTCACTGTTGCCAATCCTATACTGTCATTTAATCATGAATATCATGTATAAATGACAATGGTCATGATGAAGTCATACCAAGATAGCCTATTTTGAAGCCATTAAAACAAAACTGGTTATATCATTAATTTAACTGGGGAACTTCTAATGAAATTCAATAGTATGTTTGAACCACAATACATTCATCTCTCAAAATAATTTGGTAGCTTTCTGCCTTTGGTATACATCTTTTGGTGTTAAATATATAATCATAGGATGTGTCAAAACAGTCATTGATTATTTTTAGATCTTTATTACCTGTGAAAATTATAGATTTAATGGTCGTTTTCTCTCATGCTGGCTGTGTGGTGATATCAGACTCACTTGGTCATCCATCTAAGACTTCGTGCTGATTCCGCAAATTAATTAAACACTATTGGAATATCCTCATCTGCAGATGCACTATTTGTTACTAATTTAAATAATACAGGTGAAACTAATTCTTTACTGACAAATGTTTTGCTTTACTGTGAACAAAATGGTCTGTGATATATATTCTTTGAGATTTGAGGGAAAAGATAATATAACATACTCTGATGTAAATTTTTTGAAAGGCAGGGCTACTTTGAAATAACTCACAGAGAGAAACAGTGAAAAAAAAAAGCAGAAATATCAAGAGGTCTTAAATTATCAGATCTTTAGTTTGTGTGAAACTCAGATATACAGCCCTTCCTAGTTTCAAATCATTTGGTTGGAGCTATAGGCTTTAATTCTGTATCCTAGTTTATCTACAGGAAACAATTTAGTTTGTGCTTTAGGAATCGTATCTTGTTGTCTCTTGGGGAACCTCAAACATGCTGTCATTATGAGAACTACTATCTTCCTACATGAATCCAGCTCCCTGACAAAAAGTGTTTGGAGTAAGGTTTTCCTGTCCTTTACTGGAACACATACATAATTTCACTTTCCTAACCATGGTGTTTGGGTCTGGGAATGCGCCTAACACATGGACAAGTTAGAGTCCTTCCATAGAGCTATTTAAATTGGAGTGCAGCGAATACCCCTTACCCTTTTATAGAAAAGCTGCAAAATGTGAGTCCAGGAGTGGTTGGTGACCCTTGTTTCTCTCCATGGAGAAAATCAATTTAGCAGAAATTGAAAATGGATGTGACATATAGAGAGGAATAGTGACAAAAGGGGGAAAATAGACAAGGATTGTTGGTTGTTATAGTCCTCAGATTTACATCTTTTCAAACTTTCCTGATTATATGAGGCATGATAAAAAAACTATTTTTGTTGTTTTTGTTTTCCCATTACTAGCTATTTGATGTGCAAATTTCTTAAGCCATTTAAATCTAAATTCTTTTTTAGTTTCCTGTGTTGCTCAAGAAAATACCAAGAAATGGGTCAGGTTAAACAATGGGAATTTATTTTCTCATGGTTTGAGTCTAAAAGAAAGTTCAAATCAAGGCATCATTTAGGTGAAACTTTCTCCCTGAAGACTGGCATTCTGGGGCTGGCTGCAGGCAACCCTTGATCCTTAGCTTATCACATGGCAAGGCACATGACATCTCCCAGTCTCTTTTTTCTTCCTGATTCCTTTGGGCTCAGCTTCTGTCTGCTCCCTTTGTGGCTTTTTCACTCTCTGTGTCTTAATTTCATTGTCTTATAAAGGATTCCAGTAATAGGTTTAAGATCCATTCTGGGACACACCTTAAAGAGTTATCCCATCATTGAATTCTACTGAAAATGGTTTTACACCCAGAGGAATGAATTAAGTTTAAGAACATATTTTTCTGGGGAACATACAGATTTAAACCATTACAATTCTCATCAGTAAAAATTTTATTGATAATTGTCCCCTTTTATGATCATTAAAAAGTCAAGGAAAATATTTTTACACCATTGACACATAGTACATATTGAATTAAATGAAATTGTTGTGTATAATACATATTCATCAATATTTAAACACAAATAGTAATTATGATAATAATTGTCTTTCTCCCAAGGAAGGAAGGTCTAGAGTCTTAACCTAGTACTTATCAAAACCGCAGGAAAAAAAATATATGTTTCTCATTTTTACTTTGTCTGTCTACTCTGGGTATGTCCTATTTGATAAGAGTATTTTTCTATTGATTTTATTCAGGCTACTCCTAACTCCCAGCTAAGTCTCTGCTGGCTTCAAAAGCCCATTCCTTTCATCATCCTATTGCCTGACTTCCTTTTCGTGATACCCTGTCTTAGTTCACCTTACTTATGACACACATGTGGGCACTTCCAAAAACTCTGATGATTATTGATCAAGTGGATCTACAAAAATCACCTGAATTGAAATTTTTAAATACAAAAATATTTTTTCCTTATTTATTGACTATATTGTACAAGCACATTCACCCCATGACAAGAGGAGGAAACGATAAGATGGCAGTAGGAAAGCAATTAATTTAGTTATGTTCCACAAAAATAGATGCTTAAATTCTATTACAAAAATGAAAAATAATCAATTGATAATATACCATACTGAATAGTAGAATTTTTTTTTGTTTATTTATTTTTGTTCATGTCTTGCCACCTTTTCAACATAATAGTATTCCATTAAGCAATTTTAATGCTTAAGGTAAATTTTAAGGTAACCCTATGTTAAATTTCTAAACATCAGGTCATTTTGCTTTGTGTATTGAAAGGGAAGCAGCCCTTTTGTGACTTGACACCTCATCCAATGCTTGCCCTAAACTGAGCCTGGACCTGAAACATTCCCTTATTTAGAAGCTAAGTAAGCTCATGCTTGACACAGAGCCTTCTTCCTTATAGGGTGATCCTCTCCTTTGCCAGTGCAGCATGAACTTCTTTGTATTGTTTAAGTGTGTGCATCATATGGCACCTGGCCAACTCCACTAATATATGTGTTCCCAGTAGGGAGGGAAGAAGGTCTTTCTCACATTGACACACTAGAGGGTCTGTGAGAATCATCACCCTGGGTAGGCCTTCAGGAGGGACCCACTGGCTATAGAAGATCAACACACACTACTGAAGCTAACATTGCTTTGATCTTTTCCTTGTCACAACTAGTGCTTGTCGTGTCTTCATTGGTGATTATGATATGTCAGTGCCATGGAATGGGCAGATGTATCTGGACTCCTACTTTTGGTGACTGGCATGTCTTTGCCGTTCCTCAATGGTAGGCCTTCTCCCCTGGTGGTAGCCTGGAGCCTTGGCTTAACATGTATAATGACTTATTCTACTTGCTTCTTTCATCTGACTTAAACATACAGTTGTCTACACATCACTGCAAATGTGATGTCACATAACATAAATGTATGCTTTCTGAGGTGATTAAAATGAATCAGTGAATGAGATGGAATTTTTCACATTAGAACAGAAAATAAGCAAAATAAACATGCCAGTAATTTCTAAAGAATGGATTTTGAGTTATTACATGTTTTTATTTTAAAAGAAATTTTAAATCCACAAGGTCAACAGGAGTGATTTTTTCATTGTACAGATACTTGATATAGAGATATGTTTTGACAAGATGGAAGAGGATGCGTGTAAAACTGATATTTACAAATTGAGTTTGACACAATGTAGTTAAATTAAACTTTATCTTGGTAATTTTCAAAGTGATACATAGTGTCAGTTGATTATTTGCAAACCCACCATTTTGTTGAAACCAGTTGATATTTAGAGATATGTCTTTATAAATCATTTTTTTTCCAAATACATAGTTATGTACCTAGATATCTAAATAAATGCTATTCTTTTTTAAGCCCTATGCATATAACAAAGAATAGGTCCACATTTAGGATATAGACAAAATAAATATTTGTTTGTAATGCAGAATTAACTGTTGAGAGGGGAACACCTTGGGTACAGGGGGCAAATAGGAGAGATGACTAATTGAGTCCTGAGGGTTGGGACATATTTAATCCTCCAGGAGAAATCCAAAATTGCACCTTCTCAACCCTTAAAACACACACAAACACACATGTACCCACAAAATTCATCAGCAAAGAGTCCAAATCCACATAATGGGCAAAAGCAAAAAATGAAAGGATCAATCCTCAAGACTAGAAAAATAGGTAATCACACTGTTCTTGATTCTTTGAGCAGGATGTGAATAAAGAATATAAACAGAATTGGTTTGAAGTAAATGACTTAAATTCTTCATTTTCTTCTTTTCTAGGAGGAAGGTAAAATTTCTTGAATTCTGATTCAAACTATAGAGAAAACATACATACACATGCACACACAAACAGACAAATCTCTTTGAGTACGTAGGTAGCATAAGAGGAATAACATATTGAGAAGTATTTAGAGGAAATTCCATGATTATACTAATAAGCAAAGAAAGTTTAAGCCATGTTTTTAATGTTCTAGAAAATACCTGGTGAATTTGTGAGCAGATTGATTTTAAAGGATCATAGGCAAAATGGGCAGAAATAAGTACCTGTAAGTGAGTATTCGAGAGCACAAATTGGTGACAACTGAAACTTCCTACTGGTACCTAAAAACAGAAATTCTGATTAAAATGTGGCATAGATTAAGTGTAGTTTATGTCATGTGAAAACAGGAATTTTAGAAAATTGAATTAGCAGGTGATGTCTCAGCATAACTATTACAAATATTTTAAGGACAATGGAAAAATGATATAATAATAGAAATTACGGGTGAATTCAGCAGAAGAATGGAAACTATACACTAAGGAATGATGGAATTCTAGAACTGAAAATGACTACCTGAATTGAAAAATTTCACTGGAGGGATGTGAGAAGCAGACTAATGACCCACCCCATCCAATGATTTTCACATCTTAATCTCCAGAACCTGTGCAAATGTTAGGTTACATGGTAAAGGAGAAACAAGGTTGCAGATAGAAGTGAGTTTGAAAATCACCTGACCTTAAAATAGATTATCTTGGATTATCCAGGTGGGCCCAATGTAATCAAAATGATACTTAAAAGTGGGAGAGGCAAGTGGGGGAGCTTGGAGTGATGCAATATAAGAAGGACTCAACCCACTTGGCTGGCTTTGAAATTGTTGGATGGGAAAACAAGGGCCAAGGATTTCCAGCAGACTCTAGAAGCTGGAAAAGACAAGGACATAGATTGTCCTCTAGAAACTCCAGAAAGGAATGCTGTCCTGCGGACATCTTTATTTTGGCCCAGTGCAACCCATGTCATACTCCCAATTTACAGAACTGTAAGCAAATTAATTTGTATTGTTTTAAGACACTAAATTTCTGGTAATTTATTACAGCAGAATAGAAAACAATATAAAAACAGAAATTCAGAGATTTTAAATTAGTTGATTAGGACCTTAACACAACTATTACACATATTTTAAGGATTTAGCAGAAAATACAAACATAATAATAGAAAATAGGAGGACTAGCAGCAGAAGAATGGGAACTAATTATAAAAGAAAACCAAACTGGAATTCTAAAACTGAAAGGGCAATTTTTATAAATTTCACTGAATGAGTTTAGCAACAGATTGAACACACCCAAAGGAAGGTTCATTGAATTTGAAGACAGGTCAATGGAGTCTTTAACTGAAGGAATGAAAAGTGCTGGATATTATAAATATGTGGGTAAATTTGAAAGGTGTTTGTGATAAAAAAGTCCCCATAGATGGTTGCATTCAATCCCTTCCCTCTTTGTATGTGCATTCCACTCCTCGCTGAAAGATTCAGTATATTAGAAGACAGCAAAAGTGACATTCTAGAACTTTGCCAGCTTTTAAAGATTTGACACTCTCTACTTTCTTGCTCTTGGATTCCATTAGTCTTTGAGAAGCCCAAGTTGTATGGAAGGCCATATGGATCAATGGATCACCAGTTGAACTTACAACCAAGTGCAGTATGAGGGATCCATTTAAGATACACAAACCCAAAATAGCCCACAAAACTTCTGGCCCAGCTGACAACATGTAACCAAGCAAACCACCCCTATTTGTGCAATCCTCTACAGCAAATGCTCACCATCTCTATGCCTCAACACTAATTAATTACTTGAAACAGTCCTGAAATCTCCTAGTCAGTTAAATATTGAGAACTTCAGCCTTTAGGACTAGCCACCCATGTGTTAAAGGACACCCAGGGGCAAATTGTGTATTCTTGGGCTTGGCCTTTCCATCCATCATATCTGGTGACATAGCACCACCCTGCAGGTAGCTTATATGAATGTAGTTGAAAGAACTTCATTTAGATCTCAAAATCTCAAATACTTTATATCCAACTGCAATGAAGTAGTCTCATTCCAAATATTATTCCTTTTAAAAAAATCCCTTCATGATTTTGTAGACTTTTAATCCTATGCTGACTTTTATTTTCTATCAGGACTTACTATCTTTAGGTTAATAGGGAGAAAATCCAGTTTACTCTGTTTTTAAGGCTAGTTGAATAAAAATCAAGCTTCTGCTTGATAATTACTTGAGATGAGAACCATGTAAACATAAATTACGTCATATATCCTATGAGCTTGTAAAGTTTAGATAGCTTTTAAGGCAGTAGGTAAATCATTTTCATCACCTTTATTATTCATAGCAAATTCTGTTTTACTGGGTCTTCTTTAACAGAAAACCAGTGGTCACAGTGGTCATGAACTGTCTGTGAGGAAAGTATGATTCAGAGCTGACATTTGTCACTTTATTCGTATGTTTCATTTTCTCTCTGTCTGAGGGGTTGAGGGGATTGACTTCCTGTAGGCAATAGGCAATATGGTAAAAAAGAAGTCGAGAGAAATTCACATATACTCACTAGATCTTAGTGTACTTAGGAATCTAAAAGTTGAACCGTGAAAATGGAAAAGATGGGAAAAAATCAAATTTAAGGCAAATACCTGCAAAAAGAACTGTCTAAGCTGGTCAGAGAAATTAGGAATTCAAGCAAGAGGACCTCCAACTTCAGGAGACTCTTATGTACTGTAGGTTAGTGAATAAATGTGTCATCTTTCTATACATTATTTTGGTAAAATATATATGGTACCATAAACATAATCAAGGAAAGCCCCAAGGAAATAATTACATGTGCGTATAATTGTATCTATAAATAGATTATTGCAGCATTTTTATAAGTGTAAAGAATTTGAGAAAAAACTAAAAAAAAAGTTTCCAAATTAGAAGAATGTTTATCTCTCTCAATAATAAAAACAACACTTCAAACCCTATTTTAAGTGTATATACAATAATATGAGCATACTACATATATAATGCTAATTTGAAATCACACTTAAGCAAGTACCTAATCTATTTCTGTCTCAATTTCCTCCTCTGTAAAAAGAGAATAATATTAATACCATCTAACACTAATGTAAAGATTGAACTAGGAGTGCTTGGAAGAGGTTTTATTGTACAATACTCATTATGTTACTGTTTTATCCCAAGCCCATCTCTATAAACAGGTGCTTATAAATTTTCAGTGTCTTTCAATGGTTTTTGACCTGGACTGATGATATGAAATGCAGTTTACTTTGTGATCCAGTAAACAAATAAGCGAATACCTGTAGACACACACACAGTTCCATATCACACACAAACACACACTATTATAGGAACACTTACTTTATATATAGACAGAGCACCTGTGTTTAACTTGTGCACTCCACTGTGCTAAGCTGTGCTATGCTATGCTATGCTATTATTTGCAATACTTTGCTATTCTTTTAAAGTACCCATGTAATGCTCTTATAGGTTTCACATGACTACCTAATTTAGGCCACTGCTTACTACTTTATCTAAGGAAACTACCTGCTTACTCTCTGATATTTGTTTGATGTACTAGTTGTATTTCTGTCTCCTCCCAATAGAATGCAAGCTTCATGGGAGCAGGAAACTGTTTCTGCTGTAATGGCTGGAATAGTGGCCAACACTTGTTATGGATTGAATCAGGCCCCCCACAAAGACAAGTGCAAGTCCTAACCCCCAATCCTGTGGATGTGCACCCATTTATAAATAGTTTATTTGAAGATATTACTAGTTACGGTAAAGCCAAACTGAATCATGGTGGGCTTTAATCCAATATTAGTAGAGGAAATTTGGAAACAGAGGGGACGTTGTAGGAAGACTCAGAAGGAGACAGATTGTTGAGTGAAGGCAGTGATTGAGTTAAGAATTGACAGCAAGCTGTCACCAGAATTCTACAGACTGTGGGAAAAGAATGATCCTTGCTGACACCTTGATTTTGGAATTCTAGGCTCCAAAACTGAGAGAATAAATCCCTGATTTCTTAAGCCAAATAGTTGTGGTATTTGTTATAGCAGCTCTGGCAGAAAGACAGCATATGCTTTTAATAAACAGTTAATTAAAATATTATGGATCTGAGAAAAGAATTCAAACATTATACTTAAATGAAATAAACAAAGTAGATAAAAAGAAGAAATCAGACAGCTTGGTTGATGCATATGCAAAAAAATCAATTTTATGTGTAAAATTCATGTGTCATAGAAAAAAATGTAACACATAGATGCTGTAGAACATTAAAAATGTTTTAAGGTTAGAAGGGCTTTTGAAATTATAAAAACAATTGAATTAACCTCAGAAGAAATATAATAGATTTATTTCATAATTTATTTAAAGTCATAACTCCCTGGGTGATTCATTATAAATATTTCAAACATAAGTTTAATATCAAAATTCACTGAAAAAATTAATATTCTTCCAGATATTGGATATATTTTTACTTATGCTTAGTTTTACATTTTTTTTTTTCCATTTTAAGCTTGCTCTGCTGGTTTGAAATTGTTACGTACCTCAGAAAAGGTCCTGTTCTTTTTTTGAGTGAATTTAGAGTCTACAAAGATCTGAAATTAAAAGTCTACAAAGCAGAATTGAATTGGTCCTTTTCAGTAAATATAAGCAGCTGTTGAAAGGATATTTCAACGTATAAGTTTGCTAGTGCTGCCATTGTGCAAAAATACCAGAAATGGATTGGTTTTTATAAAATGGCTTACTTCATTACAAAATTATAGTCTGAAGGCCATGAAAATGTCCAAATGAAGGCATCAACACAAGCATACCTTCACCAAAGGAAGGCCAATGGCATCTGGAAAACCTCTGTTAGCTGGGAAGGCACATGGCTGGCATCTGCTTGCTCCCAGGTTGTGTTTCAGAATGGCATTCTCCAAAATGTCAGCATCAGCTTTCAACAGCCATCTTGAAAATGTCTCTCTAAGCTGCAACTGTGAGCTCCTTCTGTCTGAGCTTTTATAGGGCTCCAGTGATTTATAAGACCAACGCTGAATGGGTAGGGCCAAATCACCATGGAAATAATCCAGTCAGAGCTATCACCTACAGTTAGATGGGTCACATCTCCATGGAAACAACTTAATCCAATGATTCCAGCCTAATCAACACTAATACGTCTGACCCCACATGATTGCATTAAAGAACATGACATTTTGGGAGCATAATACATCCAAACAAGCCCAATAAACATATAAATTGGTCAAAATTATTTATTACTTCTAAGTAAATGGAAAGAGCCTAGGAATCAGAGAAGGCCTAATATTAAAAATAAATTCCTTCAGTTTTCTGGTATTCTAAAAACAAAAGACTGTTGTAGAAGAACATGTCTGAGAGTAACAGGTGAAGTAGGCCTAATGGCTAATTCCTTCATTGTTTTCATTTAAACTTCTTGGATTCTTCTCTGTTTTTCTCTTAATCAATATAAGGAAATTCTTAAAGATTATTCAGTTGGCATTTCTTTGGGGGAGATTGTTTAACCATTTGGAAAATGGACTGAATAAAGCCTAACTGCTGGGAACTGATGAGGTTTGTTGCGAACCTAGAATACATCTGGTACCCTTGCATGATCAGTATATTTTCATTTTCTTTTTTGTTTTTAGTTACATGGACAAACTTTTTCTTTTTAGTTACATGGACGAACTTCAATATCAGTCATGCTATTTTGATGTTCCTGAAATACATTGGGTAGACCATTTGTTTAAACTCAAAAGAATGTAAAATTTCAAATATTTTCTTTAAAATTGTTAAAAATTGAAAAATGTAACTGATAGTTCCTAACAGTCATAAGAGGCATAAAAGTGTGTGCAAATTGAATGAATGGAAAAGAATGAATAAACATATGCTTGAGTAAAATGCATATGCAAAACTTATTTAAATATGTGCCTAGATATCCTCAGCTTCTGAATGCTAATTTATACAATAAGGCATAATTACACAATCAAGGAAGCATTTAACTATATATCAAATAAATAACCTGCCCAAGGAAATAGAAAACAATTAACCTAAGAGGGTGAATCAATAGTGCTGACATCACCCACTTGATTTAAAAAGCTTCATTATACCAAAGCATAAATCTAAATATAACAGATAATGCCTATTCAAAGTGTCCACTATTTTCAAAATATTTTGTGTAATGAAATATATTGAAATATAGAAAACATAAATGACTAAATCTCTAAACAGTAACAATAAGTCTGACTTTGGTGATGATGCCATATTTCTGCCCCCAAATAACACTGACATTATGCTATTTACTAGATTACATAAAGTGGGAGAGTGGAATACACCATCATCCTTTCTGCCAAATATTGATACCTTGAAATTTCATTGTATGTACAATGCAGTCCTCCAAAAATGTGTATTAAATGAGATCAGGTACTACTGAAATATTTCAATGAGTGCTACCAGAGGTGTTTAATCAGGGACACAAACCAAATCTTTTAAACCTTCCTTAAAGATTTTGCCTATATAATGTAAAACAACTTAAATGGCATGCACTTTAAACAATATATAGCATTAAATGTATGGTTTGATATATTTTATTTTCCACTGAACTGATGATTTACCATTGGAAAGATACTCATTTAGAGTACATAAAGTTTGATTCTTCATCTATTTTCTATTTAGCCTAATAGTGTTTAGCCTAATGTACAGCTGCAGATCGTAGCTGAGCCATTACCCCCAATAAGGCTGAGATGAAGTCCCAGGCACAGGAAAGCCTTACAAAAAACTATAGATACCTAGTTTTGGGATAGACAAGGGAAGCATGCAGTTCCAGGAGGTATGTATTATCAATGACTGGCTGGCTATATATTTATTCTGACACTCCTATAGTAAGGAGGATACATCTTATTATATATTGATGTCTAAATAGAACAGAATATTTGTCAGTTTTCTCCCCATTGGAGAAGCACCATCTTGGGTCCTTGAGACTCCAAGAAGGTTTTCTGTTGCCAATGGATAATGCCAAAACACAGCAGGATTCCCTAAGGGCTTCAAGAAACTCCTTTTATGAATCCCATATAAAGAAGGCAGGCTATACCCTCCTGCATGCTCTCAGCTGTTATTGAAACACAAGACATGTCTTCCTGTCCACCATTGCCAAATGTGATGATTAGGTTCATGTGTCAACTTGGCCAGGTGATGGTACCCAGGTGACTGGTCAAGCAAGCACTGGCCTGTTACTGCAAGGACATTTGTGGCTGGTTAATAAACCAGAGGCCTGGTTTATTAAATCATCATTTAATTGGCTGCAGCTGTGACTGATTATATCAATGAAGAGTGTGTCTTCCAAAATGAAAGAATGCAATCAGCTGGAATTAATCCAATCAGTTGAAGAATTCTAAGTGAGACAGATAGAGGACCTTCACTTCCTCTTTGGCTGACCAGTGAAGTATTTCCTGAGGAGTTCGTTGGAGTTGCCAGTTCGCTGCCTGAGGAGTTCATCAAACATCTTCACTGGAGTTGCCACTCTGCTGCCTGCCCTATGGAATTTGAAATCATGCATCCCCACAGTTGCATGAAACACTTTTATAAATCTCTTATTTATAGATATCTCTTGTCAATTCTTGTTCCCTAGAGAACCCTAACTAATACTACTTGGTACCGGGAGTGGTTCTTGAGAAACAGAATCTTAAAATGAGCTTTTACAATTGGTTTTCTACTCTGATTAGATTCCAAGGCCCTGATGACTCCATTTCCAATAATCAGGATGGCACTGACAGTCCATGGTGTGAGCTGGCAATGGAGAAACACAAAATATCACCATTTGATTTTCATAATCATACTCTTGTATGAAGTAAGGCTCTGGGTGACAGTATTTTTGACACCTTAACAGAGTTTTGCAGAGTTAAAAGGTATAATGATGCTGGCTGGTTGCTCTTAGATATGCTGGATAAAGTTATAAGAGAAAAGGATGAGTTAAAGGCTTCAAATTTAAAACTTAAGTGCTATATGACAGATGTAAAGGTTTCTATGTGTGCCTTGAAAGAAAATCTTATTTCCTGTGGCTGCAGACTTGATATTTCTGAAAACCAGACCCAGAATCGCATTGTACAAGTAGCAGATTTACAATGTAAACTAAAACCTCAACATCACAGGGTGTCTGCTATTAAAGTAAAGGCATTGATTGGAAAAGAATGGGATCCTGAAACTTGGGATGGGGAAATATGGATTGATAATTATGGCAGTGAGGACATTGGAACCCTGGATTCTGCTGAGTCTTTGTTAAATATATCTGTAATGGTCTGTCCTGGGGAAACAGCCTCCCCCCACCTCCAGTCTACCCTGAGGAAACAGCTTCCCCACCTCTAGTCTGCCCTAAGGAACCTGCTATCCAACCTCCACCTAAAAAATTAACCCTTCAGTGCCCGCTAAAACTGTAATCACCTCCCCTGAGGAAGAAGCCCTCAATCCTCTGGAGAGATTAATCCTGATTCTTGAGATGAAACTTCAACAGAATGTCCAGAGGTAAGTGGCTTGAAGGATAATTCTAATTCTTTTAATGACCCACCCCCACCACCAGTCTTTGCTTCAAGACCTGTAACTACACTAAAGTCCCAACAGACTCTGACGAGTGAGGTGCAAAGTGTGACCCATGAGAAAATGCACTATAGTTCAAAAGAACTATGAGTTTTCCAACTTATACAGACAGAAATCAGGGGAATATGTATGGGAATGGATATTAAGGGTGTGGGATAATGGTGGAAGGAATATGAAGTTGGATCAGGCTGAATTTTCTGGTATGGGCTGACTAAGCAGAGATTCTGCATTCAATGTTGTAGCTCAAGGGGTTAGAAAGGGCATTAACAGTTTAGCTGGTTAACTGAAACACAGATCAAAAGGTGGCTGGAATTACCTAAGGTTGAAATGCCAGAAATGCCCTGGTATAATGTAGATAAGTGGATACAAAGGCTTAGAGAGATTGGAAGTTAGAGTGGATTTATCATGGAAAACCTGCTCACACACACCTGGAATGTCCAGAGGAAACACCTTTTACCAGGACTGTGAGGAATAAATTTGTGAGAGTAGCTACATCATCCCTGAAGAGCTCTGTAGTTTCCCTACTCTGTAGGTCAGATATTACTGTGGGAACAGCTGTCACTGAGCTGGAATCCTTAAACACAATGGGGATAATCAAATTCTGAGACAGCAGAAGCCACATGGCAGTCATTAATCATAAAAGACATGTGTGTGGCTACCATAATGGAAAACAGGCTCAGGGCAGCAGTCAAAATTATCTGACTGGCAGAGACTTACGGTGTTTGGCTAGTAGATCATGGAGCACCTAGCAGAAAAAATGATGGGCAGTCTACCAAATTCTTGTTTGAGCAGCATAAGCAGAAGCATTCTAGGTCAAGTGAACAAAAGTCTACCTTGAATTACAAGCACAGAGAGTCATGGCCTCTTAATCAGTTCCCAGATTTCAGACAGTTTACAGAGCCAGAGCCCCTTTAATGAGGGGAAGACCAGGTACTCTTGGGGAAGGAACTTGTTACACTTCCAAAAATTTATACTGTTAATCTTCACCCCAGACTTCCCCAGGAGGACCTATGGCCTTTTACCAGGGTAACTGTGAATTGGGAAAATGGAAATGATCAGATATTTTGGGGTTTATTAGACACTGGTTCAGAAGTGACATTAACTCCAGGACACAGAAAACATCACTCTGGTCCACCAGTCAGAGTTGGGGCTTATGTAGGTCAGATGATCAATGAAGTTTTAGCTCAGGTCCATCTCACAATGGGCCCAGTGTTTCCCTGGACTCATTCGGTGGTTATTTCCCCAGTTCTGGAATGCATAATTGGAATAGACATACTCAGAAACTGGCAGAATCCTCACACTGGATCCCTGACTCATGGAGTGAGGGCTATTATAGTGGGAAATGCCAAATGGAAGCTGTTAGAATTGCCCATGCCTAGAAAAAATAGTAAACCAGAAGCAATACTGGATTCCTGGAAGGATTGCAGAGATTAATGCAACTCTTAAGGACTTGAAGGATGCAGGGGTGGTGATTCCCACCACATACCATTCAACTCTCCTATCTGACCTGTGCAGAAAACAGATAGGTCTTAGAGGATGACAGTGGACTATCATAAGCTTAACCAGGTGATGGCTCCAATTGCAGCTGCTATTCCAGATGTGGTATCATTGCTTGATCAAATCAACACATCTCCTGGCACCTGGTATGCAGCTATTGATCTGGAAAATGCTTTTTTCTCTATAGCTGTTAGTAAGGACTACCAGAAAGAGTTTGCATTCAGCTAACAAGGCCAACAGATCACATTCACTGTGCTATTTTGGGGTATATCCACTCTCCAGCCCTATGTCATAATATTGCCTGCAGAGAGCTTGATCATCTCTCCCTCCCACAAGACATCACACTGGTCCATTATATTGATGACATGTTGATTGGACCTATTGAGAAAGAAGTAGCAACTACTCTAGATTTGTTGGTAAGGTATTTGGGTGGCAGAGGATGGGAGATAAAACCAACAAAAAAAGGGGCCTTCTTCCTCAGTAAAATTTCTAGGTGTTCAGTGCTGTGGGGCATATTGAGATATCCCTTCTAAGGTGAAGGATAAGCTATTGCATGTGGCCCCTCCTATGATCAAAAAGAGGCAAAATGTTTAGTTCATCTCTTTGGATTTTTGAGACAACATATTCCACATTGGGTGTGCTACTCCAGCCCATTTACTGAGTTACCAGAGAAGCTTCTAGTTTTGAGTGGTGGCAAGAACAAGATGAGGCTGTGTGACAGGTCCAGGCTGCTGTGCAAGCTGCTTTGCCACTTGGGCCATACGATCCAGCTGATCCAATGTGCTGGAAGTGTCAGCATCAATAGAGATGCTGTTTGGAGCCTTTGGCATTTTCCTACAGGAAAATTACAATGCAGGCCCTTAGGATTTTGGAGTAAAGCTTTACCATCTTCTTCAGATAACTGCTCTCCATTTGAGAAACAGCATTTGGCCTGCTATTGGGCCTTAGTAGAGACAGAACGTTTAACCATGGGCCACCAAGTTACCATGAGACCTGATTACCTATCATGAGTTGGGTGTTTTCTGACCTGCCAAGCCATAAAGTTGGGCTTGCACAGCAGTACTCCATCATAAAATGGAAATGGTATATACAAGATAGAGCCCAAGCAGGTTCTGAAGGCACAACTTAGTTTTATAAGGAAGTGACCCAAATGCACACGGCACCCACTCCTGCCACCTTACCTCATCTTTCCGTGCCCACAGCTATGGCATCTTGGGGAGTTCCTTATAATCAGTTGACTGAGGAAGATAAAGCTCAGGCCTGGTTTACAGATGGTTCTACATGATATGCAAGCACCACCTGAAAGTGGACAGCTCCTTTCCTGATGAAAGTGGACATCACTGCAGCCCCTTTCTGGGATGTCCCTGAAGGACAGTGGCAAGGGGAAATCCTCCCAGTGGGCAGAACTTCAAGCAGTGCACCTGGTTGTTCACTTTGCTTGGAAGGAGAACTGGTCTGAGTTGCATTTGGATACTGATTCATGGGCTGTTGCTAATGGTTTGTCTGGATGGTCAGGGACATAGAAGGAACATGATTGGAAGATTGGTGACAAAGAAGTCTGGGGAAGATGTATGTGGATAGACCTTTCTGAGTGAGCAAAAAACATGAAGATATTTGTGACCCATATGAATGTTCACCAGAGGGTGACTTCTGAAGAATATTTTAATAACTAAATAGCTAAAATGACCCACTTGGTGGATAGCAATCAATCTCTTTCCCCAGCCACTCCTGTCATTGCCAATGCACTCATGGACAAAGTGGTCATGGTGGTAGGGAAGGAGGTTGCTCAGCAACATGGATGTGCCAATTTGATTGTATTATGTCCCCCAAAACACCATTATCTTTGATGTAATCTTCTGTGGGCAGACATTTCAGTGTTGATTAAATTGTAATTCCTTGAGTGTTTCTGTGGAGATGCACCCCACCCAACTGTGGGTGATGACTCTGATAGGATAATTTCCATGGAGGTGTTACCCCACCCATTCAAGGTGGGTCTAAATTAAATCACTGGAGCCATATAAATGAGCTGACAAGCAGAAGGACCAAAATGCAGCTGAGAGTGGCATTTTGAAGAGGAGCTACAGCCAAGATGGACACTTTGAAGAATGCACTGGAACTGAGAGAGGAGCTTCAGCTTACAGAGACATTTTGGAGATGGCCTCTGAAAGCAGACTTTTCTCCAGAGAAGCTAAGAGAGGACAAATGCCCCAAGAGCAACTAAGAGTGACATTTTTGAGGAGCTGAAGCCCAGAGAGGAACGTCCTGGGAGAAAGCCATTTTGAAACCAGAATTTGGAGCAGATTCCAGCCACATGCCTTCCCAGCTAACAGAGGTTTTCTGGACACCATTGGCCATCCTCCAGTGAAGGTACCTGATTGTTGATGCATTACCTTGGACACTTTATGGCCTTAAGACTATAAACATTTGACAAAATAAACCCCCTTTATAAAAGCCAATCCATTTCTGGTGTTTTGCATTCTGACAGCATTAGCAAACTAGAACAAAGGACTTCCACTTACCAAGGCTGACATGGCCACAGCTACTGCTGATTGCCCAATTTGCCAACAGCAGAGACCTACAGTTAGTACCTATATGGCACCTTTCCCCAAGGTGATCAGCCTGCTACCTGCTGGCCAGTTGATTACATTGCACCACTTCCATCATGGAGGAGACAGCTATTTGTTGTTACTTGAATAGATACATACTCCACATATGGGTTTCTTCCCTGCCTGAAATGCTTATGCCAAAACTACCATACATGGATTTACAGAATGCCTTATCCACCATCATAGAATTCCACACAGCAATGCTTCTGACCAGTGAACTCACTTCACAGGAAATGAAGTGAGGGAATGCGCACGTGCACATGAAATTCTCTGGTCTTACCATGTTCCCCATCATCCAGAGGCAGCTGAGTTGATTGAATGACAGAGTGGCCTGTTGAAGATCAACTATGATACAAACTAAGTGGCAATATCTTGCAGGGCTGAGGCAGTGTTTTCCAGGAGGCTGTGTATGCTTTTAATCAGCATCCACTCTATGGGGCTGTTTCTCCCACAACCAGGATTCATGGGTCCAGGATTCAAGGGGAGGAAACAGGAGTGACACCATTCAGTATCACTCCTAGTGATAGGAAATTTTTTTCTTCCTATCCCTGCAAGCTTAAGCTCTGCTGGTCTACAAGTCTTTGTTCCAAAAGGAGGAGTGCTTTCACCAGGAAACACAATAATTCCATTGAAGTGGAAGTTAAGAATGCCACCTGGCCAGTTTGGGCTTCTTATGCCTCTGAATCAACAGGCAAGGAAGGGAATTATTGTACTGGCTGGGGTGATTGATCCTGACTATGAAAGGGAAATAGAACTGCAAATACATAATGGAGGTAAAGATGAGATTTCCTGGAATACAGGAGATCCCCTAGGGCATCTCTTAGTACTCCCCTGCCCTGTGAACAAGTCAATGGAAAACTGCCACAACCCAATCCAGGCAGGGCTATCAATGGCCAAGAAGCTTCAGGAATGAAGGTTTATGTCACCCCACCAGGCAAAGAACCATGGCCAGCTGAAGTGCTTGCTGAGGGTAAAGGGAACATGGAATGGGTAGTGGAAAAAGGTAGTGATAAATATGAACTACGGCCACATGACCAGTTACAGAAATGAGGAATGTGACAGCATGAATATTTCCTCCTTGTTTTGTAATGAGTATGTTTGTATTTGTCTGTAAGGAAATATCTTTGCTTTCTTCTCTGTCTTATTCCCTTACGATATGAAATAAGCTGTATTTTTCATTTTGCAGTATTTAAGTTAAAGGAAGTCAATTTTGAGAGTTAATATCACCCAAGGAATTGTACCCTATTATGGAGAGATTTAGTGCATTTCCAGTTGTATGCAGGACAGCAGAATATTGTTAAGTGAAATATATGTCTGTTATTTTTCTCTACTTAGAGATAAAGTATGGTTTAAGGTTATGTGTATAACTGTCAAGTTGACAAGGTGTGGACTGTGATGGTTAGGTTCATGTGTCAACTTGGCCAGGTGATGGTACCCAGGTGCCTGGTCAAGCAAGCACTGGCCTAGCCATTACTGCAGGGACATTTGTGGCTGGTTAATAAACCAAAAGGCTGGTTTATTAAATCATCAGTCAACTGGCTGCAGCTGTGAATGATTACATCAACCAAGAGCATGTCTTCCACACTGAGAGAATACAATCAGCTGGAATTAATCCAATCAGTTGAAGACTTTTAATTGAGACAGATAGAAGACCTTCACTTCTTCAGCTGACCAGTGAAGCATTTCATGAAGAGTCCATCAGAGTTGCTAGTTTACTGCCTGAGGAGTTCATTGAACATCTTCATTGGAGTTGCCAGTCTGCTGCCTGCCATATGGAATTTTCACTTGTGCATACCCACAGTTACGTGAGACACTTTTATAAATCTTATATTTATAGATATCTCTTGTTGATTCTGTTTCCCTTGAGAACCCTAACTAATAAACCAAGTAACATGTAACAACCCCAACATATCCATGAGTATAGTCTACTAAAATGGCGGAATTTAAGGGCAGACACCCAGGGTTATTTTCCCAGGGATTGAATATCCCTGGCATTTTTAGGCTTTAGTGGTGCTTAAAGCCTTTCATGTTCTCTTTCACATGGGTCACTAAACTAGTGCCTCAAGACCAAATCTGACCACCCACTTGATTTTTTAAATAAAATTTTATTGGTATTCAGCCATTCCTACTAATTTAGGCATTGTGCATAGCTGCTTTTGTGCTACAACATTGAGTGTTGAGTAGTTGCTACAGGGACCATAGGCTACGAATGCTAAAAAATTTACTATATGGCCATTTGCAGAAAAAGTTTGCTGACTTCTGCTCTAATTAACCAAAGAAAGAAGAAACATGTTGTCCCATGATTATTTAATTTGTAATCATTTTAATCTGTTGGTGGGGAACCAAGATGGAAATTTCTATAATATAGATTATTGAAATGATGCAAAGAAGTAATACTACAAAGAACTTACCCAGGAACAAAATTCAAGATAGTGGAGACTTGCATTACTTTTGACACCATTTTTTTTCTCAATCCTGTTATTTCTTCCTACCTTACTGCATCAATTCCAAAAACATAATCACACCAATGTTCATGTTATTAGAGACCAAATGAGCAACAAACTATAAAATTTTGTTGGGTAAGGAAAAAATAACATTTGCTAAGGAAAAATGGGTTGGTCAAAATAATTTATTTCTTTCCATGAGGATATGGTGTTCCAAGAACACTTGTATGAGAGCCATTTGCAAAATCAGTAACTAAAAAGATTGAAATCACTTAATAGTCTTCATGCTGATAACATAAACATTTTTAGATGTACAGAACTCATACAGCAAGGAGCAAAAAGGATGTTCTGATATTTAACTATTAGCATTCAGCATTTTCCCTCTTCTAGATTTACAATCTCATAAAAATCAAATTCCATGCTTTGTGAATTACAAGTTTAAACTTACTCTAAAACTTCCTAATGCAATTTATTATATTGGTTTCTTAGGATTTTAATATTTAAAAAGTCTCCTAAAACTTAATCATCCAAATGATTCATTTAAAGGTATTGTGCATATTTTAGAGCACTGAAATCTTGCCCAATACATAAAGAAAAACTATCCAAATACCTAATGCAGTACTCTTGTATTTAGCCTTCTATGTGCAATGTGAAAGCTTTATTTTAATATTTTTAAAATGATTTTTATAAACCATAGCTAATATTTATCATTCTGTCTTTGATAAATAGCTATGTGAGCAAGGAATGGTCCCAGCAATTAGTATAGCTATTCATGTAACATTTTTCAAGTATTACTTCAGGATCTTAGTATGATAAATTTCCTTTATTCCTTTTCTCAATTTTAAAGGAGGAATTTTTCTTTTCATATTTCATGAATGTAAATCTTCAAAATGTTTCTATGGGAATTATGAACTATCTAAAAGGAAAAAATTGTCTCATTACTAACAAATCTTAAATTGTAAAGGTAAATGAAAGGCTATATATTTCAAACTTATTTTTTTATTTCATGTTAACTTACCAACTCAAAAAATTTGGAGAGTATTTTTCATCCTCGTCTCTCTCATTTATAACTCAAAAATTAAAACTTTTTTTGGTTTTCTGCTCTTTCAATTTTTGTTACTAAAATCAATCCCACAGCACACAAAATTTTCAAATTTTTAAGGGTATGAGAAATGGTAATAGAGAACTGAATACATCCAGAATAATCCCTATTAAAAATTCATTTGATGATTAAAACAAAAATGATAGTATGTCACAATATACACATAATTAAAAAGGATAAAACTTCATGTATTGCATAAGTGAAAATTTTTCACTGTGTATATGAAATGTCTGAACTTATCAAATAATTTACACTTCATTTAATACTATTTTATAATACTATTTTAATAAAAGAGAATTAGGTGATATGTTCATATATAGAATGGATAAAAATATTTTAAAAATGATTTTAGCAATATGAATTATTACAGAAATGGCTATGTTTTGGTATTAGTTTCTCCAGAATTATCAGAAGTAACTAACACACACAGGGACACACACACACACACACACACACACACGGGTTTATGTTAGATGTAATATAATGTATTAATATGCATATACATATATATGGATAATATATTTAATATAAAATATGTTAACATCTGATTCTTATAATTTTCAGAAACCTTGGAATTACAAGAGATAATGTGTAAACTTATAACAGTAAAAATTAGAAGCAATCTAGGAAATTATTGAACAAAAATTCTTCACTTTAAATTTGAATAAGAATCGAATTGCTGAGACTCAAAATCATTTGCCCTTGACAAATACACTGTTACAGTTTGAATTAGAAACTAATGTCCAGACCTGTATTATTTTCACTACTTCCATATAGAAGGATAGAAGCTAAAATTTAAGTCATAGTTCAGTGTTCTGTTCTACTTCCATTATTTAGAATTTGGGCAGATCACTTAAAATTTTCTGAATTTCATCATTTTCCTTCCACAAAATGGAGACCATAAAAAATTCCTTAATGTGGTTTGGAAGAGCTAAAAATATAATACATATGAAATTGCTTTAAACTTCTCTAGCCTATTAAGCATCTTTATTTAGGTGTCCTAAATGTTCTCTCATGTTTCTAAAAGAAAGTTACAAATATGGAAGCACTACTAAATGTCTCATGTAATTCACAATATTTTTATTTGTGATTGCTCAAATAACTGTTCAATATACAAGAAATATCATATGGTGATAAAAAATTATGCTACAATATGTACAATAAGTATTAGCAACAGTAGGTTTAAAGTCCCTTTTATAGGTTAAAAAGATGTAAGTAATATAATCAATTATCTGAACATTCAGGAGATAAAACCCTAAACATTGATTTATTTGTTTCTCCTTTAGGTCTAAATGGGCACATTTAATCAGAATAGAAAATTATCCAGCATAAATGGCAAACTCTCTATCTATTTCTGAAGTATTTCTTAATCTTATAGAAAAAGAAAGGTTCTGGTAAAGGTTACTCATCATTGCCAGACAAGGAAGTCTGCCTCAATTTCTTATGCTTCAAGCTTTGGTTTTTCCACTGTCAGATTCCTATCTGTGGCAATATTGGCCAAATGTACAACTCACAGCTGAGCATTTGAGACCTTTTCCACATGCATCTACTAAAAGTTGGTGTTTCCCCACTGACTTGTATCAACATTGCTAACTTCCTTCAGAGCAAACAATGAACTATTTCATGATGATATAAATAAAATCATAGGAAAATGATCACCCTAATCTGAGAAAAAATTCCTCCATAAAATAAGAAAACAAAATTTAAAAATAAAGCAAAATAAACTTCTGCTGTCAGACAGTCAATGACAGAAACAGCTGCAGCAAAATGGTAATAAGTGAGAAAACATAATTACAACAGATGTTTTGAAATGTGCAATTTTAAATGGTATACAAACATTGATGCAAAGTAAAATTTAAATAAAATGGGATGGATTGCAAGTGTAATTAAAACCAAAAAGAAACAAAAATAATCTTGGTGACGATTAAATTAGAATGATAGAAAATAATTGGCTTTGCCTAGACAGCAAAGTATTAGAGTCAGGGTAGAGATTATTCTTGTTTTTAACATCAGTGTTATTTAGACAAGCATGCATATAATGATATTGTTAAAACAGCATTAAACCAATAGGAAAAAATTTAAATTTACCAAATTTACCCAAATTTTTTCCTTAACCTATCTAGATTACATGTCAATTATTGTGAAAATCTGATATTTTACTCTGCTTTCAAGCTAACAAGATAGGCTGCCGCAATTCTATGGATGATAACAGAATATATGAGATTGCTCGATTAGAGAAAAAGACTTCATTACTAACAAGACAGCAGGCAGCATTAATATCAGCATAATACTGTCAGTTCTCCTTGTCCCGACTAACAAGGAGGTAATGTGGATGAGCCAAGTGTATGACAGTACACACACAATGGGTTCACTGAATTTAGGGAAACCAAATATTTTATAATAGATAGTAAGTAAATACATCCTTTGTTCTGGATGGAGACTCTATGTCTTCCAGGACTCTCTGCTATATAGACATCTTGAAAAGACAGTCCACAAACAAAGGCAATTGAAGTCCTGCTCTGAAAGATATATCAAAATGCAAGAATCCCAAATATTTTCTCATAATGCAAGTTATTTTCACCATGAAACCAGATCCAGTTCCAATACTTGGGCATCCTGAGGTAGTTTCTTGAGAAAGAAGCCCATCTTCTTCTGTTCTGGCTTTTCATTCAATTTTTTATTTTTGTCTTGGCACCACTTCTTAATTTTACTTTACTAACTGCTGACAAGCCATAATTTTCACACACACCCACACTTTCTGTAATGGTTATCCGTATATGGGACTCTTTTGGGGGCAAGATGAAGAAATTATTATTATTATTATATAGAGGCAATTGGAAAACCAGAAAGTTTAAGGAGTTCATTTTGCATAAATACAGACATTGTGAGAATGGCCAAATGTGGGACTCATGTGTACTGGATATTGTTCTAGTTTGCTAATGCTCCTGGAATGCAAAACACCAGAAATGGATTGGCTTTTATGAAAGAGGCTTTATTTTGTTACAAGGTTACAGTATTAAGGCCATAAAGTGTCCAACAACAAAGGGTACCTTCACTGGAGAAAGGCTATTGGCACCCAGAAAACCTCTGTTAGCTGGGAAGGCAGTGGCTGGCATCTGCTTGCTTCTAGGTTGCATTTCAAAATGGTGTTCTCAAAAATGTCTGCATCAGTGTCCAATGGCTGTCTTCAAAATGTCTGTCTCAACTCCAGCTCTCTATGAGCTCCTTCTGTCTAAGCTTACGTAGTGCTCCAGCAAACTAAACAAGGCCCATGCTGAATGGGCAGGCCATGCCTCTATGGAAATTATCCAATCAGAGTTATCACCTACATTTGGGTGGGTCACACCCCCATGGACCCTGAACCAATAGATTTCAACCCAATCCACACTAATATGTCTGCCCCCATAAGAATGCATTAAAGAATATGGTTTTTCCTAGGGGACATAAATATACAAACTGGTACAGATATCTTATAAAAATAAAGTCATTCATGAATGTGTTATTATTGTATATAACAAAATTCAGTTTGGTACAATTCAAGAGTATTTAAATTCTTCATGTATTTGCAGTGTACTCATGATGATAAAAATGGAGATAATGCCACCTTATTCATCTTTAGAGATGCTCATTCCTCTTCTGATTGGTATCATATTAGGGTTCAGTTTTTGTGTATTCAGAAGAAATCAATTTTGATGAATGAATGTCCCAATTGTTGAGCCCATGCATTATCTCCATATCTATCATCATGAGTATGCTGTGAATAAACCTGTCAGCCAAGGGTATAGTTTGAGAGGGAAAGAGGCTAACTGATATCCACAGAATAAATTCTCCATTCCATCTATTAAGAATCTGTTTTGCTTAGGTTATTCTTTCATAAGTACCTAAAAAGGAAACAAACTTTCCCAGAACTCCTTGTTACAAATTATCCAATTTTGTTCCTTCCAGGAGCCTATCATTTGATCCATACCCTTAGCTCATAAGAGAGTATAAATCTGTACCTCTCACTCTTTCTAATAAAAAACAACAAAGTGCACCATTAGAACTCCTGGAAACTCAAGAATGATTTCAGTCTTCCACTGACATTCAGGTCAACCCTGAAATGAGGCTTAGTGAACAGTCAATAACAACAGTCTCTCCTCACTCTTCCAGAAAGTGATATTGCTTTTTGTGTACTGGTAGATAGAATAGTTCTAACTGGCTTCCAATTGACCTTCCTTTCCTAATATTTCCCACTTCATGGGTCAGGAGATCGTTGTGGAGATTCTGACTCTTATTAAGAGTATCTATTGGAAAACACACTCTGAAAGTGGAAAAATAACCAAAGGGTGGGTTTGAGGACTCACTGGGCCCACCAAGAGCTAAAACTCCATTAATCACCTACATTCCATAAACCCATTTTCTATCTGGGTCCCAAAGAATTATTGTCAATTGAGAATTGATGACATTATTTTCACAAAATTGTTGTTATATGCTATCCCCCAACACACAGTAAATTGCCACAGATCACTTTGAGAAATATTAGGAGGAAGGTGCATATTACAGTTTGCAATGAACTCTGCTGGGATTTACTCAGGTAGCAAGTAAGAAAATAAAACAGAACCAAACAAATACAAATTCTTTCTTCATAAGATTAATAATGTTCATTGCCAATTATGTGTTCCTAGTTTTTGAGTCACTTTCCATATGCCCTCTGGGAATTTAAATGAGAATCTTAATTTGTCTTGAAGCAGAGTATTAACTGTGCCTAATAGCAAGGAAACAATCTGAAAACCTGTAGAATGCTGAGTATTTTCAGAAAATACAAATATAAAAATTTGACATGATGTGGAAATTTCCATTATGATCAAAGCAATTGAAAAAGCCAAAAAAAAAAAAAAATCTAATTTTGTATTAGCATCACATTGATTTACATTAAGTACTACATAAACTTTTATGAAAAAGTAATCAATATTATTTGAACTTTGAGACTATTTTGATGACAAAAAATAAGTACTCATCACTGGCAATCAGTCTGCAAGCAAATATTATTATTTCTATAATACTGTAAAAGGAAAAAATGTATTAAACTTCCACTTATGCATACCCCAAATATTTCATCTTCACACAAAAAAATAAATTAGTAGATTTTTACATTAATTTTGGAAGAAAAAGCAATTTTTTTTCTTAAATGAAGGAAATGTTTGATAAGATATGTCCTTATGTGGGATTTTTATTGTTATTTTTATTTATTTAGAGATATGTGTTTATATTTTTGAACCAATATCTATTTTCTCTTACAATCTGGGCTTTGTTAGACACCTCCTGAAGGAAGTCATTTGGGTGAATAATAGGCATTACTTTGCTTTTCTCATGAAAAGTATATTGTAACATATGCCATCATTAAAAACACTCCTGCAAGCAAACAAACAGAATTTGGTTATTTGATTATTCATAATTATATTTACCTTGAAAAATAGAATAATATGGAAGTTGTCCAAGATTTTCTGAAATACTAATAAAAAACTTGACAAAAGATATACTAAAAAGAGAGCTATCATGCAAACTCAATTATTAATAACACTAAAATTAATCTAAATATCATTTAGCAAATAAAATCCAGAAATGTATCTAACATAAGATGATACAAAACATGAACCCATATTTCAGAAATTCAATATTCACTCATTATGTTGAAAGACATTGACTATTTTTTAAAGTTATGTAACATTTCTAGAAAGTATATCTCTTAAAGTTCAACATCCGTTCATAAATTAAAAAGTAACTAAAAGTATTGCTGCCAAATATGATAAAATATTGAAAATCAAGAGCAGTTTTCATTCTGCAGTGAAGGCATCTCTATTAAAGTGAAAAATAAAAGAAGTCAAATCCTTTTATCAAGATAGCACCATAAGATGCTCCAGGGTGCTGTTCCCAACAAAATCTGAAAAACTACCAAAATTGGCAGAGCCATCATCCTCAAAACTCTGGAAAACAATAAAAGGGTTGCAGTAACTGGGTGAGTCCTGAATCAAGAAAGCACGGATTTAAAGATGAAAGGAGATGTTCCAGCACACTTGCAGGCTCCTCTCCCAATCCTCTCCCTGGCAGGGTAAGGAGCCAGCCTGCACTCCCATTGTGGATCCCTGGTCCTGTTCTGGAGGGAGCAGAGTAACACCTTTATGCATACTGGGGTGCCAGGATATATATGCTAATTTTGAGGAGCAGCCTGAAAGAGTGAACCAGGAGACCTCATCTCTGGCTCACCCTCCCAGAGTTTGCCCTTGAAGCAGAAGCAGCATGCAGAGAGATAAATCAATGTAAGAAACAAGTCAAAGAAGCCTGGAGAAAAGGATTACCTGCTTTAAGAATTGCTGTGCAAGACCTGGGAGGGGAAGAAAGTCAATTTCATTAGGAGAATTTGGATTCCTGAAAATGGCAAATCCATGTGGTCAAGAACAAGCATAAAGGCCCTCAGAAAAGTCTGAAAGGATACTGCACTTCATTTTTGCCTTGGGCTGCTCTTCTTGATAAAGAGTGCAACTCTGGTGGAGAAAATCAGCTAAAAAAAGACTCAATTTGCAAAGACTATGGAAAGTGTTTTTAGTGTTGATTTGCTTGGTTTTGTTAGCTCCTGGCACTCAAGGAAATCTCTGTTATTTCTCTAGCTGGATACAAATTTTGGAAACAGGCAGCTCAGGTAATAATTTCTAGAGTTAACACTTGAAAATATTAAAATATGCAGTGTGAAACAAAAGATTGCAGAAAAGCATATAAGCAGGAAATGATGCCCCCTCCAAAGAAACAAGGTAAAAACCAGAAACCATCAACAAATACCAGACTCCGTACATACCAAAGATTTTAATAAAAACATGACCATAAAAACAGTCAAGAAGATAAAAGTACACCCAGAGAGAGAAATAAAGGATATCTGGAAAATTATGACAGATATGAGAATTTTGATAAAGAGATAGAAAAGTTTAAAAGGAATAAAATAGAAATACTAGTGTTGAAGACCACAATAACTAAAATGAAAATATCCCTAGAAGGTTTCAACAACATATTGAAGCTGGCAGAAGAAAGAATCTGTGAACTCAAATATAAGACAATTGAAATAGCTCAGAAGGAACAGAATGAAAAAAGAAGTGAACAGAGCCTCAGAGAACTGTGGAACACTACTAATCATACCAATATATGCATTGTGGTAATCTCAGAAGAATAAGAAAGAGAGAAAGGGGAAGAAGGAATATGCAAGAATAATGGAAGAAAATTTCTCCAATTTTATAAAAAAACATCAATATATACATTCAAGAAGTCCAGCAAACTTCAAGCAGGACAATCCCAAAGGGAAGCATGCCAAGACACTTAGTAGTCAAACTATTAAATGCCAAAGACAAGGAAAGAGAGTTCTGAAACTGCAAGAGAAAAATATTTCATTTATAAGGGAGACCCATTAAGATTAAATGCCAATTTCTTATCAGAAACCATGGAACCAAGAAAGAAGTGGGATGAAATATTTAAAGTGCTGAAATAAACAATTGCCAACCAACGAAAATTTTATAACCAGAAAGACTGTCTTTCAAAAATGAGGGTGGGATTAAGATATTCCCAGAGAAACAAAAACTGAGGGTTTTCATCACTGTAAGGCCTGCCCTTTATGCAATGCAAAAAGGAGTCTTCATATTGAAAGGAAATGACAAGTAGACTGTGGGTCAAAGTGGCATAAAGAAATAAAAAACTGGGAAAGGTTTACCATATGAGTAATTATAAATGCCAGTAATATTCTATTTTTTTATATATAGCTACATTCTTTACTTCTTACAGGCTCTAAAATGCCTATACATAAAATGTAATGACAAATCTGTGATTTTGTGGGGAAAATGTATAAAGATGCAATGAGTAACATGTATAAAAAAATATTAAGGAACAGATGGTATAGTAACTGCATATGTATATGCTACTGAAGTTAAGGTGGTATCAAATCAAATGTGGTTGTTACAAAGTTAGGATATTAAATTTAAACTCCATAGTAACTACAAAGAAAATATATAAACACATCAAATAAATATGTAAGTATCCATTAACATAAGAATTGAGGGATGAAAAAGGTATAAAGGCTTACAAATAGGGAAAGGACAGAAGAAAGTTCTGCATTATCAATGGTTCCTTTTAAATGTAAATGGATTAAACTCTCCAGTCAAAAGGCAGAAATTGGCAGAGTGGATCAAAAAGCAAGGCCCAACTATATGCTGATTGCAAGAGACTCACAAATACAAAAACACATGTAGTTGGAAAGTGAAAGGATGGAAAAACATATGTACCATGCAGATAGTAACAAAAAAGAGAGCTTGGATAGCTATACTAATGTCAGGAAAAAAAAAAAAAAAACAGATCTTAAATAAAAGAAAAACTCTTACAAAGGACAAAAAAGTATGTACTGATAAAGGAGCCAATGCAACAAGAAGACATAACAATTATAAATATATATGCACACATTGAGATGGAAGTGACTCAAGTTTCCATCAAATGATGAAAGAATAAACAAAATTTGATATATGCATACAATGGAATATTATTCAGTCATAAAAACAATGAAGTTCTGATACATGCAACAACATGGATAAAACTTAAGGACATCATGTTGAGTGAAATAAGCCAGACACAAAAAGACAAATGCTGTATGATCTCACAGATATGAAATAACTGGAATAAGCAAATTCCTACAGCCAGAAACTAGAATACAGGGTACCAGGGAAGAGAGTTGGACAGGGAATGTGGAGTTAATGATTAATTTCTACAGTTTCTGTTTGGAGTGTTGGAAAAGTTTTGGTAATGGATGATGTTGATGGTAACACAACATTGTGATTATAATTAACACCACTGAATTTTACATTTGCATGCGGTTAAAAAGGTAAATTTTAGGTTATGTGTGTGGAGGGGGTTACTAGAGTACAAATTTAAAATAAGGCACATAGGACTGTATAATACAAACATATGAGTGAATAACACAGTTAATGTAAATTGTGGTCTATAGTTAATAGTATAATAATATTATTTGAACAATTGTAACAAATGTACCACACTACTGCAAAGTGTTAATAATAGGGAACATAGTGTTTGGGAGGGGGAGGGCTATATGGGAAATGCATTTTTTTGCAGGAATTTTCTGTAAACCCACAACTTCTCTAATTAAAAAAAAATTCAAAATGAAGATATCAAAGACCATTTTGAGAAAAAAAAATCAGAAAAAAGCAACCAAAAAACAAAATGTAAATGAGTGATGACATCTTGTAGTGCTGACATGTGGAGGAAAAAGTCCTCATATAATTTTCTGTGGAAATATGAATTACCATAAACCAGTTATAAACAGTGTATATGTGACTTTAAATACCCAAGTTATACTCAGCATTAACACTACTGTAAATATATTTGAAAGGAATGTCAAAAATCAAAATATTAGGATGCTATACAGGAATGTCTACTATGGCATTGTTTCCTAAATACAGGAAGTCAAATTAATACTAGTATAGGATATTTACTGAATAACTATTCTAAATCTATTGTAAAGATAGCAAAAGCATTCATTTTATACTTTCATTAACTCCAAGAATTTTAAAGTTGTAAGATTTCTTATATATCTTCTAATAAATCTTCCATTATGTAGATGATAGTATTGAGGTTTGGTAGTTATTTCAAAATTCAGAGATCAAATATGACTCTTAGTTCAATTATGTTATAGGTAGTCTTTCTAAATAAGAAAAATTAAAATACTAAAAGTACAAATTCTTGCTATACTCATAAATATGAAGTTATATATACATATAAATTATATACATGTGAGTTACGAACACACACACAGGAATATATATGATAGTTTTATATGTTTGTATATATATATGATATGCATGCATATGGTAGTTTATTATTGAATTAAGATATTAGAGTTCAACATGTGTACCTTTGTAAATGAAATCATCATTGGTTATTTTTTTTGTACCCAGTTGCAATAATGTAAAATTAGGAATTGTACCAAATACATAAGATACTGAAATGGCCTGCTATGCAATTTTGATGTTATGCCATTCAAAATTATATAAATTATTTTTGTAGTTTTCAGAGCATTTGAGTAACATTTTCATTCTTTTAAAAAATGTCAGATTTATTAAGGTATAATTTACATACAATTAAAATTAACTACCTTTAAGTAAATATTTTGATGACTTGGAAACATATAACAACCACCACATCCATGATATAAAATATTTTCAATACTGTGAAAATTTTCTCATGCCTTATTGCATAAAATCCCTTCAACCACATTCTAATGCTCTAAACCACTAATTTGTTCTTTATTTCTATAGTTTCTTTCCCAAAATTTCATATGCCAATATACAATGTGCAGATATTTGTGCCTAGGTTTTTCAGTGCTCCTAATTCTTTTGAGTTTATCTATATTATGTGTATCAGAAGCTTGTTGCTTTTTATTAAATAACTATACCACAAATTGTTTATCAATTTCCTAGTTATGCACATTGGAGTTTTTCTAGTTTATGGATACTATATGAATAAGCCTTTTATGGATATTTGAGTACAAGTTTTTATGCATATTTATCTTTTTAAATTCAATTTTATTGAGATACATTCACAAACCATACAATCATCCACAGTGTATAATTGATTGTTCACAATACCATTATATAGTTGTGCATTCATCACCACAATCAATTTTTGATCATTTTCATTACCACAAAAAAAGAATAAGGATAAAAATTACAGTAAAAAAGAACACCCAAAACTTCTCATACCACCCATCCCTTCCTATTGTACATTTAGTTTTTGTCTTCATTTTTCTACTCATCTGTCCATACACTGGATAAAGGGAGTGGGAGCCACAGTGTTTTCATAATCACACAGTTACACATGTAAGCTATATATTTATATAATCATCTTCAAGAATCAAGTCTACTTGGTTGCAGCTCAACAGATTCCGGTATTTCCTTCTATACTAAAAATTAAAAATAGATATCTATATAATGCATAAAATTAACATCCAGAATAACCTCCCTCTTTGCTCTATTTGAAAACTCTCAGTCACTGAAATTTTAATGTTTCATTTATCTTCCCCATTTTGGTCCAATAAGGCTTTCTCAATTCCAAGCTCCATGAGTCATGTCACATGTTGCCAGGGAGATTTACACCCCTGGGAGAAGGTGAGAGGACAGTAAGTTTAGTTGCAGAGTTGGCTTAGAGAGAGAGGCAACATATGAGCAAGAAAAGGGGTTCTCTGGGAGTGACTCAGGCAAAAATTTAAGTAGGCTTAGACTCTCATTTACAGTAACAAACTTCATAAGAGCAAGCTCCAAGATGGAAGGCTTGGCCTTCTAAATTGGTAGTCCCCAATGCTTGTGAGAATATCAGTAATTCCCCAGATGGGGAAGTTTAATATTTCCACATTTCCCCCCAGTCTCTCAAGGGGGCTTTGCAAATATGTTTTTATTCTCTGGCCAGATTACTCTGGGATGTAGTGGGGCTTCACACTAACCTGTAAAAACCAACTATATTTCACTCCCTATTCAATGTTCTATGTATTTATGGAATTTCAATAAACTGACCGTACAAGTTAAATTATGTAGTGTTGAAGCTTTAAAACACTGTCAATATCATCCCTTTAGTCTGAATTACCTTTGGTCTAACAAAGTCCATTTCATTCATATCCCTAATTGAAGTCTGATCTCTTTTTCCGACTCTTTAACATTTGCTGTATGGGGTAATGCTGACATTCATAGCTGTCAGGCTCTAGCTCTGAGTCTCATGTGTCACACAGATAACCAAAGTTCCAGTGACTGCCCAGGTTATATGCAAAGTGCTCAGCATCTCAGAATTTAGAAATAGCTATTACAACTGAGGAATAGATATAACTGCTGTAAGAGCTTACAATCTAGGAACCCTTATAATAAGCCTTTCCCTGGTAACCTATACTCTCAGATTCAATTCTTGGAGTTTCCACATTATTGTCCATCCATATTAGTGAGGCATTATAATGTTTGTCTTTTCATTTCTGGTTTATTTCACTCAATATATTGTCCTCACTGTCCATTCACCTAGTTGCATACTTCACAACTTCATTCTTTTGTATAGCAGCTCAGTATTCTATTGTATGTATACACCACAGTTCACCATTCTGTTCATCAGTCAGTGTACCCTTAGGCCACCTCCATCCAATACAAATTGTGAATACTGGCACCATAAACCCCACCATGCAAATGCCCATTAATGTCTGTCTCTTCAATTCTTCCAAGTATATACCCAATAACAGGGTTGCAGGACCATATGGCAATGCCATGTACAGCTTCCTGTGGAACCAGCACACTGCCCTTCAGATAGGCTGCACCATTCTACTTCCCCACCAACAATGATTAGGTACATCCCTCACTCAACATTTTCTCCAGGACTTTTATCCCTCTATTTATTTTTAGTCAGTTTTATTCACACACTATAGATTCCCAAGAATCCCTTACCCCTCCCTTATAGGCCCCTCTTATGGACATTTAGGTTTGGTATATTGCCTTTGTTATAATTAATGGAAGCATATTACAATATTAACTATAGACTCTTGTTTGCATTGATTGTATTTTTTACCTAATACCTTCTTACTTTCAACACCTTGCAATGTTGACATTCACTTGTTATCCCTCGTGAAAACATTCTTACATTTCTACATTTTATCACAATCTCTGACCACTCTAGGTTTCATTCAGTTATAACATCCCAGTCTTTATCTTCTATGTTTCCTTCTGATGTCCTACATGGCCCTAACCTTTCTCTTTCAACTGTACTCAGAGTCATCTTTATTTATTGTACTTACAATATTGTGCCACCCCCAACCAATATTGTGCTATCCATTTATGGATCTATACAATAAGTCTTGTTGAACATTCTGTACTCCTTCAGAATCAGCAACAAATGCCTGATCTTTACCCTCTTTCTATTCTCCCTGGTATTTCCATTTCTACACTACTCTCCTCTCTCTCCTGTCTTTTCCTATCTGTCTTTTGCACTCCCTTAGTATTTCTTGGAGAGGAGGTCTACTTTTCATTAATTCTCTCAGTGTCTATTTATCTGTAAATATTTTAAAGTTTCCCTTATTTTGGAAGGACCATTTTGCCAGATATAGGATTCTTGGATGGCAGTTTTCTCTCTTAGTATCTTGAATAGATCATACCACTGCCTTCTCACTGCATTATTTTCTACTGAGAAATCTACACTTAGTTTTATTGAGCTTCCCTTGTATGTGGTGGATTGCTTTTCTCTTGTGGCTTTCAGAATTCTCTCTTTGTCTTTCACATTGGACAATCTGATTAGTAAGTGTCTTAGAGTAGGTCTATTTTGAACATTTCTTCTTGGGGCATGCTGAGTTTTTTGGACCTGTAATTTTATTTCTTTCATAAGAGTTGGGAAATTTTCATTGACTATTTCCTCTATTAGTCTTTCTGCCTCCTTTCCCTTCTCTTCTCCTTCTGGGACACCTATAATTTGTATTGTTCAGGTGCTTCATGTTGTCATTCAGTTCCCTGAGTCTCTGGTTGTATTTTTCCATTCTTTTTCTTATCTGTTCTTTTGTTTGTAAGAGTTCAGAATCCTGTCCTCTAGTTCACTAATCCTTTCTTCTGCCTCTCCACATTTGCTGTTGTATGTCTCCAGTGTGTTTTTCATCTGTTCTATTGTGCCTTTCATTCCCATAAGTTCTGCCATTTGCTTTTCAAAGCTTAGAAAATCTTCCTTATGATCACCCAGTGTATTGTTTATATCCTTAATCTCTTTTGTCACATATTCTTTCTACTCATTGATTATGTTTAGATGTGTTTGAACATCTTTTGTTGTTTCAACTATTGAATCTCAGTTGAGGTGTTAGCTTGTTCCTTTGATTGGGCCATATCTTCATGTTTCCTGATGTGGCTCATGATTTTTTGCTGTCTAGGCATCTGATTTTCTTGATTGATTTATTCTGGAGGCTGTTTTCTCTCTTCTGCCTTGGGTTTTCCTGCCAGTTTTCTTTGATCCCTATATGTGTTTGTTTCTCTCAGTGGCCAGTTCTCAGATTGGGTCTGCCCCCCACTCTCCCTCCCCCCAAATCAAGCACCCACCATAGCCTGCCACAGGTAGGGAGTTTGGCACTGGGAACCCCAGCAAGTTCACTGTGTGTGGCAATATATATCTGATGGTTTCCAGTGGTGCTCTGTTTTTCACTGGTCAGCAAGACCTGAGTTTACAGCCCTGCTTTGACAATTGGGTTGTCCATATTTCTTAGCCAAAACTGGGATGGGTTCTGTGCAGGGTTTTAGGCCAGCTCCTGTGGTCCTAATAAAAGTTCTGGAGGATCTTTTTAAAAGTGTTTCTATTTCCTTGCACTTTCCAGGCTTCCCAGCAGATGGCACTGTTCAGTAACTTAATTGTCCTCAGAGGCTGCTTTGCCTCCGAGCACAGGCTGCATCTACACAGGTGAGCTGAAACTGTGGGAGTCCTATGCCCTCCCTTTGCCAGCCAAATTCTGGCTCAATGTGGGGCTATACCTGTGACAGAGTACTCCCTCAGCTGACCCAGTATTCCAGCCATTCACCAAGTAAAGGAAACAGTCTCTGGCTGCTGCTTCCCTCAAGGATGAGGGAAGCATTTTCTGACCCAGGGCTGGAAACACAGTCTCTGTCCATGTTTCTTTAGTCTCTTTGTCCCTCACTGACATGAGCCTTGAGATGTCTTTCCCTGTCCTCAGGTCTTCAAACTGCAGTGAGAGATTTCAAAGTCTGTTTCCCTGCTGGAGGGTTCCTGTCTGCTGATTCTGTGCCTTTTCCACATTACGCCCAAATGAGGGGAAAGGGAGAGGACAGGCAGGTCTGGGATGGAAGATTCCTACCTGGTATTTCTTCTATTTCTTCAATTCAACATCTGCAGTTTCCTTCTTCAGTCTATATCCTTCTCCAGAGTTTCAAAAAATCCAGAATTGTCCTTTTTTTATCATTGACACTCTGGAGAGGATTTTTCAGTAGCTGTTTGCATCACCATGTTGATGATGTCACTGTATTTATCTTTTAAATACCTTTTAAAAAATAACTTGGAGTAGAATTTGCTGGGTAATGTGGTAGGTACAAGTTTAAATTTATAAGATAAGGCTTAAATATTTTCCCAAGAATCTATACTGTTTTGTATGTCTAACATTCATATAACACGTTTCTTGTTTCTCTGCAGCCTTGTCAGCACTCTTTTTGGTCATACTTTTCAATTCCAGCTTTTGCAGTGATATAGTTTACCTAATAACAAGTGATGATGACTGCTTTTTTTTCAAGTATGTATTAGCCATTCATTTATCTTCATCAGTAAAGTGTCTATTCAAATTTCTTGCTCTATTTTTAATGAATGTATACTTTACATACAGTGAAATCCATCCTACTTTGTGGATAGTTTTTTGAGTTTTGATATTTGTATACAAAATAATTGGGATGTAACCACAAAAAATAAAATATGGAACCATTTTCTTTCCAAAAAATTCACTTTTACTTCTTAAATCAATTCTTCCTTTGACCATTGCTCTTGGACATATTTTGTCCTTATACATTTTTTTTATTACTTTTACAGAAATTCATATAAATATAATCATATTGCATGTAACACTTTTCTCTGTATTCTTTCATTTAATATAATGAAATTGAAATGCCTCTAAGTTGTGTGAATCAAAAGCTCATACTCTTTTATTGCTGAGTTGTATTTTTGTATAGATTTTTTTAATATAGATCCATACTTTCAACTGTTGGGGGTCAATTGGGCTGTTTTCATTTATGGTGTCTTCTTTGATTTCTTAAATTAGTGTTTTGTATATTTATATACATATAGCATATAATTTGTTAGATTTATGCCTAAATATTTTTGATGCTCTTTACAAAGAATTCTTAAGTTCAGATATTTGAAAGGACTCATCAGACTCCATAGTAAATACTCATATAAGACTTTTATTTAAAAACAAAGTGTTACCAAGACAATGAGAATATTGGGGAGACCACCCATGTGCAGGTCCCATGGGTCCCTATTTTCACAAGGACTAGTCTCTGTTTTAGGATTGAACCACCATGATCTATGCAGAGAATCTTCATTTTGGGTGACCTCAAAATAGAAAGATTTTTGTTTCTTTATCTTGCCTTATCTCACTTAGTAGGATCTCCAGAAGGATGTTTAAGTAGAAGTGCTGATAGAGCACCTCTTGTGCATATTCCCTATTTTAGGAGGAATGCATTATGTCTTCCATTATTAAGTATTATGTCATCTTTAGAGTTTTGTAGCTATTTTTCATCAGTTGGAGAAAATTCCTTTTATTATTTTGTTAATTTTTGTTTGTGTTTTAATCATGAGTAGATGGTGGATTTTACCAAATGCAAGTTTAATTCTATTAATATATTTTCATTTGTTTATTTTAGTGTTGTAATGGTTAATCATGTGGTTTGATTTTTAAATGTTTAACTAGAATTCAATGTTGGTGGAAATTCAAATTTTTGATGAGTTATTACTGTTTATATATTGCTAAATTAAATTTGCTGGTACTTTTTGAGGATTGTCAAATGTATAGTCATGAAAAATATTGTTCAATAGTTTCTGTATTAGTAATATCTTTTTCTTTAATATTATGAATGCCTATTTAACTGAGTTTGGAAGTCTTCTCTTTTATTCTTATCTGGAAATGCTTGTGGAGATTTGTCTTAGTTCCTCTAGAAATGTTTAGTACAATTCACCAGTAAAGAAATTTGAGCCAGAGGTGATTTATTGGAAAGTTTATCTACCATTACAGTTTATCTAGTCTTTCTTGAATGAACTGTGATGATTTGTATCTTTTGATGAATTTGTCCATGTAAGTAAATTGCTGATTTATGGACATAGAATATATTCACAATTTTCCTTGATTATCTATTCAATGTCTGCAGTGGCTGTGCTAATGGTCCCTGTGGTAGGTTGATTTATATACCCAAGAAAACATGCACATAATCTTAATCCATTCCTGTGGGTGTGAACCCAACTTAAAGAGGACACTTTGAAGATGTTATTTTTAGTTAAATTGTGGCTAACTAAATGAGGTTGGGCTTTAATTTAACTAGAATCCTTTATATGTAGAATGCAATTCAGATGTAGAAAGAGAAAGCCTCAAGAAGTTAGAATATGGAAGTCAACAGCATATGGAAGAGAAAAAACAGATCACCATGTGATGGAAAAGCTAAGGCACTGAGGATTGCTGGCAGCCAGCCCCAGAGGGCCTCAGTCTTCAAGTAAAAAGCATTGGCTTGTTGGTACCTCAGTTTTGGACTTTAAAACCATGAGCCAGCAAATTACCATTGTTTAAGTCAATGCATTATATGGTATTTGTTTTAGTAGCTCTGAAATTAAGATAGCTCCTCTCTTATATCTGGAAATTGTAAATTATACTCTCTCCTCTCTCTCTCTTTCTCTCTCTCTCTCTCTCACTCTCTCTCTCACACACACACACACACACACATGATCTAGTGTACTCACTCTTTCTCCTTTTCTTTTAAACTCTCAGTCTGATTAGAGGTTTCTCAATTTTACTAAAGTTCTTAAAAAAACAGCTTCCATTTAATTGATCTTTTCTGTTGTTTTATTTTTATAATGCAATGATTGTTGCTATTATTGTTTCTTTTCTGCTTTTGCTAGCTCTAGATTTATTTAGTTTCTTAACATGTAAGCTTAGATTATTACCACACATTTTTCTCTTAGAATGCTATAAATTTCCATTAAGGAATGAATTCCTTTATCTACATGTCTCACATTTTCATACAAAATATTTTGTTTCCATTAAAGATATTTTCGAACTTATCTTTTGATGCCCGTGACCCATGGATAATTTTAAAGAATGAGACTTTTGTTCCAAATATTTGAAAATTTTCCAGATGTTTTACCATTATTGATCTCTAATTTATTTCTGATGCATTGAGAAAACATACTTTGCATATCTCCAAATCTTTTCAGGTAATCAAGACATATTGCTGCTTCTTTTGTTGCTGTCATGGTTTTTTGCTTATAATATTGTCTATATAACATTTTGACCCACTGTATTCTGAAGTGTTTTTATGAATGTCAATTAGCTATGACTGGTTTATAGTATTATACTCTTTGTATGTATGCATACTGATATTCTATCTACTTGCTCTATCAAGTACTGAGGAAGTATGGAATTTCCAAACTTTAACCATGGATTTGTTTATCTTTCCAATTCTATTTATTTATGTATTAAGTATTTTGACAGTCTATAGATAAGTGTTCATATATTTTGGATTGCAATGCCATTGTTCTAGTTCGCTCATGCTACAGAATGCAAAACACCAGAGATGGACTGGCTTTTATAAAAAGGGGGTTTATTTGGCTATACAGTTACAGTCTTAAGGCCATAAAGTGTCCAAGGTAACACATCAGTAATCAGGTACCTTCACTGGAGGATGGCAAATGGCGTCCGGAAAACCTCTGTTAGCTGGGAAGGCACGTGGCTGGTGTCTGCTCCAAAGTTCTGGTTTCAAAATGGCTTTCTCCCAGGACATTCCTCTCTAGCAAGCTTGCTCTTCTTCAAAACGTCACTCACAGCTGCACTCCCCTCAGTCTCTTTGAGTCAGCATGTTTTATATGGCTCCACTGATCAAGACCCACCCTGAATGGGTGGGGTCACACCTCCATGGGAGTATCCCACCAAAGTCACCACCCACAGCTGGGTGGGCCACATTCCAAGCAAATCTAACCAGCACCAAAATGTCTGTCCCACAAGACCACAAAGATAATGGCATTTGGGGGACACAATACATTCAAACTGGCACAGCCATCTTGATCAATTGACCCATTAATTATGAGACCACTTATTCTATTAGCATCTTTACTGTGAATCTACTTTGTATGACTTAGTCATTTGAGCTTACTTTTGATTCATGTTTATATTGCCTGTATTTTCCATACTTTTATTTTTGTTTCTTATTTTCTTTGCCATGTTAAATCAATCCTTATCTTATTACTTGATATTTTTTGACCAGATCTGTACTTAATTTTTAATTTATCAATCAAGGAAATTCTCATATCCTCACATGCTTATTTTATCATATTTAGTTCATTTTGGAGTGTTTAATTTTAGTTTGCTTCTGCAGTGCTATTGGTTTCTTTGAGTTAAATAAGAGAACAATAAATCAATATTTTATCTTTCCTTGAATATTAAAATATAGTCTCACATAACTATATATCTTTCTGAAATTATTAAATAACATTATATTTAAGGAAAAAATAAGTGATTCAAAGTACCATGTATAAAATGTGATAATTTTCATCTATCTTCATACTTTTTAAGGATAAATCCATGTAACTCAGAAGACATATTTAAGTACAGTTTAAAGAAAATGAAGCTATATGTTTTTATTTACAATTCATGAGTTGAATGAAAAATGTGGTTTCCTGAAATATAAACTCATTTCCTAAGCAAACACATAAATAGATACAAATAGACACACACATATTCTTTCATAGACACCACTTTCTTTTCCTGGTTTTTATTATGTTGTCCTGGGTAAATGTGCTTCTTTCTAATTATTTGTCAAAGTGTACAATTTCTTTCAAATCTGATATCAAATATAAAGATATAATGTGTTCTAATATTTTTTCAAAACACACAAAAATAAAAATAGTCAACATTTGGCATTTTAGTATTCTTATTCCATTAAAATGCTATGGAATATTTCTGTCAAAGTCTCTTATCATTACTTTTCCAATTTTCTTTAGACTTTTAAGACATAATTGAAATAAGATTTATTTTTTCAACTTCTGAGAGCTCTCACTGATAGACTCACTGTCTAAATTCAGACAGAAATATCATATGCCTCTAAAATGTGGACATGTTATATTTACCATTGTATGTAATTCAATATTTTATGGCTTACTTATAAAGATCCACAGTCTTATGAGGATAAAAATACATATCATATAAAATAAATAATAGATATGACATTTGTAATATATAATTATTATATAACTATACATATAACTATCATGAATGTACTGTCTATATACAATTGTTGGAAGGAACCTAGAAATAGGTGAATAGTCACTTTAAATTATCCATTTATTTGCTACTTAAATAAAATACATCCCTTGACAATCTTAAAGTGATTAATTCCTGGTATTCTATCAATGGTAGCAGAATGTACCTACTATATTTTAATTGGGAATACTTACTGCAAAAGATACCAATTTATAGCAGGCAAAGTCAAGGTTATTATCTAACTATGCAATTATGCTATTATTTGAAGGCCGTGAAGAGACTGAATTGTCTCAAATCTAATTTGTCAACCTTGTATAAATACTTGAATTGATGTAGTTATTTATTTTTAATTCAAATTTCAAATATACATTATGTCAAATAAGACACATATATGAACTAGAAATATCTTAAATTAATGAGTTAGTTACATTATCTCCAACAGAATCTAATGTTGGTCTTGGGGGATTATATTAGAAGATGTTAAATTAGTGAGACTTCACAGTCTCCTCTATAAGTAGTTATCTTGGAGAAAGTGGAGAAAATGGCAACTGTACATTCAAGCCATTTTCTAAAAATAGTAGAAATATAATTAGTGTCACAATAAGGCAAAAAGTCAAGATATTTGAGAACACTATGTTCCTTTGCTCCAACATTTACTTGGAGACAGAACAGATTTCATTAACCCTTTCACTGGATTGCATTAGGAAAGCTATACCAACACCAAGCCTGAGTAGTTCATTACTTTAGTACTAAAATTAAATGTAAATTACTAGTTGATAGAGTAATTTTTTTTAAAGTTAAAAATAAATTATTTTGGAGACTTTTATTCTTGATTAGAGAATTTTAAAAAGACACAATTGAGCTCTAGCCTACCAAATTTCTTGAATCAATTAATTCTCAATAAGTTTGAATGAAAAGAAAGGGAAACTTAAAAGGATGAATTTGTGATTTGAATCTTAGAGTAATGAGAGCTTCTTCAAATAGAATCATATTCCCCTGGTACTTTCCCTCAGTGAAAATGGATAAGGTGAGAGGTGATGGTGAGAGAGCAGCATGGCAAGGGCTTTTGAGAAGTGCTGTAGTGTAGGAACCATCAGGAACACAGCAGCTCTTGCTCTGCCATTGCAGAACATCTTTATCTTTATCTCCTTGTCATATGCTCATGCAATTAGCACTTTTCCTGGTGTATCCCCTAAGCAGGGTCTATGTTACCATTTGTTCCAGTTTGCTAATGCTGCCAGAATGCAAAACTCCAGAGATGGATTGGCTTTAAGGGGGTTTATTTGGTTACACAATTACAGTCTTAAGGCCATAAAGTGTCCAATGTAACACATCAGCAATCAGGTACCTTCACTGGAGGATGGCCAGTGGTGTCTGGAAAGCCTTTGTTAGCTGGGAAGGCATATGCCTGGCATCTGCTCCAAAGTTCTAGTTTCAAAATGTCTTTCTCCCAGGACATTCCTCTCTAGGCTGCAGTTCCTCAAAAATGTCACTCTTAGTTGCTCTTGGGGTGTTTGTCCTCTCTTAGCTTCTCTGGAGCAAGAGTCTGCTTTCATTGGCCATCTTCAAACTGTCTCTCATCTGCAGCTCCTCTCTCAGCTCCTGTTCATTCTTCCAAGTGTCCCCTTGGCTGTAGCAAGCTCACTTCTTCTATCTGAGCTTATATAGTGCTCCAGTAAACTAATTAAAGTCCATGCTGAATGGGTGGGGCCACATCTTCATGGAAATTATCCAGTGAGAGATCTCACCCTCAGTTAAGTGATCACATCTCCACAGAAACATCCAATCAAAAGTCTCCAACCCAATCAACACCAATACGTTTCCTGCGCACACAAGACTGCATCAAAGACAGTGGCATTTTGGGGACATAATGCATCCAAACCAGCACACCACTGCATCAGAAATCAGAATCTTTGGATATGAGGCTAGTAAATGCAATTTAAATTCCTGTTTGTTAGGTTAATGCTATGTAAAATCAAAGAGCCTCTAGTCTACCCTTTGCTTTTTGTGAAAATTTATTTTATAAATGTTTTCAAACTTGATAATTGCTACCTCCCTTTTATCACACTCCTATCCCTAAGAAATCATAATATTTTCATAAAGGAATTCTGTATCCTGTCCACTAAAATATAATTTTCCCATAGCAAGAAAACAAGAGCCATATAAAATGGAAATTATCTTAAGCTGAATATGTGTGCAATGGCAAGGTTTAACGCCATCTATTTTTTCAATACATGGAAGGAAAAATACATAGCAGTAAAACTAAAACAAAGTTTGAAAAGTACCAACAGTTTTTATGCTTTTCTTGATAAACTTAGATTATCTAGGAAGAATGCTACTCTGTTGCTGGTAGCAAGTTTGTGTACTGATTACTACACAGTCTAACTCTGATTCTCAGGGGAATTGAGGAAAAGTATTCACCTTGACTTTGATCTGTTTTCATCAGATTCAGCTGCAGGAAATGTCAGAACTAAAATTGTTTCAGGTTTGCCATAACACTTCAGGGAAGGACCTTTTTTCTTCTACATTGTATGATTCACTTTGTAATACCAGGAAACATAGGTTTCAGGAGACTAAACTGTTTGAGGGAGGAAAAACAGCAACATATTCCTTTGGCCTCATACTCTTTCAATCTCTTTCTCTCTGGCTTCATTTTTATTTTTATGTTTTTATTTATTTTAACAGCAACTCCATCATCAAATCTTAAGTAATGTTTAACCTGGTAAAGGCATTCAAATAAGGTCCCACATTCCATCACAGATTAAATCTCAGGGAGTATTAATATCAACTTTCAGGTTTTCCCTGGCATGGTTTGTGCCATCTCTTTGACTGTAGGAACTAGGCTTTTCTGTTATTTCACTGATTGAATGAGAAGTTTTAACATGCTTAAGATATAGTGTCTCTCCAATGCTTCTGCTACCTTAGGGCTCAGTATTTTAGCTGCTGTTGCAAAGGATATATATCATTCAAATATTCCATGCTTAGTCTCACTGATTTTACCAATATCAGAAAATTATGGCCATTGAAATCAAATGGAAGAGAACGTATCTTTTTTTCACATCTTTTATATGTGTTTGCTTCATCCTAATAGAGGACCATGCAGTCATTCTAACCTCAAGAGGATTACTGGAGGACATATTATACCTTTTGAAGCACTTGGAACCTTACAATAAATTGTCCTGTAGCCCTTTGGAAATATAACTTAATCTTTCCATCTCACACCTCTTTATCAGATAAGCAAATTCAAGTTAATATGTAAGTTATTATATGTCTAATATCCTTGTTGCTTATTACTGAGTCATGCTACTATGTTCCTATAAATTCCCCACAATATAGGAAACAGTAGCATATTCCATATGATATATTTGAGTGTAGGAATTTTACACAAGCAAATGAGATATGAGGTTGTGATTCAGGACTTGGTGTTTTCAAACTAAATATATTTGCCTAACTTTATAGAATGTCTTATAATGTTTTAATAGCTTCAACTAGTTGATTGTCCATATTACTAGCATAGCTGATAAAAATGGGTGTATGTGTGTTCTGTTTTCTAGGTTTACATTTTTTATAGTCTAGTCCATTCTGCTCCTGTAGCTGTTTCAATTGCCTCATTGATACATCAGACTCACTCAAATTACAAAGCTAATTTATGTCACAGGTGGAATGAAAACATAAAAATATACACCATCCTAGCCACTGCTTTTCACAATGTATAATATTAACATTAAAGCTAACTATTTAGACCATAATTAACTCTCTGATTTTGCTTTACGTTTATTGAACAAGAAAAGAAAAATTAAGGCATGATATTACTTTATCAATGTCAAAAAAAAACAAACTAAACTATTATCAGATGATGTGTTTATTGCCACATTAATTCAAATATGGAAATATTAATGTATAAAATTTAGATTCCAAGAACAAAAAGCAACTTACACACATGTATTCCTGAACGTAACAGTTCAAACATCAAACCCTCTTTCAACAGAAGAAACAAAGTTATCTGTGGGGTATTTGAGTCAATTAATTTGTGAGAACCACTGTGCATTTAGATTTTGATACACATTCTCAAGTACTCTTAGACTGTGAATCTGTTGAAGGTGATACTTAGTTTCTATTCCTGAAGTGATTTTTTTAAATGTAACTAATTTAACTTGATGCATTATTCATTATTGCATTTGATTCACAAAAGTGACAAGCTGGAAGAAAGTAAATCTAGCTTTAATAACATATTGAGGGAAGGACAAAATTGAACAGATCTTGATTGTCTTGGCCCACAAAGATGCTGATGCTCATATAATTTTTTTTTCCAAAATAATAATTATGACACACAGAACTCCTTTTGAGACTTTATAAGCCAATTTGTAAGGACTTCTTTTCAGACATTATAAGCCAATCATACTACTATTGTACATCTACATAGTCCCCCCCCCCCCCTTCTTGGAAAATATTTCAAAGCAATTTTCTGCTAAATAACACATTCGGGTCATTAACAGAAAGCCAAAAATATATATGATTCTGGGCAAAATGTCCTTACTAATAAATTACAGGCAGAGCCAGTGTCTCCATGATGGCAATCATATGTGGAATCAAAATTTCATTACTTTCCAGTAAGTTTTTCTTTTAATGTTGTCTCAATAGATGTTTTCTAGTATAAAACTATAGGTAAGTAACTGAGCATTATCTTTAGCCTATATTAATGACCCAGTGAAAATATAAAGATAATTGTTTCATAGAGGAAGAGCTGGAAAAATTAAAAATAAAAAAGTAATTAAGAAAATAAGAAATATGAATTCTGATTCAAATTCTTCCCCTAACCAGCTGTGCTAACTTAGAGAATTAACTGAACTCTCTGATTCACATTATGTTAACTTTTTTTATCTGTTGTAATTCAAAATTCATTTGAATTGTGTCATTCATGCACAAGGTTTTAAAAATTTGAATAATGAAAATGGTATACACTGTTTCTGTTTCTATCCTCTCCTCTATTTTTCAAAGTAGCCTTTTGTAACACAACCAATGAACCTTTATGTTAAATTTTAAAATTAAATTTACACATATATGAAACCAAACCAAAGGAGTTTTACTACTTCATACCATGTAATAACAACCTTTAATAAGTGTCATGTAAATTTCTTACTTATTCATACCTAGTTTGGTATTATAACTCATGTTAGCATCTGAAACTTGGGTGTTCTCTCATAATGAAACATTTTTTTGCATTTAAACAAGTATGGCTTTATAAGCATCTAATAAAATGATGTAAACTTAAGAGTGAGATTACAGATTTTAATTGTTTAATTTAATTCTTCACTTGAGGAAATATTTTTTACCTCTATTGACTCTGGAGGAAAACAAGGAGGGGTTTTCCCAGGAGTCTAGGCACCATATCAAATGTAAGTGTAAAACTTACTTGTTTGTCCCCATTTTGTTGTAAATTAAATATCGTAATGTTTTACTGAAACTAAGGAATTTTGGGTCAGTAAATAGTCACAATGCTAAAGCATATCTAATACTTGCTCTGAAAGCCAGACACTTAGACAATACAGTTGTTACTTTTGAGGAATCTGAGTAGGAAACTTCATTGTTTTCATTATGATGCTATAAACCCAAAATACAATTTAAACCTTTCTCAGTGTCTAAGTGAAATACAAAAAGCACCCAAATTCTCTTTTATTATTTAATTATCTTAACTCATTGTATACTACAGACGTTTGTCAATATAACATGCTTTCAGTTTGAATGAATAAAATATTAAAGTTTATAAAAGCCAATATTTGCACTGCTTTTTTTTTTTCATTTGCATGTTCTTTTCAAATTATCTATACTAAGCATGACTAATGATGATCAAAAAAGGGAAAAAAAAGAAAAACTGAGAGAAGCATGCCTTTATTTAGCTCTGTAGGGATGCAGATATCAATCTACATGATCATATTCTGAAGAACAGAACAGATACATGAACCCAAGTACTACTAAAGAAAAAATGATTTAATATCATTGCAATTCCTAAGAATAGAAATTTGACCTTAGAATATGACTTCCTAAGAATGGATATAGTCAGGTGTCTGCTAACAAAGTTATAAGATCTTTTCATTTCAGATACTCAAGTAGGGCATGTTTGCGTTATTCTTTGCTTTCACTTTTTAAAACTTTTGATTAAGATAAGATTGACTTTTCAACTAAGCTCTGCAACCCAAAAGATCTGCTATAATTGGTACCTTAACATTCAACTTCAAATCTAAGGAATGGTTAAGCCAAAGGAAAAATAAAAAAATATTCTAGAATGTTAATTCTACATATTTTGTTACACACCTAACTTACATCTTTTACATGTCTATCTGCATGTTATTACTAATTTACACATATATTAGGTTTAATATTTGTATTATTTATAATATATTATGTTTATATTATATTTTATATGGATATTTATATGACTATATTTATATTTTAAAACAGTATTTGCATATTAACTTATTCACATATTTAATTAAGGTTATTTATATATTTATTGATTATCTGACATTTTACACAGAAAGTACTATATATTTAGGAGGTGCTATGTTTAAGGATTTAGTTAAAAAAAAGACATTTAATGTATAAATATCATTGAATATTTATACATTATATTTATATCCTCTCAATAGTCATCTCTCCAAATTAAGGTTATAATGTTTAGTACATCCAACATGAATGCCTTGAATATTTTTCCTCATCCTTTTCATGACTTGTGTCAGAGAGCTCATGTTTCCCCCATAATATTCCCCCATTTTGGAAATGAAGATTTATTATCACAAGTATATATGTAGAGCTATTATTATATGGTCATTTTAAGAGCACACAAATTTGGATTTTTTTTTTTTTGTACTTCTCATAATAATCCTGGAACTCCATGGTGTTGCCATAGGCAATTTTGAAATTCTGTATTGTAATTTGAGCAGACTCTAATTACTTTATTTCAAATGAGATCCTTATGTTAAATCCATCAGGTTTTAGTACCTGTAACACATCATAATATTGTTCTGGCCTTCTACAGATTATTGAGACCAAAGTGGTCCATGGTAATAGAATTTGATGGGAAAGTCTAATTTCCCATTGGAAAGACAGAAACAAAGTTATATCTGCTAATCTGAGAGACACATCTCTAGATTTGCCATTGGTCTAGTCTATATAGTACCAAGTATAAAACTCATAATCTGCCAATGAAGTGTTTCATAAAATTTTCAGGAAACTTTAAAGATAGTGCTGTATTTGCAGAAATTCATTCTAGACTTTAACTGATGATTTATTTCTTTAAATCCCTCTACCTGATCATTTATTATTAAGACAACCTCTTTTCTTGATTTGGAAATTTTAACAAAATGACCACACAATTAACAGACATGACAACAAAATTACCAAAGCAGGATACTGTTTTGTTACTGTGAAATTTGTACACAATCCCTGAATCCAAATTCAAGGAATCTGCTAAGACGAGATTTAAATCTGGATAAGTGCCAAGACTCAGACATTTAGGAAGGCAGATGATTGTAAATTGTTATGGTTCCCCTATTAAAACTTTACAGAAACTGATGCAATTTGTCTCCAAGTACTCACAAATGCAACAGCATTCAGAGGCTCTATATCCTTTGTGCCATAGACATTGGACAGACAAGCATCACAGAAACACAACTTGTCCCTGGTCAGTCTGTACAGGACATTGCTGCAGGCCACAGTGAAGTCATCACTGTCCTGTAATTGAGTTCCAACCTCTTTCAAAGTCTCATGAAGTCCACAATTTTAAAGATCAAAGCTGCATGGTAGAATTCTTCTCAGTGTAATGAGCACTAAAAAGAGTGATTTAGAATGCAAAATGACCTCCTTTGTCTAATGGCACCATGGTTTGCAGCTAAAATGTATGCATCTTTTTTTTTTTATGTAGAAGAATAAAATATACATATTTATCCCCATCTGAGCAAGCCTTTTGCCAAGCTTTTGTTAAGAAGCAAGAAGAAACCAGGATGCATCTTCCACATTTTGCTTAGAAATATACTCAACTAAATTCCCAGTTTCACTTTCAATCCAGCACCAGTGCATGATTTAGTCTAGTTCTCTGCTACTTTTTAACAAGGGTTGCCTTTCCTCCGGTTTCCTATAAGACATTCATCTTTCTTTTCTAAGGCCTCACCAGGAGCACCCTTAAAACCATATTTCTTCCAACATTCTATTCATGACAACATATGTACTCTCTAATATGATATAAACAGCAACCCTCACTTCTTCCAGAGCCCTCACCAGAATCACTGTGCTGGTTTGAAGCTGTTATGTACCCCAGAAAGGCCATGTTCTTTTAATCCATCCCTGTAGGTGTAAACCTATGGGGGTGGGAGGGGTTAGCTTGTTTCTGTTGAGATTCTATCCACCCAATTCAAGGTGGGTCTAATCCTTTACTGGAGCCCTTTATGAAGATAAAAGACAGAAAAAAGCAGACACCTCAGGGAGAGAAACAACCAGAAATCTTGGAGAGATATTTCCCAGAGAAGCAAGAAAGGACCTACAGAAACTGAAAGAACCAGACCCTGAAAACAAAGAATCCCAGGAAAGAAGGCTCACCAGATGCTTGCCATGTGCCTTCACACGTGATAGAGGAACCCCGGGTGCCATTGGCCTTCCTTCAGAGACGGTATCGTCCTGTTGATGCCTTAATTGGGACATTTTCATTGCCTTAAAACTGTGAATTTGAAAGTTGATAAATTCCATTGTAAAAGCCAGTCCATTTCTGGTATATTGCATTCTGACAGCTTTAGCAAACTGAAACAATCACCTTTAATGTCCATGTCTCTACAAAGAGTCTTTTGAGGCAATTTAGCTTTTTTCTATTAAGCACCTTAAAATTCTTCCAACTTCTATCCATTATCCAATTCCAAAGCTAGTTCCACATTTTAGGTGTTTGTCACAAATGTACCCAACTCTCAGTACCAAAAACAGTCTTAGTTTACCAGGGCTTCTATGACAAATACAGCAGGGTGATTAGCTTACACAACAGGAAATTATTGGCTCACAGTTTTTATGCTAGAAGTACAAAATCATGGTATCTGTACGCCATGCACTCTCTAAAATCTCTAGTTTTCTGAATTGACTTGCTGGCAATCACCTGCCTCTGTCACACTGCTTGTTTCTGTCTCCTCTTGTGGCTTCTATGTCCATGTCCACAATTTCTTTGCTTATCATTATTCTAGTAATAATGGCTTAAGGCACATCCTGATTGAATTTGGCATCATTCAAATTGAATCTTTGAAAATCTTAGTCACAAATGAATCCATATCCACAGGATTAGATATTAGTACTTGAATATATGTTTGTGGGGAGCATTATTTAATCTACCACAGATAGTTTTCATAGGAACCTTAGAAAAATGACTTATCCATAGCAAGTACACAATAAATATTGACCATTATTGTTAGTCATTATTATCTAGACTGACCATCTTATATAAGACATCTGACTTCATTCAGGCTCTTCAAATTATTCACATTTGTTATCCAAATATTCACAAATCAGTTAAAATATATAAATAATTTTGGCAAATAATAGATCCTATAACTTATATTTTTTCTTCTACATTTAAACAATGTAACTACAAGCATACCTCAAAGATATTGTGAATTTGGGTCCAGACAACTACAATAAAGAAAATGTCACAATAAAGTGAGTCACACAGAGCTTTTGGTTTCCCCGTGCATATAAAAGGTATGTTTACATTATAATGTAGTCTATTAAATGTTGAAGAGTATCATGTCTAAAATTAGTATTTGAATTTAAAAATACTCTATTATTAAAAAATGCCAGCGATCATCTGAGCTTTCCATGCCAGCTTTTGCTGGTAGGGGGCCTTGCCTTGATGTTGGTGGCTGTTGACTGATCAGGGTGTTGGTTGCTGAAGGTTGGTAAGGTATGGCAATTTCTTAAAATAAGAGAACAATGAAGTTTGCTGCATTGATTAACTCTAACTTTCATGAAATATTTCTCTGCAGCTGTTTGATAGCATTTTACCCACAGAATAATTTCTTTCAAAATTGGAGTCAATCCTCTCAAACTCTGCCACTTCTTTATCAGCTAAGTTTATGTAACATTCTAAATACTTGGTTGACATTTCAACAATGTTCATGGCATCTTCATTAGGAATAGATTCTATCTCAAGAAACCACTTTCTTTTCTCATCCATAAAGCAACTCTTCATCAGTTCAAGTTTTATGATGAGATTGCAGCAATTCGGTCACCATCTTCAGGTTCTACTTCTACACTAGTTCTCTTGCTCTAAACACCACATCTGCAGTTATACCCTCCACTGAAGTCTTGAATCCATCAAAGTCATCCATGAGGATTGGAATCAACTTCTTCTATAGCCCCGATAATGTTGATATTTCACAATGCTCCCATAAATCATGAATGTTATTCCTGGCACCTAGAATGGTAAATCCTTTTCAGAAGATTTTCAATTGGCTTTGCCCATATCCATCAGAGGCATCATTATATATGGCAGCTATGGCCTTACAAAATGTGTTTCGTAAATCCTAAGACTTGAAATTCAAAATGACTCCTCAATCTATTGGATGCGGAATGGATTCTGTGTTATCTAGCATGAAAATAACATAATCTCATTGTGTATCTCCATCAGAGCTCTTGGGGGACCAGGTACATTATAAATGAGCAGTAATATTTTGAAAGGAACCTTTTTTTCCTGAGCAGTAGGTCTCATCACTGTGCTTAAAATATTCAGTAAGCCACATTGTAAACAGATATACTATCATCCAGGCTTTGTTATTGCATTAGCATAATCCTTAAGGACCTCAGGTTTTTTGCAATGGTAAATAAGCATTAGCTTCAACTTAAGGTCACCAGCTGCATTATCCTCTAACAAGAGTCACACTGCCCTTTGAAGCTTTGAAGCCAGACATTGACTTATCTCTAGCTGTGGTAAGCCTAGATGGCATCTTCTTCCAATATAAACATTATTCTTCCAATACAAACCTCAATTATCTTAACTAGGTCTTCTGGAGAACTTGCTGCTGCTTCAATTTGCACTTTTACATTTAGGAGATAGCTTCTTTCCTTACAACTTCAGATGTTTCTTTCGCAGCTTCCTCATCTCTCTCAGCCTTCACAGAGTTGAAGAGAGTTAGGGACTTTCTCTGAATTAGGCTTTGACCTCAGGGAAGTTGCTGCTGGTTTGATGTTCCATACAGACCACTAACACTTTCTCCATGTCAGCAATAAGGTTGTTTCACTTATCACTCACCTGTTCACTGGGACAATGTTTTTAATTTCATTCAAGAACTTTTCCTTTGATTCACAACTTGGCTAACTCTTTTGCACAAGAGGCCTAGCTTTTGGCCTATTGAGATAGTTCTAACTTTTTATTTAAACTAAGAGGTGTGTGATTCTTCCTTTCACTTGAACACTTAGAGGACATTGTAAAGTTGGTAATAGACTATTTCAATATTGTTGTGTCTCAGGAAAGGGAGGCCCAAGGAAAGGGAGAGAGATGGGGGAGCAGGGTAACAGTTGGTCAGCAGAGCTGTTAGAACACCCACAATACTTATGATTAAGTTTGCCATCTTATATGGGCACAGTTCATGCTGCCCCAAAACAATTACAATAGTGATATCAAAGATCAATGATCACAGATCATCATGACACTACTCAAGTGGGCTCATTACCTGATGCACAGAGAAGTCAGTTCCATAACACCAGGATTTCAAGAAGCAGAATTTTTTTGCAAACATGACAAACAAGGAGAAAGGAGGAAACTTCAGATCTCTCTCTCCTAGCTGAAAGTTTTGAAACATTTATGTAGTTTTGGGTAAGTGGGTCTGTGGGAGTGGTTTAGAATAAGGTTAGGTGACATGGGCTAAAGGGTATGCTAAGTGGGGTACGTGCAGTCCCAAATCATGCTACGTCATGCATCACATGTTCAAAAATGAGAGCTTAGCATATATCAGTGGGTGTGATTTTTACTATTATAATTAGGCAAAGGTGACTTTAGGTCAAGACTTCTGACTGTGCATGCCCTTGTGGCTAAAACCAGTTAGAAACAACTTTAGCAAGTGCTGCTATGGGAGAGGAAAACAGGATACTATTTTACAATGTAGCAAGCCTCTTGTGAATAAACATGAGGAGGTAGGAGCTCATAAAAAGAATAGAGTCTGGAATTCTAGTTTCTTTTGGAAAACCTGAAGACCCCACATGCCTGCATGGTGGGCTAGAGCTGAGCTTCAGCCATTCCCATTATATGGGGCTTGCATTCTGGTTTCAGGAGTACTAACCCACCCTATTGTTCTGGTCCACTTATACCAGCTGCCTTCTACACTGCACATAAGGTGGGTCAGCAGGGAAGGAACAAGAGCTAAGTTGACTAGAGGCTGTTCTGTTCCATCACTCTGGCCACAGAGAACCCTTTCCATTTCCCTCAAGTCTTAGTATCTGAAGGAGAGGGCAGAGCAGGGCAAGTGGGCAGACTAGGCAGGCAGTCCTAGTTGAGAGCCACCCCAGCTTCTCACCATTAGTATGGTGGTTCCAACCATAACAGATATAATAATAATGAAAAAAAATTGAGATATCGTGAGAATTACCAAAATGTGACACAGAGACACGAAGTGAGCCCTTGCTCTGGAAAAAATGGTGCCAAAAAAGTTGCTCAATGCAGGGCTATCATAAACCTTCAATTTGTAAAAAAACGTGTATCTATGAAGTGAAATAAAGCAAAGTGCAATAAAGTGAGGTAAGATAGTTACATAAAATAGATCAGAAAATATTCAAAATTTTAAATTATAATATGAGAGCTTGCATATGTTATAAGTTATGTGAAACCAGTTTTAAAGTAAAAAATAATTTTCATCTAGTACTTGAATCAGTTAGCAAAGTTTAAGTATAACAAATACCAAATATAAAAGTTTCAATATAACAAATTACTAGGTGGTGTGGCTTGGAGCTGTGTACCCCAGGAAAAAAAAATGTTCTTAAACTTAATCGATTCCTTTGGGTAGGAACTCATTTTGAATAAGATCCTTTCAAGATGTTACTTCAGTTAAGGTGTGGCGCAAATAAATCAGGTTGGGCTTTAATCTAGGTTGTTGGAGTCCTTTATAAACAGAGTAAAAGTCAGACAGAGAAACAGAAGGAGCAGCCAGATGCTGAAATTCAGGAGAAGCAAGTATGTGCATTGACATGTGAAAGAAAAACTAAGGACCAAGGATCACTGGCAGCCAGTCCCAGAACACCACAGTCTTCTGGGAGAAACACTGCATAATGATATCTTTATTTGGACTTCTCCTACTCTCAAAACCATGAGCCAATAAAGCCCCATTGTTTAAGTGAATCTATTGCATGGTGTTTTCTTTAGCAATAAGGTAACTAGAACACAAATATAACGGAATTCAAAAACAAGGGCACCAGGATTTTATTTATTTATTTCTTGCCAGATATATACTCTGCTTTCTTTTGACTAACCTAGAGAGAAAGATTCCAGTATAATTTCTTATATTTAATCTGTGCCTATTTTGGCCCTCATTATTTGCAGTATCCAAATGTAACCTAAAAATCATTGAAACCATTTATGTCAAAACACTTTTGAAAAGTTCCTTTAGTTTTCATACATCTAAATTTTAGCCACACCACATTAAGTATTTTTCTTGACCAAAATTCCTTAAAAGAAACAAACAAAAAAGAAAATAAATTTCTATATAAATTTAGAACTCATCACACTGTTGAGGATTTTTGAAGTAATTGACTTCATTATGATGATTTGGAACAGTTTATTGGTACTTAACAAATGGAAATGAAGAGATAAAAGTATATTCATATTTTTATACATGTATTTGTTTAGTCACTAACAGCTACTGTGTACATACCACAAAATAGATCTAGGCTGACTGCATGAAATGAATTAATGAAAATTGTTGGTTGCCAAACCTATACTTAACTACTACATGAAATGTAGAAAATTATAGGGAATGCTTTTTTTTTTCTTATTGTATGCCCTTTTTTATATTGGCAAGCCTTATTATTTGCTTTACTGCACTGTAATCAAAAGTCTGAATTAAGGAAAGAATAAGAAATAATAACATCTTAAGACATTGTCAAACCCTTGACAATGTTTGTTTGTAAGCAAAATCCAAGGTGATCTAGTCTCCAAAATAAAAAAAAGTGTCACATTGTTTTTCTTACTATCCCCAACATTCTTGATTTTATGAAGCAATGCCTGTATCAAGGTAATATCTTTAGTCTGACACCTTAAATCAGTTATAATTTTTAACTAATATCATCCAGTTAATAGTTGAATGTATTTTGCATATAAAAATACAGTTGTATACTCTACACAGTATTTATATTTGTAATACATGTCAGAGAATTCCAGATAAAGAAATTCTTTTTAATCTAAAACTAAACACTTCATAACTAATTTTACTAGTTTGATGTGTGAAATTCTCTTGTAAATATATATTTCTCAAAAAAACTTTAAAAAGAGAAAAATATTAAATAACAGTATCTGTTTCAGCTAGCAAAAATTCAATTCTTTATTATAATTCTAACTACTGAAATTGTAATAACCACATGGTCAAGATTTGGTATATAATTTTTTGATTCCAACAAAATTTATTGGTCACTGTTTATAGGCTATTCTGGTTTGTTAATGCTGCCAGAATGCAAAACACCAGAAATGGATTGGCTTTTGTAAATGGGGGTTTATTGTGTTACACAGTTACAGTCTTAAGGCCATAAAGTGTCCATCAGCAAAGGGTACCATCACTGGAGAAAGGCTGATGGCATTCATAAAACCTCTGTTATCTGGGAAGGCACGTGGCTGGTGTCTGCTCACTCCCAGTTTGTGTTTCAAAATGGCATTCTCCAAAATGTCTGCATCAGCTTCCAATGGCCATCTTCAAAACATCTGTCTCAGCTCCAGCTCACTGTGAGCTCCAGTAAACTGAACAAGGCCCACACTGAATGGGTGGGGCCATGCCGCCATGGAAATAATCCAATCAGAGTCATCACCTATAGTTGGGTGGGTCACATCTTCATGGACACTGAACCAATAGGTTCCAACCCAATCCACACTAACACATCTGACCCCACAAGAATGCATTAAAGAATATGGTTTTTCCTGAGGGACAAATATACAACCAGCACATAGGCCATTAAGAGTTTGACATGCAAACGTGTACTAAAAGCATTTTGAAGTTGCAGAAAGCAAAATATTCTGTCCACCATTTTATTATAGCTCCAAAATAACAGGTTTCTTGTGATAATAATAATCATCATAAAATACAGCAAACACTATGGTATAACTTTCATTGGAGAAAATAACATACTGTGACCTTAAGCAAGAAAGGAATAGTATCTTTCTATTTCTATTGTCCCATAACTTCTAAAAATCCTATTACTCACACATGTGAATGTTATTTTACATGAAATAATACACTTGACTTTCTCATAGTTACAATTCTTTTAAATAAAGGAAAGCCAGGCACTATGTAATCATAAAGGAGAACATTTTCCATTTTTCTCGAGTAGAGGTGGTATAGCCTTCTGCTGCTTTTAAATTGTACCTAAAAAATATTTATAAATAAAGTCCTCTCCAAGCTTAGAGCAACTAGAGTCATTGTATTTAAGAATAAAACAAGTAAGAGCTAATGAGTAATTATTCAGAATAAAAGTTAATAATAAACCATTTCCTATCCATATAATGATTAGTGTATTTTTGTTTAAATTTCAGTAAAATAAATCAAGCCTATTAAATCTAATATAGACCATCTAATATATTCATTATTAATTTTATTTTGCTTAGTACAAAGCAGGAATACTTCAGTTTGTGAATTGTTCTGTCTACTATTTTAAATTTTATTTTATTGAGATTGTCCACATACCATACAATTATCCAAAGATCCAAAGTACACAATCAACTACCCATGGTACCATCATACAGCTGTGCATCCATCACCACAATTAATTATTTTTCCAAATTTTAGAACATTTTCATTACTCCAGAAAAGACATAAAGACAAAAAAGACAACTCAATTCCTCCCCTATGCCTAACCACCTCCCTCCATTATTGACTCATGGTATTGGAAGAGTACATTTCTAACTGTTGATGAAAGAATTTTAAAATACTGTTAACTGTAGTACATAGTTTGTAATAGGTATACATTTTTCCCTATATACCCCTCTATTATTATCTTTTAATTATAGTGTCATATCTTTGTTCTAGTCCATGAAAGAGGTTTCTAATATTTGTACAGTTAATCATGGACATTGTCCACCACAAGATTCACTGTTTTATACATTCCCATCTTTTAACCTCCAGCTTTCCTTCTGGTGACATACATGTCTCTAAGCTTCCCCTTTCTACCACATTTACACATCATTTAGCACTGTTAGTTATTCTCACAATAACATGCTACAGTCACCTCTGTCCAATTCCAAACACTTAGGTTTGACCTAGTTGAGCATTCTGCTCATACTAAGAAACAGCTTCCCATTTTTTAGCCTTGTTCTATAGCCTGTTAACTTATATTTCATGTCTTTGTGTTTACATATTATAATTAATTCATATCAGTGAGACCCTGCAATATTTGTCCTTATGTGTCTGACTTATTTCACTCAATGTATTGCCCTGAAGTTTTCTTCATCAACCGATTTTTTCAAAGACAGTTTTGTTCACCTTCCATACTTTCCATCTAGGTAAACAATCAATGTTTCCCTGCATAGTTACATATTTATGTATTCACCAACATCACAACTATCTATATGAAGACATCGCCATTTCTTCTATAAAGAAGGAGGAAGAGTCAAAGAAAGTAGAGAGATAAAGAAAAAGAAAAAGAAAGAAAGAAAAAAAATGACAGCTAAAAAGTACTGAAAGGAAAGATAAAATTACACTAAAGTAGAATAAAAGAGTCAGACAACATCACCAATGTCAAGAGTCCCATACGTGTCCCTTATGTCCCCCTATTATTAACATTTAGCTTTGGTATATTGCCTTTGTTACACTAAAGGAAGCATAATGCAAAGTTTCTGTTATAGTTTCTAGTTTGCATTGATTGTATTTTTTCCCCAATACCACCTTATTTTTAATACCTGGCAAGGTTGACATTCATTTGTTCTCCCTCATCTAAAAACATATTTGTACATTTTATCACAATTGTTGAGCACCCTAGTTTTCATTGAGTTATACAGTCCCAGTCTTTATCTTTCCTCTTTCCTTCTGGTGTCCCACATGCTCCCTACCATCCTCTTTCAACCACACTTACAGTCATCTTTGTTCAGTGTACTTGCATTGCTGTGCTACCATCACCCAAAATTGTGTTCCAAACCTCTCACTCCTGTCTTTTACTATCTGCCTGTAGTGCTCCCTTTAGTATTTCCTATAGCTCAGGTATCTTGTTCACAAACTCTCCCATTCTCTCCTTGTCAGAGAATATTTTAATCTCTCCCTCATATTTGAAGGGCAGTTTTGCCAGATATAGGATTCTTGGTTGGTGGTTTTTCTCTTTCAGTATGTTAAATATATCGCACCACTTCCTTCTCACCTCCACTGTTTCTTATGAGAAATCTTCACATAGTCATATCAAGCTTCCTTTCTATGTGATGGATCCCTTTACTTTTGCTGCTTTCAGGGTTCTCTCTTTATCTCTGATGTCTGGCAATCTGATAATCTGATTATTAAGTGTCTGGGCATAGGTCTATTCTGATCTAATCTGTTTGGAGTGTGCTGCACTTATTGGATCTGCAATTTTATGTCTTTCATAAGAGATGGGAAATTTTCATTGATTATTTCTTCTGTTATTGCTTCTGCCCCTTTTCCCTTCTCTTCTCCTTCTGGGAAACCCATGACATGTACATTAGGGTGTTTCATGTTGTCATTTAATTCCTTGAGATGTTGCTCATATTTTTCCATTCTTTTCCCTATCTGTTCTTCTGTATGTAGGATTTCAGGTGTCTTGTTCTCCATTTCCTGAGTGTTTTCTTCTGCCTCTTGAGACTTGCTATTGTATGTCTCCATTGTGGTTTTCATCTCTTGCATTGTGCCTTTCATTTCCATAGATTCTGCCAGCATTTTTTTCAAACTTTTGATTTCTATTGTTTATGTTCACCCAGTGTTTTCTTTATAGCCTTTGTCTCTTTTTTTATATCTTCCCTGATCTCATTGATTTTTTTATTTGTTTTTACATATTTCTTTGAAAATCTTTAATTGATTGTTTCATTAAAGTGAAATAATATCTCAACTGTATTTTGATTGAGGTGTAAGTTTATTCCTTTGACAGGGCCATATATTCATTTTTCCTAGTATGGATTGCAGTTTTCTGTTGTCTAAGCATCTAGTTTCCTTGGTTACCCCAGTCAGATTTTCCCAGACTAGAATGGGTTTAGGTTGCAAAATGGGGTTATATTCAGGGTGTATAGAGGAGTGACAGACTTTCCTGTGAGGTTTCCAGTCTCTGTGCTTTTCCTAACCTGCCCAGCAGGTGGCACCTGTCAGCCTGTCACTCCCAAATGGTATAAGGAATTGTGCCTCCTTAGTTTCTGTTTTGGTTGTTTCCTCCCATGCTCTGGGGTCTTGTTCTGAAGGGAAAGCTGGGCCCCACCTCCTTACTCTTAAGCAAGATATACTCCCTGGGGAATTTTCATCTGCATTTGAATAGTTTCTCTGAGTCTGTTATCTCCACCCCTGTCCAGGTCAGAGCATTGCAGACTGAAAATGGCTGTGCCTCCCTTCTGAGCCCCTCAAGTTGAGAGAGAGAAGGGACACAAAGCCCCCTTTTGGAGTCAGTACGTGGCCCCCCAGATCCACTTGTTGACCACAGGTAACATCTGGTCTTCTGGGCTCCCACTCCCAGGACAGAGGAGTCCTCCAACTTTTAAGGTCAGTCATCACTAAAAGCCTCTGTCTGCTTATTGGGGGTTTGTAGCTTGCATTCAGCCATCCACATTTGTTAATTAAAACCCCAGTTGGAGCCCTGCTGAACTATATTTGCTCACTCGGAGAGTGCTGCTTTTCTACCACAGCAAGGGTTTGCAACTCAGCCTGCCATGGGGGAAGGGGTTCTTGGCATGACTCCACAGCTTTTACTTATAGAGTCTATGCTGCAATCTCAGGTGCTCCTCCCAATCCCGGTTATTGTGTGATGTGTAGACAGTCACGGTTGTCTCCCAGCAGTTATTACAAATTATTTACTAGTTGTTCCTTGTTGTTTGTTAGTTGTTCCAGGGGACTGACTAAATTCCACTCCTGCCTATACTGCCATCTTTTCCCTCCTCTAAGTCTACTTTTAATGTCCAAATATACAAATTTGAAATTTTCTTAATTTGTCCTAATTTAAACAGAGCTCAACTATTTTGATATGCTTATCTGAAAAGCTCAATATTGGATCCAAAGTGCTGTAAAGTATTGTTTGTGAACAACACACTAATTTTCTATTCATAAGGTTCTTAGAGAATGAATTTGAAAGGATGATTAAAGATTATTCTACTAATATATTCCATTTTATGTGACAGTGAACTGTAATTAGTAAGCTACAAATAAGGAAAATAATTTTTGTAATCATCAGGAATGTTTATAAGACATTATGATGTCAGAGAAAATGTTCTCTGAAATAATACTTATTTTTAGATTAAAGTATTATGATGAATACTTTTATTTTAGTTGTATAGGCCTTTGTGGTTAATTGCATTATTAGATTCAGGTATTTTTCTTCTACTTTGCTTTGGAATCATTCATGTGACTTGCTTTGAACAATGGAAGGTTACTGAATGTGACATGGCCAAAAATTTAAAAACTCTTATTTGAATGGACTGTTTGAGCCTCCAGCATGTTCATAAGAAGATATACTTGGCCTAATAATCTGCTACTTTCAGAAAGAGGATGAACACAGAAAGCAGACCACAATTGCCCCAGCCAAAACTATCTGGATCAGTTATATGTTAGCTGACACCCAGATGTGTGGGAATAAATGACATTTTTTTTTAGCTCTTGAGTATTGAGGTAGTTTGTAAAACAAATATTTTTTGTGACAATTTATAATTGTTTCATTCTTTAAAGAACTTGTTAAATCATGATTAAAACTAAAAGAAAAGAAGCTAGTATTTTGAGCAATTATTTCTCAATATATTATTTCATAAAATTACTTGAATTAGCATACTTAAAGTTGTTCCTGAGATAAGGGTAATGGCAATGGTACTGTTTAAAAAGAGAATATACATTCATCAGAAGTGTTTTAAGCACAATATACAAAAATTAAGTTCATATGGGAGTGAGCTGGTGCTTGGCTGCAAAACAGAAATGAGTCAGTAGAGGATGGTCCAGTCCCTGTGCTCACAGTACCCAGCCCACGTGGCAGACTAATCCCTAATAAGGAACTGAGTGTATTGGCTTCATCTAGTATGAAACATTAAATAGTTTATATTTAAATGGTTTTAAGCCAGAAACTTGGTGATTTTTAAGGTGAGTTTCCAATCAAGAAATATGTTGAGTATTAATATGGTTCAAATGTGTATCAGCAGAAACACTGCATATGACCACAGTACACTGAACAAGAATACAGATCTGTTTTGATCAAGTCACCAGATGATAATTTTCTAGTGTATGTTTAGATAAACTAGACCCACTGGTCAAATATGATGACACTCATTCACCCCTTCATGCATATATTGTCCACAGGTGCTTTGGCATTACAGTGGTAGAGTTGAGCAGTAGCCACAGAAACTGCATAGCCCATAAGGTCAAAAGTATTTACTATCTGGCTCTTTACAGAAAAGGTTTTCAAACCCTGGTTTGACCTCCAGTTTCTTCTACAGAATAATCAAAAGGGTGTAATGAGAACTGTAAAGAATCTAAGAAATGAGTCTGTCATCAATCAAAATTTATACACAGAACAAGCGAAAATAATTTAGCTACTCATTCCAGGGTATCCTTATTCCTGGAATATAAGAGTGACCCATCAGCTCACTTATCAAAATTAACTGCATGTTTATCCAGAGTTTCTTTAATACTTAGCTGGGTCAACCAGTGTAACGCTCTTATGTCATAAACTCTGCCTAATATCAACCAGTACCCCACCTTGCAAAACCCAAACATGATTCAAACAGCTTATTCCCAAAAGGCCTATAAACACATTCCCCTGACTCATTCTTCTGAGAGAGTTTAGGATTCATTCAAAATAATGTTTTCCCTATTATCATTATAAAAAATAACTATAAGAAATTTAGCTGTGCTTGATTAACATGTTTTTTTTTTTTTATTTCTCCTTTTCATCATTTTTAGGGGGACAAAAGTGGGCACGTGATGGCAGGTACTTTAACAATGACAATCAGAATAAAGTATCTTATCAAGAACAGCTTAATCTTATATTTCAGTGTAACTTTGGTCTAAATTTCTTCTTACCATCTCTAACAGATTCAAAGAATTTAGTCAATTGGTCACATTTTAAAGGGTAGCCTCAATATCCCCATATTAATCTTGTAGGTAATGGTTTCAGAGAGCCATATACCAAAACTATTTAAGAAAAATAAAGAAGTGAAGAAAGTGAAGAAAGGGATGAGATTAAATATAGATTTGCCATCATTCAGTAGTTTTCAAACTGTGCTCTATGGAACACTAGGGGTCTCCACGGGTATTTCTAGAGTGAAATATGTGATAGACTGCCCACAAATAATCAAAATTTCAAAGTACTTGAATAATACCTTGATCTCATTTGTTTTCTATATTATATATTTATTTCATCAATGTGAACAGCTGTTTTTTTTTCCCCCCCATTTAACTTTATTTCTAAAATTTTCTTGAATATATAGCTGTTTCTTCCTATGGGAAGCTTGTTTGTTTGCTTGTTTGTTTTTGTGTTTGTTTTGTTTGCTTATTTATTTTTAGTACTTTGTGAGTTAAACCATTTATCCTCTCACAGGTGAAAATTTGACATGGTTATTTTCCTGGATACTTAGGGTATTTCATTCCCGTGGCCCAATAATCAATTCATGGGTGAGCATGAGCATATGACCAAAATGAGATAAATCAGAAGTACTGTCTTAGTTTCCCACCTGCTAAAACAAATACCACACCTTGGGTTAGCTTAACAAAAGGAATTTATTAGCACAGTCTTGAGGCTAGCAGAAGTCCCAACTCAAGGTGTCTTGGATGATGATTTCTGCCTGAAGAATGAGTGTTCTGGGGCTGGCTGCTGGCAATTGTTGGGTCCTTGGCTTTTCTTTCACATGGCAATGCACATGGTGGCACCTTCCCCTTTCTCTTCCGGTTCTTTTCACTTCCAGCTTGTGTTTCTCCATGGGACTGTCTCTTCATAAAGCCTCTAGAAATCAGATTAAGGCCCAATCTCATCCATTTGTCACATCTTAACTAAAAATAATAACCTTTTTTTTTTCTTTTAAATTAAAAGTGCCTATTGACAATGGGATCACATCCACAGGAATGGATTAAGATTAAGAATATTTTGTCCCCCAACTCCAAGGTACATATTTTAACCTACCACAGACCAACTCAGAGACTGTGTTGCAGGTAAAGGAAACAATGAATTTACTTTCTCTGGAAAAATTATCTTTGAGTATCATTTAAATTGAAGTCTATATAAGACTACTTAGGAAAAAAAAAAACTTGAGAGAGTAAAAGTGCATAATACCTGTACATAGAAGCTCTGTATCCAGACACCCTGACTTCATGTCTTAAATATACTATATCCTAGCCTTGTACCCTTGGAATGTTTATTTTATTTTACCTTATGAGCTTCAGTTTCATCATTTGTAAACTGGAGATAATTATGAATAATCCTATGGAGCTCAAAGAATTGTGGTGGGGATTATCTATATTATAAATTTAAAGGATTTAAAAAGGGCATGGCATGCTGTAAGCAAGCAATAGATGTTGGCTGTTACATAGAACAAGAAATATAATAATTTATGGTGAGCAACAATTATTTAAATATTGAACAAGAGGAACAGTTAGGAGTCTAGAAACTGTAGTGTTATAAAGAATTGGTTCTTCTAATCACAATTAGAAGAATATTATCAGATAACTTTTAATGGCTCCATAACTACCTCGATATATGGTACTATAATGGAAGAGGAGTATTTTTATGGTAACAGAATACAGTTAAAGGAAACACAATTTCTATTATTAGGCTACTAAATAGATTCTCAAGGCAAGTTTTATTATTACTGTGGAGCCCTTACAATTTTGGCCTGTATTTGTCATTTACCTAAAGAAATCTTAATTTTTTTCCCCAATTCTAGATGCATTTTTTGGATGAAATGATTCATGATTAAAAGTGTTTTTTCTTCATTGAAGTGAGCAACTCAGCTTTTGCTATATTAGGGTGTTCTCAAAAAATAATATGCTCTTACTCTATTTTCTAATAGAGCAATTTTACTATAGTATTGTCACTGTAGCTTAATCTTCTTCCCAATGTTTGTGGTGGTATGGCTAGGGAGAGGAGATTTTGAGGGAGAAATTTATGTTATAGGAACTCTACATGATGATGAGCCTATTGATATGGCCAAACATTATATGACCTCTAAGAAATGAGAGTGAATTTACAGAAACAAGGTATTTAGAGCAGTGATACATTTGTTTCTTGGATTTTAGTTTCTTATCTTTACTGCTCTGCAGATGAATAATGATTGATACCAGAAGGTAAGAATTGGCTAATAGTTTAAATTTTAGTTGTTGATGTAGCTGTCTTAACTTGTTTTTGTTACGTTAATTTGTCCTGTTTCTTTGAAACATATTTGGTATATCAAAACTGTGGAATATTTTCTATTTTAATAAACTCATAAAATAGAATTGTGTCAAAATGAAAATAAAACATAAGCAGAGATCATGACAAAGCTCCCGCTCACATTAATTTTAAAATTTGTCCTGCTTGATTAACTTTTTACTCATTTAAAATTTATCTTATTACTTATCCAACTTATGTCTCCATTCCTTAACCTCTTCAGGGTCCCTAAACCTCAATTTATATATTTGCTGAATAAATCCACATGAATATACCACCAATGTTTCAAAATTAAAATTTTGACTCTTTGCATTATATATGTTCTATTCCTTTCTGAATTTTCCCCACAAAGATGACACAATTATGTATAAAGTTTAAGAGTTTGGGTTCTGAAGTAAGACTGTTATGGTCTGAGTCTCAGTTTTTCACTGAGTGATGAGGGCTGGAGAGCCCTCATTTTCTTCATGTTTAAAACAATGCTGCAAAGAGAATCAGATGATACTATTAATTTAAAATGGATCACAGTAAGGGTCACCGATTACTGTGTATCAGGTGTCTTTTTTCTGGGATATATATGACCTATTTATGTGAAGTAGTCATTATTTATAAATATTAGATTTTTGTAGTGTTTTGTTTCCCAATGCTTTTTGTAACAATAACAATGCTTTTTTAACAACAGACCTGTAATGGTGAAAAGAAACCTTTTGAGTATCTTCTCAAATATAAATTCCAAGGTGTGGAGCTATTATGGGGACAATTCTTAAGGGCAAGTCTATCTAGAAATTTGTTTATACACAGATTTTTTTTTTAATTAGAAAGGTGGAAATTTTACAGAAAAGTCATTAAAAGTACAATGTTCCCATATTCCCCTATTGTTGACACTTTGCATTAGGGTGGTACTTCGTTAAAACTGATGAAATAATATTAAAATATTACTGTTAACTATAGTCCATAGTTTACATTGGGGTATTTTTCCCATGTTTACATATTTCTGTGTATGGCCTAATCCTTCTGCCATAGATAGCTACAGCATAATTATAAATTCATATAATAAACAATAATTTTACTTTTATTCAAATAACACCAATTTTTCTTTTATTGTACATTTTCTGGTCTAGGATACTGTGCTGTATTTAGTCATCATGTACTTATTATCTTACAATCTGAGATAGTTTCTCAGTCTTTCAGTTTCTTAAAGAGTTTGTTGTACAGTGGACTTTAATTTAGGCTTATCTGATATATCCTTATAATTAGAGTGAATTTATGGCTTTTGGGAAAAAAGCATATAAGTTAAGTGCACTTCTCATTGCACCATGTCAGAAGGCATATGATAACACCATGACTTATAATCTTGTAAACTGGACCACTTGATAAAATTACTGTTTTCTGGATTTCTCCACTTTAAAGTTACTTTTTCCCCTTTCCATCCTCTGTTCTTTGTAGGCCCACCACTAAATCCAGTTTGTACTCAAAAGAGTAGTGGGTGGGATTAAGCTCCACTTCTTGGTGAGATTATTTAAAGGGTTATTTTTTTTTAATTCTACTGCAAGGAATCTTGTCTTTTGTATCCCATTTAACTTTTTATTCACTGATTTATTTTTATTAGTATGGATCATGAATATTTATTTTAGTCTCTGGGTAATAATCCAATATTATTGTTGCTCAGGTTTCAGCTGTGGACTTTGACCATTGGAAGCTATGTGGCTTATTTAGAACTCAATTCTCTAAAAGTTAGAAATATGACTCCCATTATCTGAAACTCATTTTCTTATTTGTTCAACCCTAGTATACATACAAGGTACTTTAAGAATGTTTAACCCACTCTCTGTGAGGAACAAACATACCAACTAGAGTAAAATGTTTAAGCTTTTTTGTGTGTTTGCCCTTGCATTTGGCATTCAGAACACTGCTTTCCAAAATTACTTAGTTTATGCAAAGGAGATATTTTTACCAATCAAGTTTTATTCTTAACAAAATTGGATTCCGTTCATAAGGAAAAATGGATAAACAAGTAGTAATTTATTCTAAAACTGCTTAATGCAGTTTTATTTTACTCTACACTCTATTTCCTTTTGGCTATAATTTATTTTGAAGGATATGTTTTATTACAAAACCGTTTTTAGTGGATAAGAAGTTCAGAAAAAACATTCCCCACATAGTTATACAATTTATAGATTTTTTAATGAAATAATTTTAAGAATCAGGATGCTTATACTAATAAGCCTTATAATAAATATACTTAAAATTAAAATATTCATTATACATAATTCTATAGTTGTTTTGCAAAATGATTCCTTAAGTCATTATTTGATATTGATGTGTCTTACAGCGTTGTGATTTCTTTCTTTTAATGTGTGTGTGTGAGTGTGTGCTTTTTGAAGGGTATGTCTCACGGTTTGTATGATATGTGTTCTAGTTTGCTAAAGCTGACACTAAGCAAAATACCAGAAATGGATTGGCTTTTATAAAGGGGATTTATTACATTGCAAATTTATAGTTCTAAGGCCCTAAAAGTATCCAAACTAATGCATCACCAAGAGTATACCTTCACTGAAGAATGGCTGATGGTCTAGCATACCTCTGTCAGCTGGGAAGGCATGTGGCTCGTGTCTGCTGGTCATGTGCTCCTGGGTTGTATTTATTTCTCCAAAATGTCTCTGGGCTTCTGTCTTAGCTCCTCTCTCTCAGCTCCTGTGTGTAGTTGCTTCTTTCTCCAAGGACATTTCTCTCTAAGCATCTGGGGGTCTTCTCTTAACTTAGCATCTCCAAACATCCTTCTGTCTGCATCTTCAAGCATCTCCAAGCATCTTGGTCTGTGTCAGATCTTAGTTTCTCCCAGGGGCAAACTCTGGATTACAAATCTTAGCTTCTTTCCAAAATGTCTCTCTCAGCTTCTCTGAGCTCCTTCTTTCTGTGTGCTCTCTTAAAGACTCCAGTGATCTAATAAGACCCATCAGGAATGGGCAGAGTCACACCTCCATGGGAATGATCTAATCAAAAGGTCTCACCTACAGTTGGGTGGGTCACATCTCCAAGGAAACAACTTAATCAAACATCCCACCCTAATCAAAAGACTCATCATTCTTCCCCCACAAGATTTCATTAAAGAACATGACTTTCAGCAATAAATACAATATAATTTATACTTTAAATACAATGAATATCAATATTACAGGAAGGCATTAATAAGTTCCTTTTCCCCTTGACATGGTTTTGCCTTACTCAGAATCACAAGTATAAAAATAAATCTAATTGTAATGACACTGAGATACAATGAGCCTAGACTCAGGTGATAATGGTTTTATAAGAAGTTCCATTGAAATATTCCCTAAATGTAACCATATGAAATCTTTTTAAAGAAATATTTAAAATGAGATCAATCAAATCACAAAACCTGTGACTTCAAATGATGCTATAAAGTATTTTTCTCTGAAGTTTAATAGCCTTTCTTTGGGTGGATGGGGATTTAATTGCTAGAAGCCAGAGAATTCTAATAAATCATCTATTTTTTTCTCTCTTATTATCCAGAATAACAATGGAGACACCCTAAATTAAGCTTTAGTGGAGTAGAGAGCATTTATTCCTAACCATTATTTCTGCATCAAAGTATAAATGTGTTTATCTTTTTACTAAAGAATTGAGAAAGGAAGAAAGAATGACCACAGTTTAGTTTTTAAAACTACCAATATTGTCCTATTGAGGTAATTTTTTTTTCAGAGCAGTTTATTTTAATTGCATGTACGTTAAAGAAAAACTGGGAATCATAACCAGTGCTAAGAACTGTGATGATTCTCCCTATACTTACTCATACATAGCCAGGACCATCTGCTAGCAGCTTGCCAGAACACTGCTTAATAAATCCACATTTAGGTGAGAATATATGCACACAAAGACCATCCACTGAAATCCCTCTGCTCCAATTTCTTGCTTATTAAACAAGCCTTCAGTTATCATTTATTTTCCCATATAGGTTTTCCTTCAAGAAGAAATATGAGTTTATATGATTATTCTACGGTGGTCACAGTTTTATTTCTTACTATAAAGTCAATAAATCCAGTTTCTGTTCCATATTAAACTCTCACACATTAGGTTAGCTTGATGCTAATAAAAGCAATGACCTTGGGGAAACCAATAAACTAGGATTTCCACTACTCAATGATAAATGTTAATAAATACATGGTATATTTTCTGCCACAACTTTTCCTGTGAACAAGCTGCTGCTCATTCTATACAACTGTCTAAAAACTGCTCAATATTCAGTATTTGTATTAAAGAATAAATCATCAGTATAATTTTAGTACTGTTGTTCTTAAATATTATATGATGTTCTCCCCCCCACCCTTTCTGCCCCTACCCATTTTACTCTCTTTCTTTCTGTGTGCATGAATGTGTGTGTGTTTGTTTCGCCAAAGTCCATTCTCATTAGTATATCTAGTGGCATCTGCTTATAGATTTCTTTGCCCTAATCTGCAAAGGGGATGAAGTTGACATGTAATTAGAATATAACAGCCACAGCCACCTCAATTGTCAGTTTTTGGTTTGTCAGGTTGGACCTTAATGCAAACTGAAAATTCTAGTGTTTTTAACAGCTGACATTCTACTTGGCCAAAAATTTATTCTTCATTCTCCTGGCACACAGGATGTATAAAATGGAAGATATTGTCATCAAGATATGTTTACATAACACAGTAAGAGTTAATAATTGCTAAATAACTTTATTTATATTTAAAGCACATAGCAAGTGTTTATTTGTTATGAGTAAGTTAGATATATGTTTTTATGACATAGCCTGTGTTGAAATACATATTTGTTATATTCTAAGTACCACTAACTTCTTTACCAAAGTTTGAACTTAGTAAGTGTGAATATGCACATACAAGATAAACTGGTAGGCTGACATATCTTTTACAAATTGCTGCATACAACATGTTAACCTAGTTTTTGTTTACTTTGAATTCATCCCACTGGGGATCATTGGCCTTGAAGTTATCTCCTTGTATCTTTTGGTTGCCATTATTTCTTCAAATATTTCTTAAAGCACATTTTCTTTCTCATCTCCTCCTAAGACTCTAATTAAATAAATGTTAGACTATTTACATATTTCCTGTATGCTTTATTTTAATTTTTCATTCCTTTTATCCCTTAGAGCTTCAATTCAACTATTTTTCCGTCTTTGGTTGAGATCAAATTTTATTAACCTCATTCATTTAGTATACCTACACATGTAATATATTTTAAATCAAGAATCCTCATTCGATATTCTTTTGTTGTTGCCAAGTTTTTGTTAACCAAAGTATTACTTTATTTTTTTAAACTTTCCCTCAATTTTCTGAAATATGATATCATGGCTATTCTAAAATTATATTCTACTAACTCCAAATGCTGCTATACTTTTAGTTTGCTTCAATTGACTCAATTGACTCATATCTCTTTTATTTATTAGCTATATATTCTGTCCTCATTAAATGTCTACTAATTTTATTCATGCAAGAAGATGGGTATAAAGAATATTTAAGGGAACAAATTGTCTTCTACTGAAGAGGTTTGTGCCTTGCATCTGTTAGGCAGTTGGTGGGCAAAGGGAGTTGGTCGTGGGGAGGACTGATCTAGTTAATCCCATCAGGAATTATGCAGGGTCAAGGCTAGAATGCAGGGTTAGTTAAATTCAGTTTTCTCCAATAATGCCACTATCCTTAGTGTGTATAATTCCAGAATTTTTTATCTAGAATGTGACAGCACTTGTCTCTAATGCCTTGAAAAATTTCAAAAGTTTTAATTCTGTCCTTATGAGGGTTTTGACTTAGGTACTTATCTTTTTATGCCTTCTTTTAAATTTTTCTAATTGTCTTAATAATGAGATGCACCACTCTCTAAGGCCCTCAATTGTCTGTTTTTGTTTTCTTTACTTTTTATTTTTCTGTTCATTCTCACAGGTGTGCTTCTGATTTCTCTGACACCTTTAATAGGGGCCAAGGCTAATTTGCATCTTCTACCAATATAATCACTGATTGTTCCCAAGGGAGAAGCAGCTAGGGAAATTCAGAGGTAATTCACCACTTCCTTCAGGGCTTTCATTTCTGGTTTGGTGATTTATTTATTCACTTTTTAAACCCTCCTCCCTCCATCAAGTCTTTGTTTCCTAAGTGCCCACAAACAAAACTTTACAGCCTAGCTCTTTAGACTCCAATGCAGTAAAATTGAATAAGTGTCTTCTGAAATCAACAGTCATGTGTTTGAGGTCTGTAAGTCTTTGATTTATTATTCCTTCTCTTGCAACTACTAAAAATTTTGCTACTTTCTCCCATTAGTGGCGCTCAACCTGTGGCAAGCTCTGATCCTAAGCTTGCTCCTGAATCAGAAAATACATACCAAGAAAATTACACACTGCCATTCTCAGCTCACCTTTTGAGAAGGATTTCCAATAAACAATTCTAAAGCAAATAATAGTTACAGAGTTATGCATAGACTTCAAAGAATTATTATATATTGATAAGAAATAGACATGAAATATAAGCAAAGGGTATATTTTTCAAATTCTAGAGGTATAAATGCAAATCTGTAAATGAATGCTAAATTCACTAATCTTGAGGGAAATGAAATTTAAATAATTGACAGTTAAGTAAAATGCCCATAAGACAGAATTTAAAAAAAAAAAAGAAGGGCTCTATGCTCTATTCCTGTGGAGTCTGTGATTAAAGGCTTACTGTTTGACATCTGGTAGAAATGCCATGTTTACTACAATTTTGAAATCAATTTTGCAATTTATTCTAAAACTTATAATTCACAAAAACTTTCACCCAACAATCTCACTCCCTCCTCGAATTTATTTTTGAAAAAAAGTTCTGAAACATAAAAGTATATGTACAATGATATTTGCTGCAGAAAACTTTGCAGTGGCATAAATGAGGCAAACATATTGTGCTGATCAATAGAGGGATGGCAGAATACATTATGAGCTATTCACCTAGTGGAATATTATGTAAACATTACAAATAATGAATTAGATCAATATCAATTGATTTTTTAATGATCTATGCAAAATATTTTGGAGTGAGGATAAGAAGCTGTAATAAATTGCACTTAGCTCATTTTTTTAAATGATAGGAAACAATCTGTACTTGATTGTGTGCATATTTGTACATGTATTCACATATATTTGTACCTATATGCAAAAATCTACATACACAAAATACATGGAAGGATAAAACTTTGTTTGATAACCTGGGGTTTCTTATAATGTTTCAAGAGTGAGAGTTGTTTGGGTTGAGGGGGAGAGGATAACCACATAAAAAGACAATTGAAGCTGTACTATAATGTACATGGTGGTAATTATATTTATGTGAAAGTAAATGTAAATTATGTGTAAATTGGGTATATTTATATATATTTCTGTGTGCCTGTGTAGTTATTTATATATATTTATGTATTCATATATACAAATTGGTATACCACACACATAAGTATTTCTTTAATATTAGACTTCAATTTTTGCTTGACTTTTGAAATCTTTCTGCGAATTCCTTCACAGAAGAAAGTGTCTCCAGTGTATAATAGGATCTGTAACAATTCCACAAACAATTTATTTAAATGAATGAACAACTGAATGAGTACCTGAACAGATAAATGAATATGAATGATACATATTGACAACCCCTTAATAATTAGTTTGCTATTTAACCATACATTCATTTATGAAAAGACATCTTTCATTTTCTACAGATTAAAATTCAAATTTCTTGTCTTTCTTGGCTCTTTGAATGCTGACCTTAATATATCCTTTTTTTTAAAATTCATTTTATTGAGCTGTATTCACATACCATGCAGTCCTACAAAACAAATCATACATTCAATTGCTCACAGTACCATTACATAGTTGTGCATTAATCACCAAAATCAATCCCTGACACCTTCATTACCACACACACAAAAATAACAAGAATAACAATTAAAGTGAAAAAGAGCAATTAAAGTAAAAAAGAACACTGGGTGTCTTTGATTGTTTGTTTGTTTTTTTCCTTCCCCCATTTTTCTTCATCCATCCATCAACTAGACAAAGGGGAGTGTGGTCCATATGGCTTTCCCAATCACATTGTCACCCCTCATAAGCTACAATTTTATACAATCATCTTCAAGATTCATGGGTTCTGGCTTGTAGTTTGATAGTTTCAGGTATCTACCACTAGCTACCCAAATTTATTAGAACCTAAAAATGGTTGTCTATACTGTGTGTAAGAGTGCCCATCAGAGTGACCTCTCAGCTCCTTTTGGAATCTCTCTGCCACTGAAGCTTATTTCATTTCCTTTCACATCCCCCTTTTGGTCAAGAAGATGTTCTCCATCCCATGAAGCCAGGTCTACATTACTCCCTGGGAGTCATACTCCATATTGCCAGGGAGATTCACTCCCCTGGGTGTCTGATCCCACGTAGGAGGGAAGGCAGTGATTTCACCTGCCAAGTTGGCTTAGCTAGAGAGAGAGGGCCACATCTAATCAACAAAGAGGCACTCAGGAGGAGGCTCTTAGGCACAATTATAGGGAGGCTTAGCCTCTTCTTTGCAGCAACAGTCTTGCCAAGGGCAAGTCCTGTGGTAGAGGTCTCAACCCATCAAACCACCAGTCCCCTATGTCTGTGAGAACATCAGCAACCATAAAGGTGGGGAAGCCTAATACTCCTGCATTCTCCACCAGCTCCTCAAGGGGGCTCTGCATATTTTTTTCCTTGTTTTTTTTTTTTTTTCCTCAATTAACTTTTTTTAAATCAACTATATAAAAAATAAAAAAATAAAATAAAATAAAAAAATGCAATTAAAAAATATTTCAAACAGACCATAACAAGGGAGTAAGAAAAAGAACTAACCTAAGATAACTACTTTACTTCCAACATGTTCCTACTCTACCCCAAGAAAGTAACCTAATATAGCAACATTTCTGTGAACTTGTTCCTACTATACCCATCAGAAATTAACAGACTATAGTCATTTCTGGGCATTCCCAGAACATTAAATTTACCCCTGATAGCTTATCTGTTCTTGTTGGTTTATCGTTCCCCCTTCCTTAATTGCTCTCTATCACTAGTTCCCTACATTCTACATTGTAAACCATTTGTTTTACATTTTTCAATGTTCACATTAGTGGTAGCATATAATATTTCTATTTTTGGGCCTGGATTATTTCACTCAGAATTATGTCTTCAAGGTTTATCCATGTTGTCATATGTTTCACGACATCGTTCCTTCTTACTGCCGCGCAGTATTCCTTCATGTGTATGTACCACATTTTATTTATCCACTCATCTTTTGAAGGATATTTGGGTTGTTTACATCTCTTGGCAATTGTGAATAATGCTGCTATGAACATTGGCATGCAGATATCTGTTCATGTCACTGCTTTCAGATCTTCCAGGTATATACCGAGAAGTGCAGTCACTGGATCAAAGGGTAACTCTATATCTAGTTTTCTAAGAAACTGCCAGACTGACTTCCAGAGTGACTGAACCATTATACAGTCCCACCAACAATGATTAAGAGTTTCAATTTCTCCACATTCTCTACAGCATTTGTAATTTCCTGTTTGTTTATCAGCAGCATTCTAATTGGTGTGAGATGGTATCACATTGTGGTCTTAATTTGCATCTCCCTAATAGCTAATGAAGATGAATATTTTTTCATGTGTTTCCTGGCCATTAGTATTTCTTCTTCAGAGAACTGTCTTTTCATATCTTTTGCCCATTTTATAATTGGGCTGTCTGAACTATTGTCATTGAGTTGTAGGATTTCTTAATATATGCAAGATATCAGTCTTTTGTCAGATACAGGGTTTCCAAAATATTTTTCCATTGAGTTGGCTGTCTATTCACCTTTTTGACAAATTCCTTTGAGGTACAGAAACTTCTAAGCTTGAGGAGTTCCCATTTATCTGTTTTTTCTTTTGTTGCTTGTGCTTTGAGTGTAAAGTCTACGAAGTGGCCACCTAATACAAGATCTTGTCAATGTTTCCCTACATTATCTTCTATGAGTTTTATGGTGCTGTCTTTTATGTTGAGATCTTTGATCCATTTTGAGTTAATTTTTGTGTAGCGTGTGAGGTAGGGGTCCTCTTTCATTCTTTGGGATATGGAATTCCAACTTTCCCAGTCCCATTTGTTGAAAAGACTGTTATGACCCAGTTCAGTGACTTTGGGGGCCTTACCAAAGATCAGTCATCCATAGACCTGGGGGTCTATCTCTGAATTCTCAATTTGATTCCATTGATCAATATGTCTATCTTTGTGCCTGTACCAGGCTGTTTTGACTACTGTGGATTTATAATAATCTTCAAAGTCAGGGAGTGTAAGTTCTCCCACTTCATTTTTCTTTTTTAGAGTGTCTTTAGCAATTCAAGGCATCTTCCCTTTCCAAATAAATTTGATCACTAGCTTTTCCAAGTCTGCAAAGTAGGTTGTTGGAATTTTGATTGGGATTGCATTGAATCTGTAGATGAGTTTGGGTAAGATTGACATCTTAATGACATGTAGCCTTCCTATCCATTAACATGGAATATTTTTCCATCTTTTAAGGTCCCCTTCTATTTCTTTTAGTAGAGTTATGTAGTTTTCTTTGTATAGGTCTTTTACATCTTTGGTTAAGTTTATTCCTACGTACTTGATTTTTTTAGTTGCTATTGAAAATGGTATCTTTTTCTTGAGTGTCTCTTCAGTTTGTTCATTTCTAGCATATAGAAACATTACTGACTTATATGCATTAATCTTGTATCCTGCTACTTTGCTAAATTTGTTTATTAGCTCTAGTACCTGTATCATCGATTTCTTGGGGTTTTCCAGATATAAGATCATATCATCTGCAAACAATGACAGTTTTACTTCTTCCTTTCCAATTTGGATGCCTTTTATTTCTTTGTCTTGCTGGACTGCCCTGGCTAGCACTTCTAGCACAATGTTGAATAACAGTGGTGATAGTGGGCTTCCTTGTCTTGTTCCTGGTCTTAGGGGGAAGGCTTTCAGTCTCTCACCATTGAGTACTATGCTGGCTGTGGGTTTTTCATATATGCTCTTTATCATATTGAGGAAGTTTCCTTCAATTCCTACCTTTTGAAGTGTTTTTATTAAAAAGGGATGTTGGATTTTGTTGAATGGTTTTTCAGCATCTATTGAAATGATCATTTGATTTTTCCCTTTTGATTTGTTAATGTGTTGTAATACATTGATTGATTTTCTTATGTTGAACCATCCTTGCATGCCTGGAATGAACCCCACTTGGTCAAGGTGTATGATTTTTTTTTTAATGTGTCTTTGGATTCAATTTTCAAGTATTTTGTTGAGAATTTTTGCATCTATATTCATTAGGGAGATAGGCCCATAGTTTTCCTTTTTTTGTAGCATCTTTGCCTGGTTTTGGTATTAGACTGATTTTAGCTTCATAAAATGAGTTAGGTAATGTTTCATTTTCTTCAATATGTTGACAGAGTTTAAGTAAGATTGTTGTCAGTTCTTTTTGGAAAGTTTGGTAGAATTCCCCTGTGAAGCCATCTGGTCCTGGGCATTTATTTGTGGGAAGCTTTTGATGACTGATTTGATCTCTTTGTTGTGATTGGTAGGTTGAGGTCTTCTGTTTCTTCTCTGGTCAGTCTAGGTTGTTCATATGTTTCCAGGAAATTGTCCATTTCCTCTACATTATCTAGTTTGTTGGCATACAGTTGTTCATAGTATCCTCTTATATATTTTTTTAAATTTCTTTAGGATCTGCAGGAATGTCAACTTGTCATTCATTATTTTGTTTATATGGTCTCCTGTCTTTTTAATTTTGTCTGTCTATCTAGGGGCTTGTCAACCTTGCTGATCTTCTCAAAGAACCAACTTTTGGTGTTATTTATTCGCTCTATTGTTTTTTGTTCTCTATGTCATTTATTTCTGCTTTAATCTTGTTATTTCTTTTCTTCTACTTGGTTTAGGATTGGTTTGCTGTTCATTTTCTAGCTTCTTCAGTTGATCCATTAGTTCTTTGATTTTGGCTCTTTCTTCCTTTTTAATTTATTTGTTTAGTGCTATAAATTTCCCCCTCAGTACCACTTTTGCTGCATCCGATAGGTTTTGGTATGTTGCATTCTTATTTTCATTCATCTCTAAATATTTAGCAATTTCATTTGCTATTTCTTCTTTAACCCACTGATTATTTAGGAGCATGTTGTTTAACCTCCAAGTATTTGTGAATTTTCTAAGTCTCTGATGGTTTTTGACTTCTAATTGTATTCCATTGTGGTCAGAGAATGTGCTTTGAATAATTTCAATTCTTTTAATTTATTGAGGCTTGCTTTATTTCCCAGCATATGATCTATTCTGGAGAAAGTACCGTGAGCACTAGAGAAGTATGTGTATCCTGGTGATTTGGGATTTTATATGTGTGTTAAATCCAATTCATTTATCAGATTGTTTAGGTTTTCAGTTTCCTTATTGGTCTTCTGTCTGGTTGATCTATCTATAGGAGAGAGTTTTGTGTTGAAGTCTCCCACGATTATTGTGGAAACATCAATTACTTCCTTTAGTTTTGCCAGTGTTTCTCTCATGTATTTTGTGGCACCTTGATTGGGTCCATAAACATTTATGATTGTTATTTCTTCTTGTTGAATTGCCCCTTTTATTAATATGTAGTGGCCTTCTGTGTCTCTCTTAACATTCTTGCATTTAAAGTCTGTTTTATCTGAAATTAATATTGCTACACCTGCTTTTCTTGGCTGTAGCTTGCATGAAATATTTTTTTTCCATCTTTTCACTTTCAATTTCTTTGTGTCCCTTGTCTAAGATGAGTCTCTTGTATGAAACATATTGATTGTTCATTTTTTTTTTGATCCATTCTGTGAATCTATGTCTTTTAGTTGGGGAGTTTAATCCATTTACATTCAACATTATAACCGTGAAGGCATTTCTTGAATCAGCCATCTTATCCTTTGGTTTATGTTTGTCATATATATTTACCCCTCCCTCTATTAACATCCTTTAATGTACCTATACTAAATCTCTTTAGTACTGAACCTTTCCCCATGTCTCTCTCTCCTTTCTTTGTTTGTCTGTCTGTAGGGCTTCCTTTAGTATCTCCAGTAGAGCAGGTCTCTTGTTAGCAAATCCTCTCAGCATTTGTTTGGGAAAAGTTTAAGCTCTCCCTCAAATTTGAAGGAGAGCTTTGCTGGATAAAAAATTCTTGGCAATTTTTCTCTTTCAGAATTTTAAATATGTCATACCACTGCCTTCTTGCCTCCATGGTGGCTGCTGAGTAGTCACTACTTAGTCTTATGCTATTTCCTTTGTATGTGGCGAATTGCTTTGCTCTTCCTGCTCTCAGAACTTGCTCCTTCTCTTCCATACTTGACAGTGTGATCAGAATATGTCTTGGAGTGGGTTTATTTGGATTTATTCTATTTGGAGTTCACTGGAAATTTATGATTTGTGTATTTACAGTGTTTAGAAGATTTGGGAAGTTTTCCCAAACAATTGTTTGAATACTCTTCCTAGACTTTTATCCTTCTCTTACCTTTCTGGAACACCAATGAGTCTTGTATTTGGACGTTTTATATAAACTATCATATCCCTGAGGTTCATTTTGATTTTTTCAATTTTTTCCTCCATTCTTTCTTTTGTTCTTTCATTTTCTGTTCTGTCATCTTCTAGGTCACTGATTCATTGCTCAAATTCCTCTAGTCTTGTACTATGAGTATCCAGAAGCTTTTTAATTTGGTCATTTCTTTAATTCCCATATGATCATCTATTTTTTTACTTACTCTTGCAATTTCTTCTTTATGCTCTTCTAGGGTCTTCTTCATGTTCTTTATATCCTGTGCCATGCTCTTCTTCATGTCTTTTATATCCTGTGTCATGGTCTCATTGTTCCTCTTTAGTTTTTGATTAATTGCTCCAAGTACTGTCTCCTCTGATCTTTTGATTTGGGTGCTTGGGCTTGGATTATCCATATTGTCTGTTTTTTTCATATGCTTTAAAATTTTCTGTTGTTTTTGGCCTCTTGGCATTTGCTTCACTTGATAGGGTTCTTTTAGGATTTGTAGACCAATTAAAAACCTTATCTCTAATTTGTCAGATCTACAGCTTTGTGGAGTACACTTTCTGTAACCAGGAGGTGGTGCCATGAGCTACCTATTCCCCTCAAGCCAGTTCTCCCCCACTTTGTCTTTGTGGTGAGTGGGGGTGTGAGTCTTGTGGGGTCCACTTGATGTACCCAAGCTTGCATGTGAAGTTGTTGTTGCCCGCCCTGTATATGGGGTGTACATCTGGGTGGTCAGGGAAAGGGGGGAGGCTCTAACAATCAAATCTCCCTGGTGCTCCTGGAGATTTAAAGCTGCTGCAATAGTCTAATCCTTCAGTTCAGTCCTGCCATGGTTTGTCTCTACTGCTGACCCACAAGTTCTTGGTATTGGCGTATGGCTCCTGAGACTTGCGAGTGGGTCCCTCTTCCAGGCCATGCACCCCCAGGTCCTCTGTTGGGGGATGACTGTGCTATGTCACGGGTGAGTGCCATCCCCCCAGGGCAGCTCTGGGCTGACGGTCTGTGTAGGGAGGCTCCCAGTCTGCTGAAAGGATGGCTGAATGGGACATGTTAATTCACACTCTTTTGCCTTCCCAACTCTGAGACAACCAGCTGAGGGTGCAGCGAATGTTGATGTCCATGCACAATTTTGTGCTGTGTTCATGTGTTATTGGAAGCACTTCCCATCACACTGGGTTGTCTGGGGCAGCTCTGGGTTGTGGAGCCGGAAAGATAGCTGTGTGAGGACACCCCCCTTTTCTTGAGAAGTTGTAGTGTTTAGTGAATTTTCTCAGCCACTGGACTTATTGCCTTGCATCTCATAGCTCTCTTATGTTCTGCTGTTGTCTTGACTTGCCCAAATTTTAGGTCTTTCAGCCTTTCTGTATTGGGCTTCCAAGAGTAATTGTTTTAGAAAAAGAGGAAAAGATAAAAAAAAAGGGGGGGGGAAGGAAAGGCCCTCCTTGCAGATCTAATGGGTTATTGGAATGCTAAGAGACAAGGCAATTAGGGCCATTAAGGAACAGTCCAGAGGGGAGAGAAACTGGTTTTTCTTCTGGATTTGCATATAAGCCTTACTCTACCTGAGCTCTGCCCTTCCCAGTTCTATATTCACCAGAACTCCAAAAAGCCTCTGCTTTTATTTTTGGGTTTTCCTTGCTGTTTTTGCTATCCCTGTCTCCTCTCCGCTGGGCTGGCTGCTCCAGGATTCTCCAGTGTCTGGTCTCAGTCTATCTGATTGGAGTTTGGATCAGTAGAATGAGTTTCCAATAAAGGCCACAACTGCAGTTCTCCCTCCCTGTTCCCAGCACTGATGGCCCCTCCTCCCATAGGACTGAGCCTGGCAGGGAAGGGCATGGGTCCTCTGGCCATGAAAACTTACAAATTTCATTGATCTCAGCAGTTCCACATGTTCATGAGTGTTGTATGAAGTATGCCTAAAGTCAAATTGCTTTGTGGTGTCTGGTCCATGCAGGTCCTGGCTTTCTACCTACTGTCTTGGAGGAGTAAGTAAAACCTACACCTCACCACTCCACCATCTTGCCCCACCTCCTTAATGTATCCTTATAGTTCTCTTTTCCTTCTCCTACCTCATGGGACTGCTTATAAACAACAAATATGTCCTTATCCTACATATTACTATTATGATGCCTGTTATTTCCCCAGTAGAGTGTCTAAACAATATAGAAGAGTGGTTTAGAGAGTAGGCTCATGTGTGACCCAGAGTCTGAATCCTAACTTTACCAGTTAGTAGCCCTATGATTTAGGACAGGTCATTAAGTTGCCAGGCCCCAGTTTCCTTATTTTAGAAATGACACACTAGTAGCATATGCCCTTAACAATGCTGGGGATTTTAAGGAAGTTAAATAAATGCACAGTGCTCAAAGCAGCACTGGGCATATTTTACATGCCTAAGATATTTATTTACCTAATTTTATTGACCTGTATGAACATTTCCTTTTACATTGCAATTTGGTGACCTTTTAAAGACTCAAATTGAAAGCCATCTTTCCATTATATTTTTAGAAGTTACCTTTGTTTTCTCAATACCAAAACTCTATTTGATACATATCATAAGCAATCATATTTTAGCTCTTTAAAATAAGTGTGAATATGTATATCCTCTTGCTACAAGAGCCAGGGATATCTCCTGAAGCTGGAGGACAGATGATGTATCCTATATTTCATCTAGTCTTTCAAAATTCATAGCTCCATTTCTTCCATCAAAGATTCTTAAAAAAATCCATGCTTTTATTCACTGGCAAATCTCCAACGCTCAAAGAATTTTTAACAATTTTGTCCTTGAGACATGCAGTCTTTTCTTTTTATGTGGTTTTAATTTTTTTGTCTGCTTGTTTTCAGTTTTGCCCTGTACATGGCCGTTCCCCCATATGAAAAATCTCTTAAGATTTACCATGTCAATTAGTGAGAAAAAGAAATGAAGGCCCGTTACCTTTTATATGATACAGATTTTACAGTGTAGATGGAGTATTAAGTGGAATTGTTTTTATGTCATGTATGCTAATCCCAGATTGTATCTATTTAGAGATTGAGAGAAAACTTTTCAAATTATATTACAGATATATAGAGATAATAAAATTGGTATCTGTGAGTTTTGAAGTCATGTAACATTTTATCCTTCTCTTAATCTATTATCACTTTCAGTACTTTGAAAAGATCTGAACATTTCATACATGTTTTTAAAATTTTTGTTAGAGCAGAGTGAGGAATCCATTACTGAACATGAAGTACACAGTTTTTACAATGTAAAACATTCCAATCATTACAAAAAGAAGACACCCATATTTCTGGGAGAGAACATGGTTTATTTTAAAACATTGATATCATCAGATTTATCACAAGGAAAACCCAACACTGTCAACAATTCAATTGCACTCTGTCTATTAGTTTCTGAAAAGGAAAAAAGAAAAAGAAGTAAATAGTTTCCTAGGAGCTAAATATAGTTTAAAAGGACTTTGCCCATTTCATTTGGAGTGAGAGGGAAAATAATATCTCATCAACAAAAAATTTTCCAGGAAGTAGAAATATTGCTTATTTGGTAAAAGCTTATGAAGTATTGTAACTGTCCTATTGTGAATATCAATATTTAATTTTTCTTATATGTTTTTTGTTACAAATAAATGTGCAAGAAACACAATACAGCAAGAGCCACAGTAATAAAATATAAATAGAGAACTAGAAACTTAAATAGTAAAAGACTTAGAGCTTTGCTTTCATTTCCAACTGCATTGATTTCAGTTATACTTGGAGATTTGTCTTTCTCATCAATTGCAATGTAGATAATTAGAAGACGTAAAATTTTCTTCCATGTCTAGTTAAACAGATGCAGAGTATATTAAATAGTGCAACATTTATCACCAATAGAGTATATAAACTTTTGGAATACCAAAAAAATTAATATAACAGTAGATTGTCTTTGACAATATGATACCTATTTCATACGCTTTACTTCCAATAAATTCAGTTCATTCCAATGTATTGCAAACACATTTAAACTAGATAAATAAAGTGAAATAATTCATAAGTTTGTAAATTATAAGGAAATTTATCATTCTGTTATATGTAGGTTTAGCAACACTTCTAGCACCTAAAGATATACAGAATATATCACACTGCTTTCTCAAGTTATTCTAAGTCTCTAGTCATCAGAAATTATGGATTGGTCACCAAGTAACATTCTGCATAAAAAAAAAGTCTATCTTTGTTGTTTATGTCATGTTTTTTTTATACTTTTATGATTATTACTTATTATTTTATTTTTCTCATTATTTCTTTTCAGATTTTAAAACACATTAATTTATTTATAAAACTATTTATTCTTCATTTCAACATTATTTCAGGAAAAAGCAAAATATTAGAGAATAAACAAGATGAGAAAGATGTCAAAAAAGAGAGAAGAGAAAAATGCTTTTCTCTTGTCTTTCTCACATCGATAATTTTTATTCTTCGTTGACTTATCTTTTTACTTGTACCATTTAATATTCGCTGGTTACCTGAAAAATTTCATTATATATACTTGTCACATTGCAATCCACATTAAATTGGTATCCTTTGCCACTTATGGAAAATGTAAGACCTTGTAACTATATAACTAAGGTTAAAACTCATTAATTTTTTGAGCAATTGTCACATAATATGCATTTACATATATTGTAAAACCTATAAGGCAATATTATCCTTTGTTTTAAAACTAGTTTATATCATCTTGCATTTAGGCATGTATTTACTCATTCCTGTAGTTTTTATCCTTTCTTATAATTCTGGATTCCAAATGGGATCATTTATTTCAGATTTCATAATATTTAATACTTTGATAGTGAACACATGCTGGCTATAAATTATTTCATCATTTGTATGTCCAAAACCAACATTATTTTTGCTTTAATTTTTGGAGTATATTTTTTCTGGGTTTAGAATTCTGGTTTGGAATTTGTTTTATTTCAGTACTTTAAATATTGCTCTATTGTTTTCTGGTTCCTATAATTTTTCTTTAAAAATGAATTCTCAGATATGTATCCTGATTTTCATTAGAGTTTTTGGGGTTACTGTTGACTTGGACTTATCATAGTATGTTTATTTAACATATCTAAGTGAAGCTTGCATAGGAGTAACCTCTGGGACAGACTCTTGACTCTATTTGAATTTCCTCAGTCACTGAAACCTTATTTTGTTGCCTTTCTTTTCCCCTTTTTTGGTCAAAAAGGCATTCTCAACCCCTCAGACTCACACCTGTAATCTGTGTCCCACATTGCCAGGGAGACTCACTTGCCTGGGAGGTCCTGTCCCATGTTGAGGAGAGGGTGATGAATTTATTTGTAGAGTTGAGCTTAAAGAGAGGAAGTTCACATTTGAACAACAAAAGAGGTTCTTTGGGGGTGACATCTAGGCATGATTATAGGTAGGCTTAGCATCCCCTTTACAACCATGTTTTTGTAACCTGTAGCATCCTATCAAATTTGTTCTATAGCTACTTGTTTTTTTTTTAATTCAATTTTATTGAGGTATATTTACACACCATACAATCATCCAAAGTACACAAGCAATTGTCCACAGCACCACCATACTGTTGTGCATTCATCACCCTAATCCACCTTCTGAACATTTTCCCTGACCAGAAAAAGTAAAAACAAGAATAAAAAATAAAAGCAAAATGAACACCCAAATCATCTCCCCCCTCCCACCCTACCCTTCATTCAGTCCTTTGTCCCCATTTCTCCATTCATCCATCCACACTCTGGACAAAGGGAGTGAGATCCATAAGGTTTTCCCAACCACACAGTCACTCGCCACAAGCCGTATTCCCATACAATCATCTTCAGTAGTCAAGACTACTGGGTTGCAGTCCAACAGTTTCAGGCACTTAAATTGAAATTTGAAAAATATTATCTTTTTGTATGTATGCAATATTTCACAATAAGGAGATAACTGAAACTATGGTGCTGCAACTCATAACATTTTTGGAAATTTCCTGTATAACTATTTGTTAAATAATACTTTGAAAGATATTATCTTTTTGTGTGTATGTTATACTTCACAATAAGGAAATAACTGAAACTGGAACTATAACCCATAATATTCCTTGAAATTTGTTCTCTTACTACTTGTTAAATTACACTTGGGAAAATATTACTTCTTGGTATATATAGTATATTCTACAATAAAAAAATATGATTTAAAAAAGTCAACTCTCAGTTAACATTTCCCTTTCTCTTTCATGGAGTTTGATGAGCTTCTTGAGTGGCTAATTGATGTTTTTCATCAGTTTTAGGAGACTTTTAGTCATTATCTCTTCAAATATTTCTACCCCACTATTTCTTCTATAAATTGGGGGACAAAATTACTACATAACCTACATTTTTAGCTATTAGTCATATAGCTTGTTCTAGTTTGCTAATGGTGCCAGAATGCAAAACACCAGGAATGGATTGGCTTTTATAAAAGGGGGTTTATTTGGTTACACAGTTACACTCTTAAGGCCATAAAGTGTCCACCAGCAAAGGGTAGCTTCACTGGAGAAAGGCCATTGACATCCAGAAAACCTCTGTTAGCTGGGAAGGCACGTGGCTGGTGTCTGCTTTCTCCTAGGTTGTGTTTCAAAATGGTGTTCTCCAAAATGTCTGCATCAGCTTCCAACGGCCATCTTCAAAATGTGCATCTCAGCTCCAGCTTACTATGAGCTCCTTCTGTCTGAGCTTATATAGTGCTCCAGTAAACTAATCAAGGCCCATGCTGAATGGGTGGGGCCATGCCTCCATGGAAATTATCCAATGAGAGTTATCACCTACAGTTGGGTGGGGCACATCTCCATGGACACTGAACCAATAGGTTCCAACCAAATCCACACTAATAAGTCTGCCTCAACAAGAATGCATTAAAGAATATGGCTTTTTCTGGGAGACATGAATATATAAACAGGCACATGGCTCTTATACTCTGTTCTGTTTTTCTCCCTCATATAATTATTTTTCCTCTGGATTTCAGTTTGCATGTTTTCTGTTTTCCTTTGTTTGTATCATTAGCCTTATCTTCTTCCATGTCCAGTCTTCTGTTAACCCAATTAGTGAGTTCTTGTTTCCATTGTGATATAAACTCTTGCTGGTATGCAGTGCCATCAGTTTTGACAAATGCATCCTTACATAACCACCATCACAATCAGGATCTAGAACATTTCCATGACCCAAAAATGTTCCTTCATTTTCCTTTTTAGAAAATACTTCCTCTTATCCCTGCCTCTGGAAACTACTGATTTCTTTTTTTACTTTATAGTTTTGCTTCTACAGATTGTCATATAAATGGATTCATAGTGTTTGTGCCCCTAATGCATTACAGTGTCATCTCTGTGTCTTTATCAGTAATTCCTATGTTTTTGCTTGCTGGGTAATACTCCATTGCGTGAATGTACCTCAATATGTTTATGCATTCACTTTTGATGTTGGTGGGAATTTCAGCAGTTTACAGTTTTTGGGGATCATGAGGCAAGCCCTTATAAACATTCATGTACACATTTTTTTTTAGTGTATATATAAATTTTACTTTTTCCTTCGTAAGTAGTTAGCTGTGGGTCACTGGGTCAAATGTTAAGTGCAGGTTAAACTTTTTAAGGAACTTCCAATCTGTTAGTCAATAACTGAATGAACATCAACAGTGTTCATAGACTTGAAAGTATTAATGGAGATATTTTAATATGCTATAATGGAGATAATATATTTTGAAACAGTTAGCATGCCAATTATAATTATTATTCTGAACAACATTTTACAGTATAAGCTCTACAAAAGAAGTTATTTCTTACTTTTTGGAATTCTGCAGTGTCCTCAGTACATAGAAATCTCTGTCTCTATAAATCAGTAGGTGCTCAGTTATTATTCATTGAATGAGTGAGTAAACCAACATTCATTCTTTATAAGTGTAGTATATATCAAGAACATCTACTAGATGTACAGGGATAGAAATTTTAAAGAATGTCTCATCAGATGAGATTATGGAAGAAGATTAATATGAGTTCATAGACCTGAGAATCATAGACTAATAGAGAACCAAGGGAAAAATACTCTATTTGCATAGAATAACATAATCAATTACATAGAATTCAATCGCATAGAAATAAGGAATTACATGATTATACTTAAAAGAGGACTTTGGTTGGAGAAATCAATATACTATTTTGAGAAGAAAATCAGATCTGGGGGCAGGCTTCTAAATGTAGTTCTGCCACTTCTTGGTCCTGTGACCTCAAGTACGTCACTTGATTTCTTTATTCTTCAGTATATTTAATAAAGTGGAGATCTGAATAGTACTAAACTCAATGGTTTTTCAAAAAAAATTAAATTACTTACTGTATGTAAAATTCTTATGATGTTAACTGGTTAACAGTCAGCTCAATATAAATGTCAATAATTGTTATTATAAAGATAGTCTAATGATTTTAAATTTAACATACAAGAAATTAGCATGGTGAAGATTGTGAGAAGAAAAATTTGAAGATTACATTATCACCCATCAAATTCTGAAAAAAACCAGACACTAACTGTGGTTACCCACGGCCCAGGCCCTCTCCTAAACAGGAATGAAACCCAAAGCACTTAACAGTCTGTTGACCAGGACAAAGGTTAAGAAAGTAAACAACCTTCCTGGAAGGAAAATAATCCAATCATAGATGTGAAGGGACTGGATGGTGCTGACTGTATTTTGAACATTAATCTTAGTAAAACATTGGGTCTTATGCCCCTTTAATGGTTGTACTAGAGACCCAATGTCTTCATACTATATGGAATATCTGTGTTCTAAAATCATATACACAATGCCCCTTGTACTTCTGCTCTTTTGTGGAGCACTACCCCTCTGAAGAGCCACTATTGGAGATTCTCCTGTTTGTAAGTCCTAATAAACCTTTGTCTTCTTCTGTGCCCGGCATGTTTTTTGGTCTTGTGGCCCCACCAGCTTGAGTGCTTCACGCGCTCAGTCTGGACCTGAACACCAACTAAATTTGTATTTATGATGACATAAATTTAAATACTTTCTTCATGTAAGAAAACAACAAAATTAAAGAATAAATAATAAATTGGAGGAATATATTTGCATCACGTGTTATAAAAAGTCCATTACATTTAATGTACAAATAATCATACTAAGGACTTAGAAAAAGACAAGAACTTCATTATGAGACTGTATGAGACTGAATGAAAGGCTATGTGCTGGACGCTTTCTGTTTTCCTTTGAAGATCCACACTAAGCCCAGCTCTACTGGGTTCTCTGGGCTTTCTTACTGCTGACTTTGGTGGTGTTTAGCTGATATCAATACTGGCAAGAAACTGGCAAGCTGAAAATATGGCAGGGAATATTTATTGCTCTGATTTTTTCCCCTTAGGGTCATCCAGGGTTGAGTAGATAGAAGGTTGCCATTTCCATCAGGTGGTCATCACACACAGCTCTGTGTCCCTGAGTTCTGGTGACAGCTGTCTCCTGTCACTTGAGGCCTGGGTTGGCAATGGCTCCCCCTACCTTTGCCTGTTCTCAGGTTCTGCATTATCCTTTCTAGTTCCCCTGCCACTTTATTAAGTCTTCAAATTATCCATATGAAGAAAGCCATCTGTTTATGTCTCAGGCACTGACATGAAGAAGCAATTGACAAATACAGGGGAAAATATTTCAACCTAACTCTTGGGACAGACATCTGTTAAGCAGTCACTGCTCAGACCTCAGCTACCCCCACTTCTTCGTGGAAGTTGCAAACACACCCTAAGCATCTACCTATGGCCGTTCACTACCCCCACCTCCTTTCCTATTGTGTGTCATTCCACAATCTGGGGAAGATGTTAAGTCTAGTGAAAAGGTAATGCCAGACATTAAAACTAGAAACAAGCAACCCCAAATTCTTATCAGAACAGGAATTCTCAGTAGCAAGGCTCCCTCCCCACAGAGGTGGATAAAAGCTACAATCAAGCTGTATAGACTGTTCTCTCCTCCATGTGTGACATAGGATGTGTATAGAGCAGCTGTCTGTTGACTCCAATCCAGAGATGACTTTGGCCTCCCTGGGAGACTGGCAGTGGTAGGACTTCTGCTCTTTTGTACTATTTGTACTATGTAAGTGACAAAGATATTTCACCTTTCTGGTCTCCTTACCCTGTATAATTTGCTGAAAGTTTCTGTTGTGCCATGAACATGTGTTCTCATGACACAATATTTTAGCAACTCACTCCACACTAATTAGTAGTCAAATAGTCAAATATTGCAAATTAAAGTAGTAATTAGGTATTATTTCATGTTAAAGTGTTACATACATTTAGAAATTTTATGCTAGTCAGTGTTGTTAAAGCAGGGAAACTGCAGGTAGGAACATAAATTATTCCTTTTATAATGTATTTTCAACATTACTTATCAAGATATTAAATATATGCTAATGTCTGACCAAGAAAATCTATAATCAGTAATTTTTTGAACAATTAGATAAACACAGGCATGTTTATTATATTTGATGATTCAATCCTAAATGTTTGAAAAATTTTATCATATTAATCACAGTGCTAAGTTGAAAATGCCCTAAACAGATGATGGTTAAATCAATTTGCAATAATCATGATACAATATTACACAGTTAACAAAAATATTTGTTAGTTGTCATGAGAATATATTAATAAACTAAAACAAAATGGAGAATTAGTTCGCAAAATGACATATACACACATGTGCTAGACAACATTTGTCTACTAAGCATGAAAGAACATGGGACAAAGACCAAAAGACATAACACAGAGTTTAACTGTTGTTAAGCTTGGGAAGTGTGACAGGGTAATTTCCTCCTCAATGGGCTTTTCTGTGTTTATTTTGTTTTTATGTTTTCACCATTTAGCATATTTTAAATTGTAGTAAAAAAAAAAAAGCTATTTCAAAATGCTCATCTTTTGATAGAGCATCTTCCTAATAATTAATTGGAAAGAAGTTACAGAATTATAAGACTTTTCATTGCATCGTTGTATATATTGCCAACATTTGGCAATAAGCTAAGTGTTCATAACTAGGATTTCTTAAATAGAGTGCACATAATCGTAAAATGAAATACAGAAATGCAACATAAACTTTTGTGCTTATAATAATACAGAATAAAGTTAGATGAACTCTATAAATGCAAGTTACAATATTCTATTTGATGTATTTAGAAATAAAGTAGATTTATAGATGAAGAGAGTTTGAGAAAACAGACAGCAGAACATTTAGGAATAATTGAATCAATAGTACAAAGATAATAAATATTTTTACTTTTCTTACTGAATATACTGCGCTTTTTAGAGTCAGCACACATTGATTTGGCAGTAAGGAAAAATACCATAGAAAACTTCAGTGAGCACATGAAACACTCAGAGTCTAAAACAAATCAAAGAAATAAGAATGAGAGAGAATAGGAAAACTAGAGCAAGAATTCTAAGTTTGTATGAGACTGAGCTTAAGGTGACTGGTAAATGTGGCAAAGAGGAGTAAAGAATTTTAAAAAAATGAACAGATGTGAATACACACAAACAATTTATGTAAGAATTGAGTTTAATTTTCTGGATTTATGAATATTTATGGATAATAACCAATTCTTGGATAGTTGAACTGAGATCATCTGGCAGCATCCTGTTCTGATTCAATTCCTTGCCAGCAACCTAGGAGAATTTATCTGCATTTAAAAATATGAATTTTTATTATAATAGTCTACCAATATTTGAGCAATATATGGAAGGGTTATGCATGCGTTCCAGGGAGTGTGAATGGTACAGACTACAGCCATTAGTTATTCAATCAATAAATTAATAAATAATTAGATTTATTAGTTTTTCTAATTAACCAGATACTACTACTATCATCAGTTTATTTTGTCTACACTTGGATATATACAAAGTTTTGTTTCCAATAGCAGGAGAAAATATCAATACAACTTCTTAAAGTTCAGAGGATTTAAAAATAGTTTGAATTTTTCATGCGAATTATAAGGCGTCTCTAAATAGGTGATCCTAGAGTTTTGTGAACAAACTTAAGACCATCATAAGAAATAAAGAACATAAGAACATACACCAATCTCAACCTCTTTAAGGAAAGCAGCATTAGCTCAATTTATATCTCATTTCAAAGCAACACAGAGTGTCTCAAAATTTCCTTCAGTGATAAATTTATAACTTGATACAGGTATTAAAATGTTATTTTTAATGTGAAGGTTTGGGGGATTCTCATAATAATCACACAATTTTATAAATTAGGAAATTCTTTTTGCTTTATAATCAAAGAAAAATAATGTGATTCATGGAATTTTTTCTATATCCCTGCTTAATTAGTCTTACACACCATGAAGAAGCAGCGCTTTTCTCTTATTTAACCTGTTTGAATTAGCAATTCCAATTTATTCCTAATATTAGATCTAAAAAAATGTAGACAAAGGAGAATTAATGTCCCCACTATATAATTAATATCTACCAACACAGATTAGAGATCTTATTTCTAAATTACATGTGCAACTATTTTATTAAGAAAATATTAATGGCCCTAAGTTACAACCTTCTTAAAATGAGTACTATCTGTCTGTAACAATTATTTACATTTTTTTGAAATTTCTGCCAGGCCAAATGTTTTTTGATGAAATGCAGTAAAATCAGTATTGGAATGAATATTTCATTAATCACACTCTGAATCTAATACACTTTTATTAGCAATTTAAAATCAATCACAAAATGCCCACAAATTAAATCAAAAATAAATGGTTGAATTAAATGAATAATAAATGGCTGATGTACAGTTAAGTGATACATTGACATAAAGTTCTTAACACTGTAGGTCTAAAGGGCAAGTGTCCTTAAATTAGATGATGAGTAGTTTTAAATTATTGGTGGCATTCCTGCCAACAAAAGCAGTTTAAAAATTCAAATTAGGCAGGACTAGATATTATTCACATAAGACATGGAAGGTATATTTAAATCTAAATATCCACTCAAGCTTTTGTGTGTATGGCATCCATGTGAGTTTGTTTATGTTGACTGTGATGAAATGATTTAAAAGCAGCAGTAAGCAACCGAATTTTGAGGGATAGATGGAAATTCATTATTCCCAAATTCAGGCTTAGAATACAAAAGTCTACCTGAGGCAGGAGAACAAAGGCGAGAGCCTAAGGACTCTCTAATAGTGAGTCTATAACCATAGTCCTTTTAAATATACTTTGCCTTTAACACCACCAGTTGTGAAGTTATCAAAGAAAAGAAAGCTATCATTTATGTCTTTAAGGAACCCCAAAGGAATGTTCTAATATTCTATATCTTTTAACCTCTTTAGACTTAGGATAAACAAACAAAATATTCCTTTTCATATTTGTGGTGCTTACTTTATACAAAGTGCAATGTTTTATATTTGAAATATTCTAAATAATCTGATTTACTTTATGTCTTACACTCATTGACTTTCAAACAGAAGCAGGAGCAATTGCTGAACATAAATCTTTGCTGAGGGAGTTAACCATTCTTAGACCTAAGAATCAGCTAAGTGAGCAGTTGTATTTTTAATTCTTTCAAAAGTGAAATTTTCCAAGCTCATAATTAGTTCAAAGCATCTACTAGAGTAAGGAACTTTTTGTTTGCTTGTTTGTTTGTTTCTGTTTTATTTCTTCCTTATCAATATACTCCTATGTTTCAATGATGCCATTCACAAGTTGGAATTTATGGAATCCAATTCACACAGAAATTTGACATCAGGGTTGTTACCAAGAGTTTACTAAGCAGAGAAAAATCCCAAACTTCAGTGGTTTAGCAAAATAAAGGTTTCACTAAGGCAGTTTTCATCTATCATGCAAAACATGGATCCAAACCCCTTAAATCTTATATGACTACCATCTCATATATGAATTCTATGATCTCCATGAGAGAGGAAAGGAAGAAAGAAGGAATAACATTGGATCTTAACAATATTAACTATTAACTGAAAGTGCAATGAACTTTCCTTTTGGCTCACAAACCATTAGCCGTAATTAGTCACATGGCCCCAATATAACTACAAGTATAACAAAAAAATTTCATAAGAAAATCAACAGGATATTTAGTGAGCAAGAACTGTCTCTGCAGTGAAGAATAAGAAAGAAAACAGTAGTAAATCATATCCAGAGAGAATCCCAAACAATTTCTCAACAAATATACATTTTAAAAGTAGTTTGTCTTGAATTGTTTGAGTAGCATTTCTCATAAAGAGGAGAAAAATATTGTTATACCTTATTGCATTAATTATGACACATATTTTGCCACATTTTAACATATCAGACATCAGAACCATTCTAAAATTACTATTAGCTTATTGATAGGAATTATGTAGTTGTTATTGCCTGCACATATATAAAAAGACTTGAAAAATGGATGTCAGATTTTTGAAAAGAAATCTTAGAGACAATATTGAAGCACTCTTTTAAGAATTTTGCATCACCAACAGTTTTGAAAACACAGAGAATGATGTTATGTGAAAAATACAAATATCAATAACTCTAAGTAGGAAGTGATTCAGAAGAGTTTAACTATCAACATGGAAAAATTTAGATTACCTTAGCCAATTAATTTCACTTATAATTTCCTTTTCATTAATCTCATGAGTTATATATAATTTAAAAATCTCTAAAAAAACTGTAATGATTCTTTTAACAAGTACATTTCTTTAAAAATATTATTAAAAGGGAGGATCTAAGATGGTGGCATAGAGAGGAGTGGAAGCTAAGTAGTCCCCCTGGACCAACTAAAAAAGACCAGAAACAACTAGTAAATAATCAGGAATAACTGCAGAGGGACAAACATGACCATCCACTCATCATGCACCAACCTGAATTGGGAGGAATGCCTGAGATCACAGCATAAAATCTGTAAGTAAAAATGGTGGCTACAAGCCAGGAAACCCCACCCCCCACAATCCAAGCTGCAAAGCCTCATGGTGCCAGAGAGAAGTTCTCTCCCAGCAAGCAAATATAGCTCACTTGAGCTCCAACTGGGGTTTTAATTATTGACTGTGAACTGCTCACTAGGAGTTATGAATCCCTGACAAGTAGACAGAGGCTTTGGGTGATGACTGACCTTGGAGAGCTGGAAGGTCACGGTGGACTAGCCCTGAATGGGATTTTCTGTTCCTTTTTCAGCTCAGTGGAGAAAGCCTCAGCCATTTTCAGTTCCCAGTGCTCTGACCCAGATAAGGGTGGAGATAGCACAGGTAGAGAGAGACCATAGAAATGCTAATGGACCCCCCAGGTGGTCTATCTTCTCTAACAGGAAAGGGTTGGGGCTCAGCTCTACTACCAACCTTCCATTCAGAACCAGACCCCAGAGCCTGGGGGACAACAGCCATGGGCCACACCTCTTTACACCAGTCTAGAATTATAGGCTGACAGTTGCCACCTGCTGGGCAGAAAAGCACAGTGACCTGAGGCATCACAGGGTGTACCTATTTTCTAAGACACACCCTCAGGAAAACCAAATACTGAATATTTCTTCCTTTTGAAACCTGAGCCCATTCTGGTCTGGGAAAACTTGATTGGGGTAACCAAGGAAACCAAGCCTAGACAACAGAAAACTACAACCTACACTAAGAAAAATGAAGTTATGGCACAGTCAAAGGAACAAACTTACACTTCAACTGAGATACAGGAATTGAAACAACTAATACTAAGTCAATTCCAAAAGTTTAGGGAAGATATGGCAAAAGAGCTGAACTGTATAATGAAAACACTGGATGTACGTAAGGTAGAAATTGAAAGTTTGAAATACCAACTGGCAGAATCTATGGAAATGAAAGGCACAACACATAGATGAATGACACAATGGAAACATACAACAGCAGATCTCAAGAGGCAGAAGGAAACACTCAGGAACTGGAGAACAAAGAAACTGAAAGCCTACACACAAAAGAAAAGATAGAGAAAAGAATGGAAAAATACAAGCAACATCTCCAGGAACTTACAGACAAACTGAAAAGCAAGAATTTATGTTATCATTGGAGTCCCAGAAGGAGAAGAGAAGGGAAAAGGGGCAGAGGCAAAAATAGAGGAAATAATCAATGATAATCTCCCATCTTTTAAGAAAGACATAAAATTATGAATCCAAGAAGCACAACATACCACAAACAGAATAGATCTGAATAGGCCTATGCCAAGATAGTTAATAATCAGATTATCAAACATCAAAGATAAAGAAAGAATCCTGAAAGCAGCAAGAGAAAAGCAATCTATCACATGCAAAAGAAGCTTGATAAGACTATATGTGGATTTCTCGATAGAAACCATGGAGGCAAGAAAGAAGTGTGGTGGTATATTTAAAATGCTGGAAAAGAAAAACCACGAGCCAAGAATCCTATATCCAGTAAAACTATCCTTCAGATATCAGGGAGAACTTAAAATACTCTCTGACAAACAGACAATGACAGAGTTTGTGAACAAGATACCTGCTCTACAGGAAGCACTAAAAGAAGCATTGCAGACAGAAAGGAAAAGACAGGAGTGAGAGGTTTGGAAAACAATTTTGGGAGAGAGTAGCACAGCAATGTAAGTACACTGAACAAAGATCACTGTGAATATGGTTGAAAGAGGAAGGCTGGGACCATGTGGGATACCAGAACAAAAGATGAACAATAAAGACTGGGATTGTGTAACTCATGGAAACCTAAGATGCTCAACAATTGTAATAAGAGTTACAAGTATGTTTTACATGAGGTAGAACAAATGAACATCAACATTGCAAAGTGTTAAAAATAGGGTGGGATTGGGGGGAAAATACAATCAATGCAAACTAGAGGATTAACAGAAATATTGTATTATGCTTCCTTTAATGTAACAAAGACAATATACCAAAGCTAAATGCATATGGGGAGTGGGGAATAGGGGAAGAGTATGGGACTTCTGGTATTGGTGATGTTGTCTGACTCTTTATTATACTGTAGGTTAAAGCTATCTTTCCTTTTGTCACTTTCTAGCTATTAAGTTTTGTCTTCTTATTGGTTTGTTTTCATCTCTTTCTCTTTTGCCTCTCTGCCTCCTTTGACTCTTTGTCTGTCTTTGTGGAAGAAATGTCCTTATATAGAGAGTGGTGATGGTGCTCAATACATAAATGCATGACTATATGGGGAACCAATGATTGTTTACTTAGGAGAGAAGTATGGTGTGTGAACAAAACCATCTTAAATTAATGGGTTGATGAAAAACCTTGAGGGCACTATATTGAATGAAATAAGACAGACATATAAGGGCAAATATTGCAGGGTCTCACGCATATGAACTAATTATAATATGTAAGCCCATAGACATAAAATATAAGTTACCAGGATATAAAAATGAGACTAAAGAATGGGGAGTGGTTGCTTATTATGAGTAGAATGTTCAACTAGGGTGAACTTAAATGTTTGCATATGGACAAGGGTGTTGTTAGCTTGTTGTGAGAATAACTAACAGTAACGAAAGGTGTGTGAAGGTAGTCAAAAGGGTAAGCTCAGAGTCACGCATGTCACCAGAAGGAAAGTCAGAGGTTAAAAGACAGGAATGTATAAAACAGTGAATCTTGTGGTGGACAATGTCTGTGATTAATTATACAAATATTAGAAATCTCCCTCATGAACAAGAACAAATGTATGTCACTATAACTAGAAGTTAATAATAGAGAGGCATATAGGGAAAAACTGTATACCTGTTGCAAACTATATACTACAGTTAGTAGTATTTTAACATTCTTTCATCAACAGTAACAAACATACTATACCAAAACTATAAATCAATAATGGAAGGGGGTGTGGTTAGGGGTATGGGAGGATTTGAGTTTCATTTTTTTTTTTTTGTCTTTATTTCTTTTTTGGAGTAGTGAAAATGTTCTAAAAATTGAAAAAAAAATTAATTGTGTTGATGGATGCACAGCTGTATGGTGGTGCCATGGGCAATTGACTGTACACTTTGGATCTTTGGATAGTTGTATGGTATCCGAACAATCTCAATAAAAAGATATATAAAAATATTATTAAATCATTTCCTCTTGGTTCATTGGAAAATATTTACTTTCCCATCATTTGTGACACATAATATATGGTGTCCTACAATATTTGAATATTATGTTTGAATAAATATGATATCAAATAGTTAGCTAAATGATTAATTATTAGCCATGCTTATTGATTAAGAAAACCATGTAATCAATTGAACTACTTTTCTTCAAGACAAATGATTCTCACATAGTTTTGATACCTATTCTTTCAGGCTAGTAGAAAAGAAAAAAAAAAAACATTTTTTCTTGACTATTTTAATTGATTATTTTGAAGTAATCCATAGTTTATTATTTGCTATAATACACTTTTTAGGCAGAGTAGTCTATTTTGTTTGCCATCTTTGTTTAGAAGTATTTTTGTATTCCCCTTAAAGCAAACAACCTGTCTAAGGCAGAATCTTCCATAGATAGTTTTCTTGACTTATGTTAGGGACCATGGAATTAGGGAAGGAGAAAAGCAAATACTCTAGATGTGAAGATGGACTTTCCATGTTGAATTTAAAATACATGCACTATATATATGCAAATATATGTGTGCTTGTGAAGATTGTATATAGATAGAAACACATATACACATTCACCAATGCATATATACAAACACAGATATTCTTCATGTTTTGAGGACTAAATTTCTTGTTCTGTCTTTCCATCTGCTTCTTTTTATTGCATAATTTATTTGAAAATAGAGTCTAATGTAATTTCACTTTTAATACCATTCTCACACTAAATGAATATTTCACTTAAATAGCCAATATTTTGAGTCCTAGACATTTAATCAGTGTTTCCTTTTATTTACTCTACTTTCAATAGCAAATGTATGTGAAAAATTAGTCCCATCTTTAGAACTCAACACAATTTTACTTATATGTGACTTACTTGAAAAGATATACCAATTAGACCTTCTTTTTTCTTATTATTGGGAGAAAAAATCAATACAAAATTATTGTCATCCATAAATGCATGCATTCATAAGAATTCATGTACCCAATTAAACTATGCATGTGTACATTCACAGTCATTCTAATAGAAATGTTTTAGGAACAGACTTGTGCAAAAATATGTGAGATAAGAAAGTTATGCATGAGGGAAAAACAGAAGTTGTATAACATCAGTCAAGAATGTGAAGGGTGTGAAATGTTACCTTATTTGTTTCATAACTAGTTAGGCTGTCACTGTTTCATAGATATTGGTAGAAGATATGAGTCTCCTGTGTCAGAGAAAAAGAGACTATATTTCTCATGACAAGAACTTCATGCTCATATTAGTTCCCCATGTGTCCCAAGTGATATGGAGGTAATGTGGGCACCCCATATGGATATTGCAAACACAATGGCTTCATGTCACTACCAAGGAACCTTAAGTTTAGGCAACCTCAGTCTTATTACTACTTCAGTCTTGTTACCAGGAACTGTGTGCACTGGACACTGCAGAGGAATTTCAGTTTGGACATTCTTCATACAACACTCATAAACATGTGGAGCAGCTGAGATCAGTGAAATATGTAAGTTCTCATGGCCAGGGGCCCATGCCCCTCCTTGCCAGGCACAATCCTGAGGGAGGAGGGGCCACCCTGGGAACCAGGAGGGAGAACTGCAGTTGCAGCACTGATTAACAAACTCAGACTGCTGGACAAAAACTCCAACTGTAGATAAACTGAGACATGACACCAGAGAATCTGGGAGCATTCAGCCCATTGGAGAGGAGATTGGGTTAGAAAAAAAGCAAAAAAATAAAATAAAATAAAATAAAATAAAATAAAATAAAATAAAATAAAAAGAGACTTTTGGAATTGGGGTAAATATAATATGGAGAAAGGCCAGGCTCAAACAGAATCAGGTAAATATGCAAACCCAGGGGGCCAAGGCCCTTCTCTGAAAAGCCAGTTTTTCTGGTTTCTTGATTGTTCCTTAATCACCATTAAGTACTTGTCTTTTTGCATGTCAATAGCCCACCAGACTGAAAGGACTGTAACTAGTCTATACTGCACCCTTCTTTTTTATCTTATTTTCTTTATATTTTTCTTTTTTTTTTAATAACTATTCTAAGAATCTAAGAAACCCATTATAGAAAGCCTCAAAGACTTGTAAACCGGGCCCAGACAAGAGCAGAGCTAAGATAATTCTGAGAGACAAAGTAATAAGTCTAGTGGTAGAGAAAATTTGCTAAAGACCATACTTCCAAAGAAAAGGTGGGCATGACCAGCTCCAGTGGCTGCCCTCCTTTGGGGAACTCAGACCCCAGGGGGCTGGAATACAGAAACCAGCTTCAGTCAGCAACACCTTTCATAGGGTCAGGGTAACCAAGAGAACTAAAGTCTCCATACCTCCTCACATTGTTGCAGGAGCTGCAGGTTAGCAAGCAACACCTGCTGGAAAGCATAGGAAAAACACAGAGTCTAAAGACCTCACAGGAGGGTCTCATTCTCAAGGAAACTCCCTACCTCCTCTTGAGACCTGGGCCTCTCTGGGCTGGGGAAACCTGAATGGGATTGACCATGTCTGAGGAGACACTCACACAAAAAGGCTACATACAGGGATAGTAAGAAATAGAAAAAAAAGTGGTGAAAAACTTTGATCAACTAAATAACCTAAGTTAGAGGCCTACAATAAGCTGAATTAAATACCAAAGGTTAGAGAACAAGGCCAACCAATAAAAAATCCTAGATCACAGAGTGAAAACAAGCTCATAGACAGCTCAAGATAATAAGTCATACTAGGAAACACAAACATATGGATCAACCAAAGGAAAAAACTCGTAAGTCAGAAAAGATACAAGAGTTGAGGCAAATATTACTAAGTCAATTGAATGAACTGAAGGGAGAACTAATTAAAGATGTTCAAACAGATCTCCTAAATGAATTCAAAAATCAAGTCAATGAACTGAGGGAAGATATAGCAAAAGAGATGAAAGATATAAGGAAGACACTGGATGACTATAAATAAGAAGTCATAAACTTGAAAAAACAAATGGCAGAACTTATGGGAATGAAGGGCATAATGGAGAGATGAAAAAGACAATCAAGTGATACAACAGAAGATTTGAACAGGCAGAAGAAAGGATCAGTGAATGGGAAGACCAGACATCTGAATTAATACACACAAAAGAACAGATTGTGAACAGAATGGAAAAATATGAGCAGGGCCTTAGGGAGCTGAGTGACAACTTGAAGCATACAAATGTACATATTATGGGTGTCCCAGAGGGAGAAGAGAGGGGAAAAGGGGCAGAAAGAATAATAGAAGAAATATTCACTGAAAATTTCCCAACACTTATGAAAGACAGAAAATTAGAGATTCAAGAAGTATGGCACACCCCAAACAGAATAGACCCCAATAGATCTACTCCAAGACACTTACTGATCAGATTGTCCAATGTCAAAGATAAAAAGAGAATTGTGAAAGCAGCAAGAGAAAAGAAATCCATCACATAAGAGGGAAGCATGATAAGACCATGTACAGATTTCTCTACAGAAACTATGGAGGCGAGAAGACAGTGGTATGATATATTTAAGATACTGAAAGAGAAGAGTTACCAAAAAAGAATTCTATATCTGACAAATTGTCCTTCAAAAATGAGGGAAAGATTAAAATATTTTCAGACAAACAGACACTGAAAGAGTTTGTGAATAAAAGGCTAGTGCTACAAGAAATACTAAAGAGAGTGTTACAGGTTGATAGGAAAAGACAGGAGAAAAAGATATGGAAAAAAAAGTGTAGAAATGATTATCAGAAAGGGTGAAAGGAGAGAGAGGAAAAAATAAGGCATGACATGTAAAATCCAAAAGACAAAATAGTAGAAGGAAGTACTGCCCTTACAGTAATAACACTAAATATTAATGGATTTAACTCCCCAATAAAAAGACACAGACTGGCAGAATGGATTAAAAAACAGGACCCATCTATATGTCATCTACAAGAAACTCACTTTAGACACAAGGACAAAAATAGGCTGAACATGAAAGGTTGGAAAAAGATATAGATGCAAGCAGCAATCAGAAAAAGAAAGTGATAATTGCTATATTAATATCAGACAAATTAGACTTCAAAAGAAAAAAAATAAAAGGGACAAAGAAAGACACTATATATTAATAAAAGTGTCAATGCAGCAAGAAAACATAACAAGCATAAATATTTATGCAACAAGCTAGAGTCCCCCAAAATTCATGGGGCAAACACTGAGAACACTGAAAGGAGAAGTAGATACCTCTACAACAATAATTGGAGACTTCACTACACTGCTCTCATCAATGGATGGAATATGTAGACAGAGGATCAATAAAGAAGCAGAGATTTTGAATTGTATGATAAATGAACTAGACTTGACAGATATTTATAGAACACTACACCACACAACAGCAGGATACATGTTTTCCTCAAGTGCTCATGGAACATTTTCTAGGATAGACCACATGTTGGGTCACAAAGCAAGTCTCAAAACATTTAAAAATATTGATATTATAAAAAATACTTTCTCAGATCATATCAGAATGAAGTTGGAAGTAAATAACAGGCTGAAGATTGTAAAATTCACAAATACATGGAGACTAAACAACACCCACTTAGAAAAACAGTGGGTAAAGGAAGAAAATACAAGAGAAATTAGTAAATACCTTGAGGCAAATGACAATGAAAACACAACATATCAAAACTTATGGGATGCAGCAAAGGTGGTGCTGAGGGGGAAATCTATTGCCCTAAATGCCTACGTTAAAAGAGAATAGAGAGCAAAATTTGAGTAATTAACTGTCCACCTGGAGGAACTAGAGTAAGAACAGTAAACTAACCCCAAAGCAAACAGAAGGAAAGAAATAACAAAGATTAGAGCAGAAATAAATGAAACCGAAAACTGGAAAACAATGGAGAGAATTAACAAAACCAGGAGCTGGTTCTTTGAGAAAATCAATAAAATTAATGGAATCCTAGGTAAGTTAATGAGAGAGAGAGAGAGGGAGAGAGAGAGAGAGAGAGAGAATGCAAATAAAGGCAATCAGAAATGGGAAAGGAAACATAACTACTGAACCTGCATAAATAAAGGAGATAATGAGAAGATACTATGAACAACTATATGTGAATAAGCTAGACAAGTTACACAAAATGGACAATTTCCTAGAAAAGTGTAAACAACCGACATTGACCCAAGAAGAAATCAAACCTCAACAAACCAATCACAAGTAAAGAGACTGAGTCAGTCATCAAAAAGCTCCCCAAAAAGTAAAACCCAGGACCAGATGGCTTCATGTGTGAATGCTACCAAGCATTCAAGAAGGAATTAATACCAATCCTGCTCAAATTCTTCAAAAAAAAATTGAAGAGGAGGGAAAGCTACCCAACTCATTCTATGAAGACAGCATCACCTTAATATCAAAATAAGACAAAGATAATGCAAAGAAAGAAAATTACAGACCAATCTCTTGAATGAATATAGATGCAAAACTCCTCAACATAATACTCACAAATTGGCTCCAGCAGCACATTAGAAGAATTATTCACCACAACCAAGTGGTGTTTATTCCATATATGCAGTGCTGGTTTAATACAAGAAAATCAATTAATGTAATTCACAACATCATAAATCAAAGCAGAAGAACCACATGATCTTCTCAATCAATGCTGAAAAGGCATTTGTCAAAATTCAACATCCATTCTGGATGAAAACACTTCAAAGGATGGGAATAGAAGGGAATTTTCTGAATATGATAAAGGCAATATATGAAGAACCCACGGCTAACATCATACTCAATGGGAGGAGACTGAAATATTCCCTCTAAGATCACAAACAAGACAGGGATGCCCACTGTCACCATTGTTATTCAACATTCTGCTGGAATTTCTAGCTAGAGAAATAAGGCAAGAAAAAGAAATGAAGGCATCCAAATTAGAGAGGAAGAAGTAAAACTTTCACTGTTTGCAGATATCATGATTCTATATGTAGAAAATCCAGAAAAATCTGCAGCAAAACTATTAGAGCTAATCAATGAATACAGCAAAGTGGCAGGCTACAAGATCAATATGCAAAATTCTGTAGTGTTGTTATATGCAAGTCATGTAAAACAAGATAGAGAAACAAAAAAGAAAAAAAAAAAAGAAATTCCTTTAAAATAGCAACCAAAAGAATCAAGTATTTAGGAATAAACTTAACAAAGACCACAAAAGACATATACAACGAAAACTACAAGAAACTGCTAAAAGAAATTGAAAAGGACCTGAAGAAATGGAAGAACATACCATGTTCATGGATTGAAAGACTAAATATAATTAAGATGTCAACTCTACCTAAACTGATTTATAGATTCAATGCAATACCTATTAAAATCTCAACAACTTAGTTTGCAGAAATAGAAAAATGAATAACCAAATTTATTTGGAAGGGCAAGATGCCCTGAATAGCCAAAAATATCCTAAGAAAGAGGAACCAAGTGGGAGACCTCACAGTACTTGACTTTGAAGCATATTACAAAGCTACAGTGCTCAAAACAGCATGGTAGTGGCATAAAGATCGAGATACCGACCAGTGAAATTGAACTGAGTCTTCAGAAATAGGCTCTTGTATCTATGCATAATTGATCTTTGATAAGGCTGTGAAGCCAAAGCAACTGGGACAGGGCAGCCTCTTCAATAAATGGTGTTTGGCTATCTGGATATCCATTTCCAAAAGAATGAAAGAGGACTCCTACCTCACACCTATATACAAAATTTAATTTGAAATGGATCAAAAACCTAAACATTAATGTTAAGACCATAAGACTTTTAGAAGAAAATGTAGGGCAATTTCTTAAAGATCTTGTTACAGGAAGTGTTTCTCTAGACCTTAAAACCAAAGTGCAAGCAACCAAAGAACAAATAGACAAATGGGATCTCTCCAAATCAAACACTTTTGCACATCAAAGGACTTTGTTAGAAAAGTAAAAAGGCAGACAACACAATAGGAGACAATATTTGGAAACCACTATCAGATAAGGATTTAATTTCCTGAATATATAAAGTGATCCTACAACTCAACAAGAAAGACAAACAACCCAATTAAAAAATGGGCAAAAGACATGGAAAGACACTTTTCTGAAGAGAAAATACAAATGGCTAAAAAACATGAAGAAATGGTCAACTTCACTGGCTATTAGGGAAATGCAAATCAAAAACCACAATGAGATATCATCTCACACCTTCCAGAATGGCCATTATCCAAAAAACAGAAAATTACAAGTGCCGGAGTGGATGTGGAGAAACAGGAACAATTATTCATTGCTGGTGGAAATACAGAAATGGAGAAAACACTCTGGAAGACAGTGTGGAGTTTCCTAAGGAATCGTAAATTTACCGTATGACCCAGCTATTCCATTGCTAGGTATATACTCAAAGGAACTGAAAGTTAAGACACAAATGGACATTTGTAAACAAATGTTTATTGTGGCATTATTCATGATTGCCAAGAGATAGAAACAGCCAATATCCTTCAATGAATGTGTGTATAAAAAAACTGTTGTATATACACATGATGGAATATTATGCAGTTGTAAGACAGGACAAAGACACAGAACATACAATAATGTGGATGAACCTTGAGGACATTATGTTGAGTGAAGTTAGCCAGAAACAAAAGGACAAAATACTGTATGGTCTCACTAATAACTAACATTAATGAGGAAACTTTGATAGTTAAAAGCTGATAACACAGGCTACCAGGAGATAGAAAGAGGGTAAAGATTGGGCATTAGATGCTGAAGGACTACAGAATGATCAGCAGGATTGATTGTACATATCAAGAAATAGATAGCATAATACTGCATGATGGTAACACATTATTGTAAGTACACTGAACAAAGATATCTGTGAGTAAAGCTGAAAGAGTGGGATAGGGGAATGTATGACACCAAAGGTAAAGATAGATGATAAAAAATGGGACTATATAATTTTGCAAAAACTGGAGTGGTCAATGACTGTTACTAAATGTAAAATTATAAAAATGTTTTTACATGTGGGAGAATAAATGAATGACAACCATGCAGAGTGTTGAAAAAGGGATGACACTTGGGAGAAAACATAATCAAAGCAAACTGGAGTCTATGGTCAACAGTAACATTGTAAAATGTTTCCATTAAATGTAACAAATGCAATATACCAAAACTAATTGTACATGAGAGGAGGATAAAGGGAGGGATACGAGATTCTTGGTAGTGGTGCAGTGGTCCTTACTATTGCACTGAATAGCATTTTATTTTTCTTTTTATTATCTTTTTTACTACTCGCTAAGAAAAAAAGAATATTTTCATAGTAATCAATATGTTCAAGTGCTGACTGTGGTGATAAGTGTACAACTATATGATGATACTGTGAACTGACTATATATTGTGGTTAATTGTATTGTATGTGAATATATCTCTATAAAATTGTAGGAAAAAATATAAATAAGGTTAAAAGTGCTGGAGAAAACATGGAGAGATGGATGTATCTAGTTACTGTTGAGGAGGAGGTAGAATGGTGTAGCCTTTCTGGAGGTCAGTGTCGTGGTTCCACAAGAAGATAAGTATGTTGGGGCCATAAGGTCCTGGAACCTCATTATATTGTATGTACTTGGAAGATCCAAGAGCAGAGACATGGACATTTGCACACTGGTGTTCATGGAGGCAATATTAATAATTTGCAATGGGTGGAGGTGACCTGAGGGCACATTGACTGAGGAACAGAATAGTGAGCTGTGGTGTATGCATGCAATGGAATATATTTTTGTTAATATTCATTTTGTTGAGATATGTTCACATACCGTGCAGTATACAAAACAAATTGTACATTCGATTGTTCACAGTACCATTACATAGTTGTGCCTTCATCACCAAAATCAATCTCTGACACCTTCATTACCATACACACAAAAATAACAAGAATAATAATTAAAGTGAAAAAGAGCAATTAATGTAAAAAAGAACACTGGGTGCCTTTGTTTATTTGTTTGTTTTCCTTCCTCCATTTTTCTACTCATCCATCCATAAACTAGACAAAGGGGAGTGTGGTCTTTATGGCTTTCCCAATCCCATTGTCACCCCTTATAAGCTACATTTTTATGCAATCGTCTTCAGGATTCATGGGTTCTGGGTTGTAGTTTGATAGTTTCAGGTATCTACTGCCAGCTACCCCAATTCATTAGAATCTAAAAAGGGTTGTCTATATTGTGCATAAGATTGTCCACCAGAGTGACCTCTCAGCTCCTTTTGGAATCTCTCTGTCACTGAAGCTTATTTCACTTCCTTTCACATCCCCCTTTTGGTCAAGAAGATGTTCTCCATCCCATGATGCTGGGTCTAATTCCTCCCCAGGAGTCATATTCCACGTTGCCAGGGAGATTCACTCCCCTGGGTGTCTGATATCATGTGGTGGGGAGGGCAGTGATTTCACTTGCCAAGTTGGCTTAGCTAGAGAGAGAGGGCCACATCTGAGCAACAAAGAGGCACTCAGGAGGAGGCTCCTAGGCACAATTATAGGGAGGCCTAGTCTCTCCTTTGCAGCAACAGTCTTCCCAAGGGCAAGTTACAATGGAATATTGAGCAAGTATGAGAAGGAGTGAAGCTGTGAGAGACGCAACTAGGGGAATGGATCCTGTAGACAGTGTGTTAAGTGAAGTATTCCAGACACAAAGGGAAACACTACAATGTCTCACCAACATGGACTAACTGTAGTGTGTAAACTCTGAATTGAATCTTAGAGCACAGCATAACAGGGAAATGATTATTGTAGTGGTCCCTAGATTGTACGCTCTTACAGCAGTCAAATCTGTTCCTGAATTACAATGGCTGTCTCCAAATTCTGAGATCCTGATACCTTTGTATATAACCTGACTGTTCTCTGGAATATTGGGTATCTGTGTGACACTTGAAACTCAGAGCTAGTGCTCGGTAGATATGACTGTCAGTATTAACACATACAGCAACTGTTAAAAAAAATCTGAAAAAGAGGCCAGATATCAATTAGAGATATTAATGAAGCAGACCTGGTTAAGACAAGCGCAAATAGGGCCAAAGGGTAAAGCTTGAAACTGGCTGCATGTTGAAACTTCAACTTCCATGTGAGACCAAGGGAAGAGATGTTTATTTGGTGCAGGATCTATATTTCCTAAACAATATAACTTCTAAAGTCTGTTTGTTCAAACACCACAATTACATGGAACTTTGAAAAGGAAGTGAGATATGGTAGGTTTGCATAGGTTAGAGAGAAATAGCAACACATCCCAAAGTAATTTGGGTGGAGAATAAAAATATATATGCAGAGCTCCCCTGAGGAGCTGGGGGAAAATGTGGAAGTGTGGGACTTTCTCACCTGGATTGTTGCTGATGTTTTGACAACTGTCGGCCTGTTACGCCAATCCCTGTATCTTAGGGCCTGCCCTTATGAAGCTTGTTACTGCAAAGCAGAGGCTAAACCTGCTTATAATTGTGACTAAGGGTCTCCCCCTGAGCACCTTTTTGTTGCACAGATGTGGCCCTCTCTCTCTAGCTAAGCCACCTTGGCAGGTGAACTCACTGCCCTCCCCACTATGTGGGACCTGACTCCCAGGGCTGGAAATTCCCTGGCAATGCGGCGTATGACTCCCAGGGATGAGTCTGAACCTGGCTTTGTAGCATTGAGAACACCTTCTTGACCAAAAGGGGATATGAGATGAAACAAAGTAAAGCTTCCGTGGCTGAGAGATTTCAAATGGAATCAAGAGTTCACTCTGGTGGACACTCTTATGCACCACATAGATAACCCTCTTTAGGTTTTAATGTATTCGAGTAGCTAGAAGTAAATACCTGAAACTATCAAACTCCAACCAGTAGCCTTGACTCTTCAAAATGAGTATATAACAATGTAGCTTACAAGGGGTGACAGTGTGATTATGAAAACCTTGTGGATCGCACTCCCTTTATCCAGTGTATGGATGGATGAGTTCAAAAATGGGTACAAAATCTAAATGGAAAATAGGGTGGGATGGGAGGGATGATTTTGGTGTTCTTTTTTACTTTTTTTTAATTCTTATTCTGATTCTTTCTGGTCAAAAATAGATTGGGGTGATGAATGCATAACTATATGGTGGTACTGTGAACAGTTGATTGTACACCATGGATGATTGTATGTTATGTGAATATATCTCAATAAAACTGAATTTAATTAAAAAATAAACAAAGGCAAAGGCATCTACCAAGAGGAGTTAATGCACTATAGCTCTAAAACTACAAAGTTCTTAAAGACTTCTCATACAATTAGCAGCAGCCCCTATTTTTTCAGTTTTCCTTAGAGCTCTCTCACCACAGGTGTCCAAACAGAAAAGTTACACACCTGTGAACTCCATAAGCACCCTCTTTTAGCCTCCAAAGCTGCAGTGTTTGCATTCTTCTCTCAATATCAAGAAGTCACAACAGTCTGAATTATAAATGAAAAGACTGAGGTGTAGAATAGCACTACACTTAAAGTTACATTGGGAAAATAGTTGACTGCATATTGGCTGATTAATCTTTTTTGGTTGATGGAAATATTCTAAAACTGGATTGCGGTGATGGCTGGACACTCCATAAGTCTACCAAAAAAGTCATTGAGTTGTAGGCTTCACATGGCATAATTTAGGGTATATAAATACTTTAATAAAATTCTTAAACATAAAAAAGAAAATTTCAAAAATTTTATAGGCAATACTGAAAATACAGTTATTTAAAGTTTCGTTTCTTAAAGCATGTGCTAGTACAGTATGGCCCTATTAAATTTTGAAATATGACATAAAGTGCAAATATTTCTTGCAATATCACAGATGATAAATTTTAAGCCAACATCTTTGGCTCAAATCTCAAGAGATCCAGTAATATTAATGCCACAAAATATTACACATGAAGAGTTTCCCATATATATCTTGATTGATATTCATGAACTCATTGAAAGCCCAGAGAAAATGTGAGTGGTGTCAAGCAGTTGGCAACTATGCAGATCAATCAAAGTAATACTTCACTGCACCTGAGACAGTGACAGGACTTGATGCTGAATTTGACAGCTTCACTGACATTAGCTCTAATAAGACCGTATTTCAGTGCAGTCATATCAGTCTACAAACTGAGCTGCTCGCTGTCCCTAGTCTGAGGAAGAATGTGATTCATTCCATCAGATACTGCACAGACAAGAAAAGAGTGGTTACAGCTTAAATGTGATGGAGTCTACATGCTTTATTCCCACCATAATCTACTGTAAATTGCATTTGTCCAAAACATACCACTGTTTCAAACAACTAAAAACAGAGATCACAAAACTTTTCCTTCACTGGGATGGATTCTGTGAGTAATAAGAGATGGGTATATAGCTCCCTTGCCCTCATGGAGCAAAATGTATGTAACCCAGTCCTTTTGTCTCTTGCTAACTCCACAATCTTGGTCTTTGGACAAACAATCTATTTGGGGAAGAAAGATAAACACAATTACCCAATGAAATTTATACTCCTACAGGAATGATGCTGACAGAAATTAATGCACACATTTTAGAGAATAAATTTTCCAAGGTAAGCTTCATAAGTAAACTTCACTTTGAATTCAGCTTTAATTGATGAGCTGATTGGAATGGGGGATAATAAAGAAGGATTTCAAGCAGCAAGAAAAGAAATGAAAATATGAAAAGAGGTGTTGTATTATGTGCTCCAATAGGCACCTCCTCCAAAAGGACTTGTGTGTAATTTAGGGCTACGAATCAGAATATTGGAGAGGTAAATTGTTGAGTGGATAGAATGATAAAAAGTGCAATAGAACATGAAAAGCAGGCAGAAAATTCAGATCTCAGCATTTCCTGTTATTTAGAATCTATGGATGTTTTTAGACTGTAGTGTGACACAACAGAAAATCTTAAATTTTAGGGAAGATTAATTATTTGGTGTGAGAGAAAAATACCAGTTAAAGGTCATCTTTAGAAAGCCGTTTACCAATTGTCTTTGAATAAGTCTGAAGAGGTAGGCAAATGCAGTATTGGTGAGAGGAGACAGGAAGAGACAAATGTGAAAGATATTTCAGAGAATGAATATGACGCACTAATCATTGTAATGAACAGAGAGATTATGTAAGGATAAAACAATCTACCTTTTAGTGTAATAGAAAATGTAGAATTTGAGAAATATCTTATATTGGATAAAGCATTCTATATAGAATTCTATTTCAAGAATCTCAATTTTTGCTCCAACTAAGTATAAATTACTAAGCTATTAATAGTAATAATAAAAGCCATCATGTGGAAGACTGAGAAACATCAAAGTAGCTTACCCTTTTCTCGTTTCATCCCACTGCATTATATTCAAGTAGCCAGAAATCTTTTATTATGTGATTATGCATAATCTTTATCATTATGCAATGATAGTGACTCCTCAACTTCTTGCAAACATATTTCAAGGAGGTAACCTATTTTTCAACATGGCACAAAAATCTGGAATGCCATGGCACATATAGTACCGAAAAACCAGGTTGTACTCATGTGATTTGCTTGTTTCTCACAACTAGCTTTTTTAAAGACTGAGTTTAAATTTTCAGAGATTCCCCAGACGTATAAAAATGGGACGTGCTTTTCTTTGACTTTCCCATAGGGAGACTTATCTCACTAAAAGTGGGAGATTTATGGCTTATGATCCCAATTACTTTGTAATTTTAAAGCAAGTTTTAGTAAAACTAGAAGCACGTTTTGGTCCTTGACAGGTGCTGAGGAGACTAAAATTGTTGTTGCTATTAGAAGATTTGTCTTCATTCCTTCAGCTCCTGAAGGTGGGACTTCTATGAGCAAACTTTATAAAAAACTTAATTGATTCATTCATCTTTCAACACTTTCCTATCCTTTTTATTTATTTGATTTTTTCAGTTGTTGCTGATCAATTTGATATCTAAGAATAAGAATTTGGTTAAATTAAACTTTTGTAAGAAGAAACTTCTAGAATCCTAGACATTTTCTGAGGACACAATCCATTGATAGAGTAAATGTATTTTAAGGCAAAACAGGCAAATTGTAGGGATGGAGAATAATGCGTATTCCAGTCTTCACAGTGGTTCTTACTAGAGTACACCCACTACCTAGTCTTATAAGGTAGCCTACTCTACTCACAGATATTATGGTCAATAAAAATAAACTACAATGAGCCTGAATACAGAATGATCAGAAGACTTATCTCTTCAATATTTTTTTCAGGTTTACTACAGACTGTCTTACATATACAGTCTCTTTCTTGAATCTGTTCATTGGCTCTAAACCCCAAACCAGTCCTCCTACATTGGCTGACCTTTTTGTTACTGTTAAGAAAAAATCTTTGTTTTAAGACAAATATTGAGTTAAGAAGTTTCATTTAGCAAAACACACCCAAAAGGAAATCATAGTACAAAGAAAGGTCCAAGGTCTAAGGTATCAACAATTCCTACAGTATTGGTACTGAGTCTTAATTTTCAAAAATTAACCTTTTTGAAAGCTTAAACTTAACCTACAATAGTTTAAATGACAATAAACTAAAATGAACATGAGAAATATTTATTTTTGAATTAGGGATCTAACACCTTTGATACAAACTAACATGTGTCCCTAATGTGCTTACTGTAACACAGGATAAAAGATCCACATTTAGTGAATTTGTAACTACTTTTAACTCAGATAATATCACTCTGAAGTACACTTCTAAAATGTTAACTGAGAAAAGCTGAAAATAGTTTGAGGTGTTATTTACTCAATAGGACACACTAGAAGGCAGTTTCCATGAGAAAACACTGAAGAGGTAATCTTTTAACCTAGATTTCATAAACTTATGGTGCAAAATGAGTCCTCCAGCTTCCTCTAGAGTAATAACTGCTCCTTACTGCTTGTTGGCTACCTGTGAAAATTTAGTTGCAGTAACTCAAAATATTCCTAGAAAACTAGTGGTGCCCTCCCAGGCTCTGCTGGCTGCCATAATCTTGCTGGTAGCAGCCCATTACTGACTGGTTTTCCAGACCACTGTAAGTGGGCTGTGTGGGCAGGCCCATGCTAGCCATCACCTGGCCACCATAAATGCCCTTGAAGCCCAGGTGGTAGAATTCAAGAAGTGTCATATGTAACTGTACTTCATGTGGGCTCTATATTTTGCCATTGCCACCATAGCCTTCATGGCTGGCAAACTTGAAGTCACTTTTACCAGTCACTCTCCCATTGGGGACAATTTTGATGTGCTGTCTCACTGTGGTAAAGGGAGAGAAGTGTTGCAAATGTTCTCTCTGGCCTTATAGGACAGTCCCTTAAAGTGTACGCAGTGCCGACTGGTGCTCTGGATGACAAACACTCCCTTTGGGTGGACTTTTGCTTTCATATTTTTCCAGTTGTTGAAGACTACTACAAAAGAATCAGAATCAAAATAGGAAGAAATTTAAGGCATTTGGCTTGGTATTTTTCAAACTACTAATTGGATAAAAAAGTATATTTCCTAAGAAAAAGTCTGAGACATATATTAACGAGAGACAAAGGGAGGGAGAGAGAAAGAAAAGCAAAAAAAAAAATAAAAACCAAAATACATTTTGTTCATTTATTATGTAGAGATGGTAGGAAAATACATTTTAGAAGCATTATGTGAGTATAGAAGCTAAAAAAATTAAAGCATTTAGAGCATGAGATAATGTAATATTCCATTAGAATCCATTCCAACTGTAAAAATAATCTATCAGTTTGCTATTCAGATGATATGGTGCAGTGGTTTCAAGTTGCATATATCCCAGAAAAACATGTTATTAAATCTAATCCATTCCTAGGGGTAAGTAGGATCATTTGATGAAGCTACTTCAGTTAAGGAGAGACTCACCTCATTCAGGATAGAATTTAATCCTTTTACTGGGTTCCTTTATAAATGGAATGGATATAGGAGGAGAGAAGGAAAGCCAAGGAAGCAAGAAGTTGAACTCAATGAAACTTGGAAGAGAAGAAAGAGATGGGCAGATGCTGCCATGCATCTTGCCATGTGGCAGAAGAGTCAAGGATCGCTGGCAGCTGATCTTTGGAAAGAAAGCATCACTTCGATGATAGCTTGATTTGGACATTTTCCTGGACTCTTAACTGTAAGCAAATAGTTTCCCATTGTTTAAGCTGAACCATTTTATGGTATTTGTTTGGAGCAACCTAGGAAATTAAAACAGATGGCATTTAATATTTTCTGTGATTATATAACTTTAACAAACTAAGTGTAAAACATTTTAGTTAGTCAGACTTCTATCAATTTGTGTTAAGAATATTAAGGTATTTGGGGAAGAATTTCAAAAATAATGCTTTTTTTCAGTGAGAAATAAATGTAAATACTACTGTTTTTAAATATAATGATGCTGGATGCATGTGTTTCTTCTGACATTCCTGAATGGCCAGGTATGGAGATTTTAGGCATATACTTTGGCTTTCTGTTTGACACAAACATTTAAAAATGTTTTGGAAAGCACATATACTAGGGAACATTTTTACATTGTTACCTGTATTTAACAGGGACAATTATATAATCTATAATTCTGAAGCATATGTCGATAGATTTTTGAGTACTTACTAAATACACATTACCTGGTAAGGCATCTCAACATTCACGTTTCATTAAACATTGCTGGGTGACTTTTTTTTCCTAGCTTTTTTTCTTGGCTTTTAGCAAAAAAACAATTTAAAGGTATTAAACATTGTAAATGTGTTCTATCTTTTAATAAGAAGTCCCACTGTAGTATGGTAAATTGAGAAATAAAAGTGCTTAAGATCTTTTCATATTCTGCCCTGATTTCCTTAACACATCTATTACCACATTTCATCATCACACATAGTTCTAGGCAACAAAGAAAAGCTTTGAAAATGTTTCTAGAAGTCAGAGCTCCCCACTCACAAACAGATTCTCACTGGCATCTTATTGCATATGTTCCTTTCTAAGTCAATATCTGGCAAAGAAAATAGAATCAATAACATTGGTATCTTCCATACAAGATGAACTTCTTTGGGGTTGAATAGATTCCACTTTCCTTGAAACCAACACCAGCTAACCCATTTTCCAGGTAGCCCCCATCACTTACTATCCTGCCAAAAGCTTCCACTTCTCCTTTCTTAGAACTCCCCACTTCTTGATATATATTCATAAGAACTTTGCTTCACTGCAAGATGAGTTTCTGTTTTTGATCTCCCCGGTAGCACCTGCTAGAACCAGCTCTAACCAATTTTAACTAATAGACCATGCACAGACAGTTGCAGCCCTTAACTGAAGTTACCTTTGCTTCAATATATTATAGTAAAAATAATGCTCCCAGTCAAATGAAGCTGCCGTTTTCCGAACCTATGATGTATGGGCAAACATGCTTTGCTAGATAGAGCGCATACTCCACTAAATCCAGCCCCTGAACCCAGGTCAACTCACCACATACTTAGCCACTCCTTAAGACCATCTTTCTCCATACCAGATTAAGAAAAAAAAAAAACAAAAAAAAAAACAAAAAAAAAAAACACCTCAGCCTCTTCAGCTTGGGGAGGCTGATTTCAGGATTGCCTCCAGTCTCCTTGCTGGCTGATGATACAATAGACATTTTTCTCTTCTAAAAATCTGGGTGTCACCACATTGACTTTCATGCACATCGACTGAAAAAGCCCACTTGGTTGGTAACATCCTCAGTGTTTGGGCACAGGAAAGAGAGTAAATATCCAAAAGTGTATATTGCAGAGTTGAAATATCACCAGATATGTGTAAAGGAAGTAAAACAAAAAACATCAAGTATTATCCCCAAGGGCAGACAATTTATAATTATTACAACTAGAATTGAAGATAGACTGACTCTAAAATTCACTTTAACTGAATTCTTCCCATTGTCTTCCTTCCTAATCTAACATCTATTAATTAATTCAACTAAGATTTATTTAAGAGCCATTAAATCTATTGTGATAGATCATAGGTTCTCAACAATTAATAAGTAAAAGCAAGGATTTCACAGTCTCACAAAGTCAGACATAAAATTAGTAATTTTTTAACATATATGAGGTAGATAAAAGAAATAACAAGTGACTGTGATATTATGGAAGCAGAGAAATGGTATGACTAGCAAAGGAGTTGGAATCCTCAGAAGTAGTTAAGTTTAATGCATATAAAAGTCAGGGACCAATATACCTATAGAAATAAGTATAATGTAAATGTTTTCAAAAAGTATGTCTATAAAATTTCATCATATTTATGTATGTTGGAGATTACCTGAAAAATGCAATTTGACTTTTCATTAAAGTGTAAGAACCCAAATTATTCATGTAGCTTACTCTGAGTTAATTAGATACATCATAAATATGGCAAAAAATAACTAAACCAAGAAATTTGTCCCAAGTTGTGTACTCATGTTTTTTTTTTTGTAATAACATTTACTGAAAATAGGTAGGTATTTAAGATGTTGTTCTCTTTGTATGAAGACCACCTGGTGGTAATATCATTAATATCTTCTTCTAGAATGACTGAATGGAATAAACCAATTACTGCCACTTTCCAGGCTTACCAAAAGACTTGAAATGCTAATATAGGGTGAGTGATCAGTATTTAAATAGTAGTCACATTTTGAAACTTAAGTTTCCAGAGATGTTCTAGCATTGGTTCTTTCCATTTACAACTTTCAGTTATATAATATACAGATGATAGGAATTATTAAAACTTTGAGACAACAAAATATCCTTCAGTAGTTAAAAACACTCATAAATATTGTATAAACAGCACAGATATTCTTTTGATAGCTGGGAAGAAAAAATACATCTAGTAATTTACTAGAAGTTGCAGGTAATTAAATAAAAATTGCCTAAAAAATGGAAAGTTCAAAAATTAATGCTCTATGTCCACTACTTAAATGTGAAGTAAAACACCCTTAAAGGAGTAAAAAAAAATCTCTAGATCCAAATTATAAAGTTCTTTTGGTCAGCATTTCTTGAGATAATGGAGCCAGGTATAACCAGGAGAAGATCTGTAATATCTCAGGTACCTACAGAGGAGAGGACAAGTAAGTGTAGAAAAAGAGAAACATGTATCACAATGGAAAATTTTGGTGGACAGATAACTCTAATTTATGTTTCAGGGGCTGAAATGAAGCTTTACTATCTTTGGCTTTTGGAGGGGAGAAGGATAATTTCCATATAACTGTTCAAATTTTATTCTCTAGGTCAGGCACCAAGGAAATAACAAGTATTACTGATATTTATAGTTTATTTATACTTTGAATATATAGAAACATGCCTGAGACCAGGACAAAGATCTCAGTCATCTTATGAGCCTGGCCAAATCATTTCATTACACTAGGCCTTGTTTTGACTAAGTGCTTTTCCCCCCAGTTTCCCAAACTCCTAGAACGCCATAAAATTTTAATTGGGGTAATGGCATATTGTGTTTTTTGTTCACAGTTATTCAACCCCTTTCCTTCCCTGTGGAAGAGTCCATTTCATCAAACTGTTCACTTTGTGGTGGCCATGGGACTAATGGAGGCTGAAGGATGTGCAATAGCCACTACATGATTATATCCCAGTTAGTGGCCCATCCTTCAGTCTGGGTTTCATGGTGAAAATACATGGAGAACCCAGAATATTGGCTGCTGACATATATCCCTTAAGTAAGGTGAAGGGGAAATAATGTTTATAATAAAGTCCTGGGATTTGGGTCTATTTGTTCCCAAAGCAAAAGTTAATATATTTTATTGATCATTCGCTTGTCATATTTCATGAAATTTATGTGAAATAAGCCTACATATCTTAATATTTCATATTAATGTGCAACAGGAACTATAATTTTAAATTGAATTTTATTGCAATTTACTATTTTATTCCTTATTCATTAACTTGCCTAATAACATAGAATAATTATTATCAAAGGAAAATAGTTTCAAAAATAACGTATTTCAAAATATTAATTCCATGGGGAGTGGGAGGATACCATAAAGAGAGCTACAATTGGTAATGTTTTTGGGAAAATTGTATTATATGATTTTTAATGTGCTTTTGCCAGCTTTCCTTTGATGTTTCTATAAGTCTGTGATATGTGTTTTTCTCTTTCATGGGATATTCTTCATTTTAGTGATATAGTGGGGCTCTATTATGTCTTCTAACAGTTTATAATTTCAATTTCTGTGTATGATTATATATATATATGTTGTGGAACAAGTTGTAATATAGTGCATTGTAGTAACAGGCTCAGGTACCACAAAAATGGTTCACAAATGATGCTTTATTACTTATACAACACAAGGGTCCAAAAGAGCTGATCCCATGGGAGGCCAACTGCACAGGCCAAGGTCAGAGGAAGGCAGCCACACACACTCCACATCGGAGATGAGGGACCCCGTGTGACCAGTCCCCAAGGGAAGCCAACTGCTCAGCAACTCCACATGCCCCACTTTGCACTAGAGATGACGGACACTTTGCTGCCCAGGTGTTGAGTTTTAACAAAACCCAGGAAGAGGGGGCCCTGCCAATTAGCAAAAAGACAACTTTGTACCCTGACAAGCAGCTGAGGTTGGTTGAGATTTAACATCTCCCTAAACTTCTAGGTGTCTCTTGAAAAGTGGAAACATATTTCGAATACCTACATGCAAACAAAAATGGGAACATACTGAACACCTGCAGTCAAACAAGCAAAAATTTTGGAAACCTACCAAACACCTGTAGGCAAACAAGCAAAAATGGAAGTGTATTGAACCCCTGCATGCAAACAATCAAGAGGGGAAAAGGTGGGAAGTATGAGAGGGTTAGGAGGTGGCTGCTGAGTGTGTCTGTGACTTCTCTGGCATATATGTGTGTGTGTGTATACATCCCAGTATGAAATAAACTTTGCTGAGTCTACACATTGTATAAATCAGCTAAAGATCATGTTTGGTTTTTACTATTTTACTAACAAAGGAATAACAGTTTTAAAATGATTGCCTGAATTTTAGAATAGAGTATTTCTAAAATTCAGGATCAAATCATGATGTTATTGTAATCAGAAATGGATTTAATATAATTGGTATTATTAGAGCTTAACTTTTACTTTCACATGCATACACACACACGTGTGTGTATGTCTATATATATATACATATATATACACTTCAGAAAAACTTAATGTCTTTTCACATTGCCTGTCCATTTCATGCCTCATGACTTTCATATTCTTACTCCCTATTTCCAGAGATTACTCTGTAGTAGTACAGCATCACATAAATAACACCTTTAACATCAGTGTCTCTTACAGGGAATCCAGGACAAAAAGCACTTGTTAGCCCATATTTTCCCTATCAATGCACTTTAATTATACAGTAAAAGTCGGTTGCATATTTTTAGATAAAGTAACACATTCAAGATATACCAAAAATAAGTGGAAAATGAAGGTATATACATTAGTTGTTTTAAAACAGTAAGAACAGAGATGTCCATATCATTCACCCTTTTCTTTTCCATTTGCTCGTGTTTAATCAGTTGATACAGTAAAGAAATTTCCTTCAGTTCCTTAAACAAGTATGTGTTGTGACTGCAATGGTTTTTAACTTCAATCAACACCTACAAACATCTCAGAGAATGTTGGTATATATTTTTGTAAGCATATTTTTATTACTTATTAGTTTTTGATTGCTTATGATTATGAAAAGTGTTATTAGAGAAACATTGGAAGATGCAGGAAATTATTAGTATTAACATAAAATCCAGCAAGATCCTCATAGCCTAGACATATAATCATTACTAAAATTTTTATGTTGAATTTAAACAAAAATATCTGTTTATAAGCTATTTCCTCTTAAATATACTAATTTATCAAGTCTTTCTTTCCTACTTATTGTTCCATCATGTACTATATTCATTTTATTCACTGGAATGTTTAAGTGCACACATATACACAGACTTATTGAATAATATATGTAGAATATCCCACATTCTGGATTTCCCTGGTAATTTCTCAATAAGACTGTTTAATTTTCACTTCTAGGTTATGTATATCTTGCAAGTTGGAAGTTAGGTCCAGAGTTTTGAATACATTTTACCATACTTATTTCAAGGGTGATTCGTCTACCTCGTAAGTGCAAAATGCCAAAAGCACATAATAAAAGGTTCTTACTATCAATGATGTTGAATCAATGACTTGGTTAAGGTAGTGACTGCCTAATTTCCCCACTTTAAAGGTACTTTTTTTTTCCATTTGCAATTACTTTTTAGTTTATGAGGCGATATTTTGCATATGAAAATATTCTGTGTCCCAACAACTTTTCAATTACTTAACTTTAGTATCTATTGATAGTACTTGACAGAAAACATTAAAACATGTATCAAAAACTGTTATTTTCTAAGTAATCATGTTAGGTTTTTTTTTTCATTTCAGGAAATTTTAACTTCATTTTTTTCTTGATTATTGTATCTCTCTGTTTTTTTTCAAATTTTTCTTATTCATAACTTCTTTCATGATCAAATCACTATGTTTTATATTATTTAAAAATCTTTTATTTTCTCTATTGTCTGGGAAAATTTGTGGAACTTGTACTAAATGGACTTATTCTCTAGCCAATGTGTTTTTTTTTAATGTTGCCACTGCTATTTTTGTAAGACCTGTTATTTTATTTTTTCAATTTTTGTTTTCAGACTCCTTCTCCTTCACAGTTTCACTGATTTGTGTTTAGAGATTCAATGTCCATCTTCATCATATTGAGTTTATGTATTTGTGCTTTTCTAATATGTTCTCTTATTCCTTGTAAATAATTAACTTTATAACAATGATTTGTTTGCTTAGATACTGAGAGTGATCTCTTTCTTTAGAATCTTAACTTTTTTTTTTTTTCATATGTCTCTTGGAATTTTCTACATTTGTATGTCATTCAATAAGAAATATATATTGTCCAGTAAATGTGGATTGCATCAGATATCCTTAAGTCCTCATTCAACTCTTTTTTGCCCAGAAAAGAAAATAAGGAAATAAATATAGGTTTTTATTTTTATTTTTAAGCTTAGAGAAAAGGTAGAGGAAAGGGGCAATGAATAAGAATGAAAAAAAAAAAAATGGAGGAAGTTCCGAGGGATTGGTTTCTCTGGGCCAAATGATTTATTTTATTCTGTTATTTGCAGTGAAATCCAGAAGTTACCTTGGCATTTGACTGTTTCCACTTTCACTGTAAAAAATGACCCTCTTAAGAAGCATATCCAGGTCTCATTCTCTTAACCTAGTACAATTTTGCTTGTCAAATACATGCATACTGCAAGAAATGTCCAACTCAGTGAGATTTCCTGACTGTTTTATTTATCTCAGCCAATACTGTGGACCTCATTTACTATCTTGTTTTTCTAGGATACAGCATCACTTTTATCCTAGTACCTCAAAAATAGAAAATATTGCTGTTTGGTGGTTTGTTTTCTTTCCGTTCAGTCTTTCTTTCTTTCTTTTTTTTTTTTTTTTTTTTAATTTATTTACTGTTGTTTTGAACTAGTTGTTCTCTTTCATTTCAGACATTCTGGTTGAATGGAATCTTCTTTTACTCAAATTCAATCTGATCTAGAGTAGTAATACATTTCATCTTTCAGGTCTTAAATTTCAGTCTTACTTAGTGTTCAGAATGGATACAGAAATATCCCCTTTTGATAAAATGTTTCATTTATTTCCATGAGAATCTGTTGAGAGAGGAGGTGGAATGTCAAATATGTTTTCTTCAATAATTGTAGGAGGAAAACAGAAGCTTGGAAGGAATGTTAATGAATCTTGGCTATAAAGCTTTCAGTCAGTGAAAAAGATGCCTAATGCAACCGAGATTTTTTTTCCAAAAATTTTTATAAATGTAATTCTGAATGACAGGTAACTTCATAGCTCATGTACTTAATCTTTAAACTGAATTTACCTGACAGAAGCTTTCTAAAATGTTGTAAGCATAGGAAGGCATGAGAACAGAGAGAACAATTTGACATATTAATTGACGGTTTTAACTTGACAGGCACATTTTTACTCTTGCAAACTTAATTAGATTCTACTAAAAGCTATTTGAAGTGGTCATTCTAAAAATTGAAAAAAAAAAAATGTGTGCTTCCCCTAACTCTGAGATTTAAGAATTTTATTTCTATTCCTAAAAATCTATCTAAAATAATCATATTCAATGTTTAAATGGAAAGAATTAATGTTCAAAAAATGTTGTGATTAAGTAAATTACATTTGTAGCAAAATAACTGCGACATTTTAATTATATAAAAATACAATTTTATTTTATTTTAAATTATAATATGGTTTGAATAACCATCAATGATAACTATTCCAAAAGATATACTTTTTCTTGTATAGTTTGAACTATAGTCTGTCATCTGAACCTGCTTTTTGTGATCTTTAAAAAAAAAGATCTGATAATCTACTTTTAAAAGAATCTAAATATCTATTTCACCAATCCAAAAACATTTATTTTTTCAAAACATTTTGAATATTTAAATACATTAATTTTCCCAGTGTCAATAGACTTAAATATATCCCTTTATCTTATCACTAACAAATTTCTACTTTAATGTCTGTGTCATTAGAAGAATCTAATATGTTATTTCTTTTAACTTTCTCTTTAATCAAACATATCATCTTTCATTTTCATTATATTTTTTCATTGTCTGATATAAACACAAAACTATAGATAATATGGTTTAAAATAAGAACTTTAGATTAGAATATAGTATGCTTACTAATATAATTTCAGTTGGAGAATTTGAGAATATGAGCTTATAAACTAGATACCTAAGTCTTGGCATCATCTAATGCATTCAGGCCTAAAATATTATCAAAGTTCAGAAATTATTGAACTACATTTGTTCTTCAGTTTTAAGGCTCTAAAAGTAATCTAAAGTCTTTCTCTCCTTTTCCCCAGACTCTCACTCACATCCCCTAGTAGGGATAGACAGATAGTAGTGCTCATGAAAACATTGGATAGGGAAGTCATGACCAATATATGTTGACCTTTCTTCTAACCAGACTATCTCAAACCTATAGGGCCAACTTTGATAATTTATTTTCCTTAGTCCAGAAGTTAGAAACTCATGCTTGACAATTTTTCTCCCACATTTTCTATGTCCTTTATAAAGACTCTTCTAACACTGCTGCTCATATCCCATAGTTTTAAGTCATTCTTTGTATCCATATTCATTCCTTTGATTAAAGGAATAGAACATCACAGAATATACAATTGCTTGTCAAACTTATATGGACTGGCTTGATTGAAAGATGCATTTAACTCAATTAGGTAAATCAGAGGGACCATTTATTAACACATCACAGTTTAAAAGTCCTAGCCATGTCATGACTCTCTTTATGAAAGGTTGAGGATCAAAAGGAAAGTAAATTACATTTTTTCTTTCACAAATGGGCCCTAATTAATGAGCTTGATTTGACAAGTTTGTTCATGGGGAAAGTGTAAATCCATCAGCTATTACTTGGACTTTATGGATAGAATTATAGAGGAATGGAAGAACAACTGTGGAGAAAACTGCTGTCTTTTCTGATTCATTCTTCCTCCTCAAAGCTGGAAAACCTTAATTTAAACTGCCAAAAATATATTATTTAACTGATAACAGATACTCTCAAAGGCAAATTGCAAAAACACAATTGACATGGAAGCAGATGGTATCTAACAATTTGCTGTAGAATATCAAAAAAAAGGACATATTCACCATGAAAATAGAGGACAGTGGTATTAGAAGCAAAATTTGGCATTTCACATTTATACATTTTCAAAGGAAAATTGTTCTTTTCAATAAATTTTGGCATTAGATTTGCTTAACAGGTACATATTCTATATATTCTTGCTGTGAAATGGATGTATTTGCCACGAGAGCCAGATGAATATTGTTGAGATTTGCATTATGAAAGTGCCTTTGCCACCTTTTGAGATCATATTTACCAATAACTTGATTAAAACTTAACATGCAATGTGGATTTCCTAGAGTGAGAAAGCCCTTATTGTGAATAGACATGCACATGTCCTCATGACACTTGCACAGATGATTACAAGGTAAAAATTGAAATTCTAGTATTTCAAACAGATTTTGTGAGTTTTGCTAATATGAGCTACCTCCTAAAAGAATTACCCTCTGTGAGTATTATAGCTGTGAAAATGAGCAGCAGAGCATGTGTAGTACTGGTGAGGAGTGAGTTTTATATGGTGTATCATGGGAACACAAGTTCAGTTACAACAAATCTTTCAGCAAATGACCACTTTATTACTTATATAACACAAAGTGTACAAAAGAGCAGGAGAAGAGATCCCATCGTGGCTGGTCTCCTGAGGAGGCCAACTGCTTGGGTCAGGGCTGCTGGATGGTAACTCCATCCCACAGCTCATTGGAGAGAGAGCCAGTACTGCCAAGAGTACATATTCATTGCCCAGGTGGTGGGGCCCTGCCACTGACAAAAACATGCATTAAACAACCTTTGTGCAGTGTTCCTTCCCTGATAAACAGTTGGGGCTGCTTGTTCAAGGTGCAGTCAGGACATTCCATTAAAACTAATGTAGAACTCCCCAAGTTGCAAAATAGAAACATGTTGAACATCTGCACACAGTGAAGAGGAGGGAGTAGGTGTGGGCTGTGAGATGGCTGCTAATCTTGACCATGACTTCCACAAGTGGTTTCATTTAAATAAGGCTTCCATGAAGTTTCAGCAGTCCATTTAGCAAGGCTCCTTCAAATGAAGATAATGTTACACCCAAATATCTTTTGAAAAAGATAAACCATCTTACAAATTCTTTCTTTTGACAGATTATCATCACATGCATACTCAACCATACCTCATGTTTACATGCATGACAGAACTTCCATTACAATATTTCATCCTTTATGTGTATTTGTCTATGTATGTATGTGTACAAATGTAATATATATTTTTCCTACCACTTGTGTTTTATAATATATGTATGTATGTGCTCAAATAATACATGTATTATAAAACACAAAGTCCAGGAAAAGTTGACCCTGAAGCATTGATAGGACATGAGTTTTAGTCAAAAGATATAAATTTCTATGAGTTTTTAAACAAAATTATCAAGAGTCACTGCAGGCACTTCAGTTTGGGGCATAGTGGTGGGGGCAGATCCCATTGAGTAAGGAAGGAAAACAAAAGGAGACACTGGAGAGAGAAAGATCAGCGTATTTCCACATCACAGTTCACCACTCTTATAACATAAATTTGATCATGCATGAACTAGCAGAATCATGTACAAATTTTCTTGACCTTCATTATAGTGCATACATACAAGTCAACTGAAAGCAATAAACTAAGAGTACATAGAGAAACAATGTACATGACATTTTTGCTTGGGTGTTTCTCTTAATTCTGTCTTCTAAACATCTCCATTTTCCCACTTATATTTGTTATGAATGCCTGCATTTCCCTGAAAAGTTCTTTAGAAAGTTCAATCTATATATCCCTCCTTGACTCATCAGGTCTTAGGTGTTTATTCCTCCTAATTCATATAAACAACTCACTATGTGAAAGAATTCATGATTCCTAAGTTGTGTGCAATTTTAAGTGGATTCATAAAATAGCTTGGGTTGATTTTAGCTTTTTATCTGCTTTCTGCTCCATCACATCATCCAGGAAAATTATCTGCTGAAAGAAGAACTTCAATACTCATGAAAGGAAAATCTATTGAACCTTCAAAAGAGTATAATTCCATTTAAGTCTTAGAAGGTGCCTTGACTAATTTCCACATTTAAGGAATTGTAAAATTCTACTTCTCAACAGCATAACCTTATGCAAATTCATGTCTACAACTTGCATATCTTGATGCATTCCAACCTGGATTCATCATCTTTTCCTAAGAATTAATTTTAGTTGTTTCTTTTCCCTAGAAAATAATGGCATATTTGCTACAACTATATAGTTTTGGACTAACAGGTCTTGTTTTAACTCAGCTTTATCTCTCCTAGAGCTATATTGATGAGGGCTGTGTGAATGTGTGTGTATGTTTTTCCTGTTCTGCCTTCAATTTTATTTCATTTCTCTCATCTGGCTTTTTAATTTCTCTTTTTCAAGTACCAATATTTTACAATCAACTTTATCAACATTGGCTAGTTTAAAATCCTAGCTCTTAAATGTCAGGGCCTATAAAACTTGTTTGGAAAAGACCTAGCTCAATAAAACTAAATCAGTGTTAAATAAATCCTACATGACAGTGATAAAATTTCAAAGGGCAATTTTGTTCTGCCACAATAACATAAACATTTTGTAAGCAGGTGAGAACATATTACACTTGGCCATTAATGTTCATTTCTGTGGGGTCCTTGTTTGTTCTGACATAAAAACAATGCAGGTTAAGTTATATCCCTTGTAATTTCGGTAAAAAGAGCAGAACAGAACTACCAATATTTAATTAATTTTTCAGCTAAGCAAGAGAGGACTTTTGTATTGTCTTTAGACTGCAGGAGGCTTTCTGGATAAATGCTGAACACCAGAAAAGCTGTTTGCTAACTCTGATCACTGCCTGTCAGAAGATGTTAGCAAGGGTGTAGGATAGAAAGGAATAAACAGTGAAATAACAGTGTGGTTGTCAAAACATCTGTCATGTATGAAGCAACTTCAATGTGTTCTATATTGATTTCAATGAAGGTCATGACCTAATTTTGTTCATTCACTATTTTCATAAAATTTTAAAAAGAACAGAAAATAATTTCCTCAAATGGTTTAGGAAACTGAGAGAGTGCAATGCATTAATTTGATAAGATGGAAAAAAAAACCTCTTTCCATTAATTTTATTTAAAGAATGACATCATGTTAACTAGTAGTAAAATAGTTTGGAAAAATAGTAGACCAGAGGCATTTGTAAAAGAAATAAAACTAACAATAGTAGAAACCCTGGCATTTCTCTTCTCTGACCACTGCCTCCCATTTTTCCTTTTTTTTTTTTTTAATTTCTCTGATCATTCACCTTGGCTGTATTTAATCCCTAGCAACACATAATGAATCTTTAAAAAGAAAATTAAAACCATCAAGCATGTTTGATTGGCCTGCAATTTTCCTGAATCTCATTATAGAATGTATCCACAGTGATATACTTTCATTCTTGATTTTCTTTTCCCTTAATCATTTTTTCCTACTTTCTGATATTTCCTTCTGCCCCTAATTTGACTTTTTTCCACTTCCTCATTCCAAAAAGTAATTATTTCCTGAAGTCCTATATTTAAGCTTTTATTTTTCTATTTTGTATCTTAGTGATCTAAGCAGCTTCTAATTGTCTCTACATTGATCTAATTATCTCTATACTGATGCTGTCCAAACTATAACTTGTCTCCCATTATGTCTGTCTCATTTCCCACCACAAGGGTGATATCAAAGATGGGTGTTTCTAGGAGGCTGAGGTTGATCTTGTAAGGGTCTCCTAGGATCTGGGTGTGTCTTCTGAGGGAATGAAAATTCATAATTAAATTGTTTTTCTAAGCCATTTGTAAGGAGTCTGAAATCATTCAAGTCTCCAGGCAGGGCTTTCATCAACAACAGCAGACATAATTGTTTAATGGTTATGGCCTTATGTATACAGGATGATAATTCTTTAAAGTATGCAGGGACTTCAGAAATTATCTAATGTGAATACCTAAGTTTTAAATAATGTAGTATCTGAAACTAACCTTACATTGTTTAATCTTTACAAATGATGATTTATTTGTTGTTTGTCCTCATATTCCAAAAGATTATTCTCATTTAAGTCAAATAACTTTGTAAGAAAATGTCTGAATGTTGAAAATTTTGGGTCAGATTTCCCTGGTCATTTAGATCTGTGAATAAATCCCATTTTATTTTTAAATACTTTTATTAAGTGTTCATTAATATTCGTTCTCTACAAAAGTCAACAATAGCAATAACAACACAATAGCAACAGAGCAGAGGAATCAATTCCAGAGTTGCTACTTTACATTATCCAAAATGTCAATTTTCAACAGAGTTACAAAACATGCAAAGAAAAAGGGAGGCATGATCCATACACAGGAAGAAGAGAGGTAAGTGGAAATTTTATATTACAGAAGCCAGATTTTGGTTTCACTAGATAAAATTTTTAAAGCAGCTATTAGAAATATATTCAAAGAACTAAGGGAAAATATGTTTTAATAATTTGCTTAAAGCAATAATGATGTCTTACCAAAAAGTAAATATCAATAAAGAAATAGAAAATAAAGAAATAGAAAAATTGGATTTGAATAGTACAATACCTGAAATTAATCATAAAATAGAGGAAATCAACACTAGATTTAACCTGGCAGAATGATCAGAAAATTTGCAGTCAGATGTATGGAACTAAATTAGAAATCAGTAACAGAAAGCTATTTGGGATATCAAAACATATTTGAAAAATGAAACAGTACATTTCTAAGTAACCCATGGGTCAAAGGAGTTACAAGGGAAATTAGAAAATGTTCTCAGTGTATTGAAAATGAAAACATATTAAGCTGTAAGATAAAGCTAAAGCAGTGCTTAAAGGGTATTTTATAGCTTTAAATGTTTATATTATAAATGAAGAAAAAGATCAAATCTCTAATGTAAGCTCTTACCTTAAAATTCTAAAAAAAAAAAAATGAGCAATTTAATTAAAGATATGCTGAAGAAAGGAAATAATATAAATTAGCATAGAAATCAATGAAATAGCTGAAAGATGGCAGATAAAATTAATGAAACCAAAAGATGTTTTTTGAAAAAAATCAACAAAATTCAACAGACCTTTAGCTATAGTAGTTAAGAACCAGGGGGCATTACCATTAAACCTTCAAAAAGTAACTACTAAAAGGGACTACTTTGAACAATGTTATGCTAAATATTTTGGTTTACTTAGATGAAATGCAGAATTTTCGAGAAAGTTACAAATCACTCAATCTGTCAGCAGGTTGAAGTCTGACCTAGAAGACTGCTCATAAAAATTTCCATCAAACTTCTGTTTCTGCTTGAATTGTGCTTATTTTCAGAAAAATATAACTGCAAACACTTGCAAAGAAGCTCAGCTGTTGAAAACTGAGGCTCCTGCAGCCATTGCACCCTCACTCCATTGTGAACCAAAAAGTCTCCAGCCAATGAGATAGCAGTAACCCATTTCGATGCAGATCTCAAGGTCCTGCCTTGCCACAGTCAAAGGAGTCCCCCTCCAGAAACATGTGCACTAAGTCGCCAACTCTGACCTTACTTTACCTTTTCTCATTGTAATAGTAAATTTTCTACCTCTGGGCAGGATTTGGATGCCATTTTCTGAACAAGTGATCTACGTAGAAGTATATTCTAGCATGAGCGGGACTGCACAAGCTCAAAATTAATTCTTTAAGAAACCCTTGAGTTCCTTGGAAATCTCCTTGCCCATTTGCACGTGCATCTCCTGATCCCTTATAAAATAGTCCCACTCACCCCACTTTGGGGACAATGTGCCTTTTGGACATCAGTCCACTCTTTTCGATTCTTTGGCCAAAGAATAAAGTGCTGCATTACTTTACCAACCCTGTTTTCAATCTACTGGTGTGAGTGACACGGGACAGGAGACCCATTTTTAGAGGTTCTGTCCCATAGAGGGTTGGTAACAAAATTACACTCCTTGAATAACTTTTTCTCCCTAAGGAAGCCTGAAGGAAATGGGGCTGGACCCTCGGCCCTGCCCTACTCCACTTAGTAACACCAAGTGTTCTCCTGAGCTTATCCAGGCTAATTGAACCCCTCCCCAAGGAACTAGCCCAATGTTTCCCTTTCATTTTTCCTCTACTTGCCATTTCATCCAACTTTTCCAACAGGTGTTGCTGCCTATTGTGGTTTCAGATTATGGACCCTCAAAACCTTCCTAACCTCTGCTCTCACAGCTTTTGAAATTGTTCCCGTCCCCCCCACCACATACACACACACACAGGTGTTCTCAGCATTCCCCAAGGGAGGAGCCATGGAATCCTGAGATGAATGTTCCCCAACCTGCCCCCAGGTGTTCAGTCCTTAATATTTGCAGACTGACTCAGCCCTGATCCTTTCCTACCACCATGAGTATCAATAGAATCTCCTGTCTCCATTGAGGAAAAAAAAAAAAAAGAATAAATAAAAAATCTGCATAGGAATATAATAAATTAAGAAATAGAATTAGTAATTATAAATATTTCAACAAAGTAAAGCACAATTCCTATTGATTTTTCAGGTAAAGTCTATCAAGCATTTAAAGAAGAAATAATACTAATACTTCAGAAATTAGAGGAGAAAGGAAGACTTCTCATCTCATTCTTTAAAACCAGAATCCCACTGTTATCATGACAGTACAAATATATCAAAGAAAAAAACTACACAACTATAGACCAATGCCCCTCATGAATATAGAAGCAAAAAAAAAAAAAATCTCAAAAAAATAGCAAATTGAGTCCAACAAAATGAGAAAAGATTATAAAACACGACCAAATGGGACTTATCACAGTAATGCAAGATAAGAATAATAGTCAACAGTTAATTAATATATTATAATTCTATAAATAATATAAAGGGTAAATAAATGAACACTTTCTCATCTCAGTACATGCACTGAAAGCATTTGACAAAATCTAACTCACATTAATGATAAAAACTCTTAACCAACTTAGAATAGAAGAGAACTTCCTCAACCTTAGAAAGAGCATCTAAGAAAAACCTACAGGCAACATTAAGCCTACTAAATGGTGAAATGATTTTCCCTTAGATTTAGAAACAAAGCAAGAGTGTCTGCTCTTGCCATTTTAATTTAACATAGTATTAGAGGTTCTAGTAAATTCAATCTGGCAGTAAAAAGTAATAAAAGGCATATATATTGGAACGTAAAAAATAAAATTGGCATTTATCTCAGAGATGATGTGTCCCTGTATTAAAAACGAACAAACAACAACAACAACAACAAAAAAAAAAACAGAGGAAATCCCTAAAATTTATTACAACTATGTACAGGAAAGTTGCAGGACACATAATCAATATTAAGCATTCAATTGTATTTGTATATTTGAGCAAAAAAAAATCCATAAATGAGATCCAGAATATAATTCCATGGACAATAGAATAATACATTTAACAAATGAAGTGCAAGACTTTTACACTGAAATCTTAAAGCATGATTGAAAGAAATTAAAGAAGACTTAAAAAATGTTCATTGATTGGAAGACTCACTATTGTTAAGATGGCAATTTCCTCAAATTGATCTATTGATTCATCAATATCTCTGCAAAAACACCAATGGGTATTTCATAGAAATTAGCACACAGTTTCCAAAATTCATGTAAAAAATGTAAGCAAGGGACACAGAATAGCCAAAACAATTAAAAAGTAAATAAAAGTAAAGTGGGAAGACTCCACAATTCCAGTGTTGTACTAGAATAAAGATAGGCAAATAAATCAACTAAACAGAGTTAAAAGTCAGAAATAAGAATTTATATTTATAGTCAATTGATTTTTGACAAAGTTTACAAGAAAATTCATGGGTGAAAGGATAAACTGTTCAATAAATGGTGTGGGAATAATTGGATATATGCTTGCAAAAATGATGAACTTAGACTCCTACCTCACACTGTAAACAAGAACAAAAAATAACTCAGAGTTATCATAAACAAAACTAGTATTAGAAAATAATATTAAGGTTTTAGGACAAAAACTAATACTAGAAACTAATATTAGAAACTAATATTAAAATTTTAGGACAAAACATAGGAGAAAATCTTGGAGACATGGGTTAAGTGAAGATTTCTTACACATGACACCAAAGCACAATCTATAAAAACAAAAAAAAATGTTATATTGGACCTCATCCAAATTAAAAACTAAAGTTTTCAAAAAAACTTTCAGAAAGGGAAAAAAAAAAAAACTAGCAACAGACTATGAAAAAATATTCTCAAAACATTTATTTGATAAAGGACTTATATCAGTAATTAACTAAATATTAGTCAATATTAAGAAGATAAACAGTCTAATTGAAAAATGGACAAGATATTTGAATAAACATTTCACTAAAGCAGATATTAATGGCTAATAAAAATGTGAAAAGATTGAATATTGTTAGTAACTGCAGAAGTGCAGATGCAAAATAAATTGAGATGCAACTGACACACATTAGAATGAGTACAGGAGAAAAGAAAGCCAATAAAAAATGTTGGTGAGGATTTGGAGAAAGAACTTTCATATTTTGATGGTGGGAATGTAAAACTGCAACCACAATGGAAAACAGTGTGGTAGTTTCTTAAAAAGTTAAGCAAACTTACCATATGACCTAAAATTTCCACTCCTAGTTATTCACCCAAGAGAAATTAACACATAGGTTTACACAAAGAATTGCATGTAAATGATCTTCACAGAGTTATTTATAATAGCCGAAACTGGAATCAACCTAATTTTCCACCAAGTGGTGAATAGATAAACTGCGGTACATCCATGCCATGGAATACCATACATGAATAAAAAGATCCAAACACTAATAAGTGTTATGATTGGTATGAACCTGAAAAGCAGTGTATTAAGTGAAAGAATCCAGACACAAGACCACATATTGTATGATTCCATTTACATAAAATGCACACAAAAGGCATAGATAAAGAAGGGTAGATTTGTTGTCACCTGCACCTGGAATTGGGAATAGGGATTAACTCTAAAATGACACAGGGATGATATAAATGTTCTAATGCTGATTTATATGGCAGTTGTAACACTCAGTAAATTTACTAAAAATCTTTGAATTGTGTACTTGTTACAAATTTTATGATCTATAAAACATGTCTCAATAAAGCTGTTTAAAAACTACCACTTAGTGGATGATTACAAATTAATAATTGAATGAATATTTGAATATGTTTGTGATGATTCCTCTCATTAATACCTCCCCTTAATGCAAAGGCAAAAACCATGTTATATATAAAAGCTATAATCAGAAATATAAGGAAGGTAATGCTGATAAAATATTTCAGGGGTAAATATACAAGAAATGTAGGAACTTAGTATAAAATAATGGGAGGAAACAACCTCCCTTGTATTTATTTCCCTTGATAAGTTACTCTTCTTGCAGACAAAGAAATTGAAAAAGAAACAAAAACTAAATAAAACAAACTCAACAACTAATGTTATCTAGGACACTTATTGAAGGAAGAGACAACAGAAAAACAAAGCATGCTACACTCATGTTATAAAATCCCTGATTATCTTTTCCTTTGCCTTTTTTATGAGAAATTTCCATTAATTTTTGGTGTTCTGTCTGGGGTCCCCAGTGTCTTCTAGTGTGATCTTAAATGCATACAAAATTTTAACAGCTTCTGCTCAAATAATTCCAATAAATTTATTTACATTACCTGTTAGAATTCCTGCTTATCATATCAACTTGAATTTATCAAAAGCACTCAAATTTCAACATATTCAAATAGACATCATTTCTTAAAATTTTGCTTTTTTTAAAAAAAATGTTTTATCTCTGTTAATGACACACGTCTATCTAGTCATCAAAACCAGTCCTTCTAACATTCTCCTAGTTTTCTCCATATCCCCAAACTCCAAACTCATTAATATATGTTCTTACTCTTATCCTGCATTTTCTTTTCTACCTTTACTGATACATCCATAGTTCAATGATCATTATTTCATGGCCTCTTCAATGAGAGTGATTCACAAACACACACTTTCTAAAACTGAACATTTGAATTCATTGGAACACATATCTAAATAGATTTTAACCTGCCTCATGCTAACTAAGTCAATATATGTTTCAGGGAAAAAGCAAAAGTTAAAAAAAGGGAAAGTAAGAATACTGAATCCACGTATGAAGAAAAAAATTCATGAAGGAGATAAATAAAATGTAAGCCTCAATTTTAGAAAGGCTATATAAATGATAGATTGAGTAAAGTAATTTATCTGTTTTTGTTTCCATATAAATAACCTATTTATATTTATTTATTGACTATTCACAATGAATAAGAATAGAGTCAATTTTCTTGAAAATTGCACTGTAATTTGAACTTCTGAGACTTTTTCTCATACTAGTGAAAAATTAACTTGTGGAAATTCCAAGTGTAAATATGCCATTGAAATATACTTTCTGCTTATAAATGTGAAAATGAATATCACAAGTTGAAAGTATTTCAGAATAAAAATACTGAAAGTGAAATGAAAGAGACCTTAGGCCTAACCTTAGTACATTATTTATACTTAGTGACATAAAAACTAAAAAGATTGATTTAGTAGTAGCTGTGGAATTTTAAATTACTTTCAGCAAAAACATCTCTCAGAACATAAACCTGCTGAAAGCAAACGCCTCATTTCTGAAATTATTTGTTTTTGATTTATTTTTCTCTTTCTATTCACTTATGAAACATGTTTTATACATGCATGCACACATCATTTCAAATGGAGGCATTTGATTCTGTTTACTGTGTGTGTTTAGGAAAGTTCAGTATTAATTAAAATTTTCATATCTGAATGAAGGGAAACTTGAAAGTCATGTTTTCCACTAGGAAACTAGTAGGTCATGGGTTCCCCATATAATATAGAGGAAATCCTGCTTTCTGTAAAGTAGTAAAAGCTGTAAAATGATCAATCACCTGTCTCTAAACTAAATAGAAAAAGAAAATAATGATGAAAAACTATGCCCCTTAGAGCTACATGTGAATAAGGATTGAAGGATTCCATATGTTCACATAGATTATAGCTTTATTTTCCTAGGTGCTAAAACAAACACCATACAAAAGATTGGCTGAACAACAACAGGAATTTATTGGCTCACTATTCCAGAAGCTAGCAGGATTTCTTCCTCCCAGAGTTGGAATGTTCTGCCAGGCTAGCAATCTTTGGGTTCCTTAGGATTTCCATCACATGGTGTTCCAGTTTGCTGGAACTGCCCTTATACAAAATACCAGAAATGCATTGACATTTATAAAAGGGGATTTATTAGATTACAAATTTATTGTTCTGAACCAGGCCATAAAAGTATCCAAACTAAGGCTTCAACAAGATGATACCTGCACTGAAGAATGGCTGATGGAGTCAGGAACAACTCTGTCAGCTGGGAAGGCATGTGGCTGGCATCTGCTGCTCTTTTGCTCCCAGGTTACATTTCAAAATGGCATTCTCCAAAATGTCTCTGGGTCTTTCATGGATTCTCTGGGGCAAACTCTGGGCTTCTTCTCTTAGCTTAGTATCTCTAAACGTCCTTCTTTCTGCATCTCCAAGCATCTCTAAGCATCAGCAAGCATCTGAGCCTGCGTCAGCTCTTAGCATCTCTCTTAAATACTCCAGTAAAGTAATCAAGACTCCCCTGAATAGACAGGGCCACATCTCTATGGAAATAATCTAATCGAAAGTATCACTACAGTTAAGTGAGTCACATATTCATGGAAATTCTCAACCAATAGTTTCCTCCCAAATTAAGACTAATAAATCTTCCCCCACAAGATTGCATTAAAGAATATGGCTTTTTGTGCGTGACATATATCCAAACCAACACATTCCAACCTTTGGACCCCAGAAGGACATGTTCTTTCCAAATGCAAACATACATTCATTTCATCACAATATCAAAATCAGTTAGTGGCATGTTTTGTCCTAAGGCAAAAATTCTCCTCTGAATATGGACCTGTGAAACTCAGAACAAATTATCTGCTTCCAGTATACAAAGGAGGGACAGTCATAGGACAAATGTTCCCATTGCCATAGGGAAAAATTGAAGGAAAAACAGGGCTCATAGAACCAAAACAATTCCTAAAACAGGCAGGGCAAATTTCATTAGAATTCAAAGCCTGAGAGTCACTTATTGAAAGATGTTTTATCTTTGGGGATTGAGAGAGCTGTAGTCCCACACTTTCCAAAGGGTTATTCATGAGCCCTTTTCTGTCCAAATGTTGGGGTGAGTGTTCCAACATGTCCATGCATTTGGGAGACCAGCTTTTCCTTGGCCCCACCCTCCTCAAACATCAGAATTGCCACCCAGACTCTGCATCTCCGGGGCAAAGTCTCTCCCCTCTCTGAACAGTGGGGTGGTAACCAGGTTCTCCCAAATCCTCATGTGATATGGTCCACACTCTCTGAGTTCTGTGGCAGTAGCACTCTTCCTGAGCATCCAGGTGGAAGGCACACCTTCTGCCTCCAGGACAAACTCACCCTTTCCACATGCATGGGTTGCTCTGCTCTCCTTGTCCAAGATTTCTTGACTCCAGACCTTATGTTACATGGTTCTGCTTTTGAAATCATCCTTCTCTTAATTTGTCCCCGCTCCATCCCCTGCAGTCAAGACTGGCAGTGGTTCCGTCTATACAGATCTTAAAAAATTTGTTGGCTTGGCATGCAGCTTACAGGGGTCAAAGCCATCAGATAATATGACTTTCCACAAATCATTTCTGGATAATTCCATCTTCAATCCTGGCTCGTACTGAAATGGCTGGCTGGTTCCAGGATTTGTTAAATCCTCATATGGGGATGTAACTTCTAAGGTTTCACTTTCTGGAAGCCCAGAATTTTCCAGACCATCAATTTCTGGTTTCTTTTTATCCAGAAGTTCAGTTCTCAGCTTATCTCTTTTGTCTCACATTTTACTATAAGCTGCAAGGAGAAGCCAGGCTGCATTTTCTATATTTAGCTTGTAGATCTCTTCAGCTAAGTATTCTATCTTATTGCTTTCAAATTGTGCCTCCACCTGACACCAGAACTCAATTTTGCCAAATTCTCCACCACATTAAAAAAAGAATTGCCTTTCTTCCAGGTGGCAATGACACATTTATCATTTATGATTAAGTCCTCATCAGAAGTATATTTAGAGTCCATATTTCCACTTCCACCAACAGTCTTTTTAAAGCAACCTAGGCCTTTTCTATTAAGCTCCTCACAATTTTTCCAGTTTCCCCCCTTATCCATTTAAAAAGTCATTCCAACATGTCTGGTATTTGCAAAATCAGCAGTACCCCACTTCTCTGGTGCAAAATCTTTTCTGATTTGCTAGAGCTGCCATTATGCAAAATACCAGCAATAGATTGACTTTTATAAGGGGGATTTTTTCCATTACAAATTTACAGTTCTTAGGCTATAAAAGTATACAAACTAAAGCATCAACAAGAGGACAAGAGGATACCTTCACTGAAGAATGGCTAATGGCGTCTGGAACATCTCTGTCAGCTGGGAAGACACATGGATGTTGTCTTTTCCTTACATTGATTTCCAGCTTCTGGTTGTTTCCAGTCACTTCTTTATCTGTGTCCTTCTCTATAAATCCTACAGTAATAGGATTAAGACAAATCCAGATTCAGTTGGGCCACACTTTAAGGTCCTATTTACAATGTGTTCATACTCACAGGAATGGATTAAGATTAAGAACAAGTTTTTCTGGGGCACATAAATCCAAGCAAACAAAGCTATAATTTATATTGAAAAAAAAATATGTGATAACTATTAATATCATAAAACATTTGTCTATTGAATTTGAGGTTTAAACAGCTTGTTAAAGTGATCTAGAGACTACAAATTAAATAAAAATTGAGTTTTAATTGTATTTGAAGTTTTAAATCCTGTTCTCTACCCAATTGCTGTTGTATGCTTTTATTTTCCTCTTGAGTGAACAACCACAGAAATTATGTCCTTAGGTTGGTTATGGCCTGGAGCTATGGACCAGTTTATGAAGTGTAGATATATGACCCCTTTTATGGAGAGTGGAAAGGTTCTTTTATTTATTCTAGTGCAAAAATATAACATACTGCACTCAATTTGAGGTAGTGATAGCCCCAAAATACTTTCTTTCTCACTCTAGAGTTCTTGTATGATGATTTCAAACCAACAACCACTCCCCATAACCTATTGTCCATGTGAAGTGAAGACAGAAATAATATCAAAATAAGTTAAATAATAAACCTATACCTAAATAACATAAGCATTTATTTCTAATTGTTATTTTTTTTTATTCTGGTCATGTAACTCTTTTGTCTAAAAATGCTTTACTAGCCCCACATTTTATATCACATAACAGGAAACAAAATCTGATATTCAAGGCACCCTATATTATATATGTTTGTCCCCATTTGTCCCATATTTACCATTGGATATTGTATTCAAAATGAATTACTCATTCATTCTAAAGTCATCCTGTGATTTCAACCACAAAATCTTTCTATCCAGGGTTGGGTATCTTTAGAGTTTAGGTTTTCCACCCCGAATCTGGTTTCAGAATGCTACATATTCATTCACATCACAGTCAAATACAGCTTTCTATATGATTATTCTCAGTATCCTCAAGAAGATTGGATCCCATGTAATCTTTGTATTCTCTTATGCTTTACACTATAATAAATTATTGCAGATCTTAGATGACTAAAAAGCAAAACTAGAGGTCTCTTATTTTAAAAATGAAAAATATTTCAAAATAAATATTCAATAAGTATTTATTAAACAATTGAATCAAATGTAACTGTAAATAAGAGACTTAATAACTATTGAAGTAATTTCGTGAGTCAATACTACATTCTATTCAGTCTATATCTGTACCTCAGGGTTTTTCCTTAATGTTTTGTAAAGCTTCTTCTATTTAGTTTTTCCTAGAAAGTTTAAAAACCTATTTAAATATGTGTTGCAGTTTTATAAACCCAACATTTAAATGTCAGGAGCTTTCTCTTCCTAGAGTGCCCATAAGCAAGCATTTTAACTGAAACTAAATTAAGTTTGCCACTAATAATAAAAAATCTGATAATTACTGTAAAATTAGTGGCAAATTGTTTACTTGAGTCCTAATCCTAGTAAGAGACATCTTGGGATTAATAAATCTTAAGAGAAAATTTAATTATCTAAGCAAATTTGATGCAATAACATTGGCTCAGAATACAGTGGGATTGAATTTAGCAATGTATCTGTGATTAGAATTTTCCTCCTGACCATCTCTAGTGGACATGTATATGACTCAGATGGTGCAAAGTTGAAAAATGCTATGAAATATTCAGAGTGAAACATAAGAATGCTTTAAGAACAATTGAACAGTTTAACACAAATAAGAAAAATTGATTTTCTCTATTAAACATTGAAAGCAGGGAAATCTCAATACAATGGAACCTCAGCAAAACACCCAGGCTGAAAATCCAACAAAGGTCATTGTAAAATATGTATCAATTGTCAAACATGGATCCAAGAACATTGCCTCTGGTGCCAAAAGTTTCAGCATCACTGTGAACTAGAGCCGGCTATGAGAAACGGGAAAGATCAGCTATTTTGAGAGTAGAGAGAAAAAGGTGAGAAGGTACATTTATAAGTGCTTTTGACAGCAAATATTAACACCTCTGAGAGAGCTGTATGAAAATAAAGGAATAAAATTTGGGAGTAATATGATAAGAGAGGTGAAGCTTTCCCTCTTATTATAACCCTAAACTTGTATACCCTGGTGGTGGTGGGGTATATGAAGATAAAATATTTTGATAGGAATACAGGGAACATTGCTCAATATGATAGAAGGCATACATGAAAAACCCACTGCTAACATCATACTCAATGGTCAAAGACGGAAAGCTTTTCCTTCTAATTACATAGAATGGTGAAAAAATGCCCGCTATCACCATTGTCATTCAACATTGTACAGGAAGTTCTAGCCAGATCAACTAGGCAAGAAAGGAAACAAAAGGCATCCAAACTAGAAAGTTTGATGGAAAATTTTCATTATTTGCAGATGACATGATTCTAGATATAGAAATCCCTGGGAAACCTACAACAAAGCTACTAGAGCCAATAAACAAATTCAGCAAAGTGGCAGGGTGTAAGATCAACAAACAAAAATCAGTAACATTTCTATACACTAGTAAGGAGCTAACTAAGGATGAAATCAAGAAACAATTCCATTTACAATAGCAACTAAAAAGGATCAAGTACCAGAAATACCAGGAATAAATTTAACCAAGGATGTCAAGGGTTTATATATGGAAAACTACTAATCTTTGCTAAAATAAATCAAAGAAGATCTAAGTAAATGGAAGGACATTCCATGCTCATGGATTGGAAGACTAAATGTTGTTAAGATGTCAATTCTATCCAAAATGATTTATGGATTCAAAATAATCCCAATCAAAATTACAACAGCCCTCTTTGTATGAATGGAAAAAACAATCATCATTTTTATTTGGAAGGTTAAGTAGCCACAAATAGCCAAAACCATCTTGAAAAGAAGATCAAAGTTGGAGGACTCACACTCCCTGCCTTTAAAACACATAAATATGATCTAAAGTTAACAGTAATATTTTAATATTATTGCATCAGTTAGATCAAAGGTACCACACCAATACTAAGTGTCAACAATGGGGGGGGTATATGGAAATATTGTTTTGTTTTTTATTCTTGGAAAAATGTTACATGTCACAGCAAAAATGAAGCTTACTTGTCAGTTATAATGTTTTACTCTGATGATTCACTAAAAGTACATGTGGACAGCTGAAAGTCAAACCTTCATCTTCTGCTAGAAAACAATAACAAGCCAAACTTTACATAAGAAGCAAAGCAAGTAAATAAATTATGTTCTAGTTGCCAATTAACATAACCCTGGCAATAATGTAAAGATGGGACAAGGCAAGATGTCTCCATTAACAGGGGCCTTTTTGATATCTTGAACTTTATATAGCTACATACTTCTATAGGGCATATGACATAGATTTTCATAAATCAATTTTTTTGGAAACTTATTTCTATAATAATGAAACTAAGCATAATTATAATTAATGACTAGGAGTCATCCCTCGAAAACCTCCTTTGTTGCTCAAGGGTGGTCTCTCTGTAAGCCAAACACTCAAAAATAAACTTACCACTTTTCCCCTACTTGAGACATGACACCCAGGGATAAGCCTCCCTGTCACACAGGGATTATTACCAAGTGTTAATCAGTAATGCATTTGGAGAAAGATGAATTTGTATCAGAAGTGGAAAATTAAATAAAATAGAGTTTCTACAGCTGAGAGATTTCAAATAGAGTTAGGAGGTCAATCTTGAGGTTACTCTTATACAGGTTTCAGCCAGATTTCACAAACTGCCACAGTATGCAAAGCCTCAAACCAAAGTGCTCCTGAGGGCTCTGGGGACATCCAGACAATGTAGGCAAGCCACATGGCTACATGAAATCAATACCTCTCACTCGTCTTTATCTGGGAATCTATGAAAAGCTATTTCTCCAATATAACATAGTCATACTCACTTATAAATCCCATAATCATGATACTTCTACTTCTTTTACTTGAACCTATGATTTCCAATTTACTTGTTAAGCTTATTTCTCAGAGACTAAAGCCTCTAGATTGGGCCTGTGATGGTTGAGCCCTGACATCCAGCAGGTATGTGGTGAACTCCCACTCTCCAGTTCTCCTGACCTGCCCTGGATAACTAACAGAAAGATAAGGATTGATCAGCTTCATCCACAAAGCAAAGAGTGTTGTCAACAGCAAGCAAAATAGTTATATTCCTCTGCCCCATAATATATATGCCCCTCCACAGCTTGAAACAACCAGAGCAGTCATTGTCACAAATAATGAACAGAAATAAAGGGGTTTATAGCCACTGATTATAGTAGAAATTACTGTTATTGTAGTTACCTTGTGTTAACTGAGTAATTTATAACATTGCTATAAAAATAAAAAAAAAGAAAATTGCTTCTCTTTCTATAGTATAGTCATATTTATATCAAAATGATAAATATGTATACATATAAATAATCAAATTTCAGAGATCTTATAGTATGATCATATTAATATTAAAAAACAATAAATAAATAAATATGTATGTTCATAAAAATAGTGAGCAAAGAACTTGAACAGACATTTCTCCAAAGAGGATAAACAAATGGCCAAAAAACACATGAAAATATACTCAAAATCATTAGCTATTAGGGAAATGCAAATCAAAAACACAATGAGATGCCATGTCACACCCACTAGAATGGCTACAATTAAAAACGCAGAAAATTACAAGTGTCAGAAAGGATGTGAAGAAACAGGAACACTTGTACATATTGGTAGGAATGTAAACTGGTACAACCACTGGAGGACAATTTGATGGTTCCTTGGGAAGTCAGGTATAACATTACCATATGACTGGGGCAATTTCACTTCTTGATATAGAGGAGGGACTTCAACAGACAACTGCACACCAGTGCCATGTATGATAAAAGTTAATATAAAAACAATAAAATATAAGCATGTTTTGAAATCTTTAATTTATAATCAACTGATCTCAATGCTTATTGTACTTTTCTTTTGAGTTTACTATTGAGCTTGAAGGATGATCAGTGTTAAGTGTGAATCGTATTACATATCATGAAATTTCCAATTAAGTGTTAGGAGGGGTCAATTCTCCATGGAATTTTTTCATGCCCTTTGATACCATTTGTTAAGGAGTTTCTTTTCAAGGAGGATGTTTGTATGGCAAGCAGTCATAGAAGGTAGGGAGAGAACTAAGATTTGTTTCTTGGCTAGAATAATAAGGATATCTTTTGCTGGTGCCTTGGTTGGGCAGTTTTGTTCTCAACTTCTTAAAAAAGCAGAGGTATCCTAAGCTTGGGATTCCTTAACTGTAACACACACTTGCTCTCTGGTCTGGGCCTGCCTCAGTTTCACCCCCATGGGACATGGGGGTCAAGGGAAGCAAATGTAAACATGAAGTTCACATTGCCCTTTATTAATAAAGTCCTTTGTCTCTGACCTACAAATCTCTTATGTCTTCTGCCAGCAGTCATGAGTCTGATAGATTAACATGTTTTTTATTCACTTTTATTGAGATATATTTACATACCATACAATCATACAAAGTGTACAATCAATTGTTCACATAACCATCATATAGTTGTTCATTCATCACCCTGATCTACTTTTTGAACATTTTTCTTGTACCATAAAAAGTGAAAATAAGAATAAAAACAATGAGTAAAAAAAGAACACTCAGATATCCCCCCTACTACCCTATATTTCCTTTAGGTTTTTGTCCCCATTTTTCTACTCATGCATCTGTACACTGGATAAAGTGGAGTGTGATTCACAAGGCTTTCAAAATCACATTGTCATACTTTGTATGCTACATTGCTATACATATGTCTTCAAGTATCAGGTCTAGGGGGCTGCAGTTTGATAATTTCAGGTATTTACTTCTAGCTATTCCAATACATTAAAACCTAAAAAGGGTTATCTATATAGTGCATAAGAGTGCCCACCAGAGTGACCTCTCAACTCCATTTGGAATCTCTCAGCCACTGAAACTTTATTTCATTTCATTTTGCATTGCCCTTTTGGTCAAGATGTTCTCAATCCCACAATATTGGGTCCAGATTCACCCCTGGAAGTCATGTCCCTTGTTGCCAGGGAGATTTACACCCCTGGGTGCCAGATCCCTTATAGGGGGAGGCCAGTGATTTCACCCACCAAGTTGGCTTAGCTAGAGAGAGAGGGACACATCTGAGCAACAAAGAGGTATTCAGGGGGAGACTCTTAGGCACAATTAAAAGCTAGCCTAGCCTCTCCTTTACAATAACAAGATTCATGATGGCAAGTTCTATGGTAGAGGGTGTGGCACATCAAAACCATCAGTCCTCAATATTTGTGAGAACATCAGCAACCATCCAGGTGAGGAAGCCCAACACCTCTGCATTTCCCCCAGCTCCTCAGGGGGTTCTGTGTATTTTTTTTTCATTTTTTTAATTAAGTTTATTAAAAATTTAAAAAAAGACAATAAAATAACATTTCAAACAAAACCAAAACAAAGTAATAAGAAAAAACAAATAACCTAAAATAACTACATTACTTCCAACATGTTCCTACCCTACCTTAGTAAAATAAACAGACTATAACCTAGCAAAGGAATAAGAAAAACAAATAACCTAAAATAACTACATTTCTGCACACTTGTTCTTACCCCCCAGAAATTAACAAACCATAGTCATTCCTGAGCATTCCCAGAACATTAAGTTTACCCACAATAACTTATTTGTTCTTATTAGATTATTATTCCCTCTTCAATACTCGCTGTCTATTGCTATGTCCCCTACATTCTACAATATAAACCATTTATTTTACATTTTTGTAGTGTTCATATAAGTGGTAACATGCAACATTTCTTTTTTGTGCCTGGCTTATTTTGTTCAGCATTATGTCTTCAAGGTTCATCCATTTGTGATATGTTTCACAATATCGTTCCTTCTTACTGTCACATATTATTCCATCATGTGTATGTACCATGTTTTGTTTATCCACTCATCTGTTGAAGGACATTTGGGTTGTTTCCATCTCTTGGCAATTGTGAATATTGCTTCTATGAACATTGGTGTGCAGATATCTGTGCATGTCACCACTTTCAGAACTTCTGGATGTATACCAAAAAGTGCAATTGCTGATCTAAGGGTAACTCTATATCTAGTTTTCTAGAGAACTGCCAGACTATCTTCCAGAGTGGCTGTACCATTATACATCCCCACCAACAACAAATAAGAGTTCCAATTTCTCTACATCCACTCCAGCATTTGTAGTTTCTTGTTTGTTTAATGGCAGCCAATCTAATTGGTGTGAGTTGATATCTCATTGGGGTCTTAATTTGCATCTTCCTAATAGCTAGTGAAACTGAACATTTTTTCATGTTTTTTGACCGTTTGTATTTCCTCTTCAGAGAACTGTCTTTTCATATCTTTTGCTCATTTTATGATTGGACTGTCTGTATTTTGTCATTGAGTTGTAGGATTTCTTTATATATGCAACATATCAGTCTTTTGTCAGATACATGAATTCCAAATATTTTTCCCATTGAATTGGCTGCCTCTTCACCTTTTTGACAATTCCTTTGAGGTGCAGAAGCTTTTAAAATTGAGGAGTTCCCATTTATCTATTTTTTTTCTTTTGTTGCTTGTGCTTTGGGTATAAGGTCTAGGAAGTGACCTCCTAATACAAGGTCTTGAAGAGGTTTCCCTACATTATCTTCTAGGAGATTTATGGTACTGTCTCTTATGTTAAGGTCTCTAATCCACTTTGAGTTAATTTTTGTGTAGGGTGTGAGGTAGGGGACCTCTTTCTTTCTTTGGATATGGAAATCCAACTCTCCCAGCCCCACTTTTTGAAAAGACTGTTATGTCTCAGTTCAGTGGCTTTGGGGGCCTTATCAAAGATCAGTCAACCATAGATCTGGGGGTCTATCTCCAAATTCTCAATTCAATTCCATTGATTAATATGTCTATCTTTGGGCCAGTACCATGCTCTTTTGACTACTGTGGCTTTGTAATAAGCTTCAAAGTCAGGGAGTGTAAGTCTTCTCATTTTGTTTTTCTGTTTTAGAATGTTTTTAGCAATTTGAGGCATCTTCCCCTTCCAAATAAGTTTGATAAGTAGCCTTTCCAAGTCTTCAAATTAGGTTGTTGGAATTTTGATAGGGATTGCATTGAATTTGGGTAGAATTGACATCTTAATGACATTTAGCCTTCCTATCCATGAACAAAGAATATTTTTCCATCATTTTAGGTCCCTTTCTAATTCTTTTAGTAAAGTTATGTAGTTTTCTATGTATAGATCTTGTACAACTTTAGTTAAGTTTATTCCTAGGTACTTGGTTTTTTAGTTGCTATTGAGAATGGTATCTTTTTCTTGAGTGTCTATTCAGTTAGGTAATTTCTAGTGTATAGGAACATTACTGACTTATGTGCATTAATCTTGTATCCCACTACTTTGCAAAATTTGTTCATTAGTTCAGGCAGCTGTGTCATCAGTTTCTCAGGGTTTTTCAGATATAAGATCATATCATCTGCAAACAATGACAGTTTTACTTCTTCCTTTCCAATTTGGATGCCTTTTATTTCTTTGTCTTGCCAGATTCCTCTGACTAGCACTTCTAGCACAATGTTGAATAACAGTAGTGACAGCGGGGACCCTTTTTTCATTTCTGATCTTAGAGGGAAGGCTTTAAGTTTCTTACCATTGAGTACTATACTGGCTGTGGTTTTCATATATGTCCTTTATTATATTGAAGAAGTTTCCTTTGATTCCTACCTTTTGAATTTCTTTTATCAAAAAAGGATGTTGGATTCTGTTGAATGCTTTTTCAGCATCTACTGAGATGATCAGTTGATTTTTCCCTTTTGATTTGTTAATGTGTTGTGTTACATTGATTGATTTTCTTATGTTGGACCACCCTTGCATGCCTGGAATGAACCCCACTTGTTCATGGTGTATGATTTTTTTTAATGTGTCTTTCAATTCAATTTGAAAGTATTTAGTTGAGAATTTTTGCATCTATATACATTAGATAGATTAGTCTGTAATTTTCCTTTCTTTTAGCATCTTTATCTGTTTTTGGTATTAGAGTGATGTTAGTTTCATACAATGTGTTAGGTAGTGTTCTATTTTCTTCAATGTTTTGAAAGAGTTTAAGTAAGATTGGTGTCAGTTCTTTTTGGAAAGTTTGGTAGAATTCCCCTGTGAAGCCATCTGGCTCTGGGCACTTATTTGTGGGATGCTTTTTGATGACTGATTGGATCTCTTTGCTTGCGTGGTTGGTTGAGGTCTTCTATTTCTTCTCTGGTCAATCTGTGTTGTTCATGTGTTTCCATAGTATCCTCTTATATATATATTTTTTAATTTCTTTGGGATCTGCAGTAATGTTGCCTCTCTCATTCATTATATGTTCATTTGGGTCTTCACTTTTTTTATTTTGTCAGTCTAGCTAGGGGCTTGTCAATCTTGTTGACCTTCTCAAAGAAAAACTTTTAGTGTTATTTATTCTCTCTATTGCTTTTTTGTTCTTTATGTCATTTATTTCTGCTTTAATCCTTGTTATTTCTTTTCTTCTACTTGGTTTAGCATTAGTTTGCCTTTAATTTTCTAGTTTCTTCATTTGCTTCATTATTTCTTTGATTTTAGCTCTTTCCTCCTTTTTAATGTGTTCATTTAGAGCTATAAATTTTCCCCTCAATACCAACTTTGCTGCATCCCATAAGTTTTGATATGTCATGTTCTCATTTTCATTCATCTCTATATATTTAGTAATTTCTTTTTCTATTTCTTCTTTAACACACTAATTGTTTAGGAGTGTGTTGTTTAGCCTCCAGATATTTGTGAATTTTCTAAGTCTCTGATGGTTATTGACTTCTAATTGTATTCTATTGGAATTTGAGAATGTGCTTTGAATAATTTCAAACTTTTTAAATTTATTGAGGCTTGTTTTATGTCCCAGCATATGATCTATTCTGGAGAAAGTTCCATGAGCACTAGAGAAGAATGTGTATTCTGGTGATTTGGGATGTAATGTTCTATATATGTCTGTTAATTCAAATTCATTTATCAGGTTGTTTATGTTTTCAATTTCCTTATTGGTCCTCTGTCTGGTTGATCTATCTATAGGAGAGAGTGATGTGTTGAAGTCTCCCACAATTTTTGTGAAAACATCTATTGCTTCCTTTAGTTTTGCCAATGTTTGTCTCATGTATTTTAGGGCACCCTGATTGGGTGCATAAACATTTATGATTGTTATTTCTTCTTACTGAGTTGTCTCTTTTATTAGTATGTAGTGATCTTCATTGTCTCTCATAGTACCCTTGCATTTAAAGCCTATTTTATCTGAGATTAGTATTGCTACTCCTGCTTTCTTTCGGCTGTAGCATGCCTGAAATATTTTTTCCAAACTTTCACTTCCAATTTCTTTGTGTCCCTGTGTCTAAGATGAGACTTGTAACAACATATTGATGGTTCATATTTTTTAATCCATTCTGCCCATCTATATCTTTTAATTGGGGAGTTTAATCCATTCACATTCAATGTTATTACTATGAAGGAATTTCTTTAATCAACCATCATATCCTTTGGTTTATGCTTGTCAGATATATTTTTCCATCTGTCTCTTAATTTCCTTTAATATACCCTTACTAAATCTCTTTAGTTCTGAACCTTTCTCCATACCTTTATCTCCTTTATTTGTTTCTCTGGCAGTAGGTCTCCCTTTTGTATCTCAAATATGGCAGGTCTCTTGTTAGCAAATTCTCTCAGGATTTGTTTGTGAAAAATGTAAGCTCAAATCTGAAGGAGATCTTTGCTGGATGAAGAATTATTGGTTGGCAATTTTTCTCCCTCAGAATTTTAAATGTCAATCCACTGCCTTTTTGCCTCCATGGCTGCTGAGTAGTCACTGCTTATTCTTATGCTGTTTTTTTTGTATATGGTGAATTGCTCTCTCTTGCTGCTTTCAGAACTTGCTCTTTCTCTTCAGCATTTGACAATCTGATCAGAATATGTGTCAGAGTGGGTTTATTTGGATTTATTCTGTTTGGAGTTCATTGAGCTTCTATGATTTGTGCATTTATGTTGTTTCAAATATTTGGGAAGTTTTCCCCAATTTCTTTGAATATTCTTCCTAGACTTTTACCCTTCTCTTCCCCTTCTGGAACACCAATGATTCTTATATTTGCATGCTTTATATTGTCCATCATATCCCTGAGATCCATTTTGATTTTTTTTATTTTTCCCCCATTCTTTCTTTTGTACTTTCACTTTCTATTCTGTCCTCTTCCAGCTCACTGAGTATCTCCTCAGCTTCCTCTAATGTAGTGCTGTGTATATCCAGAAACTTTTTAATCTGATCAACAGTTTCTTTTATTTCCATAGGATCATCTATTATTTTATTTACTCTTTCAAATCCCTCTTTATGCTCTTCTAGGGTCTTCTTCATGTCCTTTATATCCTGTGCCATGATCTCATTGTTTGTGATTAATTCTTTGATTAATTGCTCCAAGTAATGTGTCTCCTCTGATTTTTTGATTTGGATGTTTGGGTTTGGGTTGCCTGTATCTTCTGTTTTTTTCATATGCTTTAAGTTTTCTGTTGTTTTTGGCCTCTTGGCATTTGCTTATCTTGACAGGGTTCTTTTAGGATATGCATGCTTATTTAAAGAATTATCTCTAATTTGTCAGAGTTACAGCTTGGTGGAGTGCACTTTCTCTGACTTACTAGCAAATGGTGCCCCTGAGCCACCTATTACCCTCAAGTCAGTTCTCCCCAACTTTGTCTATGTGTTGATTGGGGGTCCAAATCTTGTGGGGTCCAATCAATGCACCAAATTTCTGTGTGTAGTTGTTGCTGCCAGCTCTTATTGTGGGAGGTGTGATTGAGCTGTTAGGGAGGGAGGGCAGCTTTAAGAATCGAATCTCCCCACCACTCCTGGGGAATTAAAGCTGTTTCATAAGTCCAAACCTTCAGCTCAGTCTCCCCAGTCTGTCTCTACCATTGACCCACAAGTCCCTGTATTGGTGTAGGGTCCCTGGGACCTTTTGCAGATCCCATCTCCAAGCTGTACCCTCCAAGGGCCTCTACAGAGGGAAGGCTGTGCAACATCACAGATGAGCACAGTCCCCAAGGGAAGCTCTGGACTGCTGTACCATACAGGGGTGTTCCCAGCCTCCCAAGAAGATGGCTGTATGGGGCATGGTAAATTCCCCCTTCAGTGGGCCTCTGCCTTTCTAGCTCTGGGACAATTAGCTGTGGGTGTGTGAAAGCCTCTTGTCCATGCCAGATACTGAGGTGGGTGCCCAGGGGGTGGAAGGCACTCCCCACCGTACTCTACTATGTGGCGTAGCTCTGGGCCACAGCACCATGCAGGGACATTCCCAGCCTGCTGAAAAGATGTCTGTATGGGACATGGTAATTTCCCCTTTCATGGACCTCCACCTTCATAGCTCCAGAATAATTAGCTGCAGGTGTTCAAAAGGCTATCATCCATGCCAGATACTGAGGCAGGTGCCTGGGGTGTGGAAGGCACATTCCACCATGTTTGACTAGTGGCTCTCAATGCCAGATCTGTAGCCACTTTTGGGGTCTTTAAATTAATCTGTCTCCAAATGTCAACCCCTGGTTTCTCCCAACCACAGTGTGACTGCCAGTTCCCCAGAAGCCTCAATCACTCATTTCTCAATGCAGACTCTTGGTTTCACCGAGTGCACAGTCACTGTGGATTTAGCAGACCTTGTCCAGCCAGTGCAATGCTGGAACTGGTATTGTGGAATACTTTCCCTCTTTTATCTAGTGTTTTTCACAGAGATGTTTTTTGCTCTGTTTCTCCTAATCCATCATCTTCTCCCTCCTCCAACATTTGTTTTTAAGCAGAATAAAATCTCAGATCTTTCAGTATTCTTTACATAGGGTAATATTTTCTAGGAATATCCCCCATTGTAGTTACTCACTTTACTTTTTAATCAGTATGTTGGGACATGATTTATATTCGATCATCCAGATGTTGATTATTGATTGTCTCCTAATAGAAGACTATTTTGTTTTAGTTTCATTCAACCAATCCAGTGACTGCTCTAATGATAATGTGCCTTTGTGACATTGGAATAGTTCTTCCACTTGTCAGAAAAATAGTGATTTTTGATCCATATTATTTTGAGTCTATCTCAGTCATTTCTGGCAGTTGGGACAGTGCAATAATCTTATAACTGGACAGTTAATTTTGAATCCATGTTTCCCTGGTTCTAGTTCACATAATTTAAGTTTGTAAGAATAGAGGACAGGACTTAGATTTGCATATAATTCAAAAGGATTATGTCCCCTACCCATTTGCTAAAATATGCAGTTTTTTTTTTTTTTCAAAATAGATGCTTGTATATGATTAAATTTGATTGGATGCTAGCTGTAAATTTATTTAACCAATTCTTAGCAAGGGAACACAAGCACAATAGAACATTCTAAATGCAAAAATGTTCTAAAGGGACTTTCTTATTAGGAAAAAAAAAGCATTATAATGCTAGCCACTGCTATTGCATATTGTGTGTATCTCTTATAAGTATGTACCAGTGCTGTGGAAAACCTTCCAATGGAAACTAAAAAGGTGCCATAAATTAATGGGCAAACATGTCTTATTGGGTATCAATAGGATAACAGAAATCATGTGAGATACTTTATTCACAACTTTATTGTTATTAAAATACTTTTATTAAAATACTTGTTTGTCTTAGAAAAATAAAAAAGAAAGTATGATTCACTCAGAGCCCAAACTTTCATAAATAAACCTTATAATATTTTGGTATATAACCTGCCAGTCTTATTTCTCTGCTTTTTAAGGCATATATTTTGAATACACCTTGCCTTTTTGTTTAACACAAATACTTTTGTGTGACCTCAAATATTCAAATGGGTATAAAATCAATACTGTCTTTTTTTAATCTGAGTTGTCCTCTGCTTGTGAATGTCATTTTATTCCCCACACTACTGAACAATAAATTCACTGGATCTTGATATCTTGGATCACCATTTGTTTATTTAAAATTCTGTGGTATCAGTCCCTTGACTTTCAGCATGAGACATTTATATAATATAATCTTGATTTTAGGTTTAAATAATGTTCCCTAAAATGATTAAGAAAATAAGTGGTTTGATCAGATTACATTTTGACTAAGATGTGAAAATTAAATGGGGTGGATCATGCATATAGCTAGAGGGAAGTATTAAATTATCTTTGAGATAATTGACAAAGAATATTATGGTCATCTGGTTTAGTATACAGGCAGTTTGGATTTCACAATGAATTTAGATAATATGATTATAAAATATAGTATCCATGAGATTAGGTGATTGGGGGGACTTGGAACAGATATGATGGGATTGGAAATAATTACCTAAATTTGATACTTTCAGATTCAGGGATGCTAACCCAACCTTCAAATCACATATGTATGAGAGAAGTAAATACCTCACTCCAGGGGGCTGCAGTGGAAAAGATGCCTTGAGAAAATAGACATATTTTAGTTAAAGCAAGGAGACTTTATAACCAAATGGTTTAAAAAATAGATTTTGATGTCAGATAGGACTGGTTTCATGTCCTAGCCCCACCATGAATGTGTGTGTTTCTTTAGAGTTCTTAACATTTTCTGTCAATTAAAAATAATAAAGCTGCCTCATGGAGTTCTTCTAAATATTAAAGGAAATAAACTGTGTAGTAACGTACTTAGTACACACCTTGAACAGAACAAATATATTCCTTGAAGAATGTGCCCTAAACCTATTAAACATGAAACAAAGGCAACAAAAATATATGAATGTTTGCTAACTGCCTAAAGGGACACAATCAAATATTTGAATCTGAGTTTAGAAAGGAGGAATTGGACGTTGTGTTAAGACAATGAAATTGTAAAAGCATTATGGGGATAAAAGAAGAGAACAAGAGAAAGGACCAAAAAGAAAGAGGATTACATCATTAAGGTTGTCAGAAAGAGGACATAAAGCATATTGTATTTTAGGTCAACACTTTTTTTTTGTTTGTTTTCTTATAATTAGTTTCAGGAGCTTTTTGACTGCTGCATGAGAAATATCCATAGCAGGAGTAATTGCCCATCTGACAGACCATCCAACAGGTTTTGGATGAATGAGGGTCTCTTCATCTCTTGAAGAGTTTTCTTGGTATATGTGAGGGTTCCAAGAAAACATGGGTAATTTACGGTGTTTCCTGGTGGGTCTAGAGATTATGAAAGTATGGGCCAGGGTTATGTCTTAGATTGACAAAGTTTAACTGGTTTGGGAAAAGTAAAGGAATTTTTAGTTTGGTGTGGTAGCAGGGACAAGTGGTCTTTGACCCTTCCACTCAGGTATTCTCTTTCTGAAGAATAAGGGGCTACCTAGAATCTGGTAAGTGAGGTTTTCTTTCTTTAAAGATTAACCTAATTAATGACAGAATAATGATGCCATTTTGGTTGCTTAGTCCAATATTGTGAAACATGATTTATTGCCCAGAGATGTGTGGTGTTTCTTTGATGCTAATGTTGGCTTAACAGAAAGCTGAGAGTACTCTTTTTTTTTTTTTTTTTGTAATAGAAGAATAGCTACAGTTTTTCTAAATATCTTCAAAGAAAGGGTAACCATCTGCTTGCTGGTTTCTTTTCCCTCTATTAATCTACCTTAAATTATTTGTCAAGTCTTTCTATATTCCAATTCAATTATTAGGCCAATAGAGTAAACAGCTTTATGATGATATGGATTATTTTGTTATCTTAGCACTGATGGTAGATTGAATATTAGTGTTTCTTTGGCTGGATCACTGAGAATCACCTGATTGTTTCATATGTTAAAACTTTATAGCCATTCAGCAAGAAGCTGTTCTTCCATGTGCTGAGATGCAAACATCATTCCTTCCTAAATAGAAATTATCAGAATGTTTCCCTTAATGACATTGATGATGGTAAGATTTTGGACTCCCTTTACTTTCATTTTCAAAACCAATTGTGCATTGGTCAAGTGAAGTTAAGTTTTAACTTGCTGCAGTAAGGGAGAACTCATTAAAGGAATCATGAATGTGTTAGTAAGAGGGACTTGGGAGGGACTTGCTATAGGATTTGAGCTGTTTCGTGTGGTTTGGGAGAGGGTTCAAGGAAGCAACAGTTATGGATTGCATGCTGCCAGAAAGCCAAAACAATTCAACAAATGAGAAATTAAATAAATTTTATCTAGAAAGTGAGAGGAATGAAGCAGAACTACACTTATCATTGGTAGAAAATAAAAAAAAAAAAAGCATTTATCACTCATGGTAGCTGCAGAGGAGATTATCTGATTTTTTTTTGTTGATGGCCATGCTTGTTATCTTTGTCCTATGTGCAGACATGATTCCCGAGTGGTTGCCTTTATTTATTTATTGGTGCTTTTTATTTCCACAGTGATCATGGAGTCTTCTTTTCTGATTTTGATGCTATGTAATGCTCAACAGATATCACCAGAGTCTAAGTTTTGGCTATCAACTTTCAAGACCATGTTTTACTTTTTTTCTTCTTGTTCTCATACTCTGTTGTACAGTAGAACCTCAACAATTCTTTGATGAATTGTTACATGCAATTCTTCTCTAACTTATGATGATATTTATTGTTAAATATTTTTGAATATATTTTGAATACAATCAAATCTTCAATTCCAATTTTGTGCAGGTGAAATATCTGTATGTTATTTTTAAAAATGTTTCTAAACAAAATCAGAAAAAAAAATCATTGAGAAATATAGACAATTTAGAAATATTTAGACTGCATTTTTGGTCAGTAAGAATCAATATTTGCATAACAATCCAAAGCTTCTCTGGACTCAGGGAACACCTTTTTTTCTCTATTATAAAAATTGTAGGTTTACAGAACCATCATGCATAAAATGTAGGATACCCATATACCACCATACTATTAACACCTTGTATTGGTGGGAACATTCGTGGAACAAAGCAGCAGCACCTGACAGGCCAACAGTGTGGCAATGATCCAGAATATCATATGAGAACAATCTAGTGCTTTTGATATTAGAGAAGCAGCAGAGCAAATACAACAGTTATGGATTGAACTGTGTCCCCAAAATGATATATTGAAGTCTGAATCCCCCAGTACTTCAGAAATGACCTTATTTGGGAATAGGTTCATTACAGATGCAATTAGGCAAGTTAAAATGAAGTCACACTGGGTACTGGGACCTTAATCCAATATGACTGATGACCTCATAAATAAGAGGAAATTTGGATGCAGAATGGAGACAGGAAAATCCCATGTGGCAACTTTGGCAGAGACTGCATGTTGCCAGCAAGCCACAGCCAGAAGCCAAGGGAGAGAAATGGAACAGATTCTCCCCTACAGGTTTGAGAGGAAGCATAGCCTGACCATCACCTTGATTTAGGACTTCCAGCATCCAGAAATCTGAGACAACAAGTATCTGCTGTTTTAAGCCACCCAGTTTGTGGTACTTTGTTAGATAGTCCCAGGAAATTAATGCAACATACTGCATAGCTTCCTCATAATGAACTTTTTATGTAGGGAAGGGAAGCAAAGTGAGGGCTTGTAAATTTTGAAAGTGGAGGCTAACAATCTATTGAAATTCTGGTACTAATATTATATGACTTGGGCTGGTAAATCCTTTTTTTGGAAAATTCTGCAAGTTTGGAAATTAAAAGCACCAATCCTGTATATTAGCCTTGATTCACAGAAATCAGTTCATGAGGCAAAAATGTATTTGGGGGAGTTGAATGACTATGAAGTGAGAATGAAGGAGAAGGCACATTGAGAATTACTGGCTTTTACAAAAACCTTAAACTCAGAGTAACTTTTAATTTTGTTTACCAGCCTGTCAAATGTATGCATGTGTCACAAATGGAGGCAGGGACAGAAGTTGCCAGAAGGGGTCAAGAGCCAAGGAATGTTCCCAGAAGCTGGGAGACATTTTGTAGTAGGGAAAAAGAATAAGGGATAGAGATGAACACAGAGTAAGTGTTAAATGCTATGTTGTATATATCTCAACTCATTTAAACCCTGTAGGGAATAAAGGAGAAGATTTTGTTGGGCAGTATATAATCAAAAGAGTTCTAAGAAGGCTAATTATATTACTGTAAGAAATTCAACTATGCCATTTAAAACAAATAACTTTAATTAAAATCTTAACTAACAAAATGTACAAACAAGGTAACACTTTGTTTATGTATAAGGCTTTTCTTCACCTGGATCAAACACACCAAAGGATGAATGGCTTAATAAAGAATGTTTCAAATTATTACACATTTCAAATCATTAAAATTTTTGAAGCCATTTTACATAATATAAAATTTAAATTTTAGAAGGATCCAGGATTCAATTTGGAAAAACAAATGTGTTCATATAAAATTTTGATTTATTAATGTAAACCCAGCCTGGGCAGAGAGAGCCCCAAGAATGACTGAGATTGCATTTACCATCTGCTTAGATCAATGCTTGCTTTACAGCCAAGACTAAATTGAGTAACAGACTCTTTTTTTTTAAAGCAATACATCTCATATCCTATAGCTTGTACACCATGATTTGTACCCATTTATTGTGGGGATCACATCTGAGTTTGCAAAGATTTCAGTACTTGAGGGTCTGCATAATGGGCCAATTAAAACTTCTGGAATTGGAGAGAGTTATTCTGGCAGATGGTCATGACTGTTGGAAAATGGTTTTCAGAGATGAGTGTGGAATTCCAAAGCAGTGCAGAATGCTTTAAATGTGTGATGTCTGACAGAAGAAAGGTAGGAGTTTATGAATAATAGCAAAGTTATCATTTGGGAATGATATAATCCCTATTAGTACTAACTGAATGTTTAGAAGGAAGGACAAGAATGCTAATTTCAAGGGCCTATTTCAGACACTGAATAGCCTCAAACAACACAAAACAAAAACTGCTACCCAGAAAAACTTAATTTGTTTCAGAAGAGGGGATTCCAAATAGTCTCCAAAGCTGCCAGCTCTTGGACGTGCCTGTCAAGGTATTAGCATGTCAGTTTCTGGATCTGAGGAAAGACATTTTATTTAAAATAAAATTGGTGACCTGCAATAAACAGAAGATGAATGAATAATTCCAAAAATGAAATTTTCTTTAAAAGGGAAGAACAACTTGTGTCTCAGCTAGGAAAAAATGTCTCATGGTTGGCTTCAAAAATGTTGCTGCAATGGCAGGCACTTGATTCCCAGAAGCTGAGATGCCAGGATGGACAATCTAAAAGCAAAAACCTCTGAGGCCATTTGGACTTAAAACTGAAAAGTCTTCTGTGACTCTGGCTGAATGACTGTGTCTTTGAAACAAGTTTTTGGCAACATTGGAAGCTTATGAATATTCAGGATACACTTTTGAAATTCATGTTGGAAAGTGGAAAAATGTGTGCTGGAATTTATACTAAAACTATAGTTCTGCTTTGTTTTTGTTTTTGTTTTTGTTTTTGTAAATGACTCAAGGACATTTACATTTAGAAAGCATGGAAAGAATCATTTAGAGCTGGCTATATCAGGCTGCGGCCTTCTTAGCTCCAGGCTTCATTCCTCCTCCAATCATATACTATCCACTGAAACTCTAAAATTTGGTGGGTGGGTGTATTAGTTTCTTATTGCTTCTGTAACCAATTACCACAAACTTAGTGGTTTAAGATAGCAAAAATGTATTATAAAACAGTTCTGAAAGTCAGAAGTCCAAAGTGGGTCATAAGGACTGGGTTCCTTTTGGAGGCTCTAGGGGAGAATATTTCTGTGCCTTTTACCATTTCTATAGGCCACATGAATTTCTTGGCTCTTAGCCCCTTCATCCATCTTCAAAGCCAGCAATGTAGCATACTCAAGTCTCATTCTCTCTCTTTCTGAATCTCTTTCCTTCTCTGTGTCCTCTGCTGCTGTCATCATGTCTCCTCTCTGATTCTGATCCTCCTGTCTCCCTCTTACAATGACCATTGGGCCCACTTTGACGATCCATGATAATGTTCCCATCTAAAGATCCTTAATTTAACCACATCTGCTAGGCCATTTTGCCAGGTAAGGTAGCTCTTGGGGATTAGGATGTAGACACCTTTGTGAGGCCATCATTCTGTCCATTATTCTTTTTATCACAATCGGGATGTGAAACTGACTTCCATCTCCATGAAGAGAGCATCTGGGTACAGATAAGGAAATTACTGTGATTCCAGGACAGTGCTTGACAACAGGAAAACATGTAGAATTAACAAACTAGTTAAAATCTCCAAGAAATATTCTGTGGCATTTTAGTAAACTCTCTTGTAGGATATTTCATCAGGCCCGTGAAAGGTAATCAGGTAAGGAAACCTGGATAATCAGTATGTCCTTTGTGTTAGACAGAATAATGTCCCACCCTCACCTCCAAAGATGTCTGTGTCCTAATCCCCAGAGCCTGTGAGTTAGTTACACAGAAAACTGGAATTAAGATTGCAGTTAGATTTACAGTTGCTATTCAACTGGCCTTAAAATATGGGATTATTCTGGATTATCTGTGTCGGGCCAAATTTAATCAGAAGAGTCTTTAAAAGTAGAAGAGGCACAGAGAAGAGGAGAGTCAGTCAGACTGACTTGATGTGAGCAGGACTTTACCTACTGTTATTGTCAATAACAATGAAGGAAGGAAGCCACCATGAACCATGGAATGTGGGAGGTGTCTAGAAGCAGGAGAAGGTAAGAAAACACACACTTTCCTAGAGTTTAGAGAAAGGAATGTGGTCCTGTTGATACTTTGAATTTAGTCCAGTGAGACCCATTTTGGGCATCTGACCTACAGAACTAGAAGATAATACATTCGTATTGTTTTAGCCACTAAGTTTGTGGTAATTTGTCACAGCAGCAATAGAAAACTAATACAGATTTTAATACTGGGAGTGTGGCGCTGATGTAATAAATACCTAACAATGTGAAATGGACTTTGGAATTGCTCAATGGGCAGAGGCTGGAGAAATTTTGAGGAACATGATAGAATAAGTAAGTCTAGATTTTCTTAAGTAGTATGCTAGTAGGAACATGGAGACTGACAACCCTGCCATAGAACAATAGAAAACTAATATACCCCTTAACATGCAAATGTTGGTGTGACTTGGGGCCCATTTGGAGAAAATGTGATCCGAAGGAAGAAGACATTCCACAAATAAACTCTGTTTAGGAAAATGTTCTTATTTCATGGAATTGTAAACAGCGGCACTTTGGCTTTGCATGTGGACAAAGTGGGCACTTGATGGCAGATGGCATCCATGAAGAACATTCACAACCAGTAATATAGAAGTTTAAGGAGTATTTAAATAATCATGAGGTTGGGAAGGGTTATTTTCTCTCTTCTGCCTGGTGATCAAAAACCCTCAAGGGTAAAAAAAAAGGAAAAAAAAAAGGAAAAAACATTTGAAAATGTAGGCCACGGAAAACAGTAGAACTGGTCACTCACATATGCTATATTAGTTATTAAATATTCTATTTTTATTTAAATAGATATTCACAGTTGCTGTTAGTTATAGGATTGCACTATTGTCTTTTAAAAAAATCACGGTATTCATTGGAATATTCAAAAACCCATCACTCCTTGAACATTTAATTTATCAGCAAAAAAGATACTTTAGTCTGTATCTGGCCTGCCAGAAATGATAGGCAGCGGCTTTCTAAATCTTAGATAGATCAATAAGAAGGAATTACAGAGAGTTGCTTTTATATAAGACAGGAACTCAGAAGACATTTTTAAAGTGACATTATTATAAAGAATTTCTGCAAGATAAAATGAGCAGTGTTAAAATCTCATTTTTACTATTTAATGGAGTATTATCAATTACAAGTGTCAGAACCTTGATAGATTTCAACAATTTGTCAGAATAAACAAGTAATATTCAAATTTTCTTTAAACATACTTAGAACAGAAATAATTGGAGAGGCATTAAAGAAAAACAATAAAGAACCACTTTTTTAGATGAACAAATGCCCTACTTTTCAGTAGTTACATAAGTGACTCATTAAAAAACTCATTCATAAGATAGCCTTTATATAGCAGATTTTATTAATAATGACATATGACTTTATGTATACTAAAATAAGTCACCATAACCATTTTAATTTTTATATTTGATATCTAATAAAATTAAAATAGTTTGTCAAAGAATGTTTAGAATCCAGATATGAAAACCTTTGTTTTAGAGCTTCATTTATATATCATCATGAGTTTAAATAGTTTTAAGACATGCTTGAAACAAAAATTGAAATGTGAAGATTTAGTTTTTCATGGTGAGTTTTGTGTTTCATAATAATATTTAATGCCAGTTGTTTAATGAGCATTAAGCCAAATGGCAAGCTCTGTGGTAAATGCTACAAGCATCTTACATTATTTCACATAAGAAACCAATGTGGTAGATAACATTATTACCTTGAAATTCAAATTGGGAAATTGAGTCAAAGAGAGTTTAAAAAGATCTAAAACAAACAGCAGCATACCATGGATGAAGCGGTGGGATTGTTCTGCCTTCATTAGACAATAAAGGTGTTCACTGTGTGTAGAGAATTTAGAAAATAAAATAAAATCCACCAAAAGCTGATCCACTTTCCACAATCATACACCGGCAACTCCAAATGAGGTCAGTGATATACTACTCCCCGTACAAAATATGCTGCCAATACAATGTCAAAAAAATGCAGTTTCTATGAAATTTAAATAATATATCCATTAGCTTCAAGTTAGCACATTTTATTACTCATCCTTTAATGTACATTGAATTCTACATAAAATTGATTTGTAGAACTCCCCATTATGGAATTGGCTCCAAAAACACAGACTTTGCTACATATCATATTTTATCAGAATTTAACCAAAGGATCAAAGTTCAAAGTGTTAAGTATATGTAAATATTATTGATAAATAGTTGTTCTTTTTTGTCCGACAGAAACTTGGAGGATGTTGTTGTTGTTGGCGGTGTTGCCATGAAACCAGAAAAAGTCTTACAATTTTTTATGAATTTTGTAAATTTGAAGAGGGAAATCCCTATGGACGTCATACCTACCAATTTTGGAAACGTATAATTTTGGATAGGCACTTCTCTCAAATTATTTATATACTTCTTATCTACTGTAAGCAGAGAATAGAAAAATGGAATGCAAGGTACTTAGTGATTTCCTTTCTTTGTTATGAACATTCTTTATAATACTGTGAAATAATAGGGTGCTGTGATTTTACGTGTTTGTCATTTTCTCCATATCAACGATGCCATTTTTTGCTTCTTTTGCTGCTATTACCACTAACTCTTTGTTGATTTATGTAGTAAATATATTAAGTAATAGCCTGCAGGGCAAGAAAATAGAAATTTTGGGAAACCATTTCATATGTTCAGACTATATTTGCTTATTTTTATTTATCTTATAAGTTCTGGAATGCTTGAAGTAGCCTGAAGTCAACCCTTCAAGTGAGAATAGCCTTATATTAATCTAATATTTAATTTAAATAGATGTGCCAACAAAACTCATTCTGTCCATAGACCTTTTTTATTTGGTGAACAGAGTATTTGTAATAAACAGAAATAAATTTAGGTAATTCTTGACTTGGTCCACTATATATGCATAGATTTAGCTGATATATATATGATCCCTGAAGACACATGAGTTTGTCACCTCAATCATGGTATCAGAATTGCCAGACTTGGAATATGGTTTCTTAGTAGTTCTTCCTTTCTGAAAAGACAGACTTCTACCTGTTTCTTCCTGAGAAGACAAACTTATTAAGAGTGTGTATATGGATATTTAATGAGACATAATCAATTTTCATATGATTTTAGTAACACATCTTAAGTAAAATTAAATGTTCAAGTGTATTCTGAGCATTCAGTACATTTTGCAGAATATTATGTTACAGCTATGTGAACATTAAATCAGGTTATTTCAAAATATGATCTAGCATTATGTTTAATTCCTCACTATCCATATTAGTAGCTTAATGCTAATTAGATGAAGCTTTTTTCTATTATTAAACATATGATTGCTTGTCAGTTAAACATTAACAAAGAACACAGAGACATAAATTATTTGGATCATCTTTCAGATTCAAACAGATAGAAATAAGAAGGTTAAAGGCTTTGCTAAAAAAATACAAGCTCAGTTTGAGACTTATAATAAAACCCTGTAATATTCCATGTTGAAAAAATGGCAGTGGTGAATATGGCACGTTGTGATGTGAATACTTTGCTAGTTTATGAAACAGATTAACATTTAAAAATTCAAGCTAATGCCTTTTTTCTTAACATTGTTAGTGATCTACTCAACATAGATATATTCTGAAATATGCTTAAGTGATAGTCTTAGTTTTAGATGTGGGGGATTACATTAAATGAGATGATTCTTGGGCTCAAAGATATTATATTATGGTGAGAGAAGAAAAAATTAATTAAAATTAAATGAAGCTGGCCCAGGGCCACGTCGCTCTGGCTCGGAGGCAGGTAGGCGGGTAACGTATCCCCAGGTTCCAGGGACTGAGATGTGGATGTGGGCGTGGGGGGAGAGGCATTCTGCCTACCACAAAAGTGTCCTGAGGTGGACCCAAAATCCTGCATAACAGGGCCCTGGCCATGCCCAGCCTCAGAGTTCAGCCCAAGGAAGCACAGATGGAGCTGACAGGACTGGGACCCTGCCCTGGAACCCCTGTGTCCCAGGCCTGTGTGAGTGACATGCCTGCTGCCGCCCACCCTGGATCTGCACTCCTTGGTTCCCTCTGCTGCCACGACGCTGTGCCAGGAGCCATCCACCCTCACCGTCAGCATCCAGCTCCTGATATTCAAGGAAATCTTGTCAAAACCCTGGCCGAACACAAGCTAAACCTTCCACAATCAAGCAAACAGCAAACCCTGTGCAAAGTGAAGAATCTCATTTTCCGAGTCACCCTGTTATATTTCAATGAGATTACAACAGAAATTCACAAAACATACAGAGGATTAGGAAAATATGGCCCAATTAAAGGAAAAAATCAAAATTGTCCCTGAGGAAGCCCAGACATTGGACTTACTAGGAAAAGACTATAAATCAACTGTTTTAAATGTGTTCAAAGAGCTAAAGGAATTCATGGACAAAGTATTAAAGGAAACTAGGGAAATGATGGTTGAACAAACTGAGAAAATCAATAAAGGGATATAAATTGTTAAAAGGAAACAAATAGAAATTCTTGACTTGAAAAATACAATATCTGAAGCGAAAAGTTCATTAGAAGAATTCAACAGCAGATGCAAGTGGACAGAAGAAAGAATCAGCAAACTTGATAGGACAATTGAAATTATCCAGTCTAGAGGAATAGAAGGAAAAAAGAATGAAAAGTGAAGAGAGCCTAAGGGACTGATGGGACACCATCAAGCATGCCAACATACGCATTGTGGGAGTCCCAAAAGGAGAAGAGGCAGAGGGGATGGGAGATTGGAGAAGAATATTTGAAGAAACAATGGCTGAAAACTCCATAAATTTACACATCCAAGCAGCTCAATGAACTCACAACTGCACAAACTGAAAGAGATCTAAACTGAGATACATTATACTCAAATTGTTGAAAGACAAAAGAGAGAATCCTGAAAGCATCAAGCAAGAGGTGACTAATCATGCATAAGAGATCCTCAATAAGACCAATAGCCGATTTCTCATTAGAAATCATGGAGCCCAGAAGGCAGTGGGATGACATATTAAAGTGATAAAAAACTGCCAGTAAGGTAACCATTAAAAAATTCACAAATATACACACAAAAGGAAAGAAGGGAATCAAAATGGCCCATTGAAAAATAACAACTAAATATTAAAAAGTAGCTATGGAGTAATTAAGAAACAAACATATAAGACATACAGAAAACAAATAGCTAAATGGCAGAAGTAAATCCTTCCTTATCAGTAATTATTTTAAACATAAAAGGGGAGATTAGCAGAATGTATATTTTATTTAATTTTTTTTGGATTTTGTTTTTTTTAATTCATTTTTATTGAGATATATTCACATACCATGCAGTCATACGAAGTGTACATTCAGTTGTTCACGGTGCCATTATATAGTTGTGCATTCATCACCAAAATTAATTTTTGAATATTTTCATTACCACACACAAAAATAATAAGAATAAAAATTAAAGTGAAAAGGAACAATTAAAGTGAAAAAAAAAAAAATTAAATGAAGCCCATAAATTTTGGATGTTGTATTCTCATTATCATTCGCCTCAAGATATTTCCTAATTTCTTTTTGTGATTTACTCTTTAAACCACTGGTTATTTAATAGCATATTGTTTAATTTCTACCTATTTGTGAATTTTCCAATAATTCCTCAGTTATTGATTTCTAGCTTCTTTCCATTGTGGTCAGATAAGATGCATTGTATGATTTCAATATTTTTTAATTTGTTAAATTTTGATTTGTGACCCAAGAAATGGTCTATTCTGGAAAATAATGCATGTGCACTAGTAAAGAATGTATTTTCTGTTGTGGTTGGATGACGTATTCCATATGTGTCTGTTAGGTCTAGTTGATTTAGTTTATTGTTGGATACATTTATTTCCTTATTGATCTTCTGTCTAGATGATCTATCCATTACTTAAAGTGGTATATTAAAGTCTTCTACTATTAAGGTAGAGGTTCCATTCACATCTGTCAATATTTGCTTCACAGATTTTGGGGCTCTTCTGTTAGGTGCATCTTTGTTTATAATTGTACATTTTTTTTGTTGAATTTGACCACTTTATCAGTATACTGACCACTATTGTCCCTCATAACTTTTTTTTTTAACTTAATTCTATTTATTCTGATATTAGTTTAGCTACCCCACCTGTCTGGTTAGTGCTAATGTGGTATATTTTTTCCATCTTTTCACTTTCAGCATAATTGGACCTTTGAATTTAAGGTGAGTCTCTGGCAGGCAGCATATAGTTGAGTCATACTTTTATTTTGATCCATTTTGCTAACCTCTGCCTTTTGACTGGAGAGGTTAAACCGTTTGTATTTAAAGTCACTGCTGATAATGTAGGACTTTCTTCTGCCATTTTGTCATTTAGTCTTTGTAAAATGTATTCTGTTTTGTGGCCCATAATTCTTCCCTTAAATCCTACTTTTATATTTATTTGACTGACTTTTTGTATTGTTCTATATTGGTTACCTTCTCATTTTTTCTGGATTTATTTTCATAATATTTTCTTTGTGGTTACCATGAGGTAAATGAAAATGAAAACACAATGTAAGAAAGCCTATGAGATGCAGAAAAATGTGAAAAGGAAAATTTATAGCTCTAAATGTTTATATTAAAAAAAGAAGAAAAATTTCAAATCAGAGACCAAACCTCAAAACTAGAACTAGAAAAAGAAGCATCAACTGAATGCAAACCAAGAAGAAGAGAGGAAATAACAAAGATTGGAACAGCGACAAATGAAATAGAGAATAAAAAACAATGGAGGGAATCAACAGAACCATAAATTGATTTTTTTAAAAAATCAATAACATTGATAAACCTTTAGCTATAATGGCAAAGAAAAAAATGAGGGTACAAATGGAAAATGAATAGGGAGACATTAGCACTGACACCCCAGAAATAAAAAGGATTATAAGAAGACACTAAAAACAACTGTAAACCAATAATATGGATAACAGAGATGAAGTGGACACATTCCTAGAAACATGTAAAATACCTATCCAGACTTGAGAAGAAATAGATCTCAGCAAACCAATAACTAGCAAAGAGGTTGAATCAGTAATCAAAAACCTCCCAACAAAGAAAAGCAAATAGTTTCACAGGGGAATTTTACCAAACATTTCTAGAAGACTTAATACCAATCCTTCTCAAACTCTTCCAAAAATTGTAGGGAAGGGAAAACTCTAATTCTTTCTTTAAGGCCAACATTACTCTCATACCAAAGCCAGATAAAGATACAACAAGTAAAGAATATTCCAGACCAATGTCTCTTATGAAGACAGATGCAAAAAATCCTCAACAAAATGCTAGCAATCTGAATCCAACTGGGCATTAGAATAATTATACAGCATAATCAAGTGTGATTTATCCCAGGTATGGAAGGTTGGTTCAACAAAAGAAAATCAATTAATGTAATACACCACATTAACAGAAGTAGGACCCCTAACTCACAACATATATAAAAATCAAAACTAAATGAACCAAAACCTAAATATAAGAACCAGAACTATAAAACTCCTAGAAGAAAACATAGGGAAACATCTTCAGTACAATGAATTAGGCAATGATTTCTTAGACTTTCCACCCAAAGCACAAGCAAAAAGAGAATATATTGATAAATGGACTTCATCAAAATGAAAAACTTTTGTACATCAAAGGATTTTATCATGAAAGTAAATTGCAGCCTACACTAATTGGAGAAATTATTTGGAAAACACCTATCCAATAAAGGATTAATATCTAGAATAAACAAAGAAATTCTACAACTCAACAACAGAAAAAGACAACCTAATTAAAGAAGAACAATAGACTTGAAAAGACTTTTCTCCAGAGAAGATATACAAATGGCAAAATTGCACATGAAAAGATGCTCAACATCATTAGCTTTCAGGGAGATGCAAATAAAAACCACAATTAGATACCATTTCACGTCCTCTAGAAGGGCTGCTATTTAACAACAGTAAAAAATGACTGAAAATTACAAGTGAAGAAATGGGAACACTCATGCATTGATGGTGGCATTATAAAATGGTGTAGCCACCCTGGGAGACAGTTTGTCAGATCCTTAGAAATATAAGGATAGAATTCCTATATGACCCGACAATCACGTTTTTATGTATATGCCCCCCAAAAAATTGAAAGCAGGAACTCAAACAGATATTTGCACACCAATGTTCATAAAAACATTATTCACAATTGACAAAACATGTAAGCAACCCAACTGCCCTTCTGCTGATTAATGGATAAATGAATGTGGCATATTATGGAATATTATTCAGCTGCAAAAGGTAATGAAGTTCTGATGAATGCAACAATATGTATGAACATCTAGACATCAAGTTGAATGAAATAATCCAAATACAGAAGGACAAATATAATATGATCTTGCTATATAAAATAATTAGAAAAAGCAAACTACAAAGTCAGAATCTAGAATATAGGTTACCAGGAGACAGAGTAGAGATAAGAAATAAAGAGTAAATGCTTAAATTGTCAAGAGTTTCTACTTGGGATGATGGAAAATGTTTGGTAATGGATAGTGATGATGGTAGCACAACATTGTGAATGTAATCAACATCACTGAATGTGGCTAAAAAGAGAACTTTTAGGTTGATAATATGTTACTGTAGTAAAAATCAAAAAAGAAACTAATCCATGGTACTATTTTTAACAGTACTCTTATAAAAATGTGCTTTCATCATTTGTAACAAGGTACCACAGTAACGCAAGTTGTTAGTAATAGGGTGATATATGAGAACCCTGTATTTCATACATAATATTTCTGCACAGCCACAAGTCCTCTAGTAATAAAAAAGAATACCCCTACCAAAACAGAAAGTAAAGGAAAATCAATTTGTATTGCAGCAAATGCTGTAAAAAGATTGTACCAGGTAAAAACAAACAGGAATTATTTTTGCATATGTGAGGTGGGAGAATGATGTGTGTTTGTGTGTGAGGGGGAGATGGTTTTGATCTTCTTACATAAATACAATTTTAGCTAAGCCCTAACTGTTGAGAATGAGCAAACTAAAAGAAGAACCAGAAGAATTGTGTCACGGTCAGAAAATAGCAATTTCAAGAACTTTGAAACAGAAAAAAGTTCCCAAGTACCAGAAAAAAATAAAGGATCAGAAAGATAAAGAAAATGATGAAGTTAGTTTGGAGACTTTTACAAATTTCCAAAGGAGTTTGGGTGGTATTTAGAGAAAAATGGAAAGTCATTGTGTTTTAATCAAATGAATAATATAATCATTTTTTTTTTTGTTGTTTTAAGTCACATTGTTTCTGAGACAAATTGACTTTAGAAAGGAAAGAATGTATATAGTAGGCTAATACAGACTAGAGCAGAGGTACCTGGAGCATATGTGCTGGTAAAGGTGATAGCATGAGGGACTTCTATTTGAAATATATTTTGCATTTAAGAAGTCCTGATGATGGTTTGAAGGAGGAATGAGGAAAATCATGGAAACAACATTTTTTCTTCTGCATTTAAATTAAATTTGGAGCTATTTGCTGCAATTAATAAACTAGGACAGGAAAAAGTTTGCTAGGGAAGGAATCAACATTTATGTTTTGAACATATGAGTGTTAAACATAAAGATGGGGGGTATAATACACAGCCAGAATTATAAGATTATGGAATTGATTAATTTTTAATCTACAATTCTTTGCTGAATGTTCACTCTATGCAGATTCTATAGAGTATAGCTGAGAATGTAAATTAGGAATTTATCAGCATATGCATGATGATTAAATTATATAACTGAGTCAAATAATCTACACAGGGAAGAAATCTGAAGGAGTTAAAAGAGCTCTGAGTTAAACTATTTGGGAACATCAATAGTTGAAGCAAAAGAATCAAATAGATTAAGAAAGGATGGCCAGAGAGGAAGTTCTGTGGGAACCTGGAAGGGAAAGGAGAGGACTTCATAATGTGATGGGAAGCAGAGATAAAGCCAAGGAAACCTCAAGGATTGTGGCAAGCTGGTTCCAGAATGCTACTGACCCTGGGAGGAAGTAGTTCTTCTAGCCTCTGAAACTAACTTCTGGGAAGATGGAGGAATAAGAGAGACAGAGCAAACTTCTCCTCCATAAAAGGGACTAGAGAAGGGGCAGAAGGAACCAAGAACAGCAGTTCCAGGATGCAACTGGTTGGAGAGGGAACTCTACAACATATACTGGGGACTTGGATTGAGAGGCAGAGAGATCGCACCTGAAAGAATGGTATTCTAGGTTGCTAATGCTGCCATTATGCAAAATACAAGAAATGGATTGGCTTTTATAAAGGAGATTCATTAAATTACAAATCTACAGTTCTGAGGCCATAAAAATGTCCAAACTAAGACATCAACAAGATACCTTCACTGAAGAATGGCCAATGGCATCCAGAACACCTCTATCAGCTGGGAAGGCATGTGGCTGGTGCCTGCTGTTCCTTTGCTCCCAGGTTGCATTTCAAAGTGGCTTTTTCCAAAATGTCTCTGGATATGTCTTAGCTTCATTAGCTCCTGTGCATCTAAGCATCAGGCTCCTCTCTTAGCTTTTCCAGAGCAAACTCTGGGCTAGCATCTCTAAACATCTCCAAGCATCTGCAAGTGTCAGCATCAGTGTCAGCTCTTAGCTTCTCTCTAAAATGTCCCTTTCAGCTGTTCTGTGCTGCTTCTGTTTGTGAGCTCTTTTATAGGAGTCCAGTGATTAAATCAAGATCCACCCTGAATGTGCAGGGCCCATATAACCATTGAAAAAATTTAATCAAATGTTTCACCCACAGTTTATTGAGTCATATCTCCATGGAAACACTCAATCAAAAGATTCCAACTTAATCAACACTAATGCATCTAACCCCAAAAAAGTGCATCAAAGAATATGGATTTTTTTTTTCTGGGGGACATAATACAAACAAACAAGCAAAGACGGAGTGAGTGTGCTTGACTGAGATTTCTGCCAGGGACTGGCAGCTGGGCCTGGACACCAAGCATGGGATGGGGCAGCTTTCCATGCCCTGGACAACTATTTCAGCAATTGCTTGGGTAGATAACCCTTCACAGCCCTGCAGATGGCAGCTCCCATGAGGGAACTTGGGATTCAGCAGACTTGTGAACAAATTTCCTCTTCTTCCACAGAAGCCTGTGGTGTGCATCAGCAAAAGGCAGGGAGAGGGGATGGCACCAGGAGCCCTCCCCCAAACTCAAAGTCTCATGGGTGCACAGTGGACAGGATCCAGGGCACATTTGAGCTAGGGATTGAGATGTGTGGTTCTGCAGCTTGAGAATGGCCCATTTGGTGGTCTGGGAATTACAAGACTCATTGTGCCCTTAAGCAGACTCCCTGATGAGCTGTTTAAGGGCACAATTCCTCACCCCCAGAACTGGCAGCCCCCAGTGCTCATGGAGAACTGGTATGCTGATTGGATTTCCACCTGGTTTGGACCCTGCACAGTTCATAGGTGAAATTGGGGGAAAGCTGGCTTGAGAATAAGAGGTGGCTTAATAGTGCCATCTTTTGGGAGGACAGGAAATGTGCACTCCAGCAAACTGTACATCTGCCAAATTATATGTAAATGCTCAAATAATCCTGCATATCTCAAAATAAACTTATCAAGATAAGCAAATGCCCTGAAGCCAACAGAAAATCAGAAAGCATATGAAGACCCAAGTAGATATGGACAAGCCAAATGACCAAATTAAAAAGCTGGAAGAGATGCAAAATCTGGAGCAATTAATCAAAGAAATATATACAAATCTGAAAACAACTTCAGTGGGTTGGCTAAAGACATAAATGATATTAAGAAGACCCTAGAAGAACAAAAATAATTTGAAAGAGTGAATAAAAATAGCATATCTTATACATAAGGGTACTGGAGATCAAATTAAAAATATACTAGAGACAAACAACAGCAGATTTGAAGAGGCAGAAGAAAGAATAAGTGAATTAGAGGACAGTGCAATTAAATGCAAATGCACAAAAGAACTAACGGTGAAAAAAATTAAAAAAGAATGAAATGGATCTCAGGGAAATGAAGGACAACACGAAGATTGTAAATATAAGAATCATTGGTGTCTCAGAAGAAGAGTAAAGAACTAGGAAGAGTATTTGAGGACATATTTGGGGAAAACTTCCCAATCCTTCTTAACAACATAGATATGCAGATCAAAGAAGCCCAATGAACTCTAAATAGCGCAAATCCAAATAGACCCACTCCAAGACATATACCAACCACATTGTCAAATGCTGTAGAGAAGGAGCAAGTCCTGAAAGCAGCAGGAGAGAATTGATTCACCAGATACAAGGGAAACCACATGAGACTAAGTACTAACTACTCAGTGGACACCATGAAGGCAAGAAGGTAGTTGCATGACATATGAGATTCTAAAAGAGAAAAATTGCCAGTCAAGAATTATTTGTCCAGCAATCAGCTTCAAAATTGAGGGGGAGGTTAAAATTTTAAGAGACAAACAAATACTGAGAGAATTTGTTAACAGGAGACCTGCCCTGAAAGAAATACTAAAGGAAAGACTACTGGCTGAGAAAAAAAGGAAAGGAGAGAGAGGTCTGGAGAAGGGTATAGAACTGCAGAACCCTAGTAAGGGTAACATAAAGGAAAAAAGAGAGGATGGAAGATATTTGACAATTAAATCCCAAAAGATAAGATGACTAGCACAAGAACTGCCTTCACAATAATAATTTTGATTTTGAATGGATTAAACTACTCAATTTAAATATACAGACAGGTAGAATGAATAAAAAAGTATGACCCATTGATATGCTGTTTATAAGACCTCATCTTAGATCCTGTGACACAGAGATTGAAAGTGAAAGGATGGAACCAAAAGAAAGCAGGCGTAGCTATACTGATCTCAGACAAAATAGACTTTAAATGCAAATACGTCATAAGAGACAGAGAAGATCACTATATATTAATAAAAGGGACAATTCACCAAATAGAAATAACAATCATAAATGTTTATGCACCCAATCAAGGATCTCCAAAGTATATGAGACAAACATTGGCTAAACTGAAAGAAGTAATAGACTATAATAATAGTGGGAGACTTCAATAAACCACTCTTTTCTATAGATTGAACAGCTAGATTGAAGACCAATAAGGAATTTGAGAACTAAAACAATGTGATATGAATTAGATTTAGCAGGCAAATATAGACCATTACTTCCCAAAGTACCAGTATATACATTCTTCTCTAGCTTAAGCTGTTTCTTTTTTTTTTTTTTTCTGTCCTCTGGGGTGTGAATTCTCTGAATTAGGGCCACCATTTGAGCTGGACCCTGCCCCCCCCCCCACTTTTCTTGGGGAAGATACACCCTTTAGGGAATTTTCTCCTTCATTTAACTCCTTCCTTTTTCTCGCAGACCTATTTTAACTCCACCATGGATCAGCACTGATAATTGAAAATGCCTGAGGCTTTCTCTAATGAGCTACTTAGAATAGTTTAAAAAAAAAGAAAAGAAAGAAAGAAAAAAAATCTCATTTTCAGATCCAATCCCCAGCCCTCAATGTTCACCAGTCAAGAGCCATTGTTGGTACCTGGCTCTATGTATCCCTTTTCTTGGGACACAGCCCTATTCCAGTATTCTGAGCTCAGCTGACTCCAAAAGCATCTGTTTTATTTATTTATTTATTTCCATCTGCCTTTCCTCCTCTCTGCTGGGAGAGAACTCAGGGCTCCATTCTTGCTTGCTTTGGGTTTATCTGTGCTCATGACTTATATTCAATAGTCCAAATTTTTTAATTAAAGCCACAATTGGAGCTTAGTTGTTCTACCTTCTCTTGATTCTAGTAGAGAAAAGAAGAAGTAGAGACTGCTTCTTTTACCCCTAGTGGGTGTGTTCAAACTCATCCTGCTGTGCCAATGGGGGAGAGGTGCCTGGCTCCACAGATTGTGGTCTTTACTTACTATTCTATGATGTGATCTTGATCCTTCCACCCATTCTAGAACCCTGTATTATGTATGTCCAGTCATTTATAGTCCCCAAACCATTGTTCCAGAGAGTTACTGGCTATTTACTAGCTGCTCTAGAGGACTAACTAAATTCCCCACCTCCCTACCCCACCGTCTTGCCCCCAATGCAAATGTTTTTAATGAAAGTATGTTTGCATTTTAGTTGTGTATGTACCTAGTGTGCCACTTTGGATATATTATGTCCCCCCAAAAACCATATTCTTTAACACAGTCTTGTGGGGGCAGATGTCTTAGTGTTGATTAGGTTGGAATCTTTTGATTGAGTGTTTCCAAGGAGATGTCACTCAATCAACTGTGGATGAAAGTTTAATTAAATTGTTTCAATGGAGTTATGGACCCCACCCATTCAGAGTGGGTCTCGATTTAGTCACTGGAGTCCTATATAAGTATTCACTAACAGCAGGATCTCAGAGAAGCTTAGAGAGGTATTTTGGAGAGAAGCTAAGAGCTGAAACTTGCTGACACTTGGAGAAGCAGATGGGATGTTTGGAGATGTTAAGCTAAGAAATGAAGCCCAGAGTTTGCCCTGGTATATGCTAAGACAGGATCCCCAGGTTCTTACAGAGAAGCATCCTGGGAGAAAGAACCTAGAATGCACAGGAACTGATAGAGGAGTTGAATGCAACCCAGGATCAAAGGAATAGCAGATACCAGCCATGTGCCTTCCCAGCTGACAGAGGTGTCCCAGATGCAATCAGCCATTCTTCAGTGAAGGATTGCTCTTGTCAATGCTTTAATTTGGCACTTTTATGACCTTAAGACTGTAAATTTGTAATGAAATAAACCCCCTTTATAAAAACCAATCCATTACTGGTATTTTGCATGATGGCAGCATTAGCAAACCAGAACACTAGGAAAAAAAGTGCAAGAAAATACAGGCAACAGTTTTCTGAAATATTATGAAATTATATTTTCAAGAGGATTGTTTGAGATACTACTTTCTCTACAATCTCACCATTTTTTTTGTTTGTTTGTTTGTTTGTTTTGTTTTTTTCATTTTAGCCACTTGGTTGGTGTATAATGTTATAACATTAGATTTGACTTTGTTTTCCCTTGATCACTCAATTTATTGAGTTCTCTTCAAAGGTTCCAATGAACACTTGAATATATTCTTAGGTGAATTGCCAGTGTCTCTTTTATTTAATTGATTTTTAAGAGTTTTTTCTCTTCCAGTAAAATGAGAATCTTCTGTGAAATATAGTTAATTTGTACACAATTTCTAATTCCATACCTTGAATATAATTTCCAATTCTATACCTTGATATTTTATCCTCATGCTATGTCCTTTGTTAAACAGGTACACTTATTTTTTGTCTATCACTCTTTATTATTTTAAATAAAAAATATTCTACATTTTATTTGAAAAAATATTCTACTCCAAGTTCATAAAAATACTGTATTATGATTTTCCCTAAAGATTTATCATTTATATTTCACAATTAGGTATACAGTCCATCATAAATAATTTTGCGAATAGCATAAGGTGAAGTTCATCAAATATATGTATATATATTCTATTAAGGTGGCATCATTTATTTCAAAGTAACATACTTTCTCATGGCTCTACAGTGTGATCATGTTTATATCTGAAGTGACTTTATATAAGTGGTCTAATATTATCAAATCTAATTGTAGTGAGTCTAGCTTCTGTCTCATTGTTTTGTTTTTCTATCCTAACAGAAATTTCCTTATCTTATAGTAAATGTTTATGGCAAATTTATAGTAGTTTTATAGTAAATTTTTGTAGTAGAAGTGGAAGAAGCATGTTTTTATATAGTTTTTAAAGATTGCTGTGGCTATTATTGGCCCTTTGCATTTCTACACAAATTTTAGCATGAGCTTGAAAATTTCTATACTCAATTGTACTTTGATTGTGATACTGAACACATAGAAGAAAGTTAGGATTACTGACATATGTGCAATCTAATATTTTCTAATCCATCACTTCAGCTCTCATCTTTATTTTTGGTTGTGATATAGCAAATTTTATTATTTACCACTAAATTCAAATTTCAATTATTTGTGATTTAAAATCTAATTTCAGGAGACAAAACTGATTTGTGATTCTTGATTCTTATAATGTCTTTCTGGTTATTATATCAAGTTAATGTAGATTGCATAAAAATTCATGGGAAATATTCTCTATTTCTTATATTTTATGCAGAAAGTTTTCAATAAACCTGGTTCTATTTTTTTTCCATTAATGGAAAATTCACTTGTGAATGGAGCTTTCTTTTTGAAAGGTTTTAAAAAATGGGTTAAATTACTTTAACAGATAATGGATCATAAAATTTTCTTACTCAACTTTTTCTTTTTCAGTTTTAATTGTTGTTTTTAAAATATGTCCAATTTATCTAAATTGCTTTATTTGTTGGCAAAAAATGATAATAGTCTATATCATTTAATGATAAAAATGATAATAAAGTCTATAGTTGTGTTACAGTGTCTGTTTCTAGTACCTGAGAATAAAGTCTATAGTTGTGTTACAGTGTCTGTTTCTAATACCTGAGAACAGTAAGTTGTTGTTGTTGGTGTTTTCTTTTTTTCTCTTAATCAGTTTGGTAATGGCTTCTCAATTATAAACATGTTTTTACAAATCCTACTTTTGGCTTTGTTTATTTTGTCTAATATATGTATTTATTAAATATTATTTGTACTGTTCTTATCATTATAGTTTATTTTGTTCTATGCTTCTTAGATATAACGTTCTATTCTTTTTATAGTTTTTAGATAAAATATTAAATTATTTCTATTCACCCTTTCTTTTCTAATAAGTATACTTTTGCTATAATTTTCAAAGAAAACTCTCGGGATATATCTTTCCAATTTAATTTTGTTTTGTTTTGTTTTGTGGTACATTATATAGAATATAGTCAGTGTTTGGGTATTTCATGTGTTCTTTTAAAGAATGTAAAATCTTTCATTATTGTGTATATAGTTTAAAAGCATAATTGTGTATGTGTATATATGCATAATTGTGTTTGTGTATGTATATATACACATCAATTTGATCAATTTGACATCATGTTGGTCACATTTTCTTTACACTTACTGATGTTTTTGTCTTCTTTTTCTCTTACCTATTGAGACAGCTGTGCATTCCTCTATGGTTATGAATTTGTCTATATCTTCTTTACATTGTGCCAATTTTTGCTTAATATGTTTTGAAACTATGTATTGGGTGTATACAGATTTTGGAGTGTGGTATCTTACTATTTGGTTGATCATATTGACCTTATAAAATGCCCCTCCTTATACTCACCTGTAGAGCTTCTTTTAGTAACTATTTTAGTGCTTAAATAAATTTTTAGACTGCTGGCCAACATGGTTACAGAATTTGACACTTCCTTGGGACAGAGACAGATTGGGTCATTGGCCACATATTTAGGCATTTTGAATCTTATTTTGTCACTCTTGATCATTGAGACTGCAAAAAAGTTATTTCCCTCCGTTGAAATGCTCTACTGAGACAAATTCTGGATCCTTAGACTTTTGATTAAGCTTAAGGTTGCCAAAAACTCCTAAGGAAAAAGTGTCTACATCAGCTCACCTCTTTAGAGTCCTACCTCTCTAGATGTCTGTAATAAATCTAGCTTTTGCTCCTTATGAAGCTCTTTACTGTTTGAAAACACATGATATTTTTCACAATTTATCCAGTTCATCTAGTAGTTATGGCAATAATGTTCTCTGAACTATCCTATCTTAACAGAAAAGACTGTCTAACTACTGAATTAATGCCAGAATCACTGATATTACATCCGAAGTGTTTTAAAATTAAAATAAACAAAAAAATAGGGACGAGTAAAACAGAAATGCCAAATTAACTCCAATAAATAGTACTAAAAATCAGTAAATTTAAAATCTTTTTGAGTCATTGTGAACTAATTGAATCATTAAATGCTTAATTCTAGTACCATTTCTTTTTTCTGATTTTTACTCTCGGATAAAATCCTATAATATTAAACTTGGAATACTGAAATTCCAAGCAAATTCTTTAGTTTTTTTGGAGGTACTATGCAAGATTTAGTATATCTAGGCAAACTGCCTGTACCAATAATTCTCATTCCTATCTCAAGTCAAGTGCAGAATTCTATTTTATGGGTTTCTCTGTAATGCAAATCCTACACAAAATCCTCATTGAAAAGAGCAGTGTATTTCACCCTCCTTTAGGCGATATAACAAAAACCCAAACCATATTATAACAGTACAATTTGCAGTTTCTCAAGAGAGACTTAAAATGATGATGAATGACAGAATTAGTTAGAATAAGTTATAACAGACTTTAAAAATGATTTATAGTCCATATTGGGATGCTATAAAATCTAGTCATATTAGCTAAATCAAATCTGACAGAGAAAACATTCAGGATACCAGAAAATCTCCTCTGTCAAGAGAGCCTGTTAAGAAAAAAAATAACAGTAGATATAAAATATACTTTTTGAACTTCACAGACTTTTAAAAATTATTTTTACTTGTAATCAAAGAAAATACCATGGATCTGTTCTCATAAAAAAAGAAGAAAATTTTGACTGACCTATGCTACCTTTAGTAAAATAGGTAGAAATCTGTTCTTATTTTTTAAAGAGTAAATGACCTTTACTTTTAGCTCACATTCTGAATAAAATACATACCAAGACTTAAGACAGAGAATAAGCCAATATTAATTTTTATAACCCTAAGGCATTGATTATGCACACATTGTGGACAGGGACCATAACTTTCTGGTTCCCTTTTTGCTTCCCATGCCAGGCATATGGTAGAAATTACTCAATTCAGAATTCATTATTATATATATTTCAAGGAGCATATTCTACAAATTTTTTAATCTTCATAGATACTAAATAAACATGATAAAAACATTATATTTCCAAAAGCAGAAATAATACATGTAGAGAGGTAAGATAAATTGTGCCATATTGTATATCCAGTAAAGGCCATAGCTAAGATTCTAGTTCTTTTCATCTGATTCTTCTGTGTCTGCTCATTTCATTATATGCCAGCTTCTCAAACCAGCAGGATTCAATCTCTTTCTCCATTTGATACTCTGTGAAATAAGACACTCTAATGAAATTCCCAGCAAATATCCTACTAGGAAGATCTTGTAGCTCAATCTTGCCAATATTAGATCTTGTGTATTTTAAAAAAAAGCAGTATTCTTGACAGATTACAGAGCATTCTAGTATCTTCTCTTTTTTATGGTAATCTCAAATTAATATCTTTATGTATATAATTTTATTCTAATTTTATACTCACCTATTTGCATTACCTTTCCTAGGCTGATCTCTAATGTTCTCTCTTTATCCTAATATATAAGTATCATTTAGTTCTTATTATATCAGGAGGCATTTCTCATATTATTCATGTTGTTTCAATTATACAACTTGGATTTCATACATAACTGAAAGGATGTATGTGAACTGAATTGTACATTAGCATAAATGTGAATATAAAAAAGGTGAAAGTGAACTGTAGAGCTCTGAAGCAACAAGACAAAACTCTCAGGGTTTGTTTCTCAGTAGTGATCAGTAAGTATCCCAAAATAAATACATTTGGATATATTTCAGTGGACAGATATATTTTACAAAAGTTGAAAAAGTCTCCCATTAACCTACAAACGGTGTTTGTCCTGAATGATTAATTTTCCCCAGGCAGAACGAAATCAAAATACTTAGAATAATCCTAAGAATGCATCCATATTGAGTCTAGTTCAGTTCCCACATGATTTATCCAGTTCTTTCACAGAATGGATAATACTGAAGGGATGGAAAGTGAACTAGAATAATAACTGAAATCATATTTAAATTTTAGGATATGGAATCAAAACAAAGGTGAATATTCCAGTATTCGAGAGATCATAAAGATTGGTAAAGGGAAAGTCCTTAGAAAGCATAGCACAGGTCTTATAATTTATTTCTTCAAAATCTATACCAAAACCTAAAGGAAAACATATATGTCATATATTTATGGGGGAGAAATTATTATTGGATGTGACTAGGAGTTAAAGAGCGACTCTAGAGTCTGAGACCACTTCACTCGACTACCTGTGTAGTAGGCAATGTTGATTGGAAGTATGGGTACTGTTGGCCATCTCCTTCTCCATGCAGTCTTAGAATCTCTCCATCTCATCTCTCCAGCAAGGCAGCTGAGCTTACATGGTTGCCCAAAGCTCCAAAATTGAGTCTATTTAGAGACATAGGCAATAGCTTCAAGGCTTCATGTGGCCTTGGAAGGATGATTATTCTGTGGTGCTTTTAATGGAAGACAATGATTTCAAATGCTTAGAAATTTGACATTGTTGATGGGAGTACTAAGAAATGGTAGCCATGTGGTTAGCATTATTGCAATTTCAAGGCAACTATGGAACAAGGTTATCAGGTTTCATATGATTGAAAATATATATGTGCACACATACATACACAAAGGCTTAGTGCCTTTAAAACACCAAAAAATTAAATGAAAAGGAACATTAAAAAATAAGTACATTAATAAACACCTTCCATGAATATCATTGTATAATGATTCCCATACTAGCAAGTATATATTAGAGTTGGAGAAATCACATAGAATTTGGATTGGTGTAGATAAGTTATCAAAATTTCCTCTTTACTCAATCTATCTATCTATCTTTCTATCTATCTATCTATACACACATATACACACATATATATATATAATTATACTTAACATCAGATACTTGGTAAAGAAACCATATCTCTTTACTTACTTTAATGATCAGTGTTGGAAGTGGTATCTATTAACTGTCCTCACTTTTCTCCATTCTGTAATACACTGCCAAAATATTTCCAATTTTTGATTGACAACTGATAACAAACATGCTATTGATGAGCCCTCCTGAATCATGTATCAACCATTCTGTGCTACAACCATCACCAACATCTTGTGTCTACAATGTATATGCTGTTCCATCAGGACAATTTTGCCTCTCACTTATGCCTCTAAGTAATAAATGTTTTATCAAAAAATATTTAACTTGTTTATTTTTGCCTCTTTCACTTCTAAAATATACTAGGATGAGAAGGGTATTGATACAAGTGTTTTACCTTGCATATAAAAAGGTTTATTTTTAGAGATAAAAATTCAATTCCAGAATCTCAATAACTACTAAAATATTATTCCTGATGCATATATTCAAAACAGATGTCCTACACCTAGACATTCAGGCAGAGGTTACTTTTGCTTATCTTACCTTTTAATGGGAGGTAATCATGAACTGCATTCTGTAAATAATTTCCATATGTATCCTGCTACTTGTTTACATTTCTTCTTCCAATGTGAAGAAACATTACAGAGGCAAAATTGAAAAGCAAGATAAGCCTACTTCTAATTGTCCCTAAGGGTCACACCCAGAGAACATCTTTCCTTGCTCAAATGTGTCCTCTTTCTCTAAACCAACACTGCAGGTAAACTCAATGCCCTTCCCCCTATGTGGGACATGATTCCTAAGGATGAGACTGAACCCAGCATTGTGGGATTGAGAAAATCATCTTGACCAAAAGGGAGAAGAGAAATGAAACAAAATAAAGTTTCAGTGGCTGAGAGATTTCAAATGGAATTGTGAGGTGATTCTGGAGGTTATTCTTATGCATTTTATAGATACCCCTTTTTAGTTATTAGTGTATTAGAATAACTAGAAGGAAATACCTGAAACTGTTGAACTGCAATCCATTATCCTTGATTCTTAAAGATGATCATATAACTATATAACTTACACGGTGTGACAGTGTGATTGTGAAAGCATTATGGCTCACACTCCCTTTATCCAGTGTATGGACAGAGGAGCAGAAAAAATGGGGGACAAAAATTAAATGTACAATTGGAGCACAAAGGAGTAGGAGATGTTTTGGGTGTTCTTTCATACTTTTATTTTTATTCTTATTTTCATTTTTTTTCTTGGAGTAATGAAAATGTTCAAAACACTGTGGTGATGAATGCACAACAATATAATGATTGTATACTTTGGATGATTGTATGGTATGTGAATATATTCTAATAAAATTGCATTTAAAAATAGAATAGCAAATAATGAAGCAATTCTTTGTGAAAAATTCAACACCATCAAAATTGGCTGAGTTATGAATTAATCCTTTTTTCAGAAATTGGTCCAACACTACACAATTTAAGACTTATTTGTTCCTTTTGCTTTTTTTTTTTTCTCATAACAGAATCAAAAGTAGCCATCTTGGGTTAAAAGTAGAAAAGGTGAACAGTATCAGATTAATGGGATAGAAATAAACTATGCTGTTGTGTATTACCTGGTAATTTGGGAAAACTTAGCATTTGTGCTGACAATTCACCTTTTACATATTTTATTATTATTGCATTTAAAACTGCTGATTTCAGATTTCAAGAATAATTAGAAAATCTTCAGCTATAAAGAGTGATCATTTTAGCTTGCTAAAGCTGACAAAATGCAATATTCAAGAAATGGGTTGGCTTTTTCAATGAGGATTTATTAACTTACAGGCTTATAATTCTAAGGCTGTGAAAATGTCTAAATCATGGAAAACAGGTGATGTATTCTCCCCAAATACTGGCTGCCAGTAACCCCAGTTCCTGTGTCACATGACCAGACATATGGTGGTATTTGCTGGTCTCTCCCTTTTCTCCTGGTTGTTATTGCTTCTAGCTTCTGACTTCAGTGGCTTCCTCTCTGAGCTTCTGCATGTTTCTTTTCACATCTGTCTCTCTTGGTTCTGTGTGTCCTTCTCTCTAAGCTTCTCATAAAGAACTCCAGTAAGGGGATTAAGACACACCTGGGGCACAACTCAACTCAACCTAACCAAAATGTCCCACCTACAATAGATCTACGCCCATAGGAATGGATTAGCTTTAATAACATGTTCTTCTCTGGGGTATATACAGCTTCAAAGCAACACAATGATCAAATGTGGTCCTTTTTCATGTGAGAATCTTCTACTTTTACATAATAGGTTATTCACAGTGATGATCAGATTGCAAAGCCGACGAGTATAATTGCTAATATAGGAGAAAAACAAAATTAACTGCAAGTATTATCATTTGAAAGTATTGATCATCTGATGATTTGATTTGGAATCCACTGAGTATGATTTAATAGTTATTTAAGAGTGTGACTAGATAAATTCAAAATTGTAAGCATAGAGTTCTCATTCTGTATTTGAGTTCTTTTATTAGTTCTTGATCAACTAATGTATGTTTTGTTTTCATAAGGCCTGAGTTAGGTAACTTTTAAATGTTTTGCACAGCTATTAAGACTGGGGAAACACTACAGAAGCATTAAAATCAACATTCTAGTGCAGTTGAGTAAAAGCATTATTTCTTGGTACCATTTGTTTACCACAGTTAAGTTCCTGATGCTATCTGTTAATTTGTACAGTGGGACCAATGTCTATTTTACAGGGTCTTTGTGAATTAATACCTCACATAAAAAGTACCTAACTTAGGTCCTTTGATATGAGAGGTGCTTGATAACAATTATTCTGCATTCTACTCATAAATCACTGACATGAGTATAAAATTGATAATAAATAATAGTCATTTTGGTGACATTCTATCACTACCCTATATATTTATAGGTATTTGTTCACTTAATCTAACAATTACTATCTGAATAAGTAATATAATATTCCATGTTTCACAGATGATTGGTGTTTATTTATAATAGCTTTTTTACCTAGACATAATTTATAATCAAAATATATAACTACCAAATTTGTAGGTTTCCTTTTTTACTTATAATTTGTGTTGAGGTCCACCAATCTCACTAATGCAGCATAAAAGGCTCATGGTACAGCATGGAGTTAAAACTGTGCATAGATTCTAACAGCCAGACTTCAAATAAATCCTCAAAATTTGGGGTCAAGTTTAAGGGCACATTTGGTTTTTATAAATAGGAAAATAGTTACTATGGAGAAAACTGTCTTTCAGATTTTAATTAGGTCAAGTTTACAGGGAGCATTAATAGGCTTTCTACTTAAATGATAAGCCTTATTGTATAAACTGTAGATATAAATGACCTCAAAGGAGCAAATTAATGAAGCAGTTTCAATAATTTTATTTTTGTCACAGCATGATCCTTTCTTTAAAGTAATATCAAAGAAGGGGTGTTATAACCTAAAATTATGGCCTTATCAGAGGATACCTTAAAGTAAACTGCCAATGTCATGAGAATAAAATATTCTGCTCCTGGAGGGTTCTTATAAAAAAAAAAAAATCATGTTGAAGAAGAATTAAGCTGAAAGCTTTTCCAATATATAAATATAAATGGAATACACATGGCTATGAATGCATTTTAAAATTTTTCTCATAATTATAATTCCATGATATTATAAACATACCAAATGGCATGTGAACTTCTCAATGTTACAGTATTTATACTGGTTTTAAAAAACATAATAAAAAGGTATTCAAATAATAGAAAAATAATTTTCAGCAATCGAGGCAAGTAGAAAATATTCTTCAAAAGGTACACATAGATAATTTGTATACATACTAATCCAAAATGATGAAATTAGACAAAATTGAATTTAAAGACTACTTATTACTTTAGTACATACAGAGCTATGGCCCCAGGTTCAAGTCAGGTATATACCTTTATTTTACTTTATTCAGCTATACATTCAGGTCAAAATTATTATTTCATTTTTGATATGCACTAAGCACTGACATGAATTTAATGAATATGTAACTCACTTAAAAATCGGAAAGACAGCTATTTTCATGTTTTTAGATAAGCTAACAGATTCAGAGAAATTCATTCATTCCTAGTAGTTAATGATAGGACAGCAATAACTTCAATAGATTTCAGAGCATATATTCTTATACTTTGCCCCTGATTGCCATTTCAATGAAGAATCAACAACTTTTAGATTACATGTTAAATCAGTTTGTGAGGAAAACAAATTTAATGCTAATTGTTTAGTAGTTTAGACAAAATAGTAAAATTGAATGTTGTAACAGAATTACAATAATTAAAGAGTCAAACAAGAGAAGTCTGAATATATTTTGAGATAGTTAAGTTTTGATATTATGGGAAGTAGATTTAATTACAAAACTTTGAAATCTCCAGGCAAAAGTAAAATCATTTCATATATTCTGTTTTTATTATAATATAAATTTTGTTAGAGAATCTATAGAATATATACTTAATTTGATTAATAAATTGTATAACTTTTATTAATTATCAGCAGTTATAAGATATTACTAAGCTCATTGTGTACAGAATCCTTTAATACAAAAAAACAAATAGCACAGAAAATGGGGGGAAAGTACGTATGTAACAGTTCAGCAGAAGATTTTGAACATATAAAATATTGACTCTAATGAGTAAATTAATAATTACAAGTACAATTAAAGAGATATCATTTTTACTGACATCAGATGCTCAGTAATGTGGGGGGGGGGCACACATAAAAGCCAGGGGTATCTGTAGAAATATAAGATGGAAAAAAATTCTAGAGGCTATTATTCATTGCTTAAATGTATGAAAGAACTGTCATAATGGAGATACAAAAATGGAAACAATAAAAATGCTAAATCATGGTGATTAAATTGAAGTATTTGTGGTATAGCCATACAATAGAATGCTAAGTACTCCCTAAAAAACATATTTTAGAAGAATAATGTCATGAGAACACAAGGTGCTACTTTGTTTTGTGTGTGTGTGTGTGTGTGTGTGTGTGTGTGTGTGTTTGCTGTTTATAGAAGAATGTGCAAGGAGAGAGATAAATTGAAGAAAGAACAGTTGAAAAGCAAATCAGTGAGATTAAGGGTATGACTCTCAGATCCCTTCAGTCAAACAATAGGGCCTTTATGGAGCTTAAAGACATCATTCCTCATTATCTCAGCAAGTGCTCAAGGTGGAGAGGGTCCAATCTTGAAGAGATTTGGGAGTGATTTCATCAAAACTTTTTTATAAAACTACATCTGCAAAAAACACAGTAAGCTTGAACTAAAAGGACAGAAAAAGTACAAATTGGAAAAAAAAAACCGGCTCTTAGACCCCCAAAACTCTACTGGCAGGAAGCAGCTTGAGAAACTACTCAGCTGCAAACACATGAAATTTTATGGAAAAGGAACACTCAGGAAGTACAACCAAGAGCTTAGAGAACAGAGATGAAACCCAAAGATATTGATTTCAAAGTCAAAAACTTATCCACAAATGTCTGATGTTGTCCCTGCTGGATTTCAGAATTTCTACAGACCAGTAATTTTTGGTGAATCCCTTTTTCCTACTTTTTGAACAAGATATCTGGGGTGGCTAACTCATGCATGTCTCAACATTGTATGTTAGATACATTGGGTGAAAATAGTTTATTTCTTTAGTTTGACAGGTATACAGACAGAGAGAACTTGCACTTAAGGAACTATACTTGGAATGCCTCATCCACACCTGGTCCTCATTAAGAGGATGCGATTCTGGAATAGGGGGGTGCTGTAATGGGATGAGATTTTGTGGACCTTTGGAGAGAGTGAGTGTATTTTGCATGAAAAAGTAATGTTAATCATTTGGGGCCAGAGTTTGAGCAATGGTAGCCAGGCTTCAAACATGACATCCAAAAGCTCCCACTTCCTTTTTTCCATGAACTTGTGTCATCCTGTCCTATTGAAATGTAGACTGGATGTAGTGACTTGTTTCTTAACCAATAGAATATGTGGTTTCATTTTGTACTTCCCTAATTAATAATGATATTGAATAGATTTTATTTCAAAATATTACTATTAGCTCATTGCTTTGTTTCATGCATGATGCTTCAGGTTTACCATTCATACATCTCTTACTTGAATAATTTACCAGGGTGATAATTTTGAACCTGTAATATGTAGGTGAATAAAGCCAATGGTGTCTGTTTTAGTTTCTTGAGCTGTTAAGCAAATACTATGAAATGGGTTGGGTTAAACAATGGAATTTATTTGCTCATGGTATTGAGGTTAGGAAAAAATCCAAATCGAGGCATCATCAAGGTGATGCTTTCTCCCTGAAGTCTGGCATTCTGGGATTGGCTGCTGGCAATCCTTGGTCTTTAGTTTGCCAAGGCACATTGCAGAATCTCCAGGTCTTTCACTTATTTTCTGGGTTCCACTGATGTTCAGCTTTTGGCTGATCCCTCTGGCTCTCTCTCTCTCTCTGTCTGAATTGCATTCCACTTATAAAGGACTCCAGTATTAAATTAAGACCCATTCTGATTGAGATGGACTACACTTTAATTGAAGTAACCACATCAAAAATTCCTACTTATACTGGCTTCAGACCCACAGGAATGGATTAACCTTAAGAACATATTTTCTGGGGTACATATAGTATCAAACCATACCATGCCTAAAACAGTAATCTAAATCATTTCAAAGTGCACATTTTGCTGGATTAAAATGTTTTAAAATGATGGAGAGTATGTGTTCTAGTTTGCTAATGCTGCCAGAATGCAAAACACCAGAAATGGATTGGTTTTTATAAAAGGGAGTTTATTTGGTTACAAAGTTACAGTCTTAAGGCTGCAAAGTGTCCAAGACAATGCATCAACCATTGGGTACCTTCACTGGAGGATGGCCAGTGGTGTCTAGAAAACCTCCGCTAGCTGGGAAGGCACGTGGCTGGTGTCTGCTGCAAAGTTCTGGTTTCAAAATGGCTTTCTCCCATTTTGTTCCTCTCTAGGCTGCAGTTCCTCAAAAATGCCGCTCTTAGTTGCTCTTGGGGTGTTTGTCCTCTCTTAGCTTCTCCGGAGCAAGAGTCTGCTTTCAAAGGCCATCTCCAAAATGTCTCTGTAAGCTGAAGCTCCTCTCTCAGTTCCTGTGCATTCTTCAAAGTGTCCCTCCTGACTGTAGCAGCTTGCTCCTTCTGTCTGAGCTTATATAGTGCTCCAGAAATTTAACTCAGACTCACCCTGAATGGGTGGGGCAACACCTCCATGGAAATCATCCAACCAAAGGTCTTGTCCACAGTTGATTAAATCATATCTCCATGGAAACAACAAAAGGATTCCAAAATGTAATTTACACTAATACGTCTGCCCACACAAGATTGCCTCAAAGATAATGGCATTTTGGGGGACACAATACATCAAACTGGCACAGTATCATAGGTCCACATTTAAATACTAGTTAGTATGAATTCAAGAAAGTACAATACAAAGTGAAAATGAACTGGTTATATGTGATGATTAGGTTCATGTATCAAGTTGGCCAGATGATGGCATCCAGTTGTTTGTTTAAGCAAACACTGGCCTGCCTGTTACTGTGAGGACAGTTCCTGGACTTAAATCATCAGTAAATTTATTGTATCTATGGCTGATTACGTCTACAATCAACTGAGGAGGTTTTGCCTTCAACAATGAGAGAGGTCTCATCCGATCAGTTGAAGGCTTTAAAAAGAGAAGTGATGATTTGTCAGTCAGAAGACAGAATTTCCACTTCAACATCAGCCAGCCAGCTTTTCCTGGGGGAATTCATCAGAAACCTTCACCCAAGCTCCGAGCTTTCAGCCTGCCCTACAGAATTTGAACTTGTGCATCTCCACAGTTGCTTGAGACATTTTTTTATAAAATCTCAGGATATTTATGAACATCTCCTGTTGGTTCTGTTTCCTGGATAACCCTAATACACTATATCAGGATAGAAAATAAGAATGCATGTTGCTTCTTGAGGATGATATCAAGTTAAATCATATACTGTCTGTGGTGATATCAACTTCTCTAAGCCAGAGGGATATTCTGTACAATCCCCTTTTCTACATAGATCTGGGTTAGATTTGATCAAAAGAGTAATTTCTAAACTATTTGGAATACTGAAGTGAAGCATAAACCATCCTGTGCTGAAGGTTTTCATAATTCCATGAAATTCTGATTAATAGGACATGATTAACAAGACCACAAACCATAAACTTTTGTGACATCTGTTCCACCAGATGTCTTCACTGGACAGACTCTTACATGGTAACCCCTGCCTCCACAAACTAGTATAACAATAGCTCAGTAAACAAAAAGATGAACCCACTATTATTCTGAAAAAAAAAACCTAATGATAGCTATTGTCTCTTACCCTAAATGAATTAACTCAATTTCTAAATGTGTTAACTCAAAATCTTAAGTTAACATATTTACTATGTTATTTACTTGTTGAGGATATCTAAAACTCCCCAACAAAGATGAAAGCACACACTATCTATATTTAGCACACATTTACTTGTTTCTGGTGTCTCAAAACCAATAAATATCTCTTTGTCTATACCCCCAGTCACTTGTCCTTATCATAGGTAATGTCTAGTTGTTATGGATAAATTCTCTACTCCTCCCCTTACTCTTCATTCTTTCCCTCTTTCTTTCTGTCTCTCCTCCCTCTGATAAGTTTTATCTAGAGATAAACACTTCAAAGAATTCTGATTTCTAATGATTTACTTGTTTTCTCACACAAAAGTGTAGGATTTGGTTTGCAATATAGTTTAATTCATCTACCTTATATGATTTTTGAGGCATAGCTTAAATTTGTTTTCCTCACACACAAGTTATGAAGGAATTCACTTATGCTTTCTTCTGGTATATTATAGTCTTGTTTTTTGTTTTTTTTTTTACTTTTTTACATTTTTACATTTTTAACATTTATATATTTGATCTTTCTCAAGTTCATTTTTGTGTTTGATATGTGATACATGTCTAATTTATTGTTTTAAATGGCTAATGTGTTGTGCCAATACCATTTATTAAAATAGCAATCTTAGTTCCAGTATTTGTCATACAATAAATTTCCATATTTACCAGTGCCCATTTCTGATCCTTCTGTCAGAAATTTATCTGTCAATTAATATTCCAGGTAACACATTGTTTTATTTATAAAACCTTTTATGTATTGTAGCACTAGTCTTGCCCCCTAGTTCTTCATTTTCAGGATTTTCCTAGCTATTCTTGCTTTTTCATTTTTTTCATAAAACTTTCAATATCAACTTTTCTAGTTCCAGAAAAAAGAATCTGGATGTGATTTAAGTATCACATTAAATATATAAATTAGGGAGAACTGACAGTTTCATAAAGTGCCACTCTTTATGTCAGTTTATTTATTTGTTAGATCTATTCTTGTGTTTTTCAGGAGTTTTCACATGGTGGGATTTTGCAAATTTCTTGTTAATTTAGCTTGAAATGCTTGATTTTGTTTTTCTCCGAATGAGGAAACTCATTGGGAAAATTGGAATCCCAATACTACTCATCCATTCTGTAAGAAAGTTTTCATTCCTTCTCAGGAAAAATACTGAGTTCTTGGAGACAGCAGGGTTGTTCAAGTAATTGCAAGGTGCATTTCTCCAATAAAGGGAGACCAGTACTCTGATATTGGGAGAAAATGTTTTCAAACATTGATTCTGAAATTTTCAAGTTTTATGACCTTAAGCCTAAAAACAAAATATTAAAGCCTGAAAAATTTATGAGTATATGTGAAGTGAAAGGCGCATAACAACTAATAACACTTAATTCTTTTCCCCTTCCTCAATACTATTTCTCCTCTAACAAAATATATGACATCTAAATACTTGACAAACATATTTCTCTTTTACTCTCAGGCCCTAAATAATAACACATAAAACAAGAATATTATCATGATTTTTTTTCTTTTGCCTCCCTTATTTTCCCCACAGTGAAGGGAATTGAACACTCCTCTAATCAGATTCTTTTACTTTCATGTCACTGTTCAGAATAGAATTACATGACCGGAATCAAATAATTCCATGGGATCTTGTCATTGTCATCCTTTTCAACTGCACTTTTATTTTCGTTCTCAAGAAAATGCAGACCATGATTATAAGCATTAAATTATGTCCTCTACTAGAAATGAGATATCCAGTATGCCTTAAAACAAGAGGATGACTTAACTAGTTCAGATTAGTGGGTTTTTCCAAATATTCATCAAATAAAGTTCTAGTAAAAATCTGAACTAGAACATTTTGCTTCCCATCATCTATCTTTGGATCCTATCATTTAGTTTGGAAAGATTAATTGGCTATGAATCATCCATTACTTGAATAAAGTGGATAATTTCAATCAACTGACTTTTCTGCTGTATTTAGTTTTCTGAAATATATTGCACTTTTCACTTGAGTCAGTTTGTGAAATTTTAATTCTTCAAGAATAAACTGACCATAGCTAAGTAAGTTGATTTCAACACATATAGTATTGAACATTGTTTTAATGATGTTTTTATGGTAATAAATCAAATCAATAAATCAATTTTTCCATAATTAAGTATTTGAAATGTTTATCTATCTGAGACTAATACTTATATGTTAGTGTTTCAGAATGAGTTCTTTTGAATAACTCAATGTCTCAGATATTTAGAGTATACCCCTTTAAATATAAAAATATATTATTATTTTAGGGGTTTGTGATAAGACTAATTCTAAAATGTACTATGCATGTTAAGATTTCTCAAAAGAAATACAGAAGCCATAGCATTTTCTTACTAAGATCTACCTTTTTGATCATATAGTGCACTGGATTACATGCAGTGATTCTTTTTCCCACACTAATGGGAAATGAAAGATTAACATGAATTCTTTAGATCATTGTTTCTTTTCTATCTTGCTGTTCTGTTCTGAAATAATGAATTCTTCTATGTGATAATGAAAATCTTAAGTGCTGAATGAGCAAAATAATGCTCTAGAAATAAAGGTATTACAATGTTTGTTACAGAAGAGCACTTATTCCCTGATATGGGGTAAAGATAGACCACTCTGTATAGATGACTGAATGGAGAAATAGTAATGGAAAAGTATATGAATTGAGGAGATTTTGAGGAATAAATGTGCTTAATTATGAGACAGCTGAAATGCTTTTTTTAAAGTAAACTGTATAGCAACACAATTTAAGTGTATAGTTCAATGCACTTTAACAAATACAAGCATGCACGTTACCCTCACCTCAGAAAGTTTTCACCTGCTGATTGAAGTTGGTCACTTCCATTCTCCAGGCTTAGGCAGTAACATCTGTTTTCTACACCTTTTGTCTAGTTTTTTCTAGTAAGTCATATAGATGATGTCTGGCTTTTTTCATTCAACATAATGCTTTTCTTGAGATTCACCTGTGTAGTGGAGTATATCAGCTTTTATTATTATTATTATTGAGTAGGATTTCATTGTATAAATATATTACTGTTTATTTATTTATTCAACCAATATTATTCACATACCATACAACCCATCCTAACTTGTAGAATCAATGGCTCATTGTATAATCCCATAGTTACGAATTCACCACCATAATCATTAGAGGAGCATTCCCATTTCTACTGAAAAAAAAAAAGCCTTACCCTTTATATCACCCTATTATTGATATTTATCTTTGGTATAATGCCTTTTCTCTATTACTGAAAGAATATTACAATGTTATTGTTAATTATGGACCTTAGTTTGCATTAATTGCATTTTTCAATATACCATCCCATTATTAACACCTTGTTATAGTGACATATATTTGTTCTAGTTCATGTAAAATCTTTCTTATATTTATATAGTTAACCACCATCATAATCCACTCTAGGTTTTGTTAAGTTATACCATCCCAGTTTTTATCTTCCAGTTTTCCTTCTGGTGACATACATGACCCTAGCCTTCCTCTTTCAATCTTACTCACACTCAGTTTTGTTAATTACACTTACAGTATTGTGTTATCCATTTCTGAACCATTACCATCAACCTTATTAAATATTCTGTACTCCTTAATCATCAATTGCCTATTCTATACCCTTTTTCTATCTCCTGATAACCTATGCTCTCAAATTTAACTCTCAGAGTTTGCTCATTATGGTTAGTGCATATTAATGAAACCATACAGTATTTGTCCTGTTGAGTCTGGCTTAATTCACTCAACGTAATGTCCTCAAGCTTCATCCATGTAGTTGTTTGCATCGACTTCATTCCTCCTTACACCTACATAATATTCCATCATATGTACATACCACATTTTGTTTATCTATTCATCATTGATTGGACACTTGCATTGCTTCCATCTTTTGGCAATTGTGAATAATGCTGCTAGGTGCATTGGTGTGAAAATGTCTGTTTGCATCCCTGCTTTCAGTTCTTCCAATTTTATAGCTAGAAACAAGATTGCTGGATGATATGGCAATTGTATACTTAGCTTTCTGAGAAATTGCCAAACTGCCTTCCAGAGTGGCTGCAACATTCTACATTCCCACCAACAATGAATAAGTATATCTATTCCTCCACATCCCCCTCTACAGTACTTGTAATTCTCTCTCTCTCTCTCTCTCTTTTTTTTTGGTAATGGCCATTCTGGTAGGTGTGAAATGTTATATCATTGTGGCTTTTATTTGCATTTCTCTATTTGCTAATGAAATTGAGCATCTTTTTATAAGTTGGTTTTTGCCATTTGTATTTCCTCTTTAGGAAAGCATCCATTTGTGCTTTTTGCCCATTTTTAAATTGAGTTGTTTGGTTATATGTTGTTGAGCTGTAGGATTTCTTTAAATATTCTGGATATTAAACCCTTATTGGATATGTGGCTTCCAAATATTTTCTCCTAATGTGTAGGCTGCCTTTTTACTTTCTTGAAAAATTCCCTTGACACTCAAAAGTATTCAATTTTGAGGAGATCTCATTTATCTATTTCTTTTTTCATTGCTTATGCTTTGCATATAAGGTCTAGGAAACCACCTCCTACCACAAGATTTTTTTTTTTATTAAATTCAGTTTTATTGAAATACATTCACACACCATACAATCATCCATGGTATACAATCCACTGTGCACAGTATGATAACATAGTTATGTGTTCATCACCACAATCTATCTCTGAACATTTTCCTTACATCAGAAAGAACCAGAATAAGAATAAAAAATAAAAGTGAAAAAAGAACACACAAATCATCCCCCCATCCCACCCCATTTGTCCTTTAGTTTTTATCCCCATTTTTCTACTCATCCATACACTAGATAAAGGGGGTGTGATCCACAAGGTCTTCATAATCACACTGTCACCCCTTGTAATCTACATTATTATATAATTGTCTTCAGGAGTCCAGACTGCTGGGTTGGAGTTTAGTAGTTTCAGGTATTTACTTCTAGCTATTCCAATACATTAAAACCTAAGAAGTGTTATCTATATAGTGCTTAAGAATGTCCACCAGAGTGACCTCTTGACTCCATTTGAAATCTCTCAGCCACTGAAACCATTTCATCTCATTTTGGATCCCCCTTTTGGTCAAGAAAATATTCTCAGTCCCATGATGCTGGGTCCACATTCATCCCCGGGGGTCATATTCTGCATTGCCAGGGAGATTTACACCCCTGGGAGTCGGGTCCCATGTAGGGGGGAGGGAAGTGAGTTCACCTGTCGAGATGGCTCAGTTAGAGAGAGAGAGGGCCACATCTGAGCAACAAAGAGATACTCAGGGAGAGACTCTTAGGCACCATTACATGCAAGTTTAGACTCTCCTTTGTGGTAATGAGCTTCATAAGGGCAAGTCCCATGCTCGAGGGCTCAGCACATCAAAACGCCAGTCCCAATGTTTGTGACAACATCAACACCAGTCCAGGTGAGGATGTCCAACATATCCGCACCTTCCCCCAGATCCTTGGGGCTGGGGGGACGGGAGGCTGTAAATATATTTTTTATTATCTGCCCAAATTACTCTGGGATGTGTCATTATTTCACTCCAGCCTATACTAACCTACCATCTACCATAAGATTTTAAGATATTTCCTTACATTTTCTTCTAAGAATTTTATGGTCTTAACCCTAATTTTTAGGTCTTGGATACTTTTTGATTTAATTTTTTGTATAAGGTATGATATAGGGATCTTCTTTCATCCATTTAGATATGGATATTCAGTTCTTCCACTAGCATTTGTTGAGGAGGCTGTTTTTCTCCCAGTTGATGGGACTTGGTTGCCTTGTCAAAAATCAGTTGGCCATAGGTGAAGCTAGTTGGCAGCACAGAGTGGTGTGGAATTTAGTTACTCCTCTAGAGAAACTAGTAAATAATCAGGAACAACTAGTAAATAATCTGGAACAACTGTTGGGAGACATCTGTGACTGGACATGCATTGTACATCAGCCTGGAATGGGTGGTTCAGCTGAGATTGTAGCACAGAATCATAAGAAAAGCTCTGCAAACCTGGAGCTGACACCCTCCCCCTGGAACAGGGCAGGCTGAGCTGAAACACTGTCACATGAAGGAAAGGAACAGGTTGCAGGGAAAGCAACTCAATCAAGCTCCATTTACAGTTTTAGTTAACACATTTGGACTACTGAATACAAACTACAAGCACAGAGCAGGAAGGGAAAAAAGATTTTTACCAGCAGGGAGGAGGCAGGGCTGGTGGGAAAAATGTATAAATAAATAAAAACAGAGACTGTTCAGAATACTGGAAGAAGGCTGTGTCTCAAGAAAACTGAGGGAATGGGGACTGACTCTGAAAAGAGGCTTTTGCTCTTTTCCCACGTTTTCTCTCATTCTAAGCAGCCCATTAGAGAAAGCCTCAGACATTTTCAATTCCCTGCTGACCCAGATAACGTTGACTTAGTAGAGCCAGAAAGACAAAGGAGGAATTCAAATGGAGATGATACTCCCTTGGGGGCATATCTTCCCTGAGAAAATATGGGGTGGAAGCAGTTCAAGTACTGCCCTCCCTCAGAGAATTCAGACCCCAGGGCCTTGGGGAAAACAAATAAACCAGAAATAACTTAAGCCTGGCTTCTGACACTTACCAGGTCTGGACCCACTGTGAATTAAAGGGATCACACCCCTTTACACTGGTGGGGAGCTGCAGACTGACAAGCATCACCTGCTGGACTAGATAGGAAAAGCACTGAGAGTAGAGGCCTCACAGGTAAGTCTGTCAATCTTCTAGGGCACACCCTCAGGGAAACCTAATACTGACTACACAACCTCCTCCTGAGACCTGAGCACTCTGCTCTGGGAAAATCTGATCGGGGCATGCAAGGAAATCACATGTCTAGGAAAAAAAATCACACTAGGAAAACAAAGATATGGCCCAGTAAAAGGAACAAACTTAACTTCAACTGAGATACAGAAATTGAAAGAACTAATTATTAATCAAACAAATCTCCTAAATCAATTAAAAAATAAATCCAAAAGTCAATTCAATGACTTGAGGGAAGATATGGCAAAAGAGATGAAAGATATAAAGAATACATTGGGCAAACACAAGGAAGAAATTGAAATTAAAGAAATTAAGAAAAAACAACAATTGGAAGAACTTATGGGAATGAAAAGCACAACACGAGATGAAGGACACTGGTGACATACAGCAGCAGATTTCAAGAGGCAGAAGAAAAGATTCATAAACTGGAGAACAGGACATCTGAAGCCCTATGCACCAAATAACAGATGGAGAAAAGAGTGGAGAGATATGAGCAATGTCTCAGGGAACTGAGTAACAGCATGAAGTGCATGAATATACCTGTCATGTGTATCCCAGAAGGAGAAGAGGAGGGAAAAGGGGCAAAGGAAATAATGTATGAAATAGTCACTGAAAATTTCCCATCCCTTATGAAAGACATAAAATTATAGATCCAAGAAGTGCAGCAAACTCCAAACAGTATAGATCTGAATAGACTTACCAAGATGCTTAATAATCAGATTATCAAATTTCAAAGACAAAGAATTCTGGAAGCAGCAAGAGAAGAGAAATCCATCACATACAAGAGAAGATCAATAAGACTATGTGCAGAGTTTTCAATAGAAAGCATGGGGGTGAGAAAGCAGTGTTACGATATATTTAAGATACTGCAAGAGAAAAAACACCAAGCAAGAATTTTATATCAAGCAAAACTCTTCTTTAAATATGAGGAGAGTTTGCAATAGTCTCAGACAAACAGACAATGAGAGAGTTTGTGAACAAGATACCTGCTTTACAGGAACTACTAAAGGGAAAACCACAGACAGATAGGGAAAGACAGGAGGGAGAGGTTTGGAGCACAATGATGTGAGATGGTTTAGCACAATAATGTAAGTACACTGAACAAAAATGACTGTGAGTATGGTTGGAAGAAAAAGGTTAGGGGCAAGTGACACATAAAGGATAAGGACTGGTATTGTGTGGCTTAGTGAAACCTACAGTGGTCCATGATTGTGATAAAATGTACAAATTTTTTGCATGAGGGAGAACAAACAAGTACCAACTTTGCAAAGTGTTAAAAAATGGGTGGTATTGGGGAGAAAACACAATCAATAATCATGTGGACTAGAGTCTATAGTTACCAGTAATATTACAACATGCTTTCTTTAATTGTAGCAAGGGTAATACACCAAGGCTAAATGCATATAGGAGGGGGATATAAGGGTGGGGTATGGGATTCTTAGCATTAGTGTTGTTGTCTGATTTTTTTATGATGTTTTATTTTATTTTAACTTTTTTTTTTGTGGCTTTTTAGTTGCCATTTTTTTCTTTCTTTTTCTCTTCTGTCTTTACTTTTTCTCCTCTGCCTCTTTCTTTGTGGCTGTATTTTACCTTATTTTCACTTTTCCTTTTATCCTTTTTTATTATTTTTTGTTTTTATTATTTTTTGTTTTTATTACATACATATACCGAATATATGTAAGTGCTAATTGTGATGAATGCACAACTATAAGATGATATGGTAAACAATTTATTGTATACTGTGGATGATTATATGGTATTTGAATATATCCTTATAAAATTGCAGGGAAAAATAAACAGAGGGACACAAGTGCTGGAGAGAATTTGGAGAAATAGATGTATGTATTCACTGTTGGGGAAGTAGAATTGTGTAGATTATCTGGAGGATAGTGTGATGTTTCCACAAGAAGCTAGGTATGTGGATGTCACAAGTTTCTGAAACCCCATGATGGGGTATGTGCTTGGAAGATCTGAGAGCAAGGACATGAATGGACGTTTGCAAACTGATGTTTAAGACAGCAGTACTCATAAACTGCAATTAATGGAGGTCATCTAAGTGTACATTGGTGAACAGAACAGTGAATGGTGGTGTATGCATACAATAGAATATTGAGTGGCTACAAGAAGGAATGAAGCTGTGAGACATGCAGCTAGGTGAATGGATCTTGAATACAGCATTTTGCGTAAAGCACATCAGAAACAAGAGGACAAACATTATAATGCCTCATTAATATGGACTAACGACCATGTGTAAACTCTGAGAACTGAATCTTAGGGCACATCTTATCAGGGAATGAATGATTATTGTACTTATCCTTAGATTGTAAGCTCTTACAATAGTCAGATCTGTTCCTGGGATGTAATCATTATCTCTAAATCCTGAGATGCTGAACTCCTTGTGTATAACTTGATTGATCTCTGGAATTTGGGTTTCTGTATGACACATGAGTCTCAGAACTAGAGCTTGACAGCTATGAATGTCAATATTACCCCATAAGACAACTGTTGAGAGAGCTGAAAGAGAGGTCAGACTTCAGTTAGACATATGAACTAAGCAGATATGGTTAGGACCAAGGCAAATCAGTCCCAAGGGTAAAGGATGATACTGACTAGATTTTAAAAATACAACTTTTGTGTCAGAACAAGGGAGGAGATATTTATTTGGTGCAGGATCTGTGTTTTCTGTAGCACACTAGATAATTTCACCTGTATGATCTGTTTGTTTGAACACCATAGGTACATGGAGTTATGAAAGGGAAGTGGGACTTGAGCTTGTACAGGCTGGGGTGAAATCCCAATACATTCCAGAGTGATATGGGCAGATAGTAAAAGTGTATTTGTAGAACCCCCTGAGGGACTGGGGAGAAATGTAGAAATGTTGGACTCCAATCCTGGGTTATTGTGGATTTTACCCAACACTGAGGACTGCCAATTTAGTGGGCCAAGCCCTCAATCTGAGGGCTCTCCCTTGTGAGGTTAGTTGCTGCAAAGGGGAAGCTAAGCCTACTTATAATTGTGCCTACGAATCCCCCTCAGAGACTCTGTGTTGCTCAGGTATGGTCACTCTCTCTTTAAGCCTACTTGTCAGGTGAAGTCACTACCCTCCCCACTACATGGGACATGACACTTAGGGGTGTAAATCCCCCTGGCAACATAGAAAATGACTCCTGGGGATGAGTCTGGGCCCAGGATTGTTGGATTTAGAGGATCTTCTTGACAAAAAGGGAGAAGAGAGATGAAACAAAATAAGGTTCCAGTGGCTGAGAGATTTCAAATGGAGTTGAGAGGTCACTCTGGAGGGTATTCTTATGTGCTACATAGATATCACTTTTTAGTCTTTAGTGTGTTAGAATGGCTACAGGTAAATACCTGAAGCTCCTGAACTGCATCTCAGTGACCTTGATTCTTGAAAATGATTATATAACTTTGTAGCTTGCACAGTGTGACTGTGTAACTGTGAAAACCCTGTGGCTCATGCTCCCTTTATTCAGTGCATGGACAGATGAGTGGGAAAATGGGGACAAAAACTAGATGAAGAATAGGGTGGGATGGAGGGGATGGAAAGATCTAGGTGTTCTTTTTTTGCTTTTATTTTTATTTTGGAGTAAGGAAAATTTTCAAAAATTGATTCTGGTGATGAACACACAAATGTATGGTGGTGCTGTGACTGATTGTACCCTATGGATGACATAGGGTGGGTGAATATATCTTAATAAAACTGTATTAAAAATAAATGAAAAATGGGGGGTGGGAGGGAAACTTTAATTTTAATTTTATTGTTTGGAGTACTCAAAGTGTTCAAACATTTTGCTGACGAATGAACAACTATATGATGATACTGTAAACAATTGATTACACACTGAATGATTGTATGTTAATATATCTAAATAAAATTGTGTTTAAAAAATCAACTGGCCATAGATTAAAGGGTCTATTTCTGCACTCTCAATTCTATTCTACTGGATAAAATAGTAGTGTGTTCTCAATTCTATTCTACTGGATAGATATACTACATATCTATCCTTATGTCAGTATCAGGCATGCTATTTGACTGTAGCTCTGTAATATGCTTTAAAGTCAGGAAGTGTGAGACCTCAATTCATTTTTCTTTATAAAGATGTTTTTAGCTATTCAGGATATCCTGCCATTCAAAATAAGTTTGATTACTGGTCTTTGTTTTTATTTTTTTCTGAAAAGAAAGCTTCTGGATTTTGATTGGTATTGTATTGAATCTGTAAATCATTTTGGGAAGAGTTGTCATCTTTATATATAGTCTTCCAATCCAGGAACATGTATGTCCTTCCATCTATTTAGGTCTTCTTTGATTTCCTTTGGCAAAGTTTTATACTTTCCTGCATATATGTCTTTTATATCCTTGGTTAAATTTATTCCTAGATATTTGATTCTTCGTGTTGGTTTTGTGAATTGATCTTTTTATTGATTTCCTCCTCAGACTTCTCCTTACTAAAGTGTATAGAAACATTACTATTTTTTGAGTGTTGATCTTGTATCCCACCACTTTGCTGAACTTGTTTATTAACTCTAGTAGCTGTGTTGTAGATTGTTCAGGACTTTCAACATAGAGGATTATGTCATCTTCAAGCAGTGAAAGTTTTACATCTTTATTTCCAATTTAGATGCATTAATTTCTTTATCTTGCCTAATTGCTCTAGCTAGAGCTTCCAGCACAATATTGAATAACAGTGGTGACTGTGGGCATTCTTTTCTTCTTCTAGATATTAGAGGGAAGGCTTTCAGTGTTTCCCCATTGAGTATGATGTTAGTTGTGGGCTTTTCATACATTCCCTTTATCTTGTTGACGAAGTCTATTTCTATTCCTGCCTTTAGAAGTGTTTTTTTTTTTTTTTTAATCAATAAAGGATGTTGGATTTTGTCAAATACCTTTCCTGAATCAATTGAGATTATTATGTGGTTTTTCCCCTTTGATTTGTTAATGAGGTATATTTCACTAACTGATTATCTTGGGTTGAATCACCAATACATATCCATGATAAAACTCACCTGATTGTGGGGTATAATTTTTTAATGTACTGCTGGATTTGATTTTCCCACATTTTGTTGAAGGTTTGCATCTATATTCATTAGAGAGGTTTGTGTGTAATTTTCTTTTCTTGTAGTATCTTTGTCTGGATTTGGTTTTAGGGTGAGGTTGGCTTCATAGAATGAGTTAGTTAGCCTTTCCACCTCTTCAGTTTTTTGGAAGTATTTCAGCAGAATCAATACTAATTCTTGTAATGCTTGGTAGAATTCACCTTTGAAGCCATCTGACCCTTGACTTTTCCTTTCTTGGTAAGTTTTAATTTTTAAGTCCAATGTTATTGAGATATATTTACATACCCTGCAATCATCCATGATATACAATCAACTAGTCACAATACCATTATATAGTTTTGGATTCATCACCAGAATCAACTTCTGAATATTTTCCTTATTCAAAAAAAAAAAAAAAAAAAAAAAAAAGAAGTAAAAAGGAACACCCAAAACATTCCATTCCCCTCCACATACTATTTTTCATTTCATTTTTGTCCCTTGTTTTCTACTCCTCTGTCCATGGACTGGGTAAAGGTAGTGTGAGCCATGAGGTTTTCACAATCACACAGTCACCCCATGTAAGCTGCATAGTTATGCAATCATCTTCAAGAATCTACTCGGTTGCAGTTTGACAGTTTCAGGTATTTACTTCTAGCTATTTCAATACACTACAAACTAAAAAGGGACATCTATATAGTGCATAAGAAAGTCCTCCAGAGTGACCTCTTGACTTCATTTGAAACCTCTCAGCCACTGAAACTTTATTTTGTTTCATTTTGCTTCCTCCTTTAGGTTAGGAAGATTTTCTCAATCCCGTGATGCTGGGTCCAGGCTCATCACCCAGAAGTCATGTCCCATATTACCAGGGAGATTTATATCCCTGGGAGTAATGTCCCATGTAGGGGGGAGGACAGTGAGTTCACCTGCTGTGTGAGCTTAAAGAAAGAGAGGGCCACATCTGAGCAAAAAAGAGGCTCTCTGGGAGAAAATCTTAAGCACCATTATAATTAGGCTCAGCCTCTCCTTTGCAGCAACAAACTTCACAAGGGCACAACCCAAGATTGAGGGCTCATTCTACCAAATTGTTAGTCCTCAATGTTTGTGAAAATAACAGTAATAACCCAGGTGGGGAAGCCCAACATTTCCACATTTTTCCCAGTTCCCCAGGGGCTCTGCAAATATATCCTCATTCTCTGCCCAAATTACTTTGGGATGTGTGGGAATTTCACACTAACCTGCAGTGAATCTTGGGTAGGTTTTTGATGACTGATTTAACTTTTTTACCTGTGATTGGTTTGTTGAGGTCTTCTATCTCTTCTTCAGTCAGTGTGTGTTGTTTATGTGTTCCTAGGAAGCTGCCCATTGCATCCAAGCTGTCTAGTTTGCTGTCATACAGTTGTTAATATTATCCTTTTATTACATCTTTTATTTCTGTGGGGTCAGTAGTAATGTCCCCACCTCACATTTCTGAATTTATTTATTTGCATCCTCTGCTTTCATTGTCAGTTTAAACAAGAGCTGGTCAATTTTATTGATTTTCTCAAAGAATCAACTTCTGGTTTTGTTGATTCTCTCTATCATTTTCATGTTCTCAACTTGAGTTATTTCTGTTCTAATTCTTGTTTTTTTTTTCCCTTCTGTTCACTTTATGGTTAGTTTGCTAGTCTTCCTCTAGTTGCTCCAGGTATGCCATTAAGTCTTCAATTTTAGCTTTTTCTTAAGTCTTCAATTTTTTTCTTTAGCAAATTTTTTTAATATAGCCATTTAGGCCAATAAATTTCCCTCTCAGCACTGCCTTTGCTGCATCCAATTTTGATATGTTGTTTTCTCATTTTCATTTGCCTCTAGATATTTACTGATTTCTCTTATAATTTCTTGCTTGTTGCTTAAGAGTGTGTTGTTTAACATCCATAAATTTGTGAATGTTCCAGCCCTCTGCCTGTTATTGATTCCCAGCTTCATTCCATTATGGCCAGAGAAAGTATGTTGCATAATTTTATTCTTTACAAATTTATTGAGACATGATTTGTGATGCAACATGTGATCTACCCTGAAGAATGATCCATAAGCACTTGAGAAGAATGTATATCTGGTTGTTGTGGGTGTAATGCTCTGTAAAAGTCTGTTAAGTCTAGCTCATTAAAACAACACATTGAAGTGTATAGTTCAATACATTTTGACAAATATAAGCCTTCATGTCACCCTCACCTCAAAATGTTTCCACCTGCTGATTGAAGTCAGTCACTTCCATCCTGGATCTTAGGCAATAACATATGCTTTCTGTTCTGTCTAGTTTTCCTCTGGTAATTCATATATATAATGTATGGCTTTTTTCATTCAACATGTTTTTCTTGAGATTCATCCATGTGGTGGAGTATATCAGTAATTTTTTCCTTTTTATTATTGATTAGGATTTCATTGTGTGTGTGTGTGTGTGTGTGTGTGTGTGTATAGTGCCTGATCTTATTTGTTACTCATAGAAAATCTTATTTTGACTGGACTCAGACTTAGAGGTAGAAGCTCTCAGAGAGTACAGCTTTGGCCTCTTGGCAATATGTTCCTGGCTTTGTTCTTTGGCCTCCTTCATTCTCTTTGCCAAAAGTTTAGCATATTCTGCAGCCTCTTCCTTTTTTTTCTTAGAACACTGTTTCTTCAGGGCAATAGGCTGACATTTACATTGCAGGACATGTGGAGTAACAAGTTGCTGAATCTTGGGTGCTTTGGTCCTGGGTTTCTTATCTTTTTGCTCAGGGGCTTTCTACAAAATACTGATGGACATCACCTTCTTTAGAGAGATGGAAAAGCCTGAAGATTCTGCTAGCTCTTTTGGGTCTCAGGCAAGGAGGCACAGTTGTATCATTCAGTCCAGGAATATCCTTCTCTACCTTTTTGCTTTGTTTTGTTTTTTTAATAATACTCAGGTTGAGAACACTCAGATTGGCATCCACAATGCAGCACTGAATATATTTGCACTTTCTTTCTCCAGTTCCCCTTGGTCTATATTAGGAATGCCCCTTCATAAGAGGTGGACACAGCCATGGGTCAAGACACTCTGCTTCATGGGGAAGCCTTGCTTATCCTTTCTACCACTGATTTGGATAACATAACACTTCCACTCTTCACCCAGAGTATCAGCAGCAGCTTTGGTGGCCATACACTTCTCATGAACTGCATGAAGTTTGCATTCATCATCCTCTTCAATGAGCTTCTGGCAGCCAGTGCCTGGGAAAGAGATGTTCAATTTCATGCTGAGGCAGCCAACTGTCTCCGAGGCACCAAGAAAAATAGTGAAATTTATTAAAAGTTCAAATCTCTTGCCATTTTCATGGATTCATATGTTTACTTACTATTGACTTTTGAGATTTGTTTTCATGTTCTAAATACAAGTTGTTTGCTGGGTATATGTACTACATATATTTCCTTCTATTCTGTGGCTTGCCTCTATTTTTTCTTAAAAATTTAAGAAATTTAAAAAAAAATCACTTAATTTTTGTGGTCTAATTTCTGAATTTCTTTTATGTTAAGCTCCATCTTTTATTTATTTATTTATTTATTTATTTATTTATTTATTTATTTATTTCTGAGATCTCCATGCCTATCCCAAATTTGTAAAGATTTTCCTCCTATGTTTTCTTCTAGAAATCTCAGAATTTCAATTTTCATATTTGGGTCAATTTTGATCCATTTCAAAGTAGCTTGTGTGTATGGCAACATGTAAAGTAGAAGTGTTTTATTCCTTGTTTGTTTCTATTTTGTTTATTCATGTGGCTATCCAATTATTCCAACATCATTTGTTAGAAAGGCTAACCTTTCCTTTTTCTGGACTCTATTCTATGTTCAACTTACCTATTTGTCTTTGACCAACAATGCATGGAATTAGTTGCTGTAACTTTACAATAAATCATGAAATCAGGCTACATAAATCCTGTTACTTTGTTCTCTATTTTAAAAACTGTTTTGCTGTTGTAGGTTCCTTGCATTTCCTTATAAATATTAGAATTATTTTGATAGTTTTAACAAAGTACTATTACAATTTTACACAAGAATGCATTGAATCTGTAGATCAATTGGAAAGAGTTTCCATTATAAAAATATTGTGTGTCCCAATCCATCAACATGCTGTATATATTTACTTAGGTGGTCTTTAACTTATCTAAAAACATATTTGATACTTACAAGCTAGAGGATCTACATAGGCACAGTTAAATTTCTCAGACATTTCTTTTTTAAAATGCTGTTTTAATTCTACTTGTTATAATCATTCTATGGTTAGTAAGCTAGTTTACAGTTTTTGCCTCTCAGCACCAAATTCAGCCTTCATTTCCTGCTCTGTAAAAATGTTTATTAGTGCTTCAAACATTTTCATTAGACAGCTGGTATGATGCTAAGTTTTGCCAGTAAAAGGCACTGAGAGACATTGAAGGAGGAAATTATTCTGCTTCCTAGTTCCAATGTCCTCCAGAGTTCATCTCCTATTGCATTGGTATCATCTAGGAGTGCCTAGCACTTCAGCCTACAATGAGTTCCCAGCTCCCAATAATTGTAGCATGAACTTTTCCAGATCCAGTTCCCTGAAGCTTTTCAGTACCAGGTTCTAGGAGCAAAGTTTGTACTTTCAGCACCAAGCAAATAGCATGTAAAGATTTTCTAGCTCCCAAATCCTGCAGTTGGCATTTCCAGCACTAAGCTCCTATAGCATGTGCATCTTCTGTTGCACTGGGGTCCCACAAGATTTGCATTTTCCAGAACCAACTCTTCAAGTTACTGAAGACCAAATTCCTGAAGCAGATAGGTGAGTTTATTTGGATCTCAGAAACCAGTCAGAAGAGGAAGCTGAATTTGAGCTATTAATGCTAGTTAGTAAAAACATAGCCTTTGCTTTCAGGCAAACTCTGGAAAACTGGATAGTTCCCTTCTATTACTTTGCCTGGGTAGAAAACATTCTATTATCCTTACAGTTTAATGACTACTCCAAAATTATGATGATTCTAAATAAATCCTCTCAAGATAATAATGTAAAGATATCCAGTATATTTCACTACCACAGAGACATAATGATCCTGTCAGTTTGATCTTTTACCTTTGCCTCAGATCCTGTTGATTCAAGGGCTCTCAAGCTTTATTATCTGCAATGCAAGTATCAGCAGATTATATGTTATTATTAACAAAGTTGGCATTGGAAGCAGAACCTAGTAAATATAACTGTTTTCTTTTTCTGTACTTAATCATTGAAAGTTTGAAGAGTGGAAACATGTATATAAGCATCCTTGTTGTCCTAGTTTGGGATTTCCTAAATGCAGAATCTGAAACAAGGATTTGTGTTTAAAATTTTATTTATAAGGACACTACAAGAATTATGTCATAACCAGGGTGAGACAGGAAAAGAAGTAACCAATAAAAGTTTTTTTTTCTTTTTTTTTTAAAGGGTAGGCTGACTACATGCAAAACTGGTGCTCAAAACCGCTAATATACTGTGGTGTTTTGGAACTGTATGTACTCCAGAAAATCATGTTCATAAAGCTAATATATTCCTGTGAGTGAGTGTGGATCCATGTTAAGTTGAATTTTTGATAAGGCTAAATTAGTTAAGGTGTGACTCACCTCATTCAGGATGGGTCTTAATCCTCCTAGTGGAGTCCTTTATAAATGGAATGGAGAGAGAGAGAGAGAGAGAGAGAGAGAGAGAGAGAGAGAGAGAGAGAGAGAGAGAGAGAGAGAGATAGATAGATGAGAGAGAGATGAGAGAGAGAGAGAGAGAGAGAGAGAACCTAGGATGCAAGTTGCTGAAATCAAGGAAAACTGGAAGAGAAGGGAGAGACCAGAAGATGCCACCATGTGCCTTACCATGTGGCAGAGGAACCAAGGATCTCTGACAGCTACTCTTTGGGAAGAAAATATCACCTTGCTGATGACTTGATTAAGACATTCTCATACCCTCAAACTGTAAATTAATAAATTCCCTTTGTTTAAGTCTAGATCATTTCACAGTATCTGCTTTGAGCAGTCTAGGAAATTAAAACATATGCTATTTACAGAAAAGACAGATTTGTTATATGAAGAGGCAGGGAAGCTGGGGTGTTTACCAGCTCATAGACCAAATTGTTTAAAGGACCTTCTACACACACATCCAGGCAAGAACAATTTCTGAGTCCAATCCAATGGTCAAAAGCATCCTCAAATATAGAGATGCAGGAAGTCCCCAACTGTTTTATGGGATCTGTCAACAACTGACCTTGAAGGTGAACTGGCCACACTCAGACTATAATAGGCCCTACTCAAATTCTCATAGACATGACATTAACTTCACTAGGTCCTGTTCCTGATGCTTCAAAGTGAAGACCAAACATGGTCATTAAAAAGAAAGACTTACAAGTAAAGAATTAGTAAGACAAGTTGTAACAAAATTTTGAGTCCCTTAAAGAAATCAGGTGGGCCTGTTATACTCCAGGACAATGTTCCTTCATGTGGTGTTACAACAATTTGTTCTTTGATCTTGGGCCTATCCTAATAAACACAATACCTTGCTTAGAAAGTGTCATGGGAAAAGGAGAAAAATAAGGCCTCATATATAACTTTGCAAATGTCAATCGTGAATTAATTTCTGGACAAAATCAATTGGCAAGAGATAATTTAAACACTCTGCTTATCTTATAGGCACAGAAAAATAATCACATACCACTCACACCCATTTCAGTGGAGAAAGTGGACCATTAAGTCTATGGAGCAATAGAAGTCTCTACAGCAAATATTTTAAGGTTATTTTTTTTTCTTTCAGTTTGAATGTAATTCTGAAATTAAATTGGTAGATTAAATTGATAAATTTCTAAGAAAAATTTGACAATAAACATTTGGAGGAGACACTTGGATTTTCAAAATGAAACTAATTTTGAAACAATACACTTATTTTTAAACATGAATTTGAAGCAAACATTGACAAATGGTCTAGAGATTTTTAAAAAACTTGATTTTATATAAAGATTTATAATAGGAGATGGCTGTTATTTTACACTAATGAGGATATTATATATGGTTCAAAATAGGAAGGTAGGATGTTTCATTAAAATTTAAAGAAAGAAGAGAAGAGGTGCAAGACAGTGGCATAGAGAGGAGTGGAATTTCGTTAGGTCCCTAAAGCAACTAATAAACAACCAGGAGCAACTAGTAAATAATCTGAAATAACTGCTGTGGCACAACTGTGACTGTCCACACATTGTACACCAACCTGGATTTGGTGGAATCACTGAGATCACAGCATAAAATCTGTAAAAACTGCAGAACTGTGCTGGGATCCCTCTCCCCCCATGGCGGGCTGAGCTGCAAGACCTCACTGTAGGACAAAGCAGCAGTCCCAGGGCAAGCAAATATAGTTCAGCCCAGCTCCACCTGGGGTTTTAGTTAGCAAATGTGGACTGCTGAATACAAGCTGCAAACAGACAAACCCCTAACAAGCAGACAGAAGTTTTTAGTGATGACTGACATTAAAGAGGTGGAAAACACTTGTGCCCCAGGAAAGGGAGCCCAGAAAACCAGATGCTTTCTCTGACAAAGGGGCAAAACTGGGGGGCCATGGACTGGGTCTGAAAGGGGGCTTTCTTTCCCTTTTTCTTTCTCTCAATCTGTGGCTCAGGGAAGAGAGCCTCAGCCATTTTCACTTTGCAGTGCTCTGACCCAGAAAGGGGAGGAGATAGAGTCAGAGAAACAAAGGAGTAATTCAAATGCAGAAGATGACTCCCTAGGAAGTGTATCTTCTCTAAGAGGAAGGAGGTGGGGCCTAGCTTTAGTGCTGGCATTCCCTTCAGAACTCAGATCCCAGGGCCTGGGGGAAACAATCAAACCAGAAACAACCTAAGCTGAGAAATAAAGGGGCCACACTTCCTTACACCATTCAGGAGCAACAGGCTGACAGATGCCACCTTCTGGGCAGGTTAGGAAAAGCACATCAGCTACAGGCCTCAAAGAAAAATCTTTCAATCTTCTAAGATACACCCTTAGGGAAACTCGAAACTGAATATAACCCCATTCTGAGACCTGAACCTGTTCTGGTCTGGGAAAATCTGATTGGGTAACCAAGTAAACTAGATACCTAGAAAACAGAAAACTACAAATTACACTAGGAAAAATAAAGATATGGCCCAGTCAAAGGAACAAACTTACACCTCAATCAAGATATAGTTGAGATATTGTTCCAATTTAATGAAATAATCAAAGATTTTCAAAGAAATATGATAAATCAAATCAAAAACCAAATCAATGAGTTCAGGGAAGATATAGCAAAAGAGATGAAGGAAATAAAGAAAACATTGGACAAAAATAAGTTTGAAATTGAAAGTTTGAAAAAAAACTGGTAAAATCTATGGAAATGAAAGTCAAAACACAAGAGATGAAAAACACAATAGAGACGTACAACAGCAGATCTCAAGAGGCAGAAGAAAAAACTCAAGAACTGGAGAACAAGACAGCTGAAAACCTACACATAAAAGAACAGATAGGGAAAAGAATGGAAAAAATATGAGCAATGTCTAAGGTAACTGAATAACATGAAGCACATGAATGTATGTGTCATGGGTGTCCTTGAAGAAGTGAAGGGAAAGGGGCAGAAGCAATAATAGAGGAAATAATCACTGAAAATTTCCCATCTCTTATGAAAGATTTAAATTACAGATCCAAGAAGCACAGCATACCCCAAACAGAATAGATCTGAATAGATCTACACCAAGACACTTAATTATCATATTATCAAACGTCAAAGAGAGAAAATCCTGAAAGTAGCAAGAAAAAGCAATCCATCATATACAAAGGAAGTTTAATAAGGTTATGTGCAGGTTTCTTAATAGAAACCATGTAGGCAAGAAGGCAGTGGTGTGATATATTTAGATACTGAAAGAGAAACCTGCCAACCAAGAATCCTGTATCCAGCAAAACTGTCCTTCAAAATTAAGGGTAGTTTAAAATATTCTCTGATAGACAATGAGAGAGTTTGTGAACAAGATACCTGCTCTACAGGAAATACTGAAGGGAGCATTACAAACAGAGAGGAAAAGTCAGGAGTGAGAGGTTTGAACACAATTTTGGGTGATGGTAGCACAACAATGTAAGTACACTGAACAAAGATGACTGTGAGTATGGTTGAAAGAGGAAGGTTAAGAGCATGTGGGACTCTAGAAGGAAAGAGGAAAGATAAAGGCTGGGACTGTATAACTCAGGGAATCCTAGAGTTTTAAACAATTGTGATGAAATGTACAAATATGTTTTTACATGAGAGAGAACAGATGAATGTTAGCTACGCAAGGTGTTAAAAATGGGGTGGTTTTTGGGAAAATATATATAATCAATGCAAATTAGAGACTATAGTTAACAGAAATATTGCATTTTGCTTACTTTAATGTCACAAAGGCCATATACCAAAGCTAAATGCCTATAAGAGGGGATATAAGGGAGACGTATAGGACTCTTGGCATTGGTGATGTTGTCTGACTCTTCCATTGTATTTTAGTTTAATTCTATTTTTCCTTTTGTTGCTTTTTACCTATTTTTTTCTTTCACTTTCTTTTTCTTTTGTCTCTGTACTTTCTTTGACTCTTCCTCCTTCTTTGTGGAAGCAATGGAGATGTACTTATATAGATAGTGGTGATGGTGGTGAATGCATAAATACATGGTTATACAAGGAACCATCAATTGCTTACTTAGGATGGAATATATGGTGAGTATACAAAACTATCTTAAAAAAATGGGTTGATGAAGAAATCTTGAGGGCACTATATTGAGTGAAATAAGTCAGATACATAAGGACAAACATTGTATGATCTCATTGTTTTGAACTAATTATAATATGTAAACTCATAGACATGAAATATCAGTTACCAGAATATAGACTGAGGTTAAAGAATGGGGAGTGGTGGCTTATGAGCAGAATGTTTAACTAGGTTGAACTAAATGTCTGGAAATGGACACAGGTGATGGTAGCACATTATTGTCAGGATAACTAACAGTGCTGAATGGTGTGTGAGTGTCGTGGAGAGGGAAAGCTTAGAGTCACATATGTCATCATAAGGAAAGTTGGGGGTTAAAATATGGAATCTATAAAATAGTGAAACTTGTGGTGGACAATGTCCATGATTAACTGTATAAATATTAGAAATCTCTTTCATAAACTATAACAAAGGTATGACACTATAACTAGAAGTTAATAATAGAGGGGTATATAGGGATAAAAAATATACCTATGGCAAACTATGTAGTACAGTTAGTAGTATTTTAACATTCTTTCATCAACAGTAACAAATGTACTATACAAATACAATGAGTCAATAATGGAGGGGTGGATGGTTAGGGGTATGGGAGGATTTGTTTTCTTTTTTGTCTTTATTTCTTTTGTGTACTAATGAAAATATTCTAAAAATTGGAAAAAAAAAATTATTGTTGTGATGGATGCACAGCTCCATGATGGTACGATGGCCAATTGTTTATGCACTTTGGATCTTTGGATGATTGTATGCTATGTGAACAATCTCAATAAAATTAAATTTTAAAAAATTTAAAGAAAAAACTATAATCTTAGTACAATATGTTCCTCATTACTTGATAATTATAGACACTACAAATCCACTGAAATAGGAACAGAGATCAATATTTTACTTTTGTCAAATGGACAAAGCATTTAAAAAAAAAACAAAAGAAGTAATCAGTTTTGACTCATCAAGATAGAAACTTTACAATGGCAAACACAGGAAAGTTTATTTAAAATGATGAGAATTTCTTATCAATTTCTCTAAATTGTGTGATTTTATATGTACTAATTATTACAAAATATAATTACTATGGTTAAAATGTGGGCGTTTACAAAATAGCAAATACTTTGTAGAGTATTCAAGACTTATTACAGAAGTTACTGAAGAAAGTTAGAATTATGCAAGGAGGTTCTAAGTTATTGAATAATTTAGAAAAGTAAAAACTTGAAAATTAAGCAATGACATTTAGAATGTTCTTTCTGTCACTAAATAGCAATAGTACTCTGGCAAGTCACTTAAATATTTACATATCTCACTTTTTATGTCTTAAATGAGATGATAGAATTGCACTGTTATGGCAGTAAAACAACTCTAAAGAAATGATGGCATGTAACTGAAAAGGAAACTGATTCTGGTAGCAAAAACAGAATATAGGATCTTAGAAACAATGAAGAGCTTTGCATAAATCAGTACAAATGAGGCACTTTGCAATTGTTTCTAAATTGCATATTTAGAAAGTTATATGTAAGCATTAAAAATATTCAAAACAATTAATGACATAGATTAAAAAAGCCTCTAATTCCTATTAAAATTACTGCTCTACTTGCTCAGTATCACAACTACAAGATAAATTGTGGCAAAATGGTCAGTATTTTATGATCCAGATGTTTTTTCCCTGTGAATAATAAATATTAATTTAGTTTTTATTTGATACTTCTTTTGGATAAACTTACCTTTCTTCACAATTAAAATTGTGAACAGAGAATACATCAAAAAACTTTTGGAGTGTTTTTGGGAGGGCAGGAACATGTCATATTTGTAACATTTCACGTACTCAGCTTTATAGTGCTTATTTTTTAAAACGACTGAAACTAAAAAGTAAAAAAAAAAGAAAAAAAAATCCAGTGCCATTTACAATGACTCTTATGCTGACTTTTTTTAATAGATTGTACAGTTGATTTTGTTTTTCCTATAAAAGCTATAAGTTTATTTATATTGGTCTAACCTATTTATTATCCTCTGTTATCATTTAAAAAGACATTTTGAATGTTTACATTTTCTATAAGTCCGTCAATATATCCTTCTTAGTTATGATTGCTCTTTTGAAGTAAGGTACTTTGGGAAAAGAAAAGTGAATAAGGTATTTATTTATTGCTGTGTAAAAAAAAAAAAAAAATCACCCTAAAACTTTGTAGCTTAAAACAGCAAATATTTTATTATGTCACCCCAGTTTCCGACAGAAATCCAGCAGTGACTTAGCTGGGTGGTTTTAGCTCAGGGTTTTTGATAATACTCCCTTTAAGGTGTTAGCTGGCAGCAATCTCAAGGCTTATAAAGGACTGGAGAATTGTTTCAAGCTCGCTCACTTGATCATTGGCAGCCCTCAGTTCCTGGCTGGCTCTTGGTTTGAGGTTTCCATTCTATGACATGTTAACCTCTCCATAGGGCTGCTTGAAGTATGGCAGCTTGTTTCTGCCAGAGAGATTAACCCGAGAAAGAGGGAGAGTGGTAGGTAGGTAGATAAATAGGGAGAGAGAGAGAGGCCAAGATGCTCCAGGCTTTTATAACATAATCTCAGAATTGACAATCATTCATGATATATGCTATTTTTCACATGCACAAATACTGGTAAAATGTGGGAGATGCCACAGAAGGATGGGATTACTAAGAAACTAAGATCAATGGAAGATATATTGGAAGCTGGCTCCTACAGTCCTCTCTCTGGAACTCAAAACTTTATGTCTCACCTATGAAGAAAATACACTCACCTCCTCTTAAGCGCCAACGCCCACCCCACCTAAAATATCATCTCATTGCAAGATCAGCTCAAAGTCCAGATTCCTGTATCTGCATGTTGTCCAGTTGTGAATGAGGCACTGTGTGCATGGTTTATTAAATGTAGCACCTTGATTATAGTTCAAATAAACTGAAGTCCTATGAAACTAAAGGGACAATTTATTTGACATCAGTACAGCCAGTGTATAATGGTAGGATTTGCATAGGATAACCTGGGCAAAAAAAGGGAATAAATGGATGGTAAAAGTTGTCACTGGTCCATAAAAATTCTGCAATTTAACCAGACAAATGCTCGATATTCTGGGATTAGATCTCAAGGCCACCAATCAATTATTCTGAGCTCTTGAGCCATTCTGTCTTTTTCATTAAAGGTAGTGCATGTTTGTTTCTCTATCTGCTTACTGCCAGAAGAAGTTTTAAATTGAAGCACCTTTTTACATTTTGCACTATTTTCATCCCTTTCCATCCAAACTGGTAATGTTGCTAAATGCATACTTCTTTTTGCAAGTTCATGAATCTTATTGAAGTCTCTAACATTAGGCTAAAGCCACACCCACAAATCTCTCCTAGATAAGCCCTTCTCTCCCTGGCATTTCAGCTGAGCAGCATAAAGGGCAATACTTGTAAGCTTCTTAAGAGCCCTAATATTTGATGGAAAGGATATATGAGGTACACAATCTCTTTAGAGGGCTTTTGTCTGACACACAACCATCGATCTTTCTGAAGTATCAAAAAAAGATTTTACAGTCACTCTTTCAGCTTTATCTTTGCTCTATGTTTTCCTGGCAGTGTCTTGGATTTGTTTTTGCCTCAAAATTTTGGCATCCTTTTCCATCTGGAAAACTTGAGAATTCTACAAACCATTGAATTTTAATATTTTGTTTAAGAGTTCTTCCTCTATTTTATTTCACTCCTCTCCCACATAACCATAAATGGCAAGAGGAAACCAGACAGTGCTTACAACACACCACATAGGGAGATAATTCACCATGTGTATATGGTGTTTCTGCGCGTCTGACATCTTTTCAAGAATGTGTGTATAGCAAACAGCCTTAGAATATAGAGATAGTATCTCCCTCCTGGTTTTGCATCTCAGGATAATAAAAATCGTGTTTTCTATCTGAGGCAAAGGTTCAACAGGCTTGGATATTAGCTTCCTTTTGCTGCTCTAACACACTTAGTTGTTTAAACCAAAAACAAAAATTATTCTTACAGTTTTGGAGACCAGAAGTCAGAATTGGGTCTCACAGTGCTAAAATCAAAGTTATGGCATAGCTCCATTCCTCTTTGAAGTCTCTGCATTCTTCTGAGCCCGTCTGAATTGTCCCTTGGAGTTTGGAGAGGAGGTAGAATTGAAGCACACATGAAGCCTGTACTGCATGAAGGGTCTGACCCCAGAGTTTGATATCAGTGAACTGTGGCAGACTAACTAGTTAGCTTTGTATCAGGGTAAAATCTCAAAGCCTTCATAGAATTTAGCATGCTTTAACTTGATCACCCATTTTCTACTTCTTATATAACTTTAAGCAATAATGTTGCTAAACTTTCTGCCACCCTATGACAGCAATTTCCTTTCTCTAATTGTTAAATCACATTTATCTCATTTTCCTACATGTCCTCACCCACAGACTTACCAATGATCATAATAAGCTTTCTGTCAACAGCTTCTTCAAAGTACTTTCAGCTTTCCTGTCATGATCCTCAAAGTCTCCTGTCCAGTTCCAAATCCATTCCCATATTTTAAGTTTCTGCATTCATCACACCATTTCTGGTAAAAAATAATGCATTAGTTTTATTTTGCTGTGAATAAAGTATCTTAAAACATAGCGTCTGAAAACAACAAACACTTATTTTCATATCTAGTTTCTGAAGCTCCAGGATCTGCTCAGCTTAGCTGAGTGCTTCCGGTTCTGGATGACTGATGAGGTCGCAGCCAAACTGTTGTCAGTCCGAACACCTCAAGGCTCAACTGAAATCCCTTCATGTAGTTTTTGGCAAGCTTCAATTCCTTTTTGGCTTTTAGTTCAGTTCCTCACTAGTGTACTTCTCCTATTCTGCTCACAACATAGAAGCTTGTTTTCCCAGAGTGAGTGATGAGAGAAAGGGATGAAAAATTTCAATATACAGGAAACTTTCTTTTTGATAATATATACATATTGGTAATAGTATTATATGTTTACATAAAATAGGGATTTTAGTGAATGTGAAGAAATATAAAATAATACTATTTTGTTGATAAACATAAACCCAAAATGCATTCAATTAATATAAAATTACAGGTAAATTTTATGTTTTCCCATCACAAAGGAAATAAACATGCTTTATTGAGTAATTTTATATACTGTCATATTTATATATGGAATTATATGAAAATAAATACCATCATAATATTGGATGACATAGCTGCTAGAAATTCTGAATAACATGAATCATGGCACCATCGAATATTCAGTATTTGTCATTGGCTGGACGTCATTAAACATAGAGTTCCATCTCCATGACCTAGTCCTTTGTCGTCTCTCTGACTTAATCTATTGTCAACTCACCTCCACCACAGACACATTCAATTCTGGTCTTTCTGGCATCCTTGCTAAATTTCCAATCCCAGTGGATACATACCTGTTTTTGAGATCCTACACTGGCTGTTCTGTATACCAGCAATTTTCTTGCCCAGACATCTGCATGGCTTATTCCTTCATCTCTTTCAAATCTTTAATCAAATGCTACTCTCTCAGGGAGAATGTCTCTTGTAATTGGCACTAATCCAGATGGTCCAGCCAATTTCAATTTCCTGCTTCATAATTTTTTGTACATACATGCAATCTTCTGTAATACCATATGATATATTTGAGTTTTTTTTTTTTTTCCATCTTCCTTACTAAAATATGATTTCTACTGGACAGAGATTTTTGTCTGCCCTCCTCACTCAGGCATGTCTGGCACTTAAAATACTGACTACAACCTAGCAGAAAATTACAGAATATTTCGTGAATGAATGAATATATGGATCACTTGATGAAAGAAGTCAGCAATTTAACATCAAGATTAAGATTAAAATAGAGTGTGCTGCTTTGAATGTATTATGTCCCCCAGAAAAATTCATATTCTTTGATGCAATCTTGTGGGGCAGACATTTTGGTGCTGCTGATTAGATTGGAATTCTTTGAGTGTTTCCATCGAGATGCGCCCCACCCAACTGTGGGTGATGACTCTGACTGGATAATTTCCATGGAGGTGTACCCCATCCATTCAGGATGGGTCTAAATTCAATCACTGGAGCCATATAAATGAGCTGACAAACATAAGGAACTCAGTGCAGCTGAGAGCAAGACTTTGAAGAGGAGCTACATCCAAGAGGGACACTTTGAAGAAAGCACAGGAGCTGCAGATGAGAGACATTCTGAAGATGGCTGTTGGAAGCAGACTCTTGCTCCGGAGAAGCTAAGAGAGGACAAATACCCCAAGTGCAACTAAGAGTGACATTTTTGAGTAACTGCAGCCTAGAGAGGAACATCCTGGGGGAAAGCAATTTTGAAACCAGAACTTTGGAGCAGATGCCAGCCACGTGTCTTCCCAGCTAACAGAGGTTTTCCAGATACCACTGGCCATCCTCCAGTGAAGGTACCCGATTGTTGATGTGTTACCTTGGACACTTTATGGCCTAAGACTATAACTGCGTAACCAAATAAACCCCCTTTATAAAAGCCAATCCATCTCTGGTGTTTTGCATTCCAGCAGCATTAGCAAACTAGAACATGGAGCATACTGGAGGCTTCCCTCACCCTAAAGAATAAATTGTTATATTGAAATTTAAGAAAATGGAATTTGAGACTTAGGTCATAACTGCAAATATATTTGGAAATACTGCTGATTTTTTGACTACTGTTGTATTCAGATTTATTAAGGGATGCAGAAAGTTTTTTATTAACTCTCTGTTGCTTCAATATTCTTATTATCAATTAATGTCAAATGATGATTACTGAACTTCAAAAAACATTGCTGATGACTTCAATTGCTAAAGTTATTTCATGAAATTTTATCACAACTTTAAAGCACTGAATAGAAGTTATATCCTGCAAACACTTGAAAGGCTATGTAATACAGTTGATTTTTAGCTTCCCTATAGAGGTTGAACTATTACTAAGTTTATATGATAATAAACTCTATTTTTCCTATTGAGCATCATGCCAATATATGACATTTTTTTCAGTTAATGGGATTTCTATTATATTTTATAATACCATTTGCCAATTTGATATCTCCTTTTCTCAAAGGAAGCTCAAATGCTTTTTGCTCTCTGATCTCTAGTTCTTCAAACATCCTTGAATGACATTTCTCATTACTTTCTGAAAATACCCAAGGTAAAGCAGAATGTCTGCAATATAATATAGAATCACTTCATGCCAAAAAAAGACAGAGTAGCTAAAATTATTAATTTTATATTTCCCAGAACTGTTGTCAGCAATTCTGTTATCATCTTAAAAGAAAAACTTGGTTTATACAATATTTTAGAAGTACCATCTCTACATCACTCATATTCTGTGTAGTATCAATTCAATTAACAACTCACAGGGTTTCAAGCTAAGCTCTTATATCTTCTGTAGAAATTTTCAAGTTGATAGACTGCTATGGGGTTTTCTGAAAGAGGGCTCCAGACCCTGAACCTTGTTTCAACCAGATGAGCTTTGACTATTTCCAGTTTAATTATTGACTTTCCATATTAGATTACCTTTTATGAAATTTTGGCTCCCTGGGCTGAAAGAAATTGAAAATTACTATTAGAAACTGCATTATTTTGTGGTTGTCTTTCCATACAAGTATATGGCACAAAGTTTTCATTTTGAATCTATGAAACATCTCTATATAAAGATGTATTTTCAAATACTTTGACAGCCTATGTATTTTATGTATTGCATAAATTTCTGATGTAAGCATTCTTGTGAGAATTTTTTCTGTTAATTCCAATATTAGCTGTTATTATGCAAAAATTAACTGTCTAAAAGTTGTTAAAATTATGAAATATTTTCTCAATACACCCTGAGTTAATTGTTCTATAACTCAAATTAAGTATTTTGAGTTTTTCCTTTATGAATCTATTCGTAGGACCATAAGAAATGAAGCAAGGTGATATGTTTAAAAAGAACACTCAATTTCCATGCAAGTCTATCAAGTGTAAAACAATGAGAAGATATTCTAGAAGTAATAGAGAGCTACATTACCTTTCTCTTTAAACTTGAAGAAGTCTTTTATCTTGCAATGCCTCAGTGTACACATATTTAAACATGGATATAAAGTTTGTGATCTCCTACATTAATTTCTAGCTCTAAAATTCTGATTCCTATTTTCTTCTCTAAATGTGGAGATTCTAAATAATTGAAAAAAATCTATAAATTTATAGTAATGAAAAGTTTGAAAGGCTTACAACAAAATTTCCAACTTGTTTCAGAAATCCATGAGATTGATATGAAATTACTTGACTCTAATAAATTAATGGGCCCTTTTATTTTCCATAAAAAGATGTTCTGTATCATTTCATGCTAAATAAGTCCTATTAAGCAGGAACTCTACTCATATAAATGTTTAAAAATAGTATAATCATATGGCCTCATGTGAAGAAATGGGTCCTCATATTTCACATCCTGACCTCTTCTAAAACCTCAGTGGAGTAAGAAAAATATATACTAATTTACGTAACCTACAGCATAATAGCAAACAAGGAATGAGAACATATCTATGCTATAAAAATTGAGGTCTATTTATAAGATTTATTACAGATAAGATCATAGGGAAGCAAGAATAATTGTGTACCATATTTTGTGTGTTCAAATGTCTAAAACAATTTTTCAAAAGTTATTAAAGCCACAAAGTTTCCCTTAGTTCATTTTTGGGTACTTTCTGCTAAATTTTGATATATAATATTTTCATATTAATTTTTGCTGAATAAATTCTAAATACATTTTAAATTTCCATATAATTTCTAATTTATTATATCATACAATATATTTTTAAGTTAATCACTTAAAAATTTCTAATTCTATGCATTATATTTAAAGAATCTGCCTTATGTCTCTGTTCTTTATGACTTAACTGGGACATTACCTTGGGCTTTTCATGTGACCCATTTTAACATACCTTTCATCAGGGTTTGGGGTAAATAGTATTATTTAAGACATCAAATGATGAATATGTCTATTAAATCAAAATATTAAATAGCTTCTATACTTGCTAGGTGTTACCTTGAGCAAATTGCTTAACCTCACCAAGTCTCAATGTACTCATCTATAAAATGATAATAATTACTAATATGCCTATAGTAGCTTGAATTTTGTACCCCAAGAAAAGGCACATTCTTAATTTTAATCTGCCTTCCTGTGGGTGGGAAGCCATTTGTATATAAGACCTTTGAAGATGTTATTTTTAATTAAGGTGTGTCCAACTGAACCAGGGTAGACCTTAATGTTTATTCCAAAGAGCTTATAAAGAGAAAAAACTGGAAGATCAAAGTCAGAGAAAGCCCCAGGCAGGAGCCAGAATCCAGAATTCAGCATAATGTGGAATAGCAGACAGGAGCCATTCCAAGACCCATGTGAAGGGAAGCAGAGATAGAAGCCAAGGAGCACCAAAGATTTTGGCAAACCACACAGAATGCCAGTATCCCAAGAGAAAGCAATGCCTCACTGACACTTTGAATTTGGACTTCTAGCCTCCAAATTTGTGAGACAATACATGCTGTTGTTTAAGCCAACCTATTGTGTGTATTTGTGACAGCTCCTGGCAAAGTAAGACAATTACCTTCCTCATGAGGTCTTTGTTAGTGATACATGAGATAAATGTGTTTAATTTGCTGAGCACCCTGCTTGGCTTGTATAATCTGTGAGGAACTTGTAAGAGGATGATGATGATGATGATGATGATGATGATGATTATAGTGGTGTAGGTGGTGGTAATGATGATGGTGATCACCTCATTTAAATTTATTTTTCTTTTTCATATATCAAAGTTTTAGAGAGTTATACTAACATTTCTTAAAATTATTTAGTTTCTTAATTTCTTCTTACATATTTCCAATTAGTCCTTTAGATGTTTGCTAATTTTGAGATATAAAATATCTCTACTTACTATTCTGTTAAGTTTAAGTTTATTTATGAAAATTGAATAGGTTTCTCCCATTTAGTATTAAAATCTTTATTGTGTGATATTAATAATTCCACCCCTACTTTTATAAACCTACACTAAAAGAAAGAAAAGTGAACATCTATTACTCTGACAATTACTTCATGCTCATATTCAAGAATAATCACTTTTGTTTCCATTAACTCATCCTCCTATGATTTCATTACATTGTTGCAGTCAGCAATAGCAGATCCATTTTTTTTGTTCTTCAAATCAATATTATTGTTATTTACATTGTAAGTTTTATTTTAATAAATATTTATACTTTGTTCTAAAAATATATCTGCACCAATAATCATTACTTATTTTTATTTTATAACTTAAGAGTTCAAGCCTCTCCAACAATCTTCCTGTTATGTGTTTTATTTTTTTTATTGAGATTTTTCAGAGACTATTCAACTATCCAAAGCTCCAAAGGGTACAATCAATTGCCCATGGTACCATCATACAGCTGTGCATCCATCAACCCATTTTTTTTTTCAATTTTTAGAACATTTTCATTACTCCAGAAAAGAAATAAAGACAAAAAGAGGAAACTCAAATCCTCTCATACCCCTAACCATCTCCCGCTCCATTATTGATTTATAGTTTTGGTATAGTACATTTGTTACTTTTGATGAAACAATGTTAAAATAATACTAGCTGTAGTATATAGTTTTCAATAAGTATATTTTTTTATCTCATATGCCTCTCTATTCCAGTTATAATGTCATACATTTGTTCTAGTTCATGAAAGAGATTTCTAATATTTGTATAGTTAATCATGGACTTTGTCCACCATGGGATTCACTGTTTTATACATTCCCATCTTTTAACTTCCAAGTTTCCTTCTGGTGACATATGTGACTCTGAGCTTACCCTTTCCACCACCTTCACACACCTTTCAGCACTGTTGGTTATTCTCACAGCATGCTACCATCACCCCTGTCCATTTCCAAATGTTAAGTTCATCCTAGTTGAACATTCTGCTCATAATAAGCAACTGCTCCCCATTTTTTAGCCTCATTCTATATCCTGATAACTTATATTTCACATCTATGAGTTTATGTATTATAACTAGTTCATATCAGTGATGCCCTGCAATATTTGCCTCTATGTGTTTGTCTTATTTCACTCAATATAGTGCCCTCAAATTTTCTTCATCAACCCATTTCTTTTAAGATGGTTTTGTTCACACACCATACATTCCTTCCTAAGTAAACAATTGTCGGTTCCCTGTATAGTCATTTATTTATGTATTCAGGAGCATTGCCCCTATTTATGTAAGAACATCTCCATTTCTTCCACAAAGAAGGCAGGAGAGTCAAAGAAGGCAGAGAGACAAAAAAAAATAAAATAAAATAAAATAAAATAAAGAAAGAAAAGAAAAGAGAGAGAGAGAAAAAAAATGACAGCTACAAAGCAACAAAAGGAAAGATAGCATTAACCTAAAGTATAATAAAGAGTCAGACAACATCACCAATGCCAGGATTCCCATGCCATTCCCCTATTCCCCCCATAGGCATTTAGTTTGGTATATTCCCTTTGTTATATTAAAGGAAGCACAATACAATGTTCCCATTAATTATAGTCTCTAGTTTGCATTGATTGTATTTCCCACCCAATCTCACCCTATTTTTAGCACCATGAAATGTTGACATTCATTTGTTCTACCTCATGTAAAAACATATTTGTACCTTTTATTATAATCATTGAGCACCCTAGGTTTCCCTGAGTTACACAGTCCCAGTCTTTATCCTTCATCTTTTTTTTCTGGTGCCTCACATGGTCCCAACATTCCTCTTTCAACCATACTCACAGTCATCTTTGTTCAGTGTGCTTACATTGCTGTGCTACTATCTCCCAAAATTGTTTTCCAAACCTCTCACTCCTGTCTTTTCATTTCTGTTTGCAGTGCTTCCTTTAGTGTTTCCTGTAGAGCAGGTTTCTTGTTCACAAACTTGGTCATTGTCTGTTTGTCAGAGAATATTTTAAGCTTTCCCTCATATCTGAAGGATAGTTTTGCCAGATATAGGATTCTTGGTTGGTGGTTTTTCTCTTTCATTATCTTAAATATATAACACTACTTCCTTCGTGCCTCCATGGTGTCTATTGAGAAATCCACACAGTCTTGTCAAGCTTCCTTTGTATACGATAGATCATTTCTCTCTTGCTGCTTTCAGGATTCTCTCTTTATCTTTGATGTTTGATAATCTCATTATTAATTGTCTGGGCATAGGCCTATTCAGATCTATTCTGTTTGGGGTATGCTGTGCTTCTTGGATCCATAATTTTATGTCTTCCAAAAGAGTTGGGAAATGTTCATTGATTATTTCCTCTATTACTGCTTCTGCCCCTTTTCCCTTCTCTTCTCCTTCTGGGACACCAATGTCAGGTATGTTCCTGCTTTTTGTTTTGTCCTTATATTCTCAGAGACATTGCTTATATTTTTCCATTCTTTTCTCTATCTGTTCTTTTGTTTGTAGGCTATCAGGTATTTTGTTCTCCAGTTCCTGAGTGTTTTCTTCTTCTTCTTGAGATCTGCTGTTGTATGTTTCCATACTGTCTTTCATCTCTTGTGTTGTGCCTTTCATTTCCATAGATTCTGCCAGCTGTTTTTTTTTTAAACTTTCAATTTCTATCTTATGTATGCCCAGTGTTTTCATTATATGGTTCATCTCTTTTGCCATATCTTCCCTAAACTTTTTGAATTGACTTAGTATTAGTTGTTTAAATTCCTGTATCTCAGTTAAAGTGTAAGTTTGTTCCTTTGACTGGGCCATAACTTTGTTGTTGTTGTTGTTGTTGTTGTTGTTGTTGTTGTTTAAGTTGTAGTTTCCTGTTTTCTAGGCATCTAGTTCCCTTGTTACCCCAATCAGGTATTTCCAGACCAAAATGGGCTACAGTCCCAGAAGGAAGAACTATTCAGTATCCAGTTTCCCTGAGGGTGTGTCTTAGAAAATTGGTACACCCTATGAGGCCTCAGTTCATTGTGCTTTTTTGCCCAGCATGTGGTATCTGTCAGCCTGTAACTCCAGACTGGTTTAAGGAGGTGTGGCCCATGACTGTTTATCCCCAAGCTCTGGGATCTGCTTCTGAATGGAAGGTGGGTGATAGAGCTGGGCCCCACCTCTTCCTCTTAGGGAAGATAGACCCCCAAGAGAGAAGTCATTGGTATTTGAATGGTCTTTCTCTGCCTGTGCTATCTCCACCTTTGTCTGGGTCAGAATGCCGGGAACTGAAAATGGCTGAGGCTTTCTCCACTGAGCTGAAACAGGGACATAAAGCCCCCTTCAGGGCCAGTCCACAGACACCCTCTGGCTCTCTGAAGTCAGTCACCACCCAGAGCCTCTTTCTGCTTTTTGGGGATCCATAGCTTGTAACTAGCTGTCCATATTTGTTAATTAAAACCCCAGTTGGAGCTCAGCTGAGCTATATTCACTTGCTTGGAGAGAGCTGTTCTCTAGCACCATGAGGCTTTGCAGCTTGAGCTGTGGGGGAAGGGGCCTCCTGGCTTGGATCCACAGTTTTTACTTACAGATATTATGCTGCAATCTCAGACATTCCTCCCAATTCAGATTGGTGTATTATGAGTGGATATTCATGTTTGACCCTCCACAGTTATTCCAGATTATATACTAGTTTTCCTCATTGTTTCTTCATTGTTCCAGTGGGGCTAACTAGCTGCTACTCCTCTCTATTCCACAATCTTAGATCCATCTATTTTCTTTTGTGTCAGTTGTTTTCACTGTTTGAAACTTTTTCTTAACAGGATATTTGGGAATATGTCATTTTAACTGCATATATGAATGCATTTGTCGATGGTTATTCTGACTATATTGCTGTCTTATATTCTCAAATTCCAACTGATGAAGAAAAGGCTGATTTTTATATCCCCATATTTAACTTATGTTTTTCTTCTGAAAGTTGCCTTTCAAATTGGTAATGTTTATGACTACTTGAAATTTTAAAATTTCAAAAGCATATGTGTAGCTATATAACCCAGCTATTCCATTGTTAGGTATATACTCAGAGGAACCGAAAGTTAAGACAAGAATGGACATTTGTAAACTGATGTTTATTACAACCTTCCAAGAGATGGAAATCGCAAAATGTCCATCAATGGATGAGTATATAAACAAACTGGTACATACACATGATATAATATTATGCAGCTGTAAGACAGAACAAAGACACAGAACATATAGTAAAGTGGATGAACCTTGAGGACATTATGTTGAGTGAAGTTAGACAGAAGCAAAAGGACAAATAATATATGGTCTCACTAATATGAATTAACATTAATGAGAAACTTTGAGAGTTGGAAACTGATTTCACAGGCTATCAGAAGATAGAAAGAGGGTAGAGATCTGACATTTGGTGATGAAGGAATACAGAATGTTCAGCAGGATTGCTGTATAGATCCAGAAAGAGACAGCATAATACTGCGTGATGGTAACACAATATTGTAACTACAATGAACAAAGATGTCTATGAGTAAAGCTGAAAGAGGTGGGCTAGGGGCATGTATGACACATGAGGTAAAGATAGAAGATAAAGACTGGGACTGTTTAACTTGGCAAAAACTGGAGTGGTCAAGGATTGTGACTTAATGTACAAATACAAAAATGTTCTTGAATGTGGGAGAACAAATGAATGTCAACCATGCAAAGTATTGAAAAGGGGATGGTATTGGGGAAAAAATGTAATCAAAGCAAACTGTAGTCTATGGTCAACAGTAACATTATAATGTGCTTCCATTAAATGTAACAAAGGCAATATACCAAAGCTAAATGTGTGTGAGGGAGGGATACAAGGGAGGGATATGGGATTCTTGGTAGTGGTGTTGTTGTCTGACCCTACTATTATACTGTATTGTATAATACTTTATTGTTCTTTGATTATCTTTTTTACTATTCATAAAAAAACACATTTTTTTCATATTAATCAATATGTTCAAGAGATAACTGAGGTGACAAATGCACAACTCTATGATGATACCTTGAACAACTGATTGTACTCTGTGGGTAATTGTTTGGTATGTGAATATAGCTCTATAAAATTGTAGGAAAAATATAAATAGGGATAAAAGTGCTGGAGAAAGCATGGAGAGAAGGATGTATGCATTTACTGTTGGTTAGGAGGCAGAATGATATAGCCTTCCTGAAGGACAGTGTGATGGTTCCACAAGAAGCTAAGTATGTGGGTGCCATAAGGTCCTGCAACCTCACTAGGGGGCATGTAATTGGAGGATCTGACAGCAGGGACCTGAGTGGGCATTTGCACACTAGTATTTATGGAGAGAGTATGCATGATTTGCAATGGGTGGAGATGGCCTTAGGCTACATTGACTGAAGAACAGAATGGTGAACTGTGGTGTGTTTATACAGTGGAATATTGAGCAACTGTGAGAAGGAGTGAAGTTGTGAAATATGGGGTGAATGGATCCTGTAGACAGCATTTTGAGTGAACTATACCAGAAAAAAGATAAATACTATAATGCCTCACCAATATGGACTAACTACAATGTGTAAACTCAGAATTGAATCTTAGAGCACAGCATATCAAGGGAATGCTTATTGCAATGGTCCCTAGATTGGAAACTCTTACAACAGTCACATCTATTCCTGAATTGTAATGGCTATCTCCAGATTCTGAAATGCTGATCCTTTGTGTATAACCTGATCAATCCCTGGAACTTTGGGTATCTGTGTGACACCTGAAACTAGAGCTAGAACTCAACAGATATGAATGTCAGTATTAGTGCATACAGCAACTGTTTACAAAGCTAAAAAAGATCCCATAATTCAATTAGAGATATGAATGAAGCAGAACTGGTTAGGACTAGGGCAAATTGGGCAAAAAGGTAAAGGATGACACTGACTGTGTTTTAAAAGTTCAACTTCCATGTGAGACCAAGGGAAGAGATGTTTATTTGGTGTAGGATCTATCTTTCCTACACAAGTCAACTCATATAGTTTGTTCAAATACCATAATTACATGGAACTTTGAATAGGAAGTGACACTTGGTAGGTTTGTATAGGTTAGTGTGAAACAACAACACATCCCAAAATAATTTGGGCAGAGAATAAAAATATATATGCAGATCCCCCCTGAGGAGCTGGGGAAAATGTGGAAGTGTTGGATTGCTGCTGATTTTCTCACAAACATTGAGGGCTGCCACTTTGGTATCCAAGCCCTTTATCTTGGCACTTGCCCTTATGAAGCTTGTTACTGTAAAGGAGAGGCTAAATCTGCTTATAATTCTGCCTAAGAACCTCTCCTTCTGAACCTCTTTGTGGCTCAGATGTGGCCCTCTCTCTCCAGCTAAGCCAACTTGGCAGGTGAACTCACTGCCCTCCCCCCTACATGGGATCTGACTCCCAGGGGTGTAAATCTCCCTGTCAATGAAGGATATGACTCCCAAGGATGAATCTGGACCTGACATCATGGGATTGAGAACATCTTCTTAACCAAAAAGGGGATGAGAAATGAAACCAAATAAAGTTTCAGTGGCTGAGAGATTCCAAATGGACTCAAGAGGTCACTCTGGTGGACATTCTTATGCACTATATAGATAAAACGTTTTAGGTTTTAATGTATTGGAATAGCTAGAAGTAAATACTTGAAACTATCAAACTCCAACCCAGTAGACTTGACTCTTGAAGATGATTGTATAACAATGTAGCTTACATGGGGTGACAGTGTGATTGTGAAAGCCTGGTGGACCACACTCCCTTTATCCAGTGTATGGATGGATAAGTAGGAAAAAGGGGACAAAAACTAAATGAAAAATAGGGTAGGGGGATGATTTGGGTGTTCTTTTTGTACTTTTTTTTTTATTCTTAGTGTTACTTTTTCTGGTATAAGTAAAATGTTCAAAAAATAGATTGTGGTGATGAATGCACAACTATATGATGGCACTGTGAACTGTTGATTATACACCATGGATGATTGTATTATATGTGAATATATCTCAATAAAACTGAATTTTCAAAAAAAATAGCATATGTATAGATTTTGAAATATTTTCTTCAATTTTTCCCAAATGTTAAACAGTTTTTTTTTCTGCAAATCAAAAAGTTTTAATATTTATGCATGTGAACACTTCATATTCTTTTCAAATATAATACCATTTTTATCACCAATTGGATTTGGAAAACTCTAGTTTCCTATCTATTTAGCTTCTTTTCTATTTATGTTGGCCATTATGCATGTTCCCTTGTCTTCTGTCTTGCCATCTCATATCTCCTAGAACAATGATATTCATTCATTTTATTCATTTCTTTTTGCAATTGTTTTGCAACGATTAAGTTTTTCCTTTGTTTTCTTGAATGCTGCAATGTATGTTACGCTAAGCAATCATTTATTGTCTTCCATCCTTCTTGTTTTAATGTTTTAATCTTCAGCTTTGGGAGTTCTAATTCTTGGATGTCACTGTGTGTTTTGGGGATTAGACTTCTTCATAAATCTCAATCTAATTTGGAGATCCAGCCACCAGAAAAGTAGGATAAGGGAGTTGGAGCCAAAATAATACCAGGACCACATAGAATATCTCATTAAAATATGTGTTCTACTAAAGTTAGTAATGAAGAAAAGTAACAAATTCTAATCAACTGTCTTTTGTCTTTTTTGTTCATCAGTTGCTGGAAAATTGGCAGTCATTTCTTTTTTTCTGGAGTGGAATCAACTTGTGATTTTCCATCCAATTTGCTGAACATTATAAACAAGGAAACACTTTGTAGAGAAATTATGGGCTGCTGCTCCTACTGTCCTTGTATCATTACTTCCTGTTGGAAAGATATCCAGATCTCCAGGGCCAATTGTCTCATCTGATCAAGTCCCTAAATTAACCCTGCTCTCTTTTCATGGAGCCTCTCCTGATGCAACACTCTGGAGACCTTCACTTTACTCTGTTGGATCATTTTATCAGTTTTATTCATTGTCTGCTCCTCAGCACAACCTGAAAGTGAAATTGTGTACATTCCCAAAATTCAACTTAGACTGTATATCCTTTCTCTTTTACTTCTATACAGATGTCACTCATCCTTTAGGATAAGTAATTTTCTGCTTAGTATTGAATCACTTAGAGTGATTAATCTTCAGATATATGATGATAACAGAGTTTTTGTAAACTGTCCACCCTTGCTCTGGCAATGCACTGTCTTCCCTGAACAACTGTTTTAGTTTCTCTGTTGCCAAAACAAATATCATATAATAGATATGCTTAACAATATGGATTTATTGGCTCATGGTTTCAAAGGCTAAAAGGTTTGCTTCCTCCCAGGGTTGGTATCTTATGACCAGCTGGCAATAATTTTGGTTTCTTGGCTTTTCCATCACATGGCAATGTACATGGCAGTGACTTCTCCTTTTCCTTCCCAGTTCAGTTAACCTCCAGTTTCTGCCTGCTTCCCATGTCTCCTTTTCCTGTGTCTGATGTCATTTGCTTATAAGAATTTCAGCAATATTGGATTAAGGTCCATCCTCAATCGGTTTGGGCACACCGTAACCAGTATCATATTGTAAGGTCCTTTTTACAAATGGGTTCGCACCCAAAAGACCAGGAGTTGGGACCTGAACATGTCTTTTTGGGGGGGCATGATTCAATCCCAAATGCTACCATTTTTATATCCCTTATGTTATTTCTTCAAGAGGTGGCATTGGAGAATTATCTTTCCCCTGCAAGTGATCTTTCCTTGGGTTGCCTTGGGTGAAAGACTGAACGATGATTTTGCCTTTTTGTGCTTTTCAAGTAAAATAAATTTTCTCCTTTTAAATGTTTATTCATCATGCCTCTTTGAGTAAAATAAACTTTTACATTGAGCATTTATTATTTTAATAGATATACATTTAAATATATTATATCTGAAAATTTATAACCAATGTGTGGCAGATGGCAGATTTATAGATGAAGTCAATCTAATTATCTAAAGTCAATTTGCCCCTTAAGATTTTACTAAAATTGCATTGATGTCTCATGTATAATTACAATTTTCTGGCCCTATCAATATTTTTTAACAATTCTTGGTTGGTGTGGAAAAAGGGGTTGGGGGTTGGGCGGGCAGGAGCTATTTACATTGTGCTCTAGCTTTTGCTTCTGCAAAATTCTTGTTTTTAGCCTCCTGTGCATTCTGTCCCTTTTCTAAATTAATGTGATTCTGTTTCCATCATCTGGCTTCTTAATTTCTTCAAATACAACCAACAAAGGTCTGTGACAAAAATCTGATCTTATAAGTCCCTGGGCCATTTTTCACCACAGTGAAACTTCTAAATGTACATGGCTTCCTACTTTCTCTCCATTCCTCAGTATCTATGTCCATTCACCCACTTTTCAAGAAACCAAAATTTTGCTACATCTCTGATGCATAGTCAATTTTCTCTTTAACTATTATTTCAACCAAAAGCCAAAAACTAAATTGCTCCAGAACTTATTGAACACTTGGTATTTAGCCATTATTTTTGGTATGTAGTACTATCTCATTTGGTTTTAAATTTTAACATGATTTCTAATGGGTTTGATCATATATGTATTGACCAATTGCCTATTTTTTTTTAAGAAATGTGTGCTCAAGCCTTTGTCCATTTTACTATTTGTCTCTTGGCTTTTTTCTCATTGACTTATGGGGGTTCTTTTTATATTCTAGATACAATTTTTTTGTTGCTTCCTTATATTACAAATATCTCTTGCTCTGATGTAGATTGTCATGTCATTCTTTCAATAAGATCCTTTGGTAAATACAAGTTTTATATTTAAATCCATTCCAGTTTATCAAGATTTTCCTTTAAAGTTAAGAACTTTTTCTGTTTTGTTAAACTCATTTTTGAGTACATAATTGTCACAATTATTTTTTCTAGGCTTTCTTCTATACCATTTTTGTTTTACGTTATACAACTTTATACAATCCTGCAAATGAGTATCATGTATTAAATAAACAAGTGGACATGCTTCAATTTTTATCACAAATAAATATCTAGTGGATCTGATTCCTCAATCCTGAGCTTTGAACATATTATATATGTCTACTATTACATATTAACATATAATTAATCCTTAGTATCTCTCCCTGGGTGACTCAATTGAATCTTAAAGACTCATTTTCTTTTAATTTCACTGAACTCAGTTTCTCTTCTTAACAAGGCTCCATCCACTTTATTCACAGTTAATGAAAGCATCGACCAATTAACCCATTTAGAAATTTTTTTCCTGTTCTAAACTCCTCTTGATCCTTCATTCCTGACACTGACTCAATGATTCATTTCTCTCAGTTACTCCTGTCCACTCAAATTAACAAATATTTTTATTATCTTTAAAACTCACTTTTAATAGCTTATTTAAGGTCATTTGTATCCCAACATTTCACTTCCTTCTGTTCTTTTTTTCACCAGTCCAATTCTTTAAAAATGTACCTTTTACATCATTTGTTAAAAATAATCTTAGAGTTAACACCTTGTTCTACTTTTCTACTTTAGATAACTTCTTTTTAAATATAGATAAAATTCTATCCCTTGGTACGTTACTCTAAGTAACTATCCTGTACCTGCCTATCATTTCAGCTCCATTCCTCACTGATACATAATTTATGTTTTAACTATGCTAAGCTGTTTGCCATTCCTAATATGTCACAGCTCATCAAATATCATCAAGAATATTATTTTCCTTCCATCTAAATGGTAGCATCTTATAATAAAGGGCCATCACTTTTTGCCAGCTTTGTCTTAACCACAAAAGAGTAACATAGTCCGATATCATCCATTTAATAAGCTTCTCCTTTCTTCAGATAACTCTTAGACCTTGAGGATACAATAAGTAACAAGAAAGAAAAGGCTTTTGCTTTAAGATTACTAGAATTTGGTTTCACAGAACAAATGAGGATTGTATAAGTAAAGTTGATTAGAAAGGACAACATATGAATCAAAATATGTTGATAGGATTTGAATGGTTCAATCTGTATAATGTAAAAGTTTTGAGAGAAAATTACATATTGAGAATCTGTATTATGCAAAAAGCTCATTGTTTACTAATAGATATTTTTTAGATGAATAGATAGAATAATAAGTACTTGATAGTTGAAAATGTAGTCATGTGGGCCTTTATTCAAATAGCTGATTAAGTGAAATGTTATGTGAAATGTTTCTATAAAAAAACTAAAAAATATTTTTTGAGTGATTAGGAAATGAGATATGAATTGATACTCTCAGCTTATCTATTACACATTATGAAATAGATAATGTTCATTTGCAAAGTGAGCACTTTGTATTATTCAATACATTCAAAATGGTAATACATATACAATAACACACAATACAAATGAGATTTAAATATGACATAAATAGTCTGAACTCTTTAAGGTGCCAACAAAAATACACATCAAATCAATCTAATTGCTTAAGAAGAGCAATTATTAGTTTATGGAAATTCAAAATGTGTATGTCTAGTTTCAGTCACAGTAATATCTTGATGGGTTATAAATATTCCTAGGGTTTCATGGTGAACACACCTTACAGTTTCCAGCAATGAACCATGCCCTGTGTAAACCTCTCTCCTTGGGTATGGGCAGAATCTGCGGCTTGATGTAGCCAATTAAATATGACCAAAGTGATGAGATATCATGCTGAATATTGCATTGACTTATATGACTCCTTGTTAGTATAATAAAGGGATAGAGACTCTGCTGCTGGTTTAGAAGTATTAAACTGCCTCGTTGTGATAAGATCAGAGGCAAATAATTGCAGGCAGCCTCTGGAAGCTGAGAACAGTACCAAGTGAACAGTAAGGAAGAAAATGGGGATCCCATTCCTGCAACTGGAAGAAAATTAATTCTGCCAACAACCCTAGGGAACTTTGATGTGAATCCATCTCCAGTGGAGCATCTGCTGAGAACATAGTCCCTGACAACACCTAGATTTCAGCCTGAAGAAAACCTGAACAAAAAACCCAGCTAAGCCTGTCTTACTGCACAGGTACAGAAACTGTGGGATAAAAAATAGGTACTATATTAAATGAGTAAATTTGTGATTTGTTATGAAGCACAGAAAACTAATACATAAATCTGTATGTTTGTCTTTTATTGTTCTGTTTCCCAGTGGCTGGCTTTGTCTCCAATAACTCCAAGGTTATATGATATATAAAGTTTGATAACACAAAAGCAAAAAGACCCACTGTGTCACAACATCCATATCTGAATTTCTGATTAGCTACATTTGCCTGATGTACCCAAATCTAAGTCAATCACTATCCAAAAAGATAAGTTCTCTGAAATGGCCGGTTTGGTTTATCTGATCACCACAGTGATGTGGGAGGCACGCCCATGTGAGAACATCACCAGGTAGTGCAGGCACAGTTCCCTAAAAGAAAAGATATTACACAGACTGATAAGTGAGTAGTATTTAAAATAAATTTACCTTGCATTACGTAAAATGATCATTTAAATAAATTTCCGTAGAGTTGAGATATGATAAAAATGAAAGCCATTTTTTTGCATTAGATAGACTGAAGAAAATACATTGCATTCTATTGTTTTATCATGTTGATGAATCTATGTGCTTTGCTTTCCAGTTTTATTTTATTTTCAGTTCATGACAAAATAAGCTAGAAAATGCTTCACATCTGTTTTACACAGCTGCTTCTGAGTGCAGAAATTTCCAAAAATAATCTACACCATTAATGCAGATGGTACATGTTTGACATTCAGTTTTTTCTTTAATTTCAGTCTAGAATGTTAAATTGGACCCATTATATTTGATGACAAAATTTAATACAGACATTTATATTGCCAATAACAAGCAAACAAATAAATAAACTAAAACAATTACCAGGGAAATGCTTCATTAAACTATGAGTGAAACATACTAGAAATTTTAAAACTATAAATCAGAATTTGTTTTCATGTTATCTGGTTTTGAATATGCTCAAAATCCTGCCAGCATATGTTGATGTTATGTTCCCATATCATCAACATCCACTAAAAAGCCAAAATAATTAAGTGCTATTAAAATCAAGTTAAATATAGATATATTGTGAAGTCTATTAGTATATGAGATTGTCTTTTTGTGACAAGAATAATTTAAACAGAATAGCATTTTCAGAATTTATCCAGGATTTATCTTCCTGTCATTGGTGTGGTCTAAATAGTGATTCAACCTGATCCCTTCTCTCAATATATACATATATACACCTAATAATGCAAGCTTTGCATACATAGACTCAACTTAAATGGTGTAATAAAAAAGGAGTATACTTCTTTTATTAAGTTAAAAACAAATTGTAGTAGAGGTTTTTTTCATTAAGGCTACAAAATCATCACCTATTCCACTCAGACTGGGCAACCAGCTCCACCTATGTCACCATGCTTCAAGGCTACAAGGTGATACAGCCCCAAAGTGCTGAGAATTAGCATTCAAGCAATTCTTTCTCAATGGGGCATGGGAATTGACAAATACATCTCCACACTCCAGGCACCCACCTCACTCCCTTCTCTCTTTGGGTTAATGGTTCTGAGAATCTTTTTCAAGGTTTCTCAGAAAGTCTTACTGAATGAACAACCAGTTGTCCATAGTACTAACCAGCTAGAAGAGTATGTTTGTACTCATTTTTCCTTTTTTCCTGTTTACTACCTTGGTAACTCACTTCTGCTCTCGGGGACGCGTTATGAAGACAACAAAATCAATAATAACAAACAAACAAATAAAACCCTGCTGCGAAGGTGCATTTATCTCAGAATCAACTTTCTAATTGAATTTAGTCTATGGAATAACTTAAAAGGTTTTACAAGGATACACACACACACACACACACACACAAAGTATACATATATATATCACATATATATGATACATATATGTATGCACTATCTTAAAAATATTTACTGCCCTGCTATAAAATTTATCCTCACAAAAACAAAGTTAAATAAATGGGGCAAATTATTTCTCTATACCTTATATTGCAGTGAATTAATGTCTTAGAAAATAAATGTTTTATCGAAACAAAATGTATATAAAATTTAACATTTGTATATAAAATTGCACCTAAGGTATGTTTTTGAAATGTAATACAAATCTTCAAACATTAATAAAATAACTTTCAAGCATACATAAATGCTTAACAGACGTAATATTTGCATTTCTTAACTTTTTTTACTTCATTCTCATTCTCAGTTTAATCATGTTGCTAACAATGTATCAGAAATATTTTCTAAAATTTACAGATGAGAAAACATACATACATCAATTAGATAGATTAATTGATAAGGCATAATTAATAAGTAGCAGGTTAACATTTGGATTCTACCTCCTAAATTCCAGTCATGTACTCCTTTAACTCGGTATTACTGTTTTTTTGCTTGGGAAACTTGTTAAAAATCCAATCTCCAGGGATCTAGCCCAGAACTATCAAACTTGAAACTGAATGCAGAGCATGAGAATCTGATTTTTCAAAACTATACTAACACATCTTATGTAATCTAAATTTTGAGGAACATCCCAGTCAGACTGTTGCCAAATCTGAACATTGAAATTTTGTGAAATCAGTTTAATGTCATTGCTTAATTCCTAGGACTACCGTGTAGATTCAATAATATGCTAGTGGTAAATTGTTTACCACAATACACAGTTCATATATGGTTTTCAATAATAGTTAGCTATTTATATTATTTATTTAATAATAGATTTCAGTATTATAAAATAAATAGGAAGATTGCTTGTGCAATGGGTGTCAAGAAAAACATTTTGTCCCCAATTTTGTTCTTAAATACAAGAAAACTAGGTATTTTTAACTGAATACACTTTGATTGGAAATCTCTAATTTATTTCAGTAAATATGTCAATCAGTCCTGAGGACATTGTAACTTAAATGGAATATCATTTAGATGATTGTATATTGTCAAAAACTAAAATTTTAAGAATATTTAACATACTTCAGGTAACTTTTAAATTTGCTTATGAATCTTTAGTAAACTAAAGTTATAATATTTATTTTAAGGTATAATACTTATCTTCTTCTAAAATGATTGACTTATAGTCATGTATTCACCTGAATAGATTTTTCACCTTAATTAAATCTAACAAATAGTGCTGGCAAATGTTATGTTTTTCTTGGAATAATACGAAAATATAAAAAAACTAAAAAAAAAAAATAGGTCTTTGAAGGTACTTTGTTACTTTCTTTTACATATTGGATCTGGGACTTTTTTTTTTCCTTCTGAACTTTTTTGAACGATTATAACATCATATTAATGTATTATTAATATACACTAAAAAGAAAATACTCTTCTAATACTGATAATGACTTACATATGAAATGAAATTAAAAAGTGAGATGCCCAAGTTATGACTTCCTGGGGAGCCTCAAATTAAGATCTAGTTTGCATGGAGTTTGGTAAAAGTACTTGTTACATGATATTATTCAAAAATGCATGATTCATCACAACCTTATTTTCACAAGACACATGTTTTATTACTGTGACTAAAACATCTAACAATATATTGTATTATAATTTATGTTTTATATATTATTAAGTCTGTCTTACAAAACTTTCTTGTGAATTAGAGAAGAATATTTACAGTTTTAGACCTGCAATGTTTTCTTTTTCCATAAGACAGAAATGTCTCAGGGTTATCCTTCTCTTGTTTATAATCAAATTTCCTAGCTTTCATCAATAATGTTTCACTCTAAATAGGATTACATTACTGAAATTATTTTATTTATGATAATTTAATATTTTATAAATGTATTATTGAAATTATTAATGTTATATAATTGATTAAATAAGAACCATGTTTACTTGAAATTCTTATTTTTTTAAGTTATATTCTCCACTAAATACTTAATTTTTATAAGAGGAATAAAATATATGTATTTATCAGATTTCATTATCTAAAATTCTTTATGGATTAGAGTTGTGTCCTTCCCTTAATGTTTGATATCCACATTTCACAGCATCTCCTTTATCATGCTACTTTTTACACATGCCAAATGAATGCAAGAAATTATGAACCACAGTTTTCTCAAACTCAGTGAAATCAAAGCATAAGCAATATAAGAAGACAACATCAAAGTACATAATAATTATTCTGATGAACTCAAAGGTAAGGAGAAAATCTTAATAGTAGCAAGGTAAGGAGACACATTATGCAGTCAACCAGACTTCTCATCAGAAACAGTGCAGATAAGGACAATGGAATATTTCATAAAGGGCTGAAAGAAAAACAAAAAAGAGAGAAGAAAATGATGCTCTCAGCCTAGAATACTGCTTAGAGAGGCGATCCATAAGAAAAAAGACTTAAACATATTTTCAAGCAAAATTATTTTAATGAATTGGTCAACATTTAACCTATTCAAAAATGTTAAAGTATTTTATATAGCCTAAAAGAAAATTGTTCCAGATAGAACCTCAAATCTTTAAAATTGAATGAAGAACATTAAAAATTCTAAATGCTTGGGGAAATGTAACATATTATTTAAAAATTATTTAAAAAATATGTGAGTGATTAAAGCAAAAAATATTAACTTATATTGTGATATTTATAACATAGATAGTGTGTGAATATAATATTTCAAGGACAGAAGAGGAGACAAAAAGATTAATGTTGTAATAGTCTTACATTATGCATCAATTCTTAGAATATTCAAAAGTAAACTGTTGTATTTTAAGTGATAAAAATATAAGAAAGCTATAGCTTACATGTCAATTAAAGGAGAAAAATGGAATATTAAAATTACAAAAGTTTTACCGAAAATGTAGGAGTAAAGAAAAAGAAGAAAAAAAGAACAGATCAATGAACAAATGTAATACAAATACCATATGGACTTTACTATTTACCAGGAAAAATGTAAGATTATTAAATATACAATAATCAATCTAAGTAACTAAAATCATTAGTAGAAGAAAAAAGCATCTGAAAATATTTAAGCCATTTTTATAAAAATCTCTCAGCAAACTAAGAAAAGAAAAAACTGCTTTCACTTAATAAACGACATCTATGATAAATCTTTAGCTAATATCATGCTAAATGGTTAAAGAATGAATGTATTTCTCCTAAGACTGGGTACAAACCTTGAATGTATAGTCACAACTTCTACTTAACAATGAGTTGTAGCTATTAGAAAATGAAAAGAAAAGTCAGAAGGAGTAATAAAAAAGAATGCAGATGGGAAAGAAAAAGGTAAATATGTCTATTCATAGATGTTGTATATGAAGATAAACCTAAATTAGTTAAATAAGACTACTGGAACAAATAAGTAGGATGATCATAAGATAAAATGTCACTATGTAAAAATATCAATTTTATTTCTAAGTACTAACAATGAATTTAGAAGTGATATGTTTGTATTTTTAAAAATAACATGAATATGAAAACAGAAAAATATTAACAAAACATATCCACAAGATATCTTATTTAAAGCTATGACATACTGAAGAAAAATGAAGCTATATAATTTAATGCTCATTGATTGTAAGGCAATTTTAAGATATTAATTTTTTTTTAAATGACCTATCTGTGACATAAAATCATAATTAAAATTCAGCAGGTTTCTTTTTTTAGAAATTGATGAGATGATTTTAAAATTCATATGGAAATTAAAGGTGTCTAGATTAACTAAAACAATTTTGAAAAAGAATAGATTTGGATAAATTGTACCACCTATTTTAAGGATTTGTAATAAAGCGACAAAAATTAAGGCAGTGTGATTTTATACAATGATAGACAGAGATCAGTGAAATGGAAGAGTGCATACAGAAATAGATGCACAAATATGGCCAATTATGTTTGACAAATATGACAAAGTAAGGTGATGGTTAAAGCACAACAATTTCAAAAAATTATTCTGTAATAAATAAATATATGTGCAGAAGACAAAATGAGCTACAAACCATATGCAAAAATTGGCACAAAATGAATCATATACCTAAATGCAAATGGTGAAAGTATAAAAATTGTACAGGAAACCATAAAACATATATTTCACAACTTTGTGTTTGGCAAAATTTTCATAGATATGTCTCACGCAAATATACACACACGTACAAACTAGACATAAATTTGAAAATAAATGTGATAAGTTGCACTTCTTCAAAATGAAAAACTTTTGCTCTTCCAAAGATCCTTGAGAGGTTGCATAGACAGTTTACAGACTGAGAAAATAATTGTAATATTTATATCTGGCAACAGACATGTTTCCAGAATAGAGAACTCTTATAACAAAAAACAACACAAACTAATGGCAAAACAACAACAACAACAACAACAACAACAACAATAATAATACCAAGAGCTTACAAGGATGCAGATAACTGGAACACTCATAGGGTGCTGGTGGGATTTTATAAAATTATATATTTACATATCACGATACAACAATCCCTGGCCTCCATTTACTCAAGGGGAATTTAAAACATGTCCAAAAGTTATTGTGCAAAATATTATAACAGATTTAATTATAATTGCTTAAAGCTTGAAATGACCTAAATGTCCATAAACAATTGAAGGTAAATACAAATTCCAGCATATGAATATGTTTATGTGTGAGTCTCAAATCATTATGCTAAATGAAACAAGCCAGACACATATGAGTACATATGTATCATTTCCATTTATATTAAGTTCTAAGAGAGACAAAACTCATCTGTAGTGAAAGAAACTGGAGCAGTGGTTTTCTGAATTGCTGGATGTGAACACTCATAGCTGATTGCAAATAGTTCACAGCAAAATCTGAAAAGGTTGGATATATCTAGACCTCATGAATTCTCAAAACTTACCAGCCAAAGCTCTCTTCCAGGGAGAAATCCTAAGGAAAGAATCAAAGTTGAGCAGGATTGAGTTAATGAAGTCAATATATAAAGAAGGCTAGGTAAAATAGGGAACTTAAGTTCAGTAGAATTTAAAAAAAAAGGTAACATTTTTTAGTTAATCACAAAACTAGTAGGGGAAGAAATAGAGCTATGAATTTAGATAAGCTATTCTAAACCATACCCTCTTCTAAACTTTAAGAAAATTAATTTCAGGTAAAACTGAAAAAAAAAAATATATATATATATACATATTTTACATAAATATTATCTTATAGACCATAGGTCAAAAATCTAAAATTAGTTAACAGGGATGCATTATTCCTGGAATTAGAGACTCTGTTTCCTTGGCTCTTCCAGCCTCAGAGAATGTCTGCATTCCTTGACTAGTGGCCCCAGATCACTTCAACTTCCACGTCCCATCTCAAATCTTCTGGACTCAGACATTCCTGCCCCCTCTATAAAACCTTGTGAACTATCTTGGCTTCACAAGGATAACCTGAGTTAATCTCCTCATCTCAAAATGCTTAATCACATCTCCAAAGTCCTATTTGCCATGTAAAGTAACATATTGGTGGTACTCATAGATTTCAGAGATTAGAGCATGGATATACCTAGTGAGGCATTGTATTGCCTACCATAACTTTATATAAAAAGTCCTTTCAGTATCCAGGCACTAAATACAACCAATTGTCATCAAGCAACAATCATGGCAGAGGAAAAGGGAATAATATATTTAGGAAATGTCGAAGAAAGAAAATATGAGCCAAGGATTTCTTTCCCAAATAAATGGATTTCATAAATATAAAGGCATCAGAAAAACTGTCATCAACATACAAAATCAACAGGGAGCTCATATAATGGTAATCAGACAATTAAAATGACTGGAGAGACATACAAATTTTTAAATGGTGTATGACATTAAATAATGTATTTACTTTAGAACTAAGAGCCAATGAGGAATTTAAGGGGTAAACCTGATTTTCATACATTATCCTCTTATGGAAGAACGCTATTGGCTTATGACTTTTTTCTTTCAAGTGAAACTGAATTGGATCAAAAAAGGTATCATGTTTCTTGTTTTTGGCAGCAGTGTAATAGACTAAATAACATTTGTCTAAAATGCTCTCTAGTTGTGTTGTCCCACTAAACACATTTATGTAGGAATAATAACAGTTTTTAACAGAGAATAAAAGCTGTGTATTTTGTATTACTTGACAAGGACATGACATTACATGTTTAGCAGAAGTTTTGTGAACAGCATATTCTAAAATGGGTTTATTTTATAATGATTAAGTTTTTCTTTCAAACATATCTTTGCTGCTTGAATAATGTGACTACTAATAAAAGAAATCACAGTTATTTTAGTTAAAAAAAAAAAACACTCAGCTATTGTACAACTATAGAGAAGCACACTCCATTAACCTTTCCATCCTTGGAAATCAGACTGACTTATTGTGCAACTTCAATTAGCTTGTCAAATAAATGCACTGCCACTACAATTCTTTTCTTTAGTTCTGTTTTAGGAAATAGAGTGTGCCAAGAACTGAATAAGCATTATGATTTTCTTCTCTGGGACAAATATCAGGCAATGCATATTGAAGTAATATTTAAAGCTGAATATAATTTTTAACCAAAGGCAACATGAATTATAATAGACATGTCTTCTAGTTTGATTTTTTTATTCCATTTTTCTTTTAATAATGGAAATCACATAACCCATTTATAACCAAATGGTGCTAGTATGGCCCGATGTTGCCTATAGATGAAGTAAAAAATACTATATACATGTGTATATAGTATAATAAAAGAAAATAAAAGATGAGAAATGAAATTATATATATATATTTTATATACATACACACACATGGGAAGATGTTCAATGAGAACCGTTACTTCTTCAAATGGCCAAAAGAAATTTATTCACTTGGCAATCTTTAAAGGAGTATTTCATTTTATGGAGGAACATTATTTTATCCTTATTGTCAAGTTATATAAAACTCAAATAATTTTAAACATCATATTTCTTTGTAACAGCTTGATATTTGTCTACTGTTCACTTTCATTTAAGTATTTGAAACAGAGATGCACCTCTTAGGAAGAAAAATAAAATTATTCTAATAAATATTATTCAAAATAAACTTTATTTAAGACATACTAAAAATAGGTTCATATCTTTTATTCTAATTCTCAGATATGATTTTGAAAAATCATTTATTCCAAATGAAAAATATTTTTGAATGAGCAATGTTTACAATATGAAGGAACAAGTGCATATTTCTGAAAATAAAGAGTACACAATGTCAGACTGTTAGACATAGCCATCATTGCTGCCTTTTTTCTTTTGTTACAAACTTATACTTCTTTTCAATATCAAAGAAATAAGCCTCCTCATCTGATAAACAGTAACATAATTTATTGCTATCATTTCTTAATGTTTCGAAAATTTGTTAGTTTTCCCCTTTTGTTCTTTCCAATGTTATGTTCTACCTCATCACCTTTGACATGATTTAAAGCTTTTATATAGTTCTCAACTTTTATTTTGATCTGATATTTAATTAAAGTTATTCTGTACTTCCTGTTCCACAGAAAAAGCAAATACCAGGAGTTGAAATTGAGATCAGTATGTAAAACTCATTAGGAAAATATATCTTGATGTTGGCAGGGTGTAGAATCACTATATGTAGTCATAAATTAATTTAGCTATAAAAATAAGGCTAACACTATATTCTGGTGATTTTGATATATATATATATATATATACACATATTTGTTATCACACTTATTTTGCTTAGAGGTGTTAATTGAATAAAGTAACTAGGGACTTTGTGTGATTAGATACATCTTTGCCCAAAGAATTGTGGTTCCATCATAGATAAAGGTGTTTTTTACACTGATTTTTAAATTAATTTAAGAAAATCTGGACAGTGGGCACATTCATAACAGCCTTTTCTTTAATTTCCATTCTGAGAAGACTCTCAGAAAATAAATTTTAAAAACTTTCAAGTTATGTTTTTATCATACCAATTTATATTAAAGAGACAGTTACAAAAGAAATGTGATAGCCTGCCTTATCCAGAAAGCAGGAGGTGGCTCATAAGTTACAATTTTATCAGGGAGTGTAATATCTAAACTAGTAATGATGGACAAGAGAAATGAAGTCCGGAAGGTGGGAGAGTCATTATCATTCTAGGATCCTAATCAGTGAACTGGTTAAATAGAACCCTTAGTTGATCCAAGAACCCAAATAAACTGCACGACTAAATTGTCCATGGTGAAGGAAAGGGAGAAGACTCCATGTCTTTGCTAAAATATTCCATTACTCAGAAGATTTCCCCATGGAGCATTGACTCTCCTACCTTTCCAAGTGGTACATTAGGTGCTAAGTTGAATTCTATGGTGGTGTCAAAAGGTAAACATTGGAGGCAAGAAGAAAAGGCATGAAGCTAAGAAATGGGGATGGGGGCTTTCAGGTTGTACTTCCATGAAGACAACTGGAGCCCATGCACAGTGGCAGCCCAGACAAGAGACACGTGAGGCTGATGAAATCTGAAGTAGTGAGGGAATGTCACATACAAGAAGTTACTGTAGCAGGCACTGTTACTGTTCAATCATTGTCAGTATACAATTGCAGTTTTTCATTATTATTAACTAAAAAAAAATAATAATTGCTGTCCTTAAAGCTATGGATATTAGTCTTTGTTTACATAAGACCAAAATTATATTTGAAAATGGAAAAAGGAAGAAATGCAGAAGATTTACAAATAGGCTTTATATATATTTTTATAGGTTATCAAACTTGAATAGATACAAAAGCAATATTGCTTCTATGTATATCAAGTTTACATTATAATTTCTCTTTTGTTTTCTGCTTGTTCTTCAGACAGAGAGGACACCAGAAAGATTTCGATTAAATATCAAAAGAAAATCAAAGTTGAAAACTATACAAATGTGTGACATTGTGTCATGGGGGATAGAGGTGGGTGATGATCAAAAGAAGAAAGAGGAAAAGTGACTTAACTTGTTGATATATTAAGAAACAAATGGAAATGCGGTCGCGGTTACTACTTCTAGGGGGAGAGGCGGCCGGTAGCCGAGCCCTCAGCTCTCGGGGCTGCTCAAGGGGTACCGGCGGCGGGGGCTCTTTCCCGGAGGCGAGGGCGAGGCGGAGGACGTGGCCAGGGTCCTCGGCGAGAGGCGTGCAAGGAGGGCGGCGATAGGGACAAGACACTCTTCATCCAGTAGGAGTATGCGCCAAAGAGATTTATTCAGGGGTGATTACAGGTTATATAGGCTGGTAAGAAGGGCAGGGCTGGAAAGGAGGTGAAGTAGCCTTAAATGGCAATACTGAAGGGATAGGGGCTAGGATTGGTTCTGAGAGAACGCCGGAGCCGTTGCAGCGGGGCGGGGGTTGTTCTGGCCACGGGCATGCGCGCTGGCGGTGGCAGGAGTGGCCTTGGCACCAGGGAGTGAGTGGGTAAGATAAGGAAGCGGGGAAAGGGCAGTTGGGAGAAAGGCGGTTTCCTCCGGCAAGCCTCCCCTGCCAGTGGCAATTTGGGTGAGGAAAAGGGAGCTGCCTTGACCTCGCTCCCCAGGCTCGGGGGGGCTGCAGAGGGCACTCACGCCCGTACCTACTACCCTCCCCAGGGGGTGATCAGGTCCCCTGGCCCAGGCCTGGTAAGTTGAGGTACAAGCTCAGACACCCGCAATTCCCCTTTCTTTTCTAATTAGAGGAAGAGGCTTTACCGGAGAGGCCCACTACGGGTGAGGGAAGGGGGAGGTTAGGGAAGGGAAAAAGGGGTTGACGGTGGCTCAGCGAGGCTGGAGCTCAGTGTTGGTGTGGTGCCTGGGCGCTTGACAATGGCTTCGCTGCAGCGGGCTGAGTGAAGGTGAGGGGTTTAAAGTTCAGGGGTTCAGAGAAGCTGGAACTCGAGGTGAGAACAATGTTCAGGTGATTGAGAAGGGCCTCGCGGTTGGCGAGTCGACCGGTGGCGTTGAGGTCGCGGAGGGTTGGCTGTCATCTTGGAGTGGGGGGCGTCAGAGGTGGCGAGTCGCTGATACTGGATTTGCACGAACGAGGAAAAAATGGCATCCGTTTGTTTTCTTACAAGCTGGACAATTTTGCGGATGAGGCAAGGTCCTAAGATGAGAGCTAGAATAATTATTAATAAGGGGCCAAGAAAGGGAAGGATGTATGGGAGGATGGGAGTGAAAAAACTGGACCAATAACTGGTGGCTTCACGATCTCTTTTACGCTTTTCTAGTCCCTCTCGGACCCTTTTCAGGCTATCCTCGACGAGACCTGTGGAATTGGCATAAACATAGCACTCTTCTCCTAGGGCGGCGCAGAGGCCTCCTTCTTTGAGGAGGAGAAGGTCAAGACCTCGGCGGTTTTGGAGCACTACCTCAGAGAGGGAATTGACAGAATTTTTTAGATGGTGAATAGCGTTTTGTAAATGATGAATGTCTTCGTCAACAGCCGCCCTGAGGTGAGATAGGGCGGAGCCTTGACTGGCTAATGCAGCGATTCCGGTGCCAGCGCCGGCAAGACCTAGGAGGGAGGCAATTGTAAGGACGGTGATGGGCTCTCGCTTTTGCAGAAGGGCAGGAGCTGCAGTTTTTTCCAGACGGAGGAAGAAGTCTTCTTCGCTGTGGTATAAGACCCTAGGGATAAGGACAATTAGGAGGCAAGTTTCTTTATATTCATTGATGACATTCGTGCTGAGACAGGGGGTAAGTCCTGTAGAGGAGCAGAGCCATTGGGAGGAGTTATGAGGAATGAGAAATTTGGCAGAGCTGCTGGGAGATGAATAGCTGGCACAGGCAGTGAGGTCGGGAGAGTTACTGGAGCGAGGGCGGACGCACTTTCCCGTATAGGAGACTGAATGAAAGGTCAGGGGGACGGCAGAGGTATTCCAATTGCATTCCAAGGGGCTGTTTTCTGTGCTTTCTGAAAAGGAGAGGTTGGAGGCAACGGGCTCGTACAGTGAGGAAGAGGTAGAGAGGCAGAGCCAGCAGGATGAGGTAAAATTGGGGTTGGAGGAGTTTACTGAGGCAAAGGCGGCTTGGATGAGGCTGAGGAGGGGAGAGGAGTAACGAGAGGGGGGCAGAGGAGGTTGGGGTGGTGAGGTTGGCGATGCGCTGTTTGTAGCTGAGGTGCGGCCTCCGGATGCGCTGCTTGTAGTTGAGGTGAGGCTGGAGGGCTGTGGAAAAAGGGGGTTAATGACTTGGTTGGGACCTATGCCAGAGGGTGTTCTTAATGCAGTATTTTGGCCTGGTTGGTTTACAGCCTCCTTTTTTATAAGAATAAGTGATTTTCGGTCGGTTCCTTTTTTATAGATTCTGAAGCCTCAAGTTTGACCGAGTAACCAGGAGGGATTAGTGGGGAGCTGCACTGTAAGATTAAGATGTGTGCAGGATCCCTTACTTTCTTGGCCGAGCCAGTTAACAGTAGGGAGTTTGCACCCTGTAGGGGCCCACTTTAGGGTAAGGTAATGATCAGGAACAGGAGGCTTCCAATTAGTGGTTAGTGTTTCACACCCCCAGTATGCACAGTAGTACTCGTTGGGGGAATTACAGTACGATTTTTCAGGATTTGAGGATGGGCACATGTAATATTGGGCCTGGGGATTACTTACCTTTTGAGCGCAGGTTTCTTCGACTCTGGAGACAAAGGTGGCGAAAGGCTTACTTGGCTCCTGGAAGAGCTTGGTGAATTTATTAGGCCGACAGGCAGAGCAATTGGCAAACGCTTGTAAGGCGATTCCCCAAAGGATAGGCTAAAAGGTGGCAGGTGCATTAATATAAGCAGACGCATTTAGAAATGCTCCAGTGCCCAAATAGGCTTCAGGGGGATGATAGACTCCAAGGGCTGCGTCTTGCTCACTTTGCTGAGCTGCTTTTGCTTGGAAGTGAGCACGCCAGTCAACAAACTGACCGGGGTTAAAAATGGAACGGGCAAGCGAGGCCCAGTCTTGGGGGATGCAATAGTCCATGCCGAGATCCTGCAGTATTTGGGAAGCATATGGGCTACCTAACCCGTCCTCCTCGACGGCCCTGCGAAGCTGCTTAATAGTATCTGAGTCAATGGGATACCAGTCATACGGTTTCTGTGGGGTGGGGGCAAGGTTAAGAGGAAAGCAGCGAAAAGCACGAGAGAAAGGAGGACGCGCTTGCAGAGGACTTGGCACGGGAGTGGGGGTAGGGGGAGCGTTGCCCCAAGGGTTGCCTTGAGGTGTAGAAGGCAGCCAGGGGTTGTTAGCCGGTGAGGTGGAAGGAGCGGCGGCAGCTGCCGGTAGCGGCTCCGAGGGGGAGCTCGCCGAAGGGGGAGGTGGGAGCGGGAGGCCCCAAGCGTCGCAAGATGGCGGCGCGGTGGGCGTGGCTAAGACACAAGATGGTGGATCAGCCCCACCCTGTGAAAGGGCGGGGTTCAAGGCATAAGATGGCGGACTAACTCCGCCCTGTGAAAGGGCTGGGTAAAGCATATGTGGTTTCCGGCCCAGCTTAGGGCTGATGTCATCGCTTGGATTTAACGGGGCCTCGATCAGGGGGGAGGGAGCCTTGAAGGCAGGAGCGGATGGTTATCAAGGTGGGGAGCAAGCCGGGAGGGAAGCGCTTGCTCTCATGTTCCATGGCATTAGTGACTTGATCGATAAGACGATCATAAGTAACAGGGTCCCAGAGATGGCAAGTGGTGAGCCATGGGTTAAAAGGCAGCAGGAGGTCCCAGTACACCTGCAGCTGCCGGACAGACACTTTGCAGCGATGCGTGTCTAGGAGACCCGCTAGAGCACGAACTTGAGGTGCCTGACATGTAGATATACGACTGCCCATAGCTGAGGGGGGAGGAGGGGGGGTTGCTCCCGAGCCGGGCCGGCCGGCTGGCAGGGAGGAGGAGGAGGAGTTGTTTACCGAGCAGAGAGAATGAGATAAACTGTGGCCTTGAGGCCGAAGGAGACGGCGAGAGCAGAAAGCAGTGCCCTTTGGCAACGGGAGCAGTTGGGGGGGGCGGTTGCAAAGAGGCACACGGCACCAAATGAGGAAATAAAGATACAAAGAACTACAGCAAAGTAATGGAGGGGAAGAGGGAGAGCGTTAGGAGGAACAGGGGTCATAGAAGTGCGCATACAAAAGGACGAAGAGAGCGTAGGGGAAGGGAGGAGTTCCTACTGGATGAAGAGAGCGTGGGGGAAGGGAGGAGCGGCTTCGGAGCAGGGAACCTCCCACGGCTCCAGAAGCGGCGAAGGAGAGGCGGCCCTACCTTGCAGGCGAGGAAACGGGAAGCTGGAGAGGCGTCCGGGCGAGCGATCGACCTGCTGAACTGTTGTGTGGAGACGTCCCTCACACGGGGCACCAGTTGCGGTCGCGGTTACTACTTCTAGGGGGAGAGGCGGCCGGTAGCCGAGCCCTCAGCTCTCGGGGCTGCTCAAGGGGTACCGGCGGCGGGGGCTCTTTCCCGGAGGCGAGGGCGAGGCGGAGGACGTGGCCGGGGTCCTCGGCGAGAGGCGTGCAAGGAGGGCGGCGATAGGGACAAGACACTCTTCATCCAGTAGGAGTATGCGCCAAAGAGAGTTATTCAGGGGTGATTACAGGTTATATAGGCTGGTAAGAAGGGCAGGGCTGGAAAGGAGGTGAAGTAGCCTTAAATGGCAATACTGAAGGGATAGGGGCTAGGATTGGTTCTGAGAGAACGCCGGAGCCGTTGCAGCGGGGCGGGGGTTGTTCTGGCCACGGGCATGCGCGCTGGCGGTGGCAGGAGTGGCCTTGGCACCAGGGAGTGAGTGGGTAAGATAAGGAAGCGGGGAAAGGGCAGTTGGGAGAAAGGCGGTTTCCTCCGGCAAGCCTCCCCTGCCAGTGGCAATTTGGGTGAGGAAAAGGGAGCTGCCTTGACCTCGCTCCCCAGGCTCGGGGGGGCTGCAGAGGGCACTCACGCCCGTACCTACTACCCTCCCCAGGGGGTGATCAGGTCCCCTGGCCCAGGCCTGGTAAGTTGAGGTACAAGCTCAGACACCCGCATGGAAAGAAATGTTTATCTATGTCCATTTTGCAAAATCATCAGAATATATATTTTTATGGAAAATGGAGCTTCACTTGAAAATACTACTACTGCCAAACTTAGGTTTGTTCTAACACAACGATCTTGTACTGAGCATCAGATGAGGTTGCTTTTCATGTTGTCAATTAAAGAAGTCTAGTGTGATTTGAGAGATCTTAGTGAAAAATGATCAGGAACTGCAGGATCTTCAACATTTTTAAAAAAGACAAATTTATTTTCAAGCAAAGTATTAACTGAAAGAAAAGTCTATGTACTCATGAGCAAAAGAAGTATGTATGATGTTTGGAAATACAACTGTACTTCCTACTTAAGTAAAAAAAAAAATCCTCTCATGGTTATGTGACTATGTTTTCTATATTTTATTTATTGACAATAATCACTGTATAAGCAATAGTAATATTATGTGTATACATATATAAATTTCTATTCTCATGAAATTCATCCATGACATTTAATAAAGGCAGATCTTAGAATCATTTATAATCATTTAGAAACACAAAGATTTGTTCAGATTTAAAGATTTGGGGCAGAATATGAAGTTGCATTCAATTTCTTTAAATAAAAGTACAAGAGGTTTTAGAGGCTGTTCATTTGATTAAAATGAATTTCCATTAACAGAAAGAATGTCTAGAAGATACTTTATTTCAGTGACTGCTGTGCAGATACTATGTTTTAACAATGTAATCAGAGAAAATTTTGATTTAGGGATCTACAGTTACTACTATGTATATTGCTGAAAAATGCTCTTGTAAAATAATGGCTCTAAAGAAAACTTGAATAATGGTACAGTTTTTCAATTTGAGGGAAATTCTTCTATAGAGTTATATCAGAAAGTTTTTTTCTCTTTCGTATTAAGTAGAAGTTAGAAGATGCTGGAAATTCTATATAAATATTTAAACAAATACTTTTCTAGTAAGTCTTACACTTAAAACAAAATTTTATAATTTTGTGTTCTTGCTCTTACAGGCAGTAATAATGAAGTGTATATATATACACACACATATATACATGTGTGTGTATATATGTGTGTGTATATATATATACACATATACATATATATATATTTGAGATAATTACTTAAGGGCAGGAGAAATGAGCAATATAAATCTAAAAATATGGCTCTCAAAATATTCTTGTAGTACATAAGACTCTCCTCTTATCCAGTAAACTAACCTAACACATTTTGTTAGTTAAGGTTCTGTGGAGCAAGTTGCTCTATGGTTTGTCATGGGAACACAGGCTCACGCACAATAGAAGCTTTCAGCAAGTGACCACTTAATTACTTACATAGCACAGAAGGTCCAAAAGAACAGGGGAAGAGATTCTTTAATGGCTGGTGTGCTGGTTTGAATCTATTATGTGCCCCTCAAGAGCCATGTTCTTTTAATCCAATATTGTGGGGGCAGACTTATTGTGGGTAAGCTCTTTTGATTAGGTTGTTTCCATGGTGATGTGACCCACCCGACTGTGGTTGGGACATATTATTAGATTATTTCCATGGACATTTGTCCCCACCATTCAGGGTGGGTCTTGATTAGTTTACTGGATTCCTTAGAGAGCTTAGCTGACACAGGCCCAGACATTTGGAAATGCTAAGCTAAAATATGAAATCCAGAGTTTGCTCCAGAGAAGCTAAGAGAGAAACCAGAGATGCTTAAAGAGAAGCCACTGGAATCAGAAGCTGAAAGCTATACAACCCAGGAGCAAAGGACCAGACATGTGCCTTCCTAGCTGACAAAGGTGTTCTGGATGCCATCAGCCTTACTGCAGTGAAGGCTTCTGGATGCCTTAGTTTGGGCACTTCTTTGGCTTTACAACTGTAAATTTGTGAACTAATAAACCCCCATTGTAAAAGCCAATCCATTTCTGGTATTTTGCATTCTGGCAGCCTAGCAAACCAGAACAGCTGGTCTCCCAGGGGAGCCAGCTCTTCATGTCAGGGTCCCTGGATGGCAGCTCTGCATGCCCTAACTTATATCAGAGAGGGGAGATACATGTACTGCTCAAGAGTACTTATGCATATCCATACCCAGGGCAAGTGGTCTTGCAACTCAGCAAAAAAGCATGTATCAAGCAACCTTTGTGCAGATTTCTCACCCTAATAAACAGCTGGGGCTGATTATTCCTGGTTTGGGGTTCAAGGTACCATGAAGTCATTCCATTAGACCTAATGTCTCTCCCCAACTTGGAAATGGAAACATTGAAACATTTGCTCATACACAAAACAAGGGTGGTAGGGTGAAGCCTGGGAGATGACTGCTGGGTGTGCCTGTGACTTCTCCATCAGGTTCCCAGCACTTTCATTTCCTGTCAACATAGAGTCAAAATATATTAGATGGAAATTATATCATCAGATTTTTTATATTAAAGACCATCTTAATGTTTGACATTTAAAAATGAAATAAAAATAATCTCATTAGAATTTACCCTGAAAAAAAATTAAGAGGACTAGTTTTATTTTTTTTTCTGAGATTTCTATAATGTTTTAGAGCATAGTGGAGGAAAAATACATAATTATTTTTATATTTGATCATAAAAAGACTAAATGTGAATGCCATGAAATATATTTCATGTGAACTTACTTCTATTAGTTTACATGCACTTTATAGGGGAGATCACTACCATATTTTCAAAAGAATCCAGAAATTTATGTAAATTGATATATATGGGTATATATGTATATGTGTACATATATACACACAAGTATATTCATATATATGTAGTGTTTTATATGGCATTATCTATAGTTAAATACATGATTGTGAAGGAAAACTGAAGGTTTGGATGTAAATAGAGCATTGTGAAAAAGGACACTTGGAAAGGGGTATAATTGGCTAATTTTGACAAAATTGATAATGTTTATGGAAGCAAATGCCCAATATAATTTGATAGTATAAACATTTTGCTTTGTATATCGAATTCTTCTCACTTTTTGGGTTAAGTTCACGTGAGATCTTCCACTTTAATGTCAGTGCCCACAAGTGCAGTGTTTCCCTGCACTTCTTGACTTAGGTTTTCCATCCTCTAAATCCAAGAACCTCAGCCCAAAACAAGCAAATTGGTTTCCTTTGAAATTTCAGTCAATGTCCCTTTCTGTGTCTACTAAATAACCAGTCACCTCCCGGAACAAGCTCTTCAACAGTTCTTCCTTTAAGGCAGAACCCTTTCCCTGGGCATATGATCACAGTGGATGACACCCTCTGTAGCTGCAAGATAGTGAATCCTTATTTAACTCAACCCAATGGCATCTTATTCCCTTACAAGAAATTACTTTTAAAATAGGCATGAAAAGCAATTCTGGTAAAGGGAATCTAAGGGGATATCTGTTAGGAGGGTCTGGAACAGGCTTTGTTCACAGATAAAACTCATCTCATAATGATAAGCTATTTCTTCAGTAGAGAAATCTCAGAGAGGACCATAGTTCTTCCTACTTCAGACAAGTGGAAGAGTGGATGAAAGAAAGGAAGATAAGGAACAGCTCATTGGAGCTCAATGTGAGAGCAATTTCCATGATCTTTTTATCTTTTATCATGCTATCACCAGTGAGAGAGAAAAAGAAATAGTGACTACAGTTACTGGGGAAAAACAAAACAAAACACACAGTCCATCCTGAATGACCATAGCAACATGTGCTGAGAATTAAAAAGGTTGGCCAAGAGAAGGAAAATAATAAAGAGAAAATTTGAACTTCAATTCAAAAGTCTGAAAAACTATAATAACATTCTGTAGGTTATGCATGTGCCCCTGGATGGGTGGGATTTAAGATTAGAGGGAAATTGTTCAATTTATACTTTTGATAACATCACTCCTTTGACTTAAAAAATGAAGGCACATACTTATAATTATTTGTATGTATTCAATAATTGAGATGGCTCATTCATTTAGATAACCATAAAATTATTTTAATAATTATGGAGATCATAAAATATAATAAATTTTTTAAAATATGTAAAGCTTGAAATAATCAATATTTTAAATTGTTAATTTTTATTTGTATGGATGTATGGATATTATAAATAATTACACTGAGTGTAAATGGTCTAAAAACTCCAATTAAATGGAGAGATTTTCAGATTGAATTAAAGAGGTAGATGGAATTTTGCTATTTACAAGAAATAAACTTTAAATATAAAAATAGAGGCAAATTGGAAGTAAAAGAAAGTCATGAGGAGGGAGATGCTACAAGTGCATCATGAAAATAGAGGCTCATTCACAATAAAGACATTCAGCATATGACCACTTTATCACTTACATAGCACAAAGGGAACAAAAGGGTAGGGGAAGAAATTTTGTCATGGCCAATTCCCTGGGGAGGCCAACTACCCATGTCAGGGTTGGTGGCTCTGTATGCACTGTTTTGTATTTGAGAGGAGGGCCAAATCTTTGCTGCCCAAGGGCAGGGTATTGATACATCACAGGTGAATCAGGTTCCTGCCATTGAGAGTTTCCACTAACAATAGCTGCAACTGCTTGTTTTCAGTTTCAGATTCAAGGTACAGTCAGGTCATTCCATTAGAACTACTGTTTCCTCCAGCCTACAGAATGGAAACATACTGAAACATCTGCACACAATTGATCTACAGGTGAAAAGTAAGGGATGGATGAAGGCTGGGAGATGATCACTGAGTGTGTCCACTTCCCCAGCAGTCTACTCCAGTAATGCAACTATCAAACACTACTTTGGCTAGAGAGGCTAATGATATTTGCTGAGCCTGAAGGGCTCAGGCTGTGAACCCAGCAAGATGTCAACCAAGGTGGCCAACAGATTGCATGTCATGTGTTCATTGGTATCTACTCCAAGCCAGGACAATAATGATGTGATGAAAGAGGTGAATACAGAATCACTGACTCCCCCAGGCAAATCACACTTTGCTTGAGATAATAAGTGGGAAAGATAACTGAGCCATTTGCTAGTTTCATTACATTGGTAGTTGTTGCATCTTGATAGGTTGGCCAGGGCTGTATAGAAGAGTTGGCTGTGCCTTTACCTTTGTCTCAGGGCATAAATGAAAGACTTCCTGATGCTAGTTCAAATGTGAGGCTCCTTCAGTGTTAATCTGGACCCAGCAAAGAAGGGAGAGGAAGTAAGAGGTCAGATGGTAGATCCAGCAGTCGGTCAGTTTCCCTGCTGCTGCAATGGCCTGGGTCACCTAGACATACATATTTTCCTTCCAAGATGCTGCTGGTTCAAATCTGTAAAAACAAACAGACAAACAAACAAATAAATAAAATGAAAGGAGAGTGGCTTAGAGGGAGAGCAGTAACTAGTTCTGACAAGGTAGTCATAGAACCACATCCCATGGGAGATACTTTTCTTGGCCTATTTATCTCTCCCTCTAAGGCCTCCCAGTCTGTCTGTTCCTTGACTTGAGCTATAACCTCACCCCCTTCCCATTGTTCTGAGTGCCTTACCCTTATCATATCTTCTGGCCTCCTTCCACTCTTTTCTGATAGATGGGAGTTGTCAAGAATACTCCCAAGGGGACTGGTTGCTCAATCAAGGTTAGGCACCACCCACTGACCCCCAGTATGCATATCAAGCTCTATAAGTCCAAACTACTGGATTGTAACCCCATGTGTGTTAAGCATTTCTAGGCCTACTTCTATTGTCCTACCCATATACTTGGCATTCCTAAACTCCCATCATCCTAGGAATCCTGTGGAGGGTGTAATGGGGTAAAAAGTGGGATTGATCCCTTTACAGTGTTGTAAAGGAGAGTCTCAAATGGTGTGTCTTTGGTCCCCCTTTCTGGCCAATCTTCATCCTGATGGGTATAAGGGTGGTAGTGCAGGAAAGCCTGGGTTCACTTCCTGCATTTATCCCCTCCCTGTATTAGGAAGTGGGGTAAGACTTCCAGGGAACTGCTGAGTTCAGCCTCCAGAAGGCCCAAGTAAAGCACCCATTCTATCCAGTAAGAAAGTTGTCAGGATATAGGCACTGAGGCTTCTTTTATCATGACCGTTAAAGTTCTCTTCAATGTGGGCTGCCTGTGGGTGGTTGGTAACATGGAAGGTCCATCTAATTCCATGAGTCTGGACCCATCATTGAATAGATAGTGCAGAAAATAAGGGAGCTTGGTCAGAGGAGATATCATCTGGGGACCTGAAGGTGTGGCAGAACAACTTTTTCAAAGTATCCCATGTATGTACTGTCTGTACAACAAACTGGAAAGTCAAGGCCACAGCCTGAGTTGATGTCTACTGTGACCAAGGCATAGGAATAATTTGGGATGATGGGAGAGGGCTGATGTAGTCCATTTGCCATGAGCGGCCTGGTGTGGTCCCTCTGGGAGTAGCTCCTAAATGCACTGTTCAGGCTCTGGCTTGGTGTTGACATCTCTTACATTGGTAAATGGCAGATTGAGTCTCTTTTAACAATACAGGTACTAAACAATGTTCCTAGGCCCATTATTTCATGGTGTTATAATTTCCATGTCCAGTTTGGCGGTATATCCACACAGTGGTTGGAGCAACCATGGGAAATTAACCTATTTCATGGATATCACCAGGGATAAGTAAATTATTGTCCTAGTTTGCTAATGCTGTGGAATGCAAAACACCAGAGATGGATAGGCTTTTATAAAACGGGGGTTTATTTCACTACACAATTACAGTTTTAAGGCCACAAAGCGTCCAAGGTAGCACCTCAGCAATCGGGTACCTTCACTGGAGGATGGCCAATGGCGTCCTCTAAACCTCTGCTAGCTAGGAAGGCAGCTGGCGTCTGCTCCAAAACTCTGGCCTCAAAACGGCTTTCTCCCAGGACGTTCCTCTCTAGCAAGCTTGCTCCTCTTCAAAACATCACTCCCAGCTGCACTCTCTTTCCTCCCCCCAAGTCAGCTCATTTATATAGCTCCACCGATCAAGGCCCACCCTGAATGGGTGGGGCCACACCTCCATGGGAACATCTCATCAAAATTATCTCCCACAGCTGGGTGGGGCACATTCCAAGCAAATCCAACCAGCACCAAAACTTCTGCCCCACACAAGACTACAAAGATAATGGCATTTGGGGGACACAATACACTCAAACTGGCACAATTATCTTCATTCTTTTGGAAGTGCTCATCTTCTGCCTTTACCCCAGGAGGATCTCAAGCCTCATCAGGGCTGAAAACAATTTGGTGCCTTCTTTATTGGTTAGGTAATTCCAAGGATGATCACTGTGACACGTGCCTTTGCTGAACCCATAAATACGGGTAACATAGATGGTGCCTTTTTATGCTGCTAATGGTCTCCAAAGGTCCCTTCTCCACACTAGGGGGGCTTTGATTCTCCACTTATTTTCCTTCTATGAAACTGATCAGACTGCTAAGCCATCAGTGATGGCCAGTAAACAGGTAGTTGGGAAGCTTGGGTCCAAGTGTTCCAAGGCTAAGAGGAACACTCAGTTTGGCCTATTGGGTACTTTTTCCAGTCCAAGAGGTACTATACAGTCTATGTGAGGCAAAGGAAATAGCAGATGCTGCCCAAAGGTTGCCAGATGGCTTCATCTTGGTCAATCTGTCAGTGAACCAGCACTGAGCATCTGGTGGGGCTTCTTTGAGTTGTAGTTCACAGGATGCCAAAACATGGAGGGAAGAGCCTTCATCTCATGTTGCAACAGGATCATTGTTTTGGGGGACCACCACCACCTACATGTGCAAGCATGTCACTCCCTGGGGGCCTGGGTGAGCATAATCCTGAACAGACCACTTCACCTCATGATACTCTGTTGTTGGGCACTGAGTAAGTGAGTGTTCTGGTTACCCAGGACCCAGAACATCATGGGGATTTCTGGCCTCAGAAGGACCTGGGAGGACATGGTAGTCTTTTCTGTTTCCACTATGACCCAATAACATCCCAGAAGTTGCCTCTCAAAGGGGAAGTAGTTCTGGGTTGCATCTGGGAACTTCTTGGTTCAAAAACTCAAGGTCTGAAAATTCCTGTTGTTTCTTCTTTCTTCCAGAGGGAACAGTTCGTGCGGGTCTGGGTAGCAGAGCTCTGTAGCTGGAATATAGATACAGGCTCTAAAGTTCTATAGGCAGGGCAATTGAAATGGTTAATTTTACCTCTTGTAAGGCCTACTCCTTCTCCATTCCCCAGTGGGAAGTGCCTGCTTTCCATGTGAACTATATGGGGGTGCCAGGAGGATACTGAGATTAGGAATATCCTGGCATCAATATGCAAATAATACAATGTCTAGGAACATGGGCAAAAAAAGAAAAAGGGGAACTTCTCCATTCCAGCCCTGATAATCTATAGTCAGCTACCTTTCTCCGCTGGCCTTTTTCACTGGTCACACCAGGTTATTACAGGCAGAGATGGTGGAATGGAGGACACTCACAGATAAGTTACTTTAAGAGCTCATTAATGTCCTTTTCCTCACCAAGGAAGTGGTATTTCTGCTGTTGGACAATGTAGCGAGGAGATGGGAGCACTGGGGTGCATGTTTGTCACTTGGGGATGGGAGAATGTATCCTCACAGCCATTGCTGGGTTGCGCAGTGGTACAGGATATCAATCCCTAGATGAATTTCCCAGTGGGAAACATTATCACAGTGGTGTTCAAAGAGCTAAAGGGATCAATGTACAGGGTAGCTGTAACTTCCACCCCCATACCCGTGTGGAATGCCTGAAATCTCTCAATGGTCTTCTCCCTTCCCCTCTGTGTCTCCTGGAAAGATAGTGAATGGGGTGATGTACCCAAATTGTACATGCACTGGGGTTTATGGCCTAGTCTTTAGGGGTGGTTGGGGTCCTTGTTCATTTTCAATTTAGTTAAGTCTGGGTAAAAATATCCCTCCTGGGGACCAGACACCTCAGGGCTAAATGGAGGGGCATGAGATCTTCAGGGTACTCTTCCAATGTGGATTGTGTCTGTAGATGGTGGGCAGGGGGTCAGAAAGAGACAACAGATTGTTTCTGTTGAGCCCAAGGACCTACTTCTAATTTATACTTTTCCCAAAGTTCTCCATTGAAGACCCTGTCTATGACGTCCTTCAAGACCCCATTTTCTAGTAGCCACAAGAAAAATGGATTAAAAATAGAGTGAAACCACAAATTTATAGAAATATAATAATAGTTGTTAAATATGACACCATCTTTATCTATATTTATATCTATCTATCTATCTATCTATCATCTGTATTTCTATATCTCACCATCTGATGACTCCTTCATTTTTGCCTGAACTTACTCCTGTAATGAGTGTTTTTTCAGGATAACTTCTTCCAATTTATAAAATAGAATATGAAGAGTCATTTCATAATTCCTGATGATAATTGTCTTTTAAAATTTTGCTGAACTAATATGGACCAATTAAGAAAAATGCATTACTCTGCGTTCTAAAATTCAACACGAATATTATAGTATATAAATTGACAAGTAAATCAAGTCATGGGTGGAATTAATTGAATAAATAAAAAGGAATTAGTAGACATTAATTATTATACATCAAAAACAAGTCAATGATGTGTATGTTCCAGGTAGGACAATGGCATATATTGCTAAGAAAACATTAAATATAGTTCTCATTCTCTTAGTTTTCTTGCTTTGTTTTTTCCTGAAAGAAACAATAACATTGCTTAGAATATTGTGACTTTTCCAGGACTTAATTTGGGAATGAAGTTTGGCTGATGATTTCATATTTTCAATGTTGTTAACTAAATTTTAAAAGATGACCATAATTTTTAAAGCATGTGAATTAACCTTTGAAGATATGTTGCAAAACAGGACAAAATTGTTACTGTATTAGAGTTTCAATACCAAAATCAAAGAGTGGTTTAATACACACACATGTTAATTCAATTCAGGCAGGGACATTTGATGTTTTGAGAAAATATATCACAATTAGATCAAGACGGGCAATTGAGATGTAAAAGATATGCTAAAATTTATGGTCATCCCATAATTTTAAAGGAAGTATCTCTCCTATTTTTTTTTTAAAATTGATTTAGGTGACCAAATCTTCTCTCTATGTATATCCAGAATTAATATATACATGGATGTTATACCAGTAAATGAAAACAAAATGTATTTCCTTTCATAATAACATACTACATTAAAACTTCACTTAAAATTTGTGTTACTAAGAATTCCAACTCAAATATTGAATCCATCTATAATTTAAGAAGTATGTACTTTTTGTTACAGTGGGTAACTGGGGCAGATGTTGGTAGATAAAACAGATGCTAAATGATTCTCTTTTTACAAGACATTTATAAAAGAGAAACAAAATTAAATGTCAAAATGATATAACTACCCTCAGTTCAGAGATATAAACCTCCCCAAAGTCATTAAACAGGAAACAACAGTGCAAACAGGTGTTTTTGTAAGTGGGATCTTAAAACATACATAAGATACTGGGAAACTATTTTTACTGAAATAAGATATACCAATATATGCCAATTTTCCTTTATATATTTAAAATGTTTTACAAAGATATTTTGACAGAGGATACTTTATGATACCTATCTGTAGGTGAATATAAATGGAAATTTATACTTCACATGACATAAAACTAAAGAAAATACATGCCTGTGCTTAAAGCAAGCATACGAAAAATAGCTAAGTGAGATGATAATATATATTATCATTTTTAAAATAACACTACTTTTCCCAAATTAATAAACATACACACACAGGCTTTTTTGCAGCTTGATGTTAAAATATTTATGTTATCACCATAAATGATGATGAAGATAGTCTTTCTTAGAATTCTTAGATTCTATAATTAACATGGGCAGTGATTGGCTTTTTGTTTTTCCCCCCATGGGTGTGGAATGTCAAGAAGAAGAGAGAAATGAATTCTCCTCTAGGACCAGCAGATGTTGAAGGCTGATAACCATCTGATAAATGATCACTGCTCTACTACAGCTGTTAAACTGAGATGGTTCCTAATAAGGGTAGTCTAAAAATAATTGGTGAGTGTATTTTAAGATGTTTAATCTATGGTGCTTAATTGCAAATCTAAGTTGCATTATATAAAATATGTCAATTGTGCATTGGGTCAATTGCTTCTGTACATGCATGTCAACTACACAGAAGGATAGAAACATTTCCTACATTGATCATACACCCATGTGTATCTTCAGTTTAATTTAAGATTAATGTTTCTATAAGAATGTTCCAAGATAAATAACTTCTATTGGATATTTTAACTTTAAACATTTGTATAAATGACAACTATAACTATGCTAAATACTTGTTTTGAAAATGAATACTTGTGATTCCAAATGAATTGTCATCTTTAACTGAATTTTGCATTAATGTCAATCTGGTTAGTGTTTTGACCAATCACAGTTTTAATAAAATATGTATGTCACTAATTAATTTTCATCACAAATGCCTATTTTGTTCAATATTGAGAGTTATGGAAACACTATTTTCATAGCCCTGTTTCTATAGAAACTTGATTGGAGTCCTCAATATGAAGGGACTGAATATAGTAAACTGTAAAATGTGATTCTTTGGGTTTTCAATTCATGTTCTTGCTTTGCAAATTGGAAATATACAACATATTGTAATTTAGTAGTCCAGTGCAAGACCAAATTTCCATATGTGATCTTTTAGGCCCAGCCATAGGCAATTATAAAGGTTTTATCTGGCAGTCCTCACAAAGGAAAGTGGCCCTTCCCACTAGACTTGGTGCACAGCCAGTGCATTGTAGTCTCTGAAGTGAGCTGCAGTCAAGAACTCAGGCTCCCCTGACGAGCCATGCTCTTATGAATCTGTGTGCAGTTTGCATAGGCACCTTCATTTGGGGGCCTCCATGGGGGTTCACCTGAGGTCTTGCCTGGACACCTATGCTGAGCCTTCTTTATGGGGGGGGGGGGGGGCAGGCCTCAGATAGCCTTTTCCTCTCGGGCTCAGTATTCCATACCTTTCCACTCCTAGCTCATCCCGTCTCCTTCCTCCTTGGTCCCCAGGTCCATAAAATGGTAGGGATGTTTGTTCAGGTCCCCTCAGGAGGAATCCAATTCCCTTCATCTGTGCTGATACATTTGACCTAAGTCCTGTTCAGTTCCATGGGGACAATGGAACATTAGCGGAGCTAGTGCTTTTTCCTGTTTAGCCTCTTGCTTGTACTATCTCAGAAAGTGATTAAAGGTTTTATTCTTTCATTTTGGCTTGCCATTTTAATTGACCACCTTCACACCTGACAGCTCGGCTCTCTCCAGCTCAGTTTCGTGACAAAGCGGTGCTGCAACCAAGATTGTCAATTAAACACAATGCAGTTCTGCAAGAACAAAATGCGTGAAGTTTCCATGGGATATTTCACCAAGGATGTGCTAGCAAAGTCTGCAGGGCACTCTCCGGGGTGGTAGCAGACCATTTGAAAGAGTCTAAGGGCCCCATGCAGTATTTCCCCCATGGGTCTTAGGAAGTGCTAGCCAATCCCATGGGGACAATTTTCCAGTCATGCCAATAGGTCTCAGGATTGTGCTAGGGAAACACAGAGTATTCTTGGAGGTTAGCAGATTGTTTACATAAACTTTTTGGATCCAGGGTGGGGATGTGCAAGTGAGCAATTAGTCCCTCTCTAGAGCCCCTGGCTTCCCAGCTGTGGTTTCTTGGTGAATAGATTAGAGATCCAAGAAAGACGTTTGAAGAAAGCTGGGAATCAGTTCCCTAGTCACTGACGAGGTTTCTCTGACAATGGGATCAGAGACTTGGGGGTGGGGGCAGGGGGAGTGGGGAAGAGGGGTTGGAATAGTTGCCAGCTGATTTGTGTCTATTGTTAACACTAACGCTAAACAGTTCCCTGAATCTGATATATATCCTGCTGAATCCACTGTGGAGAAGATGGTCTCACCTCCATGTTATTAGGGCAGCCCAATGGGCCACACATAGTGATGTTCCATGGTGCAGCTGCATGGCAGCTTCTCACACAGTTCTGGCCTCTGTCATATTAAGGATTGACCTGCAGAGAGAGACAGAGAGAGAGAAAGAGCAGTGCTAAGGTTGATAACTCTCTTTCCCTAATAATCCTCTGCCCTAACCCTGTGGAAGCCAGGCTCTGCTCAGGCCAGCTGCTCCACCCAGCTCTCTGCTCCTTTCCCATCCTCCCTAGAATACTTGGACAAATATAAGGCCATGGAGGGCCCACTAGCATCATCAGAATGATGACCCCTTTGACTCATACAAGTGCTATTCTCTCTGTCCCTCCTGGTGAATCTGGAGATGAATCCAGTATCCTGTCCTGTCCCCTGTAACTTTTACCCAATCCTTTCACCTTTTAAAAATAAATATGACTAGAGGTTATGCTGAGACCCTCTATTAGGGGTGGGGGTGGGGGTGTGGGACAGAAGCCCTACATCGAGGTTAGAATTCAATGGGAAGGTGAGGAAGAATTGCACTTCTTGGGCCTTTTGGATAGGTGTGCACAGGTTACTTTGGTTTCTGCAACCTCTGGCATGAAGATGAGAAGAAAATAGATAATGCTTTCTGGTGTTTGGGCTCTGAGGCCACAGCTGCCAGGACCCTTGCCTGAGCCTGACTATGGGTGAGTCCCCGTTGGGCCCCTACAAACCTCCATGGTTATTACCTCCACTACTGAATGTATTATTGATATTGATGTATGGTATATGTGCACCCCCCCATTTGCCTTCAACTCCAATCCTTGACAGGAATTGCTGTATTTAGAGCCATCTTAGTGGTGCATGTGGAAGACATTGAACCTATCCAACAAGTGACATCCAGTTTTGCTGTCTCCTTAAAACAATATAAACTGCCTTGGGGAGAAAAAGAAATAACTTTCCATATTGCTTAACGCAAGGAAGTCAGAGTCCTCCATGAGAATATTTCTCCATTCAGTAGCCTTGTCTGGCCTATGCATAAGGCCCCTGGAGTGTCTGAAGTTGCATCATTGATTATAGGCTATTCAACATTACAGCACCACCCTTGAGGCTGATTGTACTTGACACTGTGACTGTTACAGAGGCTATTGCCCAAGCTGAAGGAACTTGGTATCAGCAACTGACATTGCAAACACCTTTTTTTAGCATCTTTTTCCATCTGGATGATCAGGATCAGTTTGCATTTACTTGGAATGGGTTGCTATACACTTTTAATGTCCTTCCTCAAGGCTACCTAAATTCCCCCTGCTATCTGCCATCAGTGTGTAGCTGTGACTTGGAAAAATTTCCACTCCCTGAGGGGGCACTGGCTTCCCTAGAGGTCAGACTGAAATGAGGTGCTTCAACACCTCAACCTTCTAATCACATGGGGGATCTTTTGGATGTAGCCAGCCACTATCTTTGGATTACCAGTGTGGCTAGCAGTACCCTGAGTCATTTCACTAACACAAACTGTCAGGTGTTGTTCCAGGGCCCATCATGAATAACAAAGACATTTCTATCACAGGGAATTCCAAAGATTTAGAGGTTAGCTCCTAGGAGCCAGGGCAAAGGACAGACCTCTTTCTGAAAACCAAATTCCTTACTATACACCAGTTAACTTCTACTGAATTTGAAATGGGGTGCAACTGCCATCCAAACAGAGAGAAATCTGCCCCTTACTGAGTACGGTAAATGGGCAGAGCTTCATGTGATATGGATGGCTATCCAAGCACCCCAACAAAGGAGCCCTGCTACATTTTCATTAACATAGGGCTCTGGCTTAAAATCTTGTTGTTTTATCAAGCTACTGGCAAGTCTCGAACTGACATGGAAAACAAAGCCCTCTGTGGGGATGAAACATTTGGATAAAAAGCAATTCCATTCCTGGAAAGCCTCCTTTGCTAATGAGGGAAACATAACCAACACGCAGTCCATGCTTGTCAGTGAAATGAAGAAACAGAATTGTTCTCCACACCGGAGTAAGCAGATGTGCAACTGATCACCTACTGGGTCTACAACAGAATGACCCAGAGAGATTAAGACATCATCCTAGATTGGGCCTACATGCATAGAATGCAAATGTCATCAGAAGACACTAAAACAGCATGGAAGAGTTGTCATGCTTGTAAGGCACATTCTCTGAGCCAATGAGTCTGGATGTTCTTGTTAGGTAAATCATACTGGGCTTCTTATTCCAACCATAGATTTTCACGGGATCCTAACTACAGTTGACACTTTCTCTAAGTTTGGCTTAGCCATCCCCATGGATTCTGTGGACTTCAGTCACACTATCCAGACCCTACAAGAACACATTTGTTTCCTGTTTGTGCTTCCTTAGCACTCCGCATCCAGATTTGTGGCCCAATCCACACAACAGAGGACGTAATCATGAACATGCAGTGGACTCTCCATGCTTCATATCACTACAGAGGTGAATGATTGCTTTAATGGAAAATTAAAAGACAGGCTTAAGGAGCTGATGTAAGGAGACAAAATAACCCCAGCCTTGACTGTATCTCTCAGGCAAGCAGTCTGGGGTCTCAATAAAGCAATTTCCCAAAAGAACATAGGTCATTTGTTCCATATTTTTGATCATGCTGTTGTACCTATTTTCAATTGAACACCCTTCTTTTATACTTATTGACACCTTGTCTTTGTGGGGGATCCTGCACAAATAGATGAGATATTAAGAAGACTCGAATAGATGAGATATTAGAAGAGCTAATAAACAACAAGGGATAGGAGACAGTAACCTCCTTCTTCATTTACCCCCTGGGTGCAGAGCATGGAATTTTGCCTACAAGGACTTTAAATAAAGTGACCACAAACTTGAAATTTCTAATTCAAAATTTTCAAGGCAACTTTGCCACTTTTCCCTTGGTAATCCCAAGGGATTAATATATCTATGTATATATGAAGCTTCTATTGAGCCACAAGAGAATCCAAGCCAGAAATTTGGATTCATGACCCTGAGACGGATGAAAGACGATAACATTGTACATGAAAGATGATATCCTTGTACATGGTATAGCTCATGTTGCAACTGATTGGAAAAAGTGCCCTTGAATGATAAAACATGATCATCTTTGGAGTTATAATACCCATATGGGAGAGTGGAGAAATGGAGATCCAATATCTCTTCTCCCTCTCCTGCAGAGTAGCTTATGTGACTTTCCTTTGCCAAATTCATTAATATCCCTGTCTCAGACAGTTGTCCCTGCCATGAATTTTCTGGAATGCTAATATGTCACCCACCACTGTATCTTGCAGATAAACATTCAGTTACTGTGCTGCTGAATATTATGAATGAGCATTTCCCTAAACTTGGCACTTTCTGGTACCTCAGGTAAACCAGCCATATTAATCTGGACCTGATGCATTGCCACAATGGGACCCTGACACCACAGAAGAGAAACAGCTCCTTAGATGTAAAAAAAAAAAAAAATGCTTATTCCTGTCCCCAGTCTGAGATGGGGACAACTGGTACATCTAGTAAAAGGAGTGTGGGATTCAATGTTGGAACTATTGTGGACTCACTGTAGGCAAACTTCTGCTCCCCTACACTTGTTCCTACCTTACACAGACTTTTCAATTTTCACCAGGAGGGACTTCTTACTGATTGACTCCATGGTAGTCAATAATTCTTATACTCCCAGCACTTTGTCTGCCCTGTTGTAGAAACCAGACCTTTACTCGCCTTCCTCTTACCAAATATAACAGGTAAATATGGGGCATTAATAAAAGACTTCTAAATATTCAAAACAGCCACTCTTGTGAAGTATACCATACTTGTAGGAAACTCTAAAACAGGGAGAATTTCCAGGTGTTACTACTGACTCTCCGCTCATGCATACCATTTAGAGTTCTCCTGATCAGGGAGCCCAAGGACAAGGCCAGGTGCCTGTACTGATACCTCTTTATTAGGGGTATGAGGGCCTTTGAAGATACTTTCTCCACTCTGACTCAGTACTCAGTACTCAGTACTTTTCCTCTCAGTATCTCTTTCCAGAAAATGGCAGAAGCATTTGTTCATGTCTCCCTTGATCTGCCCTGAAACATCTGACCCTCATCCAACTCACTTCCATGGGTAAAAGTGGAGCATTATGACAGCTGGTGCTTTTTCCCATTTAGTCTGTTGCCTTATACTATCTCATAAGTGATTAAAGTCTTGACTATTACTTTCATTTAGGTGTATTATTTTAATTGACTACCTCAACTTATGAGAGCTCACCTCTCTCCAGCTCAGCTCTTGACCTTAATTAAATTAATTCACTCAGTAAATAGTTATTAAATGTTGGCTGTGTATAACATGTTGTTCTGAGAACTACAAACACACTGGAGAACAAAGTAAATATCATTTCTAGATTCCTAGAATTTAGAATATATTGGAGATAAAAAAATACTAAACCAGTGTTCCTGATACACATCCTTATTCTACTGTTATGTTTTATTTCTTCCAGAAATATTTCTACACACTAATTCTATCCAGATTTTTTTTCTTATTATGATTTATTTCACAGAATAATTGTGAGAAGTATTCAGGAAAAAAGGGTGCTATGTACATGTATAATATAGAAACCATGGGCTTGGATAAGTTTTCTCTGAAGCTATGGCAAATCTAAATATTTATAATGGGACTGGAAGAATAAATATAAATGTTTTAAAGCATCATGTGTCAGGAAGGTCTAGTGACATGAATATCAGAATTGCTTAATTAAAAATGTCAATATAAGTTAAGACATTTTCAGAGAAACCCCATTGGGTTAAGGTTCTTTGTACACTCTTTATATACTTGCCAAGCAGTGCTTATTCTCACTCTCAAGTATCTTTTGTCTAGTGATGAGCATTAATGACCTTGATTTCCAGAGAATGTAACCTGCCTCAGTAGTTAATATGGGACAGTTGGCAAGCACATAGAGGAGTGCTGCTGCTTCACCAATCTACAAGGTGCATTACTTTATAAATAACTTCCATGTTTACCTAAGATGATCCTGAAAAGATTCTATAAAATAGATAGAGATTAAGCAAGTTGTTGAGGTTATAGATACTTTAAGAGATGGGACCCAATACATCTTCTATAACATTCTGGTGCTTTTCTTACCATATCTCATTGTCTCTATAATCCTTTTATCCAAAGCAATTTACTTTTTTTTTTTATTAAATTCAGTTTTATTGAAATACATTCACACACCATACAATCATCCATGATATACAATCCACTGTCCACAGTATGATAACATAGTTATGCATTCATCACCACAATCTATCTCTGAACATTTTCCTTACATCAGAAAGAACCAGAACAAGAATAAAAAATAAAAGTGAAAAAAGAACACACAAATCATCCCCCCATCCCACCCCATTTGTCCTTTAGTTTTTATCCCCATTCCTCCACTCATCCATACACTAGATAAAGGGGGTGTGATCCACAAGGTCTTCACAATCACACTGTCACCCCTTGTAATATACATTACTATATAATTGTCTTCAGGAGTCCAGACTGCTGGGTTGGAGTTTGGTAGTTTCAGGTATTTACTTCTAGCTATTCCAATATATTAAAGCCTAAGAGGTGTTATCTATATAGTGCATAAGAATGTCCACCAGAGTGGCCTCTCGACTCCATTTGGAATCTCTCAGCCACTGAAACTATTTCGTCTCATTTTGCATCCCCCTTTTGGTCAAGAAGATACTCTCAGTCCCACGATGCCGGGTCCACATTCATCCCCGGGAGTCATACTCTGCGTTGCCAGGGAGATTTACACCCCTGGGAGTAGGGTCCCACGTAGCAGGGAGGGCAGGGAGTTCACCTGTCGAGATGGCTCAGTTAGAGAGAGAGAGGGCCACATCTGAGCAACAAAGAGGTACTCAGGGGGAGACTCTTAGGCACCATTACATACAACTTTAGACTCTCCTTTGTGGTAATGAGCTTCATAAGGGCAAGTCCCATGCTCGAGGGCTCAGCACATCAAACCGCCAGTCCCAATGTTTGTGACAACATCAACACCAGTCCAGGTGAGGATGTCCAACACATCCACACCTTCCCGCAGATCCTCGGGGCTGGGGAGGGGGAGGCTGTAAATATATTTTTTATTATCTGCCCAAATTACTCTAGGATGTGTCACTATTTCACTCCCACCTATACTAACCTACCATATCTCACTTCCTATTCAAAGTTCCATGCAATTGTGGTGTTTGAACAAATCGACTGTAGAGTTGTACCGTTTAGAAAATTTAGATCCTGTACCAAATAGATATCTATTCCCTTGGTCTCATATGAAAGTTGAAGTTTTAAAACACAATCGGTTTCAACCTTTACCCTTTGGCCTGGCTTGCCCTGATCTTAACCAGACCTGCTTCATTCATATCACTAATTGAAGTCTGGGCTCTTTTTCAGCTTTTTTTTTTTTTTTTTTTTTTGACAGTGGCTGTATGCACTAATACTGACATTCATATCTGCCGAGCTCTAGCTCTGAGTTTCAGGTGTCTCAGGGATATGCATTGTTCCAGAGACCAATCAGGTTATACGCTAGGGGATCAGCATCTCAAAGTTTAGAGACAGGTATTACAATTCAGGGACAGAGTTAACTGCTGTAAGAGCTTACAATCTAGGGACTATTACAATTATTGTGTCCATGTTAGGCTATGTTCTAAGATTCAATTCTGAGTTTACACATTGTAGTTAGTCCATATTGGTGAGGCATCATCCCTCTCACCATGTTTTCTCCAACACTTTTACTCCTATACATATATTTTCCTACAATTTTATAGAGTTATGTTCACATACCATACATTTATCCACAGTGTACAATCAGTTGTTCATGGTATCATCATAAAGTTGCACATTTATCACCACAATCAGCACTTGAACATACGGATTACTACGCGAAGAACTATTTTTTTTTTTTTTTTTTTTTTTTTTTAGCAATAAGAAAAAATGATAAAAAGGAAAATAACATGTCATACAATACAATATACTACTAAGGACAGCAAATAACACCACTACCAAGAATCCCATATTACTCCCCTATATCCCCCTCTCATATACATTTAGCACTGGCATATTGCCTTTGTTACATTTAATGGAGGTATATTACAATGTTACTGTTGACCATAGACTCCAGTTTGCTTTGATTATGTTTTTTCCTGAATACCATCCGTTTTTCAAATTTCTACATGGTTGACATTCATTTGCTTTCCCACATGCAAAAACATTTCTATATTTGTATATTTAGTAACAGTCACTGGCCACCCCAGTTTTTGCCACGTTATACAGTCCCAGTCTTTATCATCTGGTGTCATACATTCTCCTATCCCACCTCTTTCAGCTTTACTCACAGACATCTTTGTTCAGTGTACTTACAATACCGTGCTACCATCACGCAGTATTATGCTATCTATTTCTGGATCTATGCAATCAATCCTAAACATTCTGTAGTCCTTCAGCATCAAATGGCTGATCTCTGCCCTCTTTCTATCTCCTGGTCACCTGTGTTGTCAGCTTTTAACTCCCAAAGTTTGTTCATTAATGTCTGTTCATATTAGTGAGACCATACAGAATCTGTCCTTTTGTTTCTGGCTAACTTCACTCAACATAATGTCCTCAAGGTTCATCCACATTATTACATGATCCATGTCTTTGTTCTGTCTCACAGCTGCATAATATTCCATCATGTGTATATACCACAGTTTGTTTATCCACTTGTCTTTGATGGACATTTGGGCTGTTTCCATCTCTTGGCAATTGTGAATAATGCTGCAATAAATATTGGTTTACAAATGTCTGTTTGTGTCTTAAGTTTCAGTTCCTCTGAGTATATACCCAGCAATGGAATAGCTGGGTCATATGGCAAATCTATATTTAGCTTCCTGAGGAACCTCCGTACTGTCTTCCAGAGTGCTTGCACCATTCTACATTCCCACCAACAATGAATAAGTGTGCCTCTTTCTCCACATCCTCACCAGCACTTGTCATTTTCTGTTTTTTGGATAATGGCCATTCTGGTAGGTGTGAGATGATATCTCATTGTGGTTTTGATTTGCATTTCCTCAATAGCCAGTGAAGTTGAGCATTTTTTCATATGCTTTTGAGCCATTTGTATTTCCTCTTCAGAAAAATGTCTGTTCATGTCTTTTGCCCATTTTTTGATTGGATTGTTTGTCTTTCCGTTATTGAGATGCAGGATTCCTTTATGTATTCGGGATATTAAACCCTTACCTGATATGTGGTTTCCAAATATCATCTCCCATTGTGTAGGTTGCCTTTTTACTTTTCTGACAAAGTCCTCTGATATACAAAAGTGTTTAATTTTGAGGAGATCCCATTTGTGTATTTGTTCTTTGGTTGCTCGTGCCTTGGGTGTGAAGTCTAAGAAACCACCTCCTTTCACAAGATCTTTAAGATATTGCCCTACATTTTATTCTAAGAGTTTTATGGTCTTGGTGCTAATGTTTAGGTCTTTGATCCACTTTGAGTTAATTTTGGTATAAGGTGTGAGATGGAGATCCTCTTTCATTCTTTTGGAAATGGATATCCAGTTCTCCAAACACCATTTATTGAACAGGCTGCTCTTTCCCAGTTGCTTCAGCTTCACTGCCTTATCAAAGATCAGTTATCCATAGATGTAAGGGTCTACTTCTGAACACTCAATTCGATTCCATTGATCAGTATATCTGTCCTTATGCCAGTACCATGCTGTTTTGAGCACTGTAGCTTTGTAATATGCTTCAAAGTCAGGTAGTGTGAGACCTCCCACTTCATTCCTCTTTCTCAAGACATTTTTGGCTATTCGGGGCAACTTACCCTTCCAAATAAATTTAGTTATTGGTTTTTCTATTTCTGTAAAGTAAGTTGTTGGGATTTGAATTGGTATTGCATTGAATCTGTAAATCAGTTTAGGTAAAATTGCCATCTTAACTATATTTAGTCTTCCAATCCATGAACATGGTATGTTCTTCCATTTTTTCAGGTCTTGTTCAAATTCTTTTAGCAGTTTCTTATAGTTTTCTATGTAAAGATCTTTTGTATCCTTGGTTATGTTTATTCCTAAATACTTGACTCTTTTGGTTGCTATTGTAAATGGGATTTTTATTCTTGATTTCCTCCTCTTGTTGCACATTACTTGTGTATAGGAACACTACAGATTTTTGCATGTTGATCTTGTAGCCTGCTACTTTGCTGTATTCATTGACTAGTTCTAGTAGCTTTGCTGTAGATTTTTCTGGATTTCCTACATATAGAATCATGTCATCTGCAAATAGTGAAAGTTTTACTTCTTCCTCTCCAATTTGGATGCCTTTTATTTCTTTTTCTTGCCTAACTGCTCTAGCTAGAACTTCCAGCACAATGTTGAATAACAATGGTGATAGTGGGCATCCCTGTCTTGTTCCTGATCTTAGAGGAAAAGCTTTCAGTCCCTCCCCATTGAGTGTGATGTTAGCTGTGGGTTTTTCATATATTGCCTTTATCATATTGAAAAAGTTCCCTTCTATTCCTATCCTTTGAAGTGTTTTCATCAGGAAAGGATGTTGAATTTTGTCAAATGCCTTTTCTGCATCAATCGAGATGATCATGTGGTTCTTCTGCTTTGATTTATTGATGTGGTGTATTACATTAATTGATTTTCTTGTGTTGAACCAGCCTTGCATACCTGGAATAAATCCCACCTGGTCATGGTGTAAAATTCTTTTAATGTGCTGCTGGATTCGATTTGTGAGTACTTTGTTGAGGATTTTTGCGTCTATATTCATTAAAGAAATTGGTCTATAATTTTCTTTTTTTGTAGTATCTTTGCCTGGTTTTGGTATTAGGGTGATGATGGCTTCATAGAAAGAGTTAGGTAGCTTTCCCTCCTCTTCAATTTTTTTGAAGAGATTGAGCAGGATTGGTACTAATTCGTTCTTGAATGCTTGGTAGAATTCACATGTGAAACCATCTGGTCCTGGGCTTTTCCTTTTTGGGAGCTTTTTGATGATTTACTCAATCTCTTTACTTGTGATTGGTTTGTTGAGGTCATCTATTTCTTCTTGAGTTAATGTTGGTTGTTTATGCTTTTCTAGGAAGTTGTCCATTTCATCTAAGTTGTCTAGTTTATTAGCATATACTTGCTCATAGTATCTTCTCATTATCTCCTTAATTTCTACAGGGTCGGTAGTTATATTTCCTTTCCCATTTCTGATTGCATTTATTTGCATCTGCTCTCTCTTTTTTTTTGTTAGCCTAGCCAGTGGTCCATCGGTTTTATTGATTTTCTCAAAGAACCAACTTCTGGTTTTGTTGATTCTCTCTATTGTTCTCCTGTTCTCAATTGCATTTATTTCTGCTCTAATCTTTGTTATTTCTTCCCTTCTGCTTGCTTTGGGGTTAGTTTGCTGTTCTTTCTCTAATTCCTGGAGGTGAGCAGTTAACTCTTCAATTTTTGCTCTCTCTTCTCTTTTAATATAGGCATTTAGGGCAATAAATTTCCTTCTCATCACTGCCTTTGCTGCATCCCATAAGTTTTGATAAATTGTGTTTTCATTGTCATTTGCCTCGAGGTATTTACTAATTTCTCTTGTAATTTCTTCCTTTACCCACTGGTTTTCTAAGAGGGTGTTGTTTAGCCTCCATATGTTTGTGAATTTTATGACCTTCTGCCTTTTATTTATTTCCAACTTCATTCCATTGTGGTCTGAGAAAGTGTTTTGTATAATATCAATATTTTTAAATTTGTTGAGACTTGCTTTGTGACCCAGCATGTGGTCTATCCTAGAGAATGTTCCATGATCACTTGAGAAAAAAGTGTATCCTGCTGTTGTTGGATGTAGTGTTCTATAAATATCTGTCAAGTCTAGTTCATTTATCATACAATTCAACATCTCTGTTTCTTTAGTGATCCTCTGTCTAGATGTTCTATCCATTGATGAGAGTGGTGTATTGAAGTCTCCAACTATTATTGTAGAGGTATCTATTTCTTCTTTCAGTGATCGCCATGTTTGCCTCACGAATTTTAGGGCATTCTGGCTTGGTGCATAAATATTTATGACTGTTATGTTTTCTTGATGAATTGACCCTTTTATTAATATATAGTGTCCTTCTTTGTCTCTTTTAATTGTTTTGCTTTTGAAGTCTAACTTGTCTGATATTAATATTGCTACTCCCACTTTTTTCTGGTTGTTGTTTGCATTAAATATCTTTTTCCAACCTTTCACTTTCAGTCTATGTTTGTCCTTGTGTCTAAAGTGAGTTTCTTGTAGACAGCATATAGATGGGTCCTGTTTTTTAATCCATTCTGCCAGCCTGTGTCTTTTTATTGGGGAGTTTAATCCATTTACATTTAGTGTTAGTACTGTAAGGGCAGTACTTTCTACTACCATTTTGCTTTTTTGGAATTTGTATGTCATATCTTATTTTTTCCTCTCCTTTTACCTTTCCTGATAATCTTTATTTATGCCCTCTTCTCCAACTCTCTCTCTCCTGTCTTTTCCTATCAGCCTGTAGCACTCCCTTTAGTATTTCTTGTAGTGCCGGTCTCTTATTCACAAACTCTCTCAGTGTCTGTCTGAAAATGTTTTAATCTCTCCCTCATTTTTGAAGGAGAGGTTTGCTGGATATAGAATTCTTGGTTGGCAGTTTTTCTCTTTCAGTATCTTAAATATATCATGCCGCTGTCTTCTTGCCTCCATGGTTTCTGTGGAGAAATCTGTACATAGTCTTATTGACCTTCCTTTGTATGTGATGGATTGCTTTTCTCTTGCTGTTTTCAGAATCCTCTCTTTGTCTTTGACATTGGACAATCTGACCAGTAAGTGTCTTGGAGTAGGTCTATTGGGATCTATTCTATTTGGGGTACGTTGTACTTCTTGAATCTCTAATTTTCTGTCTTTTATAAGAGTTGGGAAATTTTCAGTGAATATGTCTTCTATTACCCTTTCTGCCCCTTTTCCCCTCTCTTCTCCTTCTGGGATACCCATAACACGTATATTTGTGCGTTTCATGTTGTCACTCAGCTCCCTAAGACCCTGCTCATATTTTTCCATTTTTTTCACTATCTGTTCTTTTGTGTGTATGAATTCAAATGACCTGTCTTCCAGTTCACTGATCCTTTCTTCTGCCTGTTCAAATCTACTGTTGCATCCCTCCATTGTGTTTTTCATCTCTTTCATTGTGGCTTTCATTCCCATTAGTTCTGCCATTTGTTTTTTCAAGTTTATGAGTTCTTCTTTATGGTCATCCAGTCTCTTCTTTATATCCTTCAGCTCTTTTGCTATATCGTCCTTCATTTCATCAAATTTATTTAGCATTAGTTGCCTCCACTCCTGTGTCTCAGCTGAGCTATTAGTTTGTTCCTTTGGCTGGTCCATGTTTTCGTGTTTCCTGGTATGGCTTGTTATCTTAAGTTGTCTAGGCATCTGATTTTCTTGATTAGTTTACTTTAGAGCTTGTTTTCTGTCTTTTACCTAGTGGTTTTCTTGTTGGTTGGCTTTGTTCTCTAGCCTCTGTTATTCAGTTCAACTTATTCTAGACCTCTAACTTAGGTTCTATTTAGTTGATCAGAATTTTTCCCCTCTTGTTTTTTCTGTTTCTTGCTCTGCCTCTATGTAACCTTTTTGTGAGTGGGTCTCCTCAGATACGGTTGACCCTAGTCAGATTTTCCCAGTCTAGTGAGGCCCAGGTCTCATTGGGAGGGTATGGAGTTTTCCTGAGAATGAGACCCTCCTATGAGGCCTTTAGAATTGGTGCTTTTCCTCTCCTGTCCAGCAGGTGGTGCTGGCCAGCCCGCAGCTCCCCCACCAGTGTAAGGAGGTATGTAGACTTTAGTTCTCCTGGAAACTCTGATCCTGTCGGGGGTGTGGCTGACTGAAGCTGGAATCTGAATTCCAGCCCCTGGGGTCTGAATTCCCAGAAGGAGGACTGCCGGTTGAGCTGGACCTCCCTCCACTCTCCTAATCCTCAGAACTCCAGTTGTCTCTCAGGGGCACTATTCCCTTCTCCCCTCTCCTCTTTGGGGCCTCTCCAGGTAGATTCCTTGGTCAGCCTGAGTTGCCAATTAAAGACTGGGGTGGAGACCTTCAGTAGTGAATATGGAATTCAAAGACACTGTGGGTATTCTGTCTCCCCCAAGCCCAGCTTAGTCCCTCAACCTGGGCTTTCTGATAGAAAATAACCACATATATTACTTTTAGATTTAAAAAAAAAAAAAAAATAGAAAAGAAATCAAGAAAAAGAAAAAAGGAAAAAAAAAAAAAAGAGAGTCTCTTTTAAAAGTCTTTCCCCAGCCTGGAAGTTTTGTCAGTGTCAGAATAGAGCATTTAAAGATATGCTTTGGGCTATTGTCTGATAATTACTCTCCAACCGCTTCAGTTCCACCCCTGGTGGGGGCTATTGAAATGCAAAAAAATAAGGGATCAGTGAGAAGCCAGAAGGGACAAAATGTAGGGGAAAAAAATGGCTTTTTTGGAATCTGGGAATGGGTGCCCGCTTTCACATGCCCCTACTTCTAGGAGCCCAGCCCTTCTTTAGCACCCCAGCTCCCAAAGTTAGTTAATTAATTTGTTAATTAATTCTGCACTTGAGGCTGGGTTGAGCCTCCCTTCTTGCCCTCAGCAGTTTGCTGTTTTTTGGTTGTTTTTTTCCCCCCTTTCAGGGAGCCGGCAGCAAGACAGTCTGTGAGGTCTGGGTGGGGAGGGGCGCCAGACCCCTGGTCCGGGGAACTTACAATGTTCGCTGTGGTCTCAGCTTTTCCTCCAATTCCAAACTTGTGTCCAATGTGTGACTGGTTACTGGAGACCCCGAAAACACTGTTTCATATAGTTCTTGGGTAATTGCCAGCTGCTCTAGGGGAGAGACGAAATTCTGCTCCTCACCGCTCCGCCATCTTGCCCCGCCCCACTAGCGCAATTTACTTTTTAGTTTTACTTTTAGGACTATACAAAACCTTCTGAGTGAAATAAAGTCTTGGATTTATGACTCAAAAATAAGGAAGAAATTAATATTTGCTCCTAAATCCTAATCCTTAAAAGTTTCTTACTCACTATTGTTACCTAATAACAATCAGTGAAGCATGTTACCTCAGTCTGTCAAACAAATTGAATGAATTTTTGGTGGTCTAGCACTAATAGATGATGAAAAATTACCCAATTAACCCCTTATAATTGTTGTGGCATAGGCACAATACTCTAGATAGAAAATGCCTTCAAAGTGCAATAATTGAGATGCAATATCTATGACAATCCTATGAAGCAGAAGCCTTTAAAGTAAGTAAATCAATAACAGCATTTGAAATGAGGAGTCTTTCTAGGAATTGGGCTTTATGATTTCACCTCATTATAGTAGAAATGCTGTCTGCCTACATGTAAGCATACACTGGGGTAGAGGTACAGGGACAATTTGACTTTACTATGCAAGTTATAGAACAAAAATACCTAGATACATGACAAACAATGTGGATATGATATGAAAATAATTTAGGATTGATGTTCTGGTTTGCTAATGATGCCATTATGCAAAATATCAGAAATGGATTGGCTTTTATAAAGATTTATTAGGTCACAAATTTACAGTTCTGAGGTCATAAACGTGTCCAAACTAAGACATCAACAAGAGGATACCTTCACTGAAGAATGGCCTCAGTCAGCTGGGAAAGCATGTGGCTGGCGTTAGCTGGTCCTTTTCTCCTGGGTTGCATTTCAAAATTACTTTCTCCAAAATGTCTCTGGGCTTGTCTACTTTACCATCTTCAGCTCCTGTGCAACTAAGTGTGGGGGTCCTCTCTTAGCTTCTTTGGAGCAAACTCTGGGCTAGCATCTCCAAACTTCTCCAAGCATCTCAAAGCATCAGCAAGCATCTCTCCAAAAGTCTCATCTTCTCTGAGCTCCTTCTGTCTCTGAGCACTTTTACGGGATTCTAGTGATTTAGTAAAGACTCACCCAGAATGGGTGGGGTCCATATCTCAATGGAAATAATTTAATCAAATGTTTCAACCACAGTGGACTGAATCACATCTCCATGGAAACACTTAATCAAAAGATTAATGTCTGCCCTCACAAAATTGCGTTAAAGAATATGGCTTTTGGGGGGACATAATACACCAAAACCGGCACAATAGAAAATATATTTTCTTTGAGGTAAATGATAGAAAATTGATAGCGGAAAATATGGCTTTAATACTAAAATTGCATGAACAAAGATGACACTTTTTTTTCTTTTTAATCTAGGGAAATTAAGTTAAGGATGCTGCTATGCATAAATAAATTAGAAAATTCAGAACCCCAAAATGAACCTGTAAGGTGTTAACACAAGCAAAAATTTATTCCCAACCACATGTACAGCAATTTTTTTTTAAAAAAAGGAAGCTTGAGTCTGTGGAGAAAAAAAGGAGAGGAGGGGACAAGGATTTTTACTTTTGTCTTTTTTCAAGTAAAATTAGCCATTTGGAGGTTCAAATTTCTTTTCCCTGTTTAAGTAAATATTTTGAACTGCCCAAATGGGATGCTAGAAGACTTTCCATGAGGTGACCTGTCTGAAGCTTATCAGTGAAAGCGTTCTCTAGTGTAACATCCAGAGCCATGGTAGTTGGGGAATAAGGTCACCCTCCTCAAACTCCAGATGAAGCAGAAACCATCAGCATTACAGAGCACTGATATCTTACCCTAGTACAGGTAAGCTCTCTCTCAGATATTCTGGCTTTCAGCCCAGGAACTTAGACACACACAGTTTCCTACTCACCTGGAAATAAAGATGAAGGACAGGGTGCAAGACTCGACCTTTGTATCCTACTCACCTTTTTCTGGGTTTCTCTGAAAGTCCCCATCCACCATAAAGAGGGGAGTGTGTGTGTGTGTGTGTGTGTGTGTGTGTAATCTCTTTTTACTTGTTGCAGAAAAGCTGTGAACCTTATTTTTTCCTCAAATCTACAGTTTATGTGAAGGTTTGGACCCCTGGTAGCCAAATCAATATAAGCTCACTTCTCTGGTGTCTCTCTCCATTCTGTTTGGTGGTGAAATACCTCTGTGGCAATGTAAGCAAACTTTGGAGAAGAAAAACTGTATATTAAGAGAAAAAAAAAATACAGAAACCCAAAAATCAAATATTTTTTAACATCATCATACCTCATGTAAAATATAAAGCAAGTAAGAATTGACTACTTTGTTTCATGTACTTCACTTAAAAATAAAACATTAATATGCCCAACCCATTCCTTCATCTGCTCTGCTAGCAATCATTTATCTAGAACTTTTCACAAGGCACAGAAGGGAATCCTGCAAATTCCTTCAAGACAATAGTTACACAGCTTCAATGCAGGCTAGTAATCAAGGTTTCAGAAAGTGTATCAATAGAAAAGAAGCAAATGTGGGGATATGTTTACATTTGTCTGCAAACCTGGTACCTATACTTATGCACAGAGCTGTCTTCTGTTTTATACGCATCTTTAATGCTGAATACTGCTTTTTTACTCCTCCCATTTTGATAATTGAGTCTACACATTTCAAAAACTCTACATTTCAATTCAATCCTAGCTGAATCGTAGTGTAAATTATTTCAGTCTTTGACTTTTAGAATTGCCAATAAGTTTGTAATATTCATTTATGTTATGATAATGTTCACAAGGAAGGAAATGACCTTTTAATATCAGCTCACTTCAGAAATGTGCTCACCTCTCTGGATTTTCTTTTCATCTACTCCTTGTCATTTCTACAGCTCTCTGATACCTTCAAAATTATGATGCTGATAAATTTACCTATATTTTTCTGTCCAGGAGTTAAAGGTTCCAGGAATAGTAAGGAACTGATGGATGTATGTGTAAGTGGTTTAGAGTTAGGTAGATACATTGCTTGCTTTCATGGATAAGGCAATTGTTAAGTGCAAGGAGTAGGATGAGGGGTAGAAAATCTACTTATACAATCGTCAATATTTCATGACTATGAGGAGCATAAGATGCATTTGAATAAATCAACCTAATACCACTTCAAAGGACCTGTTTGTGTCATTTTTATCAACTATTTGCAAAGAGTTCTTGTCTTAGAAATATTGGCTTGTGTTCAAATCCCAGATCTCTCAGATACTAATTCTTTGATGTCGATAAAATCATTTAATGTATCAGAACCTCAGTTTTGTCATATACAAAAAAGGAATAATCCTCTCTTTCTCACTGTATTAGTTATCTACTGCTGTATAACAAATTGCCCAAACACTTAGTGGTTTAAATAATAAAAGAAAATATTTCAGATGTTCTATGGACCAGGATTTAGGAACAGCTTAGCTGGGTGTATCTCTTCTTCACAAGGCTGCTTAAGTGTCCTCATGACATGGTAGCTGCTGACTTCCCCAGAGGGAGTGATCCAAGAGAGGTCAAAGCAGAAGCCTCCACATCATTTGTAACCTAGCCTTGACATCATTTTCATTATATCTTATTGCATACATAGGTCATCCTCAATTAGTGTAAGAGAAGACTATCTAAGGAAAGGAAGGGCAAGAAAGCCAGGTGGCAGGAATCATTTGAGACTACACTGTCCACCTCACTATTATAACACCATCGATAAGGCATGATAAAGGTTTGACTTCAAACAGTGGTGTGATGATTATAACAATAGCAGTATTTCTACCTGCTTGCTAAGTTCCAGTACTGTTATAAGTGCTTTGCACATAGAATCTCATCTATTCCTCATAATAGAGTGAAAACATAAGCATGATGGTTACCTTCATGTGTCAATTTGGCTAGCTTATAGTATCCAGTTGTTCAGTCAAGAACTTCTATTATGTTGCTAGCTACACCTCTCTGAGTTTCCAGTCTGCTGGCCTCCACTACAGATTTCAGACTTACCTGCCCCCACAATTAGAATTAAAGTATCCTGATGTTTTTTATTGTAAGGCAATGGAAGCACAGAGTTTTTGAGTAACTTGACCAAGTTCATCAGGTGGAGAGTCAAACTATTCTAGCTACAAACTATGAAGTTGAATGACTACATGAATTTGACTCTCAAGATGCAAAAAAAGAGGCATAGATCAACACACCAATGGATGCTCAGAGTCTGGTAATGACATGAGGCCTATTATCAAAATTTTCTAAAAGGACCCATTCCCCTAAAGGGCAGAAGATTCCAGAGAATTGGAGTCGTGTATTATTTCAACATAAGAAAGGAGTCATATTCATTTATAAGATACATATATCCCTTAAATGCCAAAACTGCATGTTCCCACAAATCATAATTAGTTTCTCTGATTCAATATCAAAATTAAAATTCTGAGAAATGAGGCAATGCTGATAGATACCCTTACATTTTTATGGAACACTTTGTGTAATATTTATCAGCTGCAATATTAACAGTTGGGAAAATTTGTCAGTAGTATTCAAATATACCCTACTCACATATTTCAGATGCTTACAATTACAAATTCAACAGAAATAATCCATATATTTTGGCAATATCTCTTGGCTTTAGGATTTTTTTTAATGAAATGTTCCCAAGATGTTTCAGATAAATAACTCTGTAGACAGATGAATAGTTTGCTGAATATTCAGATTCTATGTTAAATATTGAGAAAATAAGATAAGAAACAAATACATTTTTAGGAAAAAACAAAAATGAAGGTAAAAAAAAAAAAAAAAACAACAAAAAAAACTCCAGCAAGTAGTTTCCTATCTTACACATTAAACATCCCAATCTTTATTCCGAATAGAAATTCAAATGAAAAAAAAATCAATTTAATTTGAGTAATAGTATATTTTCCTGCTGACACATTGTGCATCATACACTATAATCTTTCTAATTTACATGACAATAGTACTTACAGAATAAAACACTGAAAATTTAATTGTGGGGATATAGAAGAAATATTCTATAAGCTCAAAAATATTACTTAAAAAAAGAGAAAAGCTACCTGAGAATTTGAGAAATTCTTGCTTTATACATTGAATTTTATGTCTTACCACTAATTTCCTATTATAGTTATTTCCCATTCATTCATTCATATACTTACTAGAACTCTTTATTGAGTGCCAATCATATCTCTGAAATTGCTTTTAGTGCTGGGGTACAGTTTAAAAAAAAAAGACCTTCTCTTGTCATCCATAATATTTACTGAACAGAATTCATTCAATATTATACATTGGTGATTTAGAAATGGTTAATTTATTTCCAACAAATAAGGTAGTGGTTTAGATTGATGGTGTAAAATTCCCAAAGGACCTAGACACAAATATGATCAATTTCTTGGCAAAGTTGATAAGAACAAGTCATTGATGTTGGTGGAGGAAAAATAAAATTAAACAAACAAACAAAAAAGCTGAAACAAGCCTCTTTTCCCTTACTCACCTCCCTTTGCTAAATTCCTAGGTATGAGTTGTAGGTTTTCAAACACCTTAGAAGCTATCACAAAGTGAAAATATTTATGGGATGATAAAACTGTATGTGATTCCCTGCAGGGGAATGAATGGTATCCAGGGGTGAGGTCTTTAGCCATTGGGCTCCAAAAATATCCAAGAGAGACCAGGCAAGCTATATTATGAGGGGGAAAGAAGATCAGATAATAGAGATTTTTTGAAGAAAGGTGAATTGTTAGTATCACATGCTATATATTTATAAGTTCCTGTGTTGGATATATCTAAAGTTTGGAATTCTTGAATTAAGAGGAGTAGCAAAAGATTAGAGTAACAAAAGTTAGGAAGATCTAGTCTGTTCCAGCTTTCATATATCTCAAGAGTTCTGGGAACGGAGGTTATTACAATGTAGACAAGGGTCTAGAAAAACAATTACCTGAGACACATACGCAGAGATGCAATGAATTCATATCCAAAATGAGATTTATGAAAATAAATTTTTAAAATGGAAAGGTTACATAAGAGGAAAGAAAAACAGAATTTAAGAAACAAAAATGCAACTTGTAGTTCAGTCCATAATTCTAAATTGCTTTCAAACAGTTCAGAATTCTGAATAATCAAGAAAGACAACTGTGTGCTTTTTAAGAAAGTAAGAATGATCAAAAAGTTCCCATAAGCATTGTAAACATGTGAAATATATGCTAGGATGTCAAACACAGCTTCTGTGGCAGAAGTTCTAAAATATCCAGTTTTGAAGTCTTTTATGTTTCCTGTTTTCTAATGACCCCTGTAATTAAAAACAAAAGGATGTGTTGTTAATTTTAGATATGGTACAGGTTTTCAAAATCTCATATAATGTTTAAAATTATATATATATGATGATCCAGATGGCATTTCTGTATTTCACCAATATATTCTCAATTGTAGAAATCACCCTTACAATAAATAAGTGTAACAGACATCAGTAACCTACATGGATTCTCATTTTAACCATATAAATTACTGAAAAAATTACATACAGCATTTCAATTTGGTAAAATTATATGTTTGCAATTTTTAAATAGCATTTCTTTTATACTATTACAAATTAAACATATGGGCAAGTTGGAAAATTCGGAAAATACAGAAAAACAAAAGGAGAAATAAAAAGCTGTTATAGCACCATTGCTATTCATGTTTTATGGCACCCAAGATTTCTGATGAAGTAACTCATTTCATTATATTCAAATGAAATTGGCCTAACCTCCATCTTTATCTTTTTTCTTGTTTCTTCTCTTCAGCTCCAAAACAAAGAGCACCATTTTTAAAATATATTCCAATGTGGACCAAGCTTTATTGAAGGCTAAAATGACAATGAGGGCTTAGTTCATAGCACTATATAGAAAACAACCAAAACTGAATATCAGATTCAAGTATTTAAGTTCTTTGGAATTTTCAAAAAGCATTATTTCTTCTGTTTAAAAAATGGGTCACTTTTCCATACTTCATGATTTTACAAGAAAGAATAATTGGCAGACCTATGAAAATTCCAGTCTTTCTCTGTAAATCCCATACCCTCAAGCACTGAGAGTGCAAGGAGGTAGATTATCTGTTGAATATGTCAATAATTTAGCGTATCACTATATTATTTGCTATATTATGTGACCTAAATAGTATAAATAACCAGTACTTTTTACACTAGACATTTTTCCTGTGAGTCATGAATTTCTTAATATTCTTAATGATGCATGTGGGCATACAGAATCATTTTGGTAAGGTTTATTATAAAAGTTGTAGTTTTTAAAAAGATTTTGTCATTTTCATTTGATTTTATTCTTATAAATAATGTTGTATCTTTTTATCAGATGATTACATACCCAAATGATTTGTCTTTTCCTTGGCTAATTTTATTTCCTTAATTTCAAATAAAATTATTTGAAATAATTTTAGTCACATTATAAATAATGGATGCTAAGTAGAGATAAGGGAAAAATACCACAAATGACACACTGCAGACTCAAAAGGAAAAGAAATGTTAAAAAAAACTAAAAAGAAACATTTATAGGCAAAGGACTATCAGGATATCAGAATTCTAGTAGTTCCCAAGACTCTTGACATTTCATGGAGAAACAGACTTACACCAGGGAAAATGATCAGCTGTGCACTAGGAGAAGTTCAAATCCTCTGCTACCTTGCATAGTTAGATTGGGAGGGATTATTAATAACTTGACCAACTCAGAAGACACTAAGATTTGTAGTCAGGATTACAGACTTAATGGTATGAAAATCATCCTGTTTTTAAAGGCTGAATACCTGGCAGTTTGGCATTGGGTTCACCCAGAGAATAAGAATCTCTAGTTGGTGAGGCAATTCATTGCTAGGCCACATGAAGGAAAGCAGTCAAGGCTACCCAGGAAGAAGAAAATTGCTTTGACTGTTGACAGTGGATTTCATGTGATATTCCTTCCACATGGTAATCAACATCCTCAGACCATTGAAGCATTTTAAAATTAGACCTTTCCCCTTGGAATGTGATTAAAAATCATCCACAAGTTGTACATATGTGCATGCTTATGTGTGTAAAACTGCAGTGTTTTTTTTTTTGGGGGGGGTGGACTTAATTTGCTCCCCCTGTTACATGGTGTGCTGGTTTGAATCTATTATGAACCCCAGAAAAACCATGTTCTTTTAATCCAATCTTGTGGGGGCAGACCTATTATGGGTGGGATCTTTTGATTAGATTGTTTCCATGGAGATGTGACCCCACCCATTCTATTTGGTTCTTAATTAGTTTACTGGAGTGCTTAAGACAGATCAGGGAGAGAGAGAGGGGGCTTAGATCTGACACAGACCCAGATGCTTGGAGATGCAGACAGAAAGATGTTTGGAGATGCTAAGCTAAGGTATGAAGCCAAGAGTTTGCCCCAGAGCAGCTAAGTGAGAACCTACAGATGCTTAAAGAGAAAGCCATGGAATCAGAAGGCGAAAGCAAGGCAACCTTGGAGCAAAGGACAAGCAGACACCAGCCATGTGCCTTTCCAGCTGACAGAGGTTTTCTGGATGCCATTGGCCTTCTTTTAATGAAAGTATCCTCTTGTCGATGCCTTAATTTGGACATTTTCGTGGCCTTAGAACTTTAAATTTGCAACTTAATCAATCCCCATTGAAAAAGCCAATCATTTCTGGTATATTGCATTGTGGCAGCTTTAGCAAACTGGAATACATACCAAAGGCATATAACTTTAAGCCATGCATAAAATGCTGTTAATTAATAAATGTCACTATGGGACATGATCTTCTGTATCTCTTTCATTTTTCTGAATGTTCTGAGTCATTGACACCTGCTCCTGTTTGATAATGCTATCATTTTACAAAACACCAGAAATGTATTATCTTTTATAAAGGGAGTTTATTTGGTTACAAATTACAGTCTTAAGGCCATAAAGAGTCCAAGGTAAGGCATCAACAACGGGGTACCCTCACTGAAGGATGGCCATTGGCATCTGGAAAACCTCTGTTAGCTCAGAAGGCACATGGCTGGTGTCCGCTTACTCCCACATTGCATTTCAAAATGGCATTCTCCAAAATGCTGCTCTTGGGGCATTTTGTCCTCTCTTAGCTGCAGCAGCTCTGCAGTCCTTCTGTTTGTGAGCCCCTTTAAAAGACTCCAGTGAACTAATGAAGGCTCAGGCTGAATGGGCGGGGCCACACCTCCATGTAAACATTCAATCAGAGGTTACACCCTAACCAAAGGTGTCACTCACAGGTGGGCGGGCCACATCTCCATGGAAACAACCTAATCCAAAGGTTCCAACCTAATCAAGACTAAATTCATCTGCCTCCACAAGATTGCATCAAAAACATGGCATTTGGGGAGACATAATATATCCAAACCAGCACATTCCACCCCCTGAACCTCAAAATGACACCATCATTTTATACACTAAATACATTCATCCCATCACAATATCACAAAAACTTAAATCATTTCAGTAACAGTACATAAGTATAGGATCCCATCAAAATCATTTACAGATGTGGTCTGTCCTAAGGCATAATTTCCCTCTGGCTGTGGACTTGTGAAATTTAGAGCAAGTTATCTGCTTCCAAAAAACAAAGGAGGGACATTCATAGGATAAACATTCCCATTGCCATAAGGAGAAACAGTGAGGAAAAAAGAGTTTAAGGGACCAAAACAGTTCCTAAAACCCTCAGAGCAAATTCCGTTAGATTTCAAAGTCTACGAGTCATTTATAGAATGGCATTGTATCCTGGGGCTTGAGAGAGTGGGAGTCCAACCCTTTCCAAGTGCCTATGCAGCAGCCCTTTTCTCTCCAAATGCTGGGGTGAGTGCTCCAACATCTCCACAAATTGGGGAGACCACTTTCTTCTTGGCCACACTGTCCTCAAACATCGGGGTGCCACCCAGACTCTGCCTCTCTGGAGCAAAGGATCTCCCTTCTCCAAACAGTGTGGTGGCAGCCAGGCTCTCCCCATTCCCCAGGGAATGTGTTCCACCCTCTCTAGGGCCTGGGGTGTCAACACTCTTCCTGAGCATCGAGGCAGAAGGCTTGTGCTCTGCACCCAGGGCAAACTCATCCTTTCCACATGCATGGGCCACTTCTCTCTCCCAGCCTGAGATTTCTGGATTCCAGACCTCAACCTCCATGACTCTGCCTTTGAAGACATTTTTCCTTCAATTTGTCCCTTTTCCATTCCCTCCAGTCCAGACTGGCAGTGTCTCCATCTATACAGATGTTACAAAAAATCTGTAGGCTTGGCATGCAGTTTACAGGAGTCAAAACCATCAGACAATAGGACTTTCCACAAATCCCTTCTGGATAACTTCATCTCCAATCTTGGCTTGTACTGAAATGGCAGTCAGGTTCCAAGTTTGGTTAAATCCTCATGTGGGGCTATAGCCTCTGGGGTCTTACTTTCTGGAAGCCTGGAATTTTCCAAACTATCAGGTTCTGGTTTCTTCATACCCAAGAGTTCACTTCTCAGCTTATCTCTGTCCTGTCACTTTTTACTATAAGCTGCAAGGATAAGCCAGGCCGCACTTTCTATACTTAGTTTCAAAATCTCCTCAGCTAAGTATCCCAGCTTGTCACTTTTGAATTCTGCTTTCCATCTGACACCAGAACACAATTTTGCCAAATTCTCTGCCAATTTAAAACAAGGATCACCTTCCTTGCAGTTTGCAATGATACATTCATCATTTCTGCTCAAGGCCTCATCGGAAGCATCTTTAGAGTTAATATTTCTACGAACAGTCTCTTCAAAGCCATCTAGGCATTTGCTATCAAGTTCCACACAATTCTTCCACAGTCTTCCCCTTATCCATCTAAAGAGCCATTCCAACATGTTTGGTGTTTGCAAACTCAGCAGCACCCCACTTCTCTCGTACCAAAATCTGTTCCAGTTTGCTAATGCTACCATTTTGCAATACACCAGAATGGATTAGCTTTTATAAAGGGGGTTTATTTGGTTACAAGTTACAGTCTTATGGTGATAAAGTGTCCAAGGTAAGGCATCAACAACAGGGTACCTTCATTGAAGAATGGCCATTGACACCTGGAAAACCTCTGTTAGCTCAGAAGGCACATAGCTGGTGTCCGCTTACTCCCACATTGCATTTCAAAATAGCATTCTCCAGAATGTTGCTTTTGGGGCATTTTGTCCTCTTTTAGCTGCAGCAGCTCTGATGTCCTGTTTGTGAGCCCCTTTGTAAGAATCCAGTGAACTAATCAGGGCCCATGCTGAATGGGCAGGGGCACACCTCCATGGAAATAATAAAATCAACAGTATTACCCACAGTTGAATGGGTCATATCTCCACGGAAAAAGCCTAATCCAAAGGTTCCAACCTAATCAAGAGTAAATACATCTTCCCCCACAAGATTGCATCAAAGAACATGGTGTTTTGGGGGACAGAATACATCCAAACCAGCACAACACCACTTTATTTTATCAGATGAAATTATTTCCTGGCAGAGTACCCTAATCCACTAACATATATTCTACCAATAAAAGTGGGTTCTCAAAACAAATTTGAATAGCATAATATGTATTCACAGCAAGATGTTAGAGTTTAATTATCCCAAACCAAAGGAAATAGAGATCTTTGTCTTGGTGGTTAAAAAATAGAAAGGGTGATTTAAAGAACAGATGAGTTTGGAAGGCAGTGATGGAATCCTCGAAGTCATGGGGAATCCAGTTCAGGATAACAGACTGAATAAAAATGCTTACATTTGTTTTCTTGAAGAAACCCCTTGATACTAGGAAAACAAGGAACAATATTAACAGTGAATCAAAAAAAAAAAAAAAAAAACTTTCTTTAATTACGTAAATTCATGAATGAGAGACCAGATTGATAATGTTATATATGTAGAACTGGGAAAAATTCCTCTGATTGGAACCAGAAAAGTTGAGAGAAAATGTGTTTCTTTATGGTGGAAATAACTCCTTAATCCTTTTTTTTTTTTTTTTTAACCTCATAGAATACTTTTGTAGGCTATATTCATTTCTCAAGATGGCATTGAAGTATTAAGCATCAAAAATGCAGGGTGAGGTGTTTCTGGTTGACCGGAATGGCAATATACAATGCTCCAGATGCCATTCTGCCACAGACTCTTTGAACAAATAGCAAAAATTGGCAGGGCCATCTTCTCTTCTTCAGAAACTCAGATGACAGTTAAAAGTTTGCAATTACTGGTAAAGTTCCCAATAAATAAAATGCAGTTTTAAAAATGGTAGAAGTCCATAGTGCCACATTATTCAAAACAGCATGGAATTGGCACAAGGACAGACATATAGACCAAGGTAATCATATAAGAATTCAGAAAAAAATCTTCATATCTATGACCAATTGAATTTTGATAAAGGTGTCAAGTCCACTCAGTGGGGAAAAACTAGTCTTCAAAAAATGGTGCTGGGATAATGGGACATCCAAAGGCAAAAGAATGATGTTGGACCCCTACCTCACATCATTTATAAAACTTAAAATGGATAGAAGACCTTAATGTAAGAACCAAAGCTCCACACTACTGTGAAGGAAACTTGGAAAGCATCTTCAGGACATTGTTTTAGGCAAAAAGTCTTGTTCTTTATACCAAAAACATGAGCCACAATAGAAAAATTAACACTTTTATGCATCAACCAATTTTCTCATGAAAGTAAAAAAGACAACCACAGAATGGGAGAAAATATTTGTAAACCAAATATCAAATAAGTGTTTTAATATCCAGAATACATAAAGAAATCTTTCAACTCAAAAACAAAAAGACAACACAATTTAAAATGGTTAAAAGACTTGAATGGATATTTCTCCAAAGAAGATACACAAAGAAGCAATAAGTACATGAAAAGATGTTCAACATCATTAGCCATTTGGAAAATACAAATCAAAACCACAATGAGATACCACTTCACACACACTAGAATGGCTACTATTACTTAAAAAAAAAGGGGGGGGGTGGATTGTAAGTGTTGATGGAGATGTGGAGAAATAGAAACATTTGTTCATTATTGGTGGGATTGTAAAATGGTGCAGTCGCTGTGGAAATCAGTTTGGTGGGTCCTCAGAAAGTTAAAGATATATTCTGGCAAGTCCCCTTATGACAAAGTACTCAACAGAATTCAAAGCAGGGATTCAACAGATACCGCACACCAATGTTCATTGCCATATTATTCACAATTTTCTAGAGATGGAAACAACACAAGTGTCTATCAATAGACGAATGTATAAACAAAATATGGTATATACATTCAATGGAATAGTGTTCAGCTGTACAAAAGAATGAAGTTTTGATACAGAAAACAACATAGTTGAACCTTACAGACATCACATTGAGTCAAATAAGCCACACACTAAATAATAAATATTGTATGCTTTCACTGAAATGAAATAGTGAAAATAAGCAAATTCAATGAATCAGAAACTAAATGTAAGTTACCTGGGACTGTGGTAAGATTAGGCAATGGGGATTTAATGCTAAATTAGTGCAGGGTTTCTGCTCCTGGTGATGGAAAAGTTTTGATAATGGATGGTGGTGATTGCAGAACTTGGTGAATGCAATTACACCAATGATTATACATTTGAACATGTTTAAAAATGGAATTTTAGGTAGCATCTACTACATTTATTACATTATTACTGTAATAAAATTGAAACACACACACACACACACACAAACCTAGCACTGTGAAAACCCAAACAGTTAAACCTAATATAACCTAGGGACTGCAGTTAGTACTGTTATAATAATACTCTCTCATCCATTGTAACAAAGGTAGCAAACTAATACAAAATGTTGATAATATGATAAACTGTGCATGTGAGGAGAGTATATTGGAACTCTGTATTTTATGTGTGATTTTTCTGTAAATCTGCAAATTCTCTAATACATAAGTAGAATTAAAGATATTTAACTTAATGTAGGCAAAAGAGGGGGCCACTGTATAAATTATCATTATAAATTCAAGATAGAATCCTGGAAATACCATATGTTCATTAATTAGATAAATATCCAAAGCATACCGTGGGTTGACAGGTAGTATTACTTATTGATGGATTACGTGATGTTGGTTAGTGATTTGATCAGTGCACAAGGAGTGATTGCAAGAACTTGGCCTACAGATAAACTGATGGATGCAGTGAGAAACTCTTTACTTAAATAAGCAATATGCTACACTATAAAAGAACACAAGGAGTCTTCTGTCTTCTAGAGAGCTAGAAGAACCATTACCTCCAAGGTAACAATGACAAAGAGGCAGACTAACTTCCAATTCAGGACTTTCTCTGAACTCACTAGAGAGTGAAGTTTAGACAGCAAATAAGGTCAAAATCTAAGGAGAGATGGTGCCAGTGTAAAGAGTGGAGATGTAAGCACACACCAACCTGGTAAAGACCAACTGACCCATATGAAGATTTTGCCTGGAAGAGATGAAAAATTAGTGAGGCCATGTGGCCTGGCCAGAATGTGAAGCCTCGGGGCTGCAGAAATTGGGAGAGTCTGCATTTTCCTGCAGATGAATTCCATGGAGCACTCACAAGACTGGGAATTGTCCTAAAATTTATCCCCTGTGGGGAAGAAATTAGGGGAGAAAGAGAAACAGCAGCAGTTCAGGAGAGGAAAGAAACTGCACACAGCCTTCTTTGTCCATCTCCGCTACAGATGGAGAGACTTAAGCCCTGCTGCCCTTAAGGTATTAGTGTAAACTGACTGCCACTGGGGGAAGAGAACCATAGGAGGAAGAGAAAAACAAAAATAAACCTGCTGGACAGGGGTGCAGTGCATTCAGGGGCAAGATTATACCTCTGAAAACACAGCCAGAGCTGGGAAGTGACAGAATAGAGAAGGCCACACGTTCAAGGCCCAGGTACATGTCATAAGTCATGATCAGAGTAGACTGGTCACACTCACACCATCCTCCATTGACTAGCAAACAAGCTTCCAAAAAAAAAAAAAAAAAAAAAAAAAAGGAATGGGCATATACTGCTGGAAGGGAAGGGGGAGCAGGCAAAGAGATCCAGCAGGACAAGATTTGCATAGAAGTTCATGATCCTGTACAGGCAGCTGCAGATCTCCAGCACAGTCCTCAAAGATTCTTCCCTCTGAAGTTTCATCCTTCCAGAACTTCTTATTACTTAGATCTCTTTTGCCATTGTAAAAGCCTTTTATGGAGGGTTTTTGGGTGTTTCTTTTATCCATTTCTAGCTATTCTTGGTGAGAGTGTTGTTCTGCCATCAATTTTTCCATCATGTTTGTAAGTAGGAGTCTTGAAATTCATTTAAAATCCAATAAAATGCCATCATTTCTCCTCTTATTTGTTTTATTAATATCTATTCCTGCTTGCTTTCTATTTTACCTTTGAGTTATCAGATGACTTTCTCTCATTTGATTTTTAATTAGCGGTCATGCTTATTTTGCTGTTTATTTTTTTCATTCGTTTATTTTAAAAAAATATATAGGAATTTCCTATTTTATTGGAAGCAATGTTAAACAAAAACAAACAGATATTTCACTAATAATGTTACTTTCTAGGGACAGAGAACAGGCAATGAAAAAATACTCTTGTATATATCCCAAAACAACATTTTTGGGATATATACCCCTTATACTTTTAAAATTCATAATGGGAAGTGAAAACCATTTTGCACATATGAGGTGTTTTTCAAAACATTTTTATACCTTTGTTCTTATCTTAAAGAAGTTCTTTAAAACCTGTGCAAGGGTTTCATTAAAAGCCAATGAGCTACATGCTTTAAAACTTGGCTTCAAAATAAGGAAAGCAAAAAATATAATTATTTCTTGCTTGTAAAAATTATTTGTTAAAGATCATTTCTAATCAGCCAGTCAGATAAGATGTTTTATTTTCTTTGATAGAGATAGATAATTATTTAATTAAAGGTCATACACTATTTCTTCAAACCATGTAACACATTCATCAATTCTGTAGCATCACGATTACATATAGTAAGAGTCTACATTTGTTTAAAAAATATATTTGTCATATCAGTTTGCTTCAGAGCTTGTTCCAAGTTCTCTGTGGAATAACTTCTTGTCATACTGCTGGGATAAAACCTCTACTCACAAAGAAATATTTACTTTGGACTGGTTTTCTTTCCCATGGTTATTAAAATAAGAAAAGTTCAAATAAGAGAAAAGAAGAAAATCCAACAGGGTAACACTGAGATGATAGTGGCAGACACAGGCAACATTAGGTAAAGTCAGGCATGGCCTGGCCACAGTTTGAGACAAGGTTTGAATTAAGACCTGAGCGATAAAGAGTAGCCATTCCAAGACCTGAGGGAAGGCTCCCAGGTGGTGGCAAAAGCAAATACAAATGTCCAGAGAGCAGGAATAACTTGGGGACTTCAAACTGATTAAAAAAACCTGGCATGGCTAGTGTGGGGGCCAGATAAATTGCATGTTCGGTGGAGAGAAAAAGAGTGAATTCAAAGTTCTGCGTGACAATGCTCTAGTTGCGCCCTGCTTATTTCGCACCACTCTCCTCCTTGCTCATAGCACATCTCTATCATCTCTGTGAACACCACTCAAGCAAAAGGGTAGGAAGAGGCACCTTAAAATTCTCGTGTTCTCACCCTCCTCCCTGAATTCTATCAAGCAGTAATATTTTTTTCAATTGTGTCCTCCCATTCTCATATACATTAATGCGTCTCAAATTGTCATTTTCTCTCTAGAGCTGGAATGAGGTTGTTGTCCATAGAGCCTACCCCACTTCCTCATAAAGCTTGACTTGATTGATGAGGAATCTTCTTCATCACTAATGTATTTCCATTCAGAATACATGCATTATTCAGGGCTTATTAATATCAGAAACTATTCAAAAGTACTTTACCTCTACTAATTTCTTTCATCTTCATGAAATTCTGATGTGTTAGATATAATTATTATACACATTTCACAAATGAGGAATCTGAAGGGCAAAGATACTATATGCTGTTTTCTGAAGTACACAAAACAAGAAAGAGATACAGCCAAGATTTACAATAAGATGGCCTTACTCCAGAGCCATGTGTTTAATCAGTACACTGTATCGCCTCTCTGTGGGAATTATTACATGCTTCCACTTCACACCCAAGCGAATTTCAACCATAAAACCCAGGGAAAAAGAAGGGAAAAGCAAAACCCTGTCATTTTTAATCACAAGATTCTGGTTGGTTTGTTTTTCTGCAGTCAGTTTAAAATTTAAATGAGTAGTTAATCATAATTTAGTATGTAATTCATTAAGGCTTTGGTGCAGGTTACAGGGAAGGACACCACCAGGTAAGAGTGATTTCATTGAATGCTAGTTTTCTTCAGCACAATTAGTTAGGTCACCTTGTTTGCTAGCAACATATCCATTTAGCACAGAGCAACACAATTTTCTTTACCAATACTAGAGATGTGAAAGCCATTACATAGCAATTTGCCATAGAAAGGGAGCTCAACATATTCTAGCCACTTGAGAAAGAAGCTCCCACATATAGAGTAATAGCTACATTTTTTTTTTTTTTTTTTCTGAGCACTATAGTACTGTGCTGTCTAATTCAAAGGTAGAGAGCTGGGGAGGGAGATGATGAGGATTTCTGAATCCTGCAAGTTTGTTGATTTGTTCTGTGTTTGAACGCTTAAACATGGTGAACTTAAAATAGATGTTCTTTCATGTCCTGTTGATCTTGATCTAAAAATGCATCCTCTAATATAAGCACATATTAAATGGAAAATTTAGTCTCTGTGTGTGTGTTGTGTTTTCCTGCTACTTCAATTATCCCTAAGTAGTTTTGTAAGAATTAGAATAATCTCTACTACAGATTAATATGTATTGCCATCTAAAACCAGAAATCCAGATGTGATAACTAACTATAAATATGGTCATATTTTTAAATATGAAATTAACTTTTTAATGTTTCATAAATATTACTATCATTTGTCTTCACTATCAACCCATTATTATTATTTTTAAGGACTAGATTGTTTATTTTTTTTTTCCTGTTGTGTATATAACAAACTGATGATTCACATTATGGTGAAAACTTGAATAGAAAATCTATTCATCACATATATCCATCTATTTACCTATCTATGTATCCTTCTCTCCATCCATCTACTTATTTGTCAATCTACTCCTTTATTAGTTGTGGTAATTTAAGCTGAATGGACCTCAGAAGATCATCGTCTTAAAGTTAATCCATTCCTTTTGGTATAATCCCATTGTGAATGGGAACTTTTGATTAAGTTATTTTCAACTAAGGCATGCCCCAAGTAGGCCTTATTCCTCTTACTGGTGTCCTTTATTGGAGGATGAAATTTAGAGACAGAAACAGAGAGAAAGCCATAGAAGCTGAGAGAGAAAGTCATGGAAGCAAGAAGCTGAAGCAAAGAAACCTAGAAGAGAAAGGAGAGACCAGCAGACATTGTCACGTGCCTTGCCATCCGACAGAAGAGTCCAGGATTGCCTGCAGTCTGTCTTCAGGAAGAAGATACTGTCTTGATGATGCCTTCATTTGGACCTTTCCATGGCCTGAGAACTGTAAGCTTGTAAAACTAATAAATTCCCATTATTGCAAGCCAGCCCATTTGTGTCAATTTGGTTATATTATGCCCCTCAAAAAGCCATATTCTTTAAGGCAATTTGTGGGGGCAGATTTATTAATCTTTTTGATCAGGGTGTGGCCTCTTGTTGAGTGTTTCCATGGAGATTTGTCACTGCTCATTCAGAGTAGGTCTTGATTAGTTCACCGGAGTATTTAAGGAAGAAACTAAGAGCTGTCACAGACCCAGATGCTTGCTGACACTTTGAGATGCTAGCCCAGAGCTTGTTCCAGAGAAGCTAAGAGAGGACAAAATACCCCAAGAGCAGCTGAGAGAGACATTTTGGAGAATGCTATTTTGAAATGCAACCCAGGAGCAAAGGACCAGCAGCTGCCATCCACATGCCTTCCCAACTGACAGAAGTGTTTCGGATGACATCAGCTATTCTTCAGTGACATTATCCTCTTGTTGATGCCTTAGTTTGGACATTTTTATGGCCTTGGAACTGTAAATCTGTAGCCAAATAAACTCCCTTTATAAAAGCCAATCCATTTCTGTTATTTTGCATAACGGTAGAATTAGCAAACTGGAACATCATTTCTGATATATTGCAGTTCAGCAGCTTTAGCATACTAAAGCATTAGTATACCTATCAATGTTACAAACTTAAGATTTATATCATTTTCCCTTACTATAAATGCTATTTTTGATGATAGAGATAGAATGATAGGCAATTGTATCCCTTCTTCTAGTGTACTGCAAAATAACTTGCTTGTCTTAGTTTGCCGATGTTGCAGAATGCAAAACACCAGAGATGGATAGGCTTTTATAAAACTGGGGTTTATTCTGCTACACAGTTACAGTCTTAAGGCCACAAAGCATCCAAAGTAACGCACCAGCAATCGGGTACCTTCACCGGAGGATGGCCAATGGCATCCGGAAAACCTCTGCTAGCTAGGAAGGCACGTGGCTGGCATCTGCTCCAAAGTTCAGGTTTCAAAATGGCTTTCTCCCAGTACGTTCCTCTCTAGCAAGCTTGCTCCTCTCCAAAACATCACTCACAGCTGCACTCCGTCCATTCTCTTTGAGTCAGCATGTTTTATATGGCTCCACTGATCAAGGCCCACCCTGAATGGGTGGGGCCACGCCTCCATGGAAATATCCCACCAAAGTCACCACCCACAGCTGGGTGGGGCACATTCCAAGCAAATCTAACCAGCACCAAAACCTCTGTCCCACAAGACCACAAAGATAATGGCATTTGGGGGACACAATACATTCAAACCGGCACATTGCTCATAATGAAAATTCAAAACTGTTGTTGAATGATTTATGACATTGATTTTGCTTAGTAAAATTGGAAAGGCAGTCAACTATTTAATACACCGGACAAATTAATTCATCTAAATGAACAGGTGATAAAGTGTGATATTTTACAAGAGGATATGACAGTTTTGTTTCATATTTCCTTTTTTCAATATGCCTGCTATTTTAGATTAATTAGGATTTTTGCAATAGGGTTTATTTATTAATTTAATGAATATTTATTGAATTTTGACTTCATGCTAATCACTCGTACAGTGACTGAGTATTGTGGGTGCAAAAAACAGAAATGTGTCATCCCAGAGTTTATATTCTAGTAATATAAGATGGAGAAAGTTAATACTTTAGTAGAATAAGAAGGAAAATTCACAAAATGTGTGTGTATGTGTGCATTAGTTGCTGATAATTATGGAGAGAAATAAAGCATGTGATGAAGGAAGTGAGATCTATGTGGTCATAATTTTAAAGGTTATCAACCTGATATTTGAGGAAAACCCTGAAGAAGATGAGGAAGTATATTATTGGATATTCAGGAAGAAAAATTTGAGTCAGGCAGAGGGAAGTGCAAGTGAACAGCCCATTAGAAGAGAGTGTTTTTGATATGTTTAAGAGCACTGAGGTCAGTGTAAGCTGCAGTGGTGTGAGTGACCCAGTGAGCCATGAAAGAGGATGTCAGAGCCCAAGGCAGGTCCAGATTTTCAGGCTGTTAAAAGCCATGTTAGAGGCAGTGTCTTAAATTTGAAAGGAAATGAACAGTCATTAGAGGGTTTTAAACAGAGAAGTGACATATCAGTGGTGATGGACACCGTGATGTGCAGACCACATCATACTTGAATGAAGGTCTTGTTGTCCCAGATATAGTGGTATTGCTGGCAGACAGGCAGACTGTATTTACTTTTCCAACACTTCAGAGTTCACCACAGCTACAGAAAGATACCTTGCCCAAGGTCATGCCCCTTTCAGGGTGCAGCCCATAGAAATATCCCTTTAGAATCAACTAGGGTCAACCTGGTACAATCCTAAGAGGTCTTTCTAGCTCCAAATGAATGCATGTGATTGGTTTTATCTGTCATTGGGTCTCCTTCACAGCTTAATTTCTCCCTCTGCCCATTTCTCCTTCTCCCTTCCACAAGTGTTGATGCAAAGGACACATGTCAATAAGTATATTGTACATTGAACCCCATCTCAAAATCTGCTTTATAAGGAGTCCAGTCTGTGACTCCTGATATAGGTCTTTACAGGTTAACTATAGTGCCTGGCTGTGTTGATAAGAGAAAGAAGGGGGTGAACAGAAGCAGCGAGACCAGGTAGGAGACTATTGTAATGATACAGAGATTTTAGTGTCTTAGACCTGGCCAGAAGCAGATAAAGTGTCAAAATATAGAAAAAAGAATTTAGATATGTTATCAAAGTGGTATCTAAATATGGGATATGAGAGGAAGAGAGAGTCAGTGATGACTCCTAGATTTTGAGGACTAAGACAAAGAGAAGAGATAAAGAAGACTGGAGAACAAGAAAGTTTGAGGGAAAGTTTTTGTCATTTTAGGTTGAAATATATTTTAGACTCTAGTGAGTTAAATGAGCTGTGAATGTAAAATAAAAGGTTTTGCAGCTGTAATTAAAATAAGGATCTAGAGATGAGATCATCTGGATTATACAGATAAACCCTAAATCAAATGACAAATGTTTTTATTAGGGGAGAAGATACAGACAGGAGACACAGGGGAGAAGTCCAGGTGAAAACTGAAGCCAAAACTGGAGTTATGCAGCTCTAAATCAAGGAAGGCCTGAATCTGTGAGAAACTGGAAAAGGAAGAAAGAATGTTCCCCTAGGGTCTTTGGAAAGAGCATATTCCTGCCAACACCTGGATTTCAGATTTCTGGTCCCTGAATTGTGAAAGGATAAATTCTATTGTTTTAGATGACCTTGCTTTGCTGATTTGTTATGGCATCCTTAAGAAACCTATGCACAAGATACAGGTGTGCATGCCAATCTAAAGTTCTGGGTATAGCTCAGGACAGGAGGTACAAGGAATCACCTAAGTATAGATTATATTGAAAACTATGCTATTGTTTATATAAAAATTTATATTAAAATTGATATTAAATTTTGTATATATGAGTATTTATGGAAAGAGAAAGGATCTGAGGACTGAACCCTGGGGTTCTCCAATGTAGAGAGGTCAAAGGAATGAGTTATAACTGAAAAGGAGACTAAAATGTAGTTGCTAGAGAAAGGAGAAAAATTAAGAGAGCATGGTACCCTTGAGATGCATGAGGGAAATGTATGGATGAGGAGAAACTGATCAGTTGTGTCAAATTCTGCTTGTATGAGAAAGATGAACAGAACTGAGCTGTTCATCTTTTCCAGTAGATCTTAGAAAGTGATGGTCACTGGTGACATCATAAAGAACAGTTTCAAGGGAATGGTTTGGTCAAAAGCCTAAAGAGAGTTGGCACAAGAGAGAAAGGAAGAAATGAAATTAAGAATAGCAAGTAGAGGAAATTCCTTTGGAGGGGTTTTCTGTAATGGGTAGTAAAGAAATGGATCAGTGGTTGGGGGGAGAAGCAATGAATGCATTTTTAAGCTGGTAGAAATAAAGCATGTTTTCATGCTACTGAGAAAGATCAGTAGAGACAGGGAAATTAATGCTCCAGTCATAGGAAAAAGAATGTCTGGAGCAATTCTCATCTTTGTGGAGACAAGAAGGTCTGGAATCTAGATCAGAACTGTAGGTTATGGATAGCCAAGACAAAGCAGCAGTAGAGAAAGAAGAGAATATAGGGACTGTGTTGTTTCTCAGTTGCTAAACAAATACCATACAATGCAATGGCTTCACACCAAGAATTTATGGGCTCATGGTTTGGAGCCTAGAAGTCCAAAATTGAGCTGTCAGCAATGCCATGCTTTCTCCCCAAAGACTGTGGCATTCTAGGCTGGTTTCCAGTGATCTTTGGTGTTCCTAGGCTTTTCTGCCACATGGCTATATCCTCTCCTTTCTCTTCTGGGTTATGTTGAGTTCCAGCTTTTTCTCCTCCTGTGACTTTCTCCCTGTGGCCTTCTCTATAAGGCCTCCAAGTATTAAGAAAGATACTGATTTAGTTGGTCACACCATAATTAAAAATAACATCTTCAAATGGTCCTATTTACAATGATTTCACACACATGGGAATGAACTAAGATTTAGAACGTTTGCTTTTTTGGGGGGTGGAGGGGAGGCAAGGGGGAGATGGGAACATAATTCAATCTACCAGAGGAATATATTTGGGTAGGTGGGTAAATGGAGTAATGCAAGCTAATGGGAATTCTGTTCTGATTGCTTATATTTTCACAATGATTTATGAAACAATAAAGACAGAGGTACAAATGTTGCTAGATATTTATCATTGCCTTCCAAGAATTCAGAAATTATATTCATAGTAAGAGCTTAGTGTTGCATTCCACAAGATAATTCCTATCAATAAAAATGATAGATTTACAGGAGCTATTCTATATAATCATTTGATAAGAAAATTGATTGTTTATCATCTCAATTGTGAAGAGGATACAAAGATCTTTCACTATCCCCACCAGTTTCCTTTTTAATCTGATTTTATGCCTGAGTCAAAGCATTGATTTCCCCAAGCCAATTTCTTACACACAACTTTGATGACAACTCTTCTGCCAGTCCTTAGATCAATGATAACTAATAAACAGTGTCATGCCTTTTTGAATCATTTGTTTTTAAGCTGCAGAAGCATATCAGGCTATCTTTAACAAAAAAGTAATTTACTGCAAAAATATGGGATAGTCCATAGAATCCAAATAAAGGCTACAAAAGCAATTCTTGAAAAGGACTGAAACAGGAGAAGCACTGGAGGTTTTATAAATCAATGGGCAGTCTCTTTAGAAAATGAAGGCCGGATGGATTAATCTAAATGAATGGCTCAATACTCACATATCTTTTATAGGAATTGTAAAAACTGTGGAAGACTTGCTCATTCTTCTCCTTCCAAACAAGGCCACTGCACTCTATCACCTCTTTAGCTCAAGGATTGTGAAAATTCAAAACCATAAAATATTCTTTTGAGATTAAAGCCAGAACTGAGTTACAATTTTTTGGTCCATTACGATGAAGCAGAAGATGGTGGATTACTTTTAGGATAATCAGTGAAATTTAAGGTTTTATTTGCTTATTTATTTATTTAATGTTTTATTCTATTATGTTTTTTACTCAATGGCAATATGTTATTCTTTTCAAATTCTTCAATTTACTCACTCTACCAAAATAACTAATCAAAAATAGATGCTACTGTTTTCTCATCTCTGTTCTCACCTTCTATTCACTACATTTGTAACACTAGGCTTAGTTCTATATTACTTACTGATTTTAAAAAACACATTTTTAAAATATAAAAAACAAATTAATATTTTAAAGACCTTGGGAAAAAGAATTTTCAGCAAAGTAAAAACATTTAAAACATTTCTTTTTTTTTTGTTTTTAGTTCTTTACTATGGGTTAGCTCAGAATGTCACTTCTGTCTCTGATAACAGAATTGATAAATAAGCAAGGAAATGTAATTTGGATTCTAAAATAATTGCTTTAATAAAAATTTCTTAAACAGTGAAAAAAATCCTAATGGGGAAACCCAAATTCTTAAACACAATGTTAAGAATTGTGGCTTTGTCAATGTAAATTCAATATTTATTCACTTGAAATATTTAAAGATTATAGTTGAATATGCTCAAGTGTATTCAAATACATATTGCGGGTGACTGAGCTTGTACCTCGGCTTGCCAGGCCTGGGCCAGGGGACCTGATCACCCCCTGGGGAGGGTAGTAGGTACGGGCGTGAGTGCCCTCTGCAGCCCCCCCGAGCCTGGGGAGCGAGGTCAGGGCAGCTCCCTTTTCCTCACCCAAAATGTCACTGGCAGGGGAGGCTTGCCGGAGGAAACCGCCTTTCTCCCAACTGCCCTTTCCCCACTTCCTTATCTTACCCACTCACTCCCTGGTGCCAAGGCCACTCCTGCCACCGCCAGCGCGCATGCCCGTGGCCAGAACTACCCCCGCCCCGCTGCAACGGTTCCGGCGTTCTCTCAGAACCAATCCTAGCCCCTATCCCTTCAATATTGCCATTTAAGGCTGCTTCACCTCCTTTCCAGCCCTGCCCTTCTTACCAGCCTATATAACCTGTAATCACCCCTGAATAAATCTCTTTGGCGCATACTCCTACTGGATGAAGAGTGTCTTGTCCCTATCACCGCCCTCCTTGCACGCCTCTCGCCGAGGACCCCGGCCACGTCCTCCGCCTCGCCCTCGCCTCCGGGAAAGAGCCCCCGCCGCCGGTACCCCTTGAGCAGCCCCGAGAGCTGAGGGCTCGGCTACCGGCCGCCTCTCCCCCTAGAAGTAGTAACCGCGACCGCAACATATTTAATGCACACCATTTTCTCATTTTCAATATCAATAACAAAATATCTTATTTACTGATACATTTAATTATATCATTCAGAATTTGGAGTACAATGCTGTAACTAGACTATGACTTTCCTAACATTTATTTCAGATTAGATAATCTCATCCTCTAATTAATTAACCACATCAGTATCTACCAGGAGAGTATTATCTTGTGTGTGTGTGAGTGTGTGCATATTTCTTTCTTCATCCAAGAAATGAAATATGCGTTACATTACACTAGATTGTTGTTGCAGAAAAATAATCTGGAGAGAAGATGAAGAATCACATTTCCTACTGCCACTGTTTATGATGACAGCTTGCCAAAGTACTTCCTGGACTTGGTGTCTAAGGCAGATTATACACAGGCAAGGCCATTTTTAATGTTATACTGCAGGATAGGTAGGACTTCAATCTTGGGGTTTGCTGTGGAAATTTGTTTCTTTTAAAGTCCCACCCATTACTCTTTGATTAATGGTTAAGATGTTCAACTCACTCTTCCATTTAAAAGTAAGTGCTTTAGGGTCAATACTTTAATTTCTCCCACTGGACTTTTATAGGTACAAATAGTCAAGCACTTTCTTGCTGAAAATAAATTGTGTGTGTAACATATGGCCTGATTTTTTTTGGTTTCAGTGTATGTAGAACTTCACTATTCTAACAGTTACTTTGTTTTAGTACATTAGAAGAAGACATTTGGGCTGTCACAGAAGCACCGCAATGTCTGACTCAATGCATTGCTGGTAAAAAATAGAGTAATGTTCATTTACCAAATATGATATAATTTTTCCTAAGATATTTGGCACATAGATTGTAGAAATGAAGTAGTAAAATTAAAAAGTTCTGGAAATGCATAATTCTGAGGCAACAGAAATCCCGATATTTTCCTAACAGGAAAAATATAATCTGGTAATACAACTGACTAGTCCTGTCAATTGCTTTCAATGTTTATTTCTGATTTCTTTTTTGAAAATCCAACATAGTGGATTACAAACATTTCCTTACATTGTGACATCATGATAGCAATCAAATTATAGAGATATCAAAAGAAATTGCCTTACTCCCATATTTGTGCTGAACCTTACAATCCTGAGATTGTCAACATATTCTGGCCTCTCAGATTCCTGAACTAGTATTCCTTGTTCCCTTCATTTACAAGGCTATGAAAGTTTTTCTTCTGTTTTGTTTTATTTTCATTTGTTCAGAGCAGGGTAGGATGATATCCCAGGAAGGAGTGAGAACCTCTCTAGCAAGTGCCTTAGAAATAATTTCTTGGTAAAGGAGCAGATGTCCTCTTTCAGAAAAGGTGAAGAAGAAGCTCCTTAACTTAGTGTCATCATGTATCTTAACATTCTTCCCTCAAAATCTCAGTGATCCTTCTTCAGATTTGTTCTGTTCTCAGGTGCTATTCTTACATAAAAGCATCAAGATAAATACCACGATATATACATGATCAGTTCAGGGAAAACTCAAACAGAAATGAGTATTAGGAACCAGAATACTCAGCTAGTAGGGACCCACCATACTTTGGAAGGTAGTGAAGCCTCATGAGACAGCCTAATGGAATAAATTGTTTGCTTGAATGAAACTTAAAGTACCCTCTTCTTGCCCCTCCAATATATATATATATTGGATCTCTTCTTCTTCCTTTCATGTTGTCATTTGACCAAATATTTGATACATATTTTTTGCCATTACTTATTTTAAGTTAGCATCATAATTTTCATAGTCTATTACATTTGCTTTTTAAACTAGCTTCCTGATTTTGTCTTTATTCTTGTCCATTCCAACTTCCACATTAGTATCATCTGAGTTAGCTTTTACCATAACTTGCCATAATATTATAATACATAGTAAAGAACTTAGTTAATTTTGTCTTGGTAGGAAAGCTGAATTAATATATACTTTTTCAGGGCCATATTTGTTTGTTAATTGTTCAATCTCCAATTGTTAACACAGTTCCTGACCTAAATTTGGTACTCAAAAGTATCTGTTGAATTAAATAATTAAAAAAAAATTGTAACCCCCTTGAAGGCATGAGCTGTCATTTATTTTTACGTTGATAGAAAGAAAAAAAAAAAGCAGTACTTGGTACCTTATAGGTTTTCAATATATTATTTCTATTAACAACTGGGAACATATTAAAGATTTTACTCTGAAGTGTAAAGTAATGGCGACATTTTTAAAATAGGGGTTTCATATTTTTAGAACACCAAACACTTAAGCACCTAGAATAGTGCTTTATCACGTGAGACACAAAGACAGATGGACATTGTGGTCAATGCTATGATATCTAGAAAGTCTCAACTGACTTCTAGAAAATATTGAAAATTCTGTTTCTCTCACCTGGGACGGTTTCCAAAGTGCAAATGTTAAAAGTCTCTGACTAGTGAGGCATGTGGCAATCTCTGGAAAATAAGTTATATTTTTCCAATAAAAGCCAGAAACAGAATCTGGTCTTGTAATTTGTTTTGATTTGTCATTTTAAGATAGGATCGTAAGAATTGCAGCAGCCATCTTGTGCCTTGCATTAGAATGAAACCAGTTCTAATGGTGGCATAATGAAATATTTGAAGAATCTGGATACTTGAAATTATTGTTAAACTGACTAAACTAAACTGAATGTTACTCCAATCCTGGACTTCCTGAGGGACACAATGTGTTTTCCTTATTTCTGCAGATGATGGAGTTAGATTTTTATTATATATAGTCCACAGCATCCTAAGAGATTGAAAAATGTTTGCTACTTTTTCCTAAAAAATATATTTTGTTTTGTTTTAAACATTTATTATTATCTAATTCAATTTAAAAAGTAGTTGAGTTACCCGACATGCATGCATACAATTAAACAGAATTCACAATAAGGAGAAATAAAGGTGGGGAGAAATAAGGGTAGGAAGTTGAAGACAATGTTAATTGAGTTTGCTGATTGAAACATCATCACCTTTTATATAGTTGGCAGCAATTTGATGTTAGTTTTCTTCTGAGTTTCTTATCTGCCAAAGTGAAGAGCGAGACCCTGTTAGTCTAAAATTCACATTTGGTAGATTAAAGAGAAAGCAGGTGTGCAGAAAAGAAATGGAATTATTTATTTATTTATTTATTTTGTTTTATTTTTTGCATGACATATATATGTATGTCTTCATAAGATGAAGTATTCTTGTGTAATGAAGAAACTGGCCTTAGGCCAAAGGAAGGACTGGCCTATGTCCCCAGCTCCTGGGATGTAACCACTAAATATTCAGGAATTTTAGAGGGGTAAGAATATCTTTATTATTCATGGTGGGCCCCTCAGACCACACCTGATGGTTTATGCGCTTAGGAGATGACTCAGGGTGGGACAGGCTACAATTATAGTAAGAGAGGGGATTGTCCATGCCAGAAAAACCATGTGAATAAAGGTTTGGAAATTTGGGCCATATGATATCAGCCAATCCTGGAGGGGGCTAGAGATTAAATTCAACTATGTGTGCAAATGATCCATAAATCATGCTTATGTAAAGAAGTTCCAATAAAAACTTTGAACACTGAAGCTCAGGTTAGCTTCCTGGATTGGCAATACTCTGTATATATTGCTAAACATAGAGGCTGAAAGTGTAATATAACCTTTCTGATAACAGATGTTTCACATTTGGAACTCTCCCAGACCTCACCTGTGTCTCTTCATTTGGCTGGTTATTTGTATCATTTTTCTTTAACAAACTGTAATCATATGTATAGCACTTTTCTGAGTTCTGGTAGTTATTCCTGTGAACTATCAAACCTGAAGGAGCTTGTGTGAACTCTCAAATTTGTCACAAGCTCCTCTGAAGTGAGAGTGGCTCTGGGGACATACGAACTTCTGGCTGGTGTCTAAAGTTAGGGAAGACTTGTGGGATATGTTCTCTCTGACTTTGTAGTTGGCATCTGACTCTTTACAGTTAGGGTCAGATGTCTTGGGCAGTGCCTTTAACTTCAAGTTTGGCTAACTCTGTTAGTTCTGCACTTACAATTCCTATCACTTTCTCTCAATTTAACCTGAGAAAGTAACTCTATAGTACAGTGTGAGAATAAGACAATGTAACTTCATGTTTATCTATCTGAGATGGGACTCGGCACCCTCAGTGACAGAAAACCCAACTCCAACTGCCTTAAACAATGAAGAAAATGCAGGAATTGAAGGCAAGGTTTAACTTGTTCATGTCTTTTCCAAAACTGCCAAGAACCCAGACTCTTTCTATCAAGTCGTCACTATTTCTTGTAGGTCTAACCATTTGAGTTCCCATGTGATTCCCTTCAGAGAATCAAGTGCTCCTTTTTGGAGCACAGAGTAAGGCCTCTCCTCATATCACTGGTCTTCAGGAAGAGAGAGATAGGTTCTCCCTGGGCAGCCAAATAGAAGTCATGATCCTGGTTTTCAGTGGCCTGAAATTTGTGAGGCCCTTCCCTGAACTAAAGTGATATGATTAAGCTAATTAGCTTAGTTGGCTACTAATTCTATATGGAAGTGAGCATAAGGTCTATCCAACCAAACTTTATTGAGAGTTTCTGGAATATTGGAAAAATAAATTTGACAGAATGATAGTATAAACAACAGACGCTCAAAACAGTCTGTGTTTATTTAATTGGATTTTATTTATTTTTCTTTTTGTTTTAGAAATCTGCCTAACAGGATACAAAGAAAATCATATGTAAATAAATCAGTCCGAAGAGAAACTACAGGTGTAGAAAAAAATACCTGAAGTAGAGTCACATACAAAATTCTCTTGAGCTATTTTTCTAAGATAGAGTTAATTATCTATAGCCATAATTTTATTTTCAATAGCTTTAATTTAGAAGACAATTTTTATACAATAATTAACTAATTGTACACTTCCATTCACAGCATACTATCAATATCTTAACATAAAAGCAAACGTATTTTTTTCTCTCCATATGACTATAGTTGAGAAAGAAGACAGTTAATAGAGAATTACTTCTTTAGTGCCTATTCTGAATTTCACCTAAACTAGAGATTGAATATCTCTGATCATATTATGAAGGCATGCAAACTGTATACAATTTACCAAATAGTATAGCAAATTGACACCTTTAGACCACCCAATACTATTTTATTTTCATTAAGTCCAGATAATGAAGAGAAAGAGAGAAGTATGTTGTAGAGCACAATTGCATTTTTCCTTTTTTTAACATTTGTTTGAAAATTTTTTAAACCTAAGAAATGAAACATAATACTGTACATTAAAAATATAGTTAGGACCCACCTTGATCAACATGGCAGAATGAGAAAATTCATGGCTCTGTCCTCCCAAAGAAGCTTTGCACAACCAGTAACAACTGGCATAAAATTCTTTCTCAAAGCTTCAGGAAGCAAAGACTGCAGTAACAGAGTGAGCACTGAATCAAGAAAAAGGCTATTTGAAACCAATAGGATCTAGTGGCACCTTGGCTATCCTTTTCCCCAACCCTCGCCAACTTCTATTGAGCCAGACTGCGTTCCTAGTGCAGATCCCTGGCCATGGTTCAAGGTGGAGCAGAGCAAACCTCATGCACATACTGGAGAATGGATGTCTAGCCCAATCTCTCTATTGGTGGCCTGAGGGGCTCCCATCACAGAGCTTGCTCTGGTTGTAGAAGGCAACTCACTGAGATCTCCTTCACAATACTGTGAAAGAGGGATCATTTTGTACTATATGACACAAGAGATTGCTGGCCATAGAACATAAGTGTAGTGCCTAGGACCATGAGGAAACTATTTCCTAGAGAAGACGGGATATTTGGAAATGTGTCAATGGGGAAATTCCAGGGCTATTTGTGCATGCCCAAAACAAGACATGAACAGAAAGGATTAGGGAGGCCCCTACACTTTAGCCTATAGCTATTCTCCATACTCATTTTAAGCTTTTTTTGTTTTGTTTTGTTTTGTTTTTGTTTTTGTTAGCTCCTGGCATTCAAGAATAAAACTATCTGGATACAAGCTTAAGAAAACAATGCCTCAGAGTCTAAATCCTAGCAATACCACATTAAAATATCAAAATATCCAGGTTTGAACCAAAGGTTACAAAATATATAGAGAAACAAAAGTAGTGGCCCAGGCAAAGTGGAACATTAGACCTGTGATATACAAGATAAAAACTTTTTAAAAAATGGTCCCAAATATGCTCAAAGAGCTAAATGTAAACATGGATAAATAACTGAAGGAAATCAGTGACATCATAGATGAACACAAACAGAATATCAATAGAGAAGGAAATTATGAAAAGGAACCAAATAGCTGAAATCCCAAGGAACAGAAATTAAAAATTGCCAATATGGGTTCAACAGCTGATTGTAGCTGGCAGAAGAAAGAATTAGAGAACTTGAAGAGAAGACAATAGAAATTATGCAGAATAAGGATTAGAAAGAAGACAGAATGGAGAAAAGTGAAATCACCTTGATGATTCTGTGTGAACACCATCAAACATAGCAATATATGCATTGTGAGTATGCTGGAAGGAGAGAGAAAAGGGCAGAGAAAATACTCAAAGAAAACATGGCTGAAAACTTCTTATGTTTAATAAACTAAATGAATATACAAATCCAAGATTCTCAATGAACTCCAAACAGGAAAATTCCAGATAGACCTACACTGTGGCAAATGCCAAAAATAGAGAAGTTTGAAAGCTGCAAGAAAAAAGCAATGTGCTGCTTAAAAGAGAGCTTCAATAAGATTGTCAATTTCTCATCAGAAGCTATGGAAGCAAAAAGGTGGTGGAATGACATATTTAAAGTGCTAAAAGGAAACAAAAAAAATGCCAACCAAGGATTTTGTATCTGGCAAAACTGACTTTCATAAATGAGGAAGAGATTAAGACATTCCCAGAAAAACAAAAGCTGAGAGAGCTTGTCACCACTGGACCAGCCATATGAGAGAAGCTAAAGAGAATTCTGCAGGTTGAAAGGAAAGGACAATAGTTAATAGATCCAAACTGTATGAAGAAATCAAGATCTCCAGTGAGGTTAATGTCACAGGTAAATATAAATAACAGTACTGGTGTTTTCTGGGTTTGTAATGCCACCTTTACTTCCTACAGATCTGAAAGACAAATGCATAATGTAATGAGAAATCAGTGGTTTGGGACTTATATGTATAGACATGTAAATTTTTACAAGAACTAGTAAAAAGTAGGTAGGACAGATGGGGAGAGGAACAAAGTTTGTGTACCTTATTGAAATTAAGTTGGTATCAAAGCAAATGAAATTGCTATAGATTTAGGATACTAAATTTAAATCTCATGGTAACTACAAAGAAAATATCGGAGAATATTCAAGCTTACAAAGATAGAAGTTAGAATACAAGTTGCAGAGGGGGGCAGGGAAAATGGGGAATTGATATATAATGGGTGGAGAGTTTGTGTTTGGGTATATGGGCATGTTTTTGTAATGAAAGGTGGTAAAGGTACTACAATGTGATTAATCCCATTGAATGGTATGCTTGGCAATGGTTGAGATGAGAACATTTATATTGTGTATACGATCCTACAATAAAATGAAAAGGAGAAAGAGAAACTAAAGACACAATGACAATTAATTGCAATACATGAGTGTGGATGGGATTTAGCAAGGGAGGAGAAAAAACTCATAGGGTAATTATTGAGACATATGAACAAATTGGAGTATAGACTATAAACTTTATAGCAATGTTAAATTTCTCGAACTTGATAACTGCACTTAAGGTAGTCACAAAAGTGAATATCCTTGTTCTTAGGAAATGTACATGGCTGTATCATGTATTCAAGGAGTATGACATATACAACCTACACTCAGGAAATGGATTTATAGACAAATAAATAAATAATACTAGGGCAGATGCGGCAAAACTTAAATCACTTGTTCTGGGTATTGGTGTGTGTGGGGTAACGGTTTGTTGGAGTTCTCATACTCAACATAGTATTTGTATTATTTTTTGTTATAATATTTTTGTAAGTGCCCTGCAACTTTGAAAGTATTTCAAAATTAAAATTAGAACATGGTATAAAAAATGGTTTACTTTAAACATATATAATTAGTGTCAATGTTCTTACACATAACACAGTGGAATAGTTGCATGAACAATTTTTAACACAATTTCAAGTTATCTGAATTTGTGGCCTTAGCATCTTAAAAATTATTGACAATATCTTTTGAAAGTACCAATGAAAAAAACTGTATTGCCCCCAAATACTTTACCTTATTCTATTTGATGCAGTTGATGGACTTATTAAATGTATAAGATCACATTAATACAGTTAAATCATGTCTCATTCTAATGTCATTCATAGGATAACTAGATTTTTTACTTCATTTTGTTGTGGGAAGTAGTATACCAAGCTTGTTAGGGTTATAGAGACTAACATAAATTGTTCACATATTTGTTTGCAAAATCTATTGTTTTTGCTTCATAGAAACTCAGTTCTTAGATTTCTGTGCAATTTTTTTTTTTTATAAACCATTGAATTGGGTATAACTGGTGAATACCAGCAACTGTAAAAAACATTTAATTTATAGTCAATAAATGCTCAGATAGCTAGTAAAATTACTAATCTGATGAAAATTTCACATAAAGTTTCTTAAATTTGAGAACATATTAAAATATTTAAAGGCTTTACTGTAAATCTCAAGAAACAGCTACGTATGATTTGGAAGTGATGAGATGATTTTACCTTCTTAATTGTGTTTTTACCTTTAGATTTCTTTGTTTGTGTACTGAATGAGTTTTATTCCTTTATGTGAATACTTCATTCTGAAGTGGAATGAAGAGTGAATCCAATTATCACTAATTGTCTGTATTTAAAAAATATATATATACTGGACACCTTCCCTAATCAGCTACATGGGGGCAGAAAATCCTTAGTGTTAGTACAATAATTGTACCCTTAAGAAGGTTATATGGATTTATAATTCTCCCTTCATGGGTCAGTCTTCTTGGTGTTAAATGGAAAAAGCATATTTAAAAAAAAATCACATTTATTCTTGAGTTTGCTAACAAGGCCATTCATCCTAATCAAACTCATGTTATTCAAAGAGCTTATGGAATACAAAATTAATAACAAACAACAGAAGATTGCTTAGCTAAAGCAATTAGTGCAGTTAAATAAGATAATCATACAAAATTATATAAATCAATTATATTGCTATAGTGAAGTTTGGAAACCAGCATAAGAGAAGACTAAAATGCCAATGCCAGGAGCAGAGGTACCCATGTCTAATGGAGTGAGTGTTTAGGGTGCTGGAAAAAAGAGGTGGTTGAGTGAATGGAGGGAACACGGCACCCTGGCTACATTGGCACTACAATACATGGGGGCTACTTATGGGAGCTTTTCCTGTATGTTCACCTGCCTTAAAAATGTATCTTCCCATATATTCACTGATTTCTTATCTTATATCACACTTTTAATACTGCCATTCTAAATATTATGAAGCTGCAGTTGAATATTTTTTATTTAACAGAGATTAGTCTTGAGGCCATGTTACAATTCCATTAAGCATACAAACAAGGAAAAAAAAAATAGGAACCAGTAGAAACAACTTGGTCTCTGGCTACATTCTGAATAAAGAAAGGCAGGTATGCCAGCAATTGTGTTCCTCTTGAGACAAAATTAGGACATTTCTAAAGGTAACAAATATCTTAACCATGTTTAGAAATTCAGGAAGAAAACAGTGACAGAAAGTATGTTAGATGTCACAGTTTGCCAGCTGCTAAGATAAATACCATGCAATGGGTTGGCTTAGCAATAGGAATTTACTGGATATTTTCAGAGTCTAGAAGGTTTGCATTATCCTGGGATTGGTAACATTCTGGCTGGCTAGTAACCGATGGGGTACCTTGACTTTCTCATCACATAGTGATGCCCTCTCCTTTTCTTTACAGGTTCTTACAGGTTCCATTGACTTCCTGCTTCTTTCTGTGGCTTTCTCTATGCCTGAATTTAACTTTTCTCATAAAGGACTCAGTAATCTGTATTAAAGCCCCAACCTGATTCAGTTGGCCAAAACTTAACTAAAAATAACATTTTCAAAAGATCCTATTCATAATGGGTTCACACTCACATGAATGGGCTAGCATTGAGAACATGCCTTATCTGGGTAAATAATACAACCTACCACAACACGATTACATAATGACCATTCTAATCAATGCTTTTGGACTACTTTGTGGTAAGCAAATTTTACAAGTGGAATTCATTTAGAGAAAACAAAATGTTTATATAATACTATTTTTCCTATTATTCAAAATGGGCATAGATTTAATAAGACAGTGGATAGGGGCAGGGTATATTTTTTGAGCTGTATTGACCAATGATACGTCATTGAAAAATTACTCCTGAATTTTGCAATGATGTTTTAACAGTTATAATTCAATCTTCTTGACTTTAAAATTATCTACTTTTGTTTAATTATAATCTCAGAGATAAAGACAGTTGATTCCATCCAACATTCTCTATAACTTTGCTCTAATATAATTATCTGTTACTTTTACCTATCACTTTCTTTTCACCCCAGTCATTCTCTGAGAGAGCTTTCAGTGAACAGTTGGGCACAGCAAACAGTGTGTAGATTCTGGAGCCAAACAACCTGGGTGTTTGGGCTGGTAGTGATGAGCCTTTGAGAGAGTAATTTCTCATATATAATTTGGGGATATAATACTACATGCTTCAGCAGATTGTTGGGAAGTTTAAATAAGTTAACATATGGAAAACATTTAAAGCAGCTCTGGTACCAGTGAATATTACATACATTTATTATTATTATTATTATTATTATTATTATTACTATTATTATTACTATTATTTGTATTTTATTTGGATACTTGAGTAATTATTTATTATAATATAGCTATTTAAATTTGATAATTTGAAAGCAAATATTTGCATAGTCATATGGTTAATCAAACTATTACTAGTTTGATAAATTCCAAATTTTTTGCATAGTTGATACACGAATACTTACTTGTATTTACAATAAGTAATAGAGTCCAGAAAAGATAACAATTTACAATAGGCAGTTGAGAATTAGGGAGGGATTATATAATTTTCCATATTTTTAACATTGCCTTTTAAAGTTATTAAATTCCCACTGATATAATTTCATATATCTGATTCTAATTAAACAAACACAGGAAAAAATTGAAACCCAGAAAATACTTGAAATAAGAAATACACATTTTTTGTTAGCTTTACCATGTTTTCTGCTCATAATAAGGAAAGAACTGAAATTGTGGAACTGTAACCCATAAAAATTTTTGAAATTACCTATATAACTGCTTGTTGAGCTGTACATTGAAAGTTAACACTTTTCTGTATGTACATTATATTTTACAATAATGGAAATAGCTGAAGTTGTGGAACTGTGACCCATGATATTCTTTGAAATTTGCTCTCTAACTACTTGCTAAATCATACTTTGAAAGTTATCACTGTTATGTATATATATTAAAGTTTACAATAAAAAATTCATTAAAAAGAAAGATGCTGGCAAGTTTAACTTTCAAGGTAATTAGTGAGTCCCTTTCTTATTAGTATATCAAATGATATAAACATTCTAAAGACAAGGGTCCAAAACTTTATGCATTCTATGAAGTGACTACAGTCCTCAACAAACACAAATATTAAATCAGTATTAGGGGACTTCCAGGAAGATTGCAGATTGGGAACGACACAGCAAAACTCCCCTCCTTGAAAAACACTAGATAAAGGACAGAAAATGCTCCAGAACCACAGTTCCTGGGTTCCACCAGCTTGGCACAGACTTCTGCATCACATAGTAAGTGCATGGCTGGAGAAGCTGAGACTGCATTTAAGACTGATGAGTGGTCAGGTCAGAATGCTGCAGGGGAACAGGCAGTTGGAGACAGCTGATGAGTGCTGAGGGGAGTAGCATTCTATACCCTGTGCACCCTCCTCAGAACTTACCTGGGATGGTAGCCCTTCACAGACCCATGGCCAAGAGACAGATGAAAGAGGGTGGGGGGCAACTTTCCATGCCCTGTGCAGCCATATTGGCAGTTGGCTGGGGAGATAACCCTTCACAGCCCTGCAGCTGAAAGCTCCTTTGAGGGAATTTGGGATTCAGCAGACTTGTGACAGCATCCAATCTTCTTCCACAGAAGCCCACAGTGTGCACAGCCTAGAGGAAAGGGTGTCACATGGAAGTGCCAGGGGCCCTTCCCCCAATCCCAGGGTCTCACCAGTGCACAGGAGAGAGGGACTTGGGTTATTTGAGCTTGAAGATGAAATGCACAGCTCTGCAGCCCCAGAAAACTCCAGCTGCAGCCCTAGGAATGACCAGGACCACTGTGTCCAGGAAGAGACACCCTGCCAAACTGCACAGGGCATGTCCCCCACCCACAGGACTGGCAGTCCCCAGTGAACATGTAAAATTGGTGCACTGATTGGATTGCCACATGGTTTGGACCCCAACTCAGTGAATAAACAAAGTTGGGGGAGAACTGACTGGAGGGTATGAGGTGGCTCAAGAGTGCCATCTGCTGGTAAGACAGGGAAAGTGCACTCCATCAAGCTGTAGCTCTGTCAAATTATAGATAAATGTTCAAAGAATTCTGCATATAATAAAAGAACCCTATCATGATAAGCAAATGCCATGAGGCAAAAATAAATAAATAAATAAGAAAAAAAAGAAAAAAATGCAAAAAAAAACAAAACAGAAAATTAGAAAGCATATGAAGAAACCAGAAGAAATGGAGAACCCCAATATCCAATTTAAAAAGCCAGAGGAGACACAGAACTTGGAGCAATTAATCAAAGATGTACACAGAAACGTCAATGTCGTGGCTCATGGTTAAGGATATAAAAGACATCGAGAAGACCCTAGAAGAGCATAAAGAAGAATTTTCAAGGGTAAATAAAAAATAGCAGATCGTATGGAAATAAAATACAGTGTTGATCAAATTAAAAATATTCTTGAGACACACAGCAGATTTGAAGAGGCAGAGGAAAGAATTAGTGAACTCAAGTACAGGAAGATGGAATGTGAAAACACAAAAGAAGGAATGGTGAAAAAATATTGAAAATTTTGAAATGGATCACAGGGAAATAATGGACAACATGAAGCACACAAATATAAGAATCATTGATGTTCCAGAAGGTGAAGAGAAGAGTAAAGAGCTAGGAAGGGTATTTGAAACATTGCTGGGGAAAACTTTTCAACCCTTCTAAACAACATATTCAAATCAAAGATGCCCAATAAACTGCAAATAGAATAAATACAAATAAACTCACTCTGAGACATATTCTTATTAGATTGTTAAATGCTGAAGAGAAGCAGAAATTTCTGAAAGCAGCAAAAGAGAAGTGATTCACCACATACAAGGGAAACAACATAAGACCATGGAGTTGAGAAGACAGTGGTATGAAATACTTAAAATTCTGAAAGAGAAAAATTTCCAGCCAAGAATTCTTCACCTAGCAAAGCTCTCCTTCCAAATTGAGGGAGAGATTAAAATTTTCATGGACATACAAATGTTGAGAGAATTTGTTAAGAGACCTGCCCTACAAAAAATGCTAAAGGGAGCTTTAACAGCTAAGAAAAAAAGACAAGAAAGAGAGGTTTGGAGAAGGGCACAGAACTAAAGAGTGTTAGTAAGGGTAACCTAAAGGAAATAAAGAGAGAGAGGGAAAAATAAATCTGACAACTAAAAACCAAGGATAAGATAACTGATTCAAGAACTGCCTTAACAGTAATAACATTGAATGTGAATGGATTAAACTCCCCAATTAAAACATATAGATTGGTAGAATGGATTAAAAAATAGGAATAATCAATACGCTGTTTACAAGAAATTCTTCTTAGACCCAACAAAACAAAGAGATTAAAAGTGAAAGGATGGAAAAAAAAAATATTCCATGCAAGCTACAGTCAAAAGGAACCAGGGGTTGTGTGCTGGTTTGTATATATTATGTCCCCCAAAAAGCCATATTCTTTAATGGAATCTTGTGGAGGCAGAATTATTAATCTTTTTGATTAGGGTGTAACCTCTTGATTGAATGCTTCTATGGAGATTTGACCCCACCCATTCAGGGTAGGTCTGATTACTTTACAGAATCCTTTAAAGGAAGCTCACAAGGGATGCTCAGAGACACTTGGTAGCTGATGCTTTGAGATGCTAGCTCAGAGTTTGCTCCAGAGAAGCTAAGAGAGGAGAAAACACCCACAAGAGATGCTTGCTGATGCTTAGAGATTCTTGGAGATGCAGACAGAAAGATGTTTGGAGATGATAAGCTAAGAGCACCCAGAGACATTTTGGAGAAAACCATTTTGAAACCAGAACCCTGGAGCAAAGAATCAGCAGACACCAGCCATGTGGCTTCCCAGCTAACAGAGGTTTTCTGGATGCCATCGGTCATCCTTCAGTGAAGGTATACTCATGTTGATGTCTTAGTTTGGACACTTTTTATGGCTATAGAACTGTAAATTTGTAGCCAAATCAACCCCCTTTCTAAAAGCCAACCAATTTCTGTTATTTTCCATGATGCCATCTCTAGCAAATCAGAACAGAGAACAATACTAATTTCAAATAAAACAGACTTTAAATGCAAGGATGCCATAAGAGACAAAGAAGGGCACTATATACTAATATAAGGGACAATTCACCAAGAAGAAATAACAATCATACATGTTTATGTACCCAATCAAGGTGCTCCAAAGTACATGAGACAAATATTGGTAAAACTGAAGAAGCAATAGATGTTTCCACAATAATCATGGGAGACTTCAATATACTACTATCTCCTATAGATAAAACAACCAGACAGAGAACCAATAAGGAAATTGAGAACCTAAACAATGTGATAAACAAATTAGACTTAGAATATATAGAGCATTATGTCTCAAATAACCAGGATATACATTATTCTCTAGTGCTATGGAACATTCTCTAGGATAGGTCATATGCTGGGGCACAAAAGAAACCTCAACAAATTTTAAAAGATTGAAATTATTCAAAGTCCATTCTCTGACCACAATGGAATGCAAGTAGAAGTCAATGACCATCAAAGAATTAGAACATTCACAAATATGTGTAGGTTAAACAACACACTCCTAAACAATCAGTGGATCAAAGAAAAAATTTCAAGAGAAATTTCTAAATATCTAGAGATTAGTGAAAACAAGAAAACAACATATCAAAACGTATGGGATGCAGAGGAGGCAGTGTTGAGGGGAAAATTTATAGCTCCAAATGCATACATTAAAAAGGAAGAAAGAGCTAAAATCAAAGAACTAATGGAACAACTAAAGAAGCTATTGAATGATCAGCAAACTAATCCTAAAGCAAGTAGAAGAAAAGAAATAAAAAGTTTTAAAGCAGAAATGAATGATACGGAGTAAAAAAAAAGAATAAATAGAATCCAAAGTTGGTTCTTTGAGAAAATCAACAAGATTGACATACCCTTAGTTAGACAGACAAAGTCAAAAAGAGAGAAGATTCAAACAAACAAAATAGTAAATGAGATGGGGGACATTATGGCATATCCCAAAGAAATTTTAAAAATCATAAGAGGATACTATGAAATTATGTATGCTAAAAATCTAGGCAATTTAGAGGAAATGATAATTTCCTGGAAAACCATGAACAAACTAGACTGACCAGAGAAGAAACAGAAGACCTCAACAAACCTATCACAAGCAAAGAGATCCAATCAGTCATCGAAAAGCTTCCAAGAAATAAAAGCCCAGGGCCAGAGGACTTCACAGTGGAATTTTGCCAAACTTTCCAAAAAGAAATGACAACATTCCTACTCAACTCTTTCAAAAAATTGAAGAAAATGGAACACTACCTAACTCATTTTATGAAACCAACATCACTCTAAATACCAAAACCAAATAAAGATGCTATAAGAAAGGACAACTCAGGCCAATCTCCCTAATGATATAGATGCAAATATTCTCAACAAAATATTGCAAATCAAATTCAAAGACACATTTAAAAAGTCATACACCATGACCAAGTGGAGTTCATCCAAGTCATGCAAGGGTCACTCAACACAATAAAATCAGTGTAATACAACACATTAACAAATCAAAAGGGAAAAATCAAATAATCATCTCAATAGACACTGAAAAAGCATTTGACAAAATTTGCCATCCTTTTTTGATAAAAACACTAAAAAAAGGTAGAAATTGAAGGAAACTTCCTCAATATGATAAAGGGCGTATATGAATAACCCACAGCCAGCATAACACTCAATGGTGAAAGACTGAAAGCCTTCCTTCTAAGATCAGAATGAGACAAAGATGCCCACTATCACCACTATTATTCAGCATTGTGCTGGAAGTTCCAGTCAGAGCAGTCTGGCAAGCAAAGAAATAAAAGGCATCCAAAATGGAAAGAAAGAAGTAAACTTGTCATAATTTGCAGATGATATGATCTTATATTTGGAAAAACCTGAAATTGATGACACTGCTACTTGAGCTAATAAACAAATTCAGCAAAGTGGCAGGATACAAGACTAATGCACATAAGTCAGTAATGTTCCTATACACTAGAAATGATCTAACTGAAGAGGCACCCAAGAAAAAAATCCATTTACAATAGCAACTAAAAAACTCAAGTACCTAGGAAGCAACTTAACCAAGGATGTAAAAGACTTCTACATAGAAAATTACATAACTTTACTAAAAGAAGTAAAAGGGGAACTAAAGAGATGGAAAAATTCCATGTTCATGAATAGGAAGGTTAAACATTGTTAAGATGTCAATCCTACCCATACTGATTTACAGATTCAATGCAATTCCAACCAAAATTCCAACAACCTACTTTGCAGACTTGGAAAAGCTAGTTATCAAATTTATTTGGAAGGGAAAGGCCTCAAATTGCTTAAAACATTCTAAAAAAGAAAAAATGAAGTGGGAGGACTTTCACTGTCTGACTTTGGAGCCTAATATAAAGCCACAGTAGTCAATACAACACAGTATTGGAACAAAGATCGACATATTGATCAATGGAATCAAATTGAGAATTTGGAAATAGACCCCGAGATCTATGTTTGACTGCTTTTTGGTAAAGCCCCCAAATACACTGAACTGGGACAGAACAGTCTCTTCTACAAATGTGGCTCGGAGAACTGGATATCCATATTCAAAAGAATGAAAGAGGACCCCTACCTCACACCCTATACAAAAATTAACTCAAAGTGGATCAAAGACCTCAATATGTGGGACAGAACCATACAACTCCTAGAAGATAATGTAGGGAAACATCTTCAAGACCTAGCATTAGGAGGTCACTTCTTAGAACTTACACCCAAAGTACAAGCAATGAAAGAAAAAAGAGATAAATGGGAACTACTCAAAATCAAAAGCTTCTGCACCTCAAAGGAATTTGTCAAAAAGATGAAGAAACAGCCAATGCAATGGGAGAAAATATTTGGAAACCATGTATCTGATAAGAGACTGATATTTTGCTTATATAAAAAAAATCCTACAATTCAATGACAATAGTACAAACATACCAATTATAAAATGTGCAAAGCTATGAAAAGACATTTCTCCAAAGAAGAAATACAAATGGATAAAAAACATGTGAAAAAAATGTTCATCCTCACAGCTATTATGGAAATGCAAATCAAGAAGACAGTGAGACATCATCTCAATAAGAATGGCTGCCATTAAGCAAACAGGAAACTGCAAATGCTAGAGAGGATGTGGGGAAATTGGAACTCTTATTCATTGCTGGTGGGAGTGTACAATGGTACAGCCACTGTGGAAGCCATTTTGGTGGTTCCTCAGAAAACTAGATATCGACTTATCCTATGATCCAGCAATTTCACTTCTTGGTATATACCAAGATCTGAAGGCAGTGACATGAACAGATATTTGTACACGAATGTTCATAGCAGCGCTGTTCACAATCACTAAGAGGTGAAAAAAAATACAAATGTCCTTCAGCATATGAGTGGATAAACAAAATGTGGTATATACATAAAATGGAACACTATGCAGCAGTAAGAAAGAACTGCCACAGTATACCACGCCATTACCAAAGGTAGTCCTCAAATACCTAGGCCCTTATCTGAGAGTCTATAAAAAATTCACTCACTAAGTTTTATGTCTCAGAAACTTAAATCCACCAGAGTTTTCCTATGCCAGACAAGTTCTAAAACCCAGAGAGAACAGTCTCTTTAAGAACAACAATCAGATGCAGCCCCATTCCCCATATTGTTGACACCCCCTTTCAATATGAACAAGTTATGGTGGTATAAGTGGGAGGAAGGGGTAGCAACAAACAAGATAAGATTTAACAAAGATCTATGAATACTTAAACTTTATATATATATTTAGATGCTGGGGTGTTGGAATAGCTGGAAGGAGGTACATGACATGGTAGAACTGTAACCTATAATATTCTTTGAAATTTGCTTTATTGCTACTCATTGAATTGCACTTTGAAAGTCTTTACCTTTCTGTATATACCTATATTTCATAATATGGAAAGAACTGAAACTGTGGAACTGTAACCAATAACAGTTTTTGAAATTACCTATATGACTGCTTGTTGAGGTAACACACCTTTTGCATGTATGTTATATTTTACAATAATGGAAATAGCTGAAGTTGTGGAACTGTGACCCATGACATTCTTTGACATTTGCTAACTACTTGTTAAATTGTACTTTGAAAGTTATTACTTTTGTGTATATATGTTAATGTTCACAATGAAAATGCATTAAAAACAGATATTAATGGCCTCCCAGTTTGGTTATTCTTTTATAGGAGCAGTTAATGCTCTTGTTTAAGGTAACCTCTTAGGAAAAATGCACTGGTGACTGTGCCATCTAAAACACAGCAAAATATAGAGAGGTGAAAGGGGAGGTGAAATGTTATTTTCCAGAGAAGGATCATCTAGTGGGAAGGATTCAGGTTTAAAACTTACAAGAACTGTTGTCTTTTCCAGACTTTTCCACTTTCTGTCTTGAAGTCTTTGGGCAAACCATTTAATAAGCTCAAGCTTCTTATCTATAAATGAATCTAATAGTATATCCGTTTTACTCAGTTGTTATGAGAATTAAACAGAAAGAAGCTATTTATATGAAAAGGGCCATATAATTTTCTATGTGTTTGTTAAATCAATTATATTTATGAATTGACATAAGATATTGCACACCAAAATTATTAAAACATTTTAAAATACCTTTTCCACACACCACATGGTGACCACTTGTGGATGAAATTCATTTAGTTGCATAATGAAAATGTGTTTGAAAATAGGCACATCCGCTGATCAAACAGCCTCCAAAGAATTAAAGACATCGCAGATGGTCAACCCAGAATTTTCACTAGACAAATCATACTGATTCTGCCATAAGTACTCACAATAATTCCTGAAAACTAATAGACTTTAAAAATCTAAATACAACATTAAACTTAAAAAATATGAGTTACTAATTTTAAGCAAAATTCACTATGTGCCTCCCATCTTAATAAAAATGAGTAATAAAAATTAAACATTAATCAGCTGTAGTTTATGAGTTTGAAAAACTGCAAATATATATATATTTACTTTTATAGTTAATGTATCTTTCTTAAGCCTTTTAAAAATTTTACTCTAGCACACAGCGTTTCTCACACATTCTATCAATTATTAGTTTTGTTATTGCTATTACTCTTTTCCTTCCTCCTCCTCCTCTTGTCCTCCATCCTCTATTATTACTGTTACTATTAAAACTATTCCTGGCACAGATCCTGATTGGGTGGCCTGAAGCTTATTCAATTTTGAGGTGCCTCTTTAATAAAAAGCATACCAATTTGCAAATATAAAATTAAGTCGAGTACCTTAGAAGGCACGTTCGCAGAAATGGGCTCTGAAGCAGATGTTTCATTAGTCTTCCTGAAAATCCATTCCTACTTATCATCACTCACCAATATTCATTGAATTCTTGTTATTTGTCAAGCACTGTGTTAAGGAACTACGTATATCATGGTGTTTGGTACTCATATGAGCCCTGTGAAATAGCAACCATTATCGTCCCATTAATCCTTCTAAATATGTCCAGAATAATTCCCATCTCCACTATTAAAGCCTCACTCAAGCCACCTGAGATTACTACAATCTACAATATCTTCCTAGTTGGTCTCCCTGCTTTTTGCGTATGGTTCTTTTCAGTTGCTTTCAATTCCATAGCTGGAGAGCATATTTTAAATCGGATATTATCAAAACCCTGATCAAAATCTGCCATTACTTATAGTTTTTCCAGGAACACAGTCATGACATCAGCATATGACACTCCTGAGATCACCTGGAGGCCAGGTGATCTCTTCCTCACCTCATCACTTGCTACATTGTTTTCTCACCTGCTCCAGCCATGCTGGTTGCTATTCTTGTTCAGTTACCCAGCAGTCAGGAAGTAGGCATGTTCTCACATTAGCACCTCTACAAGTCTTGGTCCCTCTGTTAGGGAGACCCTTCTCCAGTTATATTCTTGGATTGCTCCCTTGCCTCCTTCAAGTGTTAAACCAAATTTCTTCTCTTCAGAATGGTTTTTACTAACTATTTTATTTAAAATTTCAATAGATGAGGCTACTGACACACTGAGGTCTAATTCTAGGCATTATTTTTTCCTTATCATTAGCATCTACATTAGCATACATTTTCATCTTTTTCATTTTATTATATAGCTTTTCTATTAGAATACAAGCTTACTGAGGGCAGGGAATTTATGTAGCACCTAGAAAAGTGTCTGGCATATCATAGGGGTCCTTTTGTTGAAAGACTGCTAGAGAGTATGCTGATAGAAAGTGACATGGTGACTTTTGGCATCAAAGTCTTATCTTCCAAATGTAAGATCTATATTCTCAGTTTGGTTTTTGTGTATTTTGGATAGGCAACCAAACATAAATGTAACAATGTAACAACATTTAAAAATGTATTTGGGAATAGATGATCAAAATTAAGACATATGATAAGATTGGAAATGGACTATAATATGATTAGAATGAAGATTAGCAACAACTACATTTTTATATACACCCTGTTCATAGATGATAAACAGTAATTTAAAATTAATCAATGTTTCAAAATTTCCTGATCAGTTTTGGAAGTAAAATATAAAAATTAATTCTTACATAAATAGAAATGTCTGAAAAATTGAGGCTGAAATTTCAATTGGAGTCTCAAAATAAAAATATATATATATGTATGTATATATATATATTTATATACACACACATATATACAGCTTACAAATGTTAAACCTAAGCTTGTGCTGGATTATTAAGCACCACTTCAGCTAATAAAGTTATAGGGGATAACCAGATAATTTATTGCCCAAATGAGGATACTTTTCTTCTGGAAAATGCTAAACTCAATGGGATTCTGGGTCAATAGGTATGGAGTTACATAGTTCTGAGAAAATAAGTACATAATTTCACTTTCGTTGAGTGTCAGTAATAATTGTATTTTAGTGTATCAGTAATAATTGTATTTTGGTGAGTAGAATGTGTTCTGTTTAAAACATGCTCTTCTGGATTATTCTGGACAATAATTTGGAGAAGCAGTAAATGTATATTCTTGTAAATTTGAGTCATTCAGAATATATGCAAATATATTATTAGTAGAGTTGTTTAACCCTTCATGTTATTATTTATTTGAATAGTAACAATAATATGGATCTGTCCTAATATTTATTAATTGCTTGCTTTTATATACGACTTTGTTTATACCCAATGACACACAGCTTTAAAGGGGGAAAGGTGGGATTTGAATTGTCTTTATGACTTTGAAGACATTGGTCTGTTCTATATCATTGCTCTTGCTCTCCTTCATGAAAGCAAATTATCTATAACATAATTTAGAACATTATAAGATTAATTTGCAAAATAATCTTAAGCTTGTAGACTTAGTATGATTTTTGTTGAATATACTATTTCATCATAGTATAATGGAGATTATATTAAGTTTTTTTTTAATCTTTCTATTCAAGAACATAATCTCAGAAATACATACACCATAGATTTAAAGATTAATGAGAGGTACATGAAAAAGTATTTTGAGTACATGCATGCATGTTTGGGGAGGTTTGGGTAAATTCTGATGGTGTCACATTCTAATTAAATAAAGGGACATATCCTCACTAATCAGAGGTAGAGACAGATTAATCAATTTGAAATTAGTTTCCTCATCCTTTGAGATGTTTCATTCACTCATTCATCTATTTAATAATTTTATTTCAAATCTAATTAATATACCAAGTAGGGAGGATAAAATGATGAGGTAAACAGTCAAGAAATATATCTTATACTGTGAAAACAGTGATAGAGATTAATCAAAGCACACAGCAATAGAAAATGACAACTGCACTAAGTACTTTGATGGGAAAAAACATGATCTCTGAAAGCCAATAAGAAGAGTTAACCAGATCAGAAAATTCATGGGGCACATCCCTGAAGAAAGATTAATAACAGAGGATGGAGAAAGGGGGTGTTTGTGGGGCAGAATATACAAAGCAAAAAGCATGTCTGAAAACCAAACTGTAGCTGTCTAATCCCAGAGCTGCAGGGAAGTGTGTCTGGCAGAAGTGCCCTAAATGAGGGAAGGTGGCTAGGGAAAAGGAATTGTTATGAAGTCACGCTAGAGAGCTGGAACAGAAGAGCTCCCAGAGCTTGTAGCCAGGTTAAGGTACTTGATTCTTATGTTTAAAACAGTGGGGATCTACTAAAATGTTACAAGCAGTGGGTAATAGGGTCTCTTTTGAAAACATCCTGTTTTAACTCCTTGAAATAAAAGTTAATTTAGCAATTTATTAAGGCTACCATCCAACTATAAGAACACAGTATATTCTGGAAATTTACCATCAAATTCTTCTTATTACCTTTGTTACTTTGGGAAATTTAATGAACTCTATATCCCGCTATGTAAAATGAAGATGATACTAACAGAATTTGCATCAGTTGATGATAAGAACAAAATGACACTATATTTGTAGAGTTTAACAATGTTTGATTAATACATAGTCAACACCACATAAGGGTTTTCTAAAGATAAATAAAATACATATTTAATTTATCCTAACTTAAAAATTTTTGACGTATTGCATTGATTTGTAAAAATCACACTATTTCCTAAATTTGTTTCTTCATCTATGTGTAGTCTTATATCATTTAGGTAAAAAGCTCATTTGGAAATCATATATTACGAGCTTTTAGCTATCAGTCATCACTTGTGAAGTAAGTAAACTGGTATTAACACAGTGCAAAAAGTCTTCTTTTACAAAATTAACAACAGGTGCGAGACATATACATTCATTACATTTCCCCTTAAATTGTTATGTGGCTCTTTCCCAGAGTGAAGTCCCAAAAAAGGAATACCAGTTTGCTTTTAATACTAAGAAATCTATTTAAGTCTAGCGCAGTTTAAAAAAAAAATAGTTTCACAGTAACAGAAAATAGTTTTCAATATGTGTAGGGCAGGGGTTTATTTCCCTTAAGACAATTAAAAACTTGATGACTATTTTACTCCATAACTTTAAAAATATGCTTGGTATAATTGGTATAATTCACTTTTTAAGAGATTCCATTTTTCTCTCCAGAATTATCGGATTCTATTAAGACCTAAAGAATTTTACTTTGCCCAATATCAAAGACATAATTGTTTCTAAAATTAATATAGAAAATGCACAGCATATTTGGCATTCTATGTGGTATGATATCGAATGTGCTTTGCAACTTTGTAACTTCTAATCTATTATAGATAGAAAAATTAATGGTTCAAACCAAAGAAAACCATCTCACTAGTACATATATTTAATACACAATGATTCTTCTGCCCTTTTGCTTAAATGATGTAGTCTCTGTGGGAAAGCACAGACTTTCAGCTAGACAGGTGTGACAAATTGTATGTTCTATAGATGGCCACAACCATATCTCCCATCCCACATGCTCCTTACAATTTGACTCTGACATTGTTTCTATCAAAGGATGAGGGTCTGTATCCTTTCCTTTTAATCTGGGTGGTTGGTTATTGATTATGGCAGAAGTGACATGATCCTAAATGAGTCACTTACCTTTGGCATCCTGAACACAATATAGAAGGCCAAGGCTGCCATGATGTGACGAGATCCAAAGTGAGTGGAGAGTTGTTCTGGCTGACAAACAGTAAAAGTTCCATCTTACAGCCAGCATCAACCACTAGACATGTGAGTAGATACATTCTTATCGCAGACATTGACGCTTCCCAGGTGGGGCCCCTGATACATGGAGCCGATGGGCATTCCTTCTGTTTCCTTTCTGAAATCCTGAGACACAGCATCTGTGAGAATAACAAGGTGATGTTTAAGCTGAAAATTTTGTGTTATTTGTTATGCGTCTGTTAAATAACTGGACCTGAATATGGAACTTCTAGTAGTATCTGTCATGACAAAACCTAATACATATGGCATGGTCTTTGAGCCCTGAGGATTCGGTTAGTAAAAGTCTAAAGTGTTTTTAGAACAGTATTGAGAGACTTAATGACCTTGAGAAGGTTTTCAGTGAAAGAGGATTAAGTAAAGTGGCATTGGGAACTAGAGGAAAGGGGGCCCTTGTGATGTAGTACCCAGAAATTTGGCAGTACCCTTGACTGAATTAATGCACAAAATAGAAAATGCACCTAATGAACTCAATAATCTAGCTAACTAGGGCTCCAGGAAAATTGTAGAAGATGCCACCTGGCTTCTCTATACTTTTAAATAAAATGAAAGGAGATATTTGAGCTAAGGAATGAACTGTTAAATATTTAAATTCAAGATTTGTAGAGTTCTCAATTAAAACTGCATCTTGTTGCCAGCCTCTCCAGATGGCAAATCATTCTCAAATTAAGAAATAGCTTTTAGGAAAAGGTTAAATCCAGCATAAACTACAATATTCTATTTTAAGACCTCAAAAGATATAAAATGATGTATCATGAACATTTCAGACAGACAAAAATCCTTCTAAAGTTCATAAGGCTGTGCCTCCCAGATTCTCTTAAGCAAAGGGGTTTCTAAGAATTTTAAGGATATTTTACTTACTGTAGGAGACCAAGTGTATAGGACCTTTTGTGATAAGATTTGTGGGTATTTCTGTTATTTATGGAGTGAATTATGAATCAACATGAATGAAAGCCTGCAAAGATTTATAAGAATTTGCAACAGCTTATACTGAAAAGAAAAAAAAAAAAGTACAAAAGAAAGAGGAATTTTGATCCTTAAATTCATACAAGAAAAGAGAATGCTGAGAATGCTTCTTAGCTATACACACATGAGCTGTTTCACAGGAAAAGGAAGGATAACTTAGAGAGTTGAACCAAAAGCCAAGAAAGCAGAGTCAAGAGCCACAGAAAACAACTATAAGACAGTACAAATGAACCCTAATGAGGAAAAAATGCACCCAGTTGGAATTGAGAATTACTATGGACCCATGTTTACTGACACTGTAAGCAACTACAGAGATCACCAATGTCTCGGTCACCATTATATGACTGCAGCAGAGCAGAGAGATCTTTACTCTTTAGTTCACAAGTGTGCAAATTGAGAAATTTGGTAATAAGGAGATGTATCAAGGAACTTCACCTGAAGATTTCAGCCACACCTGGGCCTCATTTGAACTAACCAATCATGGATTTGCGCTAATGCTTAATTGTATGAGACCTAGGAGTAATGAGCGAAGGGATGAGAGTAGTTTGCATATGGGAGAGAGTTGAATTTTGTTGCTAAAGGGAAACCTGGCAGATGGTATTTTTCAAGGATGGCTACCACAACATCTCCCATCCCACATACTGTTAATATAGTGTGACTTTGATACTCTTTTCATAAAGAATGGATGGCTGTGTTCTCTACCATTGAATCTGGAAGGCTTGTAACTATGGTGGAAGCAAACCCTATGTAGCTTCTTAGTTTAGATCACAAAAGACAATGTTGCTACCACCTGGCTACCTTGGACACTCACATTTGAAGCCCTTAACTAGTATGTAAGACATTTGGGGTTGTCATGGTGTAAGAAAATCAGGCTGCCTGAAAAGGTCATGCATTATTCTTCTGCTCAATAGCCCCAGTTAAGATTCTAGCCAACTGCAATGGTCAACCATCAGGGATATGAATGAATGTACATCCACATGTTTCCCAAGGCACCTAATGAGTTACCTATGACCTTAGAATAATGCCAGGTAAGGTACCTAGCTTCAGGAAGCAGAAATAAGTAATCTCCACCATCCTCTTTCTAAATTCATGATTTTCAGAATCTATAAACATATTAAATGTTTGTTGTAAGATGGGCTAGTTTGTTATTCAGCGATAGAATGACAGGTAAGTTTAAAAGGAAAAGAGAACTATACCCTAATTAATATTCACCCAATAAGAAGAGTGAAAAGATATAGATAAAAAAGCTAGTGAGGAAAGACTTTAAAGTCAATGGTTAGCTCCAGGATTTATTTACTCTGTAATAATGGACTCTATAAAACAGAAGTTTAAAATGGGCGCTGGGGGAACAAAACACAGCTTGTATCACCATGTATCATTGTTTAGGAATGTCACATAAATTTATCTGAATTAATAGTATAAGTGGTAGCTTTGACAAAAGGAGTTACAAGTGCACAAATTTAATGAATTTTAAAAATGTTTATGATATATTTATTTATTGACCAAATAATATTTCCCATTTACTCACATTTGAAAGTGGATGGGAATTTACAGTGATATAATTCCAAATTTTATAAGGAATAATGCTGAACATATTCCACATATTATGTAAAATTAAGTAAAACACAAGTGTCATTTTGAAGAGCTTCTTCATCTTCACAATATCTAAATTTTGGGATACCTGAAAACTGAGTACTCAGACTTTATTACTTCTGTATCTATAGTCATTACTTACATGATCTTTGAGCATCTTTTCATGTGCTTTAGGCCAATTTCTTTGGAGAAATGTCTATTCAAGTTCTTTGCCAATTTGTTAATTGGGTTATTTGTCTTTGTTGTTGAGGTTGTTTAAGAATTCCGTATATATTCTGGATGTTAAATATTTATCAAATATATAGTTTCCCAATGTTTTCTCTCATTCTGTAGGTTCTCTTTTAAGTTTCTGGGTAATGTTCTTTGATACACAAATTTTAAAATTTTGATGAAGTTCCCTTTATCTTATTTTTCACCCTTTGGTTATTCATGCTGTTGGTATACACCCTAAGCATCCATTGCCAAATACAAAGTCCTCAAGATATTTCTCTATATTTTTTTTCTAAGAGCTTTACAATCTTAGCTCTACTATTTAAGTCATTGACCCATTTTGAGTTATTTTTGTACATGTTGTGAGGTATTCTTTTCATGTGGAAATCCAGTTCTCCATCCACCATTGTTTGAAGAGATTGTTCTTTCCCTATTGAATAGACTTGTCACCATAGTCAAAAATCAACTGGCCATAGACATGGGGTTTATTTCTGAACTCTCAAAGCTATTCAGTTTATTTACATGTCTATTCTTGAGTAATACCACACTGTTTGGATTACTGTAGCTTTATCATTCATTTTGAAATCAGGAAGTGTGAATCCTCCAACTTTTTGTTCTTTTCCAAGAAGGTTTTGGCTATTTATAGTCCCTTGTCCTTCCATATAAATTTTGTGATTAGCTTTGCCATTTCTGCAAAGAAAGCTGCTGGAAATTTTATTTGAGTTTGCATTGAACCTGTAAATTGTTTTGGGTAATACTGACATGTTTGAATTATTAATTATTTCATTCCATTAACACAGGATATCTTTAAATTTATGTAGATCTTTAATTTCATTCTTCAATTATTTGTAAGTTTTCTTAGTAAAAGTTACTTACTTCCTGCTTAAATGCATTCCTACATATTTTATTCTTTTAGCTGCTATTTTAAATGCAATTGTTTTATTTATTTTCTTTTCAGATTTTTCTTTGTTGTTATACAGAAGCACCACTGATTTTTGTGTATTGACCTTGTACTGTGACACTATTCTGAATTAATTTACTAGTTGTAGCAGCTATTTTGTAGATTCTTTTAGATTTTATTTATATAGGGCCATGTCACCAGCAAATAGGGAAGTTTTGCTTCTTCATTTCCAATTTAGATTTCTTTTATTTATTTTTCTGGTCTAGTAGCTCTGGCTACAGCTTCCAGTGTAATGTTGAAAAGGAGTGGTGAAATTGGGCATCATTGTTGTGTTCCTGATCTTAGGGGTAAAGTTTTCAGTCATTTACTCTCAAGTATGATGTTTGCAGTGTGTCATCACATGCCTTTATCATGTAACACATATATTACTAGTTTTCTAATTGTTTTTATAAAAAGGATTCTAGATTTTGTCAAATACATTTTGTGCATCAAATGAGATGATGATGATGTGTGTGTGTGTTTGTATGAATTTTGTACATTCATTACATGAGTGTTATGTATTAAATTGACTCATTTTCCTATGTTGAACCACCCTTGCATCAGTTGGATGAAACACACATGTTCCTGCTGTATAATGATTTTTATGTGATGTTGGATTCAGTTTACTAGTATTTTTATTAAGGATTTTTTGCATCTATAATCATGAGGGATACTGGTCTGAAACATTTTTTTGTTGTGATATCTTTATCTGGCTTTGGTGTTAGGGTGATGCTAACCTTATAGAATGAGTGAAAAAGCATTCTGAGAGGCAGGGCAAGATGGTGGATTCATGAGGTATGGAATTTAGTCACTCCTCTAAGACAGCTGGTAAATAGCCAGGAGCTGTATGAATCAGCAATTTTGGGGACTTCTTTGAACAGCATGCATCATACATTAGTCTAGAATGGGTGGAACAGCTGAGATCACAATGAACTGGCCAGAGGGCTGGCACCCCTCCCCCACAGGCATGGCAGACAGTCTTGGAGCTGGTTCCCCAAGGGAAAAAGAAACAATCTGTGTGGGGAGAAAGAAGTGGCACTCAACCAGGTCCAAATTGCAGAATTAATTAACAAACTCAGGCTGCTGAATAAAAGCTCCAAGCACAGATAAACCAAGAGAAGGCAAGAAAGGAACCAGGGGGATTCAGCCTGGCAGAGAGGAGACAATGATAACAAAAACAACAATGGCATCAAAACTGACATTTTTGGAGTTGAAGGTTTTCACAATACTGGAAAAGGGTGGGGGTCCAAGAAAAAGGGCTACATAGAAACAGGTACCAACTCCAACATTCATTTGCAAATCTGAGGACATGGGGTCCAGCTCTGAAAACGTTTTTCCTTTTTTTTTCCCTCAGACTCCTTATTTTTTCTTCCTTTTCAGTGGCCAATTAGAGTTGCTGGGAATGCTCAGGCTTCAGTGCTGCCCCAGGCAAGAGCAGAATTAAAGTTGTTTGAGAGTAATTAGTCAGGTGAAAGAGACAATACCCTAAAGAGTGTGTCTTTAAATAGTCTATACTGGGACTGACAAAACTTGGAGGCTGGGGAAAGGACTTGAAAAAGGAATTCTTTTTTTTTCTTCAACTATACTAAGCAGCTTATTACAGAAATCCTCAGATATTTGAAATTGACAGCTGAACACAGGCAACAGTGGAGGTAAGATAGGTCTGAGGTACAAAGCAATAAGTCTAATGGGGGAAATTGTCTGCTAAAGGACATAACATCCCCAAGTTGAGGTGTGGTGGGGCCCAGCTCAAGTGGTGGCCCTCCTTCAGAGAACTCAGACCCCAGGGACTGGATAACAGATACACCTTGAATTAGCTATGCCCCTGACAGATAATTAAAGGCACTGCAATTATTTACACTGATAGCGAGCTGTGGGCTAACAAGTGCCACCTGCTGGAAAGGATAGGAAAAGCAGAGTCTAGAGGCTTCATAGGAAGGTCTGACAAGCTGCAGAGTCTCATTCTCATGGTAAACTCTCCTCTAGAGACCTGGGCTTGTCTGGTCTGGGAGAATCTGATTGGGGTCAGTCATATCTGGGGAGACATTCTCAAAGAAAGGTTATATAGAGACAGAGCAAGAACCAGAAAAATATGAGCTTAAAAGCTCTGATAAACTAAACAGAAGCTATGTTAGAGATCTAGAATAAGTTCAACTGAACACAAAAGAACAGATAGAGAACAAAGTCAACCAATAATAAAATCATAGGTAATAGAGTGAAAACAGCTCCACAGTAAGCAAATGAAGAAAATCAAATACATATACAGCTAAAAATACTTGCCATACTAGGAAATACAAAAATATGGAATGGCCAAAGTAACAAAATAATGCTTCATCTGAGATACAGGAATTGAAACAACTAACTAAAGATGTTGAAACAAATATGCTAAATCAAATCAATGAGCTGGAGGAAAAGGTGGCAATGGAGATGAAAGATATAAAGAAGATACTGGATGATCATAAAGAAGAATTCATAAGCTTGAAAAAACAAATGGCAGAATTTATGGGAATTAAAGCCAAAATAGAAAAGACAAAAAAACAATGAAGACATACAACAGTAGATTTGAAGAGGCAGAAGAAAGGATCAGTGAACCAGAAGACAGGACATCTGAAATCCTACATGCAAAAGAACAGAAAAATAATGGAAAAATAGAAGCAGGATTTAGGGAACTGAGTGACAACATGAAGTGCATCAATATATGTGTTATGGGTGTCCCAGAAGAGATGAGAATGGAAAAGGAGCAGAAAGAATAATAGAAGAAATAATCATTGAAAAATTCACAATAGTGTTGAAAGACATAAAATTACAGGTTCAGGAAGTGCAGCATACACTAAACAGAGTAGTACCTAATAGACCAAATCCAAGACACTTACTGATGAGATTGTCCAATGTCAAAGACAAAGAGAGAATTCTGCAAACAGCAAGATAAAAGCAATCCATCACATAAAAGGGAAGCATGATAAGACTATGTATGGATTTCTCTGCAGAAACCACAGAGGCAAGAAGGTAGGGGTATCATATATTTAAGATAATGAAAGAGAAAAATTGCCAACCAAAAATTATATATGTGGCAAAACTGTCCTTCAAAAATGGGGAAGAGGTTAAAATATTTTCAGACAAACAGAAGATGAGAGAAGTTGTGAATAAGAGACCTACACTACAAGAAATACTAAAGGGATTGATTGCTACAGGCTAATAGGAAAAGACAGGAGATAGAGGTTTAGAGAAGAGTATAGAAATGAATAATATCAAGAAGGGTAAAAGGAGAGAGAAAAAATAAGATATGACATATAAAATCAAAATGACAAAATGTTAGAAAAAAGTACTGGCTTTACAGTGGTAACACTAAATATTAATTGCTTAAACTTCCCAATAAGGAGACATAGACTAGCAGAATGGATTGAAAAACAGGTCCCATCTAAATGCTGTCTACAAAAAACTTATTTTAGACACAAAAACAAAAATAAGTTGAAAGGGAAAAGTTGGAAAAAATATTTCATGCAAATAAAAACCAGAAAAAAAGCAGAAGTAGATATATTAATATCAGACAAATTGGACTTCAAATGTAAAACAATTGAAAGAGACAAAGAAGGATGCTATATATTATTAAAAGGCACAATTCATCAAGAAGACATAACAGTCATAAATATTTATCAACCAAGCAAGAGTGTCCCAAAATACATGAGTCAAACACTAACACTGAAGGAAGAAGTAGATATTTCTACAATAATAGTTGGAGACTTCAACACACCAATCTCATCAATGGATAGAACATTTAGACAGGATCAATAAGGAAACAGAGATTTTGAATTGTATGATAAATGAACTAGACTTGACAAACACATATCGAACACTACACAGAAGAGCAGGATACACTTTTTTTCTCAAGTGCTAATGGATCATTCTCTAGGATAGACCATATATTGGGTCACAAGGCAAATCTCAACAAATTAAAAAAATTTGATATTGTACAGAACACTTTCTCAGATGATAGTGGAATGAAATTGGAAATCAGTAATAGGCAGAAGGTCAGAAAATTCATAAATATATGGAGGCTAGACAACACATTCTTAAGCAGCTAATGTGTAAAGAGAGAAATTAGTAAATATCTTGAGGCAAATTAAAATGAAAGCACAACATATCAAACCTTATGGGATACAGCAAAGGCAGTGCTGGTAGGAAATTTATTGCCCCAAATGCCTATTTAAAACAGAAGAAAGAGCAAAATTTGAGGAATTAACTGTTCACCTGGAGGAACTAGAGAAAAAATAGCAAACTAACCCCAAATCAAATAGAAGGAAAGAAATAACAAAGATTAGAGCAGAAATAAATGAAATTGAGAACAGGAAAACAATAGAGAGAACAAAACCACAAGCTTGTTCTTTGAGAAAATCAATAAAATCAATGGATCCTTAGCTAAGCTAAAAAAAAAAAAAAAAAAAAGGAGAGCTGATGCAAATAAATACAATCAAATATGGAAAGGGAGCATAACTACTGACACCACAGAAATAACAGAGATAATAAGAGTATACTATGATCAACTATATGCTAATAAACTAGACAACTTAGACAAAGTGAACAACCTCCTAGAAAAGCATGAAAAAACAAAATTGACTCAAGAAGAAATAGATAACTTCAATAATCCAATCACAAGTAAAGAGACTGAGTCAGTCATCAAAAAACTCCCCAAAAAGAAAAGCGTGTGACTAGATGGCTTCAGATGTGAATTCTATCAAGCATTCAAAAAAGAACTAGTATCAACCCTACTCAAATTCTTCAAAAAGAAAAAAATTGAAGAAGAGAGAAAGCTACGTAACTCATATTATGGAGCCAAAATCACCCTAATACCAAAGTTTGTCAAAGATACTACAAAGAAAGAAAATTATAGACCAATCTTTTTAATGAATATAGATGTAAATATCCTCAAGAAAATACTTGCAAATTGAATCCAGCAGCATATTAAAAGAATTATACTCCATGACCAAGTGGGATTTATTCCAGGTATGCAAGGCTGGTTCAACTCAAGAAAATCAATTAATGTAATACACCACATCAATAAATCAAAGTGGAAGGACCACATGATCATCTTGATCAATGCAGAAAAGGCATTTGACAAGATTAAACATCCTTTCTTCATGAAAAAACTCAAAAGGATAGGAAAAGAAGGGAACTTTCTCAATATGATAAAGGCAATATATGAAAAACCCACAGTTAACTTCATACTCAATGGGAAAGACTAAAAGCTTTTCCTCTAATGTCAGGAACAAGACACAGATGCCCAATGTTACTATTGTTAATGAACATTTTGCCAGAAGTTCTAGCTACAGCAATTAGGCAAGAAAAATGAATAAAATACATCCAAATTGGAGAGGAAGAAGTATAACTTTCACTGTTTGCAGATGACATGATCCTATATGTAGAAAATCCAGAAAAATATACAGCAAAACTTCTAGAACTAATAAATGAATACAGCAAAGTGGCAGGGTACAAGATCAACATGCAAAAAATGGTAGTGTTCCTACATGAAAAAAATGAACAGGAGGAGGAAACCAAGGAACAATTCCATTTAAAATAGCAACCAAAATAATCAAGTATTTATGAGTAAACTTAGCCAAGGCCACAGAAAATCTATACAGAGAAAACTACAAGAAACTCCCAAAAGAAATCAAACAGGACCTAAAAAAATGGAAGAACATACTGTGTTCATGGATTGGAAGATGGACTATAGTTAAGATATTAATTCTACCTAAACTGAGTTATAGATTCAATACAATACCAATTAAAATCCTAACAACTTACTTTGCAGGAATAGAAAAACCAATAACCAAATTTGTTTGGAGGGGACATTTACCCCAAATAGCCAAAAATATCTAGAGAAAGAGGAATGAAATCAGAGGTTTCACACTACCTGACTTTAAAGCATAATACAAAGCTACAGTGGTCAAAACAGCATAGTACTGACATAAATATAGATATACCACTAATGGAATCAAATTCAGTGTTCAGAAATAAACCTTCTCTTCTATTGACAATTGATCTTTGAATAGGCATTCAAGCCAACACAAATGGGTAGAGCAGCCTCTTCAATAAATGGTGTTTGGAAAACTGGATATCCATAACCAAAAGAATGAAAGAGGACTCCCATCTCACACTTTCTACAAAAATTAACTCAAAATGGATCAAATACCTAAACATTAGCACTAAGACCATAACACTTTCAGAAAAACATGTAGGAAATATCTTAAAGATCTTGTGATAGGAGGTGGTTTCCTAGATCTTACACCCAAAGTATGAGCAGTGAAAGGAAAATAGATAATTGGGATCTCCTCAAAATTGAACCCTTTGTACATCAAAGGACTCTGTCAGAAAAGTGGAAAGGCAGCCTAGTCAATGACAGACCATATTTGGAAACCACATATCAGTAATGGTTTAATATCCAAAATATATAAAGAGATCCTACAACTCAGCAACAGAAAGGCAAACAATCCTATTGAAAAATGGGCAAAAGACATGGAAAGACACTTTTCTGAAGAGGAAATACAACTGGCTCAAAAACATGCTCAACTTCACTGGCTATTAGGGAAATGCGAATCAAAACCACAAAGAGATATCATGTCACACCTGTTAAAATGGCTACTATAAAACAAAACAGAAAATTACAAGTGCTGGAAAGGATGTGGAGAAAAAGTCATGCTTATTCACTGTTGGTGGGAAGGTAGAATGGTTTAGCCACTCTGGAAGGCAGCGTGGTGGTTCCTCAGGAAGATAAATATAGAATTGCCACATGGTTCAGCAATTCCATTACTAGATGTATACTCAAAAGAACTTGAAGCTTAGACACAAATGGGCATTTGTAAACCAATGTTTATAGCAGCATTATTCATGATTGCCAAGAGATGGGTACTGCCCACATGTCCGTCAATGGATAAACCAAATGTAGTATATACATATCATTTAATATTATGCAGCTGTAAGATAGAACAAAGTCACTGAGCATATAACAACATGGATGAACCTTGAGGAGGTTACATTGGACAAAGTTAGCCAGAAACAAAAGGACAAATACTGTACATATGAACTAACATTAATGAGCAAACTTTGAGAGTTAAAGCTGAGAACACAGATTACCAGGAGACAGAAAGAGGCTAGAGATCAGGCACTTGATGCTGAAGGAGTATAGAATGTTCAACAGGATTGATTGTATAAATCCAAAAATGGATATCACAATACTGTGTGATGGTAGCCAATATTTTAAGTACAATGAACACAGATGTGTGTGAGTAAAATTGAAAGAGGAAGGCTTGGGTTATGCATGACACCAAAAGGAAAGATAGACAATAAAGATGGTACTGTATAACTTAGTGAAACCTAGAGTGGTCACTGATGGAGATGAAATGCACACATATACAAATGTTTTTACATGTGGGAGAACAAATGAATGCCAACATTGCAAAGTGTTGAAAAAGGGATGGTATTGGAGAAAAATATATGCAACAGAAACTGGTGTCTGTGGGTTAACAGTAACATTGTAATATGCTTCCATTAAATGTAATCAAGGCAGTATACCAAAAGTAAATGTCTCTGAGAGGGAGATATAAGGGAGGGGTATGGAAATTTTGGTGGTGGTGTTGTGGTCTGATGACTTATTATTGTATTGTGTTTTTACTTTTGCTTTCATTTTTTTCATTATTCTTTAATTTTTTAATTTTTTATATTTATTTTTGGAGGAATGAATATGTTCAAGTGCTGATTGTGATTATGAATGCACAACTATATGATGCTACTGTGAACAATTTATTGTACACTGTGGATGATTGTATGCTATGTAGAAATATATCAATAAAACTGAATTCGAAAACGAACAGAAAAATCATTGACTTCTCTTCAAATTTTTGGAAGAGTTTGAGTATTGGTGTCAATTCTTTGAATGTTTGTTAAAATTCACCAGTGAAGCCATCTTGTCCTGGACTTTTCTTTGTTGAGAGACTTTGATTGCTGATTTAATATCTCTATTTGTTATTGGTCTGTTGAGATCTTCTGTTTCTTCTTGAGTCATTTAGGCAATGTATGTGTTTCTAAGAATTTGTCCAATTCATCTAGATTATCTATCTTTTTGCATATGATTGTTCATAATTTCCTCTTCTAAACCTTTTTATTTCTGTTATGTTGGTAGTTATGCCCCCCTTTTTGTTCCTCACTTTCGTTTTTTATGTCCTTTCTATTTTTTCCTTGTCAATCTAGCTAAAGTTTCATGAATTTTATTGATATTTAAGAAGAACCAGCTCTGGTTACTTCAATTCTCTCTATTATTTTTCTATATTCTATTGCATTTACCTCTGTTCTAATCTTTTTCATTTCCTTCCTTCTGTTCATTTTGGGTTTTGTTTGTTCTTTTTCTAGTTCCTGCACATGTGAAATTAGATTGCAAATTTGAGATCTTTATTCTATTTCAATGTAAGAATTTAAGTTACAAATTTTCCTCTGAGCACTGCCTTTTCTACAATTCACAAATTTTGGTAAATGATGTTTTAATTTTCATTCATCTAAAGATTTTTGTTCAATTGGCTGGTAAAGGGTGAATTATTTAATTTTCTTGTATTGTGAAACTCCCAGTTCTCCCTCTGTTGTTAATTTCTAGCTTCATTCCATTGTGGTCAGAGAAGATACTTCATAAAATTTCAGTCTTTCTAAATTTATTGAGTTTTGTTTTGTGACCTAACATATGGTCTATCATTGTGATTGGTCTTTGTGCACTTGAGAAGAAAGTATATTCTGCTATATGTTCTCTATATTATGGATAGTCCAGTTTGTTCATAGTATTGTTTAAGTCCTCTATTTTCTTATTGGTCTACCTAATATTGAAAATGGTGTATTGAAGTATTCTGCTCTCAATGTGGAGCCTTCTGTTCCTCTCTCAAGTCTGTCAGTGTTTGCCTCATATTTTGGGAGCTCTGTAAGGTGCAAATATGTTTATAATTGCTATATTCTCTTGTTGAATTGTCTATATATTGTCCCTTTATATTGTCTATATATTGTCCTTTCTTTTCCCTTTTAACAACTTTTTTTCTTAAAGTATTTTTTGTCTGATATTACTATAGTCACCCCTACTCTCTTTTGGTTGTGATTTGCATGCAATATTTTCCATTCTTTCACTTTCAATCTACTTGTGTCTTTGAATACAAGATGTGTCCCATATAAAGACCATATGGTTAGATTATGCTTTATTATCTATTATAACAATCTTTACCTTTTGATTGGAGAGTACTACATATTTACATTTAAAATAACTACTGGTAATGCAGGACTTCTGCATTTTTTTTATTTTGATTTTGTAGACCTTATAGCTTTTTGTCCCTCCAGTCTTCCACTGTTCTATAATTTTGTATTTAGTTGATCCATTATAATAAATCCTTTAGAATTCCTTCTCATATCCTTATATTCATATTTTTTTCTGATTTTCTTTGTTGTTACCATGGTCCTTAAGTTTAACATCCTAAATCTATAACAATCTTGTTTGGTTTGAGATCAAGTTAACTTCAGTAGTATACATAATCTATATTCCTTTGCCACTCCAGCATTCTACCCTTATTCTTGTCACAAATTACTTTTTTTTTAACATTGTGTGTCCTAAAACATAGATTTATCATTATTCTTTCTGCATTTGCATTTTAGATGCTGCAGGAAGTAGAAAGCAGAGTTACAAATCACAAATAAACTATAAGTGCATAAATGACGTCATTTTTTCCTATGTATTTATCTTTACTGATGATCTTTATTTCTTCATGTGGTTTGATCTATTGCATAGTGTCCTTTTCTTTCAACCTGAAGTACTCCCTTACTCATTTAGGTAGAGCCAGTCTAGTTGTGATAAACTCCCTCAGTTTGGTTTTTCTGGGAAGTATTAATATCTTCATCATTCTGTAAGACAGTTTTGCCAGGTAGTTTCCTTGGTTGTCAATATTTTGTTGTCAGCACTTTAAATTTGTCATCTCACTGCTTTCTTGCCACCATGGTTTCTGATGAGAAATCATCAGTTAATCTTATTGAGGCTCCCTTGTGCATGGCATGTTTATTCTTTCTTGCAGATTCCAAGATTATCTGTTTGTGTCTGGCATTCAATAGTTTGATTATCATGTGTCTTACTTTATGTCTACTTGAATTTATCCTGTTTAGAGTTTGTTAGCTACTTTGATGTAACTCATACCTCCCTCACAATGGAATCTAAAGCTTTTACTATGGCCTTCAGTATTTAAATCCTCAAATCAATTATATATATATGTATATATATAAAGTTTCCTCAATAGTGCATACCACTGTACTTTATTAAACTATCCTGTTGAATTTTAATATTAATTATAGGTAATTTCATTTTAATATGACCAGATCCTGTTTTGGTAATTGTACCACAGATTGCTAGTTTTCCCTCAATGTAAATTTTCCCTCTTTTTCCTCTCAGTATTTGTGTTAGTTTCTGGCTACTAAAACAAGTACCAAACAATAGAATGGCTTAACAACAGGCATTTACTGACTCATAATAAAAGCTAGAAGGCTTGCTTCCTCCTAGGGTTGGTACCTGTTGGCTGACCAGCAATATTTGAGGTTCCTTCAATTTTCAATCACATGGCAAAGCACATGGCAGCATCTTCTTTCTCTTCTGGTTCTGTTGACTTCCAGCTTTTTGCTGCTCTTCGTGGCTTCCTCCTTCTGTGTCCAATTTCCTTTGCTTATGAAGACTCCAGCCATATTGTATTACAGTCCACCTTCATTCAGTTTGGCACACCTTAAATAATAGCATCCTCAAAGGACATATTTAGAAATGGGTTCAAACTCACAGGGCCATGGATTGTAACCTAAATATGCTTTTTTTTTTGGGGGGGGGGTGCATGATTCAATATCCAAAAGTATTTTAACCCTGTGTTTTTGCTTGTTTTTTGTTTTATTGTGTTTTGTCTTAAATTTGGGAATGGAAAGGGTTGAGGATAATATTGTATAAACAAAAAATCTTGGTCCTCACCATCCCTTATAGTAGAAGCTAGATGTGACAACAAGACAATGAACTGACCCATGGTACAGAAGTGGAAAAGCTGTGGTTCACTTCCTGGTATTTTCTGTAGAGAGGAGTGGTGCTCCCCTCTTCTTCCTCTACTTCACTGCATGATAGATGGAAATGAGTTAACTTTGTGCAGATGAAGTAAACTTGCTATGGATAACAAGGCAAAATGCAAGTAGGAATTTGGGATCCTGGAAAACCTAGTAACCTCTAACCTTTATACATTTATAAGAGCCTTGAATTCTATATACAGATTCTTAAGTGAGAGAGAAATTAGCTATCTTGTTTTAAGCAACTCTTATTTTGGGTTTCTGTTCAAATCCAAAACTATTTCATTCACTAATTTGTTTCTGAGTTGATCATTTTTTATGATCCCCTTGGTAAATGTTATGTATTGAATTGAATCAGAAGAATACATGTTCCAGTACGAATCCCTGGTCCTGTGAATGTGAACTTATTTGGAAAATGGTCTTTGAAGTTGCTATTGATTACGTAAGTTAATACAATACAACTGATGTCCTATAAGAAGAGATATTTTGACAGAAAAGTCAACCATGTAAGGCTATTGAAGCAGAAATTGTATTATGCTACCAGTACAGGAATGCAAGAATGGTTGGCCCCTGTCAGAAGCCAAGAAATTTAGGCATGGAATGGATTTTTGCCTAGAGTCGACACAGGAAGCATGACACTACTGTCATTAATTTTAGACTTCTGAAATCCAGAACTATGAAACAATACATTTCTGTTGTTTTAAACCACCCAGTTTGTGGTACTTTTTATGGCAGCTCAAGAAAACTAATGCAGTAGCTTTAGTTGATGAAATCATTACTATTTATTAGGTTTATCACCTATATGATGCATTCATTATTTTATCTGAACTAATTCATTGCAAGAATATTTTTTCTTACCATAATGGGAAAGTTCACAAGTGCACATTTAAGACTGCATTCTTAACATGTCTAGTTTCCTCACCTAATAGTTAACATAAGGATTGCATCTGAACATTAATGACCTATTAAATATTAACAACCAATAGCCAATATGTCTGGTGATAAGAGTAGATAGTGAGAATGTCATCTTGAAAATGTTTTTTACATGGTCATATTTAATTATCTAAACAATATTTAAAATGAGGAGAAAAGCCTATTAAAATTCTATCTTTTAAGCTAAGAACTTTCATAATTAGTTTGTTGAATGATAAAGGCAGAGATTTGATGGGAATGGACTAAGAATGGAGCACTGTTTTCCAAAGTGCCCAATTATATATTACAGAATAAGTAATGGAATTATTCTGGTAATTTTAATATTCTAGCTAATAAATAAAGTAAAAATGTGCTTGTATCCCAACATATATTTCACTCAGGGGTAGAACACAAGTAATGATTTTCATTTGCATTTATTTTATCAATCAGTATGAGTCAGAATGAGAGACAGTAATTGTACAGTTGAATAATGTTGCTTTTTCTTCCATACTGTTCAAATTATGCAAATTCCAAATTTTTAAAATGTATGATCATATCAAAATGAAATTTTCAGCCTTCAACTTTAATAAATGCCAACAATCATGTGACTTCAATCTTTTTTCCTCTCTTAAATAGCTCTATTTGTTTTTCCACTATCATTCCTAACATTTTGTTCATGTGCATTAACATGAAATGATTACAATATTTTCTGAAGTCAATGAAATATAACATAAAATGAGTATGAATGCTCATGCCTCAAGTTATTTCATTATGTCTTTTAGGAGAACATCACTTTTTCTTCCTGAGTTAACTGTATACCCCAATTATTAGCAAGGTTACATAAAAAAAGTAAGTTGAGAGAAATCATATCAGAATGAATCACTATTGATATAGCTAAGTTTTAAAAAGAAAAAGATATTTTGTTTTGGAGCCAGTGAATTATTACACTTTTACTAATAATATATTTCATTTTCTTCTTTCAGAAAATTTTTTGTTTCCATGAACCATAATAATATTAAAAAAGTGAAAACACCCTTATTCAAGAAGATGCATATGCAAATTCTGATAGTTAAAATTTTGCAACTCATATTTTTGAAATAGTGACTTTAGATTTTCAATAAAGATCAATTACAAGAAATCAGCCATGTAATTCAATGAATGTACCTTAATATATTGAAACAAATTTCTATTATGGGACACTTAAAACATTTTGATTTTTATTGGTGAAACAGACAGTGAAATGAATTCTTTACTTAAATTATTTGTAATATCAGTGACATTTTTATTATGACAAATGCCTAGAAATGATTGAAAAAAAATTATGCATATTTTCAAGTGGCCTTCATAAAATTTGTATCGGTTAAAGCTCTATCATTTTAGAATGCCTAATTTTTTGCTCACCCTTAAACTTACATAAAATAGCATATATTTAACCTTTGCAACCTAGTTGCTAAAATAGTTTTTTTCTTTCTGTTGCATTAGTTACCCATTCTTCATTTTAACTGTGATATAAAATATTTAAATTTATTTGCCAATAATTTTCAATTTGGCAATTACTTGTTTATTAAATCAAAAGATGTTCAAACACATTACATTCAAATATATACGTTATCTGGGAGATACTTAAATATGTAGATAAATGATCTCTCCCTTCGAAGATTTAGATTCAGTAAGCCTGGGGTAAATTCTTTACAATTCTGTTCTTAGCAAGCCCCATCAGTAACTTTTGTGCTCATTATCTACGTATCACCTACACTGTTCAGTCCACTTTTCTATTGGGTTCTCTTGCAATTATTTGTGCACTTTTAAAAGCTTATGTATTTTGCCATATATGTTAACTATATTTTCTTAGTTTGAAATCAATACTGATATATGCAAATGTGCTTTTTGCTGGCTTGTAAATACTGATTAGTGTGATTTTTTTCTATTTTCTATTTTTTCTTTTTTTATAGCACTCAAAAATTTAAATGTTTAGGTGATCGTCTCTATTCACCTTTTCTTTACACTTTGCAGTTTTGCTCTAATACTTAGAAAGACATTTATAAACTTAAGGACATTCTGAAATTTTTATGTTTTCATTTTTTACTTTTAAAGGTTTAATCCAGAGAGATGGAAACCTTAAGTACCTAATACTCCACTCCGAATTTCAATGTCTGCTTTTCTTGATCAGTGTCCACTGGGGTACAAACAGTGAGCTACATGTTAGGTATCCTCTGCTCCTTCCTGAATGCTCCCAGCCTGCTGCTTGCCAGACATACTTCATTGCCTCCAAAGGAATTTATAGCCTGCCTTCAGAGAAATCTCCTATGTACTCAATCTCTTCTCTCCACCTTGTGTTCCCAGTGTACTCTAATTGAAATCTTGTTTCACCCAAAGCCAGTGTTTTTTAATGTTTCCCAAACAACTCATTATCTGTACCCTTATACTTCAGCCTGCTACAAGAGATGGCCATCCATGTTGAAAACTAAGGCTATCACTCTACTTGTGCACTAGACTCTTTCCCATCTCAACTTTTAAAGACCTATGCTTTTGCATATATTCTTCTTTCCTTTATCACTAATTTCTTCCTCTTTACTGAAAAATTTTAATTAACATACAAACATTTGGGAATAGCACCTTTCTTAAAAGACAAACAAAAGATCTCTCTGAACTTTTTTCTCTCTTCAGTTGACACCACAATTCTGTGACACCCTTCACAGAAAGACTCTGTACTGGTTTGGATATATTATATCCCCTGGAAAAGCCATAATCTTTAATGCAATTTTGTTTAGGCAAACTGATTAGTTTGTTGAATAGGGTGGAATCTTTTGACTGAGTGTTTCCATGGAGATGTGACTCACCCAACTGTGGGTGAAACCTCTGATTGAATTATTTCCATAGAGGTGTGGACCCTGCCCATTCAAGGTAGGTCTTGATTAATTCACCATATTACTCAAGAAAGCTCAAGACCACACCCAGATGCTTGCTGATGTTTGGAGATACTGGATGATGTGGACAGAAAGATGTTTTGAGATGCTAAGCTAAGAGAGAAAGCCCAGATTTTGCCCCAGAGAAGCTAAGAGAGGACTCCCAGATGCTTAGAGAGAAATGCCCCAGGAGAACGAAGCAGAGAGCTGAGAGAAGCTAAGAGAGACAGAAGGCCAGGGATATTTTGGAGAAAGTAATTTTGAAATGCAACTCAGGAATGAAGGACCAGCAGACACCAGCCACATGCCTTCCCAGCTAACAGAGGTGTTCTGAATTCCATTGGCCTTTCCTTTAATGAAGATATCTTCTTGTTGATGCCTTAATTTGGACATTTTCATGACCTTCAAAATGTAAATTTGTAACCTAATAAATATCCTTGATAAAAGTCAATCCATTTCTGGTATTTTGCATAATGGCAGCTCTAGCAAACTGGAACAGATTATTTAAAGGATTTGTTTCTATCCATTGTCTTCCATTCCTCACTGCAAAATGTCCACTAAGATGTACTTGAGTTGCATTGTGTCCTTACTATTTTATGGATGCTACTTTTGTCAAGTTACCAACAAACTTGATTTTGTTTTCCAGTCTTATAGTTACCTTCACTTAATTTGAAACAGCACTTAACAAAAAAGATCATCCTTGGTTTTTGAAAACATGTTCTCCATGTTTCTTAGAGACTGTAATATTCTGGTTCCCCTGCTATGTCCCTGGTTATCTGTTAGTTTTTGTTTCTGACTTTCCATCCTCTCCCTGTCCTCTAAATATTGAAAAATCTTAAAGTTAATCATTGGCCTTCCTCATTTTCATCACTCCCTACTGGCTTTTTGTCTCATCCCCTGGCTTTAAATATTCTCTATAAACTGATGACACAAACATTTTATCAAAGAGGGTGATTTGACTTTAACAATATCACTCTGGCTGCTGCATGCAATGTAATCTGTCTAATCAGTTACAATTTAATTGAAATGTGCAAATGAGGGGATGATTGGTTGGACTAGAGGGGTGACAATGCATTTGGGAAGAAGTTGTAAGATTCTGGAAATCTTTTGGAAGTAATGGCCACAAGACAATAATGAATTAGAGGTTGGTCGTGAAGGAAACAGAGAATTAAAAAAATGGCATTTAGTAACTTTTCCTGAACAAATGAGGAAGTAACAGCACCATTACTAAGAAGGGAAAAATTGGAGAAAGGAAAGTGGGTAAGTTGACTGGGAGGAATCCAAATTCTTCTTTGAATCACTTTATAGATGTGCAAGTGGAAAGATCTAGCAGGAATTTAGAGAGATGAGTCTAAATTTGGTTGTTAGAGAATACAAGGTGAGAAAATGGAATAATGTGCTGGTTTGGATGTATTATGTCCCCCAAAATGCCATTATCCTTGATGCAGTCTTGTGTGGGCAGGAAATGTATCAGTGTTGATTGGGTTGGAGACTTTTGATTAGATGTTTCCATGGAGATGTGGTCACTCAACTATGGGTGAAATCTTTCATTGGATGATTTCTGTGGAGGTGTGGACCTGCCTATTCAGCATAGGCCTTGATTAGTTTATTGGAGCACTACATAAGCTCAGGCAGAAGGAGTGAGCTTGCTGCAGCCAAAAGGGACACTTTGAAGAATGCACAGGAACTGAGAGAGGAGCCTCAGCTTACAGAGACATTTTGTAGATGGCTTTTGAAAACAGACTTTTGCCCTGGAGAAGTTAAGAGAGTACAAACACCCAAGAGCAACTAACAGTGACATTTTTGAGGAGCTGAAGCCTAGGGAGGAATGTCTTGGGAAAAAGTCATTTTGAAAGCAGAACCCAAGAGCAGACACCAGCCATATGCCTTCCCAGCTAACAGAGGTTTTCTGGATGTCATTTGCCATCCTCCAGTAAAGGTACCAATTATTGATGTGTTACCTTAGACACTTTATGGCCTTAAGACTGTAACTGTGTAACTAAATAAATACCTTTATAAAAGCCAATCCATTTTTAATGTTTTGCAATCTGGCAGCATTGGCAAATTAGAACAGATTTTTGTACCAGGAGTGGGGTTCTGCTGAGTTAGCAAATACCAAACCTGTTGAAATGGCTTTTTACATGGATAAGGGGAAGGTTCTAGAAGAATTTTGAGGAGCTTCATAGAAAAGGCCTAAATTGCTTTGAAAAGACTGTTTGTGTAAATGTGGACTTGAAAGATATTTCTGCTGAGGCCTTGAGCAGAAATGATTGTGATGTCATGAACTGGAAGAAAGGTGATCCTTGTTTTGAAATGGGAGAGAATTTGGAAAAACTGAGTCCTGGTGTTGGGTGGAAGACAGAATTTGAAAGTGACAAGCTAGGATACATGGCTGATGAGATTTTGAAACTAGAAGTTGTAGATATAGCATGACTTCTCCTTGCAGCTTACAGTAAAATATGAGCAGAGAGAGATAAATTTAGAACTGAACTCTTGGGTTCAAAGAAACCAGAAACTGATTGTTTGGAAAATTTGGGGCTTCCAGGGGGTGGAACTCCAGAAGCTACAGCCAAAAATGAGGATTTGACCAAACATGGAACCTGACCGCCATTCCAGTACAAGCTAAAATTGGAGATGGAGTTATCCAGAAAGGATTTGTGAAAAGTACTATTGTCTGATGACTTTGACCTCTGTGTGCTTCATGTGAGGCCAACAGAATTCTTGCAAGATCTTTATAGATGGAGCTGCTGCCAGTCTGGACTGGAGGAGACAGACAAGGAACATATTGAAGGAAAAATTTCTTCAAAGACAGAGCCATGGAGTTGAGGTCTGCAGTCAAGAGGTCTTGGGCTGGAAGATCAGAATAGCCCACATGCATGGAAAGGGTGAGTTTGCCCCAGAGGTCAAGGTGGGCCTTCCATCTCGATGTTCAGGAAAGGTGTTGCTACCTCAGGCCTCAAAGAGCACATTCCTAGGGGACTAGGGAGAGCCTGGCTGCCACCCCACTGTTCTGAAGGGGTTGAGCATGTGTTCCAGAGATGGACAAGTATCCAGGTGCTGCCCCAATGTTTGAGGGGGTTGGGGCCAAGAAGGTGGTCTCCTCAATGTGTGCATATGTTGGAGCACTCACCCCAGTGTTTGGAGAGGAAAGGGCTGCCATGAAGGCCCTTAGGAAGGGTTAGATTCCAGCTCTCTCAAGCCCAAAGGATCCAACATCATTCTGTAAATGACTCCCAGACTTTGTAATCTAATGGAGTCCCCTGTGGATTTTAGGAAATGTTTTGTTCCTGTGAACTCTGTTTTCCTTTCAGTTTCTCCTTATGGTAATGGTAATGTTTATATTATGAATGTCCCTCCTTTGTATATTGAAAACACATAACTTGTTCTAAGTCTTACAGGCCCACAGTCAGACGTGACTTTTGCTTTTGGAAAGATCACAGCTGTAACTGATTTAATGGGATCTTGTACTTAACTATTGTTACTGAAATGATTTAAGTTTCGGTGATACTGTGATGGGATGAATGTATTTTGTATATTGAAAGATCATGTCATTTTGGGGTCCAGGGGGTGGTATATGCTGGTTTGGATGTATTATATCCCCCAAAATGCCATTATCTTTAATGCAGTCTTGTGTGGGCAGGAAATATATCAGTGTTGATTGGGTTGGAGACTTTTGATTTTATGTTTCCATGGAGGTGTGATCACTCAACTTGGGTGAGATCTTTCATTGGATAATTTTCATGGAGATGTGGACCCACCCATTCAGTGTGGGCCTTGATTAATTTACTGGAGCACTATATAAGCTCAGGCAGAAGGAATGTGCTTGCTACATCCAAGAGGGACACTTTGAAGAATGCACAGGAGCTGAGAGAGGAGCTTTAGCTAACAGAGACATTTTGGAGATGGCCTTTCAAAGCAGACTTTTGCTCTGGAGAAGCTAAAAGAGGACAAACACCCCAAGAGCAACTAACAGTGACATTTTGGGGAGCTGAAGCCTAAGGAGGAGTGTCCTGGGAGAAAGGCATTTTGAAACCAGAACTCTGGAACAGATACTGGCCGCATGCCTTATCAGCTAACAGAGGTTTTCTGGATGCCATTTGCCATCTTGCAGTGAAGGTACCAATTGTTGATGGTTTACCTTGGACACTTTATGGCCTTAAGACTGTAACTATGTAACCAAATAAACCCCCTTTATAAAAGCCAACCCATTTCTTGTGTTTTGCACTCTGGCAGCATTGGAAAACTAGAACAGATAATATAAATTATACTTTGGAGTAAATTTTGTCATATGTGGGATAAAAATGGGATAATAGCTTCAGGGAAATACAGGATCACAAATTTTACTTTATTTTTTCTTTGTTTAAGCCTGTCAGCCTGAGTTCTTATTAGAAAGCATCTAAAATCACCCAGATAATTAAAGTATGTAAATAACCACTCAAATAAGTATGTAAAATGACTGCATATTATAAAGTGTTTTAGTTATCAATATGCTACCTAATTATGTATATTTTAGAAATATATTCTTTGCATTGATTTTGACATCTGTGCTGGTTTGAAACTGCTATATACTGCAGAAATGCCACGTTCTTTTAATCTAATCTTGTGGGGGCAGACCTATTGTGGGTGGGGTCTTTTGATTAGATTATTTCCAAGGTGATGTGACCCCACCCATTCAAGGTGGGTATTAGTTAGTTTACTGGTATTCTCTATCAGAGTATAAAAGGCAGAGACGTTTCGAAGAGAGCTCAGACACACTTAGAGAGAAAATGCCCAGAGACATTTTGGAGACAGCTGTTGAAACCAGAACCAGGAGAGAAGCTAAGAGTTGAAATCCAGAGTTTGCCCTGGAGAAGCTAAGAGAGGGCCCTCAGATGCTTAGAAAGAAATGCCCTGGGGGAAACAAAGCAAGGATGAACAGGAGCTGAGAGAGAGAAGATAAGACAGAAGCCCAGAGACATTTTGGAAAAAGCAACAGAAATGAGAAGCTAACCCCAAGAGAGGCCGAGCAGACTCTACCATATGCCTTCCCATGAGACAGAAGAACCCCAGATGCCATCGGCCTTTCTTCAGAGAAGGTATTGTCCTATTGATGCCTTAATTGGGACATTTTCATGGCCTTAAAACTGTAAATTTGTGAACTAATAAATTCCCTTTATAAAAGCCAGTCCATTTCTGGTATATTTTGTATTTTGGCAGCTTAGCAAACCAGAACAACATCTCTAAAATAAATGTTTACTAAATGACCCAATTTTTCCACTGTAAAATTCTACAATTGCAGTAGAACATCTGAGGTCAATTTTGTGAGTCAGATGTTAAGAATGAATATATATAAGGGTTCTATCTTGACTTAGAAGCTTGATAGAGGATACCCAAGAAGTCATACCATTTAATATTATACTCTATTATTTCTTTTGGCATTCAGAAGGTTTTAAAAAACATAATATTATTAGAAATGAAAAGAAGCAGTTGATGGGTGAGAATTAGCAAATCACTTATTTTTGTTCCCCATTTTCTCATATTAAAAATATGGATAATATTAGTACCACATCATGTGAAAAAATGCTTCAAATCATGAGCACTCCAAATTTACCCATGCTTGATGATACTAATATTTGAAATTTTACTATTATTTGAAATTTGGCTGTGTTATATCTAAGTGCTGACAAAATGAGTATTCTAAACAGTATGAGGGTAAGTATTGTTCTTGAACACTATATGGACTTGATGATCTATTGCGAAGACCAATCCCTACTGCCCTGCCATTAGGAATGTCCACTTCTGTGTGTTATCATTAATTGTTTCTGGCTTTCTTACCTTTACACTGGTATACTCTGTTTTATTTTACTGAAGTGGGACTTCTGGTCCCCCACAATAAACGGAAATGGAGAAACATTTATTCTGAATTTTTTAAAAAGGTTGAATAGGGAAATGTATGAGAAATAAATACTCTATTCTCACCAAGAAATGGTATTGAAGCAAATAGTCATAAGGAAAAAAAAAAAAAAAAAAAAGAGGACTAAGATAAAGAAAATGTGCACCTAGTTCTACACTGGATAAATCGCTATTTAGTGACTGTTGAGTGCCTTCTCCCACTCTGAGAAATCCCAAACCACCACACAGCTCTCAATTAGACAATACTGAGCACAATTATACATGTATGTCCTTTAGATCAAACAGTAACATTAATTCTTGAAGTCTTATAAATTAAAAAGGATTAAAACTGAAGTAAAAGAACAATGAAGTAATTCTGTTTAGATTTAGCAAATGTCATTTAATGTTTAAACCTAATTAGGCAGTTCCCAAATATTCATATCCATCATTCTATCTTCTTCCATCTTTGTTTTGTGTATTTTTGCTCGATTGGTCTTAGTACTAAATGATTAATCAGTTCATATGTATTATGAGTTTCTTTCCATAAAAATAGTATCATTGACTTAGTTGCAATATGCTTCTATTCCCTCTTAATCAGCATAGCCTTTGGGAGCCTAGCTTGGAAAGCCATAAGAATATTACCCATTCACTTAGTTAAATATTACCCAGATTTTTTTACCTAGTATTTAGCAAGAAATAAACAGCTCCAAGAGGAGTCATTGTGCAGAATCCAATCTCAATTAAATACAGGCAAGGAATTCACAGGAATCAGCAAAAGCATCCTGCAAGTCTAATGAGAGTGGAAAAATACTGTTTCAAACAGAAAGCAGTCAGGAACTAACGGTGTGTTGGAATCCTAGGATAGGAGAGCTCAGCTGCCACAAATCCATCCATATGTTGTTCAAGGAAATATCCCTCCAAAAATGAAGAACATTGAAATATACACCTGTTTATTTGTTATATAACTTAGGGTATTCTAAATTCAGTGAAATAGTGTTTCAAATTCATCAAACAGTGGTTTAAACCTTATCTCCTATGTACACCTTCACATGCATGCAGTGAATGCCATAGCAAACAGCAAATGTATATGTGTGAGTCAAAATTTATGGTTATAATACAGCATTGCACAATTTTCCTAAACCAGGATTTCTGATCAAACTAGGTGATGAATATCTGCTCTGTGTTCTTTTGATTCATGCTTTAGCCTCAGCCATTGTTTTCTATGCTCAGAACCCCTTTTCTAGTGTTGGGTGACTGTAGAAGTCTCATAGCCTGTGTCTTTCATCAGGACGTCCATTCTCCAAATCATCTTATAAAATAGTCTCCTTAAAAAGTAGACAGAATTTGTTTTACCTGCAATACACAAGAATTTACATTTTAAAAAATTTTAACTCTCCCTTTATTTGTAAAAATGATGTGATAGTAATTTTAATTCTTGAAATGCCAAAGTCAAATATCCCTAATATTGAAACTAGGATAATTAACAGTTATCTTTATTCCAATTTTACATTGCTCACACTGACAGAGTGCCTCAATGGATCAATGTTTTTGCTTTCTATTTTCTGGAACCATGCATTATCATTAATTATTCTTTACATAAAATCATCCTTTTTGCCAATTGGTTTTCCAGTGTCCCGTGGCTTATGTTCAAACTGATGTTTCAACTTATGGCTTATGTCCAGGAATCCTATACAATAGTTATGTGAGGGTCCATTTTCAACCTTCGTCTTCAATATAACCATAAAGTTTAAATCAGAATACTGTGAGGGTTTCATTGATATTTTATTTTTGGAAACCACAGTATATCATTGCTTTGAATATTGTCATGGCTACAATCACTATATCCAATCTCGTTGACATAGGGATATAAGGACTTAGATCCATTTTCTGAAGAAAGTAAGACCTTACACTTCGGTATAATTTCAGTCTGCCTTAATAATTATATAGGGTCTTTTGTTATGGTCCTCAATTTTTCTGAAAACACATAACCCCCCTCCTTTGCCTCACAGCTTTTTAAAACATGTATATTTCTCATAAATAAGCATTACTAAATATCAGTACTCCGGTTTCTTACAGTGCAGAAATTTTGCTTGCCATTCAATAGAACTTTGCCTTGCCATGAAAAGCAACCCTGAAGTTTTTGATGTCCAAAAACTTGATGACGCAAAAGTCCAAAAACTTTTGATGTCCAAAAACTTGATGACTTGATGATGCAATTGATTAAATTATGAAGGATTTATTGAAGAACATATGATCCATTTGTTATCTGAATATTCCAAATTTTATGTTGTATTAAAATAAACCTGATGAACATAAAAGCAGGCATAAAAATACCTTATTTTATTAAACAGTGTTTTGGTAATTTTATCATTATAAGCATAAGGCATATTATAAATTAGTTTTAAAACTTTGAAACATTTTTCACTGTCATTTGTAAGGATTTATTAGAAGATATTTTTCACTATGTCAATCAACTTCTTTTAAAGAGAGAATCTAGAATAAAATATTACTCAGTTTTCAGTGTCAGAAAATATTCTTTTCTTGAAAATTAACTTTTGTTTCTTTTGTGCTGAATGTTTTTTGTTTTTCTTCTGCATGCCATGAATGTTTTAATTAAGCATGTGACTATTTTTGGTTTGAATGTTAGACCAAACTTGCAGCCCATCTCCAGCAGGTAAACCATATGACACACAAATCTTCTCCCAGCTTTATAATTTCCTTATCCTTCTTTGCAATTCTCTCAGATTGCTTGGGGTTTGATTATTACTCTGTCTTTCACAGCATGTGAATTTTACAGTCACTGCAAAATCTCTTACAGATAAGGCAGCATCTTGACAAATAGCAAACCAGGAAAACCAACATATTCAACTTCTGACCTCGTAGATAGCTGCCCCAACCAGGATAAGCTAAGTAATAGTCAGATAGAAGTCACTGTCTCCTCACACCTGCAAAGTATTTGAATCTTGCTGACAACCTCCATTCTACTAACTCAGGAAAAGTAATGTCCAGCTCCATACCATGACTTCTGCACTCTCTGCCAGTTTACTGCTGAATTTCACTGGACTTAAAGGTTCTCCATATTCTGCCAGAAAACATCAAGTCTAAATCAACTTGCCACTCATCACTGCTTTTCTTGGTCAGTCCTCAAAGTGCAAGTTTCTTGTAGTTTGTTCTTATCTCTCTAATAATAACTCTGAATTTTCTTTTTCCTGTTGAAGTTTCTGCTCCATTTCCCCAACACTTCTAACATTGCATCTATGAACACTGCATCTTCTATTCCAATGCTGATCACCTAAACTGCATTCTCACCATTTTTTTTTTCCTGAAAGTTCTTTCTAACTCTACTTCTTAACTAAGTACTCTGCTTCTGCCTCATTCCATTCAAATAGAGGCTCTTTTATGTTCCATATACCTCATACTAGGAAGTGGGATCACTCTGCTTCTTATTCTCAAACTATTTATCCTCCATCTTATTGCAAAATCCATTATTCTTTTGGTTGGGCCATCTTGACATACCACTCTTTACCTGTTTTCACTGTGTTGATCTGCCTTTTTACGAACATTCTCCATATTCATCCGGGATCTTAATATCTGACCTGTAGAATCCCTCCTCAAATCACCAGGATTCCTTCCATGCCCTTGATAAAAATTTACCATTTCCTTTCAATAACTTTTTCTGTACCATATTTGTCACCATTCTATGGTCACATGCTGAATCACTGGGAATTAAAAACTCCTTGAAGTTACTCCCTCATCCCAAAGGTCTTACCATAGCTTTTATCACCATGTGCTATATCTGTCTTTATATAAAACTGAAATTCATGGACTATTATCATTTAGTTGCTCTTCTGTCATTTTATGACTTCCTAAAAGTAAGCACATAATCCTGTGAAAATATTTCTATGTAACTTCTCTAAATCAACTCCCAGGACAATGAAATGCCAATGGATACAATCAAATACATACCACTATATATTCATAGTCACCAATAATATCTAGTTTTTAATCTTACTTTTTTTATATCTCTCAGTGTACTTGGTTATCTGTCCACTGTTCATGATTACTTCAAGTTGTTTCAGACTAGACCATTATTTTGTTTTCTTTGCTTCCTTTAAATTAACCAGTGGACTTTACATGAAAAAGAACAAATAAATGCCATAAGATCATAAACCCCTCAAATTCCTACACTCAAATTGATAATCTCAGTTTCCTCCACCTTCCCTTCTGCAATAATGAGGCAGGTGTAAACCAGTTCTTCTATACATACTCTGAATCATTAATCCCCTCCTAGGAAATGCATGCTGTTAATTTCCCCTGGCTTTCTAGCCCACAAAAACTGTTTTTCTCTACTGTACTCCTATCAGCATATAAACATATGAAAAAAATCTATAAAAAGTGTGGGATCATTTGGGGTAAAGATTTCCATTTTTACTTCAATATTACTTAACATTCTCCTTAGCATTCATGATGATTTTTTTAATGGGTCCTACTTCTTTCTGTCTGTCTTCAAGGGATGTAGATAACAACTGCTCTGTAGCTTAAAGACATTTCCTCTCTGCAACTTGCCTTGCAATTGATAGTACATAAAGATTCCTTTGTTACCTGAATTTTTCTTGAATTTATTAATAAACATACTGTATTAGCTATGAATTACTGTTTAACAGATTGGCACAAATTTAGTGGCTTAAAACCACACACTTGCATTATCTCACAGATTCTTGATGTCAGTTATCTAGGCATGTTCTAACTTGGTGCTCTGCTTCAACATCTCAGATAAGATTATAACGAAGCTGTCACCCAGGGCTGGGGTTTCATAAGGCTAGACAGTAAAGGATCAGCTTCCAACCTCACACAGTGGTTGGTAGGAATCTGTTCCTTGCAGCCTTTTGGAGTAAGAGCATCATTTCTTCTATAAATGGGACGGCCCCATCAGGTTCCTAGCTGCCTATGGGCAGAGATCACTCTCAATTCCTTGTCACATGGACCTTTCCAACATGACCTTTTGCTTCTTTAAAGCATGCAAAACAAAAAGGCAATAGAGTCTACTAGCAAGATAAAGTGAAAATACTATGCAATATAGTGACAGAAGTAACATAATGTCACATTTTCCCTTATTCGATTGGTTAGAAAAAGTCAGTTCCCACCCATACTCAAGGAGAAGAGATTACACAAGAGCACAGATATTAAGAGCTGGGGATAATTGAAAGCAATCTTAGAGTCTGTCTGCCACACATATTGTTATTTATTCATTTATTCTTGAACAAAACTGTTGGTTTAATCAACTTGAATTTCAGCTACTGGAGGGCATATAATTTTCTTTATGTCTTGTCATATTTTTGATAATTTGTTTGAAATTGGAAGACTAATATATGTCATTGTAGATTGGTAGTATTTGAATTGGCTTATTATTAAAAAAACAAACTGGTAGAAATTGTGCGCTATACTTCTTTCATAAGGTTGTGATAATGTGCTGATACTCCAAGATTAATAAACAGTTAGCTAGTATAGCTGAGGAGAACCTTAAAGGCTCTTTGGAGTTAAATTTACTAAACCAAGCATTCTTTATAAAGGAAATATATTACATGCAATTTTCCCACAACTCCCACTCACTTGAAGAGACACTGGATGCCCTTTGTTTTTTTGGCTGTAAAAGTTATTTGTTTTACTGATTCCAGATTCAGGGCATCCATTCTGCCACTGAGTCCTATAGATTGCTAAATAAAATCCCCGGCCTAAGTTGCCTAAGGCATTATATGAGAGCATAAGGAGGTAGAGAGTTAATAAAGAATGAGAAATAGGCAGCTATCCCTCTTAATATTTTTTGTGGAAGCTCTGGACAGACTGCTGTTTGACCTTCTTAAGTGAGCAGCTTGCTTTCAACACCCACAACCAATGTACATACATGATCGCTTGGCTGTCAACACTCATAACCATCTGTTGTGATGGCAACATGCCTGCTCTCGAAATGATGTGCCAGTTTAGACTGCAGGTGCCAAATAAATATATTGGCAGCCTGAAATGCTGAAAATGCTTTCTCTTGTTCTGCAAAAGCGATGCCACATTAACACCCACATGGCTTCTTACCACCACAACACCTGTTCATTATTTTTAGGCAAAAAACATTCATGAAAGGGACCAATAGTGAGCATTTGATGCAATAGCACTGGGCACCAGTGGAGTATTTCAAAGGACAACATGCTGCCCTGTTTTAAAAAGTGACTGTATGTATTAAAATAGCACAAAAATGTGGGTGTTAAAAATTATAGCAACCAAAGATCATTTTAAGGAGAATGATTCCAAGAATGTAAGGTATTCAAAATAACATTTTCTGTAGCCTTTTCCTTTAGGTGGGGAATAGCTAGCTGCTCAACACATTATAAAAATCTTATGGAAACCACTTTGCTAACAGGCAGTGGCCCTACATATGTGTGTATATGTGTGTGTTTATTCATGCACATATAGTGTATAATTTTTTGCTGCAGAATTTCAAAAGAAGTGGAAACAAGATAAAGGTAAAATGACAGAGAAACTATCAGATTGCAGTTAAACGTTTCTAGTATTAGGTGGCTTTGTGAAGTATAGTACATATTTCAAGTTATCTATATATTTTTCCATATATCTCCTCTGACTTCCATATAAGTATATTTTAAAAAACTGTCATTACCATATGGATTTCCATTCATCTGTGAGAAAAGAGGTGCCATTGGCCAAGGAGTTAATACTTATGTTACTGTAGATTTAGGGAAAGCTATTGCTTGGGATACACTAATCTCAACTCTTCACCTAGATAACTCTTACTCATTTATTAGGTCTTAGATTGAAAGTTGCACCCTATTCCCACATTCACAAAAAAAAAAAAAAAAAAAAAAAAGTAATTTGATTATTTGCTGTTATTCCAGTATTCTGTTTTTTCTTCTACAGGATACATTACAGTAGCTGTCCTGTGTGATTTTCTCTTTTATGTTAAACCTCAGTTTATGTTATCGCATATATTGGGGGCACATAGGTTTTTGAGTAAAGTTAATATATTTTTACTCCAATCTCAGTACTGGTGTTCAGATGGAAAATTTTAGAAATGAGAATTTAACATTCCATTTCAATGATATAACAAGCAATTTAATGCTTGCATATTAAAATATGTTCAAAACTTCAAGAATACAAGAAAAAATTTACAAATTCTTTTAATTATAGCGTATCATGGCTAAAATTTGTAATTAATGATAAAAATGTGTAGGGAGGGCTTTTCATTGAATTTCTTTAAATTTCAAAATAGATGTCTTGCTTGAGATACTATTGGCCTACAATCTGACATTATTTGGCTGTCTTAGTTTCAATGTATAAACTAAGTACTCCCTCATGTTGTCTTTAAGATCATATATTCTCTGAATCTATGATTGTCCCTGTTTATTAGGCTATAGTACCGTGACATGTTTATCAAATGCCTAAGCACAACAGTGATCTTTTCCATAAAAATACAGAGACACAGATTAACTTTCCAGGGTCATCTAGCAGTGTGTGACTGAGCTAGGATTAAAACTCCCAGAGTTCTTGTCCAGTTATAACAATGTCCTTGTAGCATTCTTGTAAGTCTGTATCCAGGATCTGTAAGATAATTTATTTTTGAGTTTACGTGCTCTGAATCAATGTGGCCTAGGTCCATTTTAAACTTGAAAAAGTAAAAGGAGTATTTTATAAATTTAAAAAGATTAAATGCGATTATTTTTACTGAGTAATATCCACTACAACATTAGATTATGAAATAAAACTAATTTTAGAAATTCTAACTCAACTTCTATAATGTACTATATGAAAATCTGAAGATTTGCCTAAGTAAAAGAAAGTGTGAAATGTGAAAAACTATATTTGTTTGAAATAAACGAGTAGTTACACATGGTTTAGACTGAACAAATATGAATAGCAAAAGGATGTTTATTTGTCAGTTACTGAGAAATATACTTCATATATAGGCACTAGCAATTTAGCATGTGAGTGGAACGACTTGTATCAGAAATATGGGCCATATTTCATATGCAATAGAATTTTGAAGAGGCAAATGGACTAACTGTATTTTACCAACAGTATTTACAATGAAATAGCAAGGCTAATTTTAATAACCACAGAGGAAACAGGATATAATTGCAATTATACAAATGAGAAATAATGAGGACATGTATAGAATTTGCAATAGTGGCAAAAAGGGACTTGGAGTTAAATGTGACATTTCAGAGACATGATAAGATACCCTTAAAATTGAGAAAATAAGACTATAAAGGGAAAAATAACTAAACAATATCACAGTTTTAAGCCTGAATGATCTGGAAATCATGACATGATGAAACAAGTTGATGTCTCTTTAGAACATGAAAGGCATTGGAAAATGGAAGAATAAATATATTTTTAAGATGAAGGTAATATGTATAATTATATGTCGAATTATAGTCTAGCAGAATATTTACAGTGTTTTTTGCCAAGCAGTTTGGGAAAAAAAAATTGTAAGTTTGGAATAAATGCCAGAGATGAAGTAGGAGTCATTTATATAGATTTTAGATATATAGTATTGGATTTTGAATATACAGCAACAGATGATAAACTAAGGGAGTACATTATAAGGTGAGAGAGAGAGAAAGAGAGAGAGAGAAAGAGAGAAAGCAGAAAACAGAACCATGAAGAAAAACTTGATTTAAATATTAAGTCACAAACGTTTAATGAAGAGAGTTCTTGTTGAAATGTTTGTTTAGTTATATGGCTAATGGAAGTATACAGTTGCTGACAAAATAAGCATCTCTTTTTCTAAAAGTGAGACATAGATCCTCTCTTTGATAATAATATCCCCAGTCAGCTAAACACTAAATGCATGCTGCAATCAAGGCAAAAAGTAATGAAGGTTAGGGGAAAGAAATATTCCCCATTTATAGTAACTGTTTCCACGGGACAGAGTCTCCAGTAACACGAAGTTCCTGTTTTCTTTCCATCCCCCATTTATTCCTTCCATAAGAAGATGAAATGTGTGATCTAATGAGTGTGTTTCTGACAAGGAATTGGGCATATATAGCTCAGCATCATTCCCTCTTTGGGATATTCCCACCTGCCAGCGCCCCTGTTTTCATAACCAAGGATTGTGATTGAGCCTTTCTACCTATGACTGAACAGAATGTCTGTCCCTATTGAAGGTTTAGTAATACGAATCTCATGGGTTGGGACATTAAGAGATTTGGAAAGTAAACTGAAATTTAGACTTCTGACAAGTCCTTTATTGAGTGGAATTTTCCTTTGTTGGTGCTGTGTGCTTTCTTTAACAACTTTATTTACATTTAATTTGCATACCATTAATTTCACCTACTGAAAATATACAATTAAATGTTTTTTAGTATATGCACAGTTACACCACCATTATCACAATCTAATTTTTTTAACATTTTCATCATTCCAAAAATACATCATATCCATTAGAAGTTACTCCTTATCATTCTTCCCAGGCCTTGTTAAAAATAATATGTTTTTTTTACACTTAAGTGTGTAGTAAGTTATATTTTGCCATAAGGTTGAGTTTTTATACATGTGTGAATATGTTAAATGTTGCTGCCTAGAAAGGTAGCTGTTTTGCTTTGCTAAAGCTGTTGGAATGCAATATACCAGAAATGGGTTGGCATTTACAACGGGGATTTATTAACTTACAATTTACAGTTCTTTGGCTGTGAAAATGTCCAAATCAAGGCAGCAACCTGATGAAAGGCTTCTGGAGACCTGGGACTCCTCTGTCACATGAGAAGGCACATGGCAGAGTCTGCTGGTCCTTCTCTCCTGGGTTTCATTGCCTATGATTCTCAGCTTCTCTTGGTGTTTTTCTTTCTTAGCTTCCATCTCTCTTAGCTTCTCTGTGTTATCTCTGTCTTTTTTCATCTTAAAAAGAACCTCAATAAGAGGATTAAGTCCCACCTTGAATGAGGTGGGTCACATTTCAATTGAAATAAACTGTTCAAAAGGTCCCACCCACAATAGTTCTACCCCCACAGGAATGGATTAAAAGAACATGATCTTTTTGGGTACATAATGGCTTCAAACCACTACAGTAGTCCTGGATCTTCTGAAGTTTAATGCAGTTTATGATTCCATTTAGGGAGAAGAAAACATTAAAGGGGAAATAAAATTTAAAAAAAAAGAATATAAACTTTTAACAAAGTTGAGAATATCTCTTATAATTTCCCAAGGCAAGTGGAGAAGGGACTAGAGAAAGAGAAAGAGGAAAAGAGAAGGGGAAAGAGAGAGAGAAAGAGAGAGGGAGAGATGACATGAGCAAAATGTAAAAAAAATAAAAACTAAAAAATAAAATAAATAAGGGGCTCAAAGCAATAAGTGCATCTAACTGATGGGAATTCCAGAAAAGAGAGCATAGAACACTGTAGGGAATAAAATTTCCTAAGAAATTATATAAATACGTTTTTCAAAATTGAAGAATTCCTAAACTTTTATTAGAACACTTAAAAATAGCAATATTACTAAATGCTGGTGGGGGTGCAGAGAAACTGGATCTCTCATACGTTGCTGGTAGAAATGTAAAATGGTACACCCATCCTGGAAAATAGTTTGGTAGTTTCTTACAAAGCCATACATGTAATTACAATCCAACCTAGCAATTATACCCTTGGGCATTTTTCCCAGAGAAATGAAAACATGTTCACACAAACATCTGCAATTGACCATACATAGCAGTTTTATTTGCAATAGCAAAATACTGAAAGCATACCCCAAAATTCAATGCCTGAATACTTTAACAATATTTGGTGCATTCATACAATGGAATACTACTCAGCAGTAAAATATGGATGATGTGCTGGTTTGCAGCTGTTATGTACCCCAGAAGAGGCCATGTTCTTTTAATCCATTCTCATAGTTGTAGGTCTATTGTAGGTGAGACATTTTGATTAGGTTGTTTCAATTGAGATGTGACCCACCCATTTCAAAGTGGGTCTTAATCCTTTACTGGAGTCTTTTATTGGGAGATAATAGGCATAAAAAGCCAAGAGAGTTCAGAAAAGAGAAACACAGAAAGAGATCAGAAATAAACACCGATAAAGCTTGGAGAGAAAGGCCCCAGGGGTGCTAACAGAGGACCCACAGAAGCTCAGAGAGGAGGCCACTGGAATCAGAAGCGGAAAGCAAGGGACCCATATGCCTTGCGATCTGACAGAGGAAGCCGAGATGCCAGCAGCCTTTCTTCAGAGAAGGTGTTGGACTTGTTGATGTCTTAATTTGGATATTTTCATGGGCTTTGAACTGTAAATTTTTAAGTTAATAAATTCCCATTGTAAAAGCCAACCCATTTCTGGTGTTTTGCATTCCAGCAGCTTTAGCAAACCAAAACAAATGAACTACAGGTACATGCAAAAAACTGAAAGTTATTCAATGGTTAATGACATAATTCAATCTCCAAAGGTTATATATTACATGATTTCTCAGAATGACAAATCAAAATAGATAGAAATCAGATTAATAGTTACAAGGGGAATGGGAATGGGGTTAGAGGTAGAAGTGGGGGAGGCTGATGGAGGAGGCCAATGTGAATACAAAGAATTAGTAAAAGAAAGTCCTTTCATGGTGATGGGACAGTTCTACATCTTGAATTTACTGTGGCTGTTTACATGAACCAATACGTGGAACAAAATGATGTAGAACTACATACACAAACACACACACGACTTTAAGTTAATTAAAAAGTTAAAATCTGAATAAAATCTGTAGTCTAGTTAACAGTAATATACCAATGTCAATTTTCTAGTTTGATGTTTTACAGCTATATAAAATGTCACTATTTGGGGCAAGGTGTAAAAAAAATTGTTTGTACTGTTTTTGCAACTTTCTGTCTCTGTAGTTATTTCCAAATTACAAGTTTTAAAAATAGAGGACATGAGTTTACAGGTTAAAAGAGTCCACCATATGTCCAACCCAAGGAATGAAATAAAAGACCCTGCACCAAAAGAAATCATCTGGAAATTCAAGATTTTGTTAGGGAATAAAAGAAAACTCTAAAGGGTATCTGAATAGAAAAAAATGTCAGGATGCAAAGGATATGTTACGACAATGTCATCAGATTTCTCAACACCAAAACCAGAGCACCAATGGAACAATGTCTTCAACATTTTCAAGTACAATGAATTCCAACCTTTTCTTCTCAGCAAACTATCAAGTAAGTGTGTGAGTAAAAAATTAGCAAAAATTCACAATCTCAAAAATTAACATTTTTCCATACCTTCTTAGGAAATAACTGAACAATGTCCTTCACCATTCAAGGGAGTAAAACAACTAAAAAGACACAGGATCCTAGAACAAGTAAGTCCAATTTAGGAAAAGAGAGGGAAATACTCAAGATCATGACAAGTGAAATTGTAGGAAAACAGTTATTCTGTTTTACTGGAGAGCCATAGGTTGGAATACAAGGATGGTCAGCTCCAGGAAAGAAGAGGCAAAGAGGCAAAGAAGTGCATAATAGGTTATCTAGTAGCTTTAATTGTTGGAAAATTTATTTGAGAGGTGCTTTACTATCTTCTTAGAGACTATGTTGGAGGTTTTATGGAGCCATTAGATAGAACTGAAAAAAAGCCAGACTGTATTAGAGTTCTCCAGGGAAACAGAACCAACAGGAGATATCTGTAAATATTAGATTTTATAAAAGTGTTTCATGCAAATGTGGGGATGATGAGTCCAAATTCCATAGAGTAGGCCGCAAGCTGGCAACTCTGATAAAGGTCTTCAATGAGCTCACCAGGAGAGGATGGCTGCCTGAAGTAGAAGTGAAAGTTCTCTCTTCTTCCTTAAAAGTCTTCAACTGATTGGATTAAATCCAACTAATTGGATCATCTCATTGTGGAAGACACTCCCTTAGTTGATCATAGATGTAATCAGCCTCACATGCAATCAATTGACTGATGATTTGATAAACCAGCCTTCTGGTTTATTACCAGCCACTAGATGTTCTTGCAGTAACAGTTAATCCAGTGCTTGCTTGACCAGACAACTGGGCACCATCACCTGGCCAAGTTGACACATGAACTAACCATAGCACAGACAAATTCAAAAGGGAAAAGAGTGTCATTAATGCTTAGAAAAAATTAAGAGGTTGGATAAAAAAGAAATGCAACTAAAACACACTACTAATTTATCATGGAACAAAATTTACATAGTATTAATGTTTGAAAATTAAAAGTACTTTTACCACAGGTAATAGAAATATATTAAAAGAGTTTGGGGAGAAAAAATGTGAGAGTGAATGGGAGTGTATAAAAATTAAATCATCATAATTTCTCATAGAAAGCCAGTTCATACTAATCACAAATAAAAACTCAAAAATATATTGAGCATGCTATACAGGAAATAGCAGTAAATAGTAAAAGAAAATAAAAACTAAAAGTATTAGAATGTAGACTCAAGAAAGTAGTAAATAAAGGAAAGATGTTCAGGAGACAACATTATTTGTTGCTTTTAATTCTTAGTCTTATAATGATATTTTATTTTATAGCATGTGCATTTATTATTTTGATATTTTTAAAATTCAACCTCTATAGTTAGCAGAGGTTCTGTGTAATTGTGAACATCCTGAGTCCTTCGAACAAAATAAATAAATACCCTAGCCAGCTATAATAGGTAACAAGAAATAAAATAAAGCAAGTTGGCTACAAAGAAATGAAAACAAAACAAAACAACTAGAAGTGAAGTGAGAGAGAGATTAAATTCATAGCAAGTTTGTTTGTTTGTTGTTTGCTGAAGGCAGAGATACTTGAACCAGAGGAGAAGCAGGTGTTAAAGGCACAATGAAGAAAGGAAGTAGTTTCTGACACAATCACTCTGGGAACTAGGCTATATTTATGAGAAGTAATTCATAACCACAAATTTTATAGACAAGGAGATGATCATTAACAACAAAAGTTGCCTTATTTCTGACTTCATAACTTAGGATAAAGTAAAGGTGAAGAGGACAATCAGTGAGGACAGGAGGTATTTAGAATCACTAGGAGGAGTGATGTTTTAGAGTTCCTGCTGAGGAATGGAAGATAATTTCAACTACAGGGCAGGGTACATTTACCTGATGTGTTTAATAATATGTGGGTTCCAGAAATGAAATCAGTCCAGCCTAAAATAGGGATTTCTTAGCAGCAAAGATATTTCTGGAAATTCAACAAGGCTAGACCATTTCTTAATTTCTTGCACATCAATACCCTTCCTTGTCTTCTCAGTCCAGGCTAGACCTTTAATATGACAGCCCTAGGCTCCATGTATAGGACACAGTAGCTGCCAGTCATTTTGAGGGATAAGCCTGATGTCACTTCTACTATATTTTATTGGGCAAAGCATTATGAGGCAGGGTGGGATAAGAATGGACTCCACCTCTCAATGGGGTGTGGCACATATGTACAGAGAGGAAAGGAATTGATAGTGGTCAACTTTGTAAATAAATTTTTGTTGGTTATGTTGGCCTTTTTATTAGATTCTGGTTTGAAATTGCTCGTAATTTTACAATTAAAAGATTAAAAGTGATAGGGACCACTGATGAAGTTTAAAAAATTGTGGAGCACAGACTGAGAATATTCTGAAAATTAGAACATCATTCAAAAATATGGACATGACAATTCAATGATACAAAAAAAGTGGGACACACAGAAGAAGAATATTTGAACAGGAACAAAACTAACTTAGCCATACTATCAGTCCCTAAAATAGAAAGTGCTTGAGGTTGGGAAAATAAGTACTGTGCTGGTAAATGTATTAAAACTGGCTCTCTTGTGGGGGAAGAAGGTGAGGAAAGCACACTGATTTATGGCCTTGGCAGATTTTTGTGTGTAAGGATTTTATTACCACAATAGCCGATTTCAAGCTACCAAATTGTAAGATTTCCAAAAATAGAATAATTGATTCTTGCAAGCTGACCTGAGCTGGTGCAAGCACATAACTGGTATAATCTTAATGGAAGTTGCGCTTATGGTTGAGGTACATACAATAAGTTATATTATAAATATATGCATGTATTTTATCTGTTCATTATGTATTTTAATCATTCCAAAACAGGTCTTCACATTTCATGAAAAATTAAAGAAATAATTAAATAAATTTTTAGAGAGAGAAATGGACTGCATGGACTACAATATAAGTAGAATTCATTTACCCATAGTAGATATAACTAAGTATGTTTACTTAATATAATAAATTTTAAACAAGATTAACAATAATTCTATGTATCAGTGTTGTTAAAATAAATGATTATATAAAATAATATATTAAGTTGTAAAGACAAGGTATAATATAATATTACAACTTTTGTGGAAAATTTTTCCTCCTATGTAAATACATATTGTGGAGAGCCGTCTCCCGGGACGGGCATAGCGCATGCGCTGTAAACCTGCTCCAAAGTCCCCCCGCCCATCGAGTGGTGCCAAGATGGCGCCCACATCCTGCTTCCGGCTTCTGATGTATGTAACCACCCGCTGTATTCACCAATCATGCTTGTGTGCGTGGCGTTAGCCCATTGGATACACGCAAGGTTTATAAGAAAGTTCCCGGGCAGAGCTCGGGGAGACAGCCCACAAGGAGCCGTACCTGACGGCCGCATCGAGGTTGTTCTCCCCCGAGGTGTCTCGCCCCGGGTGGAACCTGTAAAGATGATGATTGCCTAGTTCCATTAAAAGTTTATCTGCTTTACCACCGCGAGTCCTGAGTGATCACAAGTGCTCCGGGTAAGACGTTGTCCGCACCCTCTCTCCCCTTATCTCTCTGGTCCCCATCGCCGGCCGACCGAGGACTCGAGGCGGGGCGGAGAGAGCGCCGGACAAGTGGTGGCCCGTACGGGGAAACTCATTCGCGTTCCCCTCGACCCGACGGAGACGTGCTCCCGGGATCCGTGGTTTGACCTCCGCGACTGATCACCGCGAGAAGGTAAGCACCCCCTTTTTTCGTGTGAGGACTAGGGCCCGTGGGCGTTCAGGTAGCCCCGGGGACTCGGAGGAGCTCTCCGAGTGATTAAGAGATAGTGCCGACTGCAAGCATGGGGCAGTCTGAAAGCTCACCCCTATTAACTCCCTTAAAGACCCTTTTGAAGCAGCGGGGTATCTCAGTTAAGAAAAGTTCTCTCCAGCGATTTCTTGATGATGTGGCCACTTTTGCCCCCTGGTTTCCTTGTTCTGGCAGCCTTAATCTGCCCTCTTGGATGAAACTTGGTCGTGATATAGACCGAGCGCGCCAAACGGGTGTCTGTTTGGACCCGATTCTAGTCCTTATATGGGAGACTGTTAAGGGCCATATCGCTCCCTCCACGTCACAGTGGAAAGGCCCTGACCCGGTGCTCGGCTGGGCCGGAGGCTCTGTTTGTGTTTTTCCCCAGGAACCAGGACGTCAACCAGTGTGGGTTCCGGAAAGACTGGTGGGAACCGTGGCATCACCTGGGGAGGCCGGGGAGCAGCTGTCAGAAACGCCAACGAATATACGGCCTGGGCCATTGGACCAAGCCTCCGGCCTTCAGGGACTTGAGAACATTAGGAAATTGAAGCCTATTAGTTTCGACCTTTCCACACTGGGCGAGACTGTAAAAAATCTGTGGGACCAAGTCACCTCTTGGTTCTCTTGGCCCAATTTGACTAATTGGATTCTCTTGATGGTGGGACCATTGGTGGGATTAGTCATTGTTAAATCTTTGCTAGAACGCCTGTTTCAAGCGCGGCAGTACCGTGTTACCACTATGATGGCTGTGTCCTCCACCTTTGATACCCCCAACAGCGACCATTCTGATGGCCATACCCCATCCTGGCCGCCTCGGGCGGGGCACTCGGGAGCGAGGTTTGTAGCTAAGCGCGCAGCTGTGTCCCGGGTATAACGGGCGACGCCAGCAGTCATAATTTTTGTCTCAGGTAGATCCCTAAGGCAGAGTCATAGTTGTGGCCAGACTTGACTCTAGCCAATGCATAGGGACGCCTAGTGACGCCTCCGACTCTGGTTAATGCTATCCCTGCCCCCGCCTTTGTCCCCCAGTTGCAAGGCAAAGCACTGCAGGGAGAGTCATGTTGTTTCCAGCTCACGGACTCTCCTGTCTCCATATGAGGTGAGCATTCTGGTCGGTGCTAGAGGCTCCGCCGCTAAATGGCTGAGACCTAGTCCAGACTCCCCAAAGCACCGGAACAAATTGTGAGCCATCTGGGTTCATGGGAGCACACTCATCACTGGGGACACTGGGTCGATATAAATAATAAAGGGGGAGATGTGGAGAGCCGTCTCCCGGGACGGGCATAGCGCATGCGCTGTAAACCTGCTCCAAAGTCCCCCCGCCCATCGAGTGGTGCCAAGATGGCGCCCACATCCTGCTTCCGGCTTCTGATGTATGTAACCACCCGCTGTATTCACCAATCATGCTTGTGTGCGTGGCGTTAGCCCATTGGATACACGCAAGGTTTATAAGAAAGTTCCCGGGCGGAGCTCGGGGAGACAGCCCACAAGGAGCCGTACCTGACGGCCGCATCGAGGTTGTTCTCCCCCGAGGTGTCTCGCCCCGGGTGGAACCTGTAAAGATGATGATTGCCTAGTTCCATTAAAAGTTTATCTGCTTTACCACCGCGAGTCCTGAGTGATCACAAGTGCTCCGGGTAAGACGTTGTCCGCACCCTCTCTCCCCTTATCTCTCTGGTCCCCATCGCCGGCCGACCGAGGACTCGAGGCGGGGCGGAGAGAGCGCCGGACAACATATATGAAGATCCTGGCAAGAAGTTGCTAATTGAGGAATTAAATATATGCAATTACATGTATTTGAGGAACATACTATTTAATTGATGAGAAAAATCTAAACCCCAGGTGCTGTGACCAATTTTCCACAGAGGTCAGAAAATTTCTTGGATTAACCTAGATCCTGATTTTTGGTGCCCTTGCAACAAAGAAAAATGTAGTTACTCCCTGATGGCTGAAGTACAATTACCATCCACAGTGTCAACAAGAGTAAATTTTTCTTTCCCTAAGCACCTCTGATGGACGAGTTTATGTCCAGGGAATATCTTCTCACCCTGAATACAACACAGTCTAACCCTGGCAAAGGAATACGTATCTATAGCTGTATCTCACACTTTGCATACTCAAAATGTTACTGCCCAAAACACATTCAACATTTTGCGATACCTGTTGATATGATTTCACTCAGCAAACTATTCTCTCTGTTTTAAATATAGTTTGTTTTAATGCCATATCCACTTCCCTGATAACCACGGTATACGGAGAAATTCTTGAATAAAAGTAACGAAAAAATATAGTCTTTGTTTTTTTTGTTTTTCCTCATGGTGTTTTCCCCCAGGACCAGAATTCTACTACCAAAATCCTTGGCTGAGGAAACGGATACAAATAAGATGTGAAAGTATTCTGTCATAATTAAGGTAATGTGGTATATTAAATAATTTATGTTTGGTTATTAAAATAAGACTAATTTGCATAAAAATGCAGCAGAACTGCTTGCACAATAAATAGTTGTAAGAAGCTTCATCACGTGCCCAGTCAAAAGAGAAAAGCCAATACAAAAGGAATCCCACTGGATTTTCTTCTCTTTATTTGAATAATCTTCTTACAGAAATAAAGAAATCCTCAATCCTAATGAATGCTTCCGGTCTGTGTGCCCGTCTCTGTTCATGCACTGCAGGATTCATAAAGGAGCAGGAAGAATGTGAATCATATCTCATATATATGTGTCCTAGGATTATCTGCAAAAAATAAGAAAGTAAAGTCATTTTTGCATGTGGATATTATTTGCTGACGGGTATAAATGACAGTTTTCTCTTTGCTTCTTCACTCTTCGATTCACTCTTGTATAATAGCTGATCATTCATGGGCATGATACCCAGTAGAATTGGAGTGGTTTTAAAAAAATAGATGCAATGTTATTGGAAACTGGATTATCACATTTGGTATCTTTGTAAACAGTGCTAAATACACCTAGTGCAGGGCTATTACCACACCTAGTGCAGAGCTTACATATTATTAAAGTATGATCATGAAACAAAGGATCTTTTAGTAGATCAAGTATGAATATTGCACTTCAGTAAAAATATATATCAAGTACAAGGGGATATTCAGTAGAGACTTACTTGGGCTGTAAATGTTCTATTCAACCAAGCTTCTATTAATGAAGTATTTAGCTTCCTACATCTCTATGCCATTGTTACTGTTAGAAAACACAGTTTTCAATAGTTAGGCCCACCTGATCCTACATTGTTTTATAACCCAAACAGACAAAGAAATGGCTAAAATCCAGAAGAATGCAGAAAAAAAAAGAAAGAAAAAGAAAGAAAGAAAGAAAAATAGGAGAGGAAAAGATGTTTGGTCAGCACATCCTGTTATCTTGTAGGCCCCTCTCTTTTTATTGACCATTCAGGCTTTTGATCTCATCCTTCAAAGGGAGGAAGACACTGATATTAGTCCATATGGTATTTCATCCCTGCAAGCAGAGCAGGGGAGGATCTTATTACAGTAACTGAAAATGCACAGAAAGTAAACTTTTGAGATTAGATTAACATCAGGCTATTTCAACAAGGGCTTTTAGGCTTGAAATAACTCAAAGATGCTTAAGTGAAGTGATCATAATAAACATTTTTCTAGCTACTGAAGGCTATACTAAGCATTTTCCAGCTAAAGGTGAGTATTTTTCCTAACTATCCAGCTATCAGTATAAATGAGGACATTTTAAATATCTATTCATCTATTAACTAATCCATCCACCCAGCTATCCTTTTATTCCTTTTCATCATCATCAACAAATATTGTTGAGTGCTAATAATTATGAAGGCCTACACTAGGGACAAGGGACTGCAGAGATAAAAGAGGTCGATTTTGAAAGATGGTGGAAACTCATATAATGCGACTCTTAAATGCCAGTGTCCTGCTTCAGTGGGTTTACAATCTGATAATAGTGTGTTGGCAAAGTTAAAGCTTTTTATTTCCTTTAAGGAACTGTTTGTATTCTCCATAGATGGTCTTGAGGCCATCCAAATGATATTCCATGTTTCATTAAGAGAATATTTGTTTCTTCAGCAATAGATCTGAAATCAGTAACAAAGAAAGCATTCTTCAGTTCACAACAAATTTGTTAGGTTAATAGTATCACGAGTGATTAGACGGTACATAACACAATGCCCCATTTACAGCTTATAAAAGTAGGCTTTATTAATTCTCACAATAGAATTCCAGAGGCAGGCAGCTGCTGACCATTTTTTTTAAGGCTTCATATTATTAAGGCAAGTACTTTTCTTGGTATTTTCTTCATGTTTCTTGTCTAATAGTCAACTATGGCTCCTGCATATACATACATTTGGTTCAAGATCTGATCATGAAAGTTTTAATTCTAATGAGGCTTTATGTATTTCTGTTGTCACTTGTCTTTGTTTTGATTTGTTTTCTTTCAGGTAGAGATGCTTTCACTGCAGAAATCCTTAATTGGGTGCTCTCACTTGCATGGGAGCCTGAGAGGTAAGTTTTCTTACTCAGGTAAGTGAGAAGAAACTGATTAGAAATTGATGTTACAGAAGCCAATGACAGATTCAACTACATCAGACATTCACATGTGAACGAGTACCTCTGATTAACCTCAGAAATGTGTTTGTGAAAAGTAGACATTCTATAGGGAAGTTATTCCATTATTGTAAAAAGAAATAAATAAAGCAATAATCATTTAAGAAAACAAGCAACTCTGGAGGGATAGATCAAAATACATACGGATAGATGCATTACCATGCCATGCGCTGTGTACTGTCTTTAGTATCATATTAGATATAAAGTACTTCAAACACTGCTTGCTCATAATTGCATGTATGCAATAACATGATCCTCCTAACACCGGTAATATCCATGTGCACATCCTTTTGCTAACAGTTTGCCTGTTTCTCCAAACAATTATATATCACGCTCTTCTGATTGCATTTGGGTTGGAAATGGACAGTTTTCTGGTGAATCAATTTGATAAAAATTTGCAGTTTCATATATGTATATATGTATATGCAGTTTCATATATGTGTGTGTGTGTGTATATATATAACCGTAAACATTGGGGAAGAGTTTGTAGTGAGAAATATCTGTTCTAAAAGATTGAGGTACTGAAACAAAGAGTCATTCTACTGGGAAAACACTAACGTCTCAGACTCTCTAGAGGGTTGCTGGAATCCTTAAAAATAGAATTAGATTGATATGAATGATGTGGGCCCATTTATAAAAATTTACTGGTAAATATTTGAACTAGCTTAAGTTGTTAATGTCAAATAGGACAGGATAATCGAAGATTCTGAAATAAATAAAAGTCAGGATCCTTTTAAAATTAAATTGGGCAATATGATATTAATTGGAGATGTGGTTGTGAATCCATCAAGAAAAAGCTTCAGAAAGCTGCAAATTGATGAATGAACTTCTTCAACTATTAAATATCTTTTCATATTTGGTTCAAAAAATAAAGAAGGTAGAAGTTCTGGGCACCAATAATTGGAGATGTACAATTTCAAGTGTATAAAATTATATTATAGAAATCAAGCAAAAACATTTTAAAAATGTAAAAGATGGAATCAAAAAGATGTCAAAAACAAAAGAAAACAAATAACCTCGTAAAACACTGATAAAAATTCCCTGCATTCTAAGGAAGAAATGCAGACTAACAGAGGGACTGATATATAAAAAAAATTGGCAACTTTCCTCTAGGTGATAATATAGAGATCTTCTCTTATTTAAAAAAAAAAAAAAAGGTAACCTGTCTGTACAAAATTAATCTGTATTGTAATCATGATATGATCTTTAAACTAAGCAGTATGTTCCCTATTGACCCAACCTAGGGCAAGTATCTACATAGGTCCTGGGTGATTTCCATAAAGAACATCCTTGACAAGAAATACATGTGTGCCTTTTTTGATATATTTTATCTTTGAACTACTTAATTCTAAATATTTGCCAGTTCAAAGTGTATGGACATTTCTAAAGTAATTTTTATTAGAAAATCAAGACATATCAATTTTTAGAACATTTTAAAAATTCAAAAATATAATATAACCCATAAACTCAGCACACCCTAATCTTGTAATTATTAGTAGTTACCTTTATGGTTCTGGTTGATGAGGCATTCCCCACAATGAAAAATTTAGTAAAAATATAAAATTCTACTGATTATTGAATAATTAAACAGTCATAAGAATAATACTTTTGCAAGAAAAGTAGTTAGAGTGAATAGAAAGAGAAAGTGTCAAAAGCATCTCAAGAAAACAGGGATTTCAGGAGAGAGAAAGAAAGAAAAAGACAGAGGTTATATTACATGAACAAATTGAGGGTTGGGGGAAGGGGTATGTTCCAGTTTGCAAAAGCTGCTATTATGCAAAATACCAGAAATGGATTGGCTTCTAAAAAGGGGATTTATTAGGTTAGAAATTCAGAGTTCTAAGGCCGTAAAGGTGTTTAAACTAAGGCATGAACAAGAGGATACCTTCACTGAAGGCAAAGGCTAATGACATCGAAGCACATCTGTCACCTGAAAAAGCTCGTTGCTATTGGCTGTTGGTCCTCTGCCCCCAGATTGGGTTTCAAAATGGCTTTCTGTAATATGTCTCCGGGCTTCTGTATCCCTTAGCTTCTCTCAGCTGTCTGATTAGTAATCCTAGGGCATTTCTTTCCAAGCATCTAGGAGTCCTCTCTTAGCCTCTCTGGACAAACTCTAGGCTTGATCTCTTAGTTTAGCATTGCCAAACTTCCGGATTTGTGTTGGCTCTTAGCTTTCCTGGGGTCAAACTCTGGATTGCATATCTTAGCTTCTCTCCAAAAGGTCTCTCTAAGCTTTTCTGAGTTCCTTCTCTCCCTGAGCTTTCTTAAAGGACTACAGTGATCTAATTAAGACCCACCTAAAATGGGTGGGGTCACATCTCCAGGAAGTGATCTAAGCAAATGGTCTCACCTACAGTTGGGTGGGACACATCACCATGGAAACAACCTAACTGAAAGGTCCCACTCTAATCAAAAGATTAAGTCTGCCCCGACGAGATTGCATTAAAGAACATGGCATTTGTGGGGGACATAATAGACTCAAACCACCAAAGGATAGGAAAATGAGAGGCTTCTTGGAACTATGAAATGTCAACAACAGCCATCAATAGTAGACATTTCAAATGAGACAATGTAAATATATTTAAATATGCCTAAATATATTTAAATATATATTAGTTGTAAATCTTTCTGAAAGATGTAAACATTAACTGTCCTGCTTAATCTATGCCTCACTTAATAAGACATCTCTTTGTAGCTGAACCATGTGGGTTTCAGATGTAATGAAGGACTAGAAAGAAATTTGCTACAATTATGGCAGAGGTTATCTAGAGTGAAGGGATTATCATTATTTTTAAACACTTATAGTTGCCAAATTTCAAGTTATTTTTACAGTAGAATTTTTTAAGTTTATTTTAAAATATAAATGTTTTTGGAGATTTGTGAAGTATGAGGAGTTTTATACCATAAAAATATATTGACAATAATCATGACTATTCTGCAGAGGTTTTTAGTTCAGAGACGATAAATTCATTCTTAAGTTCTCATGACCAGGCAGTAACAGGACAGAAATCCCACCAGACTCTTCAAAATTGCAAAGTCTCTGACATACTAGTCTACACAGACTATCTAAAGAAGGGCATATCCTGAACATTAAATTTTCAGATGGGCATTAAATCTTAATTTTACATGGTAATATGAATGCACAATTCATTAAAAAAATAGAATTTTAATAAATTGTTGACTTGTAAACCTACAGTTTGCCATAATTGAAGATCACTAGTTGCATTCTTGGAATGTATAGAATTTTGGTTAATAGACTAAAAGATATTCAATAATATCATTATAAGGAATCAGAACACAGCACTGGAACAACACAAGCAGCAAATATCTGTGTGTGTTTGTTGGGCAACCAACACTCTTACAACAACTTTGAATAATTTATCTCAATTATTCCTCACAATAAACATGTATTTCCATGATTCAGATGAAGAAATTAAATATTACAGAAATTCCACAATTTGTACAAGGTCACAAAGCTATTTGGTTGCAAAGTCAAGGTTCAAATCATCCTTTGAAACCTGGAGCATAGTTTGTTCTTGTAATAAGTAAGCTTTTCTTTGTTTTAGGTTCACTGACAGACAATATTCTGTCAGGAAAATCACTTCTAGAATGAGATAATTTGGAAAGCCTGTGAATTTTATACCCTTAACCCATATATATATACATATATATGTACTTAGATATATAGTGATACACAGGATTTTTAAAATTTTGACAGGATAGGCTCTAGTTTGCCATGTATAACAGTAATGCCTAAGGGTGTTTACAATTAAAATTAAAGTAACATTTTGCCATGCAGAAAGTTCTTAGAGAAAATGCAGGCAGCAAAACAATGAATAAATATCGTCTAATGAAGTAAACCTTAATTCTAGAAAAACATCAAAGTAAGCATCTATTTATGGGCATAATTAATATTTATCAAACTTCTAGACAAACTGACAAATTTTACTTTAATTGACATCTCAAGTGTAGTTTTATTGGAAAGTACTCGTAGCCAAGCAATCTTCAGTATAAAGGAGAGGTTCTAGATATATGATGAGAATTGATTTCAGTCTTCAACATTTATTCAAAGAGATATACTAAACAATGAAATTAAAAGAAACAAGACCACATATCACCTTCTTGTGTCCGTTAATGTTGTTATATTCTGCCACTAGTCAATGAGAAGATATCACTGAAAATGTCTTACAAAAGTGTTAAGTGATAAATGTGTCCATAGGAAAGGCATTTCCTGGATTCTGCTTGGATGTAGACCAATACTATATTATTTTTACTCATCAAATTCAACTTCAGTGTTCATGATTATTGTTATCTAGTCATTTTGAGTATATTCATCCTATGAGATGAAGAAAGAAGAGATATCTTTTAATAGGCTTAAAGTAGAGTGTCCTTGAATCTTAATTTTCTAGGCTATGAAATAATAACTACATTTAAGTTTTCCCATATCATGTTGGAAGGAGAAGTGGTTGAGACAAGAGGCAGGTGTGACATACATCTCACCAGGTGGATGCATCTATTATGGTCCCCATTAGCCTTTGTTGTAAAATTTGCTGAACTCTTCTTTATTCTGACTCTGTCCTCTTCATTCCATGGAAAGCCACAAAAAATAGCCAACCCACATTAACATCTGGACAGTTTTCTACCATAGCACAGAAGCCTCAGTTTTCTGAATCTGAATCCTAAGCTACAGCAATGACCTTTAAAAAAAATTGTTTAACTTCCACATGACAGGATTCTCAACAATCCTTCTGGGATGGAGGAAGTGTCCAGTCAATGTTTTTGATCCCACTTTAACTCAGTCAATTTTGTATTTAAATTGTGTTACTTGTAATAGCTTCTGTCATATATCAATAGGTAAACTAAATTTCTCTTTTTGGGTTACAGGCAGTGTAAACTGAATTCAAACTAGCATCACAAATTACATAAATAAATATTGAATAAATCTACTCTTATAAATTACGGGGAAAAAACCCAAAGTCTACCTCCAGGACTTCAACAGTGTCATTAGGCCTATTTTCATCACCAGTCTCCCATCCCAACTCGGTCTCTCTTTGCCTTTGTCGGCATCATATTCATTGTTCTAGTTTGCTAATACTGCCAGAATGCAAAACACCAGAGAGGGATTGGCTTTTATAAAAGGGGGTTTATTTGGTTACACAGTTAACAGTCTTAAGGCCGTAAAGTGTCCAAGGTAAGACATCAGCAATTGGGTACCTTCACTGGAGGATGGCCAATGGTGTCTGGAAAACTTCTGTTAGCTGGGAAGGCATGTGGCTGGCATCTTCTCCAAAGTTCTGGTTTCAAAATGGCTTTTTCCCAGGACATTCCTCTCTAGGCTGCAGCTCTTCAAAAATGTCCCTCTTAGTTGCACTTGGGATATTTGTCTTCTCTCAGCTTCTCTGGAGCAAGAGTCTGCTTTCAATGGCCATCTTCCAACTGTCTCTCATCTGCAGCTCCTGTGCTTTCTTCCAAGTGTCCCTTGCTCCTTCTTGTATAGTGCACCAGTAATTTAATTCAGACCCATCCAATGGGCTGCCCAACACCTCCATGGAAATTATCCAATCAGAGTCATCACCCACAGTTGGGTGGGTTGCATCTCCATGGAAACACTCAAAGAATTACAATCTAATTAACACTGATAGGTCTGCCCCCACAAGATTACATCAAAGATAATGGCATTTGGGGGACATAATACATTCAAACTGGCACATTCATCTTCTGTCATATGTTGTCTCTACATAGCTGGAGAAGGCTGCAACTGGGTTTTGTGAATATCTTATTTGTATCTAGGTCTGCCAGAGAAAAAGGAAATGTCTCTTGAGGTAGTGTCGGTGGGAAAATCATGAGGATTCTGATTTTCTATTAATTTCTATAATAAAATCATTTTTAAATAAAGTGGTCTGGGAGAACCTATAGCCTCATGTGCTAACAAAGCACATAGAATAGACGAGTTTGAACTAAATGAGAATTTGATTTGAAACTGAGAAAAAATATTGTGATGTTTAGGTTTATTTTATTTCTTTTTATATTTGTGCTTATCATTATGAATTATTGGGACTGGGGTATGATCTTACAGTTACAATAGCTCTCATAATGGGAAGAATATGGCCTGACTGCACCAGTGTCATTTGAGAAGTGGTCACCTTCTCTCCTTCCCACCGGTGATTTGATAATTTCACGAGATAGGAGGAAAATCACCATAGGCTTTCCAAGAAGAAAAATAATCTTAGTTTAGGTATTAATAATTACTATTTTATTAAGCAGAAGAGATTTACTTTTAACTGAAATTTTGCTTTACCTTCTTCCTACATGCTTAGGTAAGGTAATTTCATTGCTAAAGAAGAACCAGCTGGCTGAATTAACTAAAGCTTTAGTTACCTAAAGCATACCGAATTATTTTTATTGCTCAAATAGGAAAACAAAAATAAATCCTAACTATTTTTGTGTCTTCTGTTTAAATGATGATAGGGAGAAATGTTCCTTCAATTTTACATTTTTGTTCAATAATAATATATAATTGACCAGGGGAGCCTGTTCAGCAACCACCTTAGGAAAAGGCAGCTATACTTATTTCTGTGTCTGTGTTTTCCTAAATGGCATGACCTAGTTTTCAATTTATATATCAGCATTTCAATGTCTTCTCAGTACTTTGCATTTGTCTCAAACTTATTTTAAAGACACAGATAGTAAAAGGAATAAAACAATGCTTCTTAATGTTTTCTCTATATTTCAAAGTATGAAAGTGCATGTAGATCAAGGAAAAATATATCTGAATGTGATACACTTCTAAAGGAACAGTAAGCAAACATTGGTTTGAACTAGCTTAAATGAAGTAATCTCGGCTTAAATGTATTTGTAAATTTAGTGAATACCCTTCATGGTTCAAAAGAAAAAGAGACACAAGGATGCTAAAGTCTTATTTTGTTCACCCACTCCAGAATTTAAAAAAAACTCTAGCTGAACATATAGTCAGTCATAGAAGAATGGTCATAGTGGTACAATTATTTTAGCAGTAGGTTTCATCAGAAAAAGTTCATCATGTACCAAAGGGCAATAGGATATAGCTCTTAAGTTATAGCCAGTGGCATTTGAGAAGATGCTGTTCTTACTCCTGTTTTTAAAGTGAAAGGAGAAACTAATGCATAGCCAGACATTGTATTTAAAGGCAGGTCATTGACTCTTTGAAAGTGTATCTATCTTGATCAAGGCCATCAACAAAAGGAGTAAACATAGTAATACATATGATGGATGGTAGTAATAAATACACATAATTCTTCTGAGATCTTGATTCTTGGCCTAACAAGATTATCATTGTGGAAGAATCAGGTATGTAGGACAATGGATAAAAGACTAAGCTAGTCATAAAATGCTTGGGCTAATCTCTTTATTATTTTTTTAATAGCAAAATATTTTAAGGATTATAAAATTGGAAGGAAGAAAGATAACATTTTTAAGACTATTATTTGAAAACTGGTCTATTTCATTTTTAATAAGTGTTACATTAATAATACAAATCTACTGTACAAATTGTCAGAATAAATCAATTAAGAGTTAGCAATTTCTTTATTTTATGAAAGTGGCTTTGTTTCATATCATAAATTAGCCAGGAATTTTATTTTCCCTTTTATTGCTATGCAACATTTTAAGTGTTTGGTTTGGGGCCTCTTTAGTCATCAGTCTACCCATGAATAAAGGGAGATAAATGCTTTCATTTTTTTTCCCACCCCGAATAAGTATTAGTATCCATAGTTACTCTAACTCATACAAATATATTATTAAACCTTAATTGAAGACATCTTTCCTCTATCTTCAACTAGGAATTAAAATCCTCAAATAGAAGATAAAAGATAATACTTTGAGTGGTTTGATAAGAAAATAAGTTAAACGGGGACTTGAACTTTTTGGTTGCTTGAAATTTTCAAATACCTAAGATCATACATATAAAAGAAAAGAACTTAAAGTGAGTCTACTCTGAACACAGTACGTTTTTCAGAATGTGGTTTTCCCCCTAGGCAAAAAAGACAGAACAAGGAAACCTCTGGACAGATAGGTTTTTACCTTCAAATACACATGTAAAATTATCAGAAATATTAATTCATTATAATCTCCCAGGACTTCTCTCTCCCCTCAAATTCCATTATACTTATAGTTTGTAAGATTATGCTTGGCATTATATTTTATACCACAATGCTTTGCTCTCTAGCATTGTTATATGTGAAGTCTTATTTCTCAGTCTATTGTTAAGCTCTCAAAATAAGGACCATAACTTATGGGACTTATGCATTTTTAAAGCCCTACCTATCAGAATAACAAACATTCAGTTGATAAACAGAACCATGTATATACATATTTCCTTATATTCACGTGGAAAGAGTTACATGGTGGATACAAAAATCTTCTAACTTAATACAATAATATATATTAATTAGCTATACTAATTAAGAAAAACTTTATAGCTGGATAACTTGAAATTTACACAGTCAGACCAATCCCTCTCTCTCACTCATTCTCTTTCTCTCTCTTCTCCCCTCCTTCCACGGACAAGTACACTTAAAAACATGCACATATGCACATGCACAGTTGGATAAGACATTATGTAAGTGTTAGAGGCACTTTGTCTAGAGGAGGTATCAAGCTTCACTTGGCATAAGTACCTAAATTTAGCATTGAATAGCTGGCAAAATATCCTATATTGGTTAAGTAACAACTATTTCTTTGAATGACCACTTAGAGACTACTTTGTTCCTCTAGAGCTTATCGCAGGTTTTCTCACATTCAGTGTGATTTTACAACATCCATTGAGTTTTAGAGAAGTACTTTTTGAAAACTTAGTCAAAAGCAACATTTGTAACAAACATTCATATTTGAAACTGTGAAAATTTAACAATTTTTTTTTTCTTAAATGCTTCTTTTTCAGATGTCCTTGAGAGGTGCTTTCTTGTCTGTGTCCTTCTTGCCTCAGAGTTACTTATCGTCTTTTCTTTGTAATTGCTATTCTCATGGATTAGGTTCAATTGCCCAACTTTTGTATACTTATTTCCCAAACCTGGGAATTAAAAGAATAATGCTGGTACATTCTTAATACAAACAGAAACTGTGACCAGCCTTTCCATGCATTTGCAATATTTTTCTTTCATTCTTATTTGTTCTGCGGCTTAAGGGTGGGGCCCAATTTCCTCTAGAAGAAATAATACAAATACTTCACTGGGTCATCAGACACAAAGGTGGGACCAATAGGCCAATCTGTACTGACACATGCATTCAATTATTCCACAATTATTTATTCAGAGCCTACCATGTGCAGGGCTCTGGGATGAGAAAGATGCCTGTAAAACAGTTTTTGCCTTCCATGGACTTAAATTTGACAAGGAGGGGAAAGGCCAATAAGCAAATCAATTGTCACAGAGTTAGGATAAAAGCAAATGTTTCCTGTTGCTTCTGTAACAGATTACCACCAATTCAATGCCTTAGAACAACACAAATATAATTATCTTATATTCCTGTAGGTCAGAAGTCTATCATGGTCTCACTGGCCTAAAATCAAGGTGCCAACAGAGTTGTTTTCCTTTCTGGAGGCTCTAGGGGAAAATCCATTTCCTTTCTTTTTCTAATTTCTAGAAGTTAGCCCACATCCCTTGACTCAAGTCCTCCTTCCATCTTCATTTCTCCTCCTCCTTCTGTACCATTTCTCTCTTTGGCTGCAGCTGGGAATAGTTCTCACCTTTTAGTAGCCATATGATTAGATCAGGATCACCTGCAAAATCCCAGATAATCTCTCCATCTCAAAGTTCATAATATTAATCAAAACTGTAAAGTCCATTTTTCCTTGTGTGATGGTTTGAAGCTGTATACCCCAGAAAAGACCGTATGATTTCAATCCATTCCTGTGGGTGTAGATCTATTGTAAGTGGGACCTTTTGATTAGGTTATTTCAATTGAGATGTGACCCACCTCATTCAAGGTGGATCTTAATCTTCTTACTGGAGTCCTTATAAGAGGATAAAATATAGAGAAAAGCTTCAGAGAAGTTTAGAGAGAAGAGCACACAGAAGCTAAAAGAGATAGAAGTTAAAAGGGAGAAACATGCAGAAGCTAAGAGAGGAAGCCACTGAAACCAGAAGCTGGAAGCAATGAAACCCAGGAGAGAAGGATCAGCAGACGTCATCATGTGCCTTGTTATCTCACAGAGGAACCCAATCTTTCCAGTAACCATTCTTCAGAATCCAGATATTGCCCTGTGGATGCCTTAATTTGGACATTTTTCACAGCCTCAGAACTGTAAACTTGTAAATTAATAAATCCCCATTGTAAAAGCCAACCCGTTGCTGGTATATTGCATTTCATCAGCTTTAACAAACCAAAACACCATGTAAGTTAACCTATTCACAGATTTCAGGCCATAGAGATTGGATATCCTTGAGGGGGACATTATTCTGCCCACCAAAGAAGGCTTTGTAGATTACAAGAAGTCCCAGAGAAGAAAATGATGATTTCTGTTGGTTGGAGAACTTGAAGGGTGATAAAAAGTACCAACCTCATAGGATTATTGAGTCTAAAATAATATTAACCCTAAGATAGTATGAATCTGCAACAATTTTCTCAGCACTTGTTTTACTACTGTGTTGTGCATAACCAAAGCCTCTGACCAACTGTGAAAACAGGCAGCATTATATAGGGTAAAACATATTGTCAGTCAAGCTATATACATAGCAAAACAGCTTTTATGTGTGAGAAGCATAAGGCAGATTTTGGCCTCAATTTTAAACAAAAGAATAGTAATTCATTGTTGTTCCTTTAAAAAGGCTCAGATATATTTTCTTGTTTAGAAAGATGTTACCTTGTTTGTGTTCAAGATGTAAAATCTCTATAGTCGTATTTTATATATATTATCAATGAGAAAATTTCTAAAATTTCCCTACAAATTGACATTTCTTTCCTTGCAATACTTCAGTTCACTTACTTCACATTAATAATGTTAGGAAAGTTTTAGTAATTATGTTTTTATTTTTAAAAAAATGTAATATATTTGAAACTGTTGCACTTTTAAAATCAGGATATATAGTGCTTATACAAAATCAAATTATCAAATGATTAAATACTCCTTGTTTAGAGGATATTTAAAATATTGACTACACTTTTAAAATAATTCACAGTCATGAGGTATTACAAGTCTGTTATTTGTAATACCAATAAAGCATGATTTTCACAAGAAGGAATTTCATTGTTCAAATTATATTATTTGCTTGTTATTAAAGTTTGACAATAAAATTATACAAATCCCTCCACTTAAGGAAATAGGAGAAGCTTAAAAATTAGTGGATAATACCCTAGGCAATTCTGAAGGAGAATAAAGCTGGAGAACTAATCTTTCCAGATATTAGGATATATTATTAAGCTCTTGTATTAAATACAATTTAATATTGGCACAAGGATGGACAAGCTGGCCAATTGAACAGAATAGACAGTTCAAAAATAGATCTACACATATGTGGTTACATGGATTTATGAAAATAATGAAATGCCATAGAAAAAGGTTGAGCTTTTCAACAACAGGTGGGAGGAAAATTGGCTATCCATGAGGAAATAGAAGAGTTTAATTCTTTCACTTATGTAACCACACACATATACTTACCACAGTTCCATAGATTGCAGATCTAAAATGTTTAAAGTAAAGCAATAAAGGTTTTATTGAAAACCATAGAACAAGCTTGTGACATCTGAGTAGGCAAAAATTTCTTAACATGTAAAAATTTTACTAGACATACTTTTGAGGATTGAGTCATGGCTCCCACAGAAGGCATGTTCAAGTCCTAACCCATGGTCCTGTGACCCATTCGTAAAGGGTGTCTTTGAATATATTATTAGTTAAGATGTGGGCAAATTGAATGAGGGTGAGACTTAATCCAATATGGCAGAAGGCCTTATAATTAAAGGAAATTGGACAGGGAAGCAGATTCCAAAGGAGGACATATTTCCATCTGACAGATGATAGCTAGAAAGCCATCATCTGAAGACAGATTGCAAGAGGAAGCAATATAAACTTGGGATCATCTCATTAAAAATATGTAGACAAACCAGAGTTAGCAGGCCATATTTTCTATTTTAGGAAACAAAACCAGGTTCTAACAATGTATCGACTCAATAAAGGCTGTGAGGCCGCTCTGATGTAAATCCTTGGTTGTTGTTTAGTTTTCTGGCTGCTAAAACAAAGACTGGCTGGAAATCATTGGGGTTTCTTGGTTTTTCCATCACATGACAATGCACATGGTGGCATCTCCTCTTTTTTCTTCCGGGTTCTGTTGACTTCCAGCTTCTGGCTGCTCCTGGTTGCTTTCTCTCTCTCTCTCTGAATTCATTCTGCTTTTAAAGGACTCCAGTAATACATATTAAATCCTAACTGGATAAAGTTGGGCCACAACTTAACTGAAGTAACATTTCTAAGAGAGTGTATTTACAATGGGTCCATACGCGCTGGAAGACATATCAAGACCAAAAGCATGTCCAAACTGGGGTATGCAATTTAATACACCAGAGTTGCTATTTCATATTTTATTGGAAATGTTTTGTGCATGATAATCATATGATGTTAGACTTCACTTTTGAGCAACAATTTGGCTTTGGATTTTATATTGTTTCTTTATAATATTATTTTCCTCTTTTGTTTATTACAGTTTTTAGCTCAGTTGTTTTGAATCAGTTCTCCTTCCTGCCTGAAATCCTGAAGCCAATACACTGACCTACAATCTTCATTAAATTGCACATGTCTTTTAATCACAGACCTAACAATTTTGCTGACACACTATTTTCTCAGGGGCATAAATTATTCTTAGATGGTTTAAATAAATAGCATTCACTAGCAGTGTTTGCTTTTGCATACTTTCAAATACAAAATATATACGGCTGTTAAATTTCACAACAAAATCCCATATCATCAGCACAAACTTTTAATGCTCTGCTTAAAAGAGCTGCAGAAATGACAAGAAAACATGTCCTAATTCTACTTCTCCTCTGTTGTTAAATTACTCATGTTGTTTTTGCTAGTTGACACATGCTGGGATAAGAAATATTTGGGACATGAGCCAAATTCTAGTATTTAATTCTACTCTGGGAGATTAGAATACTTTTTAAATGTTTCCTTGAGGATTCATATTAAAGCAGTTTCACCCAAAGGTGAAATTTGAGTGCCCCAATTTTTGAAGTGCCCAAAGCTTATAGCCAGGTGAAGGGAGAGTTCACATCCCCGCAGTTGTTGCCAAGACACAGCTTCTGATGGTATTTGAACTACTGATTTAGCTAAAACTTGTTCTTTGGAAGATGACTGTGGTAGGTTGAAATATGTAACACAACAAACACATGCTCTTAATCTTAATTTGCATCCCTTTGTGTGTGAATTCATTGTAAATAGGATCTGCTGAAGTTGTTAATTTCAGTTGAGGTGTTGTCCAACTGAAGCAGGGTGGGCTTTAATCTAGATAACTGAAGGCTTTATAAAGATAACGTTAAGTCACAGAAGGAGAAAGAAGAGGACATTGCCATGTGACAGGAGGCAGATAGACAAGCCAAGGAACCTCATGCATTGCTGGGAACCAGTACCAGAAAGGGAAGACTTTGAGAGAAAGCATATCTTGCAGATATCATGATTTTGGACTCATAGCTACAAAACCATGAGCCAATAAATTCCTGTTGTTTAAGCCAATCTATTGTTTGTTATTCATCATAAGACGCCTGGCAAACTAAGACAACCACCTTATTTCTCATTATGTCTTTATATCTAGCTCTGTATCACATGCACAGAATCTAAATATACATGCAGTTGGTAGGTTGTTCAAAGGATGATTAAGAATTTTGTGAATTATGACTTTTCATTGCTCTCTTTGCTGTCTTCTTTACCACTGATACATAAATTAAAAGTTGAGTGGGAAGATTTAAAGAGGAAATGGAAGATTTCCCTAGAAAGTAGTTCTGGTAAGAAGTGTGGAGTAGAATAGACTCAAATCATGGGCTAAAATGAACTGAGTGGGTTTTACATACATATATATATATATATACACACACAAACACATATGCTACTAGCATTGAACAGCACCACAATATATGCTAACTCTGAAAGCTTACAGAAGTGGAATTAAATATTTATGTGCTGACTATATTATATTAGGTGCATTAATTCTAAACTGTTAAATATTTAAGTACCTGGAGTGTTTAGCATCAGACCACTTTATTTATTTTTATTGCAATTTAGCACTAAGTGATATTCTTTGAAAAAGTGAGAAACCTCTGTGTAAAACTGTGGGAGTAAGTACAAGAGGCTGAGTATTTTTCACATGCAAATATAGTATGAATCTCTGATTTCTACATATTATGATACTTGAATTATAAATATTTGTTGCACTTATAGCACATATCACATTTTTAGACTGGGCTAAAACTTCTACTCATATACTCTAGAAAGGAAATATATATATATAATCTCCAACTGCCCACTTACCTACACTTTGGCATATGCATATGCACACACACATATTTGAGTTGAGTTTCCCCTTGAGTGCCATTTTGGGAAGGTCTCAGTGTATTTCTTGACATGTCCATGGAACTCTATCCAGGAGATCAGCATGGTGTGTTAACTCAGATTCTGCATCCCTTAGTATTAGGATCCTATTGGGAAGAGGATTGTTCTGTTTTTAAAAATTCTGTTTGACTTGGAAAAAAAAATTGTGAAAACATTCTCATTCTCAGCTCTCTCATTCTACAAAATAATAATAGTATTAGTAGCAACCCCATAATTAGGAACAGTGAAGAGTTCCCTCATTTATGGAAATACCCACTGCAGAATGTGATATGTATTAAGTCAAAGACACAAATAAATACCAATTCCTTTTCTTGACTTTAAAACCAGTTACATTATCTTATCTATTAAGAGTGTGAAGAGAGATGTCTTTCTCAATATATTGCTACATATTTTAATATTGTGCTGCAGATTATGCTATTGCAAGATTAAGATGCAGAGGAATTTTCTTCTACTTCTATCTGCCTCTCACAACACTGCTGTACTAACACTGTACCAATCATGTCTGTGATGGTTAGGTTAATATGTCAACCTGGCCAGGTAATGGTGCCCAGGTTGTTTGGTTAAGCAAGCACTGGCCTGCTACGGCAAGGACATTTCATTGATTTAAATCATCAGTAAGCTGATTGTACCTATGGCTGATTACACCTACAGTCAACTATGGGGAGTGTCTTCTGCAATAGAGATGTTTAATCCAATCAGTTGAAGGCTTTAAAAGGAGAAGTGATGACTAAAGCACTCAGAAAAGAGAATTTTCATCTCTACTTCAGCCAGCCAGCATTTTCTGGGGAATTCATTGAAAAACTTCATCAGGGTTGGCAGCTTGCACCCTGTCCTATGGAATTTAGACTCATGCATCCCCAGAGTTGTGTGAGACACTTTTATAAAATTTCACATTTACAGATATATCCTTTTGGTTTTGTTTCCCTAGAGAACTCTGAATAATACAGCTCTGATACTGGGAGTGGTTCTTGAGAAACAGAATCTTAGAAATGGATTTTGCAATTTGCTTTCCACTCTGATTAGATTCAAAGGTATTAATGACTCTACTTCCAATAATCAACATGACATTGATAGTCCGTGACATGAGTTGGCAATAGAGATACACAAAATATCACCATTTAAGTCTGCTAATCATATGCTTATACAATGCAAGGCTCTAGGTGAGGGTATTTTGACACCTGACAGAATTTATTGGACTTAAAAGGTATAATGATGTTGGTTGGTCATGCCTAGATATGCTGGATACAGTTATAGAAGAAAGGGATGACCTGAAGTCTACAAAATTTGCAACTTAAGCACTGTATGAAAGATGTAGAAGTTTCTATGCTCTCTGGAACCTTTGGCAGGATCCTATAGGAGACTCACAAGGCAGACCCTTGGGACTTTGTAGTAAAATCTTACCATCCTCTGCAAATAACTACTCTCCTTTAGAGAAACAGCTTTTGGCCCATTTGGGGCTTTAGTAGAGACTGAATGCTTAACAATGGACCACTGTCACATCCCAAGAGGGCCGTGCCAGTCCAGAGGCCAAAGAAGACTATGAGCATTTTCTGATACATGAACTTTTATTCAGGGCTTACTTACAGGGTGAGAAGTCATGGAGAGATCATGATGGCTCTCTCAGTCTGGGCAGGCATCATGTTCACAGGGAAGACAACCGAGCAATGCAAAAAGGGCCAGAAAGCCTTTTATAATTGTTTAAGACAAAGGCCTTCCTGAGGGTAGGGGAAACATAGATGCAGGAACAGTTTACTTTGACCTGGGGGGTGGTGCAGGAAGGACTAAAATAGCACTTGAATAATTACATTTTGCTCTTTTTGTGAGACTAAGAGCCTCTCACTTCCTGTCTGCTTGCATAAAGTTACATTTTAAGGTCAATTTACCCTTTTTCTCTTTACTGGCTTAGAAAGACAATAGGTTAAACATTTAGCTGCCTAGGTCATGCAGACTGCTGTGCACCAAAGATCTGCAGGCCTGTTTTGTCCAGGCCATGGGTTGCTACAATCCGCTCCTGCACAACAGCTTGCATTTACCATAGGACAGACTTTATATCTATAACTGACAATACAATAAACAACATAGTAATAATACATTGGTACAGAGAGATAATAAACCTATTAGCAAGTGGTGCTATGGCCAGGTTAATAAGTTTTACCATTTGGCATAAGTACTGCCTGGGATAAAATAGCTAAAGGATAACACTACCAGGCATTTTGCTTTATTTTATATTTAGTTTCTACCATTTTTTCAACCTTGATCATAGAAATAAATTTCCCTTTCCACCAACTTTCTGCAATTTTCTATATTCATTCAGGTGTTGTTCCACATCCCCTATTTTTCATTCTGACACAACCAGTCATTTAGGAAAAAACAACTTCCTTTTTTGTCAATAAAAAATAAAAAAAGACATCCCTCATAACCTCTACATGCAAGTCATCAGAATAATTCTGGAAACTGTTCTTAAGCATTTCACAACATATTATTACCAATAACATTACACTAGTTAGAAGGCTAAATACTAAACCATTTTAGTAAATGCATTATTGAAATAGTAACTTTTTTTAACAAGAATTAACAACACATGTAAACGTTAAATTGGACAGCTGAGTGGCTTAACAATATATATAAACTGAGTCTTCATAGTAGATAAAAGGGTTCCAGGTGAGGGGGTTTTAAATACCATGTTTCCTCCCCCTGCAGGGAGCCCTTCAGTGTCAGAACTACAGTTAGTTTCCTATGTAATTCTATCCATGGGGTTAGGATTCTCAACCAGCGTTGCTGCATGGGCCAGAACCAGAGCCAACTGAACTTATTTTCCCCAATTTCTAGTGCTTGTGGCATTGGCAAGAGAAAGTTATTATCATTGCCCTGTTGTGGCTTGAAGGCAGCCGACCCCTTTATCTGGAGTTAATGCTGATACAGTCCTCGAATCCATTGTTCCTATCATCCTTTAAGTGTTCAGCTGTATCCATGGCAGTGAAAGCACATTTGTTTTTTTGTTTTTTTTGTTTCTTTGGACAAAGGAAGGGGCCAATATAGTTTACTTGCCACTAAGTGACAGGAATCTGGTGTGCTCAGTGCCCAGTCTTCTGGCACAGCCATTCAGTCACTTCTTGCGTCATTGGTGTTAGGCTGTGGAATTTCGCTAGGGCATCCACTTCTATGTTACCTGGTAATGAATCAGTGTTATGGGCAGAGACATGAAAAATGGTTACCTTACATTTGTGACAGGCAGTCCTGATGTCTTCCCACCAGATGGTGTCCATACTGGGCTGGACAGTCACGGATGTCCAGGTAGCAGATTGCCCATGTGCCAATCCATGCAGAGTCAGGTGTATGTCCTTTTGTCTGTCAACAGTGGGAATGGGAGAAGCCACCTCAGGAGTATCCATAGGAAGCAGGGCATGTTGCTCTTTCACATAGGAGGCCAGTCCTAAAATTTCATGCATCTCTGTTTTTAAAGAGTCATTGTTAAAGATGCCACGTCATAGGAGGTAGACTTTCCATTTTGTCAGTGTGCTCACCTGAGCACTCCCAAAGTGTGGCTTATTTATAGTGTCCCATATCTGCGTATCTATGTGGGTATAGTCTTCTGTAAAGTTACTGGGCACCTGAGTTAGACCTTCAACACTTGCAACAAAGGATTACAATCTGTGCATAATTGCTCTTTTAAAGGGCTATATCTGAGTTCTGTGCCCTTCCACAGTTGGGACCAGAATCTAACAGGTACACATTTAGCTTGTTGCCTTTGCCACAAACCCCACCCAAAGCCAATATTGGCACTAGCCACATCCAAATCACAGGGTATATCAGGGTCTATCCCCCCTTAAAGTCTGTGGTTGCATAATAGTTTGCTTAGTCTTTTTTAAACACAGCCTGCTGTGGAAAATACCATTCCCACATTTTTCCTTTTCTAATTAGGGTATACAAAGGTTTTAAAATTCATACTAAATAAACACTTGTCAATAACTTAACAAACCAAGAAAAGCCATCAACTGTTCAGAAGTAGGCAATGTGGGATAACTTTGCATTTTAACGACAACAGCTGAAGGAATAGCCTTAGTTTTACACAACCAGACAAAACCCAAGAACTTGATAGAGTAGTCAGGCTCTTCTGGAGGTTTCCACATTTGAAGATATCCTTGTGGAAGCACAGCAAATGTCTACTGTTGTTTTCCCCACGTGAAGCCTAACACAGGTTGACTGGAAAAATCTAAAAATATTCTAAATAATATATTAGCAAGGTTTAACACAAAGTTAAACAGGAGCAACCAGTTCGCTAATGGCTCCCTAGGTTTTTGTCAATATTAGTTACTAACATCTCCTAACTCCCCTGGGGAAAACTCCTAGGATGAAATGAGTCCCCTCCGATCAGAAGCTGCTGCCACTGCCCCATCTTCCTCCCTCCTTGGGGGATCAGGGTGCTGAACTTCCTCTGCTTTAACCCTTTGTTGGAACAGAGGTCGAGTATGCCTACATTCCTTAGTATTAATTTCCCAGCCGGAAAGGGGAGCATCATCTTTTGATGAGGAATCAACAGAGTCCCACACTTTACGGTTCCAGTCAGGGGAAGCCAGGATACACCTAACTTGCCCTTTGGGCAGCTTACGCCCTCTTACTCTAGTGTGCTGGTATGCCAATATTTCTAAACATTTATTCAGAGCATCTTTCAATTCTGCTTGTGCTAGCCTTATATCTTTTTCTAGCTTTAATTTATCTCCTAGATGGTTTATGGCCACCTTAGCTGCTAAAGCTTCCTCAGTAGTGGTGCATACAGTCTCTAACAATGGCCAGCCCACCACAGCCACAATCTGGTGGCCCCTTTTTTTCTTTCTGAATCTCCAGTGGTCCTGTGGCCTGATACAGGACAGCTATTTGTCCAGCCAGAGAGTTATAAACATTTCCATACTCCCGCAGCAGATTCCACTCGTCTAGGAGGGTAGCCACCCCTCTCCACACAGACATCCATTCCTCTGGGAGGGTGGGCAGCCCTTCCCACAGAGACATCAGTGGCCTCCCCAGTATCCCACCTGGGGCCTTCTCCTTTCCCCTCCCCAAGTTCATGTCATCAGTGCCTGGGATCTCCTTAGTCTCCAGCTGGCAGCTATTTAATTCTCCAGGCTTGCTCTGCCAATTGTCACAGCCTAAGAGAGCCATGCCAGTCTAGAGGCCAAAAAAGACCATGAGCATTTTCTGACACATGAACTTTTATTCAGGGCTTACTTACAGGGTGAGAAGTCATGGAGAGACCATGATGGCTCTCTCAGGCTAAGCAGGCATCGTGTTCATAGGCAAGACGACCAAGCAATGCAAAAAGGATAGAAAGCCTTTTTTAAGGGTTTAAGACAAAAGGCCTTTTTAAGGGTAGGGGGAACATAGATGCCGGAACCGGTTACTTTGACCTGGGGGTGGTGCAGGAAGGACTAGAATAGCACTTGAATAATTACATTTTGCTCTTTTTGTGAGACTAAGAGCCTCTCATTTCCTGCCTACCTGCATAAAGTTACATTTTAAGGTCAATTTACCCTTTTTCTCTTTACTGGCTTAGAAAGACAATAGGTTAAACATTTAGCTGCTTAGGTCATGCAGACTGCAGTGCACCAAAGAGCTGCAGGCCTGTTTTGCTCAGGCCATGGGTTGCCACAACCACCAAGTTACCATGAGAACTGAGTTGCCTGTCATGAGCTGGGTGTTGCCTGACCCACCAAGACATAAACTGTGGTGTTCGCAAGAGTGCTTCATCATAAAATGGAAATGGTATATATGAGATAGGGCTCAAGCAGGTCCTAAAGGCACAAGTAAGTTACATGAGGAAATGGCCCAAATGCCCATGGCCCCCACTTCTGCCACATTACCTTCTCTTTGTCAGCTCAGAGCTATGGCCTCTTGGAGATTTCCTTATAATCAGTTGATTGAGGAAGAGATCTTTTTAAACATGTTCAAAATGCTGATTTTCTGTGCTGTTGATTGATGGTTGTATTAGTCAGGGTTCTCCAGGGAGGATTTCCAGAGGCTGCCCACATTTCTTGCCTGATGCCCTCCTTTCTCCATCACAGTCAGCAACAGCAGGCTGAGTCCTTCTTGTGCTTCAGATCTCTCCTCATTCTTCTTTCATCTTATATCTCTGATCAAGCCAGAAAATAATGCTTGGCTTTTAAGGACTCATGTGATTAGGTTGGGTCCACTGGGTTAATCCCCATCCCAAGGTCCATACCCATAATCTCATCAGCAAAGTCCCTTTTGCCATGTAAGGTAACACATTCACAGATACCAGGGATTAGGACTTAGACATAATTTTGTCTACTACACTCAGTCAAAACTAATTTCATGGTATCATGTACCTGAGTTTCCTTTGGTGGATGGGATATTAGACTAGGTGTCAGCACATACTGACATCCTTACTTACATCCAGTATCTTCATAATAGTTACTATGCTTTCTTACTCATACACAGTCTATAAATATTAGTTATATTAAAAATAAAATATCTATCAAACATGCATTGGTTGGGTAAATTTATTTAAAAAAACAATTAGATATATATGAAATGAAATGATCTTTTATAAAAGAATATTTTCCCTCAAGGATATTTTCATATGTTATATGTGCCCAAGTATTTATTATGCAATTTATAACCCATCCTAATCCTGAAAAAAAAAGAAAATTTAGTAGTATTTAATCATTCCTAGTAACTTTATTTTGATGTACATATCCAGAGATAAGTTTGCAATTTATTTAGTAGCTCTAACACCAACACAAATGCAACTTTTTCATAGCTACTATTTAATGGCCATAATAATTATAACTCAGAGACCAATTCTCATTGTCCCAAATCTCTAGCTCTCAATGGCAATCCAACATTACCATTATCTTTCCTTGTGTATCAGGAGGAGGAATTTCAATGACTTCTTACTTTCTAATTCTTGAGTGTCTCAGTATCTCTTGTAGCCTCCCTTAATTTTGCCTACCACCTTTAATTAAAATATATTTTTGCAAAATATGTTTTGTGGATCCAAGAATGGCCATTTTCTGGTAGATGAGAATGCATGCATTCTCTGAAAACCACAATTTTGCTTTCAAATTTTTACATTGCTTTCACATGGAATGTTTCTTTTGAGTAATGGATTATAGTGTTATGCATATACAATGTTTGAAAAAAATTCAGAGCTGAGTGATCTCCAAGGCCCTTTGAGTTTTAGTTCCATGATGTTAGGGTCCAATGGACCCATCATTAATATTTTGGAACTTCGTTAAATCAACCAATATAAAAATCTCAGTGTAAAATAGATTTATTGCTTTGTTTAAATGATATATTCCTTTGAGTCATGGCAATATGTGGTTTCAAATACATTTAGTTTTGTTTACTTCTTCTGGGGCATAAACATTAACAAAGAGCCCTAAAGAAGTAAATAATGATTCTTGCATTCTTATGTGAACTGAAATTCCTTATTTAACGTGACTGCAACATAAATTTGCATGCATACTTTTGGATGAAATTTAAATAAAGGTATGGTCTTTTCATCTTAGTTTACATCTATGTAAAATATTTCCAAAAGCTTCTTATTCAATAGGGTTCATTCTTCTCAATAGGCCTTTTAAGTGATTCTCAAGATTCAAAAATGGACCAGCCAACTTTCTCATAGGATGGCACCCTTTGTAAAGGACTATTTTGTACCATTTTCATGAATACTGTAATAGGTAAGATCGCGCCTTTATGGAAGATACAACACTTTTCACACTTCAGTTCCTGATTTTAATTTCTTTACTTTTACCAATCTCCATGAATTTTCATAATTTTATTTTAAATGGTTAAGAAAGCATTCTATTTTATTTCATTTTATAGCAATCAGTTTATTTTTGTAAGTCTGAAAGTCAGTAAAGGTAGATGTGATATATTGCCTTACATGAGATTGAACAACATTGAAATATTACAGAATATTTTATGGAGACTATTTTCTATTCCTTCTTAAGACAAATACCAAGAGGTAAATTAATTAGAGTTTCACTTCTATGCCAGCTACTAATGCTTACTACTGAATTCCCAACTGCTGTTCCCAATTTACATTCTTAACAACTCAGTAAAGGTGCTGATCTCACCAAACTTGAAATTTTTCAAAGGTCTTTAAGATACCATTAATAAATTGAGTTGTAATGAGTATTCTTAGTCCTTTCTAAGTGCTAGAATTTCTACCAAGTTTTATATAAACATTAATATTTTGAGATAACAAATTCTTTTCTTATAAAGAACAATTATATTTTATCAAATTCAAGGTTAAAAATTCTGTTTCCATTATGATAATTCATTGCTGAGTCACCATTTATTCATCTGTACAATAAACAATAAACATATTTTATAACATTGTTCTACTCATAGCAAAAACTGAATGTTACAGTATCATCTTGAAAGTAGTACCTCATTAACTGGCAACTGCTATCATCATCATCATATTGCATTATTAGTGTTATTCACTAAAGCGTATTTCAATCTGGAAAAACAAAAGGTATTCAAGATTTCAAGGAAAATATATATGATATTATAACCTGCAGTGCTATCCAACTCTGATTCACAAGCTGTCAGGCAAAAAAGCAGAAATTTTGATAAGGAAGATTTAAATTAATTTGTAACTTTCAATTAGAAAAAGTACTCAGTATTCTTTAAAAAATGAAAAATAAACACCTACACTGTCAGTTACAATTTCTTTTGCTCCCATAGAACCAGCAGTGTGTTCTTAGAGATACCTATTTAGCTATAGTTAATATTAGACAGATTGCAGTTCCATAGAGGATATTTCATTAAGAATGAAATGGATTAAGGAAAAATAAATAATTTATGTATCAAAATTCTGCATTTAAGAAAGTTTCTTAGGCCAAGGTGAATGTTCTAATTCCATAAATGAACAAGACGGCAGCTACATAGATTCTTCCAGCAATCAGTAGCATGTGTCTAAGAAACATGCTAAACTAAATACTTAATCAGCATGATCCAGTATAAAATGACAAAACTGAGAGTGTAGCAAATATTAATGGTTCTACTCATATCCCTATTTTCTAATGTAAATTTTGTCCAAATTAGAGCAGAAAAATTTAAGGACAAAAGTAAGTCTAATTACTTATTTTTCTTATAAATGTCAGTGAATAATGCTTAATTTTAATTAATTATTTTTAGAACTGCAATCTGATGCTGTTAAGTGGAAATATATGGACATAGTATGAGTATATGCATGAACAAAAACCTATTCATGGAAAATAAATGGTTAAGTTCATTTAGAAATTTCATATTAGAAAAAATTCAGTAATACACTCAGCTACTTTAAACTATTTGATTTTTCTACTCCCTATGCAAAATGCAAGTATTCAAAATCAAGGTATAATAGGATTAATTCTTAAAATTTTATTAAATCTTACTAATCTATAACACTCTATTAGAATAATATAAATTATATCACAGGGGCAATTCTAATTTTCTCTATATTGCTATATTTTTAGCCTATATGTCTTCACTAGTAGCATGACATACTTCTCACACTTAAAATTCTCAAGATGAAATATTCATGCTATGCTGGGTGAAAATATGAGACTATAGTTTTGAAATATCAGTTTCTAACAATAGATTGTATATTTTGGATAATTAAACTTTCTATGTGCATGAGTTTTCAACAATTAGCTAGGAAGATGACGTGCATAATTGTTCCTTCTTCAGCAGAGATTTAGTTGCTGCTTACTTACGTCTCTAAACACCACCGACAGTGTCATATTTAACACTCCTAATTCACGGCATCCAAAGGGCTCAATGTTTTCATTCATTTTGCTTCTTTCTTGGTAAAAGTTTTTGATATCACTTGAAGTCCAATGGAAAAATAAATTTAGAACCATATTTCAACAAGTATGAGCCAGCAACAATGATAATAAACATTGACAAGAAACTGTAAGATGTAAAAGTCAGGTTTAATTTCTTTCCACTACTTTGTCTCTAAGTAAGTCTCATTTAATACATTGTCTTTTTAAGTTTCTTCTCACTTATTGAAGGTACTATCTTCATTATCAGAAATAGAAACTTGGTCACACTTCTACTTTATCTTTCTGCTACATTTAAAGTGGCATCTCACTTTGTTTTAAATTTTTCTGAAAACCAAATGTTCAGGCATTTTTGTCATGTGCTTCTTGGCCATTTCTATTCATTTGCTTTTACTATTTTGTTTTGGAATACTTTTCTCTTTTCAATTTAAATATTTGCATGTTACAGAAATTAAAACATTATTAAAACAGAATTATTTTTTATCTATGAACTTTGGGATAATTTTTTTCCAACAATTTTTTTTCTTTCTTATGCTGTTTTTTTTTTTCACCTCTATAGATTTCTTTTTAGAAACTTCTGCCTGACCTGTATGATCATTATAATAAAATGTAATTTGTAAGATTGTGTATTTTTATTCTCCCTTTCTAAATCAACTGTAACTTTTTAAAAAATATTTTAATATAGATATCCATGTAGTCCTTTTATTTTGCCAAATGAATATCAAGTTAAATAACTCATTCTTTCCAACTGAATCAAATTGCCAACTGTATATATTACTATCTGATATGTAATTAAATCTAGTTCTAGATTGTTTATGGCTTAAAAAGCCATTCTTAAAAAGCCTTTCTATTTCTATTCCAAAACCATAGCAATTTTATTAACATATCTTTACCTACTTCATATTATCAGAAAGCAATCCTTCCTTTTTTAAGTTCCATTGTATGTTTAGCCCTACATACTAAAAGTTAATTCTGCCAATGTTATTAGGTAATCTGTGTGGATTCTAATTGAAATTGCATAAAATGTCTCGACTACAAGAGAGAAAATTGATATTTATATGAGACATTGATAAAGTTCCTATTACTGAATTGCCCAACTTGTTCAAAATGAGTTATTCTTTTGATGCTTTACTGTATACTACATGATATTTTTATTTAGATGTTTATATATATATATTCATAAATGAAATTGATCTGTATTTTCCTATTTTTGCTATATATTTGTTTAATTTTAATACAATTTTCTCATAAAAATAAAACTGTAATTGAGACATTCACCTGTTTTTCCATGCTTAGAAGAGTATAAAAAGACCTTGGGTTATATATTCTTATATTAAGTTCCTTTTCAATGATAACTCTGTATTTATGTTTCCAATCACTTCTGTGTGGTGATTGGTCTATTCAAGCTGTCCATTTTTTTCCAGAACCAATTTTGGTTGTTTTAAATTAGAAATAATTTATTACTTCTCAGAGAATATGAATATTGATGCCAACCATTATATTTATTGGTGTTTTATTATTCTGTTAACATTTTCTTTATCTGAGATTATGGTTTCTTTGTCATTTCTTATTTATCTATTTTTACTCTTTTTATTTTCCTTAAACAGAGAATCTATTATATAGTCTTTTCAAAGCATTAGCATTTGGATATATTTTCACTTTGTACAGTTTTTCCTTTTGGTTTTTTTCTCCTTATATCTCAAGATTATGATAAATTTCATCTTTCCATTCTGTTTGTTGATATCCTTCTAAATTATCAAAGTAAATATTTCTTTTTAAAAATTCCTTTGTCTTTTTTTTTTAATAACTTCAGAATACTGCAATACAGGGCTATGATGACTATTATATTTTCATGGAAATATAGCTGTTGTAGTCCTCAACAAGTTGTAGCGTACAGTTTTCTCTTCCTTTTGATTTTTAGATAGTAATTTTCAATTCAAAAAAATCTTTGTTAGAAGGGACTTTTTTTTTTTTTTGTATTCCATTTTTCTAATATCTTGAGGTTTCCAGCCACATAGTTATCACTTATTTCCAAGTTAATTAGGCAGTGTATCATTTAAACCTCTTCTTTGTGGAATTTACTGTCTCCATTCTTTCTCTCCTTGTTTTGTGATTTCCTAATATCTTTGTGTCATTTCTTTAGTTTCATACTTTCTTAGACACTTTGTTTTAAATGTATGTATTGTAAACAGAATATAACCTGGTTCTGCATTTTACATTGAAGTTATAGCCTCTGACTTTTAACAGATTCAGTCTGAGAGATTGAATTTACAAACAGATGGTGGCCTGACCATATATAAAAATAGAACTCTAACGGACCATCTGCAACAAGGAGACCAGGAAACCTGACCCAGTACCAACAATAATTGTACAGAAAGCTAATCACTATCTACAGTAACCTGTAAAGGAAGCCAAAACACAATTCCTACTATGATCAACCTGAAATAGCCACAACTTGATCAATAACTGAAAGCTTCCCTCGTTTTTGCCCCCACTTCCAATTTAAGAAGAATCAGGGAAAGCCAAATATCCTCCCTTAAAAAGCCACGAAGGATGCCACCCTCTAGTTAGCAAGCTTCCAGCTTCCCCAGCCAATCACTGCATACCTGAAGTCTCCCCTCTATCCACTTCAAAACTTCCCTACACCGCTTTGAGTCTAGGCCAAATGCAAATGATGGTGGCTGATTCCCTTACTATTAAAAGCTCTGAATAAATAGCCTTTGCTTATTCTCATTTGGGTGGTTTTTATTTATTCAAAAGTGCTTTGGAATTAAATGCAATAAATACTATGACTGTTTTTGTTTTGTTTTCTTTTGTGTTACTTTGTATTACAACTAAGTTCAGATTATTGATTTCTATTTTGAGTAATTTTTATTTTAATGGTTTAACCAAGTGGATTTTATTCCATTTTTCCCTTATTAATTTGAAGAGTCTATTCTATTTTTCCTTCTTTTAATAGTCATATTCTCTGATCCTACTTTCTTGATGAAAGACATAGGTTTCCACCATTCTTTTAAGATGACAATTTATTTTCCCCACTAGCTCTCCTCCTTTGACTCGAGCATCCCAAAAGAACAAAAAAGTAGAAAGCTTTTGTTTCTTTTCTGTTTTACACTCTGTTCTCCCTAATGAGACTATTGAAGCTTACTTACCTCCCATCTCCACAAACTTCTACCTTTGGTTCATATAATTGAATACTTGGAATAAGTACCCCTTCTATTGTGCTCCTTCTGTTTCAAGATTCCTTGAAATAGTAGCATAATAGAACTCATATTACTCATATTACTGTCAGATAAATAAAAGCTATCCATTAGGACTAATCCATATCATATAAATCACATATGTTTATATCTATTTATCAAGTTTCGTTGCTCACTACTGTCTTTCATTGTTCTGGTTGCTGTTAATGTTTCATTTTACCTTAATCTATGATGCACGTTTTGGTTCTTTTTGTCATTTTGATAGAGATTTTTTCTTCAGTGTTACCTCAGGGGAAGTATATTTTCTTCTGACTTATTGTATATCATTATGTACAATTTAGCTTTATAGGTTAATAACATTTTGACTGGTTAGACTGCAGCCTTGTTTCTTTCAACTTCCTTAAATGCTAGTCCACTGCATCCAGTGTAAATGAAATATCTGAAAGAGCCTGACATTTTTTTTTTAACTTTATAGATTACCTGTTCTTCCTACTGGAAGCTTGTAAGTCTTTATTTCATTATTAGATTTTTAAAAATGTATGTATTTCAAAGATTTGCCTAAGTTTGTGTATTTGCTTATCAAACCAGTAAGAACTGTATTATCCATTAAATTACTTATATTAATAGAATTTTCCTCTAATATGTAATTTCTTCCTTATCATTTTCATTTATCACTGTCTGAAACATCTACTATTTCAATGTAAATCTTGTGGTATGTCCTCTGTTCTCTTATGCAACCCACTATGTTTTCTTTCCCTTCATCTTTTCTTTCTAATCTTTGCCTTAAAACAACCCTTGCATATCTAATTTCAGGGCATTAACTCAGTATTCAAAAAAGTTTATCCTGTCACTTAATCCTTTAATTACTATATTAATTTTTAAATTTCAAGATCATGATTTAAGAACCAGAGCTTGTTTTTCTATTACGTTCATAAACTTATTTTTTTTTAAATATTTTTCCCTTGTCCTTATATTTCTCCTCTAGCACTTCTATTTCACTTATTTTCCTTTCAAAGGCTATTAGAGCTCCTCAGTTAAAAGTTATTTTTCTCTGTCAGATAATTAAAACTCTAATCCGTGTTTGTAAAATATCCTTTGTAAATGAGATCTCAAAATGATGAAAAGCACACATGGTTTGTCTTATATGTCTGTGGTTCAAATATAGCTGCCAATCCCCTTCTAGGGACCTGGGAAGATGCTTTCTAATCTTTTGTTCTCCATCCAAATTTCCCAGGCTCAGAATAGTTAAGACTCAGCCAACGTGCTTAGCTGCCTCTTAGCCTTTAGGAAGTGAAAAAAGATCTAATTCAACAACTGTGGGGTCAATGTTCTTCCCCTAAGGCAATTTTTTCACCCCCAGAAAGTCCTTTGGCTGGTTTTGCTGTTGATTTCAGACTTCATTCTCCTTTTGTGTTTCTAATCTCTCTTGTGAAAATGATAAACACCTGTTTTCTTTAAAATGACTTGAAAAGAGTCCAAGTCCTCACCTACAGCCAGGTACTAGCTTATTTCAGAATTTCTTGCTCAGATAAGTTTAGAATTAGGAATAAAGGGAAATGGATTTATCTTCATGCCATTCAATTTCCAGCATTTCTTTTCCAGAAAGCAGTTTGCTGAAAAAGATGCTGAATGAATAATTAATTGGTGATAATTTTCAATCTTAGGAAGAAAGAGAGGGATTTTAGCAATCAATAAAGAAAGATTACTTTTAAAATAATCAAGATGTGCTAGTTTCTGAAAGGAATAATTCAGGCATATTTGGTTTAATTAATTTTGAATGGCATATTTTTGTCTTCAATTCTTTAACCCTACTTGAAGATGGTAAAGAGTACATTATAACAAGGAAAACCTCATTAAATCTGTTTTACAAAAAGATAGGGCTGAATTACGGTAAAAAGATAGTAGAATATGGGATTGATATTTAAATACATGCATTTGATATTTGTCTGCAAGCAAAGTTATTTCTTATAGTACTATTCAAAGGTAGATGATGATGCAAAGAGTCAAATCTCAACTTTATGAGGGTCAAACATTTTAGTCCCTTTATATACATCTCTCCCATGGTCTGGATCCAAGTAGAAATAACATTTAGAATAAGAAGATAGTAGTATAATTTCTTCTGGAATTTCTCTATGCTTATTAATTTAACAACCAATTTTGATACATGTTGTGACATGTTGAGTCAAAATTCATATCTATGAAATTAACAAATACTATATTACTAGTTGGCACATTGAAGTGGGAGAGGGTTCTCTGACAATCTGCCAAGCACAAGTTTAGCTGGCATTCATTTATGAAAGTTGAGGGATCTAACCAGGATCAGCATCCAAAGAAACCACAGCAGTCAGTTGAGAAAAGACATACTGGCACATCATTGTTATATTGATCATTAGGTTTGATTTTTTTTCCCTTTGCCCCTTTAGATATATTATATCCCTTATCCACCCAAATAAGAAATACTATTTTTATGTCAATTTTTTAACTTTCTTCACAAAGCACTTGTGTTGACATCTGTCATATATTGCTCAGCAATTGAGGCATGAAGACGGCACCATGGTGGAGATAAAATATTTATTAAGAATTTGTATAGGAAAAAGACAGAAAACCAGAAAGACATTTAATCAGTTAGGAAGTGGTAATGCTGCTAAAGGAGAGATGGGTTTACTAGGTAGAGATAATAAGGTTGGTAATGGTCAGAGAAATTATAGTTAAGATTTTAAGGTTTTGTGAGGTGGTAAGAAGAAATGCATTTTTTTTTTCATCCATGGTAATAGTGTTATTATCTTAAGAGAAAAAAAAAAACACCTCATAATAGATTGGAAGATAAATTGCATCTTGCTGTCATTATGCAAACTGTAACACTGAAATAATGATGCTAATTCCAAAAGGCAGACATGAAATACAATCCACTTACTTTGCAGTCACACTTAGTTAAATTAAATGTTAACCTCTTTCAGGGACTTAAACTTCACCCATAATAGGTACCTTTCACTTTTGAAACTTGACAAAACTACCACAGAAAAGGAAATGGTAACTTGCACTCTTCTTAAAAGGGACTGGCTTTGGAGAGTTTCTAGAATGCTGTACATGACTTAAAAATCTAATCAGTCATACCTATTCTCAAACTTACTCTTCTCCTCTGATCTCTGATACTTATTTAATAGTGATGTTCTATCTGAATGTAGGGTTGAAAGTGATTTTTTTCTATTAAAATGACAAGACCGATTTATGCACATTTTTTATTTCCTAATCAACAGAAGTATATTTGCATTCTTCTACTTCAGACTTGCATAAATCCTTCTATAACCCTGAAATTTACTTGAATATTTCTAGTTGGTATTCATTGATCAGACCACAGCAGGCAGAAGTGTGAAGCACAGGAGCTTATCTTCAATGTCTTCCACTCCTTTCAGAGGACCTCTATCAAGTAAAATAAATACCCCATCCATAAGCACATACTTTTTCTCCTTCTTATGGGCCTTTGCAATTTGAATGGAGATCAGATAAGAAATCAAACTGAATGGAACTGAACTGAATCACTTAGAATAGATAGCATACATAGAATAACAGAATAATTCCAGCTGACTTTGATTTTTAAATGTCTCCTTTCTCTTTGAAAAGTCATAAAACACGAACCATTTTTTAACATGAGTAGGGGCATATTGCTTCAAAGAATATATTCTATAACATTAATTAAGACTGTATTACTGAGTGGCAGAATGGTGAGGAATCTATTTTTCTATAATCAGCAAAGTTGGAAATTTAGTTTACATGCATCATTGTCTTCAAGAATTAAATTATGTGGCTTAATGTGAAGTCTTATTATTCCCATAAATATCAATTTAGCCTATTGTTATGCCTGGACTTTAGCCTATTGTTATTCCTTATCAGAATCCTGATAAGAAAAGGAAATTTTGACAAAGACACAGATGACTGAGACAGAGACAAGCAGGGAAAGCAATGGTCATATTACGGAGGCAGAGATTGAGTTATTGGCTATTGGTATGCCACTCCTGGAACCTTATAGACTTCAGAGGAAGCCTGGCCCTGCTGATAGTAAGATTTTTTACTTCTAGCATCCAGAACTGTGAGACAATAAATTTCTGTTGTTTATATCTAACTATTCTGTGGAACTTTGTTATAGCAGTCCTAGAAAACTAAGACATGATGCCTACAATTTTCTTTTCAACAAACTAGTGGCTCATTCCTTCTCCTCTCCTACATGCTCTCACAATGCCGAAATTACAGCGGTAACATTGTCATCCCCTGATGGAGCAAACAGACACTCCAAAAAGTAATTACACTGTGTAATGAAAAGTGTCACAGAAGCAATAAATACAGGTGTGTGCTTGTTTTAAACTGTTATGTACCTGACAAAAGATCATAATCTTTTAATTCATTCTTGTGGGTCAGATCTACTGTGGGTGGGAACTTTTGATTAGGTGATTTCAACTAGGATGTGACCTGGACCTTTCAAGGTGTGTCTTAATCCTTTCATGGAGCATTTTATGAGAGGACAAAAAACAGAGACCCTTGGGGAGAGCTTTGAGAGGAGTCCAGAGAAGCAAGAAAGAACCACAGGAGCTGAGAGAGAGAGCCATTGAAACCAGAACTCAAGAGAGAAGGACCAGCACACATTGCCATGTACTTTCCCATAAGACAGAGGAACCCTGGATGCCAGCAGCCTTTCCTCAGAGAAAGTATCCTCTTGTTGATGTCTTAATTTGGACATTTTCATAGCCTTAGAATTTTAACTCCTAACTTAACAAATCCCCATTGTTAAAAGGGAACCCATTTTCTGGTATATTGCATTTTGGTAGCTTTAGCAAACCATGAAAAGGTATGACAAATTCAGCCTGAGAAACTGGAAAGTAATATTTGAGCTGGGTTCCTCAGGACCATAAGAATGAGTGTATTTTATTAGAGAGAGGAGAAAGAATATGCAAGAAAAGCCAGATACTTATAAGAGCATCTTGTGTTTGGGAAAATAGGAGAAATGCAATGGAACTATATATTATAGGAAACATGACCCATGACAATAAAAGAAAATGAGATAAGGATGAGTTTTCAGAGACATTTCAGTCTCTGCAAGGAGACTTACTCTTAATCCTAAAGTCAGTGACAACTATATTACAAAATATATAATCAGGAACATCATGACTAGAACCATGAGCCAGTGGGATATTGTTAGTAGAAAGGTGAAGAATACACCAGAGAAAAATGAACAGGGACCCTTTAAGGGTCTGATGAAATAGTTGTGGTATTAATGATACAGTAATGACCTGATAAAGTCAAGGACAGGAGGAATTTATAGAAGGAGAAGAATCAAGAAATACTCAGGAGAGCTTGGGGTGAAAATGGTGACCACTGATATTTAGTTCTGTTAGATTAGTTTATTGAAAGTTAATACTAAACGAATATATTCAAAGTGCATAGCACACAAAATGATTACTATTACCATACTTTAGAAAACAAAGTATTGTACAGAATTCGAATGCACTGTCATGTATCTTTATTGCATCTACTTCAAATAATATCTCATTTAATTATTATAACACTTCTTTGAAGCAGACATTATTATCCATTTGAGAGGTGATCAAATGAGAGTTTCAGCAATTTTAGGTCGTTCAAAATTACATTTTGGAACGGAGAGTCAAACCAGGTTAGCTTTATCACAAAGTCCATGTCTTCTAAATTTAACCAGTTCTAAGTTATTTGAAACACTTGTATGTCTTTCCTGTGTGTTGAGCAAGTGACAAGTCTATGAAGTTTTTAAAGTCAAGAGATGGCTGAGAGACAAGAAGAGAGCACTAATACTTACAAAGAATGATTTTCTACCTCTTGACCAAGCCACAGCCTTACTACTCACTCCCTCCCCTATCCTGACTTCTGTGAAACCAATCTTGTAGCTATGAACTTCAGATAAAAAAACAGCTCAGTCTGCAGAGGGAACAAAAAGGAAAGACAACTTCAGACCTTAACTATTCTAAATATCAATCTCACTCCAGACCTTCCCCTCTCCCCTTCTCCCCCAGGCTACCCAGGCACCAGAGAGGCTCCTAATTAAGCAATTCCTTTTCTCCCTCCTCCTCTCTTCAGGACCTTACCTGCTCCAGGAGGCCTAATTACCGCAAAAGAAAACATTCCAAACCAAGTGACCCCAATTGCAACCTCAGTAAATCCCTCACCCATCCCTCTGGAACTAAAAGGTCCCAAAGGCAACCTCAGTAAATCAAACCCCTATCATCCTCTGTTACTTTTTCACTAAACCATCCCAGCCCTTAAGAAGCTTGCTGTCCTTTGCTTCAGTGGAGTTGTGTTCTACTCTGACTCCTGATATTGCAGCCCAGGAATAAAGTCATCCTTGCCAATTTAACATTGCCGAGAGCAGTGTTTTCTTTGACAAAATCGAAGGGTAATGTTGGAGATGTGTTGAAATACACTTGTTTGTCTTTAAAAGTTAGATTCAACATGATACCAATGAACTTTATCTATACTTACTAAAAGTGACCTGCATGTAAGTATTTATATATTTTTTAATTAGATATACAAATATTTTATCCAAAAACCTTCACAGGCAGATAAAACAATTAATATGAAGGTTTGATTTTACTCATCAACACAGGATGCAAGGAAAATATTGTGAAGTAGGAAAGACTTTCTTGTTATTTTCACATCATACCACATAGAATATCTAGAGTCTAGGGTTATGGTTTAAATGCATTATGTCTTAATGACAGTTATGAGTAGAAAATCAGTGACATGGAAAAAAAAATTGGTGTTTTTGCATCAAAGTAACTTTGTCAGGCCTTTAATTACTGATATAAGGAAATATGTTTTGATTTCAATATGGATCTATTTGTATAATTATAGTTGGCTAAGGAGTAAACATAAGTGGAATCTCAGAAATTTGGGAACTGATGAGTTTCTAAAAGGCATCTATCTATTCATGCTTCCATCTGATTCAGATAAGAAATGAAGGCCTAAAAATATAAGTGGTCTGTACTAATCAAATTGTTAATGGCCTCCAGAGTAACAGTACAGTGCTTCTAGTAATCCACTCAATGCCCCTTCACAAACTCAGGCAAAAATCTTTTTGTAATGGCTTAAAACATTATTTCTGCACAATAATAATGAAGGTGCTTCATCAATTTGGGAAGGGGGAAAAGAAATAAGCAAAATTGGACTGATATGCAGAAAACTAACTGATTGATGTATTTAAGGAAGTATAGCTTTGGCCAAGGGAGGAAAGTCATGTTTACATTTGTCTCCATTTATTTCTCCTTGTTATATGTTTATTTTCTCTGGATATTAAATAAAAATTGTAACAAAGAATTAAACCAGACATTTATTGAAGCAAATGAAAATCTTAAATGTATAACATTGTCAGAATATAATGTATAACTTAAAGGCAGTTGAAAAATACATTTTCATAATTGTTTTCCCCTACTCTTTAAGGCAGGAGGAATGGAGCATTTTCATTTAGTTCTTATACTAGAATCTCAGTTAGACAGTGGACTTTAATTAGAATACTCATGAGCAAAAAAGAGAATTGTACTCACAGCACCCCGAGATAGCTGTCAAGTTGCAGCAGGTGGACAAGAAGCATTATCTCATGCCAACAAAAATAACACTTCAGTGACTTCAACAGAATATACAAAGTAAGTGAAATAAGATGAATGCAATGAGAGAATGAGTGTAGCAGTTTCAGCACTGTTAATTAGACTGCATTCATGCTTCAGCAATGCAGCAATTACACTACTCCATCCTCCTTTAGCCTGTTGCACAAATGCTGCCATTATGTTCCTGGTAGCTATAAAATGGTGAACGGAATGTGCCACCCACTGAGCTGTCTCTACAATATGCCATCCACTGAGATGCCTCTACAATACTGTCCACTTAACAGTATGGTTTTTTAAAGTTTATAGTTTTTGCTCTCAGAAGAAAAAATATGATCCATTATTTTAAATTAATGGCACACTTGTCTACCTATAGTGCAACTTTGAACTTGGAATTTGGAGTTTCTTCCTTCAATAGCGGCAATATATCACTGATGATTCATGAGTATTTTCCCCCAAAGGATCATAATATTCTTTAACTTACAAAAAGAAAGATAATTTTACGGTCCATAAAGTTGGTTTTATGTTCCATTTTGTACAGTACATACACATATGCAACTCATATTCTTCTATAATATCCTTCAACAATTTGATGATGAGCATTTGCTATCATAGTTTATATAATGTGTTTATATATACACATAGAAACATACACATATACATCTACTGATTTATCTCTGTCAGTATAAACAAAATAGATTATATATAAAATATGTTACAGGTTTTTAGGTTTGTAAAAAGTGGTCAGTCTTACTACTAAATTATTCTAATGTAGACTTAAATAAAAACAGAATAAAAAAACCCGATTTTAAACCAAAGTAAGTTTAAGACCAAGCAAAACCTCCTGTTGGACATTTGGCTTATCTTACTGTAGTCATCAATAACAATTCTTCCACAGTGAAAGGTGTGCTAAAAGTCACTTCTGAAAATTGGCCACTTGCTCAGTCTGATAGTATTTCTACAAAATTGCCAAGGCCCATTTCTTTCTCTCTGGCTTCTACAAAGTGGACTACTTTCTCAAATACAGATATCCACCATTTAGCCAAAGCAAGAGTAGTTAAGAGCATAGCACTGTTTTTTTCACTGCCATTTGGAATCAAAAACTTTAAATTAGCCTTTAAAAAACCTTTTTCTTTTTATTTTGCTTTGTCTTCCCTGTTTTAAAGAGTCTAAATGGCTTCCTGTTTCTCTAAGGCCAAAGAGTGAGAGTTCTCTCTTTTTTGATAGAAGAGAAGAATATTTTTTCCTTCTCCTTTCTATGATTAAATCTTTTTTTCCCTTCATATGATCATGCTTTACAAAACTTTAATCATCCTATTTTCCCTCTCTTACCCTAATTCAGGGACAGACTGAGAATATGATTAGATGATAAGGGACCAGGACCTCAAAGAGTGTTTCTATATTATAATATGTTTAGCATGGTCCTCAATGTTCCTTATTCATCTACTCATGTAAAAAGAATGTCATTGATGTATTGGAATAAAAATTGGACTCATATATGTGTCTGAAAGTTCAGGCTCTGTGCTTCTACAGTCTCCTAGAATGAAAATGACATAGATTTATGCAGCTAAAATAAGGTGAGCAAGAAATTGTTCGGAGATTTTCTTTTCTGATCCTAGTCAGAAACATTTTGACTTGAAGGAGCAGCTATTACGCTCAAGAATTTTGTGAGGATGGAATTTGTTTAAAAAGCAGAAATAAAATATTATTAAAATGAGGGTCTTGTTTGAGTATGATTTACAGATTTGCAAATGAGAACACCAGAAACTTTTGAAACATCTCAATGTGCTAAAAACAAAACAAACAAACAAACAAAAAACCTGCTGTCAAAAACATGTTGAATAGATGCACTGTGTTTGTTTATTGTTTTGTTTTGTTGTGCTTTGTTTTCTTATCATGGAAGAGTAGTCTTTTCCATTTGGAAACTTAGGGCAGTTTTACCAGTGAACTGCTCCTTTGACAACAACTAGAGAAAAAACAAGAAGTATCACTACAACAATAGTAAATTTGAAACCACTGCCATCTGAAAATCTGAAAACAGCAACTTCTACAAATAATCTATGGCACAAAACTAATCCTGCAGGTCAAGGGTTTAAGTTCAAGCATTTACTTGGGCTGTGTGTCCCAAAAAATCAGCAAGTTAGTATGTGGTCCAAGAATGCCATAGTAGTTTAACTTGCATGTCCCATGTAGAATTGTGGAAAATATATCTTACTCATAATTTGAAAAGGCTAAAAATCAATGGTGAGAATGACACTATATTTCTTTTTGCACATTACTGACTTGGCACAAATGAGGTGAAAGGGCTGAACATAAAATCTCAGATAATAGTTTCACTACTGTTTTGGGGGTACTATTAATATATTTTTAAGGGGGTGAACTCTTTCTTGGAAAGCAACAGAGTTGTAGGAATAAAACCATAAAGAATTTCAGGAGCAGACATATGAGTAACTACATTTAACACAAAATTTGTGAAAAAAAGGACAAAACCCAGTACATGACATATAAAGAACTTTTACAATTCTGGCAGAAACCAGTGCAAGAGGCAGATTTGATTTTTTCCATTTATTCTGATAAAACTGTAAACAAAAGTATTCACAGTGATAGGAGTAGAGAGGTGTTTTGTTTCTCCCATGTATATTACTAGCTGCACATAGATACATACACTTGATCAATTAAAATTTAAGTTTCCTGAATTTTAGTTTGTATGATTTGGGCATTCTTATGGTTGATTGTTTTGTCCTGGCCCAAAGATTCACTATTTGATTCACTGACTTTATTTAGTGTCATTATTCGTGAGATATGAGGTGCACGTAATTGGAAAAAATAATTATTAAAAAAGTAAGACACACCTATTGAAATACGTCCTTCTTCGTAATGTGGCAATTCTTTTACTTTGGGATTCCTTATTGTCTGGGAAAGTAGATTAAGCCTATAGGAGTTCTACCTGAATTTAAATAATGAAACTTTCTTACATCTTATCCTTCCATTGCTAGCTTTAAACTTGCTTTCTGCTTTTTCCATCTTTATTCCTACAGCAAATAATACCTGCTCCAGTATTTTCCTTATTGGTCAAAAATATAACTAGAAACAAATATGAGACAAGTGAATTTGTGTCAATTGTCATGTCTGAGATACAAATCTGTATGTGGCCCTTAGTATAAGTTAAAAAGTCACTGGGGGGTTACTACTTCTGGAAAACACAATTTTATAACTGCCTTACCATCCTCCTATGATTAAGCAGTTAAGTCTCTGAATATCTGTCCCCCACTGATGTAATTATGTAGTCCTGTCATCTGGCACCCATTTTAATCATCATTGTACTATACCCTAGCCTCAGCTGTCCCTGCCCTACCATATACTACACTCCAGATGTCCTTAATATGATCAATTTTTTTTATAACATTTCTAATATTATTGCTATGTAATTTTCTCATATAATTTTACACCAAAATGGAAATTTCCTAAGGGCAGATATTTTTGTCTGTTTTGCTCCACTAATGCATTTTGTCCACATAGAGATAAAAGTTACGTAATAAGTATTTTCAAGTGTTTCATAAGGCCAAATTACCCTATAGAAACTATTTTTTTTCAAGAGCCTTCCCCAAAGCATCAGAAAAGTATATTTTCCCAAACCCTTTTTAATACTGGAGATCCATTTTTCTCATATTTACCAATATAATAAAAGCTCATATTTATATTTTTCTATTACAGCTAGTGATGTGAACATCATATTGTTTTGTAATTTTCTATTCATATATATTATCCCCTTTTCTATAAGGTCTAATTTTTCTGACTTTATGCAATTTCCATTCAGCTTGATAAATTCATATATATCTATTCTTCTATGTGCTAAACACTTTTACAGTTTGTAGAAATATAATATTGTAATATTGCCTTAGGTCAGATTTCTTAGAAGCACAACCTAATACAAATTTTTTTGAGGGGAGGCTCTCAGGAGAAGTGTCTTAGGGAGTAAATGAAGAATCCTATGCAGGAAAAGAAGCCAAAGAGATCATTTCAGCTGAAGTCAGAGCTGTTTGTATTTTACTTATTTCTAAGCTCCATTTATTGTTAAATTTTTGTTTGTGGTGTGGCTAAAGGTTGTAGTTGATAAATATATATCTATCATCCATATTGTATTTATATATATATTTCTTCATTCATATATATGGATGATTGGTTAATTATTCCAGCATCAAGTGTTGAAAAGAGTATACTTTCTTGCAGTGAATGATCTTGGTACATTTTTTGGAAAACAGTCGGCCAGATCAGTTGTGTACTAGTCTTCATGTTGCATTTCTCGTAGGTAAACAGTGAGTGGAATTGCTGAGGAGTCCAATGATAAGGCTATGGCCAAATATGTGTGGATTTCTTTCTGCACACTCTATTAGGTTCCACTGACCTATAAGTTTGTCTTTATGTCCACCTCTCTTGATTAACTCTTTGAATCAACTTTTAATTAACTATTGAAATCAGATAGTGTAAATCCTACAACTACCTTCTTTTCAAAAACATTTTGCCTGCTTTTGCCTTTTCAAATGTAATTGTGAGTTTTAGAATTTTCCATTTCAATTCAAAAAGAAACAAAAACCTGATAGCATTTTCATTATGATTGTGTTGCATCTAAAGAGCAATTGGTCAGAATTGAAAACCTAATGATAGTCAGTTTTTGTAATCCAGGAATATAGTTTATCTCTACACTTATCCTTGTTCTTTAAGTTCACTCAGTAAAATTTACAGTGTTTAGTATATAGTTATTGCACAAATTTTATTAAATTTATCCCTATCAATTCATATTTTCAGACTATTATCAATTGCATATTTCTCAAAAAGCATTTTCCAGTTTTGTTGCTAATATAGACATAAAATTGATGTTTGTATATTGACTTTGTATCCTGCAAGCCAGCTAAATTCACTTGAACTAGATTTGTTTTTTTGTAGATTCTTTAGTATATCCTGCAGACACAGCCATGACTATGAGAAAAGACATTTCTATATCTACCTTTGCAATCTATATACTTTTACCTAGGACCTCCCATACAATTATGACTTAAATTAATAAGAGCAGACATCCTTGCTTCCACAAGCACACTTAGGAAGTAAATGTTCAGTTTTTGTCATTAGGTATAATGTGGGCTGTAAGTTTTTCATAGATGTCCATTATCACAGTAAGAATTTTATCCTCTACCTCTAGTTTACTGATACTTTTGATCGCAAATGGGTGTTGAAATTGGTACCAAAGTCTATTGTGAGCAAAATGAGATTCTAATAAATAATTGAATAAATCTTCTGAGAGAAAATAATTGAATCTAGAATTGAATCTATCCAGCCAAAATACAAAGAAATATTACATATGAAACTGAAATTAATTGTGACTAATGTAAACAATAATACTGACGGCAATGATGTTGATGATGATGATGGTGATAATTTATATTAGAAAGGTTATGGAAAAGCTAACTAACCAGAACTGCAGAAGTTCATATATAAGGGCAGTTCTAGAATATAAATAACAGTAACTGAGAATAGCACTTTTAGATTTTTGGAAGTGATGAGTCAAGGGTGATCATGTTCGCTTCATGTGTAACTCCACAGAGAATTAAAATTCCAGTCTGTTAGAGTTAAACAGAGAACAGGGAGTTCATTAATTTATTAATTATATTCAAAGATGTTCATGAGAGAGATGATTTCTCCACCCACTCATATATGGCAGTATATAGATTAAAAGGAAATATGTTTTACAGGGGAGAAATGGGAATTATTTCCTACTAAGTAACAGGTTTATAAAAGGTTTACACAATTCTGCACTCTACTTTTGGCATCCAGCATCCTGGAATTCACTCCCTAAACATTCCATCACGTATACGTGGAATTAACTGTATAAGTGGTTGCGGTGTTTTGAAGCTGTTATATACCCCAGAAAGGGCCATATTCTTTTAATCCATTCCCATGAGTTGGACCTACTGTGAGTGGGACCTTTGGATTAGATTATTTCAGTTGAGATGTGACCCACCTCATTCAGGGTAGGTCTTGTCTCTGACTGGAGTCCTTTATAAGAGATGAATTTAAGAGACGCTCATAGGAAAAAAACCCAGGTAAGTTAAGAGAGGACTCAGAAAAGCCCGGAGAGGAAGCCACTGGAACCAGATGCTAAATTAATGAAACCTGAAAGCAAAGGACTAGCAAATGCTAGCATGTGACAGAGGTGCCCTGGATGCCAGCACCCTGTCTTCAGATTCCAGGCATCATCCTGCTGATGTTGGACATTTTTTACAGCCTAAGAGCTGTAAATTGTAAGCTAATAAATCCCCATTGAAAAAGCCGACCCATTTCTGGTATATTATATTCTGACAGCTTTAGCAAACTGAAACAGTGGTTATCACTCAGAATGTTTTAGTTTAATGAGAATAGGTGCAAAATTGTATAAAACTAATAAGGAGGACACTGCATAACAATGGAACAGATAATCTGGGTAAGACTGAAATAAGTCCATATGCCTAGCTTCTACATGAGGTTCTTTTATTACATCCATTATAATATAGCAAGAGGGGTCTCTGTATTCAGTTTCATATTATAGAGGACCATTAGAAGGAGAAGTCAGAAGGACTAGCAAAGGATTGAATTTACACAATCGTGAACTCTACTTTTGGTATCCAGCTTCCTGGAATTCACTCCCTAAATGTTCCATCACTGTTTCTATTGCCTATTCAAACTTTTTTCCACATCTCTCCTTCCATATCAGAATGTGCCACTAATGTGCACAACAGGAATCTGTATGGTGGACATGGGGCAGAAATTTATAGATATTTAGACAGATTTTAGACTTATAGACTGGGAGGCCCATGCTTGCCCACGCAATGGTCATTGTAGGAAGAGAGAAACGGTGATCTGTCACAGGTATTGATGGAATGCAAGCACTAGTTTTTCCCATGCCACCTAATTCTGGCCTGCAACTCTAAGAAATCCAAGAATTTTAACTTTGTATCTCCTGACCATCTGTATCCTTTTGAAGGTATGTTTGTCAAGGTTGGAGGAGGATAGAACATATACTACTTTATATATTGTTATCTGTATTTATACTATAAGGATTCCCTTTCTTCATACTCAGCTCAGCTTCTCTTTGAATGACATTTTAATTTTCTAAGGTCAGCTGCCCCATAAGGCTTGAACCATAAATCTGGTATTCCCTCTGTTAATATCTATGTATCTTCAAAGTTAAGGGCGGAATGTGAAAATTTCCCTTTAAGAACTGCAATTGGAATGACTTGATTCATATGTCTATACCTTTGGCGGAAAAAAAAAAATCAGTTTGACCAAGAAGTGTAAGACAACATGATTTCCCCAAGTTGATTGACACATTTAATCTTGTTTAGTGACAAAAGTGTGAGCCATAAAAAAAGGAAAAACAAAAATAAAGTCAAGCTAATATTAAAAACACAGAATTTGAGGTCTTTAATAAAACCTAATATATCAATGGTCATATTTAGATATTAAATGGAAGAGAATCTTGATTAAAATTTGATTTTAAAAATAAGCTATGCACTTATTAAGGGGATAAAACCAAAAAGTGACAAAATTAAAAGATAAAGAGATGCAGAAAAAAATATACAAAGTAAATATTAAAAAATCAAAAACAGCAGAAGTCATAATGTTATATCCAATACCTTAAAATAGGATAGTGATAAATGTCATAATTCACAAACAGCAATCAAGAATTTGCATGCATGAGACAAAAGAGCATTGTAATAGAATTAAAAGTACACAGAGAAACTGATAAAACCAAAATTAAATGAGAGATGTCAGAAAACCTATCTCAAGAATCATTTAAAAAGTTCCTATGGTCCAATTATGTGTCCAAGAGAAAAAAATACATTTTTCATTTTAAACCTATCCTTGTGTGTGTGACCCCACCATAAATAGGACCCTTTGAAAATGTTATTTTTCATTAAGGTATGGCCAATTAAATCAGCATAAGTCTTAATCTAGATTACAAGAGGCCTCTACAAGCAGAAGGTATTCAGACATAAAAAAAGAGAAAGCTACGGGGAGGAGCTGGAAGCCAGAAGTCAATTTTTCCTGGAAGGGAAAGGAGTGGGCACCATCATGTGACAGGAAAACCAAGGAACCCAAGGACTGCCAGCCAGTTAGAATGCTACAGATCCCAGGAAGAAGGAAGACTCCTAGCCAATGACTTGATTTAGACTTCTAGAATCTGAAACCATGAGACATTATTTCCTGTTGTCTAAGTCAATTCATTGTGTGAAGTTTGTCATAGAAACCTGAAAACAAAAACTGCTCCTAAATATTTAGCACATATTTTGAACTGCTTGTTATTGTGCTTGGCCCTTTAATGCTTTCCTCAACTGGAATGGGGTTATTTGTTCCTGACTGGAGGGCTACTGTGTCACTAGTCATAGGAGCACCAATAGGACAAAGTTTGACCTTGTTATGAAATGTCTGATGTTTCAAATGTGTATATTATATGCATCTGAACAAAGACACTCTGCTAAATGACAGAGCCCAAGTTGGTGGTGAGGTAAGATGCAATCTTATGGGTAATTATGAGTAATGTATGTTTAAGGTCCATCTCCAACATTTTTAGTGGAAGTTGTGATAGTATCTTTAATAAGAGATTTTAGGACAATTTAAAGACAACACCATAGGCAAACATTCAAACTATGAAAAGGAAGTATCTACCTTTTGAGAAATATACAAAATAGCTCCTTTGCTTTGGGTATATTTAACACCTGAAGTCACACTTAATTATTGCAGTGATCCAGGAGAAGAAACACTTCAGCTGTTGATATTTTGTCAAATTTATTATAGTAATTAAATAATAGGGATTATCGTCTCTGCAGCATTGTATTTTAGTAGTAAATTGTTAGGAAAATCTAAAACAAAAAGAAGAGATACGGAAAAATTAAAAAGTGGGTTCTTTTTTTGTAGAGAACTAAAGCATGTAAGAAGACTTGTGAGAGGTAAGAGGATATTGGGTGGAAAGTGTGGCCTAAAAGGAAATCAGTTATGTAGGAGGAAAGAAAATCATCAATGAACTTACCTAGTAGATTAGGAGAAACATTAGAGATTCAATGGACATTGTAGAGAGCGTTTAATAGCTAGGCAAAGCCGCTGCTGGAAAGAGAAGAAATAGGGACACTGTGAAATGGCTTCATTATTTCAATCAAAAGAATGATTCCTACTTTATGGTAATGCCAATTTAATGAAATAAAGAACACATAAAGAGGTAAACAGTAATGAAAGTAGGGGAAGGTTCTAGGAAGAAGTGTGCTAAATTCATATATCTATGAATTTAATAATTCTATTAAAAGGAAAATGATTAAAAGAATTCAGTTGACTGTTGTAAATGCAAGGAAGCCGTTTATTTTTTGCCTCCATAGTATATTTCTTTGTTAGATCTTAGCAGTCACCAACATTTTGGAGATAAACTCCACTACAATCTTGCTACCTGGTTAAATAAAAATCTGCCATGTTTATTGATATTTATTAGCAAGTGAGCAAAAAATTCTCCTATAACTCAGGCTGTATGCTTGGAAAATTCTCATTTTTTTCTGTCCTTTAGGGTATTCTGGGGAGAAAAAAACCCAAATTCAAACAGCTTTACTGGAGACAAATGTTATCATATTTCAGGAACAGGTTTAGCTGCAACATCTTTTAAGGATCAGACAATTTTAGGGACCAAACTGAAGGCATCATTCTTTAAAGCTAACCACTGAAGCTGTCCTGGATTATCCCTCTTCATATAAGGGCAATAAGTATTCCTAAAATATCTCAATCAATCCATGTCACCATTAATTTCAATAAGGAAATCCCATTTCTAAAATTCATTTTGCAAATTAGAAAATAAACAGAGTTCACCAGAAAAAAGAAAAAGGTAGCTAGAGCACTCCTGTAGAATGGCTTTTTCAGAGAAATGACAGTTGACTATCCTAGAGTATGAGTTCTGGAATAGGATAAATAACTGCTCCAGGTTGTAGATTAGATAAACAAAAAATAATATCACACTCCCCATGCTGAGGAATCCTGTTACTGAAATAAAATCCTGTAGCTTCTAGAGTGCCACTGGTTACTACTGATTTGTTGCTTCTCCTATTGACCATTCAAATTAATACAGGGAATGAAGCATGTAATTTCTTATTCACATTTTTCTTTCCAAGTCTAACTGCATGGATTACTGTTTGGAAAGAAACATCAGAATTGAGGAATACTGGAATGGGAAAAGGTGCATGTTTGCTCACCTAGTATTCTGCTTAAGTTTCTCAAGAAATCTAGGTGGAATGCAATCTTGGGGTGCCCTCCCTTACTTTGCCATCACCCCAGATGGTTAGGCTTATAAATAATGCAACTCAAAAATTTAGGCTTGAAAATTATATAGAACTTGGTAATAACTCCACCTATAACAACCTTTGTTCTTTCAGTGAGTCAGTATTAATTATAAAGCTTTCTGCCTATGACTAATTCCAAAATTTAAATTATGTGCTTAAAATTTCTTTTTCTTTAGTTCCAAAAAAACACATGCCTAATACATCCCTTTAATTCCCAAACTGTCAAAAATGAAGAAAATGATTAAAATTTTAGGTCTCCACTCTTTGTCAAGGTTTTCAATTTTACTTATAGATAGCTTTCTTTTATAATCTACCCCACAAAAATTAATAGTTAAAATTGTTTTTTGTGTTCACTGTTCCCTACTACTTTGTGAACCTGGACCATAATTGTTTTTATTTTTAGTGCTCATTAAAAGAAATTTTGTAAAAGAAGTTTTGGGAGTTTTGATTATTTTCTGCCATAACTATGTTTGAAAATATCTTTTAACTGTTTGAACTTTTCTTTTACTCATATTTACAAAGTAGTAGTATCTTTTATTCCAGAGAGGTCTCATCAATGCCCTAAGAGTTAACAAATGAATCAATATCCACCTATTCCTACTTACGAAAGTATTTCAGGAAACTGTGACTATTGCACACACACATATGTAAACACACATATACCCATTTCTGGAAAAGTTGAGAAATGTGTTTATCTTTGATGCATTTTTCACTATTCTGAACATAATGGCAACATTTCCATTTCCAATTCATAAACACTGCCTTGTAGCTCAGGAGGATATCAAATAGGGAATGCTGAGAGAATAATTTTTTGCTTTGTTCTTTTTCTTAGGAGGCAAGAGTTTATTCTCTTTTCATTAGATACATGTTGCCTGTGAGTTTAACACGACATTCTTTATTACGTCAAGGGAGATCCCACTTATTCCTAGTTTGCTGACATTATTTTTTATCATAAATGATTTTGAATTTTGACAAATGATCTTTCTGCTGCTACAGCAGTTGTTCTTAACAGGGAGTTGTAGAAGGGAATGCCCTCCAGATAGCATTTGGCAATGTCTGGGGACAACTTTAGCTGTCACTACTTTGGGGGAGGCGTGCATGCTGCTCCTACCAGCATCATTTGGGGAGAGGCCAGTGGCACTGCCAAACTTCCTGCAATGCAAAGGACAACCTTTCCACAACAAAGAATTATCTATCCCAAAATGCCCATAATGCATAGGATGAGAAACTCTACTCTGATGAGATGATCCTTTTTTTTTCTTAGTTTGTTTATATGGAGATTAACAAAAAAATTAATTGATTGGTTTGCAAATGTTGATCCAATATGATCTTCCTGGTTTGGAGCACCCTTGGTCATGATGGATTACCCTTTAATAAATTTCTAAATTGTTTAATATTTTGTTGAGAATTTGTGATACATTTTTATAGGATTTATGATATCTGGTTTTATTTTCTTTAATGCCTTTGTCTAGTTTTAGCATCAGTGTAAATAGTTGGTCTCAGAGAATGAATTAAGAAGAATTCACTTCTTTTAAATTCTCAGGTTTTTCTTATTCTTTGACTACTGATGGATTTTTTTTTTTAATGTTGAAGCATTGGATTCCTGGTATGAAACCCACTTGGTAGTGATGTAGTATTCTTTTTATATATTATTGAATTTGATGTGCTGAAATTTTACTTAGAATTTTTCATCTCTGTTCATGAGGGAAGAACATCTGTAGTTTACTTTTTTTTCTTTCTTCTTATCTTAATGTGTGGCTGGTTTTGTATCAGCTTAAGTGAATGGGCTCATGAAATGAGAAGGGAAATATTCTTTTCTTTTAAATTTTCTGGAAGATTTTGTACAGAGGTACAAAAATGGGATTATTTCTTTCTTAAATACTTGGTAGAATTCAGCAGTAAAACCATCAGGCTTGGGCATCTCCTGGAAAAGTTTCAGGTAGAAATTAAATTTCTGAAAATGCTGATAATGGGTATTTAGGCTATCCATTTCTTTTTGAGTGATGTTTGGTAGTTTGTGTCTTTAAATTGTTGTGCCATTTCAACTAAACTTTCAAATTTGTAAAGAAAAAATGTTACTAATATTCCCCCATTACCTTTTAAAATCTGTAGAATCCATAGTAATGTCACTTTACTGATTCCTGATGTTAATTTGTGTGATCTCTGTTTTGTTTTATTCTGATAAGTCTGTCTAGAGGTTTATGATTTCTATTTATGTGCTCAAATTGAGATTCTTTGGTTTTGTTGACTTTCTCTACTTGCATTCTGTGTCATTGATATGTGCTTTAATCTTTATTATTTCCTTTTTTTCAGCTTATTTTGGATTTAATTTGCTCTTATTTTTCTATTCTTAAATGAAAGCTGAGGACTTAAACAAATTTGAGGATTTTCTTCTTTTCTAATTTAGGTGTTAGTTTTAAGAATGAGTACAGCTTTAGTGAAATTTCATAAATTCTGATATATATTTATTCATTTTCATTCAGTTCAAATTACATCCTAATTTCCCTTTTGATTACTTCTTTTAATATATGAGTTATTTAAAATTTCATTATTTCTTTTCCAAAAATATAGGGGCTTTTGAGATATGTTTCTGCTAATGATTCCTAAGTCATTCTATTATTGGCAGACAATATTTATCATGTGATTTGCATTCCTTTTAAATTTATTATTAATTAGTTGTATGACTTAAAATATTGTCTATACTGGAAAATATTTCATGAGCCCATGTAAAGACTGCATATTCTGCTATTGTCGGGCAGAGTGTTCTATAAATGTTAATTAGATTAAGTGGGTTGATAGTTTTCTTAAATCTACTATATTGTTGCTGATTTTCTGACTATTTTATCTATTGATTATAGATATTGTGTTACTGAAATAGCTAACTATGTGTATCTTACTATTTCTCATTAGAGTTCTATTAGATATTGTGATATCCACTTCATTAATTGACCCCTGTCTTCTTTGTCATATAGTAGCCATCAGTATTCCTGGTAATATAAATATAGCCACTACACTGATATAAATATTGCCACTACACTATTGGATTAGTGTTAGTATGATATATCTATTTCCTCCTTTTACTGTTACTTTATTTTAAAATTTTAAATTGCATTTCTTATATGTTGCTATAGTTGGGCCTTTTCTTACTCTGCTTTGAAAATCACTAATTTTTAATTGATATGTTTGTACTATTTATATACAATGGTTACTGGCATAATTAGACCTAATTTTTTAATATTTTTATTGCTAATTGCCCCATCTGTTTTTTGTTTCCTTTTCCTCCTTTTCATCCATTTTTTGATTAATTGAGTATTTATATAAGATTTTTTTTACTTCCTCTGTTTGCTTATTAGCTATAACTCTTTGTATTTTATTGGTTGCTTTAGAGTTTATACTGTACATCTTTTATTTTTCACTGTACATTCAAATGATATTTTGCCATTTATGATATAGTATGAGAATATTAAATGATTATACATTTATTTTCCCCATATTGGCCTTTACACTATCATTGTCATAATTTTTGAATGTGGCTTCACAAGATGTTTTATTCCTTTAATCAGTCTTCAAAATATATATATTTTAATATAGAGACAAAATTTTATATTTTTATACATATACTTAACATTTCTTGTTTTCTGGTATTCTTTTCCATATTCCTTATGGCATCATCTTTTATCTTCTTGCAAGGACTTGCCACAATATTTATTTTAGTGTGTTTCTGTTGGCAATGAATTCTTTCAACTTTTTTGTATCTAAAAATTTATTTCACTCATGTTTTTTGTAGATATATTTTCATAGGTTTTAGAATTCTAGGTTGGCAGACTTTTGTTGTATAGAATGTTGCTACAATGTCTGCATATTTGCATTGTTGCTGATGAGAAATTGGTCGCTACCTTATCTTTGTTCTCTATTTGTAACACATCTTTTATTTTCTCTGACATCTCTTTAGATTTTTCTTTATTACTGGCATTAAGTGATATAATTTTGATTAACTTTGTTGTAGTTTTCATCATTCTTCTTGTATTGGAGCTTGATGTTTTGTATCTGTGGTTTTATAGATTTCATCAAATACAGAAATTTCTCAGCCCTTATTTTTTCTGCCTTAGCCTCTTTCTCCTCTCCTTTGAGTTTTGCATATTACACAAATATATTAAGGCACTCAGCACTGAGTTATCTCACTGATGCCCTTCATTTTAATTTTTTCCTTATTTCATTTTGTAGGGTTTATATGTTTATGTTAGCAAGTTCACTTACATTTTTCTGCAATGTCTAGTCTTCCATTATTCCTTAGAGTTTTTTTTTTTTTTCATCTCAAACATTGCAGATTCAATTAGACCTGTTTTTCAAATCATCCATCTCTCTACTTAACTTTTGTAAAACATTGTTTTAATTTGAAATATCTTCAAAGGTACAGGACCGTTTCAAAATACTATAAAACCAATACAGAGATCTCCAATACGTCTCCTAGTGACATGCCCTGATTTTCCAAATTTAATAATTTGCCATATTTGTTACATCATTCTACCTCTTTATCACTATCCATCTATCTCTCTATATCTATCCATCTCTCTCTCTCTATATATATATATCTATACATCCAATCTAAATATATATTTATCTATATTTTTAAACATCTGAGAGTAGGTTTCAGACAGTAAGCTCCCTGAACAGTTATGTGACCACATTAAGTACAGCTTAAAGTTCAAGAAACATAATATTGTTACAAAGAATATAGACTGTATTTATTTTTTTATTCAATTTTCCCAATAATGTCCTTTTGAGCATTTCCTTCTCTATTATTAGCTCCCTTCCAGGCTTATGCAATATATGTAGTTGTTATTGATTTTTAATCTCTCTCTCTCTCTCCCTCTCTAAATTGTGGAAAAATACAAACAACATGAATTTTCCCATCTCAGCAATTTCCAAGTATACAATTCAATAGGATACATCATATCACATTGTTATACTACCCTCACAACCATTTTACTAGAAATTTCACAAATGGCTCAGTCATTTTTCTGCCTGAATTTCCAAGATGCCCAGTGACTCGCTAGGCGTGAGCTGTGCCCCTCCAGGATTTATCTTACCTTCAGACTTCTGCTGCTTTGGCCACTCCCTGCATAGGTCATTGGATAGTGATGGGACAATGCACCCTGTCTTTCCGACTTACCCCTTGAAAATTCATAAAGAATCTGAATCTTCTCATTGGACTGCTCCCTTTAATTTATTATCCTGAGAAAAGTGTGATTTGCTTAGTGGGGTCCATGATTCGTTTATCTTTCAGCAGATAATTATTTCTCTGGTTGGGAGTAGGCACTAATGAACCCATGACATGCAATCTGTCAGCTACACAGGAGAGGTGGAACAAGGGGTAACTAAAACTCTACAGCAAGCCAACTGGCTGCAAAGTGTACAAACAGATTCTAGTTGGGGCCTCTTTAGCTGGTTCCAGGGGCTGGAGGGCATGGATATGCTAGCTCCTCCAGACAGGCTTGATCTCCCCGCTTGGACTAATGATGTGCATACCTAAATCTCTTCTAAAGGGCTGTAGCCACTGATTCCTAAACTTTTACTGTCAACATTGTTGAGAGCCATAGGCTGATAGACCAGACCCCTTTCCACTATCACGTCTGAGGTGGGAGGTAAGTTTATGTTGTGGAAGCTAAAACAGAGGCATAGGACCAGCCTAGTCAGGAGGACAAGGGTAGACCGCTGGGGAAGTCACAGGCACATTTGTTGGCCATTTCCTAGACCTTGGCTACCCTCCTCTTTTCCCCCTCTTGTTTGTTTTTCCTGTTCACCTCTTAGATGTTTCTATATGTTTCCAGTTCATAGCCCAGGGAGAATTTCAGTATCAACAGTGAAAAACAAGCTATCTGTATATGGAACAGATTGACAATACCTTGAACTTGAAATCAGGAACAAGCAGCCCCAGCTGCTTACCTGGACAGGAACTCTGCACAGTTTCCTTGATACATGCTTTTTGCTCAGTGGCAGGCCCCCCTTACCCCTGAGGTATATAAAAACACCACACTTGGGTGTGTTAAAATCAGCACAGGCATCCCTCCTCTCCAATGTGATGTGGGATGTGTGGAGCAGCCAACCACTGTCACTGATCTGAGTAGTTGGCCTTCCCAGGGGATTACACGTGATGGGACATTTCCCACTGCCCTTTTGGACTCTTTGTGCTGTGTATGTAATAAAGTAGACATTTGTTGAGATTATCTGTTGTGCCTGAGCCTGTGTTCCCTTGATGCACTCTGTAGCAACTCGCTTTATGGGTAGTATTGACAGTTTGATAATATTAACTCTTTCAATCCATGAGCATGAATTATGTTTCCATTTATTTAGGTCATCTTTTATTTTTTTCAGTAATGATTTATAATTTTCCATGTACAAGTCCTTTACATCCTTGGTTAAGTTTACTCCTAGATATTTTATTCTTTTAGTTTCTGTTGTAACTGGAATTGTTTCTTGATTTCCCTTTCAGATTGTCCATAGCAAGTGTATTAAAACATCACTGATTTTTCACATTGATCTTATACTCCACTTCTTAAAATTCACTTTTGTGTCTGGTAGCTTTCCTGAATATTCTTTATGTCTTTCTATATATAGGATCATGTTTTCTGCTAATAAGGATAGTTTTACTTCTTCCTTTCCAAACTGTATGTCATTTAATTTTCTTTTTCTTGCCTAATTTCTCTCATTAGCACTTCCAGTGCAATGTTTAATAAAGTGGTGAAAGTGCACATCCTTGTATTTCACCATTGAGTCTTTCAGTCTTTCACCATTGAATGTGAAATTACCTATGAGTTTTTCACATATGACCTTTATCTTGAAACTCCCTTCTATTTCTGTTTTTCTGGGTTTTTATTTATATCAAGGAAATGTGCTGGATTTTGCCAAATGCCTTTGGTGTCAATTGAGATGATCATGTTTTTTTGTTTGTTTGTTTGTTTGTTTTTACTACATTCTATTAGTGTAGTGTGTTCCATAGATTTTTTTTTTTCTTTGTCAAACCACCCTTGCATTCCTAGGATAAATCCTACTTGATCATGGTATACAATACTTTTAATGTGCTGTTGGATTTGGTTTGATAGTATTTTGTTGAAGATTTTTTGCATCTATATTCATAAGGGATATTTGTGTGTAATTTTCTTTCCTTACAATATTATTATTTGGGTTTGTTGTTAGGTGATATTGGACTCATAGAATGAACTCAGAAGTCTTCCCTACTCTAGTTTTTTGGAATAGTTTGAAAAAGACTTAATTTTTCTTTATATGTTTGGTAACATTCACTAGTGGAGCCATCTGGTCCTTGAATTTTCTTTGTTGAGTTTCTGTTTGTATAACTTTAGAACTCCTTAACTTTTGGGGAGGATGCAATTAAGTTACTTTGAAACAGCTTGATGCATTTTGACACTCCTTTTATGATGTTTTTAGGCAGGTTAAGTGTAGTCCTCTACCTAGGGCTAATTAATTGTCATTACCCAGACTAGACCTTCCTGAATACCCTACTGTATGCCTCATTAATTGTAAGAATTTTCTAGCCAGAATGGTGAGAAAAGTCAAAAAGCCCCATATGAGCACTTAGCCCTATTTTGCAATTCTAACAAAACAGTGTGCATAAATTATTTCCAGGAGAAATAGAGATGGCTGCATCATAAACAACTTTTTTTCCCTGTTCCCAAAGACTTATTTTTTTAATACAGTCAAGTTTAACTTTGCCTTGACACCCTGATTCACTGCAGAGCTGCATCTTGTTGGCAATTCTACCCCCTGCAACCAAACTGAAGTGCAACAACATGAGCTTTCAATAGGTTAATCAAAGACACTTCCAAGCTCTCTAGGAGGGCAAATTGAGTTGATTATTTTTATTGCTCAAATGCAAATGCCATCACAATAAAAATTCAAAAGATACACAAAGCTTAGGTTGTAGCAGCAGTCAGCATTTAATATACTGGAAATACCCACACTGTGATTTTAAATATGCACATAACTATAGAGAATTAAACGATTAAATTTTAGTATGGAGTTATTAAGCAAAATAATTTTGTCAGGTAACTATAGACAGCTTTTTCATTATAAATGCAATTGGGTATTTAAAAAATAGATTGTTTTATTGCTGATAGAATTTTTAAACACAAACAATGGAAGACTCAATACATAATGGAAATCTGCATACTTTTAAATGGAAATATTACCATTTCATTTATTTGCATAAATGTTTATTATTATTTAGGTAAGGCAAACACATTCATGTTTTCAATATCATGTGATATTGGCCAATGTTTCAAATAATGCACATTGAATTACCACATATACATTAGCATTTCACAGAAACTTTATATTATATATTATATAGTAAACAAGATTTAAATATATACATGGGCACAGTATAAAATCCATGGAGTGACAGGAAACATCACACATTTCTATTTTGAAGCTAGAGAAAAGATGGAACATGTCAGGTACAGATATAGAAGATATAAAATAAAGACTTAAATCACACTTCCAGAGATGAAGAATATACTATCTGAGGTTAAAAAAAATGCATACGATGCAAATAATGGCAGATTAGACATTTCAGAAAAATTAAATAAAATTTCAAATTTAGTTCCTGGTCCACACCAGACACTTTTCTAATGCTCAATAGCTGGATGTATTTATGGAGATTCTCAGGCCAGCACTGAGCATTTCCTTCATCACGCAAAGTTCTATTAGAAGTGCTGGCCCAGATTCTTAGTACACCTCTATAAAATGGACAAAAAGAATAGTTTTTTTGTTTTGTTTTGTTTTGTTTTTTAAGTTATGAAGCTTAAATGAGCTAATATATGGAAAGCACTTGGCATAGAGACTCCATTCATGAAATTAAAACTCATCCACACAGAGCATACTTTTTTCCTCAGTGCTAGTGTCTGGATACGAATATTTTGTTTTGGAAGAAAAAAGTTTACTTTGGAATATTCACAACAAAGGGAAAAAATGTTTAGTTACTTGAATTATATTTCAGTGCAGAACCTGAGGTATCCCTTACAAAACCACATGCATGTGAAAAAATTAGTAATAGCTTACTTGGTATGATACAAACTATTATCTCAGCTTACACTTGCCTCTTAAATTAATATATAAACAAATAAATGATATGAATAAGTTCAATTATTTCCTGTAAAAATTATCTAGCATCTTTTTTCTTAAATTGACATTTTGTATGTATATATTATATATATGTATAAAATATGTATGTGTATATATTTATATATGTTGTAATTATAGTCTGTGTTTTCCAGCAGGAACACCACCACTTGAATGATCATTTAGAATACATAAAGAGATCAAAAACATGATGTGATTATTATTCATAAAAAATCATTTTATTTTTATGTATTTGAAAGTTATATGTGAAATAATTTAATTATAAAGGTTTTTTTTTTTCTTTTATAAGGTTAGGCAATTCTTTAGAAGTTCTTTATGACATATTTCTAACTGTGTTATGAATAAGATGGTCATGCTTTATAAATGTATATGCTTATCTGCAAATATAAAATGTTATTATTATGATATCTGATCACTTCAAAGGAAGGTGCTGATTTCTTTCACGTGTTCTGATATGCTATTGTTCAAGGTTCTCTTTTTAAATTCTTCATGAGTTCAAGATCATTAATGACTAAATTCAATAGAAAAACATGCACAGTATTCACTTTGACAAAGCTGAAAAAAACACCTCACTTGAACAAACTCTTGGGCCTTAACAAATTTATTTCATTCTAAACTGGTCAAGTTCTCAACAAATACTGGTAGAAAAAACACACTTTTTCAATGTTCTGTTGGGTATGACATCTCTCACTGATTTCTAATAAACTTGACTAAAATTAATGTTAATTAATGTGAATTCTAGCCTATTTTTGTTAAGTAACTGGAATTATTAATCTTGAGCATTTTTTAAACAATTATGATTAACTCTTTTGCTAGAGGACATTTCTCTTTTGGAGAAAAATAGAATAAAATCTTCTTAACTTCCTACAAGTCTAAAGGGTGGGACCTACAAAGTGGGTTTTCTAGGAATTTTGATGATTTCAGTAAAAACGGGGGATATAATGTTTTTTCCTTTGTTATTCGCTTTCTTCATAAGATCTCAACTCTTATATTGTCATGTTATCCAAATGAATGTAAACAAATAATCCTTCTTTGTTGGAAGAAAACATTCAACTTTGATGCAAAAGTTAAGTAAAAACTTAATATTCAAAATATATATGTATCTATTGTAAATAAGTTTACAATAACCACAAATGAAAAGGGGACAGACAATGCAGAGAATTATCAGTGACCACAATTAGCAGGAGCAGGAAAAAAAGTTATGCAATAACCAAGTTATTCAATGAGAGAAGAAGGTTGCACTCCATTGTGGAAATGTTACCAGGGCTACTAGCAGTGTCTAGCAAAATTCCCATCAGATATCATGTAGACTGAATTATAGTAATGTAGGTATTTGAATAATTTTATAGCCATATAAAATGTATTTTGATCTATAAATATCCTATGACTTTTATTTTTACTAATAAATATGGGAAATCAGCTAAAAAGTGAAGAGAAATAATAAAAGGTACAGGTATTCTGTTCATTGAATTAAAATTCAGAATAATCTTTGAATTTAAATCATAACTTAGACTTTAATCTTAGCAAGTTTCAGTTTCTTTACCAGTAAAATGGAAATGATTATACTTGACTGAAATCTAAAAATTAATGGTTTGTTTGAATGCACACTGTAAATTATAACACAATTCCCTAATATGTTTTTTAATAGTATTAACATTTCTGTTAACCTATCATTATTTACACTAGCTAATGTAATGCCCTGATTGAAATGTCATGGGTATTTTTTGAGAAGAATCTGTAATATGTGAATTTTATTTTGAAGATAAATTCAAATGTATTTAGGAACTAATTATAAGCTTAAACAATTGTCTGAACTTAATATTTTTCCCTATAAAGGATGTCTCATGTAGAAATAACCAAAATTATTTACTTCAACTTAGTGATCATTTACTGATTTAAAGACTCATTCATATCTAATGACTGCCAGTTTACAGTCAAAGAGACTTTTTCTCTAGTTTTTTGTTTGCATATTATAGTTCAATATTCAATACTCTTCACTCAGATTCAGTTTTTTAATTCTCATCTCCTCATTAGGTTTTCATCAATATTAATAGACATAATGTAATTATCTTCTGTTAAGATGCAGTATATAGAATATATCAAGAAGGTTTTAAATAAACATCCCTGTAATCTGTAAATTGGTTATCTCTTCTATTTAACTTTGTAATATGATATGTCAAAGCAAATCCATTCAGTTACAATATTTGTTGTATTTCATAAGGGACACCTTTGATTTATCCTGAAAACTAAGATTGCATTTGCACCTCTTTCTCTCTCTCTCTCTCTGTCACTGTCTCTCTATCTGAGTCAATTCTTTCTTGAAATATGCAGAATTTAGGACTTTGTCTGAAGTATTTGTGTTCACAGAAAATTTCCACAGGCTCTTCAATGAGTTTTTATTCTCAGTGTGTGAAACTGTCACTTAAAATCTTTAAAGTTCCTGGAAATTTGCTTTTGCTCACTAATTAACAGTTATTATAAATTGCCCACATTTTCAATAAATGGAGAAATAGATAATAGAAAGATAGACAGCATGGAAATAAAAAATTATGTTCGAATTGTTCAAATCAAAAGATGTTTTTCTACTACCTAAATCAATACAGCTGTTTAAAAATTCCTCAAATACTTTAAATTTTGTATTTCCTGTCCTCTTCAGGGTCTCTGTTTAAGTTTAATTTTGTGGTGTTGCACAGGATGTGTTTGTCAGGAGATAAACATTATTACTGTTGGAAAGATTAAATAATTAAAGAGAACTCACACAGCAAGGAGATAACCACCTCTGAGCAGAACCCATGAGCAAATCAATACAGCTTTAAAAACAACTATGCAATTTTATGAAACTAAAAGTGACCATAATCAATATGAATTAGGAAAATTCAAAAATAATTTAAAGTATTGCTCAATTTGAATGTGAGCTCAGATCCTCCAAACTGAAAATAAATGTGATATCAAACTTCAAAGGTTATATGAATACATTTGTTTATTTAAAGTCTAACTAGAAGCAAGTTATAATGAGCTACCCAATATTCATTTCCCAGTTTAATCCACTGAAACAGCATGTTTCAAATTTTAACTTTTGGCTTTCCATGAATTTCTGCATGGTCACAGGAAATGTTTTTAGGAAGATAATGTCCCTATCCAAAACAACTAAGTCTGTATTTTCTTTAAAAATTCTGTTGAGAATACTTGTTTTGTCAAGATGGCATATCTTACTGTTTTATTCTGAAGTATTTGCTTATGTTTCAAAAGCCACACCCAGGTTCCCTGCTGCCATTATAATAAGTATGAGGCCATTTTCCCAGTGGAAATAGCTCTAGGACTGACCTATCATTATATTGAAGGGAATTTGTGTTCACTGAATACAACATAACTCAAATGCCTGTCCCCAGTACAAAACTTCTCCTATAAAGAATCTCAAGGTGATTGATACACAATGCATCCTGGGTCACTGTATGACAATTCAATGTCTAATTGTTATTTTTTTGGAATTATTCCATATATTTGCATATGGACACCTAGTGAAGCATTTAAAATTCTCTCATATTTTATTAGCTAAGATACACCTAACAATACCCATATCATATAAAATATAAATACATCCATCTTATTTCAGAGCATAACACAGAACCAAATGGGGTGCATATGGATTTGGGTGAATGGATACAAAGAGACAAATGTCTGTGTTATCAATAGAAGAGAGCTTTTCATGGGATAAAGAAAATCATACACAGAATAATGAAGGAAATTTAGTCTAAATTTGTGTTGGCACAAATTGACCACTCATTTGTTTTCATATAGTTGTTTTCTTGGCATTTATCCACCCAGAGGAATGTAAGGGATGCATTTTCAAAATCTCACAACCTCTCTGCTTAGAAAAATAATAATGAAATTAAAAGTTTTTTTGTGTTTTTTTTTATGTGTAGGCTCTGAAGAGCGTTGATTAAACCATTTCTCTTATTTTCATCTGTAAACTCATCCTGAAATAGAGAATGATTTAATTTGTAATCTATTCTTAGTCAATCTGCAGGTATTTTTCTAAGAACAATTGCAAAGTGGGAAAGTCAATTCATTTCCCATCAGTGGCCACCCTGAGTGAGCAAAAGTCAAGGACGATGGTGGTTGTAACTGAAATAATCAGAGATGTGGACATGTGTGCTTCCTCAAGTATTATTTTCTATTAAGTCTCTTTCTTTTACTACCTAGTGATAGAATTATTTCTTTATCTCTGTCTCTGTCTTGGCATTTATATGATTAGAGAACTAAGATGATAATCAGTTCATTGGATTTATTGCTATATTGTTTCACCATATTGATTCAAACAACCTAATGCAATCTCTCCCCTTATACCCTTCTGCCACACAGGTACTTTTTTACAGTATCGGACTAACCATGATTTTTATGTCATTGGCAAAATCCTGAACTGATAAGTTCAAGACTTCTACAACATTTGTTGTGGATTTGAAGTGTGCGCCCCAAAAAGATATGTTCAAGTCCTAACCTCCAGTCCCATGAATGTGATCCTACTTGGAAATAGGATTTTTGAAGATGTTGTTAGTTAATATAAGGCCAAACTGGGTTAAGCCCTAATTCACTATGTCAATGTCCTTATAAGTAAAGAAAGTGAACATAGAAAGAGAAGACACCCATGTGAAACAGGCAGAGCCTGAGTTATGCAATAAGCCACCCCCAGAAACCTTCAAAAGAAGCATGGCTCTGTTGATACCCAAAGATTTCAGACCAACTTCCAGGGCAGTGAAACAAAAAATTCCTATTTTACTATGCCACCCAGTCTGTAATAATTTGTTACAACAGCCTCAGCAAACTAAGCATGTGACATTCAATTCATTTTAAATTATGTGTAAGAATCTGTGCCAACAGTATTAACTCCTATATTTATATGATCTCTGCCTTTTAATTTAAGCTTGAGGTATTAATAACATAAAAATGCTAATTAAAAGTGGGGACTTATAAATTAGTTTATTTTAGAGTTAGCACAATCTAGATTTTCCTATACTTATTTATGAGAGCTGCATTGTGCTGAAAATTACATTTTTACTTATCCAGAAGAACAAATAGGAAAGAGATCTTTGGAATAAAGAAAGCATTTTGTTGTTACTGTTGTTGGTTTTAAAATGTATTAAATCAAATTGAGAAAACCTATGTTTTAGATTTAGTCAGTTACCTAGTATTATGATTGGGCAAGTTACTTTCTTTCCTTGTATTTCAATTTCTTCAAGTTTAGAAACATTGTGGAAAAAGACAGTCTTGATATTTCCTTTCAGCTCTAACATTCCACGATATGAAATGAAAACCCTTATTCATGGAGGAGTGGAGTTTCCTTCACAGACAAGTAACTCAAACGTGTATTAAGAAAATAAGAATGTAAAGGAACGGATGCTACCTGTCCTCCATAGGCCTCAGACTCTGAGTGCTTCTGTTTTGCAGGCTGGAAACCGTACAGGTGTCAGGGTGCCCCCAACAGCCTAGTCTGGTCTAAAGCCCTTTTTTCCTCAATCTGTGGTATATTCCAGAGCATGTCCAGATAATTTTTTTTCACTTCCTTCCCCTGTTTTAATTTTTTATATCTCCTTTCTCTGTTGTCTCAGTTGTATAATGTCTGGCTGAAATTCCTCAGAATTTATTCCTCTATTTGTTCAATAATTTCACTTTTCTGTAGTTACCTTGTGTACAATCCCAGAGTGGGGGTCAGGATGGGGACTGGGATAGGAGTTTGTTGATGTTGGAGCTGTGTGTGTGTGTTTTTGTTTTTTTTATTTGGTTTTTTTTTTATTAGAGAAATTGTGGGTTTACAGAAACATCATGCATTTTTATACCTGCCCCCATTTTTGCATTAGTGTGGTACTTTTGTTGCAATTGATGACAGAATATTATTTTAATTGTACTTATAACTACAGTCCATAGTTTACATTAGGTTTAACTGTGCTGTGTAGTCTTATGATTGATTTTGCTGTCATTAATTTTTCTTCTAGTAAGATACGTACCACCTAAAATCTCCATATTCAAATATATAATCCAGTGTGATTAATTACATTCACAATGTTGTGTTGCCATGACACTATACATTACCAAAATTTTTGCATCCTCCAAATAGAAGTTCTGCACCAATTAAGAATTAACTCCCCAGCCCCTACTCTCCACCCACATCCCCAGTAACCTGTATTTTAGTTTCTGACTCCATGAATTTTGTTATTCTAATTATTTCAAGTCAGTGAGATAATACAATATTTGTCCTTCTAGTCTGGCTTATTTCACTAAATATGATATGTCACATGCATCAATAGAGCTTCATTCCTTTTCACAGCTGAATATTATCCCATTGTATGTTTATACCACCTTTTGTTTATCTGTCCATCACTTGATGGACACTTGGGTTGTTTCCGTCTTTTGGCAAATGTAAATAATGTCACTATATACATCAATGTGCAAATACCTATTTGATTACCTGCTTTCAATTATTTAGGGTGTATACCTAGTAGAAGGATTACCAGGTCATCTGGTAAAGTTCTGAGGAACCACCAAACTGTTTTCTATAGCGGCTGCACCATTTTACATTTCCACCAATAATGAGTGCTCTGATTTCTCCACTCCCTCACCAACACTTGCAATTTTCCATTTTTAAAAAGAATAGTAGCCATTGTAGTGGGTGTGAAATAGTATCTTAGTGTGGTTTTGATTTGAGTGTTTCCCCAATGACTAATGATGTTTTCATGTGCATGTGCTTTTTGGCCATTTTACCATTTTTTTTTTTTTGATAAAAGTCTATTCAAGTCTTTTGCCCACTCTTTAATTGGGTTGCGTTGTTTGTCTTTTTGTTATTGAACTGTAGGATTTCTTTATAAATTCTGGATATTAAACCCTCGTCAAGAGATGTAATTTCCAAATATTTTCTCTTGTTTTCTAGGTTGTTTTTTTACTTTCATGATGGTGTCCTATTATGACTTTAACTGTGTTCCTAAAAATTCCAAATATTTATATTCCTTTAAATTTGTTCCTAAAATAATGTTTCATTTATTGTTTATATTGATGTAATCTCCATTCTTTTGCAAGTGTACTTTCTTCAATGACTTTGCCTTATGACCAATTCTAGTAACATTCACTAAAATGGGACAGCTATTGCATACCTTCTCAGATTTATTCCCTTAAATCCATCCTCCAAATGTTGTCAAATTATTTCCAAAACTATATTACAATCATATTTTTTAAATAGTTCTGTATCATCTGCAGGATAAAATCAAATATTTTATGTGGCCGTCTTTTTTAGATCTTACCCTTTGCTGTTTATTATTACTACTTTATTACTTTTAGTAATAAACAATTACAATAGTAATTAATATAATGTATTGGATTAAAACATAAGATGAAAAGTAAGAACATCTGAGTTTGAATCTAATCCTGTCAGTTACTGCTAAAAGACTTTGTGTGATTTTTAGTGCCTGTTGTCCTTTTCTATACAATAGGGCCAACAATGGTGTGTTCCTCATAGGATTGTTATGAGGATTAACTCAGAATATACATGAAAAGTGCTTAGAACAGTGTCTGGCCCTTAGTAAAATCTCAGTGAATGTCTTTATTAACTGGCAGAGTCATAGTGGTAGATAATTATTATTTAGGGTTTATCACATGCCAGGAATGAAATGAAATGCATTGTCTTCATTATCTCAGTGGGCTATAAAAAATTTTGCTAATGAATGAATAAATGTACTGCTTCCTTGGTGGGATATTTTGTTAATAGTAGTATTTTTATAACAAATGGATGCAACTTATTGGTGGTTATTTTATCATTTTTTAATTAGGTTTCTTTACAATAACCAGATTTTGAGTATGGGTTGGGCATAATCCCTAGCACATGGGGAGAACACATTAAATTATCCTGGTATTAATTTAGTAGCATTAAATCTTAACTCTAAAATGTACTTTTAAAAGTTTCACTGTGTAGATTATGAATTGCAGTCAATCCCTCTTGTTTTCTTTATTTGTTTTTGTTTTGTTTGCTTCTTATTTGTGTGTGTGTGTTTTACCTCTTTAATTTCAACCAGCTCAATATGGCAGTATTTACCTGAAATGTAGGAACATTTTTGAAAATGATTTAACTATTATCTGGAAGCATGCCTTTTATCTCCAGGGTATGTTGTCTTAATTTAGTTTTAACGGCATTCTGTACAACTTACTAATTCAGTGAAAGAATATTTTAATGTAGGCTTTCTTACCTAGAAAACTAAATTGATCTACCTGTTTGTTCTTTTACTGACTGACACAATTAAGTGTTTCTTGACTTAAAAGACTAATTTTCCCACTAAAACATATTTTTTCTTTGATAATCTTTGGGACAAACATAGCCAGCATCAATTTGGAGACCAAACAAATAATTCTGAAAAACTACTACTCTAAATTGATAGATTCAATATTTGATTAGTTAAGATAAATTGAGTTGTCTCCAGGCAATTTTGTTTATCTGTATAAGCCTTGACCTTGCAATTTTTGCAAACCAGACATCTTCAGAGGAAAAAAAATGAATATGACAAATGAATCTTATATGTTAATTCATGTTATGTAGTTAATATCCAATGATGGAAGAGGGGCAACATGGCAGCATAGAGAGGTGTGGAATTTAGTTAGTCCTCTGGAGCACCTAATAAACAACCAGGAAAAATCTTGAACAACTGCTGGGGGACAACCATGACTGTTCACAGATCATACACCAACCTGGATTGGGTGGAATGGCTGAGATCACAGCATAAATCTGTAAGTAAACACTGTGCAACCACTTTGGGAGCCCCTTGCCCCCATGGCAAGCTGAGCTGCAAGACCTCACTGTAGGAGAAAGCCACATTCCCAGAGCAAGTGAATATAGCTTAGTCTAGCTCCAACTGGGGTTTTAATGAACAAATGTGGATGGCTGAATACAAATTACAAACACAGACAAATCACTAAAAAGCAGCAAAGTACCCTGAGGTTTTTCCCAATGGGGAGGAGGTGGGGCTTATGGAAAAAAAAAATGAAAAAGAAGGACAAATATAAAGGCTTTTAAAGACAACTGACCTTACAGAGCCAGGAAATTCTGTGCTCTGAAAAAGGGAGCTCAGAAGACCGGGTGCTCTCTCTGACCAGTGGGAGAAGCTGGGGGCAGGGGGAGCTGTACAAGGGCTCTGAGAGGGGACTTTCTTTCCCTTTTTCTCCCTCTCAACCTTAGTGGCTTAGTAGAAAAAGCCTCAGCCATTTTCAGTTTGCAGTACTCTGACTCAGACAGGGGTGGAGTTAACAGAGTCAGAGAAACAAAGGAGTAATTCAAATTCAGAAGATAGCTCCATATGGGGCGGTTGGGCCCAGCTCTAGTGCTGGCCCTCCCTTCAGAACTCAGACCCCAGAGCCTAGAGGAAAACAGTCAAAACAGAATCAACCTAAGCTGAGAATTAAAGGGGTCATACCTCTTTATACCACTCAGGAGCAATAGTCTGACAGGCACCACCTGCTGGGCAGATTAGGAAAAGCACAGTGGCTAAAGGCCTTACAGGAAAGTCTGTCAATCTTTGAAGACACACCCTCAGGGAGACTTGACACTGAATATTGCCCCATTCTGAGACCTGAACCTGTTCTGGTCTGGGAAAATCTGATTGAGGTAACCAAGGAAACCAGATGCCTAGACAACAGAAAATTAGAAATTACACTAGGAAAAATGAAGACATGGCCCAAAGGAGCAAACTTATACCTCAGTTAAGATACAGTTGAGATAGTGTTTCACTTTAATGAAGATTTGAAAACCAATTAAAGATTCTCAAATGAATATGCTAAATCAATTCAAAAACCAAGTCAATGAGTTCAGAGAAGATAAAAGAGAAGAATAATATACAGAAAACACTGGACAAACATAAGGTAAAAATTAAAAGTTTGAAAAAAATAACTGGCAGAATTTATGGAAATTAAAGGCACAACACTAGAGATGAAAAACACAATGGAGGCATACAACAGCAGATTTCAAGAGGCAAAAGAAAACCCTCAGAAACTGGAGAAGACACCTGAAATCCTACACACAAAAGAACAGATAGAGGAAATAATGGAAAAATATGAGAAATGTTTCAGGGAATTGAATGGCAGCATGAAGTGCATGTGTCATGTGTGTCCCAGAAGGAGAAGAGAAGGGAAAAGGGGAAGAAGCAATAATAGAGGAAATAATGAATGAACATTTCCCATCTCTTTTGAAAGACATAAAATTACAGATCCAGGAAGTGCAGCATAACTGAACAGATCTGAATAGAACTATACCAAGACACTTAATAATCAGATTATCAAACTTCAAAGACAAAGAGAGAATCCTAAACACAGCAAGAGAAAAGTGATCCGTTATATACAAAGGGAGCTTGAAAAGACTATGTGCAGATTTCTCAGTAGAAACCATGGAGGCAAGAAGGAAGTGATGTGATATATTTAAGACACTGAAAGAGAAAAACCACCAACCAGAAAGTCTATATCTGGCAAAACTATCCTTCCAAGATGAGGGAGAGCTTAAAATATTCTCTGACAAACAGATAATGAGAATTTGGGAACAAGATACCTGCTCTAGAAGAAATACTAAAGGGAACACTACAGACAGATAGGAAAAGACAGGAGTGAGAGCTTTGGAACACAATTTTGAGTGATGGTAGCACAACAATGTAAGTACACTGAACAAATATGACTGTGAGTATGGTTGAAAGAGGAAGGTTAGGAGTATGTGTGACACCAGAAGGAAAGAGGAAAGATAAAGACTGGGACTGTATAAGTCAGTGAAACCTAGAGTGGAAATATGTTTTTACATGAGGGAGAACAAATGAATGTCAACCTTGAACGATGTTAAAAATGGGGTGGTATTGGGTAAAACTATAATCAATGCAAACTAGAGACTATAGTTAATAGAAACATTGTATTCTGCTTCCTTTACTGTAACAAAGACAATACACCACAGCTAAATGCCAATAAGAGGGGTACATAAGGGAGGGGTATGGGACTCTTGGCATTGGTGATGTTGCCTGACTTTTATTGCACTTTAGTTTAATTCTATCCTTCCTTTTGCTGATTTTTAGCTTTCATGTTTTTCTTTCTTTTACTTTTTCTTTTGTTTCTCTACCTTCTTTTACTCTTCCTCCTTTTTGGAAGAAATGGAGATTCTTTATATAGATAGTGGTGATGGTAGTGAATGCATAATACATGATTATACAGGGAACCATTGATTGTTCATTTAGGACAGAATGTAGGGTGGGTTAACAAAACTGTCTTTAAAAAAAAAATGGGTTGATAACGAAACCTTGAGGGCACTATATTGAGTGAAATGTCAGACACAAAAGGACAAATATTTTATGGTCTTAATGATATGAAGTAATAATTATAAGGTAAACTCATGGACATGAAATATAAGTTTCCAGAACATAGAATGAGAGTAAATAATGGGGAGTGGTTGCTTTCTAAGAGCAGAATTTTTAACTAGGTTGAACTTAAATGTTTGAAAATGGACAGAAGTGATGGTAGCACGTTACTATGAGAATAATAACAGTTCTGAATGGTGTGTGAATATGGTGGAAAGAGAAAGCTTAGTCACGTATGTCACCAGAAGGAAAGTTGGAGCTTAAAATATGGGAATGTATAAAAGAGTGAATCTGGTGGGGAACAATGTCTGTGATTAACAGTACAAATAGTAGAAATCTCTTTCATGAACTAGAACAAATGTATGACACTATAAGTAGAAGTTTATAATAGAGGGGTATATAGGGAAAAATATACCTATTGCAAACAATGTACTACAGTTAGTAGCATTTTAACATTCTTTCATCAATAGTAACAAATGTACTACACCAATTCTATGAGTCAATAATGGAAGGGGGGTAGTTAGGGATATGGGATAATTTGAGTTTTCTTTTTTTTATTTATTTATTTTCTGGAGTAATGAAACTGTTCTAAAAATTGAAAAAAAAATCAATTGTGGTTTTGGATGCACAGCTGTGTGATGGTTCCATGGGCAATTGATTGTGCACTTTGGATGATTGCATGGTATTTGAACAATCTTAATAAAAGTGAATTAAAAAAAAATCTTATAATCCTAAGACCTTGAAAATAAATTTCCAATGACAACATCCTTAAGCTGAATTTTAAAAATATGCAAATTAAACAAAAGGCTTTAATTTCACTATTGCAATTTTAAATGACTTTTTAAACTACTTAAAGATATATTGATAATATTTATTTTTTTTTTTAATTTTAAGGAACTTTTTGTGCACTAGTCATATGGAAGATCATGTAGATGGGGGGTTAAAATTTTGAGATATATATATTGTGCCAAAATGTATAACCAAGAAAAATGCACTTCATTTTCAAGATTTTTTTGCACGTGATACTACAATTCAGAATTCTGAAAACCCATACTAACATTTTAATACAAACCTAAATCTCACTCTTATTCCAAAAATGGGAGGTAAGTAGCAGATCTATTCATATGACGATTTCATAGAAGAAACTACCCATATAGCTGAGTCTGGGGGAAAAAATATGTGAGTACACATAATGACAAATTGGTGTTTTTATATGAAAACTCAAGTATTTATGGAGAAGAAAATAATGTAAATTACTCATCTTTATATATATATATAAATATATATATTATAATTTGTTTTCATCTTTAATGATCACCAGAATTCCAATAGTTGTAAATGCACAAAAATATTGCTAGGTCATTTGTAATAAATATAGTTCAAACTAATATTTTCCTTTTTAGATGTAATTTACTCACCTCTGACTGATATTTGGCAAAGTTCATTTTATGAAGAGTGGCAATCTTTTGCTGATAAGTTAAATAAAACATATTTCTCCCCATTAGTATTTAACTTGTATAGTCATTTACCTCAAAATATCTTTCCAAATTTACTCTTAACTAGTTAACCATATGCTCCATTAAGCATGAATAAATCTATCCTTTTGTCTTTTATAAATACATTCCATTGTTTCAATAAATGCAATGTTTCATTTGAGATGGTACAATGGGAAGGAAGTCACTGTGTCTTTTATGATTGCCAGGTTTTGAAGGCTTGGTGGTATGGAAAGCTAAAATCATATTCCTGGTATTATTTAGCAGCCACATTCTGAGAGGGAATAATCTTGCCTTACTGTCTTATCCAGTAGAGCTCCTTTTTTTTTTCTCTGTTAAACAGCGATTTATGCAACATAGCTAAAATCATTTACTTAGTCATTCCTCTATTAGGTGACTATATGATTAAGAACTACATAAAATACCCCCTCCCCCAAAAAAAACCTATGAACTTCAGAAGTCCTATTTTTGGTTACTTTTAGTTTTTAGTAAATTACATTTTAAAGGTGAACAATAGGAACTGTATTTGAAAAGGATAACCAAGTCATTTTTTAAATTTTTAATTCATTTTATTTTATTTTTAACATAATCAAAAAATTAAAAACAACACCCAAACAACAAAAGAAACACATTTCAAACTGTACAAAACAAAGGAATAAGAAAAACAACCTAAAGTAACTATTTTCTTCAGCATCATGTTCCTAGCTTGCATTAATGTGGTATCTTCAATGCATTTGGTGAAAGAACATTTCTAGTACTCTAAACTGTACTGTAAACTCTGGCTATGTATTTTGTTATGGGTCATGTGTATGGCTATGTTTCTAAATTTCCTGTCTTTTCTTCTAGTTACATTTACACTACTTCATGTCCCACTTACATACTTTCAAATATAGATTTCTCTGCTGAACATTATGTGCCGAGACTGCTACTATCAATACCAACAGTGACAGATACTCTTCTATCACTCCAAATAGGAATTCCTATCCTAACAGCTGCTCAGTATACAGCAGGAAACCCCAGTGCTAAGAAACCTCATGAAGGAAAGATCATTTCAGCTAGAACTGGAGAAGACAGACTCATACCAAGTTCTCAAAGAGGCCTAGATTTCAGGTGTTTCTTTGAAATGTGCATGCACAAATGCTGTGCCCCTGCCCACCTCACAATTAGCCCTGGACGCTAAGAGACAGGCCTCAAAGACAATGGCTCCTCCTGGGGTCTGAAAATTTAAAGAGCACCCAAACTGGTTAGAAACTGGTAGGAGGAATTGGTGCCCCAGGAGTCTGAAGTAGAGGTATGCAGATGCTTCTGTAGCCCACAGGATCAGCTGCACCCCTGACGGTTGTTGAGCTTTCGACCCTTCCAAGAACATTTGGTGCCAAAAACCCCTGGGAGATTTTCTGGTAGGTTTGGCTGCTTGGGGTTTAAGATAAGTCCCCTGCAAAAGTTGTGGCTGGCCTATCTTTTTTTTTCCCATTTTTTTTATTGAGATTGTTCACATACCGTACAATTATCCAAAGATCCAAAGTGTGCAATTACTTCCTTGCCCACGGTACCAACATACAGCTGTGCATCCATCACCACAGTATTTTATTTTATTTTTAGAACATTTTCATTACTCCAGAAAAGAAAGAAAGACACACAAAAAAAGGAAACTCAAATCCTTCCATATCCCTAACCACCCCCCTCCATTATTGATTAATAGTATTGGTATAGTACATTAGTTACTGTTGATGAAAGAATGTTAAAATACTACTAACTGTAGTATATAGTTTGCAATAGGTATATATATATTTTCCTATATGTCTCTTGATTATTAACTTCTAGTTATAGTGCCACACATTTGTTCTAGTTCATGAGAGAGATTTCTAATATTTGTACAATTAATCAAGACATTGTCCACTACAAGATTCACTGTTTTTATACATTCCCATCTTTCAACCTCCAATTTTCCTTCTGGTGGCATACATGACTGACCTCCCCCTCTCCACCACATTCACACACCATTCAGCACTGTTAGTTATTCTCACAATGTGCTACCAGCACCTCTGTCCATTTCCAAACATTTAAGTTCACCCTAGTTGAACATTTTGCTCACAATAAACAACTGCCCCCCATTCTTTAGCCTTGTTCTATATCCTGATAACTTACATTTCATGTCTATGAGTTTATGTATTATAATTAGTTCCTATCAGTAAGACCCTGCAGTATTTGTCCTTATGTTTCTGTCTTATTTCACTCAATATAGTGACCTCAAGGTTTCCTCATCAACCCATTTTTTAAGACAGTTTTGTTCACACACCATAAATTCCATCCTAAGTAAACAATCGATGGTTCCCTGAATAGTCACATATTTATGTATTCATCACCATCATCACTATCTATATAAGGACATCTCCATTTCTTCCAAAAGGAGGAGGAAGAATCAAAGAAGGTAGAGAGACAGGAGAAAAAGAAGAGAAAGAGAGAGAAAAAAAGAAAACCAAAACAAAACAAAACAAAACATGACAGCTAGGAAGCAACAAAAGGAAAGATAACATTAAAGTAAAGTAGAATAAAGAGTCAGACATCACCAATGCTGAGTTCCATACTCTTCCTCTATGCCCGCCCCCATATGCATTTATCTATGGTAAGTTGACTATGTTATATTAAAAGAAGCATGATACAATGTTTCTGTTAACTGTAGTCTCTAGTTTGCATATATTATATTTTCCCCCAATCCCACCCCATTTTTAACATGTTGCAATGTTGTCATTCATTTGTTCTACCTCATGTAAAAACATATTTGTACCTTTTATCACAATTGTTGAGCACCCTAGGTTTCACTGAGTCATACAGCCCTAGTCTTTATCTTTCCTCTTTCCTTCTGGTGTCCCACATGCTCCTAACCTTCCTCTTTCAACCATACTCAAAGACAATTTGTTCAGTGTACTTACATTACTGTGCTACTATTTCCCAAAATTGCGTTCCAAACCTCTTATTCCTGTCTTTTCCTTTCTGTCTGTAGTGCCCCCTTTAGTGTTTCCTGTAGAGCATGTATCTTGTTCACAAACTCTCTCATTGTCTATTTGTCAGGGAATATTTTAAGCTCTCCCTCATGTTTGAAGGACAGTTTTGCCAGATACAGGATTCTTGGTCAGTGGTTTTTCTCTTTAGGGGACTTAAATATATCACACCACTTCCTTCTTGCCTCCATGGTTTCTATTGAGAAATCTGCACATAGTCTTATCAAGCTTCCTTTGTATGTGATGGATCGCTTTTCTCTTGCTGCTTTCAGGATTCTCCTTTTACCTCTGACATTTGATAATCTGATTATTAAGTGTCTTGGCATGTGCCTATACAGAACTATTCTGTTTGAGGTATGCTGTGCTCCTTGGATCCATAATTTTATGTCTTTCATAAGAGATGGGAAATTTTCATTGATTATTTCCTCTATTATTGCTTCTGCCCCCTTTCCCTCCTCTTCTCCTTCTGGAATACCAGTGACACATATGTTCCTTCATTTTGTTTTGTCCTTAACTTCCTGGAGATGTTGCTCATATTTTTCTATTCTTTTCTCCATCTGTTCTTTTTTGTGTAGGCTTTCAGTTGCTTTGTTATCCAGTTCCTGAGTGTTTTCCTTTGCCTCTTGAGACCTGCTCTTGTATGCCCTTTGTGTCCTTCATCTCATGTGTTGTGCCTTTCATTTCCATAGATTCTGTCAGTTGTTTTTTTGAGCTTTTGATTTCTACAATAGGTATGCCCAGTGTTTTCATTATATGTTTCATCTCTTTTGCCATATCTTCCCTAAACTTTCTGAATTGATCCAGCACTAGTTGTTTAAATTCATGTATCTCAGTTGAAGTGTAAGTTTGTTCCTTTGACTGGGCCATAACTTCATTTTTCTTAGTGTAGGTTGTAGTTTTCTATTGTCCAGGCATCTGGCCTCCTTGGTTACCCTACTCATGTTTTCCCAGACCAGAATGGGCTCAGGTCTTGGAAGTAGGCAGTAGTTTCAGATCTCCCTGAGGTTGTCTTAGAAGATTGATGTGCCCTGTGAGGCCTCAAGTCACTGTGCTTTTCTGCCCAGCAGGTGGCACCTGTCAGCCTGTAGCTCCAGACTGGTGTAAGGAGGTGTGGCCTGTGGCTATTTTCCCCAGGCTCTGGGGTCTGGTTCTGAATGGAAAGTGTCTAGTAGAGCTTGGTACCTCCTGTTTCCTCTTAGGGAAGATATACCCCCTGGGGAGAGGTTATTAGCATTTGAATAGACTCTGACCCTGTTATCTCCACCCTTGTCTGGGTCAGAGCACTGGGAATTGAAAATGGCTGAGGCTTTCTCCACTGAGCTGAAAAAGGGAGAGAAAGATCCCCTTCAAGTTCAGTCTGCAGCCCCCCTCAATTTCACTTATTGGCCAGAGACAGCACCCATTCCTCTGGGCTCCCCCTCCCTCCTGGAGTGGTCCTCCAGCTCTCCAAGGTCAGTCATCAACAGCCTCTGTCTGCTTGTTGGGGATTCATAGCTTGTATTGAGCACGTGCTAATTTAAACCCCAGTTGGAGTTCAGTTGAACTATATTCACTTGCTCAATGAGTGCTGCTTTCTAGTGCCATGAAGCTTTGCACTTCTGCCGTGTGGGGAGGGGTTTCCAGCTTGGGTGTGCAGTTTTTACTTACAGATTTTATGCTGTGATCTCAGGCATTCCCCCCAATTCAGGTTGTTGTATGATGAGTGGATTGTCGTGTTTGTCCCCCTGCAATTATTCCAGATTTTTTTCTAGTTGTTCCTAGCTGTTTATTAGTTGTTCCAGGGGAACTAACTAAATTCCACTCCTCTCTATGCCACCATCTTATTTCCCTCTGTCCCAAGTCATTTTTAATGGTAGATACTGAAAATATTTGATAAAGTTCATCATTAAAGTATTTCATCAGAATCACCAGATGTTTTCTCCTCTTAAACTCTAAGTTAGTCACTAAACCAAGGAGGAAAAATATGCATATATTCACAAAACTTTTGAAAAAAAATCATATGAAATATCAAAGCACCATTATTGAACTTCATTTAGTAAAGAGTATTTCTTAAGAGGGATTAAAATATATATGAGATTTAAAATTGATAATTATATACTATTTTGAATATTCCCTTGGAGAAATTCTCAGGTTATTTCTCTGGCCATTTATTCAATTCAGTCATATCATTTTCAATTTGACTAGCCACCTGCGTTTTAGTGCTTTTACTTATTCTCCATCTCTCACATTTTATATGCATCAAAGGGATGGCACAAAATCAAATTTGTTTCAGTTTTATAGTTTCCTGGCAAAAAAGGAATTCCAACTAGTCATCTAATGTCTTGGAGAAATTTAAGCTCTTTAGAAACACTGAGAATTAAAGTGTTTTATTGCTTTGTAAAAATTCTTTAAGGGTAGTTTGAACAGTCTGTCTTTCTTCTTATCATTGTATAACTTGTGATGGGAAGTGAGCATCATACTTCTTTCCAAGTTTGCATAACCTTCCAACATTTTATCTTTTGCACTTTCATAGTCATGAAACATCTTTGAGGTTTCCTGTAGTCTGAAGTGTTTTGCTGGCATTGCTTCTTCTGGAACATCCTCATCCTTCTCCTCACACTTACTTTTGCATTTATGTCAATAAGTGTGCCTTCACTAAGTTTCTTTGACCGCATATCTAGAGTTTCTTCCAAGGTGGTAGTGTCAACACTTCAATGGTCAGCTATTTCTTCTATAACACCATTTATATTATATTTTATTTTCACTGCCAGTGTTATCACTTTTCTTTTTCTTTGATGAACTTTTAATATGTTCTTTCTTAATATGTCTTCTTTCAAATATCCATGTTTGTAAAGTATCACATGCATTTATCACTGGGATACAAGATGGCAACACAACTAAACACTTCCTGTCTGCATGAATGTGAATAACAGATATTCAGTGACCAACCAGCAACAGCATGAAAGAAACAGTGTAATTGGTCACTGATCATGATGTATATCTGCTATGTCTGTACTGATGATTTGTGGACTGATAAGCTAGTAGTGAAGTTTGCATGCAATGCAATTACTCACAGTTAATACACTGTGGTAACTGAAATTTGAACCCGGTTCTTTGGAAACTAGTGATAGTCAATTAAACAATAATAAGTGAAATTCCTGCATATCACAGCAATGCAAAGCAATGATTTCTTATATATAATTTCAGAAAGAAACAAAAAAGAATGAATATAAATTAATTTTTTTTAGTTATGTATACAAAAGAATCACCCTCAAATAATAAAATATATGATCATATTTTACTCCATTTAATGCAAAGGGTTTTTTTTTATGCAAAGCAAGTAATTTTTTCATGTCTTTAATTATGACCATCCCAATTGTATTACCACGTGCATTCCAAATGTTTGGATATACAAATAATGTAAGTTTGCAGAGAAAGTGTATTTCTTAGCAATCTTCTTGGCTATCCTTATGAAGATTTGGACTCTGTGCTTATTTTTGTTTATCTCCTATAAACTCACACAGAACCTATATTCCTCTTTCATTATTTAACTAGAAAACAACAAATGCACCCAATTTTAATACACTCTGTCAGTGCTTAGAGAGTCATCAGTTCTTTGCAAATTTTATTGATTTTTGTAAAGCAGAGCTGTATGACATAGTATACATCACAAATACATTTGTCAGAGTCAAAACAGAAATGGGAGGAGAAAAGTATTCTGCCATTCTTACTTTACAGGATTTTGTTCTTAAACCCCTGCAACCAATCACTAGGAAATGTAACTGGTGAAGAAAATATTTTCTCCTAGTGGGAACAGGATTTTGGATAAGCAGACTACTTTAGTCATGAGTGAAAAGTGCTCCCCTGAGACTTGGTTTATTCAGTCTCCTAGCAGGGTCTGCTGACAAAAAGTATAAAATGGCAGGTGATCATCAAGCTAATGTCTGGTTAGAAAATGTTTGGCAGTAATCTAGTAGCATGCCAATATCAAATGTAGTTCAAACAAGACAAGGATTGCGGAGTGTTCTAGTTTGCTAATGCTGCAGAATGCAAAACACCAGAGATGGACTGGCTTTTATAAAAAGGGGGTTTATTTGGCTATACAGTTACAGTCTTAAGGCCATGAAGTGTCCAAGGTAACACATCAGTAATCAGGTACCTTCACTGGAGGATGGCCAATGGCATCTGGAAAACCTCTGTTAGCTGGGAAGGCACGTGGCTGGCGTCTGCTCCAAAGTTCTGGTTTCAAAATGGCTTTTTCCCAGGATATTCCTCTCTAGCAAGCTTGCTCTTCTTCAAAACGTCACTCACAGCTGCACTCTGTTCAGTCTCTTTGAGTCAGCATGTTTTATATGGCTCCACTGATCAAGGCCCACCCTGAATGGGTGGGGTCACACCTCCATGGGAGTATCCCACCAAAGTCACCACCCACAGCTGGGTGGGGCACATCTCCATGCAGACAACCTAATTCAAATGTTCCAACTTAATCCCCACTATTCTGTCTGCCCCACGAGATTGCATCAAAGAATATGGCTTTTTCTGGGGTCATAATACATTCAACCCGCACATTCCACCCCTTGAACCCCAGAAAAACATATTCTTTCCAAGTACAAAATACATTCATCCCACAATACCACAGAAATTTAAATCATTTCAGTAACAATAGTTAAGTACAAGATCCCATCAAAATCAAATACAGGCGTGGTCAGTCCTAAGGCACACTTTTCCTTTAGCTTTGGATCTGTGGACTTAGGACGAGTTATTTGCTCCCAATATACAAATGAGGAATGTTCATAGGATAAACATTCCCATTGCCATAAGGAGAAACAGTAAAGAAAACAGGGTTAACAGGACCAAAACAGTTCCTAAAACCTGCAGGACAAACTCCATTAGATTTCAAAGTCTGAGAGTCATTTACAGAACAACGTTGCATCTTTGGGGCTTGAGAGAGCGGGAGTCTAGCCCTTCCTAAGGGCCTTTCTGGTAGCCCTTTCCTCTCCAAATGCTTAGGTGAGTGCTCCAACATTTCCACACATTGGGGAGACCACCTTCTTGGCCCCACCCTCCTCAAACATTGGGGCAGCTCCCGGATTCCCTTCCATCTCTGGGGCACACGCTCAACCCCTTGAGAACAGTGTGGTGGCAGCCAGGCTCTCCCCAATTCCCTGGGAATGTGTTCCACCCTCTTTGGGACCTCAGGTGGCAAAACTCTTCCAGAGCAGCGAGGTGGAATGCCCACCCTCGACCTCTGGGGCAAACTCACCCTTTCCATGCATGTGGGCTGCTCCGCTCTCCCAGCCCAAGACCTCCTGACTCCAGACCTCAACCTCCATGGCTCTGTCTTTGAAGAGATTTTTCCTTTAAGTTTTTTCCTTGTCTGTCTCCTCCAGTCCAGACCAGCAATGGCTCTGTCTATAAAGATCTCGCAAAAATTCTGTTGGCTTTGCATGAAGCATGCAGGGGTCAAAGCCATCAGACAACAGGACTTTCCACAAATCCCTTCTGCTTAACTCCTTTTCCAATCTTGGCTTGTACTGAAATGGCAGCTGGATTCCATGTTTGGTTACATCCTCACATTGGGCTGTAGCTTTTGGAATTCCACCCCTGGGAAGCTCGTAATTTTCCAAGCCATCAGCTTCTGGTTTCTTTGAACCCAAGAGTTCACTTCTAAGTTTATCTCTCTCCACTCGCATTTTACTATAAGCTGCAAGGAGAAGCCAGGGTATATCCTCCACATGTAGTCTGGAGATCTCCTCAGCTAAGTATTCCAGGTTGTTGCTTCCAGATTCTTCCTTCCATCTGACACCGGGACTCAATTTTGCCAAATTCTCTGCCACTTTAAAACAAGGATCGCCTTTCTTCCAGTTCACAACAACACATTGATCATCTCTGTTCAAGACCTCGTCAGAAGTATCTTTAGAGTCCATATTTCCACAAATAGTCTCTTTAAAGCAGTTTTGGCCTTTTCTATCAAGCTCCTCACAATTCTTCCAGAAACTTCCCCTTATCCATTTAAAAAGCCGTTCCAACATGTTTGGTATCTGCAAACTCAGCAGCAAAAGCACCCCACTTCTCCAGTACCAAAATCTGTCTTAGTTTGCTAATGCTGCAGAATGCAAAACACCAGAGATGGACTGGCTTTTATAAAAAGGGGGTTTATTTGGCTATACAGTTACAGTCTTAAGGCCATGAAGTGTCCAAGGTAACACATCAGTAATCAGGTACCTTCACTGGAGGATGGCCAATGGCATCCGGAAAACCTCTGTTAGCTGGGAAGGCACGTGGCTGGCGTCTGCTCCAAATTTCTGGTTTCAAAATGGCTTTCTCCCAGGACATTCCTCTCTAGCAAGCTTGCTCTTCTTCAAAACGTCACTCACAGCTGCACTCTGTTCAGTCTCATTGAGTCAGCATGTTTTATATGGCTTCACTGATCAAGGCCCACCCTGAATGGGTGGGTTCACACATCCATGGGAGTATCCCACCAAAGTCACCACCCACAGCTGGGTGGGGCACATCTCCATGCAAACAACCTAATTCAAATGTTCCAACTTAATCCCCACTATTCTGTCTGCCCCACAAGATTGCATCAAAGAATATGGCTTTTTCTGGGGGACATAATACATTCAAACCGGCACACGGAGCAAGTTTCTATGCAGGGCATCATGGGAACACAGGCCGAGGCCCAAGGGTAACTTTTAAACAAATGACCATTTTATCACTTAAAAAGCACAACAAGTCCAAAAGAACAAGGGAAGAGATTCCAACATGGCTGGTCCCTGCAGAGGCTAACTACTGTGGTCAGAGTTGATGGATAGCAGTAAGTCTATTTCATGATGGAAAGGAGAGACAAATTTGTAATTCCCAAGGGTCGGTTATTTATGCAACCTAAGGGGAGGGATCCCTGCCATTGAGAGTTCCTGCTGGGGCTGCTTGCTCCTGGTTTCCTCATTCAAGGATGGTCAGATCCTTTCATTGGATCTACCATCTCCCACATGCTGCAGAATGAACATGGAGTAAAACAATAGGAGAGGACTGAGAGATGGCCACTGAGTGTGTGTCTGTGATTTCCCCAGCAAGGACTAAGGAACACAGAGTAGTCAGGAAAGCAAATGTTACTGGCAAGCTGGTGAGTCCAGCTTGCAAGTAAACTTGACAACAGTTGTTAGATAGCTATGGTCTCCAGTTTTTTTGTAAACCTGTTTCACTCAAATACTGTTCTTTATTCCAATAAATTCTCCATGGGCAATTTTCATTGCTGTTATACTGAATATTACAAGAGATGTTAGAAGTAAATAATTCAAAAGGCAAGGAGATTAGTAACAAAGTCAGAGATTTCTTTATGGAAAAAAAAAAATGCTATTTCAACCAGACACATTTTTCCTATTTTTTCCCCATACCCACCCTCTTTTTAAAAGTTTAAGTGAAATAAATGGCTACTACAAACGTGGGAGTAGAAAAAATTGGGGATTATAAATTGAAATTAAGAGTTTAATCCCCTTTTTAAGAGTGATTTACTCATTTCATATTATTTATTTTACCAACTCTAAACAGATTTGTATATAATGGGGTATTGATTAGGGCTTTTCCTATTACCTTGGAATTAGAGAAGTTGACAGAGTTGTTAACTAGGGGCCAAATTGAAGCTAAGATTTCTTAAGTACTCCACATTCTAAAGAAAGCCAAAAATAACTGGGGACAAATACTGACTAAAGGCTTACAAAAAGAAGGGAAAAATAAATCATCTATACTACTAAGTACTGCATCAACACCCCACTTCTTCCAATAAATATACACTGCCTGGAGAGGAGATAAGACAGGAATTAGGGGTCTTTTGTCCTAGAAAAACTACTGTGGCTCCCCAGACCCATGGAGTAGAAGGTAATGCTTTCCCTTCTTTCCTTCTTCAGTCAAGGAGAAGCTGGCGCTAAGAAAGACCTTAAAAAATCAATATTTTCAAAGAGCTGAGACCAACTTCTTAGTCATTGGTTGTTGTTCCAGAGGGCTTCAGAATCTGTGGGTCTAGAGTTCTTGCAAGATCTTGATAAGTGACTCCATCTTGATATGGATTTGGGGAAAGTTTGTGTAGAGAGAGAGAGAGAGAGAGAGAGACTGTTGGTGGCTTCTTCCCAAGAGATTCCTGAAGATGCAAGTTTAAAGAAATAACTCTTGTGCTTCTTTCTTGGCTTGGGCTCTGGAGCCCTATGCTGATCAGTAAAACCCCTCACTTCCCACACCAGGGTCTCCCCAGCCTGGACACTCTCCACACCTTGCTTGGGCTCCAAAACCTAGTGCTGCCAGCGCTGGTCTGTCTTCTCACATAGATGCTGAAATGACACTGCTTGAAATTTTCAGGTCTGCATTCACCCTGTGTAGATGCCTTTCTCTGGTTGTTTTCTGAAACCCAGCTCTGGGCCACCATGGCTCCTCACACCAATTTATATCACCTTACAAAGTACATAAAATGCTTGTACTTTTTTTTTTTTTATGTTGGGAATTGAAAGTTTTAAAAACATGACAACCTAATAAATGAATGCTGATGTCTCATCATGTTTTAATTAGAACTCCTTAATAAAGGAATAGCTATCATATATTTATTGGAGATTTATATTTTTTCTGTATAAATTATCTCATGGTATTGCCTTCTTTTTCAGTAGAGATGTTTATTCTTTTCCATCATGTTGATTTTTAACTACTGCTTTACATTTTGATTTAATTAGTCCTTCATCTGTCAGCTGTTACCTTTTATAAAGTAGGCCTTTTACATATTCTTATTTGCTTCTAAAACACAGAAATATTTCATTATTATGTAAACAAATGCATCTTTCCAGATTGTGTGGCTTGCTTAAAAATTATCTCTCAATGACATTTATGAAGATAGCCCTAAATTGGAGTAAGACATGAGTATGTAACATTATGATAAAATTAATGACAAAATAGTATTATTGTTTGCATATAGCCAATACATGTTCTTATCACTGATTGAATAGCAAAAGTTATCTCCATAATACCAATTTTATCTCTGTTTTATAATAAATTATCCCATGTGTTTTCATTTATTTCAGATATTTTAATTATTTTTATTGATCTAGCTATTCCTTAGTTAATATTAAAATGTTTCAATTGCTGTAGTCTTATATTGTCCTTTATTATCTAACAGACTTGTACACCTTTTGTTCATGTCTCTTTTCCTGATTTTTTCTTGGTCATTTTCATTTATTTTTCATTCATTTACTTTACCAGATGAACTTTAGAATCATCTTCTTAACTGCCCCTCACCCAAAATGTATTGCTGTTTTGATTTTGATTGCCTGTACTTGTTGAATAATTCAGGGGAATTTACACTTTGACAACACTAAGTTATAGTTTTTAAGGACATGTAACACCTGCTGATTTATTCATGGCACTTGTGTTTCCAACTGTTTTACATTTTTTCTTCATATTGGTCCTTTTTATTTCTTAGATAATCCATAAATATTTTCAAGCACAACCATAGAGGAAGCTTGGCTATAGATTGCTATATACAATTCAAGAGTTATTTGTTTTAAGCAAGTGTAATTCAAACATGTTTCTCTGGAAAGGAAGCAAAGGCAGTGGGAGGTTGTGTTCATGTTCTTTAAGAAATGAAGGGGAACTCAGATATATAAGAAAGACAAGACCAAATCTTCATAAAGAAATTGGAAAACTCATAAAATGCATTCAAGGAAGAACAATTAAATTTACCAATTAAATTGTGAGAGCAGTTTACCTCACTTCTGATTGAAGTAATGTAAATTAAAATACTATATAAAATATTTTAAAATATGAAAACTCTGTGAGGACAAAAGATTAAGAATTGTCAACAATAACAGTTCTGTTTTTCAGTAAAAAGTATTATACAACAAGAAGAGTTGGGCTAAATAAATTATAATTTAGACCTATAATCAATCTTAAATAGGCATGGCTGTAAGAGTGCAGGCTCTGGATTCACACTGCCTGGCTTCAAATTCTCACTTTCACACTTAAAATGAGTAATAAATCAAATTTCTTCATTTGTCTGTGGCTCTGGGTCTTTATCAGTAAAATGGTGTAAAATGGTAATAACAGTATTGCCCACCCATAGGTGACTGTGAAGATTAAATGAGATAACATAAACCATGGCTGTGAACTATTTCTTGTCTATTCTAACCACCCAATATGTGGTATCTACTGCTAAAATGATGCCATAGAAATTTCTTTATTGACAGGAAAACATTATTTCTAATCTTTTTTTTTGGGGGGGAAGCATCATAAATATAGAGTTTTGAAGCTCATTTTGATTTTAATTAGGGAAAGAATGAAAATATTACACAAGGTTATTGCAGAGAAGTGGAATTTTGGGATATTTTATTATTTGTCTTGATTCATATTTTCTACTTTTAAAAATAAATTTATCTTTTATGCATCAAAGGACACAAGAAAGTAAAAAGACAACCAAAAGAATGAAAGAAAATATTTGCCAGTCACATAACTAATAAGAGTATAATATCAAGACACATAAAAAACTATTAACAACTCAACAGTGAAAAGGCAACTAACTCCATTATAAAATGGGCAAATGATTTCAATAAACATATCTCCAAAGAAGATATACAAGTGGCCAATAAGTGCTTGAAGAGATGTTCAATATCATAAGTCATCAGGGATGTGTGAATTGAAACCACAAGATACCATTCACCCTCACTACAATAAGAAAGTCAGATAAAAACAAGTGTTAACAAAGATGTGGAGAAATCAGAAACTTCATACACTGTTGATGAGAGTGTTAAATGGTGCAGCCGCTTTGGAGTACAGCCTGGCAGTTCTTCACCAGTTAAACAAAGAGTTACCATCTGACCTTGCATTTCCACTCCTACATATATACCCAAGAGAACTGAAAGCATATGTCTTCATAAAAACTTGTACATTAATATTCAATGTAGCATTATTCATAGGAGCAAAAAGGTAGAAACAACTCAATAGCTATTAACTGATGAAAAGATAAATATTGTGTGGTATATCCATACAATGGAATATTGTTCAGTCAATAAAAGGAATGAAGTAATGATTGATGTATGCCACAACATGGGCAAAACTTGCAAACATTATGCTAAGGGGAAGAACTCAGACAAAAAGGCTCCTATGGTGGTTTGAAGCTATATGTACCCCAGAAAAACATGTTCTTAAATTTAATCCATTCTTTTGGATGTGAATTCTTGTAACTAGGACCTTTAGATGAGGTCACTTCAGTTAAGGTGTTGCTACCTGAATCAAGATGAATCTTGATCCTATTACCGAAAACCTTATAGGGAAGGTCACGGAGACAGAGAAAGCCAGAGAGAGCAGCTGGAAGCTGGAAACCAACAGAACCTTGAAGAGAAGTGAGAGAGAAGCTAGGTGAGGCCACCATGTGCATTGCCCTGTGACAGAAAAGCCAAGGGCCAAGAATCCCCAGTTGTCAGCCCTAGAACACTATAGTCTTCTAGGAGAAAGCACTGCCTTTATGACACCCTTATTTTGGATTTCTTCTAGTTTCAAAACTGTGAGCCAATAAATTCACATTGTTTAAGCCTAAATAAATAAATAAGTAAATAAATAAGAAATTTGTATTAAGTGTAGAATCTAAATAAGAAATTTGTATTAAGTGTAGAATCTAAATGAATTGAAAGTATGGCCCACAAAAGTAAAGTAACAATATAAGTTATTGTTGGATTGATAATTGTGAACAAAATAAAGCATAAAATATAGAACAAAAATTAAAAATATAGTAAGACGTTTTTTGAAACCTAGAATTATATGAGTAAAAAATTTAACCGAATCTGTAGTATTCCAATTACAGACTTCATGATATAAGAACCATTTGTAACTACCAGTAATAAACAGTGTGTTTTCTGCATCAATCTTTGCACTGGAGGCTTGGGATGAATATAAAAGTTAAAGGTCTGAATAAGAGAAAAATAATAACTTGTATACTCAGAGCTTGGGCCTGGGTTCCCAGGAATTGCAAAAAAAAAAAAAAAACACCTTTACATATGGCTCACATGCCCGTTTCTTATCATCTAATTCTTTTCAATAAGTAATGACCAAAATTATTTCACATTATAACAGGGCTGAAATGTAAATTACTACCATGCTTGACAATTCCCTGGACTATAGAGACAGATGAAAATGTGTGTTATCCTATATTTACAGTATTCTCAGAAGAATAGTTCATGTTAGTTCATGCAAATGAAAGACAGAAGGAGGAAAAATTATGCAGTGGGCAGCGAGTTTCTTGAAAGATGATAATCAACATTCAACTAAATATAGTGGAGCTTAGTTAGGATGAAGAAAAGTGAAAAACTATTCAAAACACTTCTGCCCACTTAAATGGTCAGCATAAAGAACATATTAATAGGCATGCAATGTGCTATAATTGCCTTTCTAAAATTTTTTACAACAGTAAATGTGATCTTGAACTATTTCTCAAGATGGCATTTAATATGCCTCCATTTGAAGTACATATCTTTATAATATTTCTTTTATTTTCTCCATCATGGTTCTTTTATATTTAGCTTTTTCATGTAGAATCCTGGCTATTATTTGTTTGTAGCTATTTTCCATCTTCCTTGCTTCTGTGAATTATCTAGAAGAGGAATTTTAATAACTTATTTCAGACATATCCTTCATTATTATTTTTGGGCCAGGAAATCATATACTTTCATATATTATCATAATTTATGCAGGCAGGTTTTAATTTTTTATGTGTTTTCCTACTGCATAATCTGTTTCTGCAGACTCTGTGTTTAGAAATAGGGTATTTTTCCCTAAAGTTGTCTTCTTATTTTTAAAGAAAAAATCATTTATTTTAACTCGCCATCCTACTGTGCAAAACAGTCCAAAATCAAGATGTGGTCAAAGTCTTGTACATGACTGATTTTTTTCTTTCATTGAAAGACAAACATCAACCAGTTTCAGATGTTTTTCTCTGAAGTCAAAAAATAATTGTGAATTCTTGAAAAAAACATAAAAATTTTCAGGAAATTTCAATGAATTTATTTAAATTGAAAAACTAGCACAGTTGTATTTTTTCCATCCAAAATATAGTATCATTGTGATAAAATACATGCTCTAAACTGCTTATCAAGTGATTTAGATATATTGATTCTTTAAAACTCACACAATGCTGTGAGTTAGATGCTATTATTTATTCTATTTTACATGAAAGATAACTAAGCCTTGGAAAAGCTGAGTAACCAACATAAGGTCACAAAACTGGTAAGTGGCAGACCCCAGACATTCTAGCTTCAGAGCTTGTAATTTATAATTGTCATTATCATTGTTAGTTTCCTTAATAGTTAAAGAAAGTCCTTTGTGTCAGGCATATTCAGCATGAGCCCCCTTAAGAAATAAGAGCTAATATTTATTGAGAATTTTTAGTGCTTAGACACTGTTTTAAGCACATTGAAGAAATTAAATTATTTAGTCTTCCTAATACAGGTATTATTGTCTTCCTTAATATATAATATCTTTTTATCCCCATTTTGGAGATAAGGCACTTGTGGCTCAGTGAGATCCTGCAATCAACCTTAGGTCACACAACTTGCAAGTGGCAAAGCCTGGAAGGAGTCCGGCTCAGGGAGTCTTACTTCAGACCACAGTTATTGACTAGAGAAGTCAATTTAGCCTTTTCCATTTTTATTAGCTGGTTGATCAAGATATGAATGAGGAATACTTAATGGTTAAAATCCAGATTTAAATTATTTCAGACTATGGAATATTTGTCTTTAACAAAGACCCTGTCTTTATAGAAAGGTGTGATTTCTTTAGTAATGGATTGCTTGAAGATCATTTGCCAAATTAGTGGAACTGATATGAAAGAGAGGTAACGATGAAAAAAGTTCAGGATGATAAATTTTAGATGGAAACTTGGAATATAATTTATAGTGTGATAGTAAGTAAAAATGCCTGCAATTGCCAGTTTTTTTTTTTTTTTATAAACTAGAGTGAACACACATACACACACAGATGTAGCATATCTCAAATGGAACTTCTATTTTTATATTTATTATATACACATATGGGAATGTCATTTCATGTAAAGGAACTCCAAATCAGATCATGGTGCCTAAAATGTAGATGCAGATGTATATTTTCTTCCATTATCCTTTCCCTTGAATATCCTACTCTGACAACAGAATGTGGACGTTCAGGCTTTGCTTTTGTAGTCTTGTTTGCCATTATAATACTATGATATTATCAGTAGTCAGGCATAAGAGTTTTCAATGTAAACCACCTTTCATTTGAACACTTGTGACTCTTCCTAAACATTATCAAATGCCTATACTTTGGATAAATCCTCTGCATTATGTTTTCCCTGTTATCAATAATTAAAAATATACTTAAGTCCATAAAATTTTAAGAAAAATAGCTATTTATGGTTACTTAAATATGAATCCAAAACTACAATTAAAAACTTGGTTCTCTGTCATACTAGTATAAATGAACATGGTGTCTTTTCTGCCAGTCTAAAAAATAAACAAGTATTTTTAAATTATAACCATGTTTTAATGCAAATTCACTCAAGTTAAGCTCTCTGTGCTGGTTTGAATAGAGTCCTTCAAAATCCATGCCCCACCAAGATCTCAGAATGTAACCTTATTTTCAAATAGGATTTTTGGATGTAATCAAGGTAAAAGGAGCTCACATTGGACTGAGGTAGGCCCTAAATACAATAAGAAGAGGGAAATTTGAACACAGAGACACAGAGGATACACAAGGAAGAAGGATATGTGCAGACGGGGCAGAGCTTGGAATCATGCTGCCACAAACCAATCAACATCAGGAATTTCCAGCAACCACCAGAAGCTAGGAGAAGGAAGGAAGGATTACTTCTTTGAGACTTTGCAGATAGCACAATGCTGCAGACAATCCTGATTTTGGCTAAGTGAAACTGAATTTTTTAATTATGGCCTCTCCAGAATGAGTGAGTAAATTTCTAGTTTGTGGTAATTTGTTATGGCAGCTCTAGGAGACTAATACACTCACTTTTATGTAGGTTCACTTTTATATGAAACCATATTAGAAATTTTCTGAAGCATTGTGAGAAGTAGAAAGATATTTATCTATATTCAAGATGAGATTTTTTCAAATGGCCAAGTATGTTTATTCTCATATTGGCACATAATATCTGCATTATAAAAATCCACTCACCAGCACAAAGGACTTCTTGCAAAAATTAAAAAATATGTATTTCAATTACTTTATTACATTATTCCTCCTAAAAGCACTAGCCACTCTTTGTACTTATCTTTAACTGTATGTGAAAATAATGGAAAAGATAAATACAAAATATATTTTCAAGAAAATTTGCTTAAATAAATTTGTGCTTAGTTATTGGATATATAGTCATATTTTATTTTATTGTATTTATTTCAGTCATAAACAAGAAAAAAACAGAAAATCTGAAAACCAACAGCTTTTATTAGATCTTTCAGATAATTGAGGTCATAGGACAAACCACCACCCCAAAAACTATAGATAGGCAGATAAGAGAATCACATTTTATTGGGAACAGATACTGCTGGTGAGCCAGCATCCAGTAGGAATGCTCAAAGAGTAATTGACTGATTGCTGGAGACTCAGTGTAAGCTAGCTTGAAAGAGACAGACTCCTGGAGACCCAGCCTTGGGGAAGGGAGGAAGGACTTTAGTGGGTTTTACCTCTGGGTGCCCTACCAGGGTCTCATTGTGAAGATCAGAGAAAAGCAAAAATAGCCACCAAAACAACAAAAAACGTACCACTTTAGAAGTACTTTGGAAAGTCTCACTGCAGGGGCTAGGATCACTAAAAGACCTAGAACTAATCATAGGATTAGAATACTTCCCTGACCCCTACATCTTACCACCACTTCAATAGAGCCCCTGTATAATAACAGATCCATCAGGAAAGAACTGCAAGTTTCAGACCTTATTTAAGAAGGCATCTTTAATGCAATCCAAAGACAACAGGGGAGATAAAAGCAAGGACACCAGAAGAAATTTTAGCCTCTGATAGCTATTGTTCCAATAACAAACAGTAAGCACAGATTAACCTCTAGCCAGGTAAAAATAAAGCCTCACATTAAGGCCTATTTACTTCAATTCATTTTACTTGATACATCATGTCTGGCTTTCAACAAATAAAGACAAATATGCTAAAAGCAAAAAACATGGTATGAAAAGATAGGACAAGCATTAGGACATGGCACAGATATAGCAGAGATTTTGTAATTATCAGACCAGGAATGTAAAATAGCTATAATTAATATGTTAAGTGCTCTAATGAAAAAGTGTGGACAATGTGCAAACAGAGCAGAATAAACTCTAAGAAAGAATCAAAAGGAAATGCTAGAAATCACAAACACTGAAAAAAAGGTAAGCCTTTAATGGGCTTATCAATAGATTGAACATGCCCAAGTAAAGAATCAGCGCACTTGACATGTTGCTAGAAACTTTCCAAACAGAAAAGCAGAGAAATAAATGACTGAAAAACATGGGACAGAACATGAAAAAATGTGACACAATTATAAAGAGATTAAAATATGCATAATACAAACATAAGTAGGAAAAGTAAGAGAAGAAATATTTGAAGTAATGACTGAGAATTTTCTAAAATTACTGGCAGACGCCAAACAGCATACCCAGGAAGCACAGAGAACAACAAGCAAGAAAAATGTAAAAAAATCTACACCTATGGAATATCATATTCAAACTGCAGAAAATCAAACACAAAGAGAAAATCTTTAAGGAAACCAGAAGAGAAAAATCAGCTTGTCAGCAGAGGATAAGAATTACTTTCAAATTTTCTCCAGAAAAAAAATATAGCAAAGAATAAATTTGAATGAAAATATTTCAAGTGTTGGAAGAAAGAAAGCTCACCAAATTAGAATTCTGCATCCAGTGAAATGACCTGTCAAAAGTGAGAGAGAAATAAAGACTTTCTCAGACAAAAAGCAATGGAGAGAATCTGTTGCAAAAAAAACTGTTAAAGGACGTTCTTCAGAAAGAAGGAAAATAATTTAGGGCAGAAACCCAGATATACATAAATAAAGGGAGATCATTCAAGAAGGAATAAATTAAGGTAAAATAAAGTCTTGTTTTTCTTATTCTTAATTGATCTAAGAGACAGTTTGTTCAAAGTAATTATAGAAAGATTATATTAGATAATTATAGCTTAAGGATAAGTGAAATTTATAATGTCAACATTATTAATTGTCAGAGAAATTAAGGATGATGAAGAAATAAAAAGCATCCAGATTGGAAAGGAAGAAATAAAATTTCCCTGTTTGGAGATGACATGATCCTATATACAGAGAATCCTGAAAAATCCACAACAAAGCTCATAGAACTAATAAATGCATTCAGCAGGTACCAGATCAACACCTTAAAATCAACAGTGTTTGTATACGTAAGATAAAACAATCAGAAGGTGAAATCAAGAAAAAAAATCCATTTATAATAGCAACTAAAAGAATTAAATATCTAGGAATAAATCTAACCAAGAATATAAAGGACTTGAACACATTAAACTACAAAATGTTGCTAAAATTCATCAAAGTTGACCTAAATAAAAGGAAGGACATTATATTTTCATGGATTGGAAGACTAAATATCATAAAAATGTCAATCCTACACAAAGCAATTTATAAATTCAATGCAATCCTTATTAAAATGTCAATAACAATCTTTTCAGAAATGGAAAACCAAATCATCAAATTTATATGGAAGGGTAAGGGGCCCTGAATAGCTGTAGTGAAATTTTTATTAAATATAGATGTGGCAGCCCATGGCCTGAACAAAATAGGCCTGCAGATCTTTGGTGCACAGCAGTCTGCATAACAGACAGCTAATGTTTAACCTATTGTCTTTGTAAGCCAGTAAAGAGAAAAATTGTAAATTGACCTTAAAAATGTAACTTTATGGGAAGCAGGCAGGAGGTAAGAGGCTATTAGTCTCACAAAAAGAGCAAAATGTATTTGTTCAAGTGTTATTCTAGTCCTTCCTGCATCAGCCCTCAGGTCAGGGTGAACTGTTCCTTCGGCTATGCTCCCCCCACCCTAAGGAATGCCTTTGTCGTAAACCCTTATAAAAAGACTTGCTGTCCTCTTTGCATAGTGTGGTCAACTTCCCTGTGAATGTGATGCCCACCCAGCCTGAAAGAACCATCATGATCTCTCCAAGTCTTCTCACCCTGTAAGTAAGCCCTGAATAAAAGTTCATGTATTGGAAAATGCTCATTGTCTTCTTTCTTTGGCCTCTGGACTGGCATGACTCTCATGGGCTGTGAAAATAGATTAATCTTTTATTATGGACAGTTTTTCTGACATAAAGGTAGACTAAAAAAGTGTAATCAATTTCCTGTATCCCACTTAACAATTCATGGCCAATCTTTCTTCATCTAAACCTCCATCTACTTTCCTGCATTCCCTTATTATTATTATTATTATTATTATTATTATTATTATTATCATCATTATTGTCTTTATTTTATTACTCATCTGCTCATATACTGGATAAAGGGAGTGCCAGTCACATTATAAAAGCTATATAGTTACACAATTATTATCAAAGATTAAAGCCACTGGATTACAGTTCAACAATTTCAGATATTTCCTTCTGGCTATTCTGATACAGTACAAACTAAAAAGAAATATCTACATAATTAGTCAATAGTCATAATGATTTGTTAAATCCTAATTTCTCAGTTATGCCTCCTCCCTTTCATTTGACCATTCCGTTAATCTTCAGGGATATCTGGGCAATGACCATTTTAGCTTCTTTCTGCTGGAAAGAGAGTATCAACCTTATGTGGTAGAGGAATGAAACTGGTTGATGTTCTCGGACAGCCTGGTAGGTCTGGGTTTCAAGACCTATCTGGCACAGGAACAATCTGGGAGCCTTAAGTTTCTGAATAAAAATAAGCTTCCTAAATAAAATATTTATGGAGTCTTAAGTAGAGCCCAGAGTATTCTTTAGAGTTTTCAGGAATACTGTTGGTTGGGGCTTGGCATACTGTGACAATTTGTAGTATCTGGCTGAAGCTTGCCTAAGAGTTACCTCCAGATGACCTTTTGACTCTATTTGAAATCTCTTAGCCAATGAAACTTGATTTTGTTTCATTTTGTTTCCTCGTTTTGGTCAAGAGGCCACTGTCAATCCCATGATGCCAGGGCCAGGCACATCCCTGGGAATTATGTTCCATGTAGAAGGAAGGAAAGTGAGTTTATTTGCAGAGTTGGCTTAAAGATACAGGCCACACTTGAGCAATAAAAGAGATTTTCCTGGGGTGATTCATACACATAATTATAAGTAGGCTTAGCTTTGCCATTGCAGAAATAACTTTCATAAGGGCAAGCCTCAAGATTGAGGGCTTGGCTTATTAAATTGCGAGTCCCTAATGCTTGAGAGAATATCTGGAATTCCCCTGGTGGGGAAGTTTAATACTTCCACATTTTTCATTCTCTAGTCCCTCAAGGAGATTTTGAAAATGCTTTTTGATACTCTGCCCATAATACTCAGGAAAGTATCAGCATATTACATTAAACTGTACAGACTAACAAGATATCATTCCCTATTTTATGTTCTATGTAGTCAGGTTGTTTAAACACACTGACCAGAGAGGTTAAATCAGATAGTGTGCTATGGGAAATTTAAATTTTAGACAAAATTACCATGTCTTCCTTTGATCTCACATGGAAGTTGGAATTTTAAAATACAGACAATATCATCCTTTACACTGTATTTTGATTTCCCTTGGTCCTAACCAGATCTGCTTCATTCATTTCTCTAATTGAAGGCTGATCTTTTTTCAGATACTTTAACAGTTGCTGTGTGTGGTAATGCTGACTTTCAGAGCTGCAGAACTCTAACTCTAAGAGTCAGGTATCAGACAGATAACTAAATTCCAGGGAACTACCAGGTTATACATAATCTTAAAGAAGAAGAATCAAGTTGGAGGAGTTATACTTACTGATGTTAAATTTATTACAAAGCCACAGTAATAAAACAACACAGTGCTGGCACAAGGCCAGACATATAGACCAATGGAATAGAATTGAAATCAAACTTTACATTCAAGGCCAACTGATTTTGACAAGAAGCAAAATCCAGTCAACTGGGAAAGAATAGTCTCTTCAACAAATGATGCTGGGAAAAGTGAATCTCCATTTAAAAAAAAAAAAAGCAAAACAAGCAAACAAACAAAAAAATAACGGAGCACCCATACCTCAAACTTTATACAAAAATAAACTGAAAATGGATCAAAGACATAAAAATAAGAGCCAGAATTACCAAACTCCTGGAAGAAAATGTAGGGAAGCATCTACATTAATGAATTATAGTTAGTACAATTATAAAAATGTGCTATTATCAATTGTAACAAATGTTTCACATCAATGCAAGGTGTTAACAATCAGGTAATGCTGAATTATTAAATCCTCAATTCTGACTTTAGACCTCCAAGTTATTGGATAAACAGATTCCCCTCGTGATGGATAGATTCATGTGTCAACTTGACCAGATGATGGTATCCAGTTGTTTGTTTAAACAAGCACTGGCCTGATTGTTATTGTGAGGACATCTCCTTAAATTAAATCATCAGTAAGTTGATTGCATCTATGGGTGATTACATCTACAATCAACTAAGGAGATAGCCTTCAACACAGAGAGAAGACTCATCCAATCATTTGATAGCTTTAAAAGGAGAAGTGATTATTTCAGCTGGCAGAAGAGAGAATTCTGTCCCTACTTCAGCCAGTCAGCTTCTCCTGGGGAATGCATCAAAAACCTTCATTGGTGTTCCCAGCTTGCAGCCTGCCCTATGGAATTTGGACTTGTGGATCCCCACAGTCATGTGAGACAATTTTTATGAAAATCTCATAATATTTACATTTATCTCCTGTCAGTTTTATTTTCCTGGAGAACTCTGACTAATACACCCTCATTGTTGAGGGCAATCTCCATTCTTGATGGTAGATGCAATCAACTGCAGATGCAATCATATGACTACACATGTAAATCCATCTATGAAATACCCAGAACTTTCTTGACCAAGCAACTGGACAATATAATTCAGACAAGTTGACATATGAACTTAACCATCATAGCTTCTAACTCATGTTTGGAGCCCCATAGTTTTTAAGATTGTGATAATTTTCTATATTATAGAAAAAGCTATGGAATTAAATAAATGCCAAACTTTCTGAACTGACAGATTTGAGGAAATGGAAAATACTTCAAGAAATCACATCAATATTACTCATACAAAAATGCCAAAAGTGCAGTTACATAATTTGTCTCTACTGTTGCCCTGAACATAGTCTCTATTCTAATATTTTATCTGTGAGTTTTGAAAAATGGATTTTGAAATTCCATTTCAACATTGTAAATATATTAATCTTGCAAATGTAACTGTAAAATATTTTATCAAAATGATTATATAGGGGTGTTACCATTCTACTTAGACTGTAACTCAAGAAGTTAGTTTACTTTATTATGCTTTTCTTTGTCTATGTCTGTAAGGCCCAAAGTTCATTTTGAATATGAACAACATTTTTCTTTCAACTTCCAAATATATCTAGAAAACACTTATTTTATAATTCCTATCCCATTTATCGCTTTGAATCATCTGCTGTGATGTTCCATTTGTATGCATGTTTGCATTTGTTTATACAAAAAATAATACAATGTCATTAGAAAGCGCAATACTATATTCTGGAATGAGAAATATATAACAAATTGAAAAACATCTCCTAGATTTGTAGATTGAAATACAGATATAATGTATCACTTGTGCATTTTATGCCTAAGAAGAGAAAATGCTATATCTGTTTATACTCAAAATTAATATAATAAATATATGAGTTCTATGTTGTAAGCAGAAGAAAAAGGAATTAGAACACAAACCAGAGAGGCTAAGGAAATAGAGAAGAGTGTGAGGCACAAATATTTCATTGAACAACACACACTAAATACATGAAAACACCAAATGTGTAAGAAAGTGATTGTTCTAGTTTGCTAATGCTGCGGAATGCAAAACACCAGAGATGGATCGGCTTTTATAAAAAGGGGGTTTATTTGGCTACACAGTTACAGTCTTAAGGCCATAAAGTGTCCAAGGTAACACATCAGTAATCGGGTACCTTCACTGGAGGATGGCCAATGGCGTCCGGAAAACCTCTGTTAGCTGGGAAGACACGTGGCTGGCATCTGCTCCAAAGTTCTGGTTTCAAAATGTCTTTCTCCCAGGACGTTCCTCTCTAGCAAGCTTGTTCCTCTTCAAGACATCACTCACAGCTGCACTGAGTTCCTTCTCTTTGAGTCAGCTCATTTGTATGGCTCCACTGATCAAGGCCCACCCTGAATGGGTGGGGCCACGCCTCCATGGAAATATCCCATCAGTTATCATCTACAGTTTGGTGGGGTGCATCTCCATGCAAACAACCTAATCCAAAAGTTCCAACTTAATCCCCACTATTATGTCTGCCCCACAAGATTGCATCAAAGAATATGGCTTTTTCTGGGGGACATAATACATTCAAACTGGCACAGTGATAATGTGAAATGTAGTTGTTTAAATGCTTCTCTAATAATAATTCACAATTTCAATTAAAAAATTATTTCCTGCTCATTGTTTAGAAATTTTGGTTCTCCAACAAATAAAATTTGCAGAAAGGGAAAAATAAATAAGGCCACTCTGGCTCTGATGAGCCTTTTTTTTCCCTATCATTATGGCGGTAAGAGTAAATGGAAAACCACTGAAAAAGATACATATGGAAGCAACAAAAAGTCTTTGAAACCAAAGATGGGTGTCTTCATTGGTACTTGATAAACATCCCTGAAAATCATTTGATATTGTGGCTAAAGCCAAGGGGAATATGGAGAGATTTATGAGTAAGGAGCTCGTGGAAACCAGTCTTAGATAGTAATCAGTTTGTTAAATAAATGAAGATCATGACATGCCCTTACATTCACTTTTTTAGAGTGGATACACATGTATATTTAAGCATATGGGCATGTGAATAATGTTTCCTTTTTAAAACATTCACCTCTCCCCCACTTTATATAGGGATCTCTGTGAAGATATTTTCCATTTAGCTTGGCTTAAGAGAGAAAACTGACAATTTTAGGAGGAAAAACACCATCCACATGGACTAAATTTGAAGTTGTGTATATTAAATAGAATACATCAGATTATATCCTTATGGGCAGGAGGTGATTGTAGAGACAGTGAAGTATGCATTTATGTTTGGAGGGTTGAATTTTGAAGTTAAGTGATTATGAAGAATGGTGTGGGGAAGTTAAACAACCAAAGAATGAAATACAGTGGGCATTCTATTTTCCATGCTCCTCATCAATTCTCCTATTTTTATCTGGGGAGAGAAGGCTAATTTTCCTAAAAATACAACCTCCTTACACAACAGAGAGGCTTAGTGGGGATGTCTTTCAAGTTTCTCCTCCCTTGTTGGCACATCACCCACTTCAGGCCAAAGAAACACCTGTTTGCTGATGTTTATACCCTATGGGATGCTGCACAAGAATTGAAAATGGTTAAAATTGTCTCTTTGTGGCAGTGGCTCCTTAAGAGGGGGCAAATTTGCTTTTTTGTCAGCCATATCCTTTTACCTGCTCTGCTCAGAGCAGTTTCCTTTCACTCTGCAAAGCTACACACCCTAAGCTTAAAATGATTTCCTTTCTTGCTTTAATTATGCAGAAAAAATTCTAGTTTATGCAAACAAAGGAATAAGGAAATATTTAAGGTATTCTGTTCCATCAGTGCTAATCGAGTTCAACATGTTTTTTAAAACAACTGATCCATAAAAAAATAAATCATTAGGGAATAGAATCTTCTGTTCCTCTTAGCATGATCAAACACATGTGCTTAAAGTTTTTACTAATTGCTTTGTCACATCTTTTTTGCCTTCATGTTTTCCAAATAAAAGTTTACATGGAGTGGTATTATTTACTTTCTTCCAGAAAGTGAAATTTAAAACATGCCTAAAATAAGTAGTGCTAGATTTGAAGCTAGTATTTTTTAGCTTTTCTTTAAAATAATATTTCTTACATGAGTGCTAAATTTTACAAAAAATTGAACAAAATGATTACATTTGAGATGACATCAATTGATCATAAACGGAGATACAGGTGGGCAGATCATTTTAGAAGTCCATCAAGCAGACAGTCCTACCTGCTTTCTTTCTCCAATTCTGTTTGACCAGAAAATTAAGTACTCCAGGTTTATCATTATAATTGCATTACCTTTTACTAATCATTGTTCTAGAGAAGGTCTGTGAACCTTTCTGGCCAAAGAGATTTAAGGAGAAGTTTGAAACTGTGATTCTGCAGAAGAATGTAACCTCTGATTTAAAATGAGAAGTACACAAGGAAAAATACCTGGCCTTGTCCCCTTGTTTTTCTGCTTTTAGCTCTTGTGAAGTCAGTGATGAAAATACTTAGATCTCCTGTGGCTACTTAGAGAGGATACACACTGAGGATGGTAGGAGGCCAGAAATATGAGAAGAGGTTGGTCTCATCCTCTCACTGTTGAGCAATGGTGAACCAACTTGTATCTGCCTGGCTCCAGATTCCTAAACAAGACTTTGGTGTATGGTTGTTCATTTTGGCACTCCACAAACCTAGAGAACACGATTCATAGCATGTCTATGTGACTGCTGTGGATCATCATGGAAATGTGCCCCAGAAATGTGCAAAGTGCTGGTCCACTTAAGAGGAATGATAAATGCCTTCATTGCATAAGTCTCCTTTATTGGATAATCTTGTATCTTCAGCAAAAATTCTCCTAACTGATGTAAAAAGATTTAAAAAAATATATATTCTAGAGGTTCATTATTTCTCTTGCAATAAACCTCTGTAAATGAATGATATAAATTATTAATAGTTCAAAATATTAATTGTCATGAACAAGTAACATCATCCATGGGTGATGAGGCAATATTAAAAAAGTAAGATAACAATAAGTAATATTAATTGCAATATTACATTCTGTCATAATTATTTAGATAATACCTAAATTTATAGCTACTTTGGTGGAATTTCTTTCATTATTCTTAAATTGGTATAAAGTAATTTGTATCATTATTTCATACATTAGGAAAGAAATTATTGGCTGTGCTATAGTTGACCAAAAATAATGTAAGGGTGTTTCTAAGAATGATATTCTGTTTAAGATCTTTATGAAAAAGACTATGTAGGGCTTATAACAAAGGAATACAGCATACTAACTGAAAATAAACAAAAATGTTAAAGAATCCAGAAATTACATATTAATACACAAAGTATAATAAAACATTATGAAAGCCTCAATTCCTGGTTTAGCTGAATTCATGCATATGATTCATTTAAGGTTTTCATTTCTTTAAAATATAATTTTTCATAATTAGCTTAAAATGTAGAGTTTATTGTGTTTTCTAACTATAAACCAACATGTTTTTTAATTTAATTTAATATAGAAATTAATGTTTGGATTATTTCTGAAATAAGTTACTCTGATAATTGGTGCCAGGCATGGCCTTTGCATTCAGCACAGAAGAAATATTTTATGTTAAATTACTTTGAAGACCCTAAAACTTATTGGTGTTAATTATACCAGCTTTCATTTTAAATAATAAGGAACAAAGAAATAAAAAAAATGCTGCTAGAAAATATTTCTGCCTACTCTGCCTTAATTAAATGTGAACAATTTTGCAATGCTTAGTAATCAAGGATATAACATATTAAAGATATTTAAGGAAATGGATTCTCGCTTTCTTGAGTACTATCTTTTACCCCCTAGAGAAATTAAATAGTGACATGATTGCCTTCATTAGGACAGTCATTTAATTTCTATCAAATCTTTCATCTCCCCCACTGCTGTTATAAATAGGGTACAGTGCAAGGATAATTAATCCATTGTGCAATGAAAGGAAATATAATGTGCTTACTTTGACTTCTTTTATTGGGAATTAGTTCATGATCCAAACTACTGGAAACCACAATTAATTTTAACCATTAATCTCATAGAATGCAAGCCTATATACCTAGTTCATAGATGTACAGTAAATATGTTCATTAAGTATGCACAAAGCATAAAAGAGATATAGGGCTGAGGGAAGTATTTTAGCTATACTTATTGAGGCTATATTTGCTTGCACTGTGACTCATGACTTCAAGCTGCTCACAAATTTGACATAATCATGTAGTTGAAAATAAGAAGTTTATTTCAACTAAGATTAAGATGACTACTTTTCAAAATATTTTTTACAGTACAATTTCATGGCATAAAAGAATCAGATACTTGTGACAAATATAAACAAGTGTTCTTCATCCTAAGATATATGAAATGGCATCTAGCTGACATTAAATTTTGACTGAATTTCTCAAAATGATGCAAAGAAGTTGTTCCAGTTTGCTAAAGCTGCCATTATGAAAAATAACAGAAATGGATTGACTTTTATAAAGGAAACTTAATAGGTTTCAAATTTGAAGTACTGAGGAGATAAAAGTGTCCATAGTAAGGCTTTAACAAGAGAATATCTTCACTGAAGAAAGGCCAGTGGTGTCCAGAACACCTCTGTTAGCTGGGAAGGCACATGGCTGGTGTCTGCTGGTCCTTTGTTCCCAGGTTGTGCTTAAAAATGGCTTTCTCCAAAAGTTCTCTGGGCTTCTGTTTCTCTCAAGTTTCTCTCAGCACTCTGCTTGGTTCTCCTGGGGCATTTCTCTCTAAGCATCTTAGAGTCCTCTGTTAGCTTCTCCAGGGCAAACTCTGGGCTTTGACTCTTAGCTTAGCATCTCCAGACATCCTTCTGTCTGCATCTCCCAGTATCTTCAAGTGTCATGTCTTTGTCAGCTCTTAGTTTCTCTTTGGGGCAAACTCTGGATTACATGTTTTAGCTTCTCTCCAAAATGTCTCTCTCAACATCTCTGAGCCTCCTTGTTTTCAAGAAGTACTCTTAAAGGACTCCAGTGATCTTATTAGGACCCACCTGGAATGGGCAGGGTTGCATCTCCACAGAAATATTTTAATCAAAGCTCTCATCCATAGTTGGATGCTTCACATCTGCATGGCAACACTCAATCAAAAGGTGCCACACTAATCAAAAGACTAATAAGTCTACCCCCACAAGAATGCATTAAAGAACATGGCTTTTCTGAGGGACTTAATAGATTCAAACTAGCACAGAAGTTATAAATTTCAGTTATTCAATATAAGTGAAAATTGGCCTTATTCTGTGTACAGTAAAAGTGCATTTTCATCCTTCCATAACTAGTCAAAAGTTAATTGGCATTTCACCACCCATGTCATTTTTTTTAAATAAAATTTAATTTTATTGAGATCTAGTCACATACCATACAATCATCTATGGTGTACAATCAACTGTTCACAGTACCATCATAGAGTTATGCCTTCACTACCCCAATCTATTTTTTAACTTATTAATATAGCTTTCTCATTTTATTTTATTTTTTTATTATTATTTTTTTAATCTTCATTTTATTGAGATATATTCACATACCACGCAGTCATACAAAACAAATCGTACTTTCGATTGTTTACATTACCATTACATAGTGGTACATTCATCACCCAAATCAATCCCTGACACCTTCATTAGCACACACGCAAAAATAACAAGAATAATAATTAGAGTGAAAAAGAACAATTGAAGTAAAAAAGAACACTGGGTACCTTTGTCTGTTTGTTTCCTTCCCCTATTTTTCTACTCATCCATCCATAAACTAGACAAAGTGGAGTGTGGTCCTTATGGCTTTCCCAATCCCATTGTCACCCCTCATAAGCTACATTTTTATACAACTGTCTTCGAGATTCATGGGTTCTGGGTTGTAGTTTGATAGTTTCAGGTATCCACCACCAGCTATCCCAATTCTTTAGAACCTAAAAAGGGTTGTCTAAAGTGTGCATAAGAGTGCCCACCAGAGTGACCTCTCGGCTCCTTTTGGAATCTCTCTGCCACTGAAGCTTATTTCATTTCCTTTCACATTCCCCTTTTGGTCAAGAAGATATTCTCCATCCCACGATGCCAGGTCTACATTCCTCCCCGGGAGTCATATTCCATGTTGCCAGGGAGATTCACTCCCATGGGTGTCTGATCCCACGTAGGGGGGAGGGCAGTGATTTCACCTTTCAAGTTGGCTTAGCTAGAGAGACAGGGCCACATCTGAGCAACAAAGAGGCATTCGGGAGGAGGCTCTTAGGCACAACCATAGGGAGGCCTAGCCTCTCCTTTGCAGCAACCGTCTTCCCAAGGGTAAAACCTGTGGTAGAGGGCTCAACCCATCAAACCACCAGTCCCCTATAGCTGTGGTCATGTTAGCAACCATGGAGGTGGGGTAGGCGAATACCCCTGCATTCTCCACAGGCTCCTCAAGGGGGCACTACATCTTTTTTTTTTCCTTGTTTTTCTTTTTCTTTTTTTTTTTTTTTTAACTTTCCCTTCTTTTTTAAATCAACTGTATGAAAAAAAAAGTTAAAAAGAAAACAAACATACAATAAAAGAACATTTCAAAGAGACCATAACAAGGGAGTAAGAAAAAGACAACTAACCTAAGATAACTGCTTAACTTCCAACATGTTCCTACTTTACCCCAAGAAAGTTACCTAATATAGCAACATTTCTGTGAACTTGTTCCTACTATATCCATCAGAAATTAACAGACCATAGTCATTCCTGGGCATCCCCAGAACGTTAAATAGCTTATCTGTTCTTCTTGGATTATTGTTCCCCCTTCCTTAATTGCTCTCTATTGCTAGTTCCCCTACATTCTACATTATAAACCATTTGTTTTACATTTTTCAAAGTTCACATTAGTGGTAGCATATAATATTTCTCTTTTTGTGCCTGCCTTATTTCGCTCAGCATTATGTCTTCAAGGTTCATCCATGTTGTCATATGTTTCACGAGATCGTTCCTTCTTACTGCCGCGTAGTATTCCATCGTGTGTATATACCACATTTTATTTATCCACTCATCTGTTGAAGGACATTTGGGTTGTTTCCATCTCTTGGCAATTGTGAATAATGCTGCTATGAACATTGGCGTGCAGATATCTGTTCGTGTCACTGCTTTCCGATCTTCCGGGTATATACCGAGAAGTGCAATCGCTGGATCGAATGGTAACTCTATATCTAGTTTTCTAAGTAACTGCCAGACTGACTTCCAGAGTGGCTGAAGCATTATACAGTCCCACCAACAATGAATAAGAGTTCCAATTTCTCCACATCCCCTCCAGCATTTGTAGTTTCCTGTTTGTTTAATGGCAGCCATTCTAACTGGTGTTAGATGGTATCTCATTGTGGTCTTAATTTGCATCTCTCTAATAGCTAGTGAAGCTGAACATTTTTTCATGTGTTTCTTGGCCATTTGTATTTCCTCTTCAGAGAACTGTCTTTTCATATCTTTTGCCCATTGTATAATTGGGCTGTCTGTACTATTGTCATTGAGTTGTAGGATTTCTTTGTATATGCAAGATATCAGTCTTTTGTCAGATACATGGTTTCCAAAAATTTTTTCCCATTGAGTTGGCTGCCTCTTTACCTTTTTGAGAAATTCCTTTGAGGTGCAGAAACTTCTAAGCTTGAGGAGTTCCCATTTATCTATTTTCTCTTTCGTTGCTTGTGCTTTGGGTATAAAGTCTAGGAAGTGGCCGCCTAATACAAGGTCTTGAAGATGTTTTCCTACATTATCTTCTAGGAGTTTTATGGTACTTTCTTTTATATTGAGATCTTTGGTCCATTTTGAGTTAATTTTTGTGTAGGGGGTGAGGTAGGGGTCCTCTTTCATTCTTTTGGATATGGATATCCAAATCTCCCAGCCCCATTTGTTGAAAAGACCATTATGACTCAGTTCAGTGACTTTGGGGGCCTTATCAAAGATCAGTCGGCCATAGATCTGAGGGTCTATCTCTGAATTCTCAATTCGATTCCATTGATCTATATGTCTATCTTTGTGCCAGTACCATGCTGTTTTGGCAACTGTGGCTTTGTAATAAGCTTCAAAGTCAGGGAGTGTAAGTCCTCCCACTTTGTTTTTCTTTTTTAGAGTGTCTTTAGCAATTCGAGGCATCTTCCCTTTCCAAATAAATTTGATAACTAGCTTTTCCAAGTCTGCAAAGTAGGTTGTTGGAATTTTGATTGGGATTGCATTGAATCTGTAGATGAGTTTGGGTAGAATTGACATCTTAATGACATTTAGCCTTCCTATCCATGAACATGGAATATTTTTCCATCTTTTAAGGTCCCCTTCTATTTCTTTTAGTAGAGTTATGTAGTTTTCTTTGTATAGGTCTTTTACATCTTTGGTTAAGTTTATTCCTAGGTACTTGATTTTTTTAGTTGCTATTGAAAATGGTATCTTTTTCTTGAGTGTCTCTTCAGTTTGTTCATTTCTAGCACATAGAAACATTACTGACTTATGTGCATTAATCTTGTATCCCGCTACTTTGCTAAATTTGTTTATTAGCTCTAGTAGGTGTATCGTTGATTTCTCAGGGTTTTCTAGATATAAGATCATATCATCTGCAAACAATGACAGTTTTACTTCTTCTTTTCCAATTTGGATGCCTTTTATTTCTTTGTCTTGCCGGATTGCCCTGGCTAGCACTTCCAGCACAATGTTGAATAACAGTGGTGACAGCGGGCATCCTTGTCTTGTTCCTGATCTTAGAGGGAAGGCTTTCAGTCTCTCCCCACTGAGTACTATGCTGGCTGTGGGTTTTTCATATATGCTCTTTATCATGTTGAGGAAGTTTCCTTCAATTCCTACCTTTTGAAGTGTTTTTATCAAAAAGGGATGTTGGATTTTGTCAAATGCTTTTTCAGCATCTATTGAGATGATCAATTGATTTTTCCCTTTTGACTTGTTAATGTGTTGTAATACATTGATTGATTTTCTTATGTTGAACCATCCTTGCATGCCTGGAATGAACCCCACTTGGTCATGGTGTATGATTTTTTTAATGTTTCTTTGGATTCGATTTGCAAGTATTTTGTTGAGGACTTTTGCATCTATATTCATTAGGGAGATTGGCCGGTAGTTTTCCTTTTTTGTAGCATCTTTGCCTGGTTTTGGTATTAGATTGATGTTAGCTTCATAAAAGGAGTTAGGTAGTGTTCCCTTTTCTTCAATGTTTTGAAAGAGTTTGAGTAAGATTGGTGTCAGTTCTTTCTGGAAAGTTTGGTAGAATTCCCCTGTGAAGCCATCTGGCCTTGGGCATTTATTTGTGGGAAGATTTTAGATGACTGATTGGATCTCTTTGCTTGTGATGGGTTGGTTGAGGTCTTCTATTTCTTCTCTGGTCAGTCTAGGTTGTTCATATGTTTCCAGGAAATTGTCCATTTCCTCTACATTATCCAGTTTGTTGTCATACAGTTGTTCATAGTATCCTCTTATAATGTTTTTAATTTCTTCAGGATCTGCAGTTATGTCACCTTTTTCATTCATTATTTTGTTTATATGGGTCTTCTCTCTTTTTGATTTTGTTAGTCTAGCTAGGGGCTTGTCAATCTTGTTGATCTTCTCAAAGAACCAACTTTTGGTGATATTTATCCTCTCTATTGTTTTTTTGTTCTCTATGTCATTTATTTCTGCTTTAATCCTTGTTATTTCTTTTCTTCTACTTGGTTTAGGATTGGTTTGCTGTTCATTTTCTAGCTTCTTCAGTTGATCCATTAGTTCTTTGATTTTGGCTCTTTCTTCCTTTTTAATATATGTGTTTAGTGCTATAAATTTCCCCCTTAGCACTGCTTTTGCTGCATCCCATAGGTTTTGGTATGTTGTGTTCTCATTTTCATTCGTCTCTATATATTTAGCAATTTCTCTTGCTATTTCTTCTTTAACCCACTGATTGTTTAGGAGTGTGTTGTTTAACCTCCAGGTATTTGTGAATTTTCTAAGTCTCTGATGGTTATTGACTTCTAATTGTATTCCATTGTGGTCAGAGAATGTGCTTTGAATAATTTCAAACTTTTTAAATTTATTGAGGCTTGTTTTATGTCCCAGCATATGATCTATTCTGGAGAAAGTTCCGTGAGTACTAGAAAAGTATGTGTATCCTGGTGATTTGGGATGTAATGTCCTGTATATGTCTGTTAAATCTAATTCATTTAACAGATTGTTTAGGTTTTCAATTTCCTATTGGTCTTCTGTCTGGTTGATCTATCTATAGGAGAGAGTGATGTGTTAAAGTCTCCCACAATTATTGTGGAAGCATCAATTGCTTCCTTTATTTTTGCCAGTGTTTCTCTCATGTATTTTGTGGCACCTTGATTGGGTGCATAGACATTTACGATTGTTATTACTTCTTGCTGAATTGCCCCTTTTATTAGTATGTAGTGGCCTTCTTTGTCTCTCAAAACATCCCTGCATTTGAAATCTATTTTATCTGAGATTAATATTGCTACACCTGCTTTCTTTTGGCTGTAGCTTGCATGAAATATTTTTTTCCATCCTTTCACTTTCAGTTTCTTTGTGTCCCTGTGTCTAAGATGAGACTCTTGTATGCAATATATTGATGGTTCATTTTTTTTGATCCATTCTGCGAATCTATATCTTTTAATTGGGGAGTTTAATCCATTTACATTCAACGTTATAACCGTGAAGGCATTTCTTGAATCAGCCATCTTATCCTTTGGTTTATGTTTGTCATATTTTTCCCCTTTCTCTATTAATATCCTTTATTGTACCCATACCGAATCTCTTTAGTACTGAACCTTTCTCCAAGTCTCTCTGTCCTGTCTTTGTTTCTCTGTCTGTAGGGCTCCCTTTAGCATCTCCAGTAGGGCAGGTCTCTTGTTAGCAAATTCTCTCAGCATTTGTTTGCCTGTGAAAAATTTAAGCTCTCCCTCAAATTTGAAGGAGAGCTTTGCTGGATAAAGTATTCTTGGCTGGAAATTTTTCTCACTCAGAATTTTAAATATATCGTGCCACTGCCCTCTTGCCTCCATGGTGGCTGCTGAGTAGTCACTACTTAGTCTTATGCTGTTTCCTTTGTATGTGGTGAATTGCTTTTCTCTTGCTGCTTTCAGAACTTGCTCCTTCTCTTCTGTGTTTGACAGTGTGATCAGTATATGTCTCGGAGTGGGTTTATTTGGATTTATTCTATTTGGGGTTCGCTGAGCATTTATGATTTGCGTATTTATGTTGTTTAGAAGATTTGGGAAGTTTTCCCCAACAATTTCTTTGAATACTCTTCCCAGACCTTTACCCTTTTCTTCCCCTTCTGGGACACCAATGAGTCTTATATTTGGACGTTTCATATTATCTATCATATCCCTGAGGTCCATTTCAATTTTTTCAATTTTTTTCCCCATTCTTTCTTTTATGCTTTCATTTTCCATTCTGTCATCTTCCAGGTCACTGAATCATTGTTCAACTTCCTCTAGTCTTGTACTATGAGTGTCCAGAATCTTTTTAATTTGGTCAACAGTTTCTTTAATTTCCATAAGATCATCCATTTTTTTATTTAGTCTTGCAATGTCTTCTTTATGCTCTTCTAGGGTCTTCTTGATATCCTTTGTCTCCTGTACTATGGTCTCATTGTTCATCTTTAGTTCTTTGAGTAGCTGCTCTAGGTGCTGTGTCTCTTCTGGTCTTTTGATTTGGGTGCTTGGGCTTGGGTTATCCATATCATCTGGTTTTTTCATATGCTTTATAATTTTCTGTTGTTTTTGGCCTCGTGGCATTTGCTGAACTTGATAGGGTTCTTTTAGGATTTGTAGACCATTTGAAGTCCTTATCTCTAATTTATCAGATCTACAGCTTCGTGGAGTACACTTTCTCTAACTAACCAGCAGGTGGCGTCCACGAGCCACCTGTTCTCCACAAGCCAGTTCTCCCCTGCTTAGCCTTTTTGGTGAGTGGGGGAGTGAGTCTTGTGGGATCCAATTGGTGTACCAAGCTTGCATGTGTAGTTGGTGTTGCCTGCCCTGTATATGGGGCGTGTTTCTGGGCAGTCAGGGAGGGGGTGTGGCTCTAATAATCAAATCTCCCTGGTGATCCTAGAGTTTTAAAGCTGCTGCAATATTCTAATCCTTCAGTTCAGTCCTGCCACAGTTTGTCTCTGCCACTGACCCACAAGTCCTTGGTATTGGCGTATGGCTCCTGAGACTTGCAAGTGGGCCCCTCTTCCAGGCTGTGCACCCTGGTTCCTCTGTTGAGGGATGACTGTGCTATGTCACAGGTGAGTGCCATCCCCCCCAGGGCAGTTCTGGGCTGCTGGGCTGTGTAGGGAGGCTCCCAGTCTGCTGAAATGATGGCTGAATGGGGCTTTGTTAATTCACACTGCTCTACCTTCCCAACTCTGGGACAATCAGCTGAGGTTGCAGGGAAGGCTAATGTCCATGCCCAGTTTTGTGGTGTGTGCCTGTTATTTGAAGCACTTCCGTCACACTGGGTTGTCTGGGGCAGTTCTGGGCTGTGGGGCTGGCAATGGGCAGGAGTGTTTCCTGTCCCCCAGGATGATGGCTGTGAGCGGACACCCCCCTTTTCTTGGGAAGTTGCGGTGTTATTGAATTTTCTCAGCCACTGGATTATTGCATTTTGTCTCAGAGTTCTCTTAGTTCTGCTCTTGACTTGACCTGCCCAAATTGCAAGTGTTTGAAGCTTTCTGTATTGGGCTTCTTAGAGTAATTGTTTTAGAAAAAGAAAAAAGGATTAAAAAAAAAAAAAAAGGGCCCTGCTCAGAGATCTAATGGGTTATTGAAATGCTAAGAGACAAAGCAACCAGGGCCATTAAGGAAAGGTCCACAGGGCAGAGAGATCAGCTTTTCTTCGGGATTTGCATATGCGCCTCAGGGCCTGAGCTCCGGCCTGGGCTCTGCCCTCCCCCCTTCTATGTTCACCAGAACTCCAAAAATCCTCCGCTTTTATTTTGGAGTTTTTCGTGTTGTTTTTTTTGTATGCCTGTCTCCTCTCTGCTGGGCTGGCTGCTCTCCGATTCTCTGGTGTCTGGTCTCCGTCTATCTATGATTGGAGTTTGGATCAGCAGAATGAGTTTCCGATAAGGGCTGCCTCTGCAGTTCTCCCTTCTCCTTCCAGGAGCTGACAGCCCCTCCTCCCACGGGATTGAGCCTGGCAGGGGGGGACGCGGGTCCCCTGGCCGCAAAAACTTATAGATTTCGCTGATCTCAGCAGTTCCACGTTGTCATGAGTGTTGTATGAAATATGCCCAAAGTCAGATTGCTCTGTGGTGTCCAGTCCATGCAGTTCCTGGCTTTCTACCTACTTTCCTGGAGGAGTAACTAAAACATACAGCTCACCAGTCTGCCATCTTGCCCTGCCTCCCCCAATCTATTTTTGACCACTTTCCTTATACCAGAAAGAATCAGAACAAGAAATATAAGTAAAAAAGAACACACAAATCATTCCCCCCCATCCCAACCTATTTTTCATTCAGTCTTTGTCTCCACTCTTCTACTCATCCATCCATAAACTGGATAAAGGAAGTGTGATCCACAAGGTTTTCACAATCATACTGTCACCCCTTATAAGCTACACTGTTATACAATCATTTTCAAGGGTCAAGGCAACTGGGTTGGAGTTTGATAATTTCAGTTATTGAATTCTAGCTGTTCCAATACATTAAAGCATGAAAAGTGTTATCTATCGAGTGCATAAGAATGTCCACCAGAGTGACCTCTCAACCCCATTTGAAATCTCTTAGCCACTGAAGCTTTATTTCATTTCACAGCCCCCTTTTTGTCAAAATGTTCTCAATCCCATGATGCCAGGTCCAGATTCATCCCCGGGAGTCATATCTCATGTTTCCAGGCAGATTTACACCCTTGGAAATCAGGTCCCACACGGGGAGGGCAGTGAGATCACCTGCCAAGTTGGCATAGCTAGAGAGAGACGGCCACATCTGAGCAACAAAGAGGCACTCAGAGGGAAACTCTAAGGCACAGTTACAAGCATTTCTCTGTTAGGCTGTGCTCTAAGATTCAATTCTGAGTTTACACATTGTAATTAGTCCATATTGGTGAAGCATTACGGTGTTTGCCTTTGTTTCTGGCGTACTTCACTCAAAATGCTGTCTATGGGATGCATTCATCTCATGGTGTATCTCACAGCTTCAGTCCTTCTCATAGTTGCTCAATATTCCATTGTAAGCACACACCACAGTTCACCATTTTGTTCCTCAGTTGATGTACCTTTAGGCCACCTCCACCCATTGCAAATCAGGAATGCTGCCTCCATAAACACCACTCTGCAAATGTCCATTCAAGTCTCTGCCCTCAGTTCTACCAAATACATACTCCATAATGGGATTGCAGGACCTTATAGCCCCCACATACTTAGCTTCTTGTCGAACCACCACACTGACCTCAAGAAAGGCTAAACCATTCTACCTCCTCAACAGTAAATGGCTACATCACTTTCTCCATGTTTTCTCCATCTTTTATTCATATTTATATTTTTCCTACAATACTATAGAGATGTATTCACATACCATACAATTATCCACAGTTTACAGTCAGTTGTTCACAGTATCATCATATAGTTGTACATTTATCACCACATTCAGTACTTGAACATACTGATTACTATGAAAAAGGTGGGTTTCTTTTTTTTTGGTGAATAATAAAACAGACAATAAAAAGAAAAAGAAAATGTCATACAATATGATAGTAAGGACAGAAAACACACCCCTTGAAGAATCCCATACTCCTCCCTTATATGCCCGTCTCATATGCATTTAACTTTGGCATATTGCATTTGTTACATTTAATGGAAGCATATTACAATGTTACTTTTGACCATAGACCCCAGTTTGCTTTGATTATGTTTTTTTCCCAAATACCATCCCTTTGTCAACACTCTGCATTGTTGACCTTCATTTGTTCTTGCACATGTAAAAATATTTTTACATTTCTACATTTAGCAAAAGTCATTGGCCACTCTAGTTTTTGCCAAGTTATACAGTCCCAGTCTTTATCATCTATCCTTACCTCTAGTGTCAAACATTCCCCTATCCCACCTCTTTCAGCTTTATTCATAGACATCTTTTTTCAGTGTACTTACAATATTGTGCTACCTTCACACAGTATTATGCTATCTATTTCTGGTTATATACAATCAATCCTGCTGAATATTCTGTAGTCCTTCAGCATCAAATACTTGATCTCTACCCTCTTTCTATCTCCTGGTTGCCACTGTTATCAATTTTTAACTCTCAAAGTTTGCTCATTAATGTTAGTTCATAATAGCAAGACCATACAGTATTTGCCCTTTTGTTTCTGGCTAACGTCACTCAGCATAATGTCCTCAAGGTTCATCCATGTTATTATATATTCTATTGTTTTTTCTGTCTTACAGCTGCATAATATTCCATCATGTGTATATACCACAGTTCGTTTATACACCCATCCATTGATGGACATTTGGGCTGCTTCCATCCCTTGTCAATAGTGACATAATGCTGCAATAAACATCAGTTTACAAACGTCCATTGGTGTCTTAACTGTCAATTCCTTTGAGTGTATGCCTCACAATGGAATAGCTGGGTCATATGACAAATCTATACTTAGTTTCTTGAGGAACCTCCACACTCGTCACACTATTCTACATTCCCACCAGCAACAATTAAGTGTGCTTCTTTCTCCACATTCTTTACAGCACTTGCAATTTTGTTTTTTGGATAATTGCCATTCTGGTAGGTGTGAGATGATATCTCGTGGTTTTGATTTGCATTTCCCTAAAAGCCAGCGAAGCTGAGCATTTTTTTCAAATGTTTTTGAGCCAATTGTATTTACTCTTCAGAAGAGCGTCTGCCCATGCCTTTTGCCCATTTTTCAATTGGGTTGTTTGTTTTTCTGTTGTTGAGTAGTAGGATTGCTTTAAACATTCAGGATATTAAACCCTTATCTGATATGTGATTTGCAAATATTGTCTCCCATTGTGTAGGCTGCCTTTTAACTTTTATAACAAAGACTTTTGATGTACAAAAGTGTTTGATTTTGAGGAGATCCCATTTGTCAATTTGTTCTTTGGTTGCTTGCACTTTGAGTGTAAGGCCTAGGAAACCACCTCCTATCACAAGATCTTTAAGATATTGCCCCATGTTTTCTCCTAAGAGTCTTATGGTATTAGTGCTTATGTTTAGGTCTTTGATGCAATTGGAGTTAATTTTTGTATTAGGTGTGAGGTAGGAGTCCTCTTTCATTCTTTTGGAAATAGGTATTCAGTTCTCCAAACAGCATTTATTGAAGAGGCTGATCTATCCCAGTTGCTTGGGCTTGATGGCCTTATCAAAGATCAATTGTCCATAGATATGAGAGTACATTTCTGGATATCAATTCAATTGCGATTGTCGGTATCTCTGTCTTTATGCCAGTACCATGCTGTTTTGAGAACTGTAGCTTTGCAATATGCTTCAAAGTCAGGTAGTGTGAGACCTCCCACTTCATTCCTCTTTCTCAAGATATTTTTGGCTATTTGGGGCAGCTTGCCCTTTCAAGTAAATTTGGTTATTGGTTTTTCTATTTCTGCAAAGTAAGTTGTTGGGATTTCAATTGGTATTGCATTGGATCTATAAATCAATTTAGGTAGAGTTGACATCTTAATTATATTTAGTCTTCCAATCCATGAACATGGTATGTTCTCCCATTTTTTTATGTCTTGTTTGATTTCTTTTAGCCGTTTGTTGTAGTTTTCTTTAAATATGTCTTTTGTGGCCTTTGTTAAGTTTATTCTAAACACTTGATACTTTTGGTTTATATTGTAAATATTTTTTTTTAATTTCTTCCCCTTGTTGCACATTACTTGTGTGTACGAACACTACAGATTTTTGCATGTTGATCTTGTAGCCTGCCACTTTGCTGTATTCATTGATTAGCTCTAATAGCTTTACTGTAGATTTTTCTGGATTTTCTACATATAAAATCATGTCATCTGCAAACAGTGAAAGTTTTACTTCTTGCTCTCCAGTTTGAATTCCTTTTATTTCTTTTTCTTGCTTAATTGCTCTAGCTAGAACTTCCAGCACAATGTTGAATGACAATGGTGACAGTGGGCATACCTGTCTTGTTCAATTGGAGGGAACGATTTCAGCCTCTCCCCATTGAGTATGATTTTAGCTGTGGGTTTTTCATATATTGCCTTTATCATACTGAGAAAATTCCCTTCTATTCCTATCCTTTGAAGTGTTTTCATCCAGAAAGGATGTTGAAATTTGTCAAATGCCTATTCTGCATTGATCATGATGGTCATTTGGTTCTTTTGCTTTGATTTATGAATGTGGTGTATTACATTAATTGATTTTCTTGTTTTGAACCAGCCTTGCATACCTGGAATAAGCCCCACTTGGTCATGGTGTATACTTACTTTAATGTGCTGCTGGATTCAAATTGTGAGTATGTTGTTGAGGATTTTTGCACCTATATTCACTAAAGAGATTGGTCTACAATTTTCTTTTTTTTTTTTTTTGTAGTATCTTCATCTGATTTTGTTATTACTGTGATTTTGGATTCATAGAATGAGTTGGGTAGCTTTCCCTCCTCTTCAATTTTTTTGAAGATTTTGAGCAGGAATGGTATTAATTCTTTCTTGAATGCTTGGTAGAATTCACATGTGAAGGCATCTGGTCCTAGGCTTGTCTTTTGGGGTAGTTTTTTGATGACTGCCTCAATCTTTGTATTTGTGATTGGTTTGTTGAGGTCATCTACTTCTTGTCAGGTCAATGTTGGTTGTTTATGCTTTTCTAGGAAGTTGTCCATTCCATGAAAGTTGTCCAGTTTATTAGCATATAGTTACTTATAGTATCTTCTCATTATCTCCTTTATTTCTGCAGGGTCAGTAATTATATTTCCTTTCCCAATTCTGATTGCATTGATTTGCACATGCTCTCTTTTTTGTTTTGTTTTGTTTTGCTTTTTGTTTGTTTGTTTGCCTAGCTAAGGGTCCATCAATTTTGTTGATTTTCTTGAAGAACCAGCTTCTGGTTTTGTTGATTCTCTATATTGTGTTCCTTTTCTCAGTTTCATTTATTTCTGCTCTAATATTTGTTATTTCTTTCCTTTTGTTTGCTTTGGGATTAGTTTGCTGTTCTTTCTCTAGTTCCTCCAGGTGGACAGTTAATTCTTCAATTTTTGCTTTCTCTTCTCTTTTGATATAGGCATTTAGGTCAATAAATTTTGCTCTCAGGACTGTCTTTGTTGCATCCCATAAGTTTTGATATGTTGTGTTCTCATTTCCATTTGCCTTGAGGTATTTACTAATTTCTCTTGTAATTGCTTCCTTTACCCACTGGTTTCCTAAGAGTGTGTTGTTTAGTCTCCATTTATTTGTGAATTTTACAATCTTCTGCCTGTTATTTATTTCCAACTTCATTCCATTATGATCCAAGGTATTCTTTTTTATAATATCCATATTTTTAAGTTTGTTGAGACTTGCTTTGTGATCCGTCATGTGGTCGATCCTAGAAAATGTTCCATGAGCACTTGAGAAAAATGTGTACCCTGCTGTTGTGGGGTGTAGTGTTCTATAAATGTCTGTCAAGTACAGTCCATTTATCATACAATTCTACATCTCTGTTTCCTTGTTGATCCTCTGTCTAGATGTTCTATCCATTAATGAGGGTGGTATATTGAGGTCTCCAACTATTATTCTGGAGTTATCTATTTCTCCTTTCAGTGTTCTCAGTGTTTGCTTCATGAATTTTGGGGCACTTTGGCTTGGGGCATAAACATTTGTGTTATTATATTTTCTTGATGAATTGGCTCTTTTATTAATATATAGTGTCCCTCTTTGTCTCTTTTAATTGTTTTACTCTTGAAGTCTACTTTTTCTGATATTAATATAGCTACTCCCACTTTCTTTGGTTGCTGTTTGCATGAAATATCTTTTTCCAACCTTTCACTTTCAGCCTATTTATGTCATTTTGTTTAAGGTGAGTTTCTTGTAGACAGCATATAGATGGGTCTTATTTTTTAATCCATTCTGCCATCTGTGTCTTTTTATTGTGGAGATTAATCCATTAACATTCAGTGTTATTACTGTAAGGGCAGTACTTTCTTCTATCATTTTATCTTTTGGATTTTATATGTCATGTCTTATTTTTACCTCTCTCTCTTTTTACCCTTCCTAATAATCTTCATTTCTACACTCTTCTCCAAACCTCCTTCTCCTGTCTTTTTCTATCAGCCTGTAGCACTCCCTTTAGTATTTCTTATAGTTCCTGTCTCTTATTCACAAACTCTCCCAGTGTCTGTTTGTCTGAAAATACTTTAATCTGTCCCTCATTTCTGAAGGACAGTTTTGCCAGATACAGAATTCTTGGCTAGCAGTTCTTCCCTTCCAGTATCTTAAATATATCATACCACTGTCTTCTTACCGCCATGATTTCATGGAGAAATCTGTACATGGTCTTACTGAGCTTCCCTTGTATGTGATGGATTGCTCTTCTCTTGCTGCTTTCAGAATACTCTCTTTGTCTTTGACATTGGACAATCTGATCGTGTATTGGAGTAGATGTATTGGGGCCTATCCTGTTTGGGGTGTGCTGTACTTCTTGAATCTATAATTTTCTTTCATAAGAGTTGGGAAATTTTCAGTGATTATTTCTTCTATTATTCTTTCTGCCCCTTTTCCCCTCTCTTCTCCCTCTGGGACACCCATAAAATGTATATTTGTGTTTCTTGTTGTCATTCAGCTCCCTAAGATCCTCTTCATATTTTTACATTTTTTCAGCATCTCTTCTTTTGTGTGTGTGAATTCAGATGTCTGGTCTTCCAATTCACTGATCCTTTCTTCTGCTTGTTCAAATCTACTGTTGTATCCCTCCATTGTCTTTTTGTTCTCCTCCATTATGCCTTTCATTCCCATAAGTTCTGCCGTTTTTTCAAATTTATGAAATCTTCCTTTCATGATCCAATGTCCTCATTATATCCTTCATCTCTTATGCTATGTCTTCCCTGAGTTCATTGACTTGATTTTTGACTTGGTTTATATTTGTTTGAACATCTCCAATTAGTTCTTCCTTCAGTTCACTGAATTGATTTAGCAATAATTGCTTCATCTCCTGTATTTTGGTTGAACTATTAGTTTGTTCCTTTGGCTTGTCCATATTTTCATGTTTCCTAGTATGGCTCATTATCTTAAGGTGTCTAGGCATCTGACTTTCTTGGTTAGCTTATTCTGGAGCTTGTTTTCACTCTTTTACCTGGGGTTTTCTTGTTGGTTGGCTTTGTTCTCTAACCTTTGGTTTTTAGTTCAGCTTATTCTAGACCTTTAACTTAGATTCTGTTTAGCTGATCAGAATTTTTCACCTCTTGTTTTTCTGTTTCTTGCCCTGCCTGTATGTAACCTTTTTGTGTGGTGATCTCCTCAGATATTGTCAGCCCCTATCAAGTTTTCCTAGTCCAGAGAGGCCCAGGACTTGGGGGGAGAGTATGGAGTTTCCTTGAGTATGAGACCCTCCTTGAGGCCTTTAGACTCAGTGCTTATCCTGTGCTGTCCAACAGCTGGCACTTGCCAGCTTACAGATCCCCCACCAGTATAAAGTGGCATGGAGCCTTTAGTTCTCCAGGTGACCCTAACCTGTCAGGCACATGGCTGACTGAAGCTTGTTTCTGAATTCCAGCCCCTGGGGTCTGAGTTCCCAAAAGGAAGGCTTACCACTGGAGCTGGGCCACACCCTCTTTTCTTGGGAAATTATGATGTTTGGCAAATTTTATCTACCATTAGACTTATTGCTTTATCTCTCAGAGTGATCTTAGCTCTGATCTTGCCTGGGCCCAAATTGCAAGTCTTTGAGGCTTTCTGTAATGGACTTCTTAGATTAATTATTTTTAAAAAAGAGAAAAAGATTAAAAAATTAAAAGAAAAAAGAAAAAGAAGGGCCCAGTGTGGACTATTTACAGTCCTTGCAGATATAATGGACTATTGAATTGCTAAAAGACAAGGAGTTGAGGGTGATTAAAGTACAATCAAGAAAGCAGAGAAACCAGCTTTTCAGAGGACTCTTGCCCCCTGGATTTGCACATATGCATGATTCTGTTTGAGCCCTACTCTTCTCTGTATTATGTTCATCTGAACTCCAAAAAATTCTGTTTTTATTTTTTATTTTTTATTTGTTATTTTTTATTCTATATTTATTTTATTTTACTTTTTATTTTTTTTTCTGTTTTTGCTATTCCTATCTCCTCTCCACCAGGCTGGTTGCTCCAAGATTCTCCATTGTCTGGTATCAGTCTATCTATGGTTGGATTTTTTTCAGTAGTCTGAGCTTGTCAATCAGAACTGCAACTGCAGTTCCCCCTCCTGGTTCCCAGCACTGATGGTCCTTCCTCCCTGGGGACTGTGCTTGGCAGGGAGGGGTGTGGACCCCCTGGCCATGAGAACTTACAGATTTTGCTGATCTCAGCTGCTCCACATATCTGCGAGTGTTTTATGAAGCATGTCCAAACACAAATTCCTCTGTGGTGTCCAGTCGACACAGTTTCTGGCTTTCTACCAACTGCCCCAGGGGAATAACTAAAACTCACACCTCACCACTCTGCCATCTTGTCCCACAACCCACTCTCCAGCATGGCATTTTGATTATTGTTTTTGTACTTTCAGAAAATGTGATTTTGGACTATTGCTTTTGTAGTCAGAAAATACAAAATACAGTAAAAGTGATTCAGATAAACAAGTAGGAATACAGAACAATCGATACATGGTGCTCTCTATAGAGGAAATTGGAGGAGGGTGAGATTCTGAGTCTATTTGGTTATATTTATATTTATATTTATTTATATTTATATTATATTTATATTTATATTTGGTTATATTTATATTTTCTGCTCTGAAATAGAGAAAAGGAGACATGGAAAAATGCTCTAAAATGCCTGCCTACTTCTTTTCTCTCTTACATAATGGCAATCTCCTTGGGATTTACAGGTTTTCACTTTTGTTTTTGTTGATGTTGTGTTGTTGTTGTTTGCTGTTTGTTTTTTGGTCCCCTCACTCTCTTTCACTAGCAGTTCCTCAGAATTTTGGGGAACTCTTGGGGATTATTGACATAGCTGATCCATGAAGGGGGCATCTGCTACATCTCAGGCCTTGGAATCAGTTGACTTGAAGAAAGAGTCAATATCATCTCATCAAAATGTCTATTAGTAGTAATAAGGGAAGACATTGGGGAGTTTGGAAGATTTAACTTAAAATCTCAAATTATTAGTCTGAATGTTTTGTAAATAAACAATTTCCCATAAGGACAGTAGTGAAGGTAGGGGGTCAGTTAGAAAGCTATTGAAATATTATGAGTGGAAGAGGAGAAAAACAGTATAAAAATAAAGGGCTTATTAAGAAGTGATTGAATTCTTGATGTATCTTGAAGATAGAGTAGACAGGATTTACCAAAGGGGTGAATGTAGAGTGTGAGGAAAGAAATGTATCAAGAGTAACTCCAATATTTTTGGTTTAACTAACAAAAATATGATATTGATATTCATAGAGATACAGGAGAATATGTGAGGAGGGATAAAGAAGGAGTCCCAAGTTGAGAATCAGTGTACTGGACTTCTCAGAAGGAAACCAGGCTAAGTAGATCAAGTAAGATGAGAACTAAAAATGAATTAGCAACATTATTGTCATTGGTATCACCATACCGTTTTGCCTGGATTATTACAATTACTTAATAATTGGCTTCCTCCTTTGTTATTCCATAGTCTATTCTCAACAAAGAAGCAAGAGTGATCCTGTTAACATATAAGTTCAATAATGTTGAAAGCTTTCCATTGGTTTCCTGATTTATTCAATGTCAACACAAAGTCTTTGTAAGGCTGACAGTGCCCTGTACTATCTAGACCACATTGCCTCTCTGTTCTTATCCCTTGGACTCTCCCTTGTTCTCACCTATGGAGCTCTTCCAGCAATATGTAGGTATGACCCCTTCTCAGGTAATTTTCTCATTTTCTTTCTATGTCTGAGAGTCTGTTCCTCTAGTTTGACTATGTGGCTCACGTCTTCATTTCCTTCAATATTTGATCACAATCAGCTGCTCAGGAATGTTTTTCTTATAGTCTGTGGTGGCTTGGAGCTATATACTCTGGAAAAAAACATGCATTTTAACTTAATTCATTTTTGTGGACATGAATCCATTTTAAATAGGACCCCTTGGTGAGGTTACGGCAGTAAAGATATGCCCCAAATGAATCACAATGAGTCTTAATCCCGTTATTGGAATCCTTTATAAGTAGAATAAAATTCAAGAGGGAGGACAGGGAGCAGCCAGAAGTTGGAAGGAAATGACATCTAGAAGAGATGCCAAGAAAGGCCATCATGTTCATTGCCTGTGACAGAAAAGCCAAGAGCCAAGGATTATGGCAGCCAGGTCTTCTGAGAAAAAGAATTGCCTTGATGACATCTTGATTTTAGAAATGTCCTAGTCTCAAAACCTTGAGCCAGTAAATTCTCAGTGTTTAAGCCAACCCATTGCATGGTATTTGTTTTAGCAGCCAGGAAACTAAAACACAATCTTATTGAAAATTTCAAATACTCTTCTACCTGGGTAGCTCATCAATTTACCAGGCTTCATTTATCCTTATGGTACTTGCCACTTTGTAATATATTATATAATTACTTATTTTGTTTAACATCTCTTTATACCCACTAACAATTTGTTTTATACAGGCAGTGCATTTGTTTATTTCACTGTTATATTCCTAGAAGAAGAAGAAACATACCTGGAAAATAATGGGTATCCCATAAATATTTATTGAGTAAGTTAGTGAAATACTGAATATGTCCTTCTCTGATGTGAATGTGAATGATAAAGTAACAGAAAGTATAATTAGAAAGAAAAGAAGGATCAGGGTGTTTGGCTTGGATATCAGGTTAAGTGTAAGTTCCAGTAGTAGGACTAGATCCATCTATTTGAGTAACAGTAGTTTATATTAAGGTGTTCTCAAATTTTAAGCAGGAAATCTTATGTACCATTTCTCACACACCTCAGAAGGTGGCATTCTCATTTTTAGCAAGATTTATTTTCTGGTTTTGTGAGTAGTCACATGTAGAAGAAAAAATATATGCCAGTTAACAAATGTGTGTTTCATAATACCTAAATTGTCATTTTAAAAATTTTATTTGATGTTTTTAAATTACAAAAGTGACACATGCTCATAATACTATGTGAATATTTTTCACACCTCTATAATTTTTTAAAATAGCATTGATTAAGCCATTAACTCTGATTCAGGTAATGTGCTAAGTACTTACACATATTGTCATATTAAATCCTTCCAAAAACCTTATGAGATAGGATAGGTGATTTTCCCAAGTTCATGTAGCTATTAAAAGCCACTGAAACTTAGATTCAAGTCCATGTATAATCTAGGCTTGTATTCATCTTCACTATGTTCCATTGTTCTCTTAAAATTTCTTGAAAAACCTCCTGTTGTCTAATTATTATTAATTTTATTATTAGCATTATCCAATTTCATGAATTTTAATCCATGGAGTTTTGTGCATTTTAACCTCTCTTAAATAGGAAAACATCTTACAACTGATGGTGCCTATAATTGCTGTTATCCAGGTGGCAATTACAAATTAAAATGTGAAATCCTTCCCTTGACACTATCAGGTATGGAAGAAATCATTAACATTGGAGACTTAGAATAGATCAATTTGATAAAAGAAGTATAAGTCTAACAGCAATATCATCCTATTTATTCTTTCAAACATTTTTCTAATCTAACTGCAAACTTTAATACTTGTTATAATTTTCAAGGCAAGATTTCTCATCTGTGTTTTACAGATTGTATCATTTGTATACAAATTCTCACTGCTTCTCAGTGACAAAGTTAGTATTTGAACCCAGATATTCTGAGCTCTCACAGCTAATAGATGGAAGAGCTAAAATTTTAACAAATCTCTCTTTCCATTATCTCATGATATTTGGTTCTTAATCTACATTTATGATTGTATTTTTTATTTTCAACTGCAGTTGAATTTTCATGCAGTACGTGTTGAATATAAGTTTAGTTATTTTTTCCACTGGACACTTATTAACAAAGGATGTATCACTCAAGGTACATGTCAAATGCCAAATCCTCCCTGAACCCTGTTCATAACTCTTCCATATTTGCCCCCAGAGAATTTTGGAAATTTTAGAACTTCACTTACTTTTCTCTGCCCTTTTGTTTTTAAGGGACAGAGGTTTCTAAAAAGAGGAAACATTTCTAATTTATCCCAACCATTTGATATAGCATTCAACTATCTGAAATTCTAATGAATTTCATCTTTAGAGCAAACAAAATTTATTTTAAGCTTAAATCTTGTGGAAGCACAATGCATAAAAACAGATCAACTGTGATTAAATTTAGGTGGATGGTTACAGATCCTAGATTTCTTGTCTTGACCCCTTTCACTATGACCCAATCTAGGAATTGTTTCTTCAAGATAAACTCTAACCTGAGAAATTCTGATCTAGTACAGCTGGTATCTATATTTTAAGAAGAGCCTCAGATCATTCTGATGATACCCAAGTATCAGCCTTTTACATTTGGAATTCAATTTAATACAACTTCATCTTATATTTTATAATTCTATAGAATTTTCTAAAAGTTTTACAATTCCATATATTCTGTCTCTGTTTCTCATGAATGAACAGGTGTGTGAACAATTTGTCTTATATACATATGCATGTACACATTTTTTATATTCCTACAAATAAAATTTCATTAGAAAATTTTGAAATTGCATTTGGATAAAATAGAAACACCTTGGATATTTCTAAAATTTTCTTATTCTGAAAATATCTGTTCCTGTATAGTGCTACAAATTTACCAACAAAGAAAAGGAATATAGAAATAGGAAAAAGTAAATATATTTGTTGCTTATTAATAGTTTTTTGTTAGCCTTTTTATATTTTAGTTAACGGTATTTTAACGTGAGTTATCTAGATTTTTACCAGTCTACTTTGCATCATCATAACTTAGAAAAAAACTGAACTAATTTTTTAATTAGTATCTAATTAAGATTACTGACCTGAGATTGTTTAGAATATGAGTTAATTTAAATTGGTTTATAATCTGAAATTTAATGGTTTAGGTTAAATATACACGAAAAGCAAATTTAAGCATGCTAAGTTCATAAGCATGATGAAATAGCAAAGTGAGAAATATCTCACTTCTCACTCTCCTTTGAGTACTTGTCTGACATTGCATCCTTACTGATTTTTTTATTGCATCAGTTTTGTTTCAGCTGACAAATATATCCTATAAGATGTGACTAAGTTATATATTTGCATAAAAATGCATGCGTTGCATGACAGGATAGCTTTCAAACTTGTCACACTTCAAAAGAGTGATGAATCAGTGGAAATATATAATTTTGCTCCTTTATTCAAATATAATGGGAGTCTTAGAACATAGCGTAACGTGGACACAATAATTGTAATAGTCCCTAGATTGTAAGCTCTTACAGCAGTTAACTCTATCCCTGAACTGTAAGGCCTATCTCTAAACTTTGAGATGCTGATCCCCTAGCGTATGTTGTCACAAACATTGGGACTGGCGGTTTGATGTGCTGAGCTCTGGAGCATGGGACTTGCCCTTATGAAGCTCATTACCACAAAGGAGAGTCTAAAGTTGTATGTAATGGTGCCTAAGCGTCTCCCCCTGAGTACCTCTTTTTTGCTCAGATGTGGCCCTTTCTCTCTCTAACTGAGCCATCTCGGCAGGTTAACTCGCTGCCCTCCCCTCTGCATGAGACCCGACTCCCAGGGGTGTAAATCTCCCTGGCAATGCAGAGTATGACTCCCGGGGATGAATGGGGACCCGGCATCGTGGGACTGAGAGTAACTTCTTGACCAAAAGGGGAATGCAAAATGAGACGAAATAGTTTCAGTGGCTGAGAGATTCCAAATGGAGTCGAGAGGTCACTCTGGTGGACATTCTTATGCACTATATAGATAACACCTCTTAGGCTTTAATGTATTGGAATAGCTAGAAGTAAATACCTGAAACTACCAAACTCCAACCCAGCAGTCTGGACTCCTGAAGACAATTATATAATAATGTAGATTACAAGGGGTGACAGTGTGATTGTGAAGACTTTGTGGATCATACCCCCTTTATCTAGTGTATGGATGAGTGGAGGAATGGGGATAAAAACTAAAGGACAAATGGGGTGGGATGGGGGGATGATTTGGGTGTTTTTATTCACTTTTATTTTTTATTCTTGTTCTAGTTCTTTCTGATGTAAGGAAAATGTTCAGAGATAGATTGTGGTGATGAATGCATAACTATGTTATCATATTGTGGACAGTGGTTTGTATATCATGGATGATTGTATGGTGTGTGAATGTATTTCAATAAAACTGAATTTAATAAAAAAAAATATAATGGGAGCACTGGAATCCATTAAATACATTAAGGTGAAACATGATTATAGCTTTTGGATAAGAACCTACCAATAATTCCATCTCAATATTATACTTATTCATCTATTATTTATTTTAAAACATTACATATTTCAAAGTAGCATATTTTAACTTTCAGGATGGAACAGTAATTGTACATTCATGCCAGAAATATAGTCCTACCAAATATCACCTTCAAAATTCCATGTGTAAATTAATGTTCTTGGTATATGTGGTGGTTTGGAGCTGTATATACCTCAGAAGTACATGCTCCTAAATTTAATCCATTCCTGTGGGTGTGAACCCATCGTAAGACCTTTTGATAATGTTACTGCAGTTAAGGGGTGACCCACCTGAATCAGGTTGGGTTAATCCTATTACTGGAGCCAAGTATAGGCAAAATCAAATTCAGATAGATAGAGAGAAAGTCAGAGGGAGCTGTCTGAAACTAAATATATTTAGAACCCAGAAGGGAAGGTAAAGGCCAGAATGGGCCACCATGTGCCTTGCCATGGGACAAATTAAGGACTCAGGTTCCCAGAAACCAGCCTCAGAATGCCAGTCTTTGGGAAGAAGGTATCACTTTGATAACACCTTGATTTGGACTTTCTCCTAGCCACATAACTATGAGCTCTTAAATTCCCATTGTTTAAGCCAACCCTTTGCATGGTATTTGCTTCAGCAGCCAAGGAAACTATAACAGTGAGTATAGTGATCCTTAGTAAGATAGCGTACAATCTCATGATGGATAAAATTAAAGAGTAAGAATAAATATCATTTCAAAACCCAACACACCACAGAATTTTTTATAGGCTTGTGGTGGTTTGAAGCTCTATGTATCCCAGAAAAACATGTTCTAAAATCTAATCCATTTCTGAAGGTGTGGACCTGTTGTAAGTAGGACCTTTTGATAAGGCTACTTCAGCTCAGATGGTGTGACCTACCTCACTCAGGATGGATCTTAATCCTGTATTACTGGAGTCCTTTATAAATGGAAGCAAGACAAACAGAGATAGCCACTGAAGCAAGAAGCTGAAATCAACACAACCTGGAAGAGAAGGGAAAGACCAGGAGATGCTACCATGTGCCTTGCTATGTGGCAAAGGAGCCAAGGATCACTTTGGTGATACTTTGATTTGGACATTTTCTTTGCCTCAAACCATAAACTAATAAATTCCCACTGTTGAAGCCAATCCATTCCATGGTACCTGCTTAAAGCAGCCTAGGAAACTAAAACAATGTCATATATAGAGAGATACTTTCAAAAATTTGATAAGCCTAGAAAAATTATGTTTAACAAAGATCCAGAAGACATGTTATTGGACATTTTCTTCAAATGCATGAAGCAGGACAGGGGGCAGTGATTTGTCTGCTGAATTGAATTGTCTGTGGCCTTACATGATCCCAATATCACTTTTGCCATCCTGCTCCTCTCTCTACTATTTTTCCCAAGCCATTCAGTTTAAAGAATACAAACACTGAACATGAACATTATTTCTTACACAACTTAATTAAGAAGAAAGACAAAAAATAAAACAGTTGCTAAATTTCCTTGGAGATTTTGTTGCTTGGAATTAGTAGAGCATAGTTAAAAGCAGATGTTCTTGAGCCAAAGTATGTACATTGTAATCCTCACTCTAGAAATTAATTCTATGACCTTGGGCAAGTTGCATACACAAAGTCTAATAATCATATTTATATCATAAGCTTCTTGTGTGGACTGAATAAATTAATACATGAAAGTGTTTAAAAAAGTGCTTGAAACAAAGAAACAAAGGAAGCATAAAATAAATATTGTGTAAAATTACTTTCTCCTCATCCCTTACTTTTTCTTTTTCATGTATAGCGTCTATCACTGCTTTGTGTGTGTGTCTGTGTCTGTGTGTGTGTATGTGTGTATTAACACCCTTCTCCTATGAAAAATATTGCCCTTTCACAGGAGTGGAATATTTGTTCTACTAAAACCATAACTAATTGCCATCTCTGTCTTCAGCAGAAACCTGGCCACTGGGATGTTTAACAGGAACCCTCTACTCAACTGGACACTGATTCCTCAAAGCTTTAGTTTAATAATGTCTAATGATTAATTCATTATACACATAATATGTTTGCTTTTATTTTAAAAATATTAACCATTTTAATAGTATTATATGTGCATGATAAAAATTTTCAAGGAACTAAGGAAATTAGTGGTTTTCTTTCAGGTATTATGAAACTTTTTTTCCAAATTTGACTTTTTAACTGGGTTTATAATCTTTTTATTTTGCAAATTAAAAAAGAATGTCTAGTAGAAATTCTAACTTTTCCTAGAAGGCTAGTAGATTCTGTATTGTGCTGGAATGCCCTTCCCCATTAAAAGAGCATACATTTTAACATACCCCTCTGTGATTTTTAACCATACTTTCATATTTTACTTATTACTTTAATTTTGCTCATTTATTATGAATAATGTACAGCATATAATTGATGTAAATATCAAAATCTTTATATTTTTAAAGCACTCAATAATACATTAACAAGAAGATCAAAGTACATAGATTGCATATTCTGTGTACCACAATGTTACAAAATTTACCAAATAATTCTATTGAGAGCCCATATTTGGATTTATAATGAAAACTAATTTTTATTGTACCAATTAGACTGCAAGAGATACAACATAGGTATTTTAATGAAATATCTTAGATACAGTGCTGTTACAACATTTGTAATATTATGTTACTTCACTTTTGAGACCTGTCCATCTGAAAGACACAAATTGCATGCATTAAAAGTTGAATTGTTAAATTACAGAGACTTTCTTCTTCTGTAAGGTAAGGCTTATTCTTAAATAAAGTATAAAAAAAGACTGTGCATAATATAATATTTGGTGCAAATAAATATGTTGACTACGATTCCACTATTCTAAATATATAATTTAATGCATTATTTTGGCAAAGCTTTATTTATGTCAAGTCAGACATGTCAATAACCTTGTAAATAAGGTTTACAATATTTTAAATGTGATGATATGTTACCTATAGAAGAAATTAAATGTCTGAGAAAGCACATAATACAAAGAATTTGAGATTTTATTTATACTGCTGATTTGGTTATAGAGGAGAATTAATGAAATATAAGGATATGTAGTTTATAAATCCAGAATAATAGAAAACATAAATATGATCCCTGCATCCTATAGAGACTTATCTATTGACTTCAGTAAAATTTTTTCTTGATGCTCAAACATGGTAGAAACCAGAAAGTATAAACTGAATGGTTTCTCAAACACTAGATATCCTCCAATTACATTTAAAAATTGCACCATTTCAACCTCCCTTTGAATTGATTTAATCTATCTGTTGAAAATAGGCAGGGGAAAACCTTCCTTGCATATTTCATTTAAATATGATATAAAATAAAGAAATATAAATTCTAGTCTTCCTTTAAGAATCTATGAAATGTAAAGCACAACTCATGGTAATTTTTGTTTTTGTTTCTTAACTTATCTTCACAATAGTCTACACTTTTGAGTGTATGTAAATCTAAAGTCAATCTCAAGTATCTTGAGATAATAGTTTTTATCAAATAATCCATACTATTATTAAGAGCTATATCATGGGACATTAACAATAATTTTTAAACTAACCCATATTTAAGTATCAATTTCAGTATAAATATGTAATAGTTTCAAAATTGCTAAACCACACCCCTGTGGAAAACAAATTTATCAATTAGAGGGCTTATATACAGTTCTTTTGCCATTGGTCTCACTAATGAGTGACTCTTTCACTCTTTCTAGTTACTTAAGCCAGCTCCTTTTTCACTAATGCATTGGTAATAAATTTAGTATTCCATCCTGAGATCCACTGACCTCCTAAATGTTTTTTTGTTTTTTTTTTAATTTTCATACATTAAAATTCACTTTGAGTTCTGTAATGTACTATGCATTTTGAAAAATGCATAGTGTCATGTATCCACCATTACAGATTCATACAGAATAGTGTTCCCACACTAAAAATCCCAAGGGCATCACCTATTTTACTATATCCCTATCTTCCTTTTGATGAGTTCCTGGCAACTACTCTTCTGTTTACCATCTTCATTGTTTTCTCTTTTCTAATTGTCATATAATTGGAATGATAATTATATTGAGTTTTCAGACAAGCTTCATTCACACAGAAATATGCATTTAACATTAATCCATGTCATCATCACATTCCTTGGTATAGATGAATAGTATCTTATTGTATGTATGTACCATAGTTCATCTATTCACCTAGTAAAAACCACATTGGTTGCTTTCAGCTTTTGTCAATCATGAATAAAGTTGTTATAAATGTTTGCATATTTTTGCAAGGATATAATTTTTTTTTAATCATTTCGGTAAATACCTAGGAGCACAATTGCTTGATTATACAATAGAACCATGTTTGACTTTGTAAGGAACTGCCAAACTGCCTTCCAAGTGGCAAAACTTCAGGAATGAATGAGAGTTCCTGTTGCTTTGCATCCTCACCAGCATTTGGTGTTGCTAGGTTTTTTTTTGTTTGTTTGTTTGTTTTTTTCATTTTAATCATTCTAAATTGTAGTGGTATCTCATTGTTGTTTTAATTTGCAATTCTCTAGTGTCACATGATGTCGAGCAACTTTGTATATGTTTTTGTGCCATCTGTATTTCTTCTATGATGATGTGTTTGTTCAGATATTTTGCCCCTTTTATAATTAAATTGCTGGTTTTCTTACTGTTGATTTTTAAGATTTCTCTGTATCATTATAGATATATGTGTTTTGCAAATATTTTATCCTAGGCTATGTGATTTGTCTTTTCAATTTGTTAATGGTATCCATCAGAGAGCAGAAGTTTTGATTTTAATGACGTCAAACTTATTTAATTTTTTTTCGTGGCTCATGCTTTTGATGTTGTATTTAAAAGCTCCTCACAGAACTACAGGTCATATAAATTTTCTCCCAATGCTTTCTTTTAGAAATTTTATAATTTTGCATTTTACATTTAGGTCTATGATCCACTTTGAGCCAATTTTTGAAAGATATAAGGTTGCCTAGATTTTTTTTTTTCTTCACATTAGATTATTTCAGCACTATTTGTTGAAAAGACTATACTTACTTCATTCAATTGTATCTGTGCCTTTGTCAAACATATGTTGAATATAATTCTGTGGATCTATAACCCTCCTTTCTGCTATATTCCATTAACCTTTGTATCTATTCTTTGCAAATAACACACCATCATGATTAATACTGATTCTTTTGAAATGGGATTGTGTGAGTCCTCCAACAATGTTTTTCTTCCTCACCACAGTGTTGGGTATTCTTGATTGTTGGCCACTCCATATAAACTTTAAAATCAGCTTGTGAATATCTTCAAAATATCTTTCTGTTCCTTTGACTGGCATTGCATTAAATCTATGGATCAATTTGGAGAGAATTGAAAACTTAACAATATTGAATCTTCCAATTCATGAACACAGAATATCTCTCCAATATGTATATATTGGTTCTTTCATCAGTGTTTTGTATCATTCTGCATACAGATCCTGATATAGTTTGATATATTTATATCTGTATATATCTTTTTTTGATGCTACTGTAAATGGTGTTTATTTTTAATTTCAAATTCTAATTGTTCATTACTGGTATATAGAAAACCAATTGACTTTTGTTTATTAAATTTGTATACTGTGCCTTGTTATATTTGCTTATTAGTTCCAGGAGTAATATTTAATGATTTTCTCCATAAACAATCATGGCTTTTGTGAATAAAGATTCTTTATTTCTTCCTTTCCAATTTGCATGTTTTTATTTCTTTATATTATATTGCATTAGCTAGGACTTACAGTGTGATGTTAAATAGAAATAGTGAGAGAGAACATCCTTTCCATGTGCTCATTCTTAGCAGAAAGTGTCCAGTTATTCACCATTTAGACTTTAGCTAAAGTTTTTCTATAGATGTTTCATATCAAGATGAGGAAATTCCTTTTTCTTTCTTGCTTGGTGAGAAAAATGATTACTTTTTAATGTTTTTGAGCTGATTCTTTTGTGATATTTATAAATGAACACCTACTTTTATATAAGCACCTAATTTTTCCAAATTTAAAGACACACATACACACACAGACATATATTTAATTACTCTTTTTATTGAGACAAATGCAGTTTCATATGCAGTTTCAAAAATAATACAGAAAAATACTGTCATCTTTATCCAATTTCCCCCAATGGTAACACTTTGATATCTCATAACCAGAGTTTCTTTTTAAAGGGCTTTCAAGACAATTCCATTTTTTGCCATTTTAAGTCCTCACCTTACTTCAAGGAAATAGAGATGAACTGGTAATGCTCTTTGGCTGAATGGAATCATAAATAAATCAAACTTCAGAATTCAATTTTTTTTTTTTCCAAAAGAAAAGTTTCAAGTGCCTTAAAAATTCTCTTCTAGATTTTTTGATTTACTTTGCACTTTAGTAATTCTTTTATTTTTCACCAAAGGCTGATGATATGCATAAAATTGCACATAAATTTCATAGTAAATAAGTAAGAAATATCTGTTTAGCAGATGAATGGTTGAATGAAGTTGCAGTGCAGTTTGGCCATTGAGGGCAGAGCCAGGTAACATGGGCTTGAATACCAACTCCGCGATACTAGGCAAGTTTCTTAGCCTATTTAAGCCTCAATGGCTTCATCTATAAAAAAATGTTTGTTAATTATTAAAAAAAAAAGCTTGTTAATTATAAATACCTTAAGAGATATTTTGAGGAATAAAGGAATTAATATATACATGACACTTAGAATGGTGCCTGATCCATATTAACCACATAACATCATTTGCTATTAAAAGTACTAAGATTTAGAGTAACAAACGAGCAAATACAGACAGGAATAAGTAGGTTGAAAACAAATGTACTTTTAACAGGACAAGGCTCCAAAACAAATGATTTTAGCATTTAACTTGTTAGTCCTACATTTCTATAAGTAAGTTATTTAAAATACCAGAATTCTAATATTAAAAAATCTTCTTTTATATATTTGTATAAGTCTACTTGTCCCAACCAATTGAGAAGGTATTATCAAATTGGATTCTTTAAAAAAATAATATCAATTGAGAAAGGTAGAAAGGGGTATAAATTCATATGAAGTCTCCTATATTTTACAGAATGTGTATGTGAATCAAGAGAATGCAAATTACAGGCCTTGGGTCAAATTTATCCCACTGCCTATTTTAGAAATAGAATGTTTTTGGAACAGGTCATGTCCATTCACTTACAAATTGTTTATGGCTGCCTTTGTGCTATGTGGCAAAGTTGGGTAGTTGCAAAAAAGGAATTATGGCCCACAACACAGAGAATATTTATTATCTTGTCCTTTACAGAAAAAGTTTGCAGACATCTGGTATAGATGATGAAGAAAGGAAATGCAGAGATTTAATATATTACTGAATATATTCAAATTTTGTGAAAATAATAAATTCTTCTCACTTTGAATGAAAAAAATGTATAATCCACTATAACTAAGAAATGGGAAAATTAATGTTTTTTAAATATATTGGGCTTACTCTGTAAAATATTAATGTTCTAAATATATTCAGAAATTAGTGCAAGTAAAAGTATAGATGCTAAGGCTAGAGAATATTTAGATAATGCACATAGTATTGAATGCTGTACTTTGTAGCATATTAATCCTTGCATATTAATATCATTTTAAAACAAAAAGAGACAATATACTATAATCTATAAAACAGATACATACACAGAATTTAATATATTTTAGGTCACAAAGTAAACCTGAACACATACCAAAGAGCAGAAACCACAAATTGTTTACAAAGTTCACCAAATCAGCCAAATAGCAAGAGCAAAAGAAAAAGAGAAAGAAAAAAAATATATAATTTTTTTTAAATCTAAAAATCATTTGGTTGAATAGTAATTTAGAACAAATCTGAACTAAAATCTGAACTAAAGCCCAGCCTGATTTAGTGGGGCCACACCTTAACTGAAGTAACATCTTGAAGAGATGGGTTCACACTCACCAGAATATAGAATAGAACCAAACTGGGGTACATAATTCAATCCACATCAGATAGACAAGATCTCTCTGTATGTGAATCTACAGTTATCTTAAATTTTTTAAGAAGTCAAGAATGTGGAAAGTGCACTGTCTATATCATTGTGGCTGTTACAGTTTCCCAGATAGAGTCAGATGTGTTTACACTGAGTGATCAGCAGATGGTAGCAAAAAGGAAAGCAGCCACAGATAAAATCTCGCGTCACCAAGTACATAAATTCTGGGAATTTGAGACAATCGAGAACAAAGAAGAAACCTACCCCAGAGCTAGAGGGTGAAATTCACTGAATTGAGTAGATGGAATGAAGTGAGGTAAAAATAATACTTGCTTGAGAATGTGGCAATTGGAGTACTGTATTCAAGTGACCCTCTCCCATCCTATGGTAAGAAGGTGACTAGAAAATTCTGGGGTATCATTTTATAAGAGAGTCCCTCTACAATTGCCTAAGTAAAATTAGTCCATATGCCAAATCAATAATATGCTTCCATGTCACATTTTACTATATTTTCTGCTGTCTGTACTGTACTCTGTAATCATATTTATTTACACTTGCTTGCTGTTTTATGATATTTTATTCTATTTTTCTATTATCAGAGCATAATCTCTCCATGATGGCTTACAACAATATACAAATAACAGAAAAATTATCTGGAATAAAGATAAGGATTTTTATTTTTTAACGAAGTGATATACCTGAAGTTATGAGTGTTTGTCTGAGTGGAGCTAGTTTTGGGTGAAATAAAAATCAAATATTTTAGATTTGCCATGGCCTTCCCATCCTTCAACCTGAGAATTAATCCCCTAATCTGTAAATATGGCCTAACAATGCCTGATTGGAATTTTTTTAAAAATAGTAAAATGAAATATTACAAATAAACCAACTCACATTCTGTATAGCACAACAAATCCACACATACATACACACTTAAAGACAAATCCAAGAATCTACTGTGAATTTAAGAAGGAGTATAATTACAATTATTTTTAGCAAATGAGGTTTTATGGCTTATGTGATTGGAAATATCACTTTTATTTATCTTTAAATCATCATAAAATCACTTTCAAATCCCATCCAGAGAAACTCTCCAGGTTCCAGATTGTATGATTTGCCACAGTTAAGTCTCTTTGTCCCACTTGGCAAGAACCCATCAGCACTGCAACAGAGATCTGAGGTCTAAGGTACATATTTCAAATTCTAAGGCCACAGACATCTCTATGCAGCTTCCAGGCTTGTCCCTCCTCCCACAGTCTACACAGGGGCTGCCACAGAGCAGGATTGGAGTGCATGCTTTCTCACTTTTCAACTTTTCAACATTTGTATTTTCAACTTTTCAACATTTGTATTTTCAACTTTTCAACATTTGTATTTCTCTTCTTCTCCACCTCATCGTAATCTTCTCCAGGTGTTTGGTATTTAGGAAAACAAAAAGCAAGGATACAAGCATCTCTGTAGACGAATCCTGCATTCTGCAACATCATCCTATGGAGGAGAGATGTGCTTGACATCATTTATATGAGGTTATTGTCATATTGCTAATGAAGACTATTGAAGGGTTAACTTGGCCACCGCTTATGGACAAGTTTTACATCCTGATTTTATAATCCTGTTAAACATCTAACAGCTGTCAATGTAGAACAAAATGAATATTATCTGGGGATTAGAAATATTTTAATATTTGTTATCTATTTCAACTTTTATATGCCATTATCTTATTTGCTAAAGACAGATGACCAGTTTCTAGCATTGATATCAAATATTAAAAGTATTGGCAGAATGCTAATGAATAACACAGCTGAGGAACAGAAAGAAAGGAAAACTACCAAATGCCAATTACTCTGTGTCAATCAATCAATTCCATGTGCTGATGCTTATCATAAGGTGGGTTTTAGTCTGCTAAAGCTGCCAAAATGCAATATACCAGAACTGGGCTGGCTTTTACAATGGGGATATATTAAATTACAAGCATGCAGTTCTGAGGCCATGAAAATGTCCAAATCAAGGCATCATCAAGACAATACCTTCTTCATGAAGACAGGCTGCTGGCAATCCAGAGACTCCTCTGTCACATTACAAGGCGCATGGCAGTGTCTGCTGGCCTCTCATGTTTCGTTCCTCGAGCTTCCGGCTTCAGTGGATTCCTCTCTGTTTCTGTGTCTTTCTCTCTGTGCTTCTGTGCTTTTTTCTCTGTCTTCCTCTGCATTTTATCCTTTTTTAAAGGACTCCAGTAAGAGAACTAAGAACCACATGGGGCATACCTTAATTGAAACAGCCTAATAAAAAGGTTTTACCCACAATCGGTCTACACATGCCTGAATGGATTAGCTTTAAGAACATGATCTTCTGGGGTCCATAAAGCCTCTAAACCATCACATGGTACATCTGGACAAGCGTGACCATTACCCCTTTAAGGCAGAGCTGCCAGTGCGGTGGCTTTGGAATGTGGAAACTATTGAGGCATTCCTCCAATTCATTTTCAACTGTGGTAGAAAGAGGCTGCTTACAGTTGCAAGCTGTAACAGTAATGAGCAAGATAATCATCCTCTTTGCATAATTTATACATAATTGAATTGAGCCTAATTCTCCTCTTACACTCCCAAAGGGAGGTCCTACCTGATGTCAGAATATTTACCCTAGGGAAATTTTTCCTTCCCACTCTACTTATTCCCTTGATGGTAGGAATTACATTGACTACACAAATCCAGTCAAATTTCCAGACATCATTTAAAACTGTTCCATCCAAAATTGTTCTCCTAATTCATACTTGAGTTTAGCATTCTAACAAAGATGAAATATAGAACTTCTAAATTTTTCTTCCAATTTATCGAAATTTTAAAGAATAAAACTAACATACACATACATTAAAAAACAACTAAAAAAGATTTTGCCACCAACCTATTTAAGAAAGATCTCTTGATAAAATAACTTATTTCTTCACCTTATTAAAAAATTGTGAAATAAAAGACAAATTTTTAAAATTTAGGAAAAAAGAGAACATTTATTTATCCTAAGGTGACAGTATGTAAATTGGGGAATGCTCAATGCCAAGCCAAAGTGCTCTGCTGTTTCCCAGGAAAAAGGAAGCTTATACAGTTAACACAATGAGATAACACTAGTAAAATATGATTGTTTAAGCAAAAACAAACAACAAACAAAAAAACAAAAAAGGAAACAATGAAAAACAGTAAAATAAGCAAATCTTATAAGGGAATGGAATGCTAATTAGGGCAACTGATGCCACTGCATCTCCAGGCCCTGCTCCGCAAGCTCAGTTTTTGACAAAAATCCTGGTTTTGGGGAAATAAAGATTCCAGTTCAGCAAATGTTAGAATATCTAGCAGTTTTGCAAGGTCGGGGAATCCCAGATAAGTTGTCTTAGGCATGAGTGAGCTATTCCAGCATGTACAAAAAGTTAGGTTTTACATTAGTCATGTACTGATAAGTTGACCTTTGCTTTAGACATGTGTGGACATTTTTGCTCCATATCTTTGATGATACAGATACATGGAAATGAAAAATTTATCCATCAGTTATATGTCCATCTTACAGACATCCTGTTACATGATATGAATAGTGATACTCTTTGCTTCCCAAAAGCTTTATGTTTAAAAGTGAGTTTAAGGATAATGTTTGGAGACCTCAGATAACTGTTGTGGTGACTTGGGGTTATGTACCACAGAAAGACATGTTTTTAGTCTTATTCCATTCCTGTGGATCCAAACCCATTGTAAATGAAACCTTTTGATGAGATTACTTCAGTTAAGTTGTGGGCCAGCTGAATCAGAATGTGTCTTAATCCTATTACTTGAGGCCTTATAAAGAAGGCCACAGAAAGACAAGTCAAGTGTAAGCAGCCAGAAGCTGGAAATCAAGAGAATACAGAAGATAAAGGAGAAGATACCACCATGTGCTCTACCATGTGACAAAAAAGCCAAGAACCAAGCAAAGATTGCCAGCAGCCAGCCCCAGAAAGTCACAGTCTTCTGAGAGAAAGCCTCAACTAGATGACTTCTCAATTTTGGACTTCTCCTAACCTCTTAACTGTGAACCAATAAATCCATAGTATTTAAGCTAATCCATTGATGTATCTGTTTCAGCAGCTGGGAAACGAAAACAACTGACAATTACAAAATAGGTCAGGAAAAACTGCTATGCCTAAGGTATTAATATATTTATTGGCTATGAAATGAGCTTTTCTTCTCCTTCATTGTTTTTTCTCAATTTCACAGCAATATATGCCCAGTAGATAAAATTTGAAAAATACAATACAGTATAAAGCAGCAGCTCATAAACACTAATTCAATACCTCCCCAATGACAGAAAACTATTGTTGTTGTATATATTTAATTCTATTTTAAGATGAATTTTTAAATGAATTACCTTTTTAGGAAAAATAGGTGTGATAATTCCCCCACATTCTTGCATTAGTTAACAATGGAAACTACTTGCCAAAACTTGCACTCTAGGGAAATTGCCGATTAGGGATCTTTAACCCTCTTCTTCATCTGTTTTTCCTTCTACCCTAGGGAAAGTGAGTCATTTAACAGTGAGAGGATGGTGAGAACGTGGTTTTCATTGGCTGTCTTTCCCTACTGAGCAAGATGAACATGGCAAACGTCAACCCCAATGAATACTTTGCAACCACTATGCCTGTACCTGGGGGCAGTGGGCACTCTTGCTCTTTAATTTCATGGAGGAAGTAAAAAAGCAGGACTTGCTCTCCCAAGTCCATCATCTTACAGTGTCTTTGCTCATGACTCTGTGACTGTCAGTTACTTGACAGTCCCAGTGATTAGGTTTTATGAGGGAGGCAACTACTAGAGAGAACTGAACTTATGGATAGTTGGGTAGTTGCCTTCCCATGTTAAGAAAAGTATTATTGTTTATTGGCTGGCAGTTTTTGTGGGCATTCTCCAGAAAAATACCCTGTGATGGCAGGAAGAGCAATTAGAACTCCAAAACATCACTAAAAATCAAGTACAATGTTATCAATTTTCCATGTAAAGAAATTATGTCCATGTATCTTTCCCTCTACTTTCCACTATTATAAAATACTCTATGATATAAAAACTTTGGCCCCATTCAAATTTTTCCAATGACAGACATATAGGGTGACGATGTTGAACCATATAGTCTCATTAAGATATTGCTTTTTGAAATGTTATTAAGTTACATAGGCAAAGTTCTCTTAAACTTGCCCATTTCAATACTGTCTTACCAGCACTGAAAATTCCATTTGACCTACTTTTTTTTAAAATTTTGCTCATTTGAGATGCAAAAAGTAGCAATTCTTAAAATTTGTATCTGCTCTTATGTTTATGTCCTCTTTAGTGAAGTTTGTTTATACCCTTTTTATTTATCTTTTGGAAAAGAAAGGAAGAAGGAAGTAAGAGAAATTCCACTGGCATGCTAAGGATTACTTTGAATTGATCAAATGGTATGTGCCTTGTGCAGATCAAGCTGTGCATCTAATGGGAAGTTATTACACTTCTAAGGTAGAGTGGCAGCAAGGTGTGTTTCTGTAAACGCTGTAAAAATGTAATAAAACTTTGTTTATCCATGCATATTATAAATATACATTTCTCATAGTGAAGTGTGTAGATTCCCTCACATAAGAATCATGTATTGCTCACCATGGATTCTGAAATTCTTAATTTTTTAAAATTTTTACAGTGAATGAGATTTTTTCTACTGTATATTATAAATGTTTATTGTTAATATAAAGGAGCATAATTGATTTTTGTTTTTGTATTCTAGTGCTACCCACTTAATGAATTATAATTAATTTTAAAGCTTTTTTATTTCATCTAATGGATTTTTAAATGCCCTGCTAAATGAAATAAGCAGTATAAATCCCTCCCTTGTTCCCATATATAAATTATCACATAGTATGAACAATACTCTCTGTTTTTTCGTTGATAAGAAAACATTTCTTTGATACAAAGTTCTAGCAAATCACATACTATGGAATACCATTTTATAAACAGGAAAGTGGAAAATTTTCAGCTCTTAAGTTACAATAAACTTTACTTCATTTCATCACAAGAAGATGTAATTATATATGGTGATGATTGTAAGAAGAATATAGTACCCTTAAAAAAACATTGATCAAGCACCTATTATGTACTGGCAATGCTCTAGTTCACAATATATATTCTAGGAAGGATTACTAACACAGGAAGAAACCAAGATGTTCTAACCCTCTATCCACGAAACAGGAAGACACTCCACACTGGAAATGTTCACAACTTAAATGAAGTTAAAATGCTTTCATTAAATGCACTATGGAATTGTATCTCTGTGTTTCCGAATAGAAACAAACATAGGTTATTTTGCCCAGTTACATGAAGACAGTTTTCTAAATGAGTTACAACTTTATTTCTCAGATAAAAGCAGTATTTCCTAAGGCAATATGTTTTACCTTGTTTCTACACCCCTCTCTTTCTTCTTAAGGACTGAAATACAAAACTGAAAATAATTTTTATTAATGCATTTTTATTTAGTTTTGTTTCCCAAGGCCTTATGTGCTTTAAGAGTAAATTCAGGATATATATTTTATTCACAAACAAGAATAAACTAAGTCAGTTTTCTCTGTCTTTGTGAGCTTCAGTTATATTTTTTTAAATTTAATTTTCCTATAGATATTTGGATTGCTAATTTAGAAAAATCTAACCTCTATTTTAAGAAAACAGAGACTAGAAGAAAAAACATTTTATTCATGAATATGTCACAGGTGAATGTCAAATATACAAGTGAAAAAACTGACAAATTCTTAAATTAGGAAAATTAGCACAGTGAATTATAGTGAAGCCACTTTAGCTCTGTTTAGCAAACATATTTGAAAATAATTAGATGTTTTGGTTGCCTCAACTGAAGAGTACTGTATTTCATTTGTTGAAGAAAATAGGACTCTTCCACATAACAGATGATAGGAAATAAGGAAAAATAATTCCCAGTGTGAAAGAAGGGGAAAGATAGAATGGGGGAAAGAAGGAAACAGGGACTCAAAGAGCAGAACCATGTGGATTAGGAACCAGAAGCCAAACGGAAAGAGCTCTGTAATTAGGAGATCTATCATTAATGCAACTCAACTACTTTCTGTCTCTATTGTCTCTACAAGCTAAATACAGTAACTATAGCCCAGTTCCCCAGAGAGATAATTTGAATTGGTCGTCATCCATCAGCCCCTATAGATCAGTGCCTTCAAAGGCAGCCACCACCAAAGCTGCTGGCTGCTCTCGAGTTGGCTGAACTTGTTCCAGTTCTCTCACCACTGGTACAAGCATGTACTAATTTGGGAGGGGCACTGGCAGTACATGATCAACTGTGAGAAAGGTCTTACCCAGTGTGCCAGCTTGAATGTACTATGTCCCCCAAAATGCCATTATCTTTGATGTAATCGTGTGTGGGCAGACGTGTCAGTGTTGATTAGATTGTAATTCTTTTAGTGTTTCTGTGGAGATGTGGCCCACCCAACTGTGGGTGATGACTCTGATTGGGTAATTTCCATGGAGGTGTTACCCCACTATTCAGGGTAGGTCTAAATTAAATCACTGGAGCCATATAAATGAGCTGACAAACAGAAGGAACTCAGTGCAGCTGTGAGTGACATTTTGAAGAGCAACTGAGAGTGACATTTTGGAGAGAGGCTGAAGCCTAGAGAGGAACGTCCTGGGCGAAAGTCATTTTGAAACCAGAACTTGGAGCACGTGCCAGCCACATGCTTTCCCAGCTAACAGAGGTTTTCCGGATGCCATTGGCCATCCTTCAGTGGAGATACCCAATTGTTGATGCATTATCTTGGACATTTTATGGCCTTAAGACTGTAACTGCATAACCAAATAAACCCCCTTTTATAAAAGCCAATCCATCTCTGGTGTTTTACATTCTGGCAGCATTAGCAAACTAGAACACCCAGGCTGATATTCTTCTGTAAAATGTAGTGAAGAAACCCTTATACAAAACAACCAGGAAGAGTCTCTGCCCCTTTCCTGCTAGGCGCAGAATGGCTTGGAATAGCACTAGCTGCGCAATTACAAACCCACTTACCACAAGCCTCAGTACCAGAATTCACAAATTTCAGGTGATATTTCTTTATTCTTTCATTATATCTTGATATCATCCAGATGTATTTCTTGCCATTTTACAAATTATTGAAGAAACATTTTAATCACTGGCAAAACAAACTCTGTCCCATACAAGGGAGAAAAAAGGAGCATTGTTAATCTACATAACACATTTTTAAATGGGGTAAAACACAAACTTTGAATACTCAAATAGCAAGAGAAGCATAAAAGCGCTTGTACTTACTGAACTGTAGCCTGGTCACTAGTACACATGCCTTTATTACTGCAAATGTTTATGTAGGCAGGGCCACTTTTCATCAATTTCTTCCTCCAAACTTGCATGTAATCTTTTGTTTCATTAATGATTGTATGAGATTTTTGCTCTGTGGTAAGAAATAAGCCTTCATTACTGGGTAATTTGAATCTTAAACATTTTCTATCAATATACAAAATTGAGCTAATTAAATTTAAAAGTAAACTTGAATTGCATGAGATGATTACCATCCATCACTTTAAAGACATTTAATCTAGAGGAACCCATTTTACCTTGGTTAGAATTGAGAGTGATATGGTCTTAACTCGGAAACTCAAGTGCATTTTTCCAAAGATGCATTGTTGCAAATTGTGAATGAAATGAGTAGTATCACTACCAGCACCACTACATATGTTTTAGCTACATAATGTGTTAAAATCAAATAATAGTAAGTGTTATGAGTAAGTGTGTTTTATAATTGTTAAACTATATCAATTAATTTTGTGTGTAGGTAACATGTTTGCTCTTACAATCTTGCTCCACAATCCTTGCTAGTCTTACCCAGAATAGACGTCATCTGCCTCTCCACAAATTTCCTGAAATTTGTCAGTTTAAACAAGGCTTTTATTGAAATGTACGAGAATATTACCACAGACATTTAGGGACACTTGGCTAATTGAGCCCATACTCTCATTTAACCAACCATATGCCTCTCTCACAGCCTGAAACTGGATACATTCTGTTTTTATTTTTCTCCAGTTCTAGCCTTAAAGGGACCTATGTTTCTTTTATGGTTTTTCAAACTAAAGGCAAGATATTTACTCACAATCTCCATTCTCCGTCAACTTACTGCCGTGTATTTTTATCCCACATCTCCCAATCAGACTTCTCTTGTGAACCTTCTCTCTGCATTCTCTGGAATTCTCATTTCATCCCTACCAAACTTTCCACTATTGTGATAAGTTTTAGCCAATATTAGATTTTTGGGGGATTTAAGGAGAAGCCCTGCAATATATGCCTCAGAAATTTCTGCCCATTTGGCAGTATTTATTCATTGGCCTTCTTATGCCAGTGTTCAAGTTTTGAGGAAAGTGATTTTAATTCCATACTCAGGTTTACTCATGAGTCAGATTATCTGAGCAGTTTCTACAACATCCATACTGTAGAGACCCCAAGGAAGAAAGAAGGGGTACCTAGTGCAATGTAGGTCAGATATTGTCAATTTATTCAAGCCTGTAGCTTGTTGCCATGGCAACAATGAGAGTTGGAAAATGAGCTGGGGGATTAGAGACAGGCTCAAGATGTGTTTAATACACTATACATGGAACTACTTCTTTCCACATTGTTGCTGTCACTCTGAAAGAGAGACCAATTTATATTATCCTTAAAAGATTCCTTCATCTCCATGCATAAAAACACACGCACACACAAATACACAACACACACAAACACACACACACACACACTCCTGGGCCTGCACTCAGTATATTCAACATCTCTAACTCCTCCCCATCCATTCATTTTTCAATTTGTAAAATAGCCAGAGCTCTTCCAATAGTTTTAAGAAATCCCTCTAGTGCTGCCTATTTAATTGTGGACCTTCCTTTCTTTTGAGACCTCATACTAACCTGAATTGGCTCAAGCCTATTATCTAATTTTCCTGGTTCTGCCTTTGCCGACAATCTAGTAAAGTCAATATTCCTTCGGGTTTCATAACAGCCCTTTGCTCCTCCTACCCTACTGCACTCATGAAAACATTACTGGCCAACAATTTATGAGTAATTGCTTCCATTTCCTGGGCTGCTTCAAGCAAATATGATGCAATGGGTCAGGCTAAACAACGGGAATTCATTCACTCACAGTTCTGAGGCCAGGAAAAGGTCCAAATCAAGGCAATGCTTTCTTCCTGAAGACGCATTCTGGGACTGGCTGCCTGTGATCCTTGGTCCTTAGTTTGTCACATGGGAAGGCACATGGCGGCGTCTCTGGATTCTACTGAGGTTCAGCTTCTGGCTGCTCCATCTCTGACTTTCTCTCCCTCTTTGTCTGAATTTTGTTGTCTTATAAAGGACTCTAGTAATAGGATTTAGACCAGTCATGATTGAGGTGGGCTGCACCTTAACTGAAACAGCCTAATCAGAAGATCCTACTTACAATGGGTCCACACCCACAAGAATGGATTAGCTTAAATAACATGTTTTTTCTGAGATGTATACAGTTACAAACCACCACAGTAGTTATATTGTCCAGGGATTCAAACATGAGGCTAAGCATTTTACATGCATTATCTCCTATAGCGCTCAAAATAACCCAGTTATCTATTGCTATGGGGGAACAAATGCCCCAAACACAGTGACTTCTAAAAAAATGTATTCTATTATATTTCATAATTTTGTGTCTTAGAAACTTAAGCTGAGTAATTCTTTAGTACCATCTGGCATTGAGTAGGTGGCACTAAACTTGTGGCTGGCCCTATATAGAATGTCCAAGAGGCTTTATTCACATGCCCAATTCATAATGTGGTGGCTGGAATTCAGCTGAGCCCTCACAGAGCCTCTCTGACTGGGTAGTTGAAAGTCTTACATAGTGACCAAGCAGGGGAGTCAGAATTCATGCCTAGTGGCTCAGGGCTTCAAAAGAGCAAAGCGGTCACTGCCAGTCCCCCTAATGGCCAGAACTGGAACTGTCATGGCACATCTTAACACTATTCCTCAAAGCCAGCCCAGATTCAATGTAGCAAGAAATAGTCCCATCCTTTCAACAGAAGGAGTCTATTATTATCATTATTTTCAGTTTAAGGCACTTGATCTTAGTTAAGTAAATGACATGCATAAATTCACAAAGCTATCATATGTTGAGCTGGGGTTACCCATTCATGTACGTTTTTCTCCCCGAACCGTATCTTCAGTTCAGACATTTTCCTAGAATTTTAAAATCATATTTCCTGCTACTCACAGAATATAATTATCTGACTCATACTGAATTCCTTTAATCTGAACATACCTTAAACATGAGGAATTAAAATCATCAAGTAAACTAATACCTGATTTAACTTCCCCTGCTTCAGGGTCTCATCCTCTCTAATCAAAATAATGTACTATATTTGGTTGCAGATGATGAGAAGGATTTCTAAAATTCATCTACCTCTGTAGTTCTAACTTATTTTAATAAATTTTAATAATTATTTGCCTATAAAATTTTCTCCTCCATTAGTTAATAAGCTACTTAAGAATAGGTATATTGTCTCCTCTTTGAGCCTCTAGCTCTAGGCACAATGCCTGGTACAAAACATGTGGTCATATTTGTGGGAAAGACTAATGGGTAAATATATATGGAGTTAACCTACTGATAACAAGTTAATCTGTAAACTGAGTGAGTTTTAGTATTATTTGATGGACTCTGTTCTCTCTATGAACTTGCAAATAAGTGTACTGACAAACACTTTAAAAATATCGGTTTTGAAATAGAACTAAATTTCACATTCTATCTCCTTCTGGATATAAGGATATTTTTAAATTACTTAATGCTATGTCTCAAAGAAGACTAAATTTCAGAAAACAAACAATTTAGTCATACCAAGAGGATAATTAACAGCTTTAAGGAAGAATGATAAATGATGGTTTAAGAAAACAAAAATGACAATGATAACAAAACAAAACAAAAACATGTTTACATATATGTCATTTCTAAATATATTTCTTTCATCTGACAAAATGACACCTATGAAAGGATTTTAGAATGAAGAGCATATCAAAAGTGTGCTAGGAAATTAGATATGTTTTCCTTTAGTGCAATGATGTAAGATTTAGATATAAGTCTGAAGTTTTGAATGTTATTATTTAAGGAATTTTTTGAAATTATATATAATGCTGGCTAATTTAAACAACATAAAATTGTGTTGCTCTATGCCTTGGTTTACAATATGTTGCTTTCGATAGAAATTCCTTTGAAATAACAAGAAAGTAATTGAGTCATTTCAAATTCTACTCAAGTTATATAGATATGTTGTTAGAGATATTTACTTCATATTTGAACACATTCAGTAATTCTGTCATACTGCCTAAATTAATATTCTAGACCTTTCAGAAGGAAAGGTCTGAGATATTATGGGAATTGTTGACTGATTGCAATTGATCTGAAATTGCCTTCTCATTACCATACTAAATCATAGACAGCTTAACAAGTCATCTCTAGGGATGATAATGAAGCATTTTGCCATACTGTACATGTAGATGTACTTTGGCAAATGTAGCATTTTTACACATAACATTCTACTGGGAATCGAATCATGTGCCCCACAATATAGATGTTCAAATCTTAATTCTTATTCCAGAGGGTGTGAACCAATTTGTATATAGAACCTTTGATGATGTTATTATTAACTCATAGACTCATTTGTGAATAAGATCATCAAAGATCTTATTTGGATAAGGCCAAACTAAATCAGATAGGCCTTAATCTATATGCCTAGAGTCATTGTAAAGAGGGAATTCAGGTGCAGACAGAACAAGACAGAAGTCAAAGAAAGTCACAGCAGGGACGATGAGCTGGGCAGAGGTATAAGACAAGGAACACCAAGAATTGTGGCCAGTCAGCACTAGAACAGCACAGCATCGGGAGGAAAGCATATTCTTTCAAGAACTTCATTTTGGATTTCTAGCCTCCAAAACCATGAAAGAATAAATTCCCATTGTTTAAGCCAACCAATTGCATGGTGTATGTCATAAGAGCCTTGGCAAACTAAGACAGATACAAAAAGACTTTATTAAAAATTTTAGTTTGTAAAATTAAGTTCAAAATTATTAGGTTGGGTTGTATTTGTTTTTCATTAATCTTAGACTTGAGTGTTTCTTTAAAGCACAGGTGCATTTCTTTGTTCCCAATAATTTAATTTAATACATTTCATAAGATAATTTGGTGGTATTCCACAGTATCTTGGGGTAAACTTCTAGAAGAATCTTGGATATGTTCAACATTTTTTTCAAATCATAACTTTTAACCATTCACTGAAAACAAAAAATGGGACTTTTAGCACAAATGTTTGAAATTTTTATAAAATTATTTGCAATTTTGAAACAGCTGTGCTCAATAACTTTTGACAACTTCACAATGACACTCAAAGTATTTCTGTGTAGAACATTTTAGGTTAAATTTATAAAGCATAACATTTACTTTTAAGAGTCTGGTATAGTTATATTCACTCTAGAAATTTTCATATAGTGAGCCACTTGAATATCTGATGCAAATAAGGGATATAAGGAATATATTATGGTATTTTAGTTTTCCAGGTTTTCTATGACAAACACCACAGACTCGGCTTAAATAACAGTAATTTATTGGCTCCCAGTTTGGAGGCTAGAAGTACAACAGCAACCTGTCTGCAGGCCACGTTTTCTCCCAGTCTTTAGTGCTCTGATAGTGGCTAAATCACTACCTCCATCACATGACTGTCTCTCTTTCTCTAGCTTCTCCTATCTCCTGCTCAGTCATCTGAATTTCCTTTGTTTAAAACAACTTCAGCCATGTTATATTAAGACCCACCCTCCTTCAGGATATCCTTAGCTTAACTGATAATGTCTTCAAAGTTCCTATTTTCAAAGGAGTCTTCATCCACCCCTGACTCATCTTAAATAAAACATATTCAGAGACACTAATTGCAAATGGGTTTACATCCTCAGAACTTGGGCTTTGTATTTGAACATGTCTATTGTGACATGGTTCAATCCCCAACACATGGTCTCCTATGTTTGTTGGAAATCACATGTCCAAGGGTATTGTGGCAGATTGAATTTTGTACTCCATCATTGCCATGTTCTGTTAATTCACATTCATTGTGGGTGTGAACCCAATGTAAATAGGACCTTTTGAAGATGTTATTTTTGGTTAAGGTTTGGTGAACTGAACCAGGCAGGTTATAATCTGAATTAGTGAAAGCTTTATAAAGAGAGAGCCAGAGGGAGGAGACAGAAGTAGAAAGTCAGTAGAACCCCGAAGAGAAAGGAGATGACATTGCCTCATGTTGGAGGACTGCCAACACTAGAATGCTATCAATTCTGGAAGAAGGCAAGCCTTGTCTGTGCCTTAATTTGGAACTTCTGGACTCTAAACTAGAACAAATAAATTCTTATTGTTTAAGCTAAAACCAGTTTGTGGTATTTGTGAAAGCAGCTCTGGCATGAGAAGACAGTAGCAGAGGTCAGTTGTCTTAATTCATTGATCACACTTTGAATCACACTTAAGTATACTAATAGGTTGCCATTAAATGTTCATATTTTACTAAATAAAGGATTTTGGAGAGTTACAGCATGTGTTTTTCAGTGTATATATGAATCCCTGACTGGGGATTACAGCAAGGGTCAGCTTGGGCAAATATCTAAAATGTTCTCACTGTTCCTAGATATAAAAAATGTAATTAATTTTAATGGATCTTGTTAGGAATTGAATTATACATGTTCAAGTCTTAATCTGTGTTTCTGTGGGTATGAATCCATTTGTAAATAGCATCATTAAATATGTCAGTTGTGTTAGGGTGTATACTCATTTTGAATAGGGTCTTCAAAAATCCTATTTAGATGAAGCAAAACTGAATCAGGATGGGGCTTAAACCATATTACTGGTGTCCTTATAAACAAAGGAAATTGGTCACAGAGGTAGAAGCCAGAAGTCAGATGAAGTCAGAGAATGAATCAGATCACCATGTGATGGAGGTAGAGATGCAAGCCAAAGAACCTCCAGGATTGCAGCACACCAGCCCCAGAAGGCTACAGACTCTAGTAAAAAAGCATTACCTGTCAAGACCTTAGCTTTGAACTTCAAAGCCCCAAAGTGGTTGGACAATAAATTCTTGTTGCTTAAGCCAACCAGTGTGTGGTATCTGTTACAGCAGACATGTCAAATCAAGACAGAGTATAAAGATTGTTTTTTAACCCAAACCTAGTTCCTAATAAATGTTTAATAAAAAATAAGTAAGACTCTTAAATAAGAGAAAATGTATCAAAATAAGTTAATTATGGTATATCTTAAAGAAGAATGGAAGGAAGATTTTGCTTTTACTCCATTAATTTGATCAACTGTAAACACCATACTTTGTCAGGTAGTGGAGCTTCTAGAACTTTCAGTCCTGAATGACTTGATGGAGGAAGCATGTGGTCCTGAGCTCTACCTGCACAAACCCTGGAATCACAAGTGGAGCCTGATTTAGGATGCAGCTGACATTGTGAATGTGAAAAGAGACCTTGTTTCTTGACGCTATCATTGAGCCTGTGGCTTGTCAAACCAGAAGCATTTTCTAACTGTAGGCTTATTTTAAAAATCAACAATTTTCCCTTGTTATTTACACTATTTGAAGTGGAAAAAATCATAAATGATTTAAATAAACCTACATTCACTGAAAACTTGTATTACACATACTTATTGCAGCAGTAAATACATATATGTATATATACTTATATATATGTATATATACTTATATACATTTACTTGTTATAAATAAGTAAATATATGTAGTTAAATAACATAATACCAGGAGAACAGATATATCATTTGAAAAGAAATTTCATCATGCCACCTCCCCTGTTTAAAGTCTTTCACTGTTCCCATTTCCCAGAAGATTAACTTAAAATTCTTTGGCATATTACCCCATTTATAATTTTAACCTGATTTCCTAAGATTCTCTCCAAGGTATTGAATGCTTTCATCCAGAATTTCTCAATATTAACTGGCTATGTAACCCAGCAGCATAAGTACATAAAAGATTATGCATAATTGAATTAAAGTAGATCATATAAAGGAGTGTCACAGATAAAATAATTATAGTAAAAGTTTATCAAAACTTGATTTGCATTAAACTTTATAAGATAAAATAGCAAGTTACAAATTTAGTAAATTAAGCAATCTTTGTTGTATTAAAGTAAAAACAATAAAATATATCAAGACAAGCTTACTTCATTTTATATCAATTTGATATGCCACACTGCATGCTAATATTGTGGTTCCATGGGTTTTGAGTTTCTCACATAGTTTTGCAACTTTTATTTGGTACATAAGAAGTTCTGTTGCTCAACAAAATTATGTTTGAGTATGAAGTATATGGATGACTAAAGCATAGCAATCATGGTTTTCCCTAAAAAATTAATATGTACTGATTCTAAAGAACCCATTATATTTAAACTGACAAAATTCAGAAGAGTTTGTCATTTAACTGTGTTTGTCAGTTCAACCCAGTTTGTCCTCCAAAAAGATATTTTCAAATCCTAGCCCCTGGTGTTATGAATGTGACCTTATGTGGAAAGAGGATCTTTGAGGATGTAATTAGTAAAAATGAGGCCAACCTGGATTGGGTGGTGTGAATCCATTACAACTGGTGTCACATGACTGGTGTATAAAAAGGGGAGAGGAGATGGCAGACAAGGGAGAATGGCATGTGAAGACAGAGGTAGATGGATTTACAGGCCACAGGATGCCAAGGATTAATGGCAAATATCAGAAGCTAGGAGAAGCAAGAAAGGATTCTCTCTTACATGTTTCAGCTGGAGCATGGCTCTGCTGATGCCTTGATTTCAGACTTCATTCTCCAGAACCGTGAGAAAACAAATTTATGATGCTTTACATATTCAGTTTTTGCTACTTTGTTATAGCATCTGGAGCAAAATAAGACAGTTTTGTTCCCAGAAGATGTTATTAATATCATTTCAAAAAAAAAAGATTTAAACACAACCAACTGATGGTGCTCCTCTCTAATCTCACCTATCTCTGATGGCAATGCAAAAATAAACAAACAAAAAAACTAGTAAACAAACAAACAAAAACAAAAACAAATCAAAAACAAAACAAACACACAGGCAAACCTACAAAAGCTTTGAATTTTCCAGAGTTGGGATAGGAATTATTTTCTTGCTCTATAACGCTGATGTCAGAGAAGTTAAAATGCTACTGTTTATTGCAAAATGAAACTGTTATTTGCAGATGTGTATTTAAAGAAAAGAGACAGAGTCATGTTTTAGAAGTTTGTTGCACCTGAAGTGTATTATTTTATGAACATATTCAAAGGAATTGGAATTATTAAAATTGAAAGTACTTCAAAGAAAATACTTTTGGTGGAGATTCTTACTATGCTGGATCAAGGACTCAGTCAAATGATTTAAGCCTACTGGTATTACTACTTCTCAAGCATATACAAATTAATGATCTATATAACTAGTAATGGTAAATGGTAGATTTTACCATTTACAGAAAAGAATCTGAGGCTGTTCAAAAGGCAGTAAGTCAAAACCCTTTATACTCAACTGTTTTTTTGATTGAAAATCTATAAATCTATACATTTTTATATAGAAGAGTCCCAGAAGGAAACTGTCAGGCAATTATTTTTGTGACCATGGAGTGGCACAGAATGTGACCTATCTTATAATGTGGTATATTTTACAAAGATTGAAAATATTATGCCTCTTCAATTCTAGAAGTATGAAAGACATTGCACTCAAACAACTAGAAAATCAAGATGATGATTGGGAGATTCTCTGAAGCCTGCATTTTAATGAGACCATAATTATTCATGCAAGTTTCTCCAAACAAAGTTTTAGCTTATGATATGAAGGAAATACAATGATCTTTTAAAGTAAAGTTTAAGTGTCATGTGAAAATAAGACAACTACTTTGAAAATCTTAAGTAACTCACAGCAATAGTAATATTACTTATATGGTTAGGTAAAAAGTATTCTATAATATACATGGACTGAAAGTAAAATAATAGTTCTAAGAAGAGAAAAAAAGTTCTCAGCCATATAAACAAATTAGTAAATGTAAAATATCACAAACTCAATTTAAACATGCACAAGCCCTGAAAACAATTATTTTAATTGCATAGGCCTCAATCTCTGATACTAATCCCCTTATCAGAACTATGACAACGAACTTCAGTGACTCTTTATGTCACTTTTTATGGAAATGCTTAAGGTAAAAAAATACAGTCTATTTTAAAGTAATTCATTCATGTGCAATGAAGTGACTTTTTATTTTAATTTCTGAAAAAGGAGTGCAAAAATTTGAAGCAGCTGTGAAAATTAGCATCTACACCTTCACAGGATCAAAAGTAACATGGAGCCTAAAGGAGAAAGCCTAGGAAAAAATTAGCATATTTCACCCTTTTTTCTTAGTATAATGGGAAAAAAAAAACCTGTGAGGAAATTCTCTGCCTTGAACCCACAGGTCTTTTCAGCAAATGTTTAAATTCTCAGTTTGAAAATTAAGGTAGGATAAAGCAGAAGATTTTTTGTGTAGAAAAAGTCTATCAAGACAGATTTACATGGCATAAAGAGATATTGGAATTAAACTAAAGTGTCCTTACATTCATATTCCATCGATTAGAACACTTGTTTGCTACCCTCTCTGCAGGTATTTGCAAAGTCAACTATAAAGACTGCATTTGAAGCAGGAACAGGTGACTGGAATTAACTGAAGATGTCATTGGGCTTTGCCTCAAAAATCACTGTCTTGAGTTCTTTAGATGCCTGGGAAGGTGAATTTTGGAGAAGCTGAGATTCTTATAAATCATTATAATCATACTGATTATTTTTCTTATGATCCTTTTAAAAATAAAGTAAATAGCATAAAATAGCATATTCATGCTTCTAATATAACTCCTGAATTTTTATCCCACCATGATGTGAAGGAAAATTAATATCAATGCATTTTACATATATTAAATGGTAAAAGATGACAACTGTTCATCATTTGTCCAATCACCACTTCCTTGCTCACTAGGATCTTTAAATGCAGGTTTGCACAAAAGCTTGTGAAAAAGTTTTGTTACACATAATAAGTATGTCTCAAAGAGATTTTTCTATATCCAAACTCAATCAAAACAGAGTCCAATGTCTTTATTCTTATAATACTTTGACTTGTTGTTTTCTGCTTCCTACATTTGCATATATTCCAAAATTATTATCTTGGTGACAAAAGCTAGAAGAAGCTAGATTCACCCCTTTCGTGCTTATATAGGTTGTCCTTCCACACAGGGACTAGCAGGGTAATTTTCATTAGCTTAAATTTATTTGGATTAGTTGAATAAAACATAGACTCCTCTGTCATTTACATTCCTTTCCTTCTCTTTCCTCCCTAGTCCGTTACCCACCCAAGCTTTCCATATGCATAACATATCATTACATACGGATTATTATCACTGACTACATATTTTCATACCAGATCTTGCTCCAGAAAAAGATATATTTAGAAAGTGGTCAAGGAAAGGGATGTGTAAGTTTAGTATACCCTTATAATCATGGAAAAACTTATGGCAAAACAAAAGTTTCTTGATGCGCTACCACATCACCAACATCTGTAAGATTATAGCAAGTAATTTATTTCTAATTATAAGAAAAGCAATGCAATTTATACAAAACTTATTAGAATGAGTATATTAAAGTTTTCCAAATATTGTTCTGAATTACTTTCTGATATGTTTTATTGAACTGAAGAGAAAGTTGTGTTCACCGGGAATTTTTGACAATCAATTTCTACTTTTCAATTTTATATCTGTACTGGGTGGGTACAAAGCAAATAGTGATCTGCTTTTCTGAAAAAGTTTAGCTTGTCCATAGGTCTGTGACTTGTAAGTAAACATCAAAATCATGTATCCTGGTTAAAGGAAAAGAAATGAAACTCACTGGGCTTACAGAATTAGTCTTATTTTGTGATGCCTCTTATTTGCTTTCATAAATATGTTTTCAGGATATTTATTAGAGAATTTTAACAGCACCCAGTTGTACCTGTGAAATTCATGTTGCAAAATAGCTGTAATTTGCCTGAACTTACAATTGTAACTCCAGTTTAAAGAATTATTTAATACTAACTTATTTATTAAAACAAAGTTGGGAATACATCAATATTTTTCAAATGCAAAGCAGATAGAATAGGAATAAAAATCTCTGGTTAAATTATAAGGAGATCAGAACTTTGTTCTTTAAATTCTTCAACTGGTTGGTCAATGGGAGTACTTGAATCTTTGTATATTATGTTTATAAAAATGTTACTGCAGGACTTTAATAAGTGAATGGAAAAACAATGTGAGAAAGATATTGAGGGAGAAAAGCATCGTATTCAACACAGATATTGGCAACTTGTTTGTGTGCCTAGTTTTCTAAGTTCTAGTAATTAAGCAAGTTAAAATCTCTCAGGGAGCTTATAGTACTGAATAAATAATTTCAAGTGCCATTGATATTACAGTAGAGGCTTTCCTTTACACATGTATATTAGAGGATCTAAAGCAGCAAGTTATTTAAATGAATGTGATAGGATGAAAATGCAGGAAGATATTCTTGGCAGATGGAACAGTAGGTAGTCCTTTGTTGAGAGACAGCATGTGGCATATAGTTGATTCAGCAAGAGGGAGAGTGATAGATGATAAGGTTGAAAGAAAAACAGGAGAGAAATCTTGGAGGACATTTTAACTCATAATAAGGAATTCATATGTTATCCCACGGTCAAAAGAAATACATGGGAGTATTATACCTAAATATATAAAATTATAAGTATTCACTTAGAAAAATAGATTTTAGCTATACCTGTGTGTCTGCCAGGTGGTGTGGAGTGAATTGCTACATGGTAAGATGTGGGAACACAGGCTCAGGCACAAAAAGACTCTTAGCAAATGACCAAATTGTTAATTACATAGCACAAAGTTTCCAACAGAGTAGGGGAAGAGAGCCCTTTGTGGCTGTTTCCAACGGGAGCCCAACTACAGGGTCAGGGTCAGTGGATGGTGGCTCTGCATGTCCCTCTTCTCCATCAGGAAGACAGGCAAATCTTTGCTACCTGAGGTGGGGAAGGAGGCTACTGAGAGTTCTTTCCCAGATAAACCACTAGAACTACTTGTCTCTGATTTCAAGACTAGGGTATGGTTAGGCCTTTCCATTAGATCTAACATCTCCATAGGGCTGCATAATGGAAACATATTGAAACACACACACACACACACACACACGCACACACACACACACTAGAAAAGGATCCTGGAGTAGTTGAGATGTTGGAGATGGCTGCTTGGAAAGTGTGTGACTTCCCCAGCATGTGGATAAAAGTAAAATAAATATTTCAGCTTGGAGGGAAGAGAAGATAATGACTTAGAGTGATTTTAGATCGACTTAGTAGAAGCAACAAGATTACATAGACATTTGGAGAAATAATCAATAGAACTGGAAATTAGATTTGGGGCAGTGAAATGGGATATTGTATGGTTTATATTGTTCTGCCCAAATATATCAATAGAACTTATAATACAAGTGAGTTATAGACAGGAAAGCTCACTGAATTTAGAAACAGGGAAATATCCAGCATCCTTAACAACTCCAAGCACAAAGAAAATATCTGCTAGACCACATGTGGAAGAGGTATGTTTTTCTGACTGGTATGTCCATCAGGTCTTGATACATGAAAATCTCAGATGGTGTGCTCTGGAGAAGATGCAACTGTACTGAACTCCCTCAGCTCAGTGGGGATAGGAGCAACCCAAGGTTGTAGATCATAACTGGGAGCACTTCAACACCAAATTTATGTTGGAAGTATTGGAATAATTATGTCAGTATTCTTAACAGTAAGGCAAGCTTTCTAAGCAATTATTTCCAAGTGATTCTCCCCGGTGTTTTCAAAGTTTTCATAGTCATCATTTGTGGTTTTTGTGAAAAAAATTCACATATATTAATTTTATACCAGAAATTGTGTATCAGAACTTTCTATAGTGAATATGGGACTATATTTTTTTCCCAGAAGTTTGTTTTCATTATACAGATTTGGAAAATATTGATGTCTTTCATAATCCCTTGCTATGTGTAAATCCCCAGGAATCTAAATATTAAACTGATAGATAATTTAGTAAAATATTCTTTAGTTTCTATAAAGAAAATAAAGAGCTGGAAATGGAAATAGAATTCCTGCTAACTATTTAAGGTAAAGGCAAGCAAAGTTTTACTGTATAGAATTCAGTAGTAAATATTTTAGGCTCTGGGAGCCATACGATTTCTGTCACAATCAACTCTGTTCTTATAGAATGAAAGCAACTATGGATCATTTGTAAGTTGTTGGGTGTGTTCCAATAAAACTTTATTTACAAACAGTCATCAAGCTGGATTTACCCATGGGCCATGATCTGCTAAACTCTGATTTAGAGAGTTACAATCTCTGAACAGGAATCAGTTCTCATCTTCAGTGTCCCCTTAAAAATTGTGGCATTGAAGAATAACCCTGCTGTATCACTCTAAGTATATAATCCAGTCATTCTACATTTCTTCTGACGTACAACTCTGGGACATTATAGGTTTAAATAAGTTTTGAGGAAAGCATAGTTCACTCATAGCCTTGTTATTTAGTAACTTGAGAATGGACTATAAAATAATGTCAATTTTATGAACCCAGGATTCTAACCTATCTTACCACACAGAGAAGCATATAAGTATCTGCTAATAAATCCATTTTTGACTTAAAAGACTCTTCATACTAGGCCCTGAGATTATTTTCTCCAGACTATAGTATATGGCTGGATAGATAATTTCAAGAACTATCATATTCTCACCTTGTCTACATGAACTTTTAAGTAAAGCCTAACCATTTTGATAGATAGAGGTCAGTAGAAATTGTTGGAGTTTCTCTTTTCTGATAGAAGAATAAATGATATACACCACCAGATCTCTGGGGTCCTGGGTGGGGAGAAGCTTTAGGGTCATTATCAGAGATTAGAAACTTGCAGAGGTGGCGATACCCTGCGAAACAATTAAAATTCCCAGTTTTACCAGCAGAAAAAGAAAATCATGTCCTGAAACATGACCATATATATCATAACCTCAGTCAGTGGAACCCCAAATGGGGTTGCTCTGCCAGATAGCTTCGCCTAACTTGAGCAAATTAATTTAGTAACTGGTATCAGATTTCCATCCGGCAATTGATTTTGATTGCTTGTTTCCCACTATTCTGATCAACAGAGAATATCAGAAGTTTTCTATCACATAACAGAAGTTTTTCTATCACAAACTGCCTCTGTTGTATTGCAGTTCTCCAGATCCATGCCACAATTTAGTCCACAAAGATTTTCACCCTTAATCCATTTACAGCAAATTAATTTCATTATAGCTACTCCTCAAATAATACAGAAATACATCTCTCAAAGAGTTAAGTCTATAGTCATGATATCCTCCAATTAGGGCATCTCCAGCTAAAGTTTAAGTAGAAATAAACCAATAAAAATATGCCCACCTTTCTAATGCAGTAGTCTTGCAGTTTCCTGAATAATGCTCTTTTTATGAATGTGTGTTGCAGGAAGTGGGAGACAGGGGAAGGAAACACGGGTGACTGGTAGGGGTGATTGGTAGTGCTGCTATTTTGTTGTGCCTAAATATTAAAATAAATAGGCCTTTGTCTCTTTAGTTTTCAATGCCTAGTTTTAGTAGTTATTGCTTTGGTTGACAATAATGTTGAATTAGGAAGAACTGAAGTAATCTACCTGTAATTTATTCAATGCAATTTAAAAGTTATTAATGTAAAAAAGAAGTCATTTTGCAGCATAGATGCTATACTTTAGCTCCAAATCTGCTCTGGTCATTTCCTAAGTGATTTTGAGTTGCTGAGGACTAACACCTACATAATTTTTCCTTCAAAAGAGGCATTAATATTGTTTGGAAAAATCGGTTGCAGAACAGTCACTGAATATCATACACTGGCAGAATTAAAGACCAGATGACATTCCATGTCCTTGACAGGAAATAATTGCTAGCAAAATCAGGTAGTGTAGTACTGTTTCATGTTCCTAGTTCCAGGGTTGTTATTTGCTTATTTATATCCCAACTGGTTCCAAAATCATTTGAGGTGTCTTAAAATAAAAGCACAGTTTTTATAAACCCACAAAGATTATCAGAATTCAAATCACAACCAGATATCAAAGGAAAAAAAGGTAAAACACACATACACACATTTATATCATAAAAAACAGAAAAGTGACAATTTAATGCAAAATTTATTGTCTATTATAATTAAAAGAAAACACTTATAACCTATGTATCTTATGGAGAAAGATTATTTTATTTTGAAAATTGTTTTAACATTGTGGAATCTTTTATTCTTATGCTAATTTATGGTCTGTGCACATTTGCAAGGGAGACTAAAGCATTTTTCTTTTTTTTTGTTTTTATTGTGGGTAGGGATGGAACATTTGATTCTCAGACAGCTCCTCTAGAGCTGTTCCAAGAATCTCAATGATTTGAGTTAATATATTGGTAAGATTTGTCATTTGAGTTTTATTCCATTTTCATCCTTGGCGTTGCTTTATGTAGGGTTCAGAAACAGCCCTTGAGACAAAAAATTTCAAACAAAAAGTTCTTGGGAGGTGAATCAAGGTTGCAAATGATAGGGGAATAGGGATGTTAAGTCAGGGAAGAGAAGAAAGCCAATGACGAAGTTATTCATGTAGATGTAAGTATGCCTATGAGTAACTGGGCCTTTATTCCTCTAGGGACATCTGGGACACAGTATAGAGCTGTCTTCCCCAAGATTCCAGCAAGCGAAGTATTTTTCTACCAACTCACATGCATCCTTGTTTGAATGCTACCTCAGGGGCTTTAATTATTTGCAGTGCTGGTCTATGTATTCCTAACTGGCCCCTAACAACTGTACAGCAATGAATTTCAGTTTGCTTCTAGTATTTTAAATTTTGTTTGTCTCTGTAACTTTGTTAGGGAAATTAGAGACACCTGTGAAGTGGCCCTCTCCCAGACCCCACCTATCTGCCCATTTCCTTCTTGGGGGAAGTCACAAACACAGCTAAGTGGCTATCCCCCAGCCTCCCACTACCCCCACCTCCTTTTCTATTGTGTGCCATACTGTCAGAAATAAAGTGGTACCTGTAAGGGAATAAATGCTCTCTCGGTTCTGGAGGAGAAAAGAATTTATTTACGATCTTGCAAGATGGGGCGTCCAGCCAAACACGCAGAAGGCTGGCGCGCCCGAGGAAGAGAATGGCGATGTTTAAATCTCCTACTCCTAATTCGCAAGTCCCTCCCCTGTTTCCCCATTGACTGGGTACTACAGAGGTTACAGCCTATCCGAGAACACTAATTAATTCATCTTTTGAGATTTTAATTTGTACAGCCAATCCCAGAGAGCCAACTAGCTCATTATTGAGATTTTGAACTGATTAGCCAACACATACCACAACCTGGGCAAGATGTTAAGTCTAATGAAAAGACCCTGCCAGACCATAAACCAGAAACCAGGAACAAGCAGCCCCAGATGCTTATCAGAACAGGAATTCTCAGTGGCGGGACCCAGTTCCCCTGAGTTGGATAAAAGCCACACACAAACACTATGGATTCATCTCTCTTGGACTCAAGGAAGGGCTTCTGGAGCTGACATCTACTGACACCAACCCAGAGCAGATTTCAGCCACACTAGGAAAGGGAACGTGATTGGAATTCTTTCCCTGACCTTTTGGAATCTTTGTACTAAGTGACAAAGAGTATATTTCCCCTTTCTGGACCTTTTATTCTGTACAAGTAACAGGATCATTTGCTAACAGTTTCTGTTGTTCCTTGAAACTATGTTCCCAGGATACTCCGTTGTAGCAACTCTACAACCTTCATAATTAAGAATCTTACTTTTGAAGTTAAACCCTCTATTTGGAATCTGATTTCTAAAAGATTTCATTTTATCCACTATACCATGGGTCAAAAAATATTGTATTCTATTTCCTTGTATTTATATTGCATAATGGAGCTAGAAATATATTATCACCAAATGATTTTTTAAATCTATCATGTCAAAGAATAATCAAAGAAATATAGAAGAACAATGAATTTAAAAAATGAAGGAATGTTAGGGAATTAATCCACAATAAGTATTGTAAATATTCATTTTATATAAAATTGTTTTATGATTGGCACGTTATTGAAAACACCGCAATTGTATTGTCATTTGACAATGAAAGAAATAACCAGAGGTCGTGCTGCAAAAGCAAGAATGAAGACTTACTGAGCAAGAGCAAACATGCATGCACCTGCATGGGGCTTGGGATTTAGGGAACAGCTTATATGGGTTATCTGGGAATTGGGCTGCCATGGGAGGGGATAGGACATTGTTAGGGGTGGTTTTAAACAGAGCGTCCTTGGACACAGCTAGCCAGTTCAGATGTTATGGAAGCAGGATGTTTGCCAGCAGATTTTCCTGTAATTAGCTTAAACTATTTCTTTCTGGGAGACTTGAGGTTGCTCTAGCTACAGAAATGCACCTGGGCACTCAAGGGATCATGGTTATGTCAAGCTGAAGCTGCTTCATCGGATTTCCAAGTGACTCGGTCCTCCCTTGGAAAATATGGGAGCTTGAGCAAATCAAGTTGCCTTTTTTAGTCATTAACTATTCCATTTTCACACATTTAAATCTGGTTTATATTAATTCAGAGTGAAACGATTATTGAAGTAAAGAGAGGAGCGACAGCTTACAGAGACATTTTGAAGACAGCCCTTGAAAGCAGACTTTTACTCCAGAGAATCTAAGAGAGGACAAATGCCCCAACAGCAACTGAGAGTGACAGTTTGAAGAGGAGCTGCAGCCTAGACAGAGGAATATCCTGCAAGATAGCCATTTTGAAACCAGAACTCCGGAGCAGATGCCAGCCACGTCTTCCCAGCTAACAGAGGTTTTCCGGACACCATTGGCCATCCTCTAGTGAAGGTACCTGACTGTTGATGAATCACCTTGGACACTTTATGGCCTTAAGACTGTAACTGTGTAACCAAATAACCCCCCTTTTATAAAATCCAATCCATTTCCGGTGTTTTGCTTTCTGGCAGCATTAGCAAATTAGAACGCTTACACAAGGAAAAGTGCACATATAATTTTACCGTCTGATGCATTATCACAAAGTGAACACTCCCATGAGACAGCCATTCAGAATTTCTTGACCACGGGGCATGCTAATTTTCATTTTAGGTAGTATTGCCAAAGAGTCTTCCAAAGTGGCTGTAACCCATCAGCAATATATGAGAATTCCAGTTGCTCCGTAATTTAGCTAGTGTTATTTTAGTTATCTTGTCAGTATTTTTCATTTTAAAGTTTATGGTGAGAATTGAATGACATTGCATTCCTGAGAATTAATGTAGTTGAATATCTTTATTAATATTCCTGTTGGTCTTTTAGGTATCCATTTTTGTGAAGTGCCCATTTAAGTCTTTTGACTTTCTTTAAAATATTATGTAGTATTCCTTTGCATATATTACATCACATCCTTTTGCAGATATATATCTCACAAATATATTCTTTCACTTTGTTGTTTACCCTTTAATTTTCTTAACAGCATCTTTTCATCAACAGAATTTCTTAATTTTAACTTTGTGTGTTTTATCTATTTTTCTTGGAAAACTATGCTAAATAAGAAATCTTCAACTACTGTGATCATTAATATATTCTTTTTATGTTTGCTACTAATAAGTTTATTTTTTTACATTTTACTTTTTAAACTACTAACTTTCCTAAATTGATTTTTATTTACAGTGTGATAAAATGATTAAGAGAATTGTTTTTATCCGTATGAAATTAATCAAACATGATCTATTTAAAAGATCATTCTTTCTTCACTGCATGGGAGAGCTGGCTCCATTTGATATATACCAGGTGACCATATATGTGTGGAACTATCTGGGCACATTTATGTATTTCATTGGTCTAATTTATACATTGCTCTACCAATGGCCACTGCCTAAATTACTATAGTTCTATAATAGGTGTGATATCTTTTTTCTTCCAATCCCCTAAGTTCCTCCCTTCTCTGTCCTTCCTCCTTTTCTTCCTTATTTTCCTTTTTATCTTACCGCTCCTTTCTCATCTTTTCCTTTTTTTCTTATCTTCCTCCTCTGCCTCTTCCTTCTTGCTTTCTTTCCTCAGGAATGCATTTTCTATCATTAGTCCATTGCATGTTCATATATAATTTACAATAGGTTTATTGTTTCCCAAAAACAGTTGCTAAAAGACTGGCCTAGATTGTGTTGAATCCATATGTCAATTTGAGGAATATTGATTTTTTAAATAATATTGAGTTTTCACATTTGTGAATGTGGTATATTCTTTGATTTAGTTTGTGTAATGAGAAAATCCTTAATATTTAGTGGTGTTCAGTATAGAAGTCATGGATATTTTTCATAAGATTTATGCCTGGGTTTTTAAAGATTGTCAACATTTTCTAAATGCTATGTATTCTCTGCTTTGTTGTTTAAATTTTATTCTCCTTTACTTTTTTGTTGGTATTTAGAGAGACACTAGGTTTTGGCATGTTGAGCTAATATCCAGGAACTATATACAATTATTTACAGGGGTTTGGCTGTATATTCCTTTGCATTTTCTACAGATCAGTCATATCAACTTTAAATGATGAAAGTTTTAGATCTTGCTTTATAATTTTGTGCTTTTTATATCTCCCCATTGTCTAATTGTATTGGTTAGGATTCTACATGCAATGTTGAATAGAAATGAAAATAGTAGGGATCATTTTCTTATACATATTTTCTCATAATTGAGAAATAAACCTCAAAGTAGATTTTGTTTGTCACATTTTACATATATTGTTAGGTTGGAGTTGTTCAGGAATCCACACAACACAGCGAGTCATGGTTTAAGCAGAGAGTTTAAGGTTTATTAGAGGAAGAAAGCAGAAGAAAGCAGGTGGGAGCCAGCGAAAAGAAAGAAAAAAAATATGGCTCCAGCTCTCTATCTGAGAGCAGCATTTTTTAGAGGAAAAACCCACATTGGGATGGAAGGGTGTTGTGGGGGGAGAAGGGTGCCTTCTGAGTGTGTTCTGTGTCTCGATTGGGTGAGTGCCTATTAATTCCTGGGCTGATTGGTTGCTAGGGTTCTGAGCATTATTATTCTTTGAAATGTGGCTGTGTTATCTAGCTAGGGAGAGCAGGCCTTTCTGGTTGTTCATCTTATGGACATATCTGACATTGTATTACCCGCCTTTGAGGCACCACTGTGGCTGGAACAGCCTTGAACAGCCTTCATTCTTTAGTTTATGGAGCACCTATTGTCTGTGAGATAAGCAGCAGAGCCCTGGATCAGACATTCCTTCTATATGTTAGACTCTTTTCTGGGGTCTGACATATATGAGAAAATTGGTATCCATGAAGTTTAAGTGATTTGCTCAAGCATAAACACCTAGAAGTCCTAGAGCTTGGGTTTGATCTGTTTTAAGAGTAAAAGCCTTTAACAATGCTATGTTCAAAAATATATTTTAGACACTTGTAGACTGAATTTATTAGTAGACTTCAAAAATAAAAGCTTGTTTTAAAATATCTTGAACTTAAAAATTCAGATACTATGTAAGTTAATGTAAGGAAGGGTTATGAAGTAGTTAAAATGAAAAGAAAAATCAATAGGTAGCATTTAAAAATTAAAAAAAATATGTTATCATTAGCGATACATTTTCAGAATGATAATGCTCAATGCATTGCATTAATTATAATTTAACCTCTAATAAGATTTTTCATTAATTCAATTGAAAAATATTTGTCAACTTGTTGTGGAGTGAGTTGCTATTCAGTGTGCCATAGGAACACAGGCTCAGGCACAAAAGATTCTTAGCACATGTCCACTCTATAACTTTTACAGTACAAAGGGTTCTAAAGAGCAGGGGAAGAGGTCCCACTGTGATAAGTCCTCCAAGGAGACCAACTGCTCAGGTCAGGATCGGTGGGTTGCAGCTCCACACTTCTTCGTGTTGGGCATGTGGGACAACTGTGCTTCTTGAATACTGGGTTTTTATATACCCCAGGGAGAGGAGGCCTTGCAAATGAGCAAAAATGAACGAGAAATCTCTGTGTAAATTTCCCATCCTGGCAAGCAGCTGGAGCAGCTTGTTTCCAGTTTCAGGCTCAAGATATGTTCCATTTCTGGGTAGCTTGTTTTTCATGATGAGAACTAAAGTTCCCCTAAGGCTGTGAAATGGAAAAATATCTAAACATTTGCATGCAAACTAGCAAGAGGAGTAAAGGACAGGGATATGTGAGGGCTGGGAAATGACTGCTGAGTGTGTCCATGCCTTCCTCAGCATATGCTTCTTAAAAAACTCACAAAAATCAAACAACATAAGCAAGCCTAACTTTTAGTACTAGCATTGCCTATCCAAGGATTGTTACATTCAATGGAATTAACAGAAATTCAAAGAGAAATTTCATAGATTTTTCAATATGCATCTTTCTATTTTTATTGGCCATTTGGTATGGAATAATAACAGGAGTGGTTTGAGATGCACAATGCAAAACTGCCCAAATTCTCTGAGTCCATCATGATTTTACATACAAAAGTACATTTCCTTACTGGGATGTTTACCTTTTTCCAATACCTTTCAAATAACTGAAACTATATATTTCTCAATGCATAAAAATTCAGGTGTTCAATTTTTCTAAGTTTATTCCTTGATGTAAAGAGGAGGATGCCTTCTGGTGTGGATTAAAATAAAGGCCTAAACCCAACTACTAAATTCAGCAGCGTGTTCACTATCTGAGCTGTCATTAAATTCTGGCTGGTCTTATTTGTTGATATGTTGGATTCGTTCTGCAGGTTTCTCTTTTTTACCTAAAAAAATTCTTAACTTCATAAAATGACAATGTGATCATATTAAACCATACCAATGTAATTATCATGTAGGTATGGTTCAACAAGAATGAGCACCAGGCAAGTCAAAATGCCAGAAAATTCAATCATTATTTAAATTGAATGTACTTTATAACAAGTTTAAAAACAATAAATAGCCAGACAATACCAATAAACATCATATAAAACATACAAATCTAGGCGCCAGAGTGTGTAAGTCCCGAGAACAACAAAGAATTTGACACAGTGTACCTACTAGAAATATAGTAATAATGAAATCTAAACTAGGCAGAATAATTTGCTTTTTGAGATAATTTAATGTTGAGACAAACAAATATGTTTGCATATATGTCTGTATAATGTACATACAGATTAGTTTTCAAATATGGAAAACCGTTCATGCAAATACATAACCATACCCTGGGGTATGAAAATGTATTCAGAACACTGAGTATATGTAAACAAACATATAGATACACATAAAGCATAACACAAATAAAAATAATGAGAAATATTACAGCAAAATAATGCATTGATAATTAAAACAGAAATAAATGCTATTTTTAAAAATAATCTAAATTTTGTTTGGTACTTGGGGTAAATCCAGAACTTTGTAACAGAACATCTTCCTAAAAATAGAGGTATATGCATAATATATGAAAATTCATTGAGTAGTGCATAGGAAAGGGTTAATTCAATAATTCTGGGTGGTTCAACCCCATATGTTCTCAGGAAAGGTCTATTGTCAAGATTTATCCTTGGCCTGCACTGGGAGCTAAGCTCAGAGTCCTTGGAATGTTCTCTCTGATAAGAGTGTTTTTGTGTGCCTGAGACCTTGGGCCAAGCTGTACCAATTTGACCAGATAAGCATGCAGGTCAACAGCTGCTTTTACTCTGGGGATCTGGTGTCTGAGTAGCTGAGCTAAATCATGCAGGTACCACATACCTACATGGTGACCTCCAATAAAAACCCTTGACATCAGGGCTTGGGGGAACTTCCCTGGTGGCAAACACTTCAAACATATTGCTACACATCGTTGCTGAGAGAATTAAGTATTTTCCATGTTACTCCACTGGAAGAGGATACCAGAAATTTATGCCTGGCTTCTCCCAGACTTACCTTCATGTGACTTTTCCCTTTGTCTATTTTACTCTGTGTCCCTATATTTTAATAAACTCTAATTATGAGTATGGAACCTTCTGAACACTATGAGTCTTTCTAGTGAATTGTTAATTCTGAGGGTGGTTTGGGGATGGCTGACACAAGTAGTAATAAAGCAATTGCTGGAAAATGTACACTGCACTTGCCTACATTAATGCAAATAGTGAAATCAGCTAACTGGTGTATATCACTACTGAAGAATAAGAGTAATTAAACCAAAATCTATAATTTTTGAGGATTTTATCCCCTGAATCAATATGTTTCTAACTTAACACTCTTCCAATCATATAACTTTTAGATTTGTTTGCATTTTATCTATATTTATAACTTTGTCCATATTTCTGTTGATTTCTATAAGTATTTCCATATTTTTATGTACACTTCTGTATACAAATTTGAAGTCTTAATGCAATAAAGATAAGTAAATTAATAAAATTTAAATGTACCAGAAAGGAAGAAATAAAACTATGATTATTTGCAGATGACATAATTGTGTACATAGAATAATCAAGAAGTCTACAGGCACTAATAGAACTAAAAAGTTAATCTAGAAGGAATATAGTATACTGATATAGACCAATAAAAAATATCCAATCTAGTTCTGTAAATTAATAATGCAAAATTAGAAAATTTGTATTTCTTTAAATGCCATTAAATTCATCTTTACAAAATACCAATGCAAAGAAAAAAAAAATCTAAGAGATAAATAATCCCATTATGAAGAAATTCCAAAAAAGGACTGAGAATAATTTAAATAAATCCATTCCCCAAACTGAAATTTACTCATGGATCGAATAGATATTGTAAAACTCTGATTTCTGTCCATTCTTTTTTTGTCCATATTCAATGCAGTCCTAATGAATATCTTAACAGGTTCTGATTGTAAAGATCAGCAAAGAGATCATAAACTTTATATGAAAATAGATTAAAAATAACCAGGAGAATATTAAAGAAGAAGGAAAATAATCTGGGTAATATAGAGTAAGAAATAGCATGACTCATTAACAATGTGTAATAATTTAAACAGTGTGATAATAGAATGAAGATAGACAAATACAGGAAAAATCAAAAGATTGAAATAGTGATGGAAACACAGATCCACAAATATATAGCCATCCAGTTTATGACAAAGGAGACACTGTAGGCTGTTTGAAAATTATAATTCTTTTCAACAATGAAAGGTCAATTGGATAGTATATGAACAAAAATTTATCATATCCCCACTGTACAGTGAATTTTAATTTTAATCAGAAAGTACACAATAAGTCTTCTATTAAAATATGTCAGTAAGAAAGTGAAAAGAAACTGAAAAGTCAGAGACGATATCTTCAATGCAAATAACACAAAGGAATTAAATCATGATTATATATATACATGTATATGTATATATGTGTGTATGTATATATATGTGTGTGTGTGTGTTGTGTGTGTGTATAGTAAAAGTCAATAACCAAAGGGCAGACAATCCAATAAAATAATGGCAAAAATTTGTAACAGACACTTCAAAAAAGAGTATAATCAAATACTAATGAAAATACCAAAAGTTGTTCAACTTCATTATTTATGAGAATTCATGTAAATTAAAGCCTCAATAAAAGTAAAAAATAAGTTGGAGAGGATTGCAAATAAATGGAGTTTTCCTACATTGCCTTGGGATGTAAGTTACTAAATGACTTTGGAAAATTGGAAATGTCTATTAATACTGAACAAAATATATCCTGTGTCACAACAACTCCATTCCTATTTATATATACAAGAGGACTGGAACATGTCAGCACTAAAAGCCATCAGCATTAATGTTTATAGCAAAGCTATTCATAATAATAAAACCTGTAGTTAGTGCAATATTTTTCTACAGTAGAATAGCAAATGAATTTTGATCTATCCACACAGTAGAATTCTGTACAGCAATGAGAGCATACTAAATCCCATGTAAACTATGGAACAAAAGAAGGCTTACATAAAAGTTCACATGTTATCTTGATTCCATCTACCAGGCAAAACTAATTTATGATTAAGTTCAAGTTAATGGGTACAACTTGGGAGGTTCTATAAGATTTCCAGAGAAAATATGCAATCTGAGGCAATAGTAATGGAAAGAGGCCTCTTGTTCATATATTACGTTCCTCAATGAGAGTTCTATTTGCAATTTGGGAAACTTATTGAGTGGAATTAAGATTTAATCCAAAGAAAAATACGATAAAGTTTCTGGAAGATAACATAGGAAACTAATTTCTCAACCTTATGTAGACAACTTTTTCAAAAATACACAAACATCACTAAGTAAAAGGCAATGGTAATTCATTCAGTTTATTCAGTTAATTTAAATTAATGTTTTTAATTGAAAGTCCTTATCTTGCAACAGGAAGAATTAAGGGAGAAAATATCCATAAAACATACAACTAATATAAGATATCATAATATACAAAAAAGTAAACAAAATGAAAAAGCAGAAAAATTAATAAAAACAGGAAAAAAAAACTTGAAAATGCATTTCAAAAAAGAGTATATGCAGAAGACCAATAAACATAAAAAAAGGTGCTCAAACTTTTTGGTCAGTGGGGAAATGCAAATTAAAACAGTAGTGAGATATCATGTTCAGCCAAATGATTAAATTTTTAAAATCTGACAAATCTGAATATAGCAAGCTGTGAAGAAAGTGTTCATCACTGATGCTTTTATTATGCCCCTGTATATTGCTACAGTCCTTTTGGAAAAACTGTGAATGTCAACTAAAAGGTCATATGCATAACCCTTCTGATGCTCCATTCACATCTCTTATTTGTACTCAAAGGAATCCCATGTGCCTACTTGTTTGCTGTTAATGGCTGATGAAACTTTCCTGAAACAGGGTCAGTGAACTTGAAAACATATCAATAGATAACCAAATGGGTCATAAAGAATAACAGACTTAGAAAATAAACAGAGCCTGAGCAACCTGTGAGGCAATAGCAAAAACTTTAATGTAAATATAGTTGGAGTCCCAGAGGAAAGAAAGGAGGGGAAGAAAATAAAAATAGGTCAAGAAATAATGGCCAAAATTGTTTCCAATTTGAAGCTATTTATAAAACCACAGTTTCAAGAACTTAACTGTCTCTAAGGAGAATGAGCAAATAGGAAATCACATGAAGGCAAAAAAAATATTGAAAATCATTGAAAAAGAGAAAAGTTTGATAAGAGTTAGAGAAAGTTCTCATATATGGGAACAAAATTCAAATGACAAAAACAATGCAAGACAAGACAATGGTATAGCATATTTATACTGCAAAAGGAAAGGAAAACTCAAAATAATTCTCCAGTGTATATGGTCATGACATCTGCTTCTGGAAAAGTGGAGTAGACATACTTTTTCCTCTTCCTCCTACTAAGGACAGCTAGAATCCCTGGACATTAAATGTAAAGCAAACATAGAAGACTGAAAGTAGAGAGAAGGTAATGTTGCTAGAAACATTGGAATCCAAAGAATGATCAGGAGAGAGGCAACCTAGCATGATAGAAAACTTTTAGAAAATAATGCCTTTATTCCAATCAAATATCACAGAAAAGAACAAGCCACCACACAACCCATGACAAGAAAGGCCAAGTGAGGAGTCTCAAATTCCATCCTGGCCAGGCTGAGTCCCTCGGGGTGGTGTCAGAGAAGGCCAAGTGAAGAGCCAGAACCTTCACCACCACCCAGAGTAATGAAACCACATGCCCTTCTCCACTACCTGCGATGTCAGCGGAGGCCACATGGAGAGCAGTTAAAGGCATCCTTATACCTACCAGGCATGATGATGTCAACAGAACCCTAGTTGAGAATAAAAAGGTGACTCCCCCAAGTGTCAAAAAGGAATGGACCACATGAAACAGCACGAATGAACCTCGGAAGCATTAGGCTGTGTGAAAGAAGCAAGGCACAGAATAATACATATGGTAGATTCAATTTATAAGTAATTATAGAACAGTCAAAAAATAAAAATAGATTAACAGTTGCCTAAAGCAAGACAGGTAGATTAACTGCTATGGTTTGCTGAAGAAAAATAATTCTGTAGTCCAGGGGTTTGTAGTAGAATATTTATTTTTAATAAAGTAGCATTTGTAAAATGGGTTCTTTATCAAAACTTCATCTTCTTTTTATTGCACTATTATATAATTCAAATTTAATAATCATGGAGAACTGAATGGAGCCCATTCTTAAATGATATACCGTAATTTCATTATTTAAAGTAATGATTTAATTAAATGATTTGCTCATTAATTTGATTTTAGAAAAGACAATTATTCCAGATTAGAACTTACATATTTTTGATTAAAAATATTCCATAAAAATAAAAATATGTAAAATTATGTTGATTATCATATAATACAAATAAAAATGAACATGTACACACACACAAACATGTAAGGCTGAGAGAGGAGAAGTGGGAAAGAAGTATAATTTATCAATAACTCTACACAGATATAAATTGATTTCTTGAAAATACTTTCCTATAATTTCATTTTTTCCCAAATGTGTTTCCTTAATGACCTTCAAAATATTTTCCTTTAAAGGAGTAATTATATCTTTATTATTAAATTTATCTACTATTATTAACACAACTATGTATTTTCTAAATTTTCATCAAATGTAGTGTTATATGGACAAAATCTGAATTTATTTCTTCACTCAAAGTAACAAGGAGTCTAAATATAGCATTTGTAAATTTACTGGTCTGTATAAATTGGTCAATACACTCTCCACAAAGAATCTGTTTTCATCTTTACTGGTTTATTAAGGAAATTAAAATGGTTTGTGTTATCATTTATTTTTTTGATACAAACACATTTACCCTATTCACCATCTGTATCCCCATGGATACAGGTGACAAGGTAAAAAAATTAAATATACAATAGGTAATAATAATGTCTTAACAATTCAGTAATTGCATCAGTAAGTTACAGCTCTTTAATTTAATCATTGCTCTGCAATTTCTATGGATATTTGAAAGTGAAGATGATTCCTCTTGAGCAACAATATTTACCACTAGGTGGTAGTATACCCTTTGCTATTCAATGAAAAATATTCACAATTTCAATTTATTTTTAAATTTTTTTAGTTTTAAAGAATGATGAAAGTACTTTGTTTGCAAAAGCATCTTTCAGTATTTTATGCTTGCATTGCTATTCCATTTTTTGATTTTGAGTTTTCCTATAGTATTATTTCAATTTCCTATTTTATGTTTCCTGGTGTGGTAGATTGAAACTCTACGTACCCTAGAAAATCATATTCTTAAATCTAATCCATTCCTGTGGATGTGAACCTATTTTAAGTAGGACCTTTTGATGTAGTTACTTCAGTTAAGGCTTGGTCTAGGGTGGGACTTCATTATCCTACTGCAGTCTTTTTATAAACACTATGAATGCAGAGAGAGAGACAGGCACAGAAGCAAGAAGCTGAAGTCAATGAAACCTGGAAGAGAAGGAATAGATCAGCAGACACTGCCATGTGCCTTACCATGTGGCAGAGGTGCCGAGGATCACCAGCAGCTGGTCTTCTGGAAGAAAGCATGGTCTTGATTATGCCTTGATTTGGACATTTTTTTACACCTCAAAACTGTAAGTTTGCAAGCTAATATATTCACATTGTTAAAGCCAAAACATTTTGTGGTATCTTCTTTGAGCAACCTAGAAAACTAAAACAGATTTTGGTACCAGAAGAATGGGGCATTGCTATTGCAGATACCAAAAATGTGGAAAAGCTTTATAATTGGGTAATAGGTAGATTTTGGAAGAACTGTAAAGTGCTTGCTATAAAAGGCCTAGATTGCTTTGAAGAGACTGTTGGTAGAAATATGGGCACCAAAGGTTCTTCCGATGAGGCCTGAGGCAGAAATGATGAATGTGTCATTGCAAACTGGAAGAAAGGTGACCTTGTTTTAAAGTAGCAGAGAGCTTGGCAAAATTGTGTTCTGCTTTGGGTGAAAGACAGAAATCAGAAGTGCCAAGCTTAGTTATTGAGCTAAAAAGATTTCCAAACTAAATGTGGAAAGTGTGGCCTCATTTCTCCTTGCAGCTCATAGTAAAATGAGAGAGGTAAGAAATAAGCTGAGAATTGGGGAGAAGGGAGAGACCAACAGATGTCTCCATGTACCTTGCCATGTGACAGAGGAGCTGAGGTTCATTGTAACCAGACTTCAGGAAGAAAGTATTGCCTTGATGATGCTTTGATTTGGACATTTTTCTCAGCCTCAAAACTGTAAGCTTGTGAGCTAATAAATTCCCATTGTTAAAGCCAACACATTTCATGGTATCTGCTTTGAGCAGCCCAGAAACTAGAACACCTGGTTAGAAATAGTATAAGAAAATGTATTTATAACAATTATTATTCAGATAATATTAAGTTTTTGTTAATTTATAAATAGAAATTTAGACTTTTTTATCATCATATATTTAAATATCATATGCTTTGTACTGGTCCAATGTACTGATCCATTAGATATTTAAATTATATTGTACAGAGGAAAAACCTTTCCGCCCACAAGAAATATGAATTTTTTTTTCTGTAGATGCTATGCTGAGTGAGAAGGCATCTGATACTTCAGTGCTCCTAGGAGAGCAGAAAAGTCAATTAAAAATAATACATTATTTCAAAGGTGATATTGCTGAGTAATTACTACTTTTCCTCTTCCCTTTTCTCCAAATAGGCTGTTGTAAAGAGTGACAGATTAATCCCATGTTGTTTTTGATGTCTTCAATATTTATGAATATATCAACATAAATTCTATGAGAAATTTGCTTGAAAATATTATCTATTTTAATTTATCCACCAAATAGCATTACCTTATTATTAATTGTTGCAAGAAAATAGGGAATTGGGCCTTCTCATATATTATTCTGGGGAATTAAAGATGGTATAAAATGTCTGGAGTTCTATTTTCAAATGCCCTAAAAAAGTTAGTCATTGACACAGAAATTATATCTCTAGACATTTATACACCCCAGATAATTAAGAAAGTGTTCAACAATTTAGCTATAAAAATATTCATCACAGTGTTATTGTTACTCATAGTAGTAAATAATCTGTTGTCTATACATGAAACATTATGAAATTTGCTAAAATCATTAATGATAAGCTATATAATGGAAAACTAAATAGCCATTAAATATGTTTCTATATTAGAATATTAATTTACATGGAAAAAAACTTGATCTGTTCTTTAGTCAAAAGGCAGGTAAAATATTATTAGACTATGAGGTCATATTTGTTAGAACAATGACCAATGGGTATATTTTATTCCATATTGATTTATATATTTATACTTGTATGTATACCTCATCATTCACCTCTAATTTATTTTGAATATTAAAAATAGGACCACTTTACAAAGAGTATAAAGATGCATATTTCTGCATAAAGTGGAGAATATTTCTATTGTATGTCTATATTTACTAATCTCTTCACAGTGAACATTTATAACTGGTAAAATAGAGATAATTTATTTAAATTGTACTTAAAGAAAATGTCTAGATTTACAAATAATTTAGAATGCAAATAGGGGGAATAAAAATGTAAGTTTCAAGTATTTCTTGACATTTCCTTAAGGAAGAATAAATTTAATCACACAAATAAAAAAAAATCCATTGAAATATTGGCTGTGGAAAAATTCACAAAATTCTTCACATGAATTTAATCATACAGGTTACTGAGGTATGACATGTTATAGCTGTAATAATTTTTCTGGTCTCTGAAGTCTATGGGATTGGTTACCTTGGGAATCAAACCATGATTTTCCTTCCTGGTTATATGATATGATATAATATTAAATAAGAACCTAATCTGAGTGTCCACAAGATTTCTGAAAGTTCTTTTACAGTAAATCAATTAACATGGTACAAGAACAATTCGTTTTTTCATACATCAATATGAGGAACACTAATTTGCATTTGTAATTATCCAGAAAACATTAGAAATCAAGTTTATCAATGTTAGCAAATCAGAAATCTGAAATATATCTAACTAATCTGTATGTATTAAACTAGGTTATCTTAACTTAGAACCAATTGTTTAGAGGTATATTAGTGTTTCCAATTGCCTTCCTTTTGATCATATCTTTAAAAACTTCCCTTGAGTCCTTTTTTTGCTGTAAAGCATGGGACAAAGGCTAATTTATTATGACTGTATTATATTTAAAATGCAAAGTTCTCAAATTATACAGTTTTCTTTAACCTCTCCAGAAGAAATGTTAAGAATGACATAGCTCAAGGGAGGTTCACAAAATAATATGACTTTTGAAAGGAAGGAGGAAATAGAGAAAATAATTCCCACTAGTATTTACATGCAAATATATTTATGAAATCTATGTATGTTAACATACACATTATATATACTTAGTGATATAAATCATATTTAATAAGGTACATTTCTGTTACTGTTCCTATTGACTTATTTTTCTTCTGATAAAGAGTAACATTTTCCTGTTTTTATTTGTCTTGGGTCTCTGATATTGTGAATTTTGTATTGTTGAGTTTTAGATTTAGTTGTATTATTTTAAAGAGTATTATCATTGTTGTGACTGGCAATTGATTTACTTGCAGTTCAGTTTGAAACTTTAAACATAAATTTTAAGCTCTCTTAGACAGTTTTAAGATAGTTTTTATTCTAGGGATAATTAACCACTTACAAGGTATGGTCACCTAGTAATGTCTGATGTCCAGTGTGTTTAAACCAGTCTATCAAACCCACTATTTGTACATGAATTCTGGGGATTATTTGACTTACATTTCTCTGGCAGCTCTTCTTTCCTTGGAATTTGTTCTTGCCAGGTCTTATAGTGCTTGATTGACTTTTGCATACTCAAATATTTGTAGTGAAAAACCCAGGGACATTCTAATTCACATTTCTGGAATTTCTTTCCTTAGGATCACCTCATTTAAAGAAGTCTACTCCACAGAAACTAGCTGCTTCAACTTCTTCAACTAGGATCTCTGTCTCATCAATTCAGTGAGGTTGCTATGCCCTGTTTGACTTTTTTTTTCTTTCTGAGCTGCAGTTAACAGATTACTTTCAGTCAGAAAGATTTTGTGATGGTAAGGGAGTCACCTAATTTATTTCTCTCCTCTGTGAATTACTGTTCTTTGGTGCCTGCTGTACAATGTCTAAAAATAAATATTTGCTATATTTTTTGTCTATTTTCTAGGTGTTTACCTTGAGTTGGTAATTTTGGCCAATGCTATTCTCTCATCCATGGAAGCAGTGTGAGGAAACAATGCTGGCAACCAGAGTTAAAGAAGGACTGGGTAACTTGCAAGTTAAAGATTAAGTATTTCTCTGCATAAGTTTGCTATTTTGTCTTCCTTAGAGTCACATGTTTGCATTCCAAATGGTAACAAACTTAGAGTTCTTTTCCTCCTCTCCAAAAGAAAAGATTTAGAATAAATGAATATAAATAAATTAAAAATTGTCAAGCAGATGTTACAAAAAATATTTTATTCCATGAAGACATCACCTTAAATCCATGCTTTTGATAAAGATAATATACTTATCCACAATTAAAGAAGATATTGCACTTTAACCATTAAAGGCCAGATATATATACCAAAGATTTCATAATATTTTTCAAGGTTTAGTTGCTACAATTTAAAGTCCATGATTCTATCTTCATGTTATCATAATTACTAATTTACTTTCTTACTTAAGACATTATGCTATTTTTTAAGTAAAAATTTGAAAACCTTTATAGCCCTAGTTTAGCTATAAAATAAATTCCATGATCATGGGCTTTGCATATACAGAAAATAGTCATTAGCAAATGTTTTAGGGTATTTTTAAATTTATATTTTAAAATAAATTTTATTAATGCTTGAATTCCTGTCTTTTTGTGCTTATCTAAAAATAATATATGTGAAAGAATATAAAAATAAAAAAAATGATTGTTTTCAAAATAGGCATCTCTGTCTCAGAATAGATACTTTTGAATGTATTAAGAAGCTATGACTTGTACATATTGCATGATTTTATAATGGTTACACTTTTAAGAAATATTCCCCAAAATAAGTATTCTACAGATTCATTGTATTTTAGCAGGACTCTAATTAATGAAATTGCAAAAAGCTGTTTTCAAAAGACATTTGCCAAATGTTGATTTTTAATCTGGATACTCTCAAAGGGCCCTGTAAATGAGAGTTGTTTTCTTACATAAAATGAGATTTCTGTTCTCTAACATTTTAACACCCACAAATATTTTGAACAAGAGTTTGTGATATACTATCCCAAACTAAATCTTTAATTTTAAAAATAAAAGAACAAATAAGTATATATACTGTTTAAACTGGTTGAATTTAAGGTAAGATAATTTATAAATTTCTGTTTTACTAAGATATTTACATTCTGGAAGTTAGTTTGAAGCTCAGATAGAAGATTAAATTGTGACAAATTAAAGCAAGAGTTGTATCTAACTTGTATCAATGTCAAATGGAGAACTGTGGGAAAAATTAAAAACAGATTTTTAATATGACCATCCTGCCTCTCACAGGAGTTTTGCATAGCATATACCCAATAAATGATTATAATTTATTTGCTTATTAAATGAGAAGTGATCCTGAATTTCTCCAGGTATCTATCACTAGAATATACCAGAAATTTTCATTGTGCCACAGCCATACTCTGACATCAGTGTGTATCCAGTAGTGATGAATTACCGGAGATGTTCATGACCAGGCATCCACTGGTCAAATAGCCACAATGGGTCTTAAAAGTCATCACTGACTTTCAGGAATGAATGACTTCTGCACACTCACCAATTCTCTTTCCTGAACAAGCTTGCTATTCATTATCTAATAGTCTGCCTTCCATCACTGACAGTTTTCTTACAGCTTTCATTCAGTAGAAGTTCCTTAAGTTCTTAAATGTCTGATTTTCAAAGGCATCTGTTCATTCCCTTCAAGAATTCACTCTTTTTTCCTTCATGTTTCATCTTACTTCTAAAACTGCTGAGATAGCTGGTAATTTACAGTCAAATATACAGGGGAAAAGATGAATATGTATGTATGGTTTACATTATTTGTCAATATGGAGAACGTGTTCTCTTTATATAGGTTGATTTGATGCTATACTACACTGAAAATTCAAAGAGAAAAAAAACTTAAATTATAGAATTCAACACTGGAAGATGATGTTGTTTTACATATTTGCTTATTTAATTACCTTCTGCTAATTTCATAAGATTTTAGCAAATAGGCAATTAACTTTTAACAGCCTCAGGCTTTCTATCTGTAAAGTAGGAGTGTTTTTAATAAAATTCTTCTGAAAAGTGGTTCTTCTATGGCTATAATTTAGATAATTCTAGTGACAATTTTGACAATTTAAATGAAAGTGACTCATTCTTTTTCTCTCTCTTTTCTCTCAAAACAGCAATAGAAGAGAATACTGCAGCTATTAAGGCAGCTGAAACAAACTGATTTATTGTTTCCTGAACCAATTATTTTAGTTAGATTCTTCTAAATTCCCCCATGCTTTGAATTTCTGGTGTGAAAAAAAGGACAAAAAATGTATACTTAGATCTATATATAGATCTATATATAGATACTTAGATCTATATATAGATTTGATTATGTCTGTTTTCTGTAAATTCTAAGGGTAGTGATGTAACCTATCATTTTTAAATTTTCTTTTTGCCTATAAAATATATCCATGCAAAATACTTAGCTTCCAAGCAATCACATAATATTAGAAATATATATGCTCTATATGAATACTTATCCTAGGAGAGCAGCAAAAAGGCAAAGAATATAGAGTGCTTTTCTGTAAAAGTTTGAAGAAAGACATAAGCACTATAATACAAAGAAACAGGTCATAAATGCCTTACAGAAATTGAAAAGAAATTTAAAAGACCAAAGTACTGAGGTTCAGACACAGGAATGAATGTCATCTGCACACCTGTATCAACATACCATATGTGCTGGTTTGGATATATTATGTCCCCCACAAAAATTATTATCTCTTAACTCAATCTTGTTGGATGTAAACTCTTGACTGAATGTTTCCATGGAGATATGACTCACCCAATGGTGGGTGATACCTTTGATTAGATTATTTCCATGGAGATGTGGGCCCTGCCCACTCAGGGAGAGTCTTAATTGGTCCACTGGATTACTTAAGAGATCTCAAAAACTGACACAAATGCTTGCTGACACACGGACACTCTTGGAGATGCAGACAGAAAGATGTTTGCAGATGCTAAGCTCAGAGATGAAGCCCAGAGTTTGCCCCAAAGAAGCTAAGAGAGGACCCCCAGATACTTAGAGAGAAACACTCTGGGAGAACAAGCAAAGAGCTAAGAGAGAGAAGCTGAGAGACACATTTTGGAGAAAGCCATTTTGAAACACAACACTGGAACAAAGGTCCAGCAGATGCCAGCCACATGCCTTCCCAGCTAACAGAGAGTTCTGGATGACATTATCCTTCCTTCAGTGAATGCATCCTCTTGTTAATACCTTAGTTGGACACTCTTATGGCTGTAGAACTGTAAATCTGTAGCCAAATAAACCCCCTTTATAAAAGTCTATCAATTTCTGGTATTTTGCATAATGCCAACATTAGCAAACTGGAACACCATATTCATTCATTGGAAGACACAATCTAATTGAGATATCCATTTTTCCAAAATGATCTATATGTTGAACATAATCCCAATTAAAATTGTGGCAAATGACTTTTACTTCCAGTCAACATGAAGTAACAGTATGACTATACATTCCTACCGGAACAATAAAAACTAAATAAAAGAAAAATCAATATAAAGCAAACAAAATTCATGAACCAACAATTCCGGAGACATTGGACGTTAGGCAACAAATGGCAGTGACCCAAAGTGATGGGATAAAAATGAGATGAGTTCTGCAATTGTTCCTGTTTAGTGCCTGGAGGGAGCAGTACTTGGAGGTGATGGTGGGGAGGAGCAGGTAGGAGGTGGAACAATTGAGTGGAATCCTTGAGTAGAAAGAGCTGAGTGTTTGAGGAGACAGAGAAACTAAGGCAGAGTACCAGAGAGGAGAGAGCCTTGCAGAGAGAGAGAACCCCAGAGTTATTCAGGAAGTCCCTGTCAAGTATTGACCAAAGTACTGAACAACACATACATTTCCTAAGGCTTCCACTACCATGTATTTTAGCACTGTACACTTTTAAATTCAGAGGTTAATTTTATTTAATATAAGCCCTCATCCTCCAGCAGTGAGATTATTCCTCAGATGAATAAACACAGATTAAATGGCCAGTCTAAATGTCACAAGCTTATACTCCAATAAAGACACAAAATAAACCAGACAATACATTCAGGTGGATATATCATAATGTAAGATCTGTAAAATAAGTTTCAATTGTATCTGTTCTAACTCATACTAAAGAGAAAGTTTTCCTGCCCCAAATGTATGTGCTGTTTTAAGTGGCAAAATCTAAAGAGATTATTATTTTTTAATAATTTTGCAAAATGCCATAGCTGATAATTACCCATTACCTTGATCCTGATGTATAGTACATTTATCTATAAAGGAAAATAAAACATAGAAATTAGAAGGGGGTAGTTGGATCAATATTTCATTATTGTTTCAACCGTATTGAAGAAGTTCAATCAACTGTATTAGAGCTATGGTTTCCTAACATCTTCTTAGAGTGACCCTTCTTTGTTATTATGTATGCTCTAGTCTAGCATAGAGGAGTAACGAGGGGAAAATGGAAAATTAAGTACATTGACACTTACTCTACCTTTTTTTCCCCACCAAACCTTTGAAATAGCATAACAGCATCAGAAAAATCATTTATATGGTCAGAGAGATTATTTGACAGGATAATTCTGTGTGGAAGATTAGAAGGGGAAGGATTTATTTTGAGATAATTTTTATAATCTTTATGCAAGTTGATATCATAGAAAATATAATTTTGTTTTGGTTATGAAAATGCACAATTATTGTTTTAATTAAACCATTTCATATATGTATGTTTTTACAGCATACATGTTCTTTGGCTCTTTCACATTATAGAAATAGTCACAATGATTTAGATAATATTAGGAATTAAATGAAGCTATAATTATCTGATTAAGCTAATTTCCTAAGAACTTTCAACATGCATTATGCTCTTTCCCATTTCCCACTTTCTATCAGCTTCTTAACCTCCACATTCTTCTCTAAATCTCTAAATTTGCTCATGGAGGGATCTCTGCCCCAAATGCTATTTATTTATTTATTTGTTTATTTAGTATTTTAGAACAAGAAAAATCTTGTTCATCATGCTTAAATGGCATTTTTTTTTTCTATTGAAACCTTGAGGATATTGTCCCCTTGTGATGACCTTCTCTAAACGTAACAGCCAGTATGCTTAGGGCTACCTTACTAGGATGCAAAATAGAGAAGTAATTTAGTGGTAGCTAGAGGTTTTGAATCTTAGAAGGTAGTAAACATGAGTTAAAAATAAAGCATATGTTCAAGAACAGATTTTTAGGTAAATATTTGTGCAGGTAATATATGGTGTGGCATTTAACATACCATATACACAACAGATGTGCTCTGGGTGATTAACTGAATAATAATAATAGCAGAAAACCAGTTTATTTTTTGTCTCAATACCTCAACCACAAAACTAAAGGAAACACAAACTCACATCTTTTCTTCCTCCTTCCTTGTGCTTATATTTGAAAAAGTACAAATACAAGGTTGAGTCATATGCTTGTGGTCATCCAAAGCCAGGGGGTATTTTGTGTACATTTTTGTAAGCTCTATTTCTGCTAGTCTATATTTACACAGTTGGTTTTTTGAACTTGAAATTATCGCTATTATTTTTTATCTTAATATTGTGATATGTTATTCTAGAATAATGAAATCTTTTAGGATTTCATCCAACATTTTTTTTATTTTCCCTTTTTATCAGTTAATTTTGCTGTGTATGAAGCCACACAATATTTAGAAGATTACTATACAATTTTTCTCCTAATTTTGTGTCTCAACTTGGCTCACTCATGCATCTGTGGTCAGCTGCCAGGTCAGCTGGGCCTGGTTTTTCTAGAAGAACTTCAGCTGCTTTTGCTCTACATGGTCTCTCATCCTCCAGCAGGTTAGCCTGGGCCAGCCTTGTCCACAAAGCATGGGGTTCCAAGACAGCAAATGAAAAAAAAAGTCCTTTTGAAGTTATCTCTTAATGGGTACAGCTTTCTGTTTGGGGTGATGAAAAGGTTTTGGTAATAGGTAGTGGTGATGGTAGCACAATATTGTAAATGTAATTATGTCATTGATTTGTACACTTAAATATGTTAAAATGGAAAATTACACAACAGATGTGCTCTGGGTGATTAACTGAATGATAATAATAGCAAAAAACCAGTTTATTTTTTGTCTCAATACCTCAACCACAAAACTAAAGGAAACACAAACTCACATCTTTTCTTCCTCCTTCCTTGTGCTTATTAAAACTTCTCTCAGGGTTCATGATGTTAGCTTTATTGGCCCTTTTCTCTGCACTTTCACTTTTCACAACAACTTGTACTCAAATCGCAGCCATTCTTAGTTTTTATCATGCATTTTCCTGTGGTCAGCTGCTCTAAAGGATATGGATTACATGGCTACCTGTTTTCAATTTCTTGACCTGCGTTGCTGAAGGACAGAAATATCTTTCACCCCAGTTGGTGTTACATCATGCCAAAAGTTGTGACTGATTCATTTGTCCCAAGCACAGCCATTTATTCACAATTTTATTAGACCCTAGTGGTTAAGACCACAGGCTTTGCAGTGGGATGACAGACTCACTGATTCTGACAGTAGTTTCTCTGAACCACAACTCACACAAGACTTCTAAAGAATCATAATGACACATGTTAATTGTTGTGAAATAATGGTGAGAAAGTGTTGATCTTAGTGCGGGGCAAAAAGCAAGTGCTCAATAAAGTGTGAGTAATAGTACTGAATCATTATTAATAATAAACTAGTAATGTAAATTATTTCTGTATTTATTGAGAGGCCTTAGATACAAGGCTTAGATACAAGGAAGAACTAAAGACCTAAAACTACAGTGGACAGGAAGGACTAAAGATCTATTGAACTCCCACTTGTAAGAAGACACGGGAAGCACTGTGAGACATTCAACCCTTACACTCTTCTTGATTAAATATAATATAACCTCATGCACATTTCCCTGTAGTCATTATGACAACTGAGGAATCCCTAACAATTCCAAAACATTGACAAGAATGGTACAGACTGCATCAGAAGACAAAGAAACAATATTCTATTTTACTTTCTTAGGAAAAGTTTGAATATAGTGCAGATGCGTGCTCATGCGTGTGCATAAAAATGAATGAATGAATGGTTGTTTAAAACTACAAACATTGATTAAGAAAACCTCTAGGAGCTTGGAACAAATGAAACTAATTGAACTTACTAGAGTCTAGAAAACAATTACAAGCTGCAGAAAGGAAGTGGGAGACTGAGGAGGGATGGTGGGATGGCAATAGAACAGATGAGTGTTGTTTTAGTTCTAATTAGATAATTACACTTAATGATTTAATTACATTCATGAGAGATCTTCCTCATATCTTTCTTACTCATAATAAAGATACCGGTCGTGATGCCGGAGCTGGCCGTGCAGAAGGTGGTGGTCCACCCCCTGGTGCTGCTCAGTGTGGTGGATCACTTCAACCGAATAGGCAAAGTTGGAAACCAGAAGCGTGTTGTTGGTGTACTCTTAGGGTCATGGCAAAAGAAAGTACTTGATGTATCCAACAGTTTTGCAGTCCCTTTTGATGAAGATGACAAAGATGATTCTGTCTGGTTTTTAGACCATGACTATTTGGAAAATATGTATGGAATGTTTAAGAAGGTCAATGCCAGAGAAAGAATAGTTGGGTGGTACCACACAGGCCCTAAACTACACAAAAATGACATCGCCATCAATGAACTCATGAAAAGATACTGCCCTAACTCAGTATTGGTCATTATTGATGTGAAGCCAAAGGACCTCGGGCTGCCCACAGAAGCTTATATTTCAGTGGAAGAAGTTCATGATGATGGAACTCCAACCTCAAAAACATTTGAGCATGTAACCAGTGAAATTGGAGCAGAGGAAGCTGAAGAAGTTGGAGTTGAACACTTGTTACGAGACATCAAAGACACTACAGTGGGTACTCTTTCCCAGCGTATCACAAACCAGGTCCATGGTTTGAAGGGACTGAACTCCAAGCTTCTGGATATCAGGAGCTACCTGGAGAAAGTGGCCACGGGCAAACTGCCCATCAACCACCAGATCATCTACCAGCTGCAGGACGTCTTCAACCTGCTGCCAGATGTCAGCCTGCAGGAATTTGTCAAGGCGTTTTACCTGAAGACCAATGACCAGATGGTGGTGGTGTACTTGGCCTCACTGATCCGTTCTGTGGTCGCCCTGCACAACCTAATCAACAATAAGATTGCCAACAGGGATGCAGAGAAGAAAGAAGGGCAGGAAAAAGAAGAGAGCAAAAAGGATAGAAAAGATGACAAAGAGAAAGATAAAGATAAGGAAAAGAGTGATGTAAAGAAAGAAGAGAAAAAGGAGAAAAAATGAAACTTGTAGCTTTTTTAATTTGTAAATTAAAATCTTATAAACTAAAAAAAAAAAAAAAAAAAAAAAATAAAGATACCACACTGTAACAAGAACATAATTTAAAGTGAGGAATAATGATCATTGCAGTTTAGATAAATTTTTTGAACTATACTATCCCTTTCCTTCATTTCCTCAAAGATTATTTGAAGAATGTAGATGTACAGAAGTAGAAATATATCTGCTATATTGCATCTGATTAAATATATATACATGTTCATAACGTGAAGTATAAACAATTGAACAGATGTACCATTTTATAAAATATTATTTGATTATACTTTTATCATAAATCTGAAAAATAGTTGTTTATGTTTTGACTGAGCCTTCTACTTTCTAAATAATTGTTCACTTCATTAGGTCTAAAAATACTGGAAAGCCTCTTTCCAGGGGAAAGGACTAGATAGACTCTTTTGTAGGAAGTTTCCTTGAGGAAAAGTTTGTTTATCATGATAAATTTTAAAGAAACAAAATTTTAAATGGACTACCAAAGTCTCACTTACTATCACTTGCTAGAAAAAAAAATAGCAAAGTAGAGTAACTCATTGACCAAATATTGTTACTTTTATTCTATGGTCTTTCAAGTGTTCAGAGGGTAATATCTAAGTCTATAGCCACAAAAAGTCTCAAAACTAAGCTTACTTTCCTAAAGATTTCAATATAAAATCTAGTTTTCCTATTAATGGCTCACCTAAAATTTCCTTCTGGGAAATCAATGTCAGTTTTGAATAAAATCAAATTAAACTTTCCATTAAATCCCTTGAATCATCTCTCCTATCAACAAATTTCATTAGCCATAACACTATAAATATAATCTTAAATTGTATGATTGTAGCATTACATTATAGACAACTATACAGATATTTTACTTAAACACAGCATAACATTCTGTCATATTCTGTATTGCATATTTTTATGACTCCGCTGTTTAATTAGCCAGAAACAGATCCTCACTTATTTTTCTTAATTTAAAAGTCTGAAATGAAGTGGATTTTGTTTTTCAGGGAAATAATATACATTACATTAACAGTAGCTTTTCAAATAAATTAATGCATTTAATTTGGACATATATCCAAATATAAGTTGTAAAATGTTTAGCAAATCAAATTTATCACTTTATTTGTTTTAATTTATCCACTTTTCTTTAATTCTCTAAGAATATATTTTTCAGAAGAAAATGACTCAGTTCTTTAAGTTTTTCTTAAAGAAGAAACAAGAAAGAAAGGAAGGAAGGAAGGAAAGAAGGAAGGAAGGATAAGAGAAGGGAGGGAGAGGAGACGAGAAATAACTTGAAAATTACATTCATAAAACATACCTCAACTAATTGTTGTGGATAATATTAAATGTATTAAGAAATAGAACATGAGGAAGATAGACTACTAGAAACATATTCATGCTTTCCAAGAATTGAAAAAATATATTCAAAACATATATTTTTAATGTTTCAAAACATAGGAGAAAAGCAGTGATTTGATTATTTACCTTTACAAATGTTTCCTCTCTGTAAGTAGTCAGGAAATGGATTTATACTGCATGATTTTATTTCTCTGTTTGTTTATATTATTATTAATTTTTAATTGAGATTGTTCACATACCAAACAACTATCCAAAGATCCAAAGTGTACAATCAATTGCCCATATACCATCATAGAGCTGTGCATCTATCACAATTATTTTTTTTTCAATTTTTAGAACATTTTCATTACTCCAGAAAAGAAATAAAGACAACAAAAGGAAACTCAAATCCTCCCATAACCCTAACCATCCCCCTTCCATTATTGATTCATAGTTTTGGTATAGTACATTTGTTACTGCTGATGAAAGAATGTTAAAATACTACTAACTGTAGTATATAGTTTGCAATAGGTGCATATTTTTCCTGTATGCCCCTCTGTTATTAACTTCTAGTTATAGTGCTATATGTTTGTTCTAGTTCATGAGAGAGATTTCTAATATTTGTACAATTAATCATGGACATTGTCCACCACAAGATTCACTGTTTTATACATTCCCATCTTTGAACCTCCAACTTTCCTTCTGGTAACATATATGACTCTGAGTTTACCCTTTCCACCACCTTCATGCACCATTCAGCACTGTTAGTTATTCTCACAACATGCTACCATCACTTCTGTCCACGTCCAAATGTTTAAGTTCACCCTAGTTGAACATTCTGCTCATAATAAGTAATCGCTCCCCATTCTTCAGCTTCATTCTATAGCCTGGTAACTTATATTTCATGTCTATGAGTTGACATATTATAATTAGTATGTATCAGTGAGACCCTGCAATATTTGTCCTTATGTATCTGTCTTATTTCACTTAATATAGCTCCCTAAAGGTTTCTTCATCAACCCATTTCTTTAAGAAGGGTTTGTTCACACACCATCATTCCATCCTAAGTAAACAATCATTGGTTCCCTGTATAGTCAGGCATTTATGTATTCAGCACCATGGCCACTATCTATATAAGGGCATCTCCATTTCTTCCACAAAGGAGGAGAGGAAAAGTCAAAGAAGGTAGACAGACAAAAGAAAAAGAAAAAAAGGAGAGAAAAAAACAGACATGACAACTAGAAAGCAACAGAAGGAAAGATAGCATTAAACTAAAGTAGAATAAAAGAGTCAGACAACATCACCAATGCTGAGAGTCCCATACCCTTACCCTATGTCCCCTCTCATATGCATTTAGCTTTGGTATATTGCCTTTGTTGTATTAAAGGAAGCATAATATAATGTTTCTGTTAATTATAGTCTCTACTTGGCAGTGATTGTATTTCCCCCCAATCTCACCCTATTTTTAACACCTTGCAATGTTGACATTCATTTTTTCTCCCTCATGTAAAAATATATTTGTGCCTTTATTACAATTGTTGAGCACCCTAGGTTTCACTAAGTTATACAGGCCCAGTCTTTATCTTTCATCTTTCATTCTAGTGTCCCACATTGTCCTAACCTTCCTCTTTCAACTATGCTCAGTCATCTTTGTTCATTGTACTTACATTGCTGTGCTACTATCTCCCAAAATTATTTTCCAAACCTCTCACTCCTGTCTTTTCCTTTCTGTCTGCAGTGCTTCAGTTTTTCCTGTAGTGCAGGTAACTTGTTCACAAACTCTGTCATTGTCTGTTTGTTTATCAGAGAATATTTTAAAGTCTCCCTCATATTTGAATGACAGTTTTGCTGGATATAGGATTTTTGGTTGGTGTTTTTTTTACTTTCAGTATCTTAAATATATCACCCCACTTTCTTCTTGTTTCCATGGTTTCTACTGAGAAATCCACATATAGTGTTATCAGGTTTCCTTTGTATGTGATGGGTCACTTTTTTGTTGATGCTTTCAGGATTCTCTCTTCAACTTTGATGTTTGATAATATGATTATCAAGTGTCTTGGCATAGACCTATTCAGATCTATTCTGTTTGGAGTATGCTGTGCTTCCTGGATCCATAACTTTATATCTTTCATAAGAGATGGGAAATTTTCATTGATTATTGCCTCTATTATTGCTTCTGCCCTTTTTCCCTTCTCTTCTCCTTCTGAGACACCAATGACACGTACATTCCTGCATTTCATTTTGTCTTTAATTTTCTGGAGATGTTGCTCATATTTTTCCCTTCTTTTCTCTATCCGTTCTTTTGTGTGTAGGCTTTCAGGAGCCTTGTTCTCCAGTTCCTGAGTGTTTTCTTCTGTCTCTTGGAATCTGCTGTTGTAAGTTTCCATTGTGTCTTTCATCTCATGTTGTGCCTTTCATTTCCATAGATTATGCCAATTGTCTTTTTTTGAACTTTCAATTTCTACCCTATATATGCCCAGTGTCTTCATTATATGCTTCATTGCCACATCGTCCCTAAACTTTTTGAATTGATTTAGTATTAGTTGTTTAAGTTCCTGTATCTCAGTTGAAGTATAAGCTTGTTCCTTTGACTGGGCCATAACTTCATTTTTCTTAGTGTATGCTGTGGGCATCTGATCTGATCTGATTTCCTTGGTTACCCCAATAAGGTTTTTGCAGACCTGAATGGGCTCAGGTCTCAAAAGGAGACAATAGTATCATGTCTCCCTGAGGGTGTGCCTTAAAAGATTGGTACACCCTATGAGGCCACAAGTCACTCTACTTTCCTGCCCTGCAGGTGGCACTTGTCAACCTGTAGCTCTGGACTGGTGTAAGAAGATGTGGCTCATGGCTGTTTTCCCCCAGGATCTGGGGTCTGGTTCTGAATGGGAGGTGGGTAGTGTGCTTGGTACCACCTTCTTCCTCTTAGGGAAGATACACCCCCTATGGAGAGGTCATTAGCATTTGAATAGTCTCTCTGCCTGTGCTATCTCCACCTTTGTCTGGGTCAGAGCACTGGGAACTGAAAATGGCTGAGCCAAGACAGGGACAGAAAGTCCCCTTCATGGCCAGTCCATGGCCACCCTCTGGCTCTCCAAGGTCAGTCATCACCAAAATCCTCTGTCTGCTTGTTGCGGATTTGTAGCTTGTATTGAGCAGTCCACATATGTTAATTAAAACCCCAGTTGGAGCTCTGCTGAGCTATATTCACTTGCTGGGAGAGTGCTGCTCTCTAGCACCATAAGGCTTTGCAGTTTGGGCCATGGGAGGAGAGGGGTCCCGGCATGGATCCACAGTTTTTACTTATAGATTTTATGCTGCCATCTTGGGCATTCCTCCCAATTAAAGTTGGTGTATGATGAGTGGACACTTTTGTCCTCCCACAGTTATTCCAGATTATTTACTAGTTGTTCCTGATTGTTTATTTGTTGTTACTGGGGGACAAACTAGCTTCCACTCCTCTCTATGTTGCCATCTTCTTCTATCTCCCTGTTTGTCTTTAATGCCAGGAAATGTTGGAATAAAAGTTCTAGGAGTTTGAATGAATTCTTCTCACAGATCTGGCAATCAGTAGCCATGGTGATCTTTCCTTTATTCTGTGAAAGAAGAGAGGTGTCGGTCTGGATGGCAGAAGAGAAAAGCTGTTCACGAAAACTGTTACAGTTTCTAGTCTGCACTTGGATCATTCTTATAAATTCTGAGACTGTTTCACCTAATTTTAGTCTTCTAGTTTACAAAGAAGGGATATGAACTGAAAGTGACCACCGTCCTACTTTATAATGCAATTTGTTATTCTAAAGCTTTTTTAAAATTAAAAAAAAAAAATAAAAACATTCTATGGTTTTTTTTTCCAGGTGTGCAAGGGTGGTTCAACATAAGAAAATTAATTAGCATGATACATCACAGCAAGAAATTGAAGAGCAAAAACCACATAATCATCTCAACTGATGCAGAAAAGGCATTGACAAAATTCAGCATTCCTTCTTGATGAAAACATTTCAAAGGATAGGAATGGAGGGAAACTTCCTCAATATGAAAAAAGGAATATATGAAAAATAAACAGCTAATATCATACTAAATGTAAAAACACTTGAAAGCTTTCCCTTTAAGATCAGGAAGAAGATAAGGATACCCACTGTCACCATTGTTATTCAAAGTTGTGCTGGAAGATCTAGCTAGAGCAATTAAGCAAGAAAATAAATAAATAAATAAAAGGCATTCAAATCAGAAAGGAAGAAGTAAAACTTGCACTGTTTGCAGACAACATGATCCTATATGTAGAAAATCAGGAAAAATGTACAGTAACACTACTATAGCTGATAAATGAGTACAGCAAAGTGGCAGGATACAAGATGAAAACACAAAAATCAGTACTGTTTCTACAAAACAGTAATAAGCAATTTGAGGAGAAAATCAAGAAAAAAATCAATTTGCAATAGCAACCAAAATAATCAAATATCTAGGTCTAAACTTAACTAAGGATATAAAAGACCTATACACAGAAAACAATAAAACATTGCCAAAAGAAATCAAAGAAGACCTAAATAAATGGAAATACATACTATGTTCATGGACTAGAAAACTAAGTATAGTTAAGATGCCAATTCTATCCAAATTGATTTATAGATTCAAGGCAGTACCAGTCAAAACCCTAGCAACTTACTTTGCAGAAATAGAAAAATCGATAACCAAATTTATTTGGAAAGGCAAGGAGCCTCAAATAGCTAGTAATAGCCTGAGAAAGGAAAATGAAATGGAAGCTTTCAACTACCTGTTTCTAAAGCATATTACAGATAAATTGGGGAGGCAGGGCAAGATGGTGGATTGGTGAGGTGTTTTTAGTTACTCCTCCAGGGAAGTAGGTAGAAAGCCAGGAACTGCATGTACTGGACACCACAGAGCAATCTGACTTTGGGCATACTTCATACAACACTCATGAAAATGTGGAACTGCTGAGATCAGGCTCAGTCCCGTGGGAGGAGGGGCTGTCAGCGCCAGGAAGGAGAATGGAGAACTTCAGCGGCAGCTCTTATCGGAAACTCATTCTACTGATTCAAACTCCAACCATAGATAGACTGAGACCAGACACCAGAGAATCTGAGAGCAGCCAGCCCAGCCGAGAGGAGACAGGCATAGCAAAAAACAGCAAGACAAGCTCAAAAATAAAAGTGGAGTCTTTTTGGAGTTCTGGTGAACATAGAAAGGGGAAGGGCAGAGCTCAGGCCTGCAGGCTCATTTGCAAAACCCGAAGAAAAACTGATCTCTCTGCCCCCTAGATCTTTCCTTAATAGCCCTAATTGCTTTGTCTCTTAGCATTTCAATAACACACTAGATCTGCCAGGAGGGCCTTTTTTTTTTTTTTTTTTAATCTTTTTTTCATTTTCTAAAACAATTACTCTAAGAAGCCCAATACAGAAAGCCTCAAAGACTTGCAATTTGGGCAGGTCAAGACAAGAGCAGAACTGAGAGCTCTGAGACAAAAGGCAATAATCCAGTGGCTGAGAAAATTCACTAAACACCACAACTTCCCAAGAAAAGGGGGCGTCCTCTCACAGCCATCATCCTGGTGGACAGGAAACACTCCTGCCTGTCACTGGCCCCATAGCCCAGAGCTGCCCCAGACAACCGAATGTGACAGAAGTGCTTACAATAACATGCATACACTGCAAAATTGGGCATGGACATTAGCCTTCCCTGCACCCTCAGCTGATTGTCCCAGAGTTGGGAAGGTGGAGCAGTGGGAATTAACAAGCCCCACACAGACATCATTTCAACAGACTGGGAGCCTCCCTACACAGACCGGCAGCCCAGAACCACCCTGGGGGGATGGCACTCACCTGTGACATAGCACATTCATCCCTCAACAGAGGACCAGGGGGTGCAAGGCCTGGAAGAGGGATCAACTCACAAGTCTCAGGGGCCACACACCAATACCAAGGACTTGTGGGTCAGTGGCCGAGACAAACTGTGGCAGAACTGAACTGAAGGATTAGACTATTGCAGCAGCTTTAAAACTCTAGGAACACCAGGGAGATTTGGTTGTTAGAGCCACCCCCCTCCTTGACCGCCCAGACACATGCCCCTTATACAGGGCGGGCAACACCAACTACACATGCAAGCTTGGTACACCAACTGGACCCCACAAGACTTACTCCCCCACTCACCACAGAGGCAAAGCGGGGGAGAACTGGCTTGAGGGGAACAGGTGGCTCGTGGACGCCACCTGCTGGTTAGTCACAGAAAGTGTACTCCACGAAGCTGAAGATCTGACAAATTAGAGATAAGGATTTCAATTGGTCTACAAATCCTAAAAGAACCCTACCAAGTTAAGCAAATGCCAAGAGGCCAAAAACAACAGAAAAATTTAAAGCATATGAAAAAACCAGATGATATGGATAACCCAAGCCCAAACACCCAAATCAAAAGATCAGAAGAAATACAGTACTTACAGCAACTAATTAAAGAACTGAAGATGAACAATGAGACCATGGCACAGGATATAAAGGACATCAAGAAGAGCATGGAACAGGATATAAAGGACATCAAGAAGACCCTAGAAGAGCATAAAGAAGACATTGCAAGAGTAAATAAAAAAAATAGATGATCTTATGGAAATTAAAGAAACCGTTGACCAAATTAAAAAGATTCTGGATACTCATAGTACAAGACTAGAGGAAGTTGAACAATGAATCAGTGACCTAGAAGATGACAGAATGGAAAATGAAAGCATAAAAGAAAGAATGGGGAAAAAAATGAAAAAATTGAAATGGACCTCAGGGATATGATAGATAATATGAAATGTCCGAATATAAGACTCATTGGTGTTCCAGAAGGGGAAGAAAAGGGTAAAGGTCTAGGAAGAGTATTCAAAGAAATTGTTGGGGAAAACTTCCCAAATCTTCTAAACAACATAAATACACAAATCATAAATGCTCAGCGAACTCCAAATAGAATAAATCCAAATAAACCCACTCCGAGACATATTCTGATCACACTGTCAAACACAGAAGAGAAGGAGCAAGTTCTGAAAGCAGCAAGAGAAAAGCAATTCACCACATACAAAGGAAACAGCATAAGACTAAGTAGTGACTACTCAGCAGCCACCATGGAGACAAGAAGGCAGTGGCATGATATATTTAAAATTCTGAGTGAGAAAAATTTCCAACCATGAATACTTTATCCAGAAAAGCTCTCCTTCAAATTTGAGGGAGAGCTTAAATTTTTCACAGACAAAGAAATGCTGAGAGAATTTGCTAACAAGAGACCTGCCCTACTGGAGATACTAAAGGAAGCCCTACAGACAGAGAAACAAAGAAAGGACAGAGAGACTTGGAGAAAGGTTCAGTACTAAAGAGATTTGGTATGGGTACAATAAAGGATATTAACAGACAGAGGGGAAAAAGATGACAAACATAAACCAAAGGATAAGATGGCTGATTCAAGAAATGCCTTCACAGCTGTAATGCTGAATGTAAATGGATTAAACTCCCTAATTAAAAGATATAGATTCGCAGAATGGATAAAAAAAAAAAATGAACCATCAATATGTTGCATACAAGAGACTCATCTTAGACACAGGGACACAAAGAAACTGAAAGTGAAAGGATGGAAAAAAATATTTCATGCAAGCTACAGCCAAAAGAAAGCAGGTGTAGCAATATTAATCTCAGATAAAATAGACTTTAAATGCAGGGATGTTTTGAGAGACAAAGAAGGCCACTACATACTAATAAAAGGGGCAATTCAAGAAGAAGAAATAACAATCGTAAATGTCTATGCACCCAATCAAGGTGCCACAAAATACATGAGAGAAACACTGGCAAAACTAAAGGAAGTAATTGATGTTTCCCCAATAATTGTGGGAGACTTCAACACATCACTCTCTCCTATAGATAGATCAACCAGACAGAAGACCAATAAGGAAATTGAAAACCTAAACAATCTGATAAATGAATTGGATTTAACAGATATATACAGGACATTACATCCCAAATCACCAGGATACACATACTTCTCTAGTTCTTACGGGACTTTCTCCAGAATAAATCATATGCTGGGACATAAAACAAGGCTCAATAAATTTAAAAAGATTGAAATTATTCAAAGCACATTCTCTGACCACAGTGGAATACAATTAGAAGTCAATAACCCTAAGAGACTTAGAAAATTCACAAATACCTGGAGTTTAAACAACACACTCCTAAACAATCAGTGGGTTAAAGAAGAAATAGCAAGAGAACTTGCTAAATATATAGGGACAAATGAAAAGGAGAACACAACATACCAAAACCTATGGGATGCAGCAAAAGCGGTACTGGGGGGGGGGGATTTATAGCACTAAATGTATATATTAAAAAGGAAGAAAGAGCCAAAATCCAAGAACTAATTGATCAACTGAAAAAGCTAGAAAATGAACAGCAAACCAATCCTAAACCAAGTAGAAGAAAAGAAATAACAAGGATTAAAGCCGAAATGAATGACATAGAGAACAAAAAAACAACAGAGAGGATGAATAACACCAAAAGTTGGTTCTTTGAGAAGATCAACAAGATTGACAAGCCCCTAGCTAGACTGACAAAATCAAAATGAGAGAAGACCCATATAAACAAAATAATGAATGAGAATGGTGACTTTATTGCAGATCCTGAAGAAATTAAAAAAAATTATAAGAGGGTACTATGAACAACCGTATGGTAACAAACTGGATAATGTAGAGGAAATGGACAATTTCCTGGAAACATATGAACAACCTAGACTGACCAGAGAAGAAACAGAAGACCTCAACCAACCAATCACAGTCAAAGAGATCCAATCAGTCATCCAAAAGCTTCCCACAAATAAATGCCCAGGGCCAGATGGCTTCACAGGGGAATTCTACCACACTTTCCAAAAAGAATTGACAACAATCTTACTTAAACTCTTTCAAAACATTGAAGAAAATGGAACACTATCTAACTCATTTTATGAAGCTAGCATCAATCTAATACCAAAACCAGGCAAAGATGCTACAAAAAAGGAAAACTACCAGCCAATCTCCCTAATGAATATAGATGCAAAAATCCTCAACAAAATACTTGCAAATCGAATCCAAAGACACAATAAAAAATCATACACCATGATCAAGTGGGGTTCATTCCAGGCGTGCAAGGATGGTTCAACATAAGAAAATCAATCAATGTATTACAACACATTAATAAATCAAAAGGGTAATATCAAATGATCATCTCAATAGATGCTGAAAAAGCATTTGACAAAATCCAACATCCCTTTTTGATAAAGCATATTACAAAGCTACAGTAGTCAAAATAGCATGGTACTGGCATAAAGATAGATATAATTACCAACAGAATTGAGTTGAGTGTTCAGAAATAGACCCTCTCATCTAGGACAGTTGATCTTTGATAAGATGGTCAAGTCAACTCATCTGTGAAAGAGCAGTCTCTTCAACAATTGGTGCTTAGAGAATTGGATATCCGTAACCAAAAGAATGAAAGAAGACCCCTATTTTACCCCTTATACAAAAAATAAACTCAAAATGTATCAAAGAACTAAACATTAGAGCTAAGGCATAAAGCTATTAGAAGAAAATGTAGGGTAATATCTTAAAGATCTGGTGATAAGAGGTGATGTCCTAGACCTTACACCCAAAGTGCAAGCAATGAGAAAAGAAATAGACAAATGGGATCTCCTCAAATTTGAATACTTTTGTGCATCAAAGGACTTTTTCAGGAACATAAAAAGGCAGGCTATACAATGGGAGACAGTATTTGAAAACCATGTATCAGACAAGAGTTTAATATCAAAAATACATAAAAAGATCATACAACTCTACAGCAAAAAAGAAAAAAGACCCAATTTAAAAATGGACAAAAGACATGGACAGACACTTTTCCAAAAAGGAAATATAAATAGCTCAAAACATACAAAATGATGCTCAACTTCACTAGCTGTTAGGGAAATGCAAATCAAAACCGCAATGAGATATTATCTCATACCTACTAGAATGGCCATTATCAAAATTACAGAAAATTAAAAGTCCTAGAGAGGATGTGGAGAAGGAGGTACACACTTTCACTGTTGGTGGGAATTTAGAATGTTTCAACTAGTCTGGAAGGCAATTGGTTCATCAGGAAGCTAAGTATAGAATTGCCATATAAGCCAATAATCCCATTACTAGATATATACTCAGAGGAATTGAAGGCAGGGACACCAATTGACATTTGTACACTGATTTCTATAGCAGCATTATTCATGATTGCCAAGAGATGGAAACTGCTCAAATGCCCATCAGTGGATGAGTGTATAAACTTACCTACTAGAATGGCCATTATCAAAAATACAGAAAACTAAAAGTGCTGGAGAGGATGTGGAGAAGGAGTTACACTCTTTCACTGTTGATGGGAATTTAGAATGTTTGAGCTATTCTGGAAGGCAGCTGGAAGGCAGCTTCATCAGGAAGCTAAGTATAGAATTATACTTAGCTACATACTTATGATGGAATACTACAGAGCTGTAAGAAGAGAAAAAGTTATTACACATAATTATGTGGATGAACCTTGAAGATATTATGTTGAGCGAAATTAGCCAGAAACAAAAGGACAAATACTAAATGATCTCACTAATATGAACTAACTATAATGAGCAAACTCTGGGAGCTAAAGTTAAGAACACAGGTTTAGAGGGTGGAGATTGGGCATTTGATGCTGAAGGAGGACCGAATGTTCAACAGGATTGAGTGAAATGATCCATCCACAAAGGGATAACACAACACTCTCTGATGGTGGCACAATACGATAAGGGTAATGATCAAAGTTGAGTGTGAGTATAGTTGAAAGAGGAAAACTAGGAGCATGTATACCACCAGAAGGATGGATAAAGGATAAAGGATGGAACTGTATAGCTTGGCAAAATCTAGAGTGGACAATGATGGTGACTCAATGTACAAATGTAAGAAAGTTTCTACATGAGAGAGAATAAATGAGTATCACCATTGCAAGATGTTGAAAATGGGATGGTATACAGAAAAGATGCAATCAGTGCAAAGTAGGGTCTACAGTTAACAGTAAGAGTGTAATATTCTTCCACTAATTGTATCAAAGGGATATACCAAAGCTAAACATCAATAAGAGGGGTATACAATGTAAGGGTATGGGATTCTTGTTGTTGATGTGTGTGTCTCTTTTTTATTTTTATTCTTTATTTTTGCATTTTTTTCCTCTTTGTTACCTATGGAAGAAACGGACATGTTCTCATATAGGCTGTGGTGGTGAATGCATAACTATGATTATACCAGGAGTCATAGATGGTTCACCTAGGATGGATTGTATGATGTGTGAATAAAACTCTTTAAGAAATAAGCAGAAAAATACAAGTGCTGGAGAAGATATGGAGAGAGAGGTATAGCTATTCACTGTTCGTAGGGATGTAGAATGGTGTAGCCCCTCTTGAAGGCACTGTGGTGGTTCCACAGGAGGCTCGTTATAGGGCTGCCTTATGATCATGCAACCCCGTTATGAGGTGTATTCTTGGAAGAGCTGAAAGCAGGGATACTAGTAGACATGTTCAAACTGATGTTTATAGTGGCACTATCCATGATTTGCAACAGATGTAGGTGCCCTAAGTGCACATTGATAGATGAATGAAGGGGCAAACTATGGTGCATACATAAAACAGAATATTGAGCAGCTGCAAGAAGGACTGAAGTCATGAGGCATGCAACCAGGTGAATGAATCTTGAAGATATTATGTTGAGTGAAATAAGGCAAAAATGAAGGTACAAATATTGTAAGACCTCACAAATATAAACTAACTATAATGAGCAAATGCTGAGAATTGAATTCAAGAGTATAGGATATGTGCGGAAAAAAGGGGAGCAGAAATGGGACAATGATTAAGGAGTATAGAATGTTCAATAAAACTTACCATAAAGGTTCCTAGATTGTAAGCTCTTACAGCAGTCACATCTATGCCTGAGTTATAACTGTTATTTCTAAATTCTGAGATGCTGTGTTCTTTGTGCATAAACTGGTACTTTGCTGGAACATTTTGCGCATCTTTGTGATACCTGAAACTCAGAGTTAGAGTTCAGCAGCTCTGTATGTTAGTATTACTTCATACAGCAACTCCTAAAGAAGCTAAAAATGAGATCAGACTTCAATTAGAGATATGAATGAAATGGACTTGGTTAGGGCTAAGGTAAATTAGGACACAGGGTAAAGGATGATATCAAATATATTTTAAAACTCTAGCTTCTGTGTGAGTCCAAAGAGATTTATTTAGTACAAAATTTTTATTTTCTATATCACATTATCTAATTTAATCTGTTTGGTAAGTTTATTATACATCACAGTTACATGGAACCTAGAATAGAGAATGAGTTCTTGTTATTCTGTACAATCTAATGTAATACTTTTTTGGGATGTATTATTTTGGGCACAAAATTAAAAAAAAAAAAAAAAGTATTTACAAAGTCCCCTTGAAGGACCAGGTTAAAATATTGAGCTATTTAAATTCCCTACCTGGGGAATTCCTGCTATTCTCTTCAGCAGTAGGGGCTCCCAATTATGGCCTGTATCTCTAAGCCAACTCTGCAAATTAACTCACTACCCTCCCCCCCCTACCTGGGACAAGGCTGCCAGGGGTGTAAGTCTCTCTGGAAACATGGGACATGACTTTGTGGGATGAGATTGACCCCAGTATCATGGGACTGAGAATGCCTTCTTGACCAAAAGGGGAAAGAGAAATGTAACAAAATTAAGTTTCAGTGGCTATGAGATTTCAAATAGAGTTGAGAGGTCATTCTGGGGGTTATTCTTATGCATTATATAGATATTCCTTTTTAGTGTCTAATGTATTAGAATAGCCAGAAGGAAGTACCCTAGACTGTTGAACTGCAATGCAGTAGCTCTGATTCTCGATGATGAATTGTATAACTATATAGCTTGTATCATGTTACCATGTGATTGTGAAAACCTTGTGACTGACACTCCCTTTATACAGTGTATGGGCAGATGAGTAATAAAATAAAGACAGAAAATACAAATAATAGGAGGAGGATAAGGGTATGTGATGTTTTCAGTGTTCTTTTAATTTTTTTTTATTGTTATTATTTTTGGGGGAGTAATGAAAATGTTCTTAAATTGATTGTGGTGATGAATACACAACTGTATGATGATACTGTGAGCCACTGTTTGTATACTTTGGATGGATTATATGGCATATGAATACATCTCAATAAAATTGCATACAAAATTTCAGAATACAAAAGCACAGTTCATTAAATCACTATTTTAATATCCAAAGTTTAGAGATTACTTTTAAGGCACTTATAGAAAAAAGTGTTGGTTCAATATTATTTGTTTCTGATTTGGTTTAATTTGAAATCACTTCCTTGGAAAATGTGGTTGGTCTGTCAAGTATCAAGCATTTCCAAAACTTTTTCCATATACATTCTTACATTTTTTTAATATTATTTGAGCAAAATATCCAAATTAAGATATTAGAAAACAGACTAAAAGACTGCAAATACATGTAATAGGTTGAGTGTCTTAATGGCACAAACTGAGACAAGAGGAAAAACAGTAATTGAGCAACTCTCTTTATAACCACAAAACCATGGGTGGAGAAAAGGTGTGTGTGTTGGGGGGGGGGGTTGTCAACATGCATAAAATTATTTTTTATTAAATTCCTCATTGCTATGCTCTTCTCTATATTGTGTTATATAATTAAGTGTCTTTTACGTATTTCACCACTTATGCATATTTCTGCTAACTTTACATTAAAATGTACTATTTCTTACCATGGGAAAATTATTTAAAAACTTTCCTATAAAATCTAATAGCATACCTTGGACCCTTCTCTTTTGTGACTCTTGCTTTCTCTTTTTTTCCCCCTCCTATTTGTATTTGTTTCAGATTTCTACCTATTCTAGTCTTCTAATATAATTCCACTTTTGAGACACAGATATTTTCTCATCCATCTCTCTTCCTAAACTGTCCTCCATGTGCCATGCCCTATATTCAACTATTGCTGAGATTTTCTTGTAATTGGCATGAATTGGCATGCCTTAAATGGCATAATTTTCTTCTTAACAAAATTTTCTTACTTCAACTCTGTTATTCATTTGCTAATCACCATAGATGAATACTTCAAGTGCACTGCATTTTATTCCTCTCCATGACGGTGAGAGGTAATCTGCCACCAAGTACTATAAATTCATTTTATTATTTTTTAATGTGTGGTTCTTGCTTTCAATCACATACTGCTATCACCTTAGATTGGACCCTTCTCATCTCAAAACTGTACTAACCTATACACTTTGTTTTCTCTAATTCCTCTTCCTCCTCCCACTGCCACCTGCCTAATTTCTACCATTTTGATCACCAGATAGCTTTCCTCAAGCATTGCTTAAATATGATACTGAAAACCAAAAATGCTCTCTAAGGAATGAAGTCTAATTTTTATAGTTTGGCATCCATGGGCTTCTGTAATATGGTCCAGTTTATCCAACTCTATCTCCCATAAATATACTCTATGTAGATCTTGGTTGACAAGTTGTGTGAAACAAATGCTTCTTTTGATAAGAAATATATTTTCTTCTAACTACTTTTCAATAACAACATAATTTGAGTTTCACTATTTAAACATTCAATTTAGATTCCACCAGAGGTGGTGAGAGCAATCTGAATCAGTCTGGGACATCACAAACTTTCTGTCACTTCAAGATTTGGGTTTAGTTCTAGGAAGCTAATGTATTGTTAAGTAATGGTTTCAGGAATGGGGGTGAGATACAATATGTGATGGCATCTGTGAACAGATTCTCAGTCAAAAATAATTTTCAGTTTTTATCCCATCTGGATCGCTGGGCTATATCCCCATGGCCCAATTTATTTTATTATTATTTCAACTTTTTATTTTGAAATACTTTCAAACTTCCAGTTACAAAATTAACACTGTGATGGATTAAATTAAATCCCAGTTTGGATGTGTTCTTGGTCTTGGTCCATGTTCTGGAGGGTATGGACCCCATGTAACTAATGCCATTTTCTGAGCCACATTTTAGTGCAAGTGAGTCATGGATTGTGTCATGCTAAAACATGAGGATCCCCAAGGTTGGTTTAAAGACTGGTCAGCTTAGACTCACCCAGCCACCTTCCCCGACCTGACTTCTCCCCCTACAACCTCAGTGCTCTCTCTACCCAAGGAGAGCAATTGCTGTTCTGTCTTCTCTCAGGGAAACAAAACTCAATGGAGTTCTGACATTATCCTGGATCCAGGGTCAAGAAGAAACATGCATTCCCTCCATTTAAGATTCGATGATATGTAGACTCTCATAGCTTCTCTGCCTGGGTACTGAAAATCTTTGTTTTGTCTTTTCCTTTGATGAATTAAGGGTAACCCCTTACAATCAAACCCACTGCCAACAAATGTCTTGTTAATCTCCTTTATTTCCCTGAATACCATTTGATTATGGAACCCAAATATCCAGGAAGAGAATTCCCTTTATCTCTGTTTTACTCTGGTATAGATCCTCTCCTGTGACAATGAGCATATAATAGGTTTCTTCCTTGAATAGGGAAGGAAGAAGGGCAAAAAGGATGATCATTATCTGGGAAAATAACAAATCATTTAAAATACAGCCCAAGCATTTTATTTTTAATGATCTGTTTCACATTAAGTACATTATTTTTTTCCTACTATATTGGGAAACTTTACTGGCCATAGTGCCTGCTTTGAATGAGACTGACTGTTTACTTGCATTCATGCATAATCCTTTCCCTTTCTTAATCTCTTTAAATTTTGTCTTTTGAAAGTCTTCTATGAATTCTCTAGGTAAAAGCATTACATGAGACTGCTTCCTATGACAGGCTTAAATAACCTCCCATGTTTGCCTTTACATCCTTTACATTCTGTACTGCTTGGAGGTGTCCAGTATATGACTGGAGTGATTGTGCTACTTACATCTTAAACCTATGGGCACCAGAAGACAATAGGGTTACCCCAGAAGTAAAGCATGTATGAAGCCTGTGTTAAAATATATGTCTCCATCCGAACTATGGTACGAGGAAATATGTATCTTTCCTAGGTATAATTATAGAGCCTTTTATTGTAAGATCTGTTCAAGAAACTCATCAAATTTGTGGCTAGCAAATTTTTACCAGGGTGCTATAGCTCCACCTCCTATTAATGGTTTCCTTATGGTATAATTTTCTGCTATATATTTAAGTTGTACCAAGAAAACAATTAAAACAATAAAGGTGTAGCTTATTTCAGAGAGGATAATGGTTATGGATAAAGATTAAACAGTACAATGGCTCCAGACTTAGTTCTTAGAACACAAAATGACTTAAAATTATGGAGCATTTATTATCAGGTTAAAACTGTGTTCCCAAGTGGAGGCTTATTTTCTTTCCTTAAGAGGCACAAACTGTGTAGGTCAGGTGATCAGGTATCTCCACTGCAGGAAATACAAATTTTAAATCTTTCAAAAGGTATTACTTTTATCCCTGTAATTAGTCAATTAATTCTACTGGGTTTTATAGGTTGCATGCAGTGAGGGAGAGAGAATTAAAGAAAAGTTGTAAAATTAAATATTTCAATTTCACTTTAAAGGTCACTGTATCATGTGACCTACCTCAGAAATATTTAACTGGAAATAAAGAACTCAGGGAACAAATGAGCTGAGTAACTTAAATTATGAAGTAGCTACTTTAATTGGTACATGTAAGGTTTCCTTTTGAAAAGCTCACCACTGTGTTTGAATAAATAGTTTTGAACTACTTGGTAAATACCTTGCACCAAAGCTTATTTATTCTCTTAGTGTTTTCAGAAATGTATGTGATATATCCAGGTTTTGATTTCTCTTTTATGATGAAAAATAGATAGAATAATAGGATTGTTTTTTCTCTTCCTTCATTCTTTCCCCCTCCATCCCTCCCTCTCTCTCTCTCTCTCTCTTTTTTCTTTCATATTGAAATATCTTTTGAAAGATATGAACAAAAAACAGAGATTCAGATGTCAGGTTCTTGGTAGCAGAAATTCATTTAACTGTCAAAACATGAATATTTATTGAAAAATGTATTTTTGAACTTTCTGTGCAAATTAGTATTTTATAAAATTAAACATGATTATTGATTTCCTTTTTGTTAATGATAGAGATAGTAATAACAAAATAGCTTAATGGAAACATGATTTTAAAAAATAAAATATTTTAAAAATATTATAACCATTATGTTCCAGGCATAAATATCAATCTTTGACATATTAAAAATTATGGCCTGAATGCTGTACTTAAAAGTTACATATGAATTATGCTTTCTATAAAGACACACTACATCTTCTATTCAAATCCCCATGGTACACATACATTAAGTACATATTAGGCCATAAATAAAACCTGAATAAATTTTCATATGTAAAGAGGAAACCAAAAAAACAACATCAACATCAACAACAACTGCAGTTCACATTCCTTGATGGTGAGTACATAAAATTTGGTATTCATATTAAAGTACTAAACAAATATACTCTCCTAAGTAGCTACTGGTATAGAAAAAAGTTACAGATTAATTAGAAATAAATAGTAATTATAAAATCAGACTGGTTCTGTACTGTAGCAGTGACTGGTAATTGTCCCACAGTATACATTATTCCCATTTGCTATCCTTAAATAAGTTTCCATTGGGCCAGTGGATGCCTAGCTAAAGCTAATTTTCTTGGCCTCCCAGGCCAGTATTCCATAGATCAAGAAACCAGCTTTAAATGGATTAGAGTAGAAGCCGTATCTACAGCCCAGGTCATGGTCTTAAATGGAAGAAATATGTCATTCCCTTCCTCTTTTCTTCTTGCAGAGACTGTAGTGCAGATGTGAGATCATGAGCAAGAACAGACACCTCATACTCTTTGTTTGGTATGGTGAAGAAACAAGAGTGAGAAAGCCTGGGTTGATGAGCCTTGGAAGTTTTCTTTCCAGCACTGGACAAGCCTCTTAATTGAGAGACAAATAAATTTCTATTTGTTTAAGCTATTGCATATTTTATTATTCATATTACTGTCCACTGACATATCCCAAATTATGCATCTTTATTCTCTGTGACACCTCAGATGTCATATTAATAACAGTTGCTCATTACATCACTTTTTTTTTTTTTTTTACTTCTAAGAGAAACACTATAACGTACCTCAAAACTCTGATGAATCTTCATCTTTGCCACAGGATTATATACATTTGAAGGAATATTAGTCCACATTTCAACTTTTAAAATTAACAAATGAAATAGAAAATGAGTTGACCAGAAAGTATAAATGGAGTCATTTTTAAAAATGATAAAATCAAATACAGTTAAAATACTAAGAAGAGAAAGAAAAAGTAGACAAAATAAAGAATTGAGCAAGATACCTTAATATATTTGGATTTATAAACTTTTTATTTTAGAAGTATATAGTAATTCAAATCGATAAATGACATTGGAAAAACTGATTATACATCTTGAAAAAAAATAGTCCTTGTACTTTATTTTATTTGTGCAACAAAAGGAATAGCCCAAGCAAAAACAATTCACAATAAAATAAAAATTACCTCAAGTTGATATGATATTGAATATGCCTACCATAATATACATAAGTAATAAGGATGTATAAATCACAAAAAAATAATTTTCTTCAACCATCCTAGTCATCAAATTTAGATCAAAGTAATAAAAGTTTTAACTTAGACTGCTTCTGGTGTATGGTAAAAAACACTCATATTTTGCTGGAAATTAATACATTTTTTTAAAGAAATTTTTAAATGGACTTAAAAATGTGTATACACTTTGATATATTGATTTCATTCAAGGAATACTTCCTAAAAAGCCAATTCAGACAGAGACAGAGATTTACATCCCAATATCATTGTAGCATCGTTTTTAATATAATTTACAAAAAGGAAACAAAATTAATGGCTAGTAGTAAGATATTCAATTAAAAGTATTAGAATAAAGTCACTTTGTTAAATGTAAAGAAGATAGTAAAGGAATATTTCTGATAAATGAATAGTAATTTTTAGCTAATTGAACATTGGAAATGTTCTCAATATATTTGAAAAAATCAGGTTATAAACACAGTATGTAGCATGATACCAATTTTTGGAAATGCATAAATTTTGAGTTAGAGATATAGACTCAATCACCAAAAAAAAGTTAGCTCTAAAGAAGGATAATTCATTTCTTATTGTGACTGTATGGAGATTATATATATACATATATATTTAACTTTAATATGTTTCAATACTTCTGAAAAAAATTGTAGTTTATTTCATCAGAAAGCATTATTTTAAAATAAAATATCTTTAATTCATCATTTAAGTTCTTCCTCATTCAAATGGTTGTTCACAATTTATTTTTGGCAAATCTTCTTACAGGCTTTACTCTGTGTAAAAGAACAACATACCTGAATACAATCAATGATAGTAATTGCTATAAATGAGGTAGAAATTAAGTGCTATATTCATTTTAATGAAAGTAATGTAACTACTAGTGTCGGTATCCCATTTTATATGTATGCTATTTCTTAGATGGACTTCAAAATTATCCAAGATTTGAGCATCTCTAAATGAGATCACTGCTACCAAGTTAGTCAAATTCACCATGATTTCTCACCTGTATTATTGCAATTGCTTCCTATTTATTACCACTCTTCTAGGTCTATTTGTTCTATACCCATAGGCTTCTAAATCATTTCCATCTTAGGAATTTTTCCCATAAGATTTTCTATGTCTAAAATTCTCTTGCTCTGATATCCAAGCTATTTGTGCCCTCAGTTCTTTCAATCTTTGTTCACATTTTACATTGTCAATGAGGTTTCCCTGGCTCACTCTTTACAAACAAGCAAATTTCTGGCTGTGTGGCTTATACATCTTAGCTTGCTTTATTTTTCCCACAGTATTTATCAAAACACACTGTTTCTTTATTAGTATATCTTAATTAACTCCTTCTTCCTCACCCCACCCACACTCATTCTGGTAGGAAATATTTATGTTTCCATCATTACCGTATATTCTACAGTTAGAATAGGTGAGTACAAAACAGTCATTCAAAATCTGATGAATAAATGAAAAAAGGAAGGAAGGAACAAGGGAGAAAGGAAGGGAGGGAGGGAGGAAGGGATGAAGAGAGAAAGGAAGGAAGAAGGAAAGAAGGAAGAAAGGGAGAAGAAAAGGAAAAGGAAGAAAAGGAAAAAATGGAAAAGAGGAAATATAACATTTGGTATTAAAGAAGACAAATTTGTTTTAAATGCCATTTAAGTTTTTTGAGAAAGTGGATAACACTATGAATATCAAGACTACCAATTAGTTCAGACTGGCAGGCGCATAGGGTGCAGGAAAGCACTAAGGGTGGCATGTTTAGTTGGTATCAAGACATGGACAGAATATATCTTTATCTGATGAGGTTGCTAAATCCAATATTCTAGAGTATACATTAAGCTATGCCATACATAGATATATTTACTGAAATTTGAGGAAAAAATAAAATCACCGAAGAAGAAAGTACAGAAAGAAAAGTCAAAATAATAAAACAGAGGTTGATAAATGAATCCAATTTCATATCAGTGCAAAAAGAAACAAAGAAGTAAGTTATGACTTAGAAAAAACAAAACAGGGATAATCTACTATGAGGGAAATCAGGGAGAAAATTGGCAGGGGCAAAAATCTCTGTTATTATTGCCCACTGGGACACCTTCAAAGTTTGCAAAGACTTAGGAAACATGAAGATACTCAAGAAGTTTAGATAAATAAGTAGAAGTTAATCAAAGTGGAAATACTGTAAAAGTTTGTAAGTAGATAGGTTAAAGCCAACAAAACAAAGGATTCAATTTCATGAGTCATAGTAGTTTAGAAGGAAAAATAACTGTAAATGACATCACAGTGGTAGATGAAAATATATTTTAAAGAAATAGGGAATAAACAGTAAAGAAATGAGAATATTGAATTGGTGTGGTAGGTTGAACTATGCATCTCAACTTACTAATCTGCTTTCCTTTGGGTGTGAACCCATTGTAAATAGGACCTTTTAGAGACATTATTTTTAGTTAAGGTGCAGTGAACTGAAATATGGTTATCCTTAAACCAAGTACCGGAAAGTTATAAAGGGAACCCAAAAGTCACAGGAGGGAGAAAGGAGAGGACATCACCATGTGATGGTAGGGAGAAATATAGGCAAAAGAACCCCAAGTACTGTCAGGCATCCATCACCAGAATGCTACAGATTTGTGGGAGAAGCAAGCATTGCTAATAGCTCAATTTTGGAATTCTTCTAGCCTCAAAACTGTGAGTCAATAAATACTTCTTTTTTTTAAGCCAACACAAATTGTGGGGTATTTTTCATGGCAGCCTGGAAAACTAAGATGATCAGTATGTCATTTGAAGAAAAGAATGGTTTCAAGAATGATAAGCAAATTGTGCAACATGTTTAAGCACTGTGCTTAAATTTCTCTAACATTTAAGGAACTAGGAACATTGACAACATGAAAAGCAAGAAGCTCCATGTGGCTAGATGACCAAAATTTGGCTAATCAATTCTTATTGTGTGGTTAATTCATGAGAGGTCATAAGAATGGTTTGTTGTATAAACAGATATGAAAAAATCTTAAATTGTTTTTAAGAAAAGCCCTAATGGTTCCATGGAGACAATTCCTTGTAAATGTTCAGGACAGCAAGTGTGTCAAGAGGGTGGGTGCTAATTACAGCTGCCAAAGAGTTCCCTAGGACACTTGAAATGTTCTTCAGACAGGGAACTTTCCAGTTAAATAGATTTTCAGTTTAATGAGGACATGTCCAATTTTAAGAAAAGGTGTTTTGAGTGTAATAGCAAGGTGGAAAGGCTTTCTTCTCTATGTGAAGTTTCCAAGGACTAACGGCTTCTCCCCTGTAGTGTAGACACATGCAGGGCAAACAGGTCTAAACTTTGTTTATGTTCAGGTTTTAGGAAAAAATGTTATTTTGCTTAGCCTTTTGCCACCTAACGTGTTCTGATAATGTGTTCTGATAATGGAGTCCAAGACATTCTTAAAAATTTTCTGTTTTATAACTAAATCAACAAATACGTTAATTCTTGAAGAGTTGTTTTCTTTCCTTTAATTTTGAATTTTAAAATTCATACTTTTCTTCTAATACTTATTTTAAAAAATAATCCTGTCTAGAATACTCTAGAAATCTCAAGTTTCTTGTATTTATTGTAATGGAGTGAGTATTTTTCTATTTTTAACTAAAAATGAACAAACAAATGAAAAACTACAGAACTGTTTGGGTAGAATTTAGCACAGCCAATAAAGTACAGGGATAGCCTTGATATTTATTTCAATTAACTATATGGTAATATCAAAGACTGGGAATGGAAAGAAAAAGAATAGGCTAAAGAAATGTCAAGGTAGAATAATATGAAATACTGATGAAAATATTCACGAAAGAATTGTTATTTAGCAATGGAAGGTCTGCTGTGTTTAAAGTATGAGATATTCTAGAGGAATAAAAAAAAACAATTTGGTAAGCTATAGGAAGTCTAGAAAGAAAGATGTTGACAATTCTTCAGGATTTCAAACAATAGTGATAAAAAGCATGGGGGTGGTCACATTTGAATTACTTCTTCAGGATTCTTGGGTAAGTGCATCTATATGTGTGCAAGACAAGTAAACAAAATATGTTTCAGGGGAAAGAAATCATATCTTGAAATTTCTTACCTGAATCCTCAACACTCAAACATGACCCCATAATTGATACTTTTGTATTGTTTTAAGTGAAATCTACTTCTTAGGAATCAGCTTGAATTAATTTCATATTTCTGCTTCTGGAAAGTCTAAAGTTCAAAAGAAGTCAACCTAATCATAAGACTGGTGTTATGGACAAAGTAGGTAACTTCTAAATCTAATTTTGTGTGTTTGTGGTTGTGTGTATGTGTGTGTGTGTGTGTGTGTGTGTGTGTGTGTGCTAAAGAGAGAATGAGAGAGAGAGAGAGAGTAGTGGGAGAAAGAGATTCCTTTATTTAGTAAACAGAAGATGGCAGCATCTGCCCATTATTTAAAGTGTGAAGTCATTGAACTATCTAGCACTTAAATCTCAAAATCTGTCATACATACATACATACACAATATTGTCTATTACTTTACAGTTCAGGATTAGACATTGCATATTTAATTTGACAAAGGAATTAGAAAGGAAAACAAAGATCTTATCTGCCTTTGTTTAATGATGAGAGATATTGTGAACAAAAAAGTTATTTTTATAAATTTGATAATGAATTAAAATATTTAGAAAGAAATAAAAACTAAAAGATTTATAAAGGCAAGCATTTTAGGAAGGCTGTGCTCTTTATACATTGTATGGTATTACAAATTTGATCAGTAAAATTCTAACTGATTTACTACTATCGAAGCCACTTAACAATGATTTAAAAATATTTAAACAATTAAATCAATAGATACTAATTGACAATAGGCAAAGGAAGAAAGTATTCCAAAAGAAAGTGGGAAAACTTTTGACAACCAACTCATTGTTACAGTCTGTACAAATTAATGGGTATTCATAGGTGTGGAATATGTTGATAGTCTCCCCGAATAACATGCCCTTGCTTTTTCTTGATATTGGTGTCTCCCTCTGTAAAAACTAACAATACCAGGACTCCAAACTATTGTCCTCCTTTTTGCTAGAACATGGATGATTTTCTAGGAGCAGGGCAGACAGTAGTTAAGATGGGAGACTTCTGAGAATAAATTTTCTTTCTGATAACAGAGAAAGTTATAAGAGGAGACAACAGCTTTCTTTTTTCATTTTGATCATTCTTGTATGAGAGCAAATCCTTGGAGCTTCCACAGCTGTATTGCCAACATGGGAGGGAGGAAGACCACAAATTTCACAAGATAACTGATCCTGAGATTTTGTATTTCAGTAGATGCTGAAATGGATGGTCCATTTGTTGGTCTGGCAAAAAATTAAAAATTTGGGCACTGTTTCAGTCTACTAAAGCTGCTGGAATGCAATAGGCTAGAAATGGATTTGCTTTCACAATGGAGGTTTATTAGTTCACAAATTTACAGTTCTAAGGCCATGAAAATGTCCCAATTAAGGTATCAACAGGACAATACCTCCTCTGAAGAAAAGCCGATGGCATGTGGGATTCCTCTATCATGTGGGAAGGCACATGGTTGGAGTTTGCTGGTCCTTCTCTCCCAGGTTTAGCTTCTGGTTTCTGTGGTCTCCTCTAAAATGTCTCTTGGCTTCTGTCTCACCTTGTCTGGGTCCTTCTTGCTTCTCCTGGGACATTTTCTTCCTGAGCATCCCAGGGTTCTCTCTTAGCTTCTCAAGGGCAAACTCTGGATTTCATCTTTTAGCTTCTCTCCTGTTTTGGTTTCAATGGCTGTCTCCAAAATGTCTCTCTAAAATGTCTCTCTGTGCTCTCTTAAAAGGACTCCAGTAAAGGACTAAGACCCACCTTGAATTGGGTAGGTCACATATTCATGGAAACAACCTAATGAAAAGGTCCCCACCCAACAATAGGTCTGCCCCCACAAGAGTGGTCTAAAAGAATGTAGTCTTTTATGGGGCACACAACAGATTCAAACCAGCACAGGCACCTTCTTCAAAAAGCAGGAAAAAGTTGTCATGAAAGGTAATAAAATAAAAAGCTTTTTTCCTTTCTTCCATGGTTTCATACCTTGATTTTATGTGCACTTTTCTATTTGCTTTTAATATAATTCTAACTACATAGGAGTATAATTTTAAATTATTACCATGATTTTTACTATTGTTACCATTTTCATATTGTTTACTTCCAGTTTTAATTACAAATACAGGAACATTTTACTTGCATGCAGAAACACTGAATTTATACAATTCATGCTCCACAAGTTCCATGCATATATATTTCTTTCTTACCAAAACAGTGAAAAGTTTGTACAGAACTAATCCAACTGTTTTTATTTCATTTCTTGATAAGTGGACCTTCTACCAATTTTCTCTTTCTTCATCTTACTAATGAGTAAGAAAGCACTGACAGGAAAAAGCACTGATCAACCAATCTTTCTATTTCCTTCTGTCATCATTTTCAGCATAATTGGTTGGCAAATACACAGAATATCAGTAAGAAAGAATAAGATAGGTTTCCCTAGTCATTCATATTTCCTAGGACATTATTGCCTTCTTTTTGTGGTGGAAGCAAGTTCTAGTGTGAATGGAAATTGTGACCTCTCAGGACCTCCAGCTCTCCTCTTAGCTGTAGACTTAGCATGTTTCCTTGTACATCCCTTGAGTATAGCTTACTCTAAAACATCATATATGTTCACTGGAGGTTATGTTCATGGAACATTGCAAGTGCATATGTGAATGGGTGCAAGGAATGGCCGACATGCATATTGCATTTATCTCTGCTGCTCACTTGGCTGTTCAATTGCCCCACTGGACTTCACTTACTTTATTAGGGTTCTCTAGGGAAACAGAATCAACAAGAGATATCTATAAATATAAGATTTTATAAAAGTGTCTCACAACTGTGCATATGCACAAGTCCAAATTCTGTAGGGCAGGCAGCAAACTAGCAACTCCAATGAAGGTGTTCAATGAACTCCTCAGGAAACGCTTCACCAGCTAGCCAAAGAAGTGAAGGCCCTCTATCTGTCTTGCTTAATAGTCTTCAACTGGTTGGATTAAATTCAGCTGATTGAACTCTCTCTGGTGAAAGACACATCCTTCATTGATGTAATCAGTCACAGCTGCAGCCAATTGACTGATGATTTAATAAACCAGCCTTCTGGTTTACTAACCAGCCACAAACATCCTTGCAGTAATGGTTAGGCCAGTGCTTGCTTGACCAGACACCTGGGTACCATCACCTGGCCAAGTTGACACATGAACCTAACATCACACTTAAAAAACACAAGTTCCAAGGTAAAATTATGAAGAATTTTGAAACACTACAGAAGAGCATTAAAACAAGCTTTGGACTCTTCTGAGTGTGGGTCTATATAATTATACAGGTCACAATCCATGAAACCAGCCCTGGAGCTGAACTTTATCCTGAAATTAACTGTGCTCAGAATTATACCTAGGTGAGAAAAATCAAACCCTCTTGTTTAAGCCATTTATGTTATAATAGATATGCTCCATTTACCCTGCAGATGTAATCTCTTCCATCTCTAACCTTTCCAAACTTTTCAGTGCCCCAGATAGTTAACTGTTTACATAGTTAATCATCCACAATTTCTTGTGTTTGGCTTCCAGCTGAGCTTGACCAAAGAAAGGCATTGAAAGTACATTGTAGAGTGTGAGAAGAAAGAAGTCAGGATCTCTTACCCTGATCCTTTATTACCTAACAATGTTTAATGTTTTGAGGGTGGCTATATGTCTCTGCTGAAGAGCCAAACTGCTTATAGGCAGACCTTGTACCTGTCATTGGGTACCAGTAATAGATTCCTCTTTACTGTTTCAGGTTTAGAGGTCATAAATTCTTCCTGATATTATGATTTCTGGGTGCTTCACAATCCATTTTCTGTTTCCTTAGCCAGGGCCACACATTTATAAATTATCCTTTCATTAACTCTTTCTAAACATTTTCTATGCTATCCCTTTGCTTTTAGGCTCCCTAATGATGCAGTTGAAGATACTACACTATTCATGAAGGCAAAAACATCATAAATACTGTAATAATCCTGCTTAGATGCTATTAATTCCCTTGAGACAAAAAGGCACCAGAAACAAACCTCTGTTCAAACAGAGTTGGGTGTATTGGCTCATTGCAACAATGGAGATCACACACCATATTGAATTGTGGGGCATGACAATAAGATGTTAGATTAAAGCTTGCAGAATTCAGGCTTCTTATATGATTTGGGGTGTGATAAACAGAAGCTGGATTTGCTTTGGATTGTGTGCTGTCAGGAAGTGGGAGTAATGTTAAGATTGGCTATTTTAATCCATCTGATGCAGAAAGATGAAAAAATAAAGTGAGGTTGAAGTGTTTTCATTGGACAAAGGAGTTAGTTAACTGGGAAAGAGAAATGTTTCGTAGTTTGGGGGGTTGAACAGTGTCTTTGTTTTTGTCTGTGGTCTTAATTTTTGTCTCACTTCACGGTCACAGTGAGAATTTGTCTGATATTGGTATTCTTTGAAATTGTATATGTTCAACATGAGAATACAAAGCCTAGTTGTGAATGCCAGGCAGTTCCAAACAATAGGGAGTTATAACAACACTAAGAGGGCATACAACTTGGAGTCAGGCCAGTTCCCAGAAGCCAATGGCTGCTTTTTACTTTGTCACCACTTATCTGGTTCACAGCATCAACACCCTACCAAAACCCAAAGGAAGAGATAAATGCTTTGACACTAATGTCTCAATAAGTGCTTAATTATATTTACACTGTTTTCTGAAAATGACAATTACAGTATTCATTCCTATTCATTTTCATTTGCAAACTACCTTAAGGGGTTATCTGCTTTTATTAATGTTTCCCTTGAGGCAAGAGTTTCCAATTCTTGCTATATTATTTGGCTATAAATATTTTATTTTATGCTTCTCCATATTGCCAAATGTTAGAAATAATGTGTATTCATTTATAAATTTTGGTTTTGAAACTTGGGGTTTTCTTTTTGTTATGCAAAGTAAGTTTATATATAAGGTCAACAAATGGCTGTACTCTTCACCTTCTAGAGCACACTGAAAATTGTGAAAGCAAGTGACAGACCAAATAAATCAGATAAATTTGTCCCTGGAAGCTCTGGTACAGGAAATTTAACAAGATTTCGAAAAGAAAAAAATAGCACCCTATTTTCAAACAAGGCCTGTAGTTATCTACCACCAAGTTCATTCCCAACTCTGTTCCCACTCGACATGTGAAAGGAAAGTTAAAAAGCAGCAACCACTTTCCAAAGGGGTTAGGTGTGGGAAATGCTAATTGATCTATACTATATTAAAGCAAATAATATATCTGGGCATGCTCTATTAAAATTCTGGACTAAAATTAACATATTGGAAAAATATGATATGAAAATATGAAAACTTACTACAGAAGAATGCAAATTAGATTTGTAAAAGAAGGAGTAAGAATATTAGTTTTAAAGACAATGGCAGAGAAACATATTCCCTGAAGTGCCTCATATGATAACATTAGAACTTCATGTGAATATGAGTTCAAGACTTCAAAGATGTGACAAAACAACCAAATGAGACAAAATAGCAATTTCAGTGAAATTAGAAACCACAAGGAACACAGAAGTCACCAATAAAAATCTAATCAAAGGCATGGAGGGGGTCTTTATATTATTACAGTGAATGTAGGAAAAATTACAAAAGAAAATAAGAAAATTGGAGAATAAAAGTGATATAGATGTGACACCAAGATTATCCAGGGTAACAAATAACATAGAAATAAAATTATTCATTGAATAATGGAGGAAAAATATCTAAAATGAAAAGTGAAACAAAATTATATCACATAGTATATAATATTTTTATAGAAGTCTTACCACAAAGACATATCCTGGTTAAAATTATAGAATGTAGTTGATAAACGAAGATAGAAAATTTCACAGGATAGAGTGGCATTGCTTGTCAGTCTCCATTACTACATTCAGAAGACAATGAAAGCCCCCTTAAGGGACTGGGGAAAAATGTGGAAATATTCAACCTTCCCACCTAGGAAATTACTGATATTCTCACAAGCATTGGGACTACAAATTTAGAAGGCCAAATCGTCAATCTTGGGGCTTGCTCTTATGAAGCTTATTACTGCAAAGGAGAGACTAAGCAAATTTATAATTGTGCCTAAGAGTCATCCCCAGAGAACCTATTTGTTGCTTAGTTGTGGCCTCTTTTTGTAAGCCAACTCTGCAGGTAAACTCACTACCCTCCCCCCTACATTGGACATGACTCCCAGGGGTGTAAATCTCCCTGGCTAAGTGGCACATGACTCCTAGGGATGAGCCTGGACCCAGTCTCTTGGGATTGAGAAATACTTCTTCAAAAAAAGGGGGATGACAAATGAACCAAAATAAAGTTTCAGTGGCTGAGAGATTTCAAACGGAGTGGACAGGTTGTTCTGGAGGCTATTCTTATGCATTATATAGATATCCCTTTTTAGTTGCTACTGCATTAGAATAATTATAAGGAAATACCTCAAACTGTTGAACTGCAACCCAGTAGCCTTGATTCATGTAGATGATTGTATAACTGTTTAGCTTACACGATATAGCTGTACAATTGTGGCTCACACCGCCTTTATCCAGTATATGGACAGATGAGCAGAAAAATGGGGACCAAAATTAAATGAATAGTAGGGGGAGATGGGGAGGATGGTATGTTTTGCGTATTCTTTTTTAATTTTATTTTTATTTTATTTGTTTTTGGAGTAATGAAAATGTTCAAAAATTGATTGTGGTTCCCAAAGCAATTTGGGCAGAGAATAAAAATACATATTCAGGGTCTCCCTGAGGAGCTGGGGGAAAATGCAGAGGTGTTGGGCTTCCTAACCTGGATTGTTGCTGATATTGTCACAAATATTGAGCATTGAGGGCTGGCCATTTGATGTGCTGAGCCCTCTATCACAGGACTTGCCCTGATGAATCTCATTACTGCAAAGGAGAAGCTAAACACAAACATGCTTATAATTGTGCCTAAAATTCTCCCCTTGAGAACCTCCTTGTTGCTCAGATGTGGCCCCCTCTCTCTAGCTAAGCCAACTCGGCAGGTGAACTCAATGTCCTCCCCTCTATGTGGGATATGACTCCCAGGGACGTAAATCTCCCTGGCAACGTGTGATATGACTCCAGGGGATAAATCTGGACCCAGCATCGTGGGATTTAGAACATCTTCTTGATCAAAAGGGGGATGAGAAATGAAATGAAATAAAGTTTCAGTGGCTGAAAGATTCCAAATGGAGTCAAGAGGTCACACTGATGGGCATTCTTATGCACTATATCGATAACTCTTTTTAGGTTTTTTTTTTTTTTTTCTTTTTTTTTTTTTCCAATGTAAAGACAAACATTTTGGCATTTATACTTTTTTTTTTTTGTCTTCATTTTATTGAGATATATTCACACACCACGCAGTCATACAAAACAAATCGTACTTTCGATTGTTCTCAGTACCATTACATAGTTGTACATTCATCACCCAAATCAATCCCTGACACCTTCATTAGCACACACACAAAAATAACAAGAATAATAATTAGAGTGAAAAAGAGCAATTGAAGTAAAAAAGAACACTGGGTACCTTTGTCTGTTGGTTTCCTTCTATTTTTCTACTCATCCATCCATAAACTAGACAAAGTGGAGTGTGGTCCTTATGGTTTTCCCAACCCCATTGTCACCCCTCATAAGCTACATTTTTATACAATTGTCTTCGAGATTCATGGGTTCTGTGTTGTAGTTTGATAGTTTCAGGTATCCACCACCAGCTACCCCAATTCTTTAGAACCTAAAAAGGGTTGTCTAAAGTGTGCGTAAGAGTGCCCACCAGAGTGACCTCTCGGCTACCTTTGGAATCTCTCTGCTACTGAAGCTTATTTCATTTCCTTTCACATCCCCCTTTTGGTCAAGAAGATGTTCTCCGTCCCACGCTGCCAGGTCTACATTCCTCCCCGGGAGTCATATTCCACATTGCCAGGGAGATTCACTCCCCTGGGTGTCTGATCCCACGTAGGGGGGAGGACAGTGATCCCACCTTTCAAGTTGGCTCAGCCAGAGAGAGAAGGCCACATCTGAGCAACAAAGAGGCATTCGTGAGGAGGCTCTTAGGCACAACCATAGGGAGGCCTAGCCTCTCCTTTGCAGCAACCGTCTTCCCAAGGGTAAAACCTATGGTAGAGGGCTCAACCCATCAAACCACCAGCCCCCTATGTCTGTGGTCATGTTAGCAACCAACGAGGTGGGGTAGGCAAATACCCCTGCATTCTCCACAGGCTCCTCAAGGGGGCACTACATCTTTTTTTCCTTGTTTTTCTTTCTTTTTTTTTTTAACTTTCCCTTCTTTTTTAAATCAACTGTATGAAAAAAAAGTTAAAAAGAAAACAAACATATAATAAAAGAACATTTCAAAGAGACCATAACAAGGGAGTAAGAAAAAGACAACTAACCTAAGATAACTGCTTAACTTCCAACATGTTCCTACTTTACCCCAAGAAGGTTACCTAATATAGCAACATTTCTGTGAACTTGTTCCTACTATATCCATCAGAAATTAACAGACCATAGTCATTCCTGGGCATCCCCAGAACATTAAATAGCTTATCTGTTCTTCTTGGATTATTGTTCCCCCTTCCTTAATTGCTCTCTATTGCTAGTTCCCCTACATTCTACATTATAAACCATTTGTTTTACATTTTTCAAAGTTCATATTAGTGGTAGCATATAATATTTCTCTTTTTGTGCCTGGCTTATTTCGCTCAGCATTATGTCTTCAAGGTTCATCCATGTTGTCATATGTTTCACGAGATCATTCCTTCTTACTGCCGCATAGTATTCCATCGTGTGTATATACCACATTTTACTTATCCACTCATCTGTTGAAGGACTTTTGGGTAGTTTCCATCTCTTAGCAATTGTGAATAATGGTGCTATGAACATTGGCGTGCAGATATCTGTTCGTGTCACTGCTTTCCGATCTTCCGGGTATATACCAAGAAGTGCAATCGCTGGATCGAATGGTAACTCTATATCTAGTTTTCTAAGGAACTGCCAGACTGACTTCCAGAGTGGCTGAACCATTATACAGTCCCACCAACAATGAATAAGAGTTCCAATTTCTCCACATCCCCTCCATCATTTGTAGTTTCCTGTTTGTTTAATGGCAGCCATTCTAACCGGTGTTAGATGGTATCTCATTGTGGTCTTAATTTGCATCTCTCTAATAGCTAGTGAAGCTGAACATTTTTTCATGTGTTTCTTGGCCATTTGTATTTCATCTTCAGAGAACTGTCTTTTCATATTTTTTGCCTATTTTATAATTGGGCTGTCTGTACTATTGTCATTGAGTTGTAGGATTTCTTTATATATATGCAAGATATCAGTCTTTTGTCAGATACATGGTTTCCAAAATTTTTTTCCCATTGAGTTGGCTGCCTCTTTACCTTTTTGAGAAATTCCTTTGAGGTGCAGAAACTTCTAAGCTTGAGGAGTTCCCATTTATCTATTTTCTCTTTTGTTGCTTGTGCTTTGGGTGTAAAGTTTAGGAAGTGGCCGCCTAATACAAGGTCTTGAAGATGTTTTCCTACATTATCTTCTAGGAGTTTTATGGTACTTTCTTTTATATTGAGATCTTTCATCCATTTTGAGTTAATTTTTGTGTAGGGTGTGAGGTAGGGGTCCTCTTTCATTCTTTTGGATATGGATATCCAACTCTCCCAGCCCCATTTGTTGAAAAGACCATTCTGACTCAGTTCAGTGACTTTGGGGGCCTTATCAAAGATCAGTCGGCCATAGATCTGAGGGTCTATCTCTGAATTCTCAATTCGATTCCATTGATCTATATGTCTATCTTTGTGCCAGTACCATGCTGTTTTGGCAACTGTGGCTTTATAATAAGCTTCAAAGTCAGGGAGTGTAAGTCCTCCCACTTCGTTTTTCCTTTTTAGAGTGTCTTTAGCAATTCGAGGCATCTTCCCTTTCCAAATAAATTTGATAACTAGCTTTTCCAAGTCTGCAAAGTAGGTTGTTGGAATTTTGATTGGGATTGCATTGAATCTGTAGATGAGTTTGGGTAGAATTGACATCTTAATGACATTTAGTCTTCTTATCCATGAACATGGAATATTTTTCCATCTTTTAAGGTCCCCTTCTATTTCTTTTAATAGAGTTATTTAGTTTTCTTTGTATAGGTCTTTTACATCTTTGGTTAAGTTGATTCCTAGGTACTTGATTTTTTTAGTTGCTATTGAAAATGGTAACTTTTTCTTGAGTGTCTCTTCAGTTTGTTCATTTCTAGCATATAGAAACATTACTGACTTATGTGCATTAATCTTGTATCCCGCTACTTTGCTAAATTTGTTTATTAGCTCTAGAAGCTGTATCATCAATTTCTCAGGGTTTTCTAGATATAAGATCATATCATCTGCAAACAATGACAGTTTTACTTCTTCTTTTCCAATTTGGATGCCTTTCATTTGTTTGTCTTGCCGGATTGCCCTGGCTAGCACTTCCAGCACAATGTTGAATAACAGTGGTGACAGCGGGCATCCTTGTCTTTTTCCTGATCTTAGAGGGAAGGCTTTCAGTCTCTCACCATTGAGTACTATGCTGGCTGTGGGTTTTTCATATATGCTCTTTACCATGTTGAGGAAGTTTCCTTCAATTCCTACCTTTTGAAGTGTTTTTATCAAAAATGGATGTTGGATTTCGTCAAATGCTTTTTCAGCATCTATTGAGATGATCAATTGATTTTTCCCTTTTGACTTGTTAATGTGTTGTAATACATTGATTCATTTTCTTATGTTGAACCATCCTTGCATGCCTGGAATGAACCCCACTTGGTCATGGTGTATGATTTTTTTAATGTGTCTTTGGATTTGATTTGCAAGTATTTTGTTGAGGATTTTTGCATCTATATTCATTAGGGAGATTGGCCGGTAGTTTTCCTTTTTTGTAGCATCTTTGCCTGGTTTTGGTATTAGATTGATGTTAGCTTCATAAAATGAGTTAGGTAGTATTCCATTTTCTTCAATGTTTTGAAAGAGTTTGAGCAAGATTGGTGTCAGTTCTTTCTGGAAAGTTTGGTAGAATTCCCCTGTGAAGCCATCTGGCCCTGGGCATTTATTTGTGGGAAGATTTTTGATGACTGATTGGATCTCTTTGCTTGTGATGGGTTGGTTGAGGTCTTCTATTTCTTCTCTGGTCAGTCTAGGTTGTTCATATGTTTCCAGGAAATTGTCCATTTCTTCTACATTATCCAGTTTGTTGCCATACAGTTGTTCATAATATCCTCTTATAATTTTTTTAATTTCTTCAGGATCTGCAGTTATGTCACCTTTTTCATTCATTATTTTGTTTGTATGGGTCTTCTCTCTTTTTGATTTTGTCAGCCTAGCTAGGGGCTTGTCAATCTTGTTGATCTTCTCAAAGAACCAACCTTTGGTGATATTTATCCTCTCTATTGTTTTTTTGTTCTCTATGTCATTTATTTCTGCTTTAATCCTTGTTATTTCTTTTCTTCTACTTGGTTTAGGATTGGTTTGCTGTTCATTTTCTAGCTTCTTCAGTTGATCCATTAGTTCCTTGATTTTGGCTCTTTCTTCCTTTTTAATATATGCATTTAGTGCTATAAATTTCCCCCTTAGCACTGCTTTTGCTGCATCCCATAGGTTTTGGTATGTTGTGTTCTCATTTTCATTCATCTCTATATATTTAGCAATTTCTCTTGCTATTTCTTCGTTAACCCACTGATTGTTTAGGAGTATGTTGTTTAACCTCTAGGTATTTGTGAATTTTCTAAGTCTCTGATGGTTATTGACTTCTAATTGTATTCCACTGTGGTCAGAGAATGTGCTTTGAATAATTTCAATCTTTTTAAATTTATTGAGGCTTGTTTTATGTCCCAGCATATGATCTATTCTGGAGAAAGTTCCATGAGCACTAAAGAAGTATGTGTATCTTGGTGATTTGGGATGTAATGTCCTGTATATGTCTGTTATATCTAATTCATTTATCAGATTGTTTAGGTTTTCAATTTCCTTATTGGTCTTCTGTCTGGTTGATCTATCTATAGGAGAGAGTGATGTGTTGAAGTCTCCCACAATTATTGTGGAAACATCAATTGCTTCCTTTAGTTTTGCCAGTGTTTCTCTCATGTATTTTGTGGCACCTTGATTGGGTGCATAGACATTTACGATTGTTATTTCTTCTTGTTGAATTGCCTCTTTTATTAGTATGTAGTGGCCTTCTTTGTCTCTCAAAACATCCCTGCATTTAAAGTCTATTTTATCTGAGATTAATATTGCTACACCTGCTTTCTTTTGGCTGTAGCTTGCATGAAATATTTTTTTCCATCCTTTCACTTTCAGTTTCTTTGTGTCCCTGTGTCTAAGATGAGTCTCTTGTATGCAACATATTGATGGTTCAATTTTTTTTGATCCATTCTGTGAATCTATATCTTTTAATTGGGGAGTTTAATCCATTTACATTCAACGCTATAACCGTGAAGGCATTTCTTGAATTAGCCATCTTATCTTTTGGTTTATGTTTGCCATATTTTTCCCTCTCTCTATTAATATCCTTTATTGTACCCATACCGAATCTCTTTAGTACTGAACCTTTCTCCAAGTTTCTCTGTCCTTTCTTTGTTTCTCTGTCTGTAGGGCTCCCTTTAGTATCTCCAGTAGAGCAGGTCTCTTGTTAGCAAATTCTCTCAGCATTTGTTTGTCTGTGAAAAATTTAAGCTCTCCCTCAAATTTGAAGGAGAGCTTTGCTGGATAAAGTATTCTTGGCTGGAAATTTTTCTCGCTCAGAATTTTAAATATATCGTGCCACTGCCTTCTCGCCTCCATGGTGGCTGCTGAGTAGTCATTACTTTGTCTTATGCTGTTTCCTTTGTATGTGGTGAATTGCTTTTCTCTTGCTGCTTTCAGAACTTGCTTCTTCTCTTCTGTGTTTGACAGTGTGATCAGAATATGTCTCGGAGTGGGTTTATTTGGATTTATTTTATTTGGAGTTCGCTGAGCATTTATGATTTGTGTATTTATGTTGTTTAGAAGATTTGGGAAATTTTCCCCAACAATTTCTTTGAATACTCTTCCTAGACCTTTACCCTTTTCTTCCCCTTCTGGAACACCAATGAGTCTTATACTCGGACGTTTCATATTATCTATCATATCCCTGAGGTCTTTTTCAATTTTTTCAATTTTTTCCCCATTCTTTCTTTTATGCTTTCATTTTCCATTCTGTCATCTTCCAGGTCACTGATTCGTTGTTCAACTTCCTCTAGTCTTGTATTATGAGTGTCCAGAATCTTTTTAATTTGGTCAACAGTTTCTTTAATTTCCATAAGATCATCCATTTTTTTATTTACTCTTGCAATGTCTTCTTTATGCTCTTCTAGGGTCTTCTTGATATCCTTTGTATCCCGTACTATGGTCTCATTGTTCATCTTTACTTCTTTGAGTAGCTGCTCTAGGTGCTGTGTCTCTTCTGGTCTTTTGATTTGGGTGCTTGGGCTTGGGTTATCCATATCGTCTGGTTTTTTCATATGCTTTATAATTTTCTGTTGTTTTTGGCCTCTTGGCATTTGCTGAACTTGATAGGGTTCTTTTAGGATTTGTAGACCAATTGAAGTCCTTGTCTCTAATTTGTCAGATCTACAGCTTCGTGGAGTACACTTTCTCTAACTAACCAGCAGGTGGCATCCACGAGCCATCTGTTCTCCACAAGCCAGTTCTCCCCTGCTTAGCCTTTTTGGTGAGTGGGGGAGTGAGTCTTGTAGGGTCCAATTGGTGTACAAAGCTTGCGTGTGTAGTTGGTGTTGCCTGCCCTGTATATGGGGTGTGTTTCTGGGCAGTCAGGGAGGGGGGGTGGCTCTAACAATCAAATCTCCCTGGTGATCCTAGAGGTTTAAAGTTGCTGCAATAGTCTAATCCTTCAGTTCAGTCCTGCCACAGTTTGTCTCTGCCACTGATCCACAAGTCCTTGGTATTGGCGTATGGCTCCTGAGACTTGCAAGTGGGCCCCTCTTCCAGGCTGTGCACCCCGGGTCCTCTGTTGAGGGATGACTGTGCTATGTCACAGATGAGTCCCGTCCCCCCAGGGCAGTTCTGGGCTGCTGGGCTGTGTAGGGAGGCTCCCAGTCTGCTGAAATGATGACTGAATGGGGCTTTGTTAATTCATACTGCTCCACCTTCCCAACTCTGGGACAATCAGCTGAGGTTGCAGGGAAGGCTAATGTCCACGCCCAGTTTTGTGATGTGTGCCTGTTATTTGAAGCGCTTCCTTCACACTGGGTTGTCTGGGGCAGCTCTGGGCTATGGGGCTGGCGATGGACAGGAGTGTTTCCTGTCTACCAGGATGATGGCTATGAGCGGACACCCCCCTTTTCTTGGGAAGTTCTGGTGTTTAGTGAATTTTCTCAGCCACTGGATTATTGTCTTTTGTCTCAGAGCTCTCTTAGTTCTGCTCTTGTCTTGACCTGCCCAAATTGCAAGTCTTTGAAGCTTTCTGTATTGGGCTTCTTAGAGTAATTGTTTTAGAAAAAGAAAAAAGGATTAAAAAAAAGGGCCCTCTTCAGAGATCCAATGGGCTATTGAAATGCTAAGAGACAAAGCAATTAGGGCCATTAAGGAAAAGTCCACAGGACAGAGAGATTAGCTTTTCTTCGGGATTTGCATATGAGCCTCAGGGCCTGAGCTCTGCCCTTCCCCTTTCTATGTTCACCAGAACTCCAAAAATCCTCTGCTTTTATTTTGGAGTTTTTCGTGTTGTTTTTTTCTATGCCTGTCTCCTCTCTGCTCAGCTGGCTGCTCTCAGATTCTCTGGTGTCTGGTCTCAGTCTAACTATGGTTGGAGTTTGGATCAGTAGAATGAGTTTCTGATAAGGGCTGCCACTGCAGTTCTCCCTTCTCCTTCCCGGAGCTGACAGCCCCTCCTCCCACGGGACTGATCCTGGCAGGGAGGGGTGCGGGTCCCCTGGCCACAAAAACTTACAGATTTCGCTGATCTCAGCAGTTCCACATTTTCATGAGTGTTGTATGAAGTATGCCCAAAGTCAGATTGCTCTGTGGTGTCCAGTCCACGCAGTTCCTGGCTTTCTACCTAATTTCCTGGAGGAGTAACTAAAACATACAGCTCACCAGTCCGCCATCTTGCCCCGCCTTTCCTCTTTTTAGATTTTAATGCATTGGAATTGCTAGAAGTAAATACCTGAAACTATCAAACTGCAACCCAGTAGCCTTGACTCTTAAAGACAATTATATAGCAATGTAGCTTACAAGAGGTGACAGTGTGATTGTGAAAGCCTTATGGATCACACTCCCTTTATGCAGTGTATGGATGGATGAGTAGAACAATGGGGACAAAAAACTAAATGAAAAGTTGGGTGGGGGGTGTTTTGGATGTTGTTCTTTACTTTTGTTTTTTTATTCTTATTTTCACTTTTTTAGGTACAAGGAAAATGTTCAAAAAATAGATTTGGGTAATGAATGCACAACTGTATGCTGTTATGGTGAACAACTGATTGTATACTTTGGATGATTATATGGTATGTGAACATACCTCAATAAAATTGAGTAAAATATTGATTGTGGTGATGAATGCACAATTATAAGATGGCACTGTTAACAACTGATTGTACATTTTGGATGATTGTGTGATATGTAAATATATCTGAATGAAATTGAATTAAGAAATGCAAAAAAAGAAAAGACAATGAAATGTTGCCCAAAAGGAAAGTGTGATTCAGATATATTATGCAGTTAACTTGTCATTAAATTACAAATGTAAGAGACATAAATTCTCAAATGTGAAAAAACTGAAGGAATACTCGCATATTAGAAACTTAAGCGACATTAAATACTAACACTCTTTTAATCAATATACATTCAAGGATGACTAGACACTTTTCTATATCCTAGCAATACAGTGATGGACAAAGAAGACAAAAATCTCTTCCCTATTAAATAGAAGTCTAAAGATTGTAGAAATGATAATCAGAGAAATATAGACTCATGATTAAAATTTTGGGAATTCAACTCAGTAAATCATGCATTGAATATACAGGGTTTAGGGATATGGAACCATATTTGTAAAATGAAATTTCTTGTATCATATATTCTAATGGGAGAGGCAAAAAGTGAATTAAATTATTTCAGGACACTACTGGTATAAAATATATATGATAATGTGTTCTAGAGTAATTGGGTGGGGTAAAATATGAAACAGGGTGTGCAACTAAAACCATTTGTTTCTTATTAATTTTCTTCTTCTCTGTAATAATATAATTTGTAGATGAACACATTAATTTCTGAATAAAGACTATTCTTTCCATTTTCCTTTCAGCTAGTTGAAGAAGTGTGATTAAATTATAATCATTGTGATATATGCATGTGTACTGCACCAATTTCTAGAAGACTTAAGCAAGAGTTAGTTCATTCATGCACTTGGTCCCCTACTTAATCTTTTCCTCAAACTGTCTGTCAGATAGATGTCAACAATTTGAACAATTAGGATGAGGGCCATATCCAAGCAATGCAGAACAGAAAGATGGAAGGAGCCTGGGATTTTGAGGACTTAATGGTTCAGAGCACCATTCTGCTCACAACTGCTTGCCTTCATATACATCATTGAGAGACAAATTATTTAAGCCATTGTGCAGTTGGATTTTCTGTCATTTGCAGTTGTACCTAATAACAACTAGAGCAGGGATTCACATATAGTCTCTGTACAGAAATAATCTGTGAACTGAGATTGGCTAATAAGAATAGAGAAGAACAAATTCAAGGGCTCTAAGGTTGAAATGATCTGGGATTGGTTGAGAAATAGCAAGAAGAACATGCAGTTAGGATGCAATGAGTAAAAACAGAGTTCACAGAGGTAGACAGGTCAGGTTACTTGGCATTCTAGGTCATGACACATTTTATTCTTGGTGAAATACAAAGCCAGGTGAGAACTTTAACAAAGAAAATGATATGACTAAATCACTTTACTGAAGTTCAGAGAATAATTTGGCCATTGAAGTTGTGGAGGAAAGAGATCAGAGTGACTTGGCCATTTTTGGATTCCTGCCTTTCTGAGACCCAAAGAATATATGATACCTACAGGCTATTTATATGAATTATTTGCATTTACATAAAATTATTCTATATTATTTGAAAGCTACAGATCACATATGGAATAGTTACCACTTTTAAAGGCAATACATTTTTTTTCCATTTTTTTCTCTGCAGCCATTATTATCTGCTTTTATTTTCTGTTTTAATATCTGTATTATTGCCTCAACTTTGCACCCCAAAGATTGTATTTTTCTTTAAAATTGTATGCTGTGCTGTTATTAATATGGTGGTATAGATTACATATACCACCTTGAGTTGCTGTTAGTGATTCTGATTGCTCAGTTAATTAATTAAAACCTAGACCCAGTAATAGCTTAGACTGAATGCAACTTAATTGATTAGACTGAATGTACTTTAATTGATAAAATTTATTTGAATAATATAAAGGAGGGAATCCAAAGACATATGTTGGTAGCAATGTTTGAGTGGATTTTTCCCATGTGTGTTACACATTAGTAACATTGGCCTGAAAACATCTTTCTCCAAGGTATTAAAAATATATTGGTGAGAGAAATAAACAGAATCTTTTGAAGATACTATAGAAACCTAAACTCTTGTCATTTGTGGAAGGCAAGGAACAAGTTCCTGATTTTGAAATAAACTCTTGGTGTTGTTCAAATGATAGAATTCTAGACTGTAATACTCAACAGACAGCACTAAAGCACTGGTGACAAGGTAGATTTAGGGACATTTAAGATCAGCTAACTAATCACTGAGTTCCTAAGAAAAATATAGGTGGACTGACTAGAAATACTCTTCTTTATCATTACAACAGAAGTAGCTTAGATATGGAATTTGAAGACATAACACAATCAATTACTAGTCTGGATTCTCAATCAATTTCCAGATCTGAGCAATTTCATAAACTAGTTCTTCTTAGGTTTTTGACTTGAATGAGTAATGCTGATTCTCTTACAGATCCACCCTCTTCCACCTTTCCCTACATCTAGACCTATAAGCAGACTCACATTAGAAGGCTCCAAGAGACAAGAGTAACCTAGGAAATAGTACCATTCACACTAAAAGACTTGCAGACTTTTCAGGTATTCATCATAAAATTGAGGAATATGTACTAGAATGTTAAAGTAGTATAGAATGAGTATAATACTGAATCAGTTTAAATTTATTGTATGTTTTCTCTGACTAAAAATTCTGGACTGAATATTGACCAGTGAATGAAGATGAAATGCTTGAACTGGCTTGGTATGTTATAGAGGAAAGTATACATTGGCTAGATGGATTTATGTGAATCTCCTATTCAGGAACCCTTAATGAGGGTCCAGAAGACATAGCTTAATAAAATCTTTTGGAAATACATTTTTGAGGGATCACTGAATCCTTAAATACTCTGGGGTGGTTTTTCTCTGAAAGCCAGGAGTAACTGTGAGATGATGGATACTGATAGCCATGTGGGCTCCTTGAATGCAATGGGGTTGACGGAATACCAGAATGCCAGTGGAGAATTAGTGGCATTTAACTGTCAGAGAAAGGTGGATTTGGTAGGCATAATGAGGAGCAGGACCAAAACACTAATCAGAATGGATTTACCCAGAGAGATCTCCTGTGTTGGCTAAGTTATCATGATGTTGCTAGGAATTAAATAGATGTTTAGCCCACTAAGATTGTATTTTATTTGCATAAGTGAAAAAAATCTATGTCTGACAAATAGAGTAGAACACAGTAAAGTTTATGGCTCTTAAACAATTTCTAGAAATAAGTAGAGTCACAGACCTAGAATTTCTTGAAAGAAAGAGAGACTAAGTCTCTTGATAAAGAACTCTACTATGTTCCCAAAATATATACTGTAATATTCATTCTGATCTTCCCCAGAATGAAATGTGGTCATTTACTAAGGCAACTGGAGAAAGGGAAATACCATTACTTTTTGAGACACTGGAAACTAGTTGTGAAATGACTAATTTCTGGGAATGCAACACACTACTGTGACCAACAATGTAAGGACTTGATTAATGAAATTATGACTCAAATTCATCTTACATTGAGCCCAGGATATACCTGAATATTCATCCTATAATAACTCCCCCAGTTCCAGAATGGACGGAAAGTGATGGTTATCCCTCCTGCCCTATCACAAATCAAACTATTTATTTGACCTGTACAGAATATAGGATTGTCTTGGACAGTATCAGTGAACTGTCCTAAATATAACCAAGTACTGATCCTTATTGTATCTGATGTTCAAGATGCTTTCATTTTTTATTTTGTTTTCTGAGGCAAATCTCTAAAGGCTCTGACACCTGAAATGTAACTATTGAAATTGCAAACACTTTATTCTCTAGTTCTCTTAATAAAGACTAACAGAAGTCATTTGCTTTCACCTGTACAGGAAAGTAATTCATATTCTCCTTTTGATCTCAGGGGTATATCAACACCCTATACACTTGCTATTGACTAGTCCATAGGAACATTGCTTGCTTATCTTTCCATTCCATGGGACATATTTTGGCCCAATAATGGATGATGTCACACTGATAAATCTTGGTGAAAAGGAAATCAGAAATAACCCAGACACTTTAATAAGGGACGTATTTGCCATTGCATGGGAAGTAGCCTCATCAAAAATTCAGGAATTTGCCACCTTGTGACATTTCCAAGTGTCCAGCACTCTAATACACATCAATGTATTCCTTCCTAAACTGAAGACAAATTGCTTCACTGACCGCATATAGCACTGGAGGAGAGGAACAGCATTAGTCAGCATCTTTAGATTTCAGAGGAAACATATATCAACCCATTTATTCAGTAATCTGAAAGACAGCCAGTTTTGATTAGGACCCAAAACAGAACAAAGCTCTCCAATAGGTCTAGGCTGCCATGCTACACAGTAACCAGTATATCCAATAGTTCTTAAATTTTGGTGATTGAAGGAGCCTTTGTCAGTCATTTACAGGTGAAATATTGTGCAGAATTACATAATCTTGGGATAAAGTTATGCCATATCTGCAGGAAACTATTTTTTATTCAAGAAAAGTTTGCTTCCTATTCAGTCCTAGAAGAAAACTGAATGCTTGAACATATGTTACCAAGTTAACATGCAATCTGAGCTCCTTATCATGAGTTGGGCATTAATGTCTGCCTATGTAAGGCAGTAATATGTCATCAAGCTTTGGCAGGAATTCACGACCTAAATATGTTGGATAAGGAACATGGCTGAAACCCTGCTGCATATGCCTACCTATATCAATAGCCTTCAGGGGAGTTCTCCATTACCAGTTAATTTAGTAAGAAAATATCAGGGCAGATTTTCAGGTGTTTTGTACAATTTGCAGAATTATTTGAAAGTGAATTGCTGCTACTTTATATCTCTACTTAGCAGTGGCCCTGAAGTACAAAGACGGGAGCATAATTCTTCCAGGAGCATAAATTCGCCTTTCCTAGAACAGGAGAAGGCAAAGAATGTGGATCTATATTGATTTATAGGCTGTAGCTAACAGTTTGATTAGATGGTCAGGGACCTGAAAGAAACACTTGGACAATTGATGAAATGACCTCTCCACATGGGCACAGAGTTGAGGATATTTCTGCTCCAGTTAAATGATCAAGGGTTGTAACCATTTCCAAAGAAACTCTTAATTATCAGCTGGGCAAAATAATTCATTAGGCAGATAGGCTGTTTTCAGCACCACTCCCCTTGCCTAATAGGCATGTTGAGCAACATGGCCATGGGGACACAAATTAAGGTTATTCATGAATTCAGCAACTTGAATTCCTATTTATCACGCTGATATGGCTTCATCCAGTTTTGACTGACCAAACTGCAAAAAGCGGAAACCAGCACTGATGTCAGTAACTCACTATTCCAAAAGGTAGCAGCCCAGCATGTAGTGGTGCACAGGTTACATAGGATCTCGTTCATCATGGAACGAAGAACACTTTGTCCCTGTCAGAATAAACATTTAATTTGGATATGAATTTAACTTTCCTGAATTCAACACTTCTGGCAAAACTGCTATCCATGAACTTACAAAATGCTTATTCACCATCATGTATCCCATGTATTATTTGACAAAGGAACTCATCATATAGCAAATGAATTGAAACCAATGCCCAGGGAATTTCGCATTACTCTGAAGCAGGTAATTTGATAGAATCATGGTTTAGCCTTTAGAAGACTCAGTTATGGTGTCATTTGAGTGAGAACATCTTTTTTAGACTGGGGAAACATTCTACTGGATGTGGTAATGCTCTGAATCAGTGATCAGTGTATGGTGAAATTCTTCCCATTGACAGGATACATAGGTAGTGTATAAGTTAGGGTTCTCTAGGGAAACAGAATCAATGAGAGGTGTCTATTAAATTTGTAAAAGTGACTCATGCAACTGTGGGTACGCACCGGTCCAAATTCCATAGAGCAGTCAGCAAACTGTCAACTCCAAGGAAGATGTCCAATGAACTCCTCAGGAAATGAACCAGCAACTTTGACGAACTCCTCAGGAAACACTTCACTGGGCAGCCGAGGAAGAAGTGAAGGTCCTCTATCTGTCTCGCTTATAAGTCTTCAACTGATTAATTGGATTAAATCCAGCCAATTGCATTCTCTCATTGTGGAAGGCACGCCCTTTGGTGAGTCATCAGTCACTGCTGCAGTCAATTGACTGATGATGTAATAAAGCAGCCTGTTGGTTTATTAACCAGCCACAAACGTCCTCACAGCAATTGTTAGGCCAGTGTTTGCTTGACCAGACAGCTGGGTACCATCACCTGGCCAAGTTGACACATGAACCTTACCATCACAGGTAGAAATAGAAGTGAATACTTATTACTCATTATCTGGTAGCCAATTTTTTACTTCCTATCCCAACCTTTTATGTTCTGCTGGTTAGAGGTCTTAGTTACCAATACAGATCAGAATTAAATTAACTAAAAAACAGAAATTGCCACTTCACACACAACTCTGGACTACCCATCCATTAAAACAACAGGCAGAGAAAAAGGTTACCTTACTGGCTAAACTGAACAATTCTTATTATCAAGGATTAATTAGGTTGCTATAACACAATGGGGGCAGGGAGAAATGTTTAGAACTCAAGATCTTTTCAGGGAGACCTCTTACTTCTCCAATGCTCTGTGATAAATTATTAAACTTTTCAACAACTATTAAAGACATGAGGCAAATGCTAGGGGAATAAATGTTGTTAATCCAACAAGGAATCATAATTAGATGGCATGCTTGCTAAGTGCGAAGTGGAATTGAATACACAATGGAAGAAAGAAATTATAAATATGTTCTGTGACCTTGTGAACACATTGTGCAATAAGAATTTATGAGCATATCTTACTTGATTTTATGTGAAATATTTGTGGATATTAACCAACTCTTTTGTTTCCCCTCTCTTCTATCAACATGTACTAAAGTGTGGTTAACACCATATCTCAATATTTTGTTTCAAAATATTTAATATCAGTATTTAGTATCAAAGGGGAAGTATATGCTAGCTAAAAGAATAAATATCATTCAAGGATGAATTATGTGGTACTTGTAAAAACTTGTTTTGGTAGATGGCTAGTGTGTCCTTATCTAAGCAATCATGGCATCATGTTAGATAGAAGCATGATATTACTTATGTCTTTGTTTGGCAGTTAAGTGTGGTTAAAGAGTGAGTGTGAATACTGAGTTGTTACCTTTGTACTACCGTTCAAGTCTAAATCTGAGTACATTCTATAAGTTCCCATGACTATATAATAGAGTTTAGAACTACTCAATGACTGTACTTTCAAGAGTTTTGGAAGGAAAAAGTGAAATGAAGTCTACTTTTCCTAGAAGTTTTGTGGTGGATAGAGATGATGACAGGCACACAGGTGACATGCACATCCCAGCTTATCATTGCTCTCCTCTCACTCTATTTTCAGGTCTCAGAAGTGGCAGTTCTCCAGAGACTTTTCTAAATTGTAACCCATTTGCTGATCTTGAACTTTTCCACAAGCTTTGCATTATCCAAATCTGTTCTGGTGCTTCAGGATATCATAATTAGCTTTCTGATTCTTTAACTATTCTTCCAGATATTTCTTTCTCCAAATCTAATATGTATATTAAATCCCTTATTAGCATAATACTTGGCATTGCTTGTTGCTTGTTTTCCTTGACTTACAGAGAAGATACAATTACTGTTAATGATAATATTGTTTTCATTATCATCATTTTATGCTACTTGAACTGCATTCAGCCTACTACTTATCACACCTCTGTAACTAGCTTATGAGCTACCTGGAAACATTTTTGTTGAATGAAACATGAATGAATGAGCAACTCACTAACCATAAAGAGATCTTTCTTTACATGTTTTACCTAAATTGACTCCTTTTGTTTGTTTGCTTCTTCCTGCCTTAGGCCTTCTATAAGCATTTATTTAACTTATGTGGGTCAAGTAGTTTTTAATAGTTCTTTTTTAAAAAGAGATGAACAGGGCAGACAAGGGTTGTACCCAAACTGAGAAAATATCCTTTATCATGGTAGTACTTGGCATCTCTTAGCAAAGCAACTTAATGATAATTTGACCTTAAAAACTAACTTCAGATACAGTGTTATAAAATATCTTACAACAGCTCATGCAAAGCCTCTACTGACACAAAGTACTCTGAATAAATTTAATGAATTTGAGCAGAAACTTGTCATGCCTAGCATTTTAGTTATCTCATGTATTTGAAACTATTAATGTCTATTTTGTCACTTCTAATACACTTAATGTCTGATTTCCTACTAAAATCAAGTGTTTACAGTATTCTATAGCTTACTTGTCACATTATACCAGATTAAATTTATTTTATTTCCCCTTGTTTTACTTTTGTTCATTAAAATTTACCAAAATTGCACTAAAAAAGCTATACAGGAAGCAAATACATGTGTGAAATAATGTATGACCTTTGTCATTAGGAAATGAAAACAAAAATAACAGTAAGCTATAATACAAACCTATTAGAATGTCTAAAATCCAAAGATACTGATGATATCAATTGCTGGTGAGGATGGAGCATCAAGAACTCTTTCTTTGCTGGTGGGGATGCAAAATGGTTCAGCTACTTTAGAAGAGTTTGATAGTTCCTCACAAAGCGGAAGACAGTCATCTGATAAAATCCTGCAGTTGTAGTACTAGGTATTTATCTAAGTGATTTGAAAACTCAGCTCACATATATTTCTAGAAACTTCATTCAAAAAGGCTCCAAACTGTAAGCAACCAAAATGACACTCCATATGTGAATGGATAAACAAACTGCGGTACATAGATGCAATGAAATATGATTATGCTATAAAAAGGAATGAGCTATCTAGCTATGCAAAGACATGGATGAATCTTAAATGCCTATTTATAAGTCAAAGAAATCAAGCTGAAAAGATTATATACCCTATGATGCCAATTATATGCAAAACAACAGAGACAATATAAAGACCAGTGGTACCCAGGGATTGGTATTAGGGGGATTTTGTAGAATTGTGAAATTATTCTGTATGGAATGTAATGGTGGATACCTGATGTTATGTATGTTCCATACCATACAAAAAGTGAACTTTAATATATGAAAATTAAAAAAAAAATATATATGGAAGCTTGAGGCATCTCAGAAAGGACTGCAGAAATATCCGTATGGACTCATGTTTAGCTTAATACAGATCTATTTATCTATCTATCCACAAACACATATGTACGTATGTACACACATATGTGTGTATGTATATATAAATGGGTACATGCACTGGTTAGTAAACACAATATATTTCCTAAAAACAATCATGCTCCAGTAGCAGTGAGCATACCTAGTGCCCAGATTTTCATTTCTAATAGCATTCTTCAATTAAAAAAATAAGAGTTCCTGAAAAAAAAAATGACTCATTTTTGTAGTGAGGCATGATGTTGTATCAGAAATCAAAGAAATACTTAGGAAAAAAGAAACAGTTTTAGTTTCCTAGTTGCTAAGACAAATATCATAAAATGGATTGACTTAACAATAAGAATTTATTAGCTCCTAGTTTCAGAGTCTTCAAGGCTTTCTTCCTCTTAAGGTCAATATCTTCTGGCTGTCCAGCAATCTTTGGGGTTCCTTGAATTTTCTGCTACATGGCATTGCACATGGCAGTATCTTTGTCTTTCTATTGTGGGTTCTGTTGATGTTTTTCACTCTCCCTATGGCTTCCTCTATGTCTGACCCTCACTTTGACTATAAAGGACACTTGTCTAGATTAAACCCAACCTGATTCAGTGGGGCCGCACCTTAACTGAAGTAACGTCTTTAAGAGATCTTATTTATAATGCAACCACACCCACCAGAATGCAGCCAAGAACAAGAACATCTAAACTGGGGTAGACAATTCAGTCCTCCACAGTCACCCCATGCCAAAGGGATCTAAAAACCAAATTAAATCACTCTCAATGGAAAAAGCTGGAACAATTCAAGTTACCAAATAAATAAATGAGGTGGTGTGGGATATAATTTCATAATATAACAAAATAAATAACCATGAATCATACTAATTGTTTTAGTTTCCTCAGCTACACACCATGAAATGGTTCAGTCCAAACAATAGGAATTTATTAGCATACAGTATTGATGCCGGGAAAATGTCCAAATCAAGGCATCATCAGGTGATGCTTTCTTCACAAAGACCGGCTGCCAGAGATCACTGGCTCCTCTGCCGCATGGCAAGGCACATGGTAGCATCAGATGATCTCTCCCTTGATTTCAGCTCTTGCTTCCTTGACTTTCTCTTTCTACATTGATTCCTTTTATAAAGGACTCCAGTAATAAGAATAAGTCCCATCCTGAATGAGGCAGGTCACATCTTGACTGAATAGACTCATCAAAAGATTTTATTTATAATGGATTTATACCCAGAGAAATGCATTAGCTTTAAGAAAATGATTTTCTGGGGTGCATGCAGTTCCAAGCCAGTACACTAATTTAAATAATTTGTAATAAATAAATAAATCTGGGGAGTATAGACAAATGTCCCATGCAGAAAAATTCCAAATAATTTATGCAACTACTCTGCTATCACGGATGTGGAGCATAATCGCTCACTCCTTAGGTGTGGATTTATGCATATTGACTTACTTCCAAGGACTTCATTATAGAAAGCAGGAAAGTGAGAAATCTGAAAAACACTAAGTTGACTAAGGTAAATATCAACAGTGATAACCCAGAATGATAGTATGTAGCCTTGCGGTATGATGAAAATGACACTTTACTCCCATGATCTTCCTTCTCAAAACACATAAACGCAGTGTAATAATGAGAAAAGAATCATACAAATGCCAATTTAGGGATATTCTACAAAATATTCCACCAGTATATCTTAAAACCATCAAGGTCATCAAAAACAAAAGAAGTCTAAGAAACTACTATAACAAAGCGGATTCTAGGTAGATACAATGACAAATGTAATGGTGTATCTTGAATGGAATGCTGCAATGGCAAAATGACATTAGGCAATAAATAAGGAAACCTGAATGATGTATGGACCCTATATATATATATACACATATATATATATACATATATATATATATATTCTTATTAGTTATGAAAGTTGTTTTAAAAGATGAAACTATAGGAGGTGGAAATACAAAGTAAATATTTCCATCTCATAGTCTTTATAATTTGCCATAGTTCATAACTGATTCAGATATTTTATGCATTAGTAATTATCATGTAATTAAATGAAAATTATTATGCTAGAATGACAAACATGAAAATGCCATCTCATAATTTTCTTTTTGTTTTGTTTTGTTTTATTTTGCTTTGTTTTGGAAAATCACAACACCCACTAGCATAGAATAAGTCAGGGAGGAGATATAAATCATAGCAAATCAAGTAATTACTTTGAATATCCTTACTGGAAGCCTGGAGCAATTATGGGTCATCAGCTTTTCTAAATATAGTATTATATTTAAACTACTTGTAGCAAAAATGTTCTTAGTGTACAAAAGAACTATTTAAAACTTTTCACATGGCAATATAAAACCTTTGATGGTAATTAATTTTTAAATTTTTAAAGTTGTATAGATTTTCCTAGAAAGTAAAATATTGACTATCTAAGGAACTGCAATTTGCATATATAATTCACTGCAATGCAACAAAAATTAATCAAGTGAAATTCAATGCCATTCATCATTAAAAATTTTGAGTGTATAAGGTTCAGTAGATAGCAGATTTTTCATGGACTGTAGGAAAATCTTTATCCATGTTTTTGTCATGTAAATAAATCTTTTTAACCAGAGGCCTTAAGTTATGCAAATTAATGAGTGACATAAAAAGATACGTAATAAATCAAGTACATGCACACTGTCTCATGTATAGGTGTATAAATATATGTGTGTGTTTGTCTGTGTGTGGATGTGGGTGTGAGCTAATTACAACTATATATGCAAACTAACTGTGAACAAATTATACATATATACATATTAATGGATTGCATAATGGCAGTTTTAATAAGTAAAGCCAATTACTATATACTAACTGTTAATGAAATTATGTGTGTGGTAAGCAATGTCAGAAACAAGTCCATTTTTAACAAGCATAAGAAGTAATCTGAATCATAATTATGCCTGACAGATCATATTAAATTCTACTTGAAGAAGTCTTACTGTGTTAAAAATAAGCTGAGAATAAAACATAATTTCTTGCTTTTATAATTTTTGATTTTTCCTTTACATTTTAATAAATATGCTCAATGTCAGCAATAGCAGCAATATTAAAGCTCTAATACCAGCTGGAATGGCTTTAGACATTATCTGATTCCTTTTCATGTGGATGATTCAAATGCTACCTTTTATTTTTTAGACCTATCATGTTGCAGTAATTTTTAAAACAACTTCAAAGTTCCTCATGTAGACAATAATATTATGACAGTACTAAAAACCCACTGACAAAGTTTGAAATGCATTTGTTAGCCCAAGTCCATCTCCTCCATTGACTAGGTAAAAGCCTATGGGGTTTGTAGTTTCACTCTTCTATTAGTACTTCTATAAATACCTAAATGAATATAGAATTTGTAAATTCATTTTGAAATAACATGCACATGATCCTAAGGGGTGTGTTTTCAAGACTATGTTCAAAGCTAGAAGTATTTACTCCTCTGTCTACTTCCATGTTGTGCCGTAAGTTGAAGATCGTGCAGTGTACATGATCCTAGAGAAGAACGCAGGAGCATAGATTGTCCAATTTCAGATTCATATAGGTTCTTCACTAATCTTTGTGATATCCACTTAATAATTTTCTAAGAAATTGAACGTGGGAAGTAGGTTTTTCAACTTAATTTCTATGCAGATAATCATAGATGGAAGGGAGTAAAAATCTTGAAAACACAAGGGAAATCTCAAAACATATTACAAAAACACTTACAAAAACATTCTTCTTCAACTATTTCATTAAGTCATATTTGACTTACCTGCTAAGCAATCAGGTTATTGCCTAATCCCACTCTAATTTGTTCTGCTTTGGCCATACCCTGACAAAAGCATGGTTATTATTTTGTGTTTTGAGGGGGAAAAAAAGGCCAGAGAAAATCATCCCTTGTTGAAGATATTTAGAGACTTTTATAAGGTCTTTCTTGTGTCTTCTTGGCTGAAGAGCTTTCCTCAATTTTGATTACTAATGTTATTCAAGGTCAAACAAATTAAATGTCACCCTTGCTTTCAAGAGGGACATAAACCAAACACAAATTGTATAAACAGAGGCAACAATGTAAGCTAAGGTGAGTATTATCATTTTATGTATGGCAAAATGAGAAGTAACTATACTAGTGAAAAATACAATACGCTACAGCACAACATAACACAAAACAACGATAAGAATGCTTTCTTGTTTTATAAACTCTATACTTGAGGTAAAACCAAGAGAAAGCCAATCTGCTTCAGAAGAATGTGGTTTATGGTTGCAAAATGTCCAAGAACCAAGTGAGATCCAGAATATATCATGTGTCAAACCTCAAGAAATCTCTGGTTTAGATATTATTGCAGTATCTGCTGTTTGTGGATGTTCTACAGTCATCCCCACTGTTGTTACTGGACACTTCTTACTACATGAGCACTTCCTCTTTCTGCCTTTAAACTCTAAGCCCAAACACAAAAACTGTCAGCTATTAACCTCCAAGTGCCCTTATATCTTTATGTTACTTTCTCAACAATCAAATATCAGATGGAGTCTCCATTGCCAAACTTCAGCTACATGCCTACAGCTTAAGTTCTAAAGAGTGAGGAGAATACATATTTTCAGTAAATGTGTTTAGAGGTTGTCTGAGGGATACTCTGCTCCTCCACTACTTTGGCTGCCCGATATAAACAGGAATATTTCTTGCTACAAGTACACTTAGAGAAATGGATGCATTCACCAATCATAGTACAAATGTCCTAGAATATGTTGCACAGGAAGTAATTTTATTCCTTTGAATATACTGATTGATATCAAGATAAAGTTCATTGCCTTGAATTTGATCAAAATTAATTTGACCATTCATTGAACTTGTACTACAAAATTAATCCCAAGACAGGCATTCTTTATTTTATCAATGTAGAGCACTGATAAAATCGACTATATGAGCATCTAAATTTTTATCAAAATAGGATCACCTGTGAAGTTGAGATATAGTAAAATGGAATATTTTATGGAATGCTTTAGGCTTATATTAAGCATTTGTATTTTCATGGTAGGTATTTCTTCAATCAATATTTGAGGTTCCCTATTTGCATAGTAAGAAAATAGTGTCATATACCATATTTAAATTTAGTAATATAATAGTTATATGTATTCTATTCTAGAGAGTAGACAATTTTGGGAAAACTCTTCAGATGCTGTACAACAACTCTTATTTTAAACTTCAGCTGATTGACAGCTTTTCTTCGCAGTATAAACATCCTCAGGTATATCATGAAGAGATAAAATCATTCCTCTTCAAAATTTACTTGAATACATGAAGTAAGTTAAATATGTCTGCCTGTCTACAATCTATCTATGGAGACAGAATATAAACTTTTTCCAAAAATTCCATCATTTTATGACAAATTTGATATTTTAACTTTCTTATAATGAATTACAGTGGGTATAAATAAAAATACGTAAAACACAAATACACAGTTTACATAATTACTGCAATTGCAAACCAAATAGTCATGTAACTGTGGCAAAAATAGATATTGCTAGAATCCTGGAACTCTTCTGTGTGTCACTTCCCAACTACAATTCCCTCTTCCCTAAAGTTAACTACTGTCCTAATTTTTATGGTGAGTAATTGCTTGCTTTTCTTTATATTTATACCACCTACATATGCATGTGTGTATATTATAGTTTACTTTTGCTGTGTTTGTCTGCATATAAATGGAATCAAATGGGATATGTTCAATTTTCTCTAGCTACTTTTAACCTTAATTAGGATTTTCAGCATATTCTTGCTTGTTGCATACTGGTGCATATGACTGTATTTTTTTTTTTTAACTTTTAAGTCTACATATTATTCTATTTTATGTTCATTTGACAATTTATTCATTCATTCTATCAATAATGAAAAGTTAGTAGTTTTTGGCTATTAAGCACCAAGGTGTTATGAATATTCTTTCCAAAAATCAATTGACCATAACTGTAAGGTTTTACATTTCTGGACACTCTTTTCTATTCCATTGATCTATATGGCTACCCTTATGCCAATACCATATTTCCTTGATTCCTATCATTTTGTGTTTATGTTTGAAATTGGGAAAAGTGAGTTCTCCAAACTTGCTTTTCTTTTTCAAGACTGTTTTGGATATTCTGAGTTCCTTGCATTTATTTATGAAAAAGACCCAGGAGAGCCAAGACACTACTGAAGAAAAAGAACTAAGAAGACTGAAATTATGCTACTTCAAGACTTACCATAAAGCTACAATAATTAAAAGTTGTTGTATAATAAAGGACAAAAGATCAAAGGACCTGAATAGAGAAGCCAAAAAAAAAAAGATGAATAAAGTCAATTTTGACAAAAGAAGAAAGGCAAGTTAATGGAGAAAGGGTAGTATTTTTCATTGAATAATGTTGATAGTGCTGGAAAAAATGTACATCCACATGGAAAAAATGAATGTGGAGTCAAAATGAACATTTACTTTTATAGAAGTAAATATAAAATGCAAAACTATAAACTATCTAGAAGGTAACACAGGAGATGTCTGGCAATGAGTTTTTATATACAATACTAAAAGCACAAGTAATGAAAGAAAACATTGATAAAATTGAATTCATTAAGGTTAAAAAAAAGCTTCTCTGGACAGACACTTAGGAGAATGAAAAGACAATCTACAGACCAGGAGAAAATATTTATATATATATATATTTATATAAATTTATATATATATATATATATATATATATATATATATATATATATTATATAAAGGACTTATATCCAAAATATACAAAGAACCCTTAAAACTCAACAATAAGACAATTAACAATCTTTTTTAAAAATGAGCAAAAGATCTGAAAAAATACCTCACAAAACATAATATACAGATGGCAAATAAGCATACCAAAGATGCTCAACACCATAAGTCATTAAGGAATTACAAATTAAAATAACAAGGTACCATGGCACTTCTAGTAGAATGGCTAAAATCCAAATGACTGACAAGAGCAAATGATGGCAAAGATGTAGAACTAGAGGAACTCATATTCTTTGCTGATGGAAATGGAATTTGCACAGCCAACTTGGAAGCCAATTAGACAGTTTCTGAGAAAGGTATATTTAGTCTTGCTGCATGATCCAGCAACCAAGCTCCTAGATATTTATCCAAATGGGTTGAAAACTTATGTCCATACAAAAGTATTCACAAAGATGTTTATAGTAGCTTTACTCATGATTGCTAAAAACTGAAGGAGCCAAGATGTCTTTCAAAAGGTGAATGGTTCAACAAACTGTGGTACAGGCATACAATGGAATATTATTGAGCAATAAAAACAAATGAGCTATCAAGTCACAAAAATACATGCAAGAACCCTAAATGCATATTGCTTAGTGAAAGAAGCTAGTCTGAAAATAGATGACATTCCAACTCTATGACATTCTGGTAAAGGCAAAGCCATAGAGACAGTAAAATGATAAGTATTGCCAGAGATTTGAGAAGAAAGTGGATGTTGGAAGGGCTAATTGGTGGAGCGCAGAGAATTCTTAGGGCAGTGAAACTATTCTGTACAATATGGTTATGGTGCACATATAATATGCATTTTTCAAAACCCATAGAACTACACAATACAAAGAGTGGACCTTTATGTGAACTATCGAATTTATTTAATAATGATAATATATCAATATTGGCTCTTCGATGCTAACCAAGTTACCATACTAAGGCAAGTTGTTAACAATAGTAGAGGAGAGAGGGAGTATTGGGTACTCTCTACTATCTGCTCAATTTTTCTGTAAAACAAAAGCTGCTTTAAAAAGTACAGTTTATTTCTTCTTTAAAAAAAGTTTATTTAGAAAATAAACAATTTGCCACATTTCATATTGTGATTTGTATTTATATTTCAGGCTTTGGCAAATTATGTTAAAGCTGAACCAGTATGTGTTAAGGTACTTTCTTAACCCAGTATCTTCATTCAAAGTGGTTCATGCAATTGGGAAAAGGAGGCAATGCCAAACAATGAACTGGTTATTGAAAGTACTGTACTCTGTGAACCAAATGTAGTATGGGACTTTATTAGACTTAATAGGTCATCATTTGAAGAAGGCTCAGAATTAAGTACAGGGTGACTTAAAAATGATTTAAGTAATGTAGCTAAAATTAATGTGATATAAAGAAGGAATATGCTAAAGAAACAAGACATTCCTGAAGTTTACTGCAAAAGTATTTGAAGCATACTGTTCTACTTAGGATTTTAAAGAATTTTCTCGTCAACAAGATGAAAACCAAGCAGAAGTTTACAGGTTTTATCCTTCCCACACTCAGCTGTTAGGAATTGAGGGCTGCATTTGTTTTACATGTTTCCTTGATTTTAGATGTTAACTTTGTGCTGAATTTTAAACAAAGTACTGAGAATACATGTAGTCTAATAATTTGAGAGATATTTAATCCAGAGTATCTAAATTTCTGAGAAAATCAAAATAGTTGAGGAAACCCACTCCCATTTCAAAACTAAACTGGCATTTCAAATACTCATTTTGGTGGTAAAAACGTACTTTATCTTTTACATTTTTAATTGCCCAGTTTTGCCTATTTTACAAAGTGGAATCTAATGGATTTCAGTGGTTGATCAAATAGCCTGGCTAGAAGTCACCTATCTTTGACTTGGCCAATGAGGTGGGAGAATATTTAGCCAGATTCTCTATTTCTTCATCTTTCACTATTGTGTATATTCAGAGATTGGAAATCTGCTTTTCAGCAATTTCTATTTGGACTCTGATATGTTTAACTTTCTAATTTCTTGTCCTCATATTGAAAGGGGAGTTCTTGTTCTCTTGCTTAATTCCAAGGTGATGTGATAAACTCAGATTTATGGCTTTAATCTGCCTGCACAGGAATTGTGAGATCGCATTTCAACCATATTGAAAAATTGAATTAATAAACACATTTGTTTGTATAGGCCTTTGGCCTCACAATCTGATAGACCTTTAACAGTGTTACTTTAAAGGATATGTGTGCCTTAAATAATCTTGCCAGAAAGAATAATAAAATGATTAAAATTCAGTAATATATGCTTGCGACAAAGCTGGTTCTCCTCTTTCTCCTCTTTGAAGGGCAAAAAAGAAAGCCAGGAAGCCAAACAAAAAGAAATAAACATGAAACATGTAATATTTTCCAGCATTTTTAGGAAATTTTAGCAGATAAAAATGCTAATGCCTTTTTAAAATCCTTGGTTTGACACTGTTGAACCAGAGATTGTTCCCCAGATAGACTCTGCTAGCTCCACAAAGAGTATTACACATTCATTGAGATCTATTTAAACTGCACTAGATCCTGTACCTTGGCCTGGTGCTTTCAATTTGTCCTTAAAAAATAAGATTAAGCATTCTTGCTGCCCTAATGGCCTCTCTGATCATCTGAAGATGGATGTAGTTAGATACCCTTTCTCATTAGACTCTTTAATATTTACAGGACCAGGACAAGTGTTTCATTTGTTAAAATATGTAACATTTATAAATCCAGCCAATAAAAAATCATATACTGTCCATTCTATCCTGTCAAATATAATTTTGGAATGATTCTAGCACCAGTTTCAAATTTAGCATTTTTTTGATACCTTAGAGTTCCTGGTCCACAGCTTTGTAGCCTGCTCTTTCTTCTCCCACCCTGGAGGAGCCTAGTGTGCATACTTGGGGAGGAGCAGCCAGGCAGTCTGAATCCACCCATGCCCTTTATAAATTGATGTCTCTCAACCACTGTTCAGACTTTGGTGTACACTTTGGTGCTGTGGTCTGCCCTTAGGACTTGTACTAGTAGAGGATTATGTAAGCCCTGCATGTGGGGCTGTTGAGCAGAAAATTCTAGAGGAACAGGAAATCATAGAGTGGTTGAGAAGGGACTGTGTTAGCATAAAACTTCTTCATGGCCCAGGAGACAGACAGGACTTGGGTCTTGCAGTCAAAAAGTCTTCAATTTGTAGCAGTCAAAGAAATATGCAAATTAAGAAATTTTATTTAATTTTTACTTCTGCATTTCTCAAATTATGGACTTGCCTAAATTAAAATGTTTACAAATTATTTTGAAGCAAAAATGTAAGTAGGAGAGTCTACTCAAATCAAAAATTTAAAATCTACCCACTTCAAAAATCAAAATTCTGTCTAGCAAAATAAGTAAATGATCTCAGACACATATTAAGGAAAATGTCTGCAATGGATACTTATATGTATGCCTTGAGGTTAAGAAACAGTATCTTTTTCTCTCTCCCTCTGCGTCTCCCTCCCTCTCATTGACTTAGATAGATGCCGGAACCAAATTATGGTGCCAACCACGGAAGAAGCATTTTTTTTTTTTTTTTACAAATTACTGTGAAGAATCCCATTTCTGGTAGAGACAAGGGTCTGCTGGAGTGTTTAACAGAGCAGGATTTAATGGGGGAAGAAGAGAATGATTCTTCTCCCCTGTGATAACAAGTCCTATTTGTCTCAATTTACAACAGCAAGGGAGGCAAAAATGTACCTAATATGCAAATAAAATATCCAGGTGCAGAGTGTGCATGTAAAAAAGATAAGCTGGGTAGTGGCCGAGTAATTATAGTAATTCAGAACATGTAAATATATCCTGTGGACCAAAGAAACGTAAATAGGTATAATGGAAATGGTGCAATTAAGAAAGTATGACTTCAGGTTAAATAGCAGTACACATTCCAAACAAAGGGCTTATTTTCTCACAGGACAAAACCAGGGATAACATGCTCCTTAAAATAACAACTTTTTGACTATATTTCAAAGTCAAGGGTACCCTAAAGCCAAATTAGTTGCAGCTGATGATCTGAGGTGGAAAAATATACATAATGTTCCATTCTGAAAATTTCTTTTATGAACAAATATCAATTCATGTCAATTGTTGCATATCTGCTGTAATTTCTTCAGGAAATACTGATGATCCTCCCAAGCAAACTTGACAAGAGTAAATCTTGGGAACAATGGAACAAAGTGGGAGAAGATCTCATTTTTATGAGTACTGCACTACACAGCCTGGCAATTAGTAAGCTACTTTTCCAAAGTTAATGTTAAGGGGGCAGGGTAAAATTTCTATTAGACCTGTTACTTTTTCAGGCATCTTTAGCTCTGTGCTGAATTCAGAAGATTATGGGCTATTATTAGAATGTATTTTTATTTAAGAAATGCAATTTAAATCAAATTCATTCTCTAATATGCATTTCCTGGACATAGTTGTGTTGATACCACTATGCATAGTATTTTAATATGATTTTATTTGCTTAAATATATATGTATATAATTATAAATAAAATCTTAACAACCCCTGCAGGTAATCCACATCCTGCAGGGGCTGTAGAGCAATCACATGTAGAGCAATCACTCTCCTCACAGAGTCCCCCAATATGGGGTCTTGTAAATAAGGACAAATCATCAAGAAGTGCATACAACAAGCCTCTTGAGGCAGCACACATAGGGGAAACTCATATAGAATGAACCATTAGCAGAAGCTCAGAATCCCCTTTGCTCACTGGGGGACAGCGTACCATGTTATGGGAAGGCTTTGAGGTGTTTCAGCTGAATGATTAACAAAGCATCAGTCTCTCTCCTGCTGGGAATAGTGTCTAAGACAAAGAATCAATATGATGTGGGAGAAGCTCACACCAGCCCTCCTTTGCCAGTTTAATGTCTGCAATTGGAGAGACATCAGCTCATCTCCTGGAATAATCAATGGATTGATACCCAAGTCTTCTGTTTGACTAGAATTGATTGTCTTAAGCACTGGAGCAGTGAGCAATTTCCATGAAGCCTTGCTGGAGGAAACCTCATTTTACGGTATTTCAGTCTGTAGATTTTCAGTCTTGAATTAGTAGACACTTACTGTCTTATGATTGTCATCTGCATTAGCATCCTGATCATCATTTGTGATGTTACAACTCTGGCTGCTAATAACGAAACTGAAAAAAATGCAAGAAATGTTGAGTTTATGGTAATTTACTTGAAGGAACACCCAACTTGTACAAAAATAATATACACAGGTAACAATTTACCATTGACAACTAGAAACTTTGGGGATGAGGACTAGTAATAGGAAATGTGAACATCTCTAATAGAAGTAAACAAAAAGTACTTTAGGAAACTATCTTTCTGAAGACATGTTCTCCCTCTAGCAAAACTCTCCTAGGTGTTTATAATCTGTTCTGTTTTGCTAATGCTGCTGTTTTGCATAACACCAGAAATGGACTGGCTTTTATAAAGGGGGTTTATTTCATTACAAAGTTACAGTCTTAAGGCCATAAAGTGTCCAAGGTAAGGCATCAGCAATAGGGTACCTCCACTGGAGAAAGGCCATTGGTATCCAGAAAACCTCTGTTATCTGGGAAAGCATGTTGCTGACATCCACTTGCTCCCAGGTTTCATTTCAAAATGGTGTTATCCAAAATGTTGCTCTTGGAGCTTTTTGCCCTCTCTTAGCTGAAGCTCTTCTTCAAAATGTCACTCTCAGTTGCTCTCTGGTCCTTCTGTCAGTAAACCTCTTTATACTGATCCCAATGATCCAATTAACACCCACCCTGAATGGGCAGGGTAACAACTTCATGAAAATTATCCAATCAAATGTTTCACTCACAGTTGACTGAGTCACATCTCCATGGAAACACTCAATCAAAGGATTCCAATCTAATCAACACTAATATGTCTGCCCCCACAAAATTGCATCAAAGATAATGGCATTTTGGGGACTTAATACATCCAAACTGGCACATCAACATTTATTTTGATTATGTAGTTGTTTATATATAGTCCACAATGAATTGCTTTGTTAAAAAGACAGACAGAAATTGGTCTCTGCTGTCAAAGTGTCTTCAATGTGTAGTGGCTAAAGGAATATGCAAATTCAGAAAATATGAATCAATGTAATCTCTTTTCTCTATAGGAAGAGTACAAGCTCATGCCTTCTCAAGGGAACTGATTGTTAAATTTTCCAGTAGTTTAAAAATCAGCCATAGCAGAGGTATTTTTACCATGAAAATAAATACATCTTAAAAGTCCGGGCATTTTCCCCCCACAGAGCTAACTGTTAAACATTCAATAACACATTTCTGAGTACAAGTAAAAGAGTAAGAGAATAGTTCTGAATTGATGCCAGAATCATCAATGCCTCCTTGATTCTCAATCTTTATGCCAGCAATCGAAGAAATGTCTATAAGGTTCTATGTAAAACATGAGGAGTGATTATGACTTCCTTCAGTAGTTCTAGGACATTCTTTGACTAAAATGTATGTGTATCCCAAACCAAAGGTGAAGTATTATGTTTGCATAGGATGGAAAAGCAGGTGAAGAATTTCTTAAGCTCACTTTATGTATTTGAATATTTATTGTTTTAATAAATATTGACCATCATTAGAGAAGATGAAAATTTTAATGTATTTTGCATAGTAATGGTATGTGGTGTACTTTCCTCATATTGAAAGGGGAGTTCTTGTTCTCCTGCTTAATTCCAAGGTGATGTGATAAACTCAGATTTATGGCTTTAATCTGCCTGCACAGGAATTGTGAGATCACATCTCAACCATATTGAAAAATTGAATTAATAAACACATTTGTTTGTATAGGCCTTTGGCCTCACAATCTGATAGACCTTTAACAGTGTTACTTTAAAGGACATGTGTGCTTTAAATAATCTTGCCAGGAAGAATTATAAAATGATTAAAATTCAATAATATACACTTGTGACAATGCTGGTTCTCTTTCTCCTCTTTAAAAGGCAAAAAAGAAAGCCAGGAAGCCAAGTAAAAGGAAATAAACATGAAAGAAGTAATATTTTCTAGCATTTTTAGGACATTTTGGTCCCACAGATAGAAATGCTAATGCCTTTTTAAAACCTTTGGTTTGGCACTGTTGAACCAGAGATTGTTCCCCAGATAGACTCTGCTGGCTTCGCAAAGAGTATTACACATTCATCTATGTTTAGGGTACTTTCAATATTGTATTACCATCACATACTATGTTATCTCTCCCACTTCTGGATCTATACAATCAATATTGTTGAACCTTCTGTACACCTTCAGCATCAAATGCCTGATCTCTAACCTCTTTCTATCTTCTGATAACCTGTATTCTCAACTCTCAAATTCACTTATCAGTGTTAGTCCTTTTTAGTGAGACCATACAGTACCCTTACTGATACTCTTCATTTCTACACTCTTCCCCAAACCTCTCTCTCCTGTCTTTCCCTATCTACCTGTAGTGCCCCCTTTAGTATTTCTTGCAGAGCAGGTATCTGGTTCACAAACTTTTTCAGTGTCTGTTTGAAAATACTTTAAACTCTCCTCCATTTTTGAAAGACAATTTTGCTGGATAGAGAATTCTTGGTGGGCATTTTTTCTCTTTCAGTACCTTAAATATATCATACCATTGCCTTTTCACCTCCATTGTTTCTACAGAGAAATCCTCACATTGTCTTATCCAGCTTCCCTTGTGCGTCATGTATCACTTTTCTCTTGCTGTTTTCAGAATTCTCTCTTTGTCTTTGATGTTTGATTATCTGATTATTAGGTGTCTTGGAGTTGGTCTACTCAGATCTATTCTCTTTGTGGTACATTGCCCTTCTTGAATCTGTAATTTTATATCTTTCATAAGAGATGGGTAATTTTCAGTGACTATTTCCTCCATTATTCTTTCTGCCCCTTTTTCCTTCTCTTCTCCTTCTGTGACACCCATGACACATATATCCATGTGCTTCATGTTGTCATTCAATTCCCTGAGACCCTGCTCATATTTTTTCCATTATTTTCCCTATCTGTTCTTTTGGGTGTAAGATTTCACATGTCCAGTCTTCTGGTTCCTGAATCCTTTCTTCTGCCTCTTCTTTTCTGCTATTGTATGTCTCCATTGTGTTTTCCATCTCTTCTTGTATGCCTTTCATTCCCATAAGTTCTGCCAATTGTTTCTTTAAACTTTCAAGTTCTTCCTTATGTTTGCCCAATGTCTTCTTTATATCCTTCATCTCTTTTGCCAGCTTCCCTCAACTCACTGATTTGATTTTTGAATTGATTTAGCATATTTATTTGAAGATCTTTAATCAGTTGTTTCACCTCCTGTATCTCATCTGAAGTTTAAGTTTCATCCTTTTACGGGACCATATCTTTGTTTTTTCCTAGTGATTCATAATTTTTTGTTGTCTAGCCATCTGATTTCCTTGATTACCTTATCAGATTTTCCCAGACCAGATAGGCCCAGGTCTCAGGAGGAGGATGAATTCAGTATCAGGTTTCCCTGAGGGTGACACCTAGAAGATTGCCAGATTTTCTTGTGAAGTCTCTAGACTCTGTGTTTTTCCTATCCTGCCTGGAAGGTAGCACTTGTCAGTTTGCAGCTAACCATGGGAATAAAGAAGTGTGGTGCATTTTATTCTCAGTGGACCCTCTCCCAGTCAGGGATTGAGGGTGTCAGAAGACAAGCTTAAGCTGTTTCTGTTCCCCACACCTCAGGCCCTGGGGTCTGAGATCTCTGAGGGAAGGCTGCCACTCAAGCTGCCCACCTCCCTGCTCTCTTAGGGAAGATATGCCCTTTAGGGAATTATCTTCTCACTTGAATTTTTCCTTTGACTCTCTGAGTATCTTAATTCCACCCTTGCCTTGGTCAGTGCTGACAACTGAAAATGCCTGAGGCTTTTTCTAATCAGCTACTTGGAATGAGAGAAAAAAAAAATAGGAAAAATGAAGTCTTCTTTTCTTTGCCAGTCCCTAGCCCTCCAGTTTACCAGGTAAAAACTGGATGTGGTCCCCAGATTTGTGTGCATCTTTTCCCGTATTCTGAGCTCAGCAGACTCCAAATGCCTCTTTTACTTTATGTATTTTTTTTTTTTTCATCAGCCATACCTCCACTCTGCCAGTAGAAATCTATGGGTTACTTTCTCATTTTCTCCGGGCTTGTCTGTGCTTATAGCATGTATTCATTTGTCCAAATTTGTTAATTAAAACCACAGTTAGAGCTTGTTTGAGCTACATTCCCTTAATCCTGGCAGGGACTGCTTATTTTTCTGACAGTGAAGTTTTGCATCTCAGCCTGCCATGCTGGTGGGCAAGGCATGCCAGCTCCACAGTTTGGGGAGCTTTACTTACAGTTCTATACAGCAATCTCTGCCATTCCTCCCTCTGCAGACTGGTGTATAATATGTATTAAGTTACAGATGTCCCCCAATCAGTCGTTCCATATTATGTTCTAGTTATTCTTTGCTATTTACTGGTGACTGCAGGGGACTAATTAAATTCTACACCTCACAATGCTTCCATCTTATCCTGCCTCCCCAACATTATGTTTAAAGATCAGATCATTGTTTTATCAAAACAACACCACTTTCATAATTCTATTTGCTTTGTAGTTATGACCCTTTGAAAATGAATGTCTTGAAATAATTAGTTCCTTCATTTAATTCCAGGAGGGCAGTGTGTGCTTTAGTCTCTACTTAGTAAGTAGCATAATGTTTGACATATGATAAATGCTCAGGAAGAATTTTCTAGGAAAAAGATTAATGGCATTCTTCAATTCCATGTCCTCCATGACATGAACATGCATTCCCATTGGACACAGATCACTAATCTCTCAAAAAAACTTCCCCTTCTCACAACCTAATATTTTGTAACCATATTAATCCATGTATCCTTAAATGTTTCTATTCTTAAAATTAATCTATCTTCAAAGTCTATATTAAATATGATATATTATTGAATATTTAGATGCTTGTTTCAGTTTGATATAAATCAATTATCATTATAAATGTGAAATGGTTAAGTGATGGCTTTTGCTTTGTTAAACTACATGGATTAACTACAACAGAGAAGCTATTATGGTACAATTAGATACATCCACAATAATAGGAACATATAGCTAGAAAGTTGTTATAAAACTTGGCAAGAAAACATATGAAGCCTGGAATTGTTCCCAGTCCTTGACATTCCAGTATACATTACAGACACTAATAGGTCAATATTACATTACTGGTTGTCTCCATATTAATACAAATTTTTGTATAAGGTACTACCTTTATATATTTAGAATAAATAACATTTGACAAGAAAGATTTCTAAGGTGTTGGAAAAAATAGGAGTTCAACACTATTCTGTATCATACATGATTTGAAACACTTGTATAATGATTAAACAAGTGTTTAACCACATTATCTTACTGTTTCCCAAATAAGGGGAAACATACTGATTTATTTATTAAATTGATCTAGTGTCTTCCTTTAAAGAGATTATGTGTTTTATCTCAAGTGTAGAAAATTATGTGAGATGATTTGATCTCTTCATCTCAGAGTGCTACATTTCACATATATTAAGTACATGTAACACTTGCAGTATAAAATAAAACATTTTCCATTTATTTAATGTAAAAAAATTAACTGTTTTTTCACATCTCTTTCAGGAGGCATAGTGTGAATGGGTAGGAGTGAATAAAGAAACCCAAACCAAATATTAAAAAGTTTAATGAATTATTTTGTTCCATAATTGAAGAAAGTTAATTTGTTTAAAATTTAGCAATTGATGTGTGTGACTTTGGAACTTATGGCAATATGTTTATTATCCTGATTACTTTTCTTTCATCAACATTCATTTATTTATTCATTTTTTTTTTTTTACTTTTTATTCATTCAGCAAATACTGAATTCTTATCATGTGCAGAATACAACATAAGGTTTTGCAGGTTTGTCAATGCAAAAATAAGATTTTTATATGGCAAACCCTCACACAATATATTTGATCATGTCTTTCATAAACTTCTGTATAAACCTTTTCTTTTCATCCTTTAAATCACTTACCATCATGATTAATATTGATATTTATAGGTTTAAATCTGCCCAGCTTTATGCATTTAAAATATCTCACAATAAATATTTTTATTTGATTATGTTCTTTTTCTGCTATCTTGCATTTAATCTACTTCTGATGAAATTCCCAGTTCATCATTAATTTTGCTAACAAAAGAACATAAATAAAACCACAAAAATGTTTGAAGAAAGATTTTCTAAAAAAATGTGCATGTATTGTTTACATGTGATAATGGATTTTTGTTTAAATTGTAAATCAGCACAAGCAATGCTTCAAGATATTAATGTGAAGGACATAGAAGGTTTCCATGCTTTAAATGAAAATTTATCTCTTGAAAATTTATTTCAACATACATATTTTTCTTGTTATAAAAGATCCTTTATGAATATGTTTTTAAAAATGCAGTGTTTATCAATGTTCAGAAAACTGAACAACTTCTACCCACAGTTTTAGAAAGTAGAGTGAATAATTTAAAAAATCATTAATATAAATAATTGTAATATCTCCTATTTAATAAACCAAACATTCAGTATCATAGGACATATATTTATAGTTACTCTCAGATTTACATCAAAAAGAGCTCTATTCAAAGATTAAGTTACATATCTAATTTACTTAGATAAGTGCTTTTTAAAAAGCATTTCACTTTAAATGAATTCAGTAATATGCAGTGGCAGTCTAGATATCATGCAACTATAAGGAGTAGTATAAGTTTATGAGTAAAACAGCTGAAGTGCCTTGGAAAATATCAGTTTGAGGGATAGGAAAAAAGGAATAACCATTGCAGAAAGTAGCCTGTCTTACCCCAAACAACATCCCAACCAAAGACATTTATCCAAATTTAGAAGACAAAATTTATTTGTCCATCTTTGTCTTTCTGGCCAAAACTCCGAGTGTGGTCCTCTGCACATACATTTGATATGAGTGTCTATAATCAGCAGTGACAATATATCAGGTATCTCCCAGAGAATCATACTGTCTTCAATAGTTGACTCTCAATTACAACAAATGTTGAATGGACAACTATTATGTACCAGAACTAGTTCAGACAAGAAAAAAAGATATTCCTTTTAATATTACCATTGTTCACGTTACTTAAGGAGTGAAAAATCATCCTTAAACTACCATGAGGTCATTAGTACATATATTATGGCAAAAGTTTTCTAGCATGAACTAAAAAAAATTTGAAAATTCTAATTCTCTACATGTTTAATAACTTTATTCAGTTTGTTTGCTTTGAAACAGGCATCAAATAGTCATCACAGTGTGATTTCCTCCAAATAAAAGTTAATCCCTTCCTATTGAGAAGATGCTCATACTTATAATCAGATATTTCATAAGTTTTTCATTCTTGACTAATGGAGCAATGCATGCATAATACATAAGTTAATGACTTTTTCATACATTTATTGTGCTTTCTCTTTAACATACCTTTTCAAATCTATGTATTGAGGATCATGTAAATGCTGATTATGAAAGCATAGAGCTCACAATAAGTGAGATAATGTACATGATGAAAAGAACAAAGCTTACACAAAACCAAACATATGATTTCAAGCCTTGAAGTCTATTTATAGTTGTTTAAATGTGCAACTATAGAATCTATCTGCATTTTGAAGATAACATTATGAATATATACATGATTTTGCAGGGAATTATATTAAAGCTGCACTCAATAATATTTTCTAATGTTTCAAAATTAGAGCTTAATAGTATTTAGAATCAAATATATGACTAAAATAAAGAGATAATATCAGTAGGTAAAAATCCTAGTAGTAGACTTTGGTTACATAAAATACGCACCAAGAAAAACAAGATGGAAAAAAATCAAAGAGTGAATCAGGAAAACACAAACTCTTTGAAAGAAAGAGAAAAGAATGTGTTATTTTGTGATAAACCTTGTGGTTTATTGTGCTGTATCTATATATCACAACTAAATATATAAAACCTATATCTATGTGGTTGTCTGTTGCTTTAGGCAGGCAAGGGGAGGGGTGAAGGAAAAAGTTAATTAGTCATCTTGGGCCTGTTTGGAGAATCAGAGTAAATTCCAAAGCTGTCAATGCCCCTTGAAAATTAATCAGCTGCTTAATGTTGAAAATTCTTCATCTAGCTTTATATGTACAACTTTTTACACTATGTTGAAAAGAGATGTTTTCCTGGAAAAAAAATTGTCTGTGCTCTGTGAACATGTCCAAACTACATTATATGGGAGCTTCGAAATCACTGGTTTGTAATCAAGAGAATTGCTCATTTTTTACCTTTGCCATGAACAAGTGATACAAAAATACTTCAATTTGCTTTCTTTACCTGCTGTTTCAAATCTGGATTAGAAGTAGAAGATTAACCAATGATGTCTCCTTTCTCTTTCTTGAATATGCATTACTACAGAGAATATTCATAGATAATTTGCTTACGGGTGATACAAGAGAATAAAATAAAAATAACAGCAAAACAAAAACATGAATAAAACTATTCCCATGAAGCTGTATCCAATATATAGAGATGAAAGTTCTGCATGCATTAGAGTGGCAACCTTAAACAAGAAAATTTTTTCTTTGTAACTTTCAAAATTAAGTGGTCCAAAGGATTACTGTTAATATTCAATTGGCAATAATTATACTCTGATTATATATGTAAAGTTTAATTAGTTAGAATAACTTTGCCAAAGAAAGCTAAAAGTTTTATTTTTTATTTTCTACTAATTTATTGCTTTCAATATCAGTTATGATTATACTGTTTGAAATAGACATTTGACTGAGTCAGACTATTGATTGTGTGAGTTTTGATCAGCACCAATAAAAAGCATAATAATACATACAAAACATATACTCTATTTGATCAAAATGGTAGGATATGATAGGTTTTATGTGTATTTGTTGTTGCTCTATATTTCTGATGTATTTCTTAATATTTCCTCTAAATTATTAAAATATTTTTATTACTACAATAGCTCAGTTTTACATTTTTGTGATACTGGTTGTTTATATACATCTCTGTGTTACTTCTTATGAAAGTAACATGAAACAAAGACTCTAGTATTGATAGAGTATAATTCATTCTTAATAATATCTTTCTTACTCTTGCTCTATTTCATGTGCAGTTAATTTGTCTTAGATTTTCCTAAAATTTCCACGATCTAACATTTTCAAATTATGTTGTGTGGACTGATATTTTTCCTTAAGGATAACTACTGTACATACTTGATAGTTTTGCTTCTCTTATATTTATTCCCCCTAATTTCTAAGCAATTTTATGGAATGAATAGAAGTTTAATCTCCTCAATATAATCTTGTGAGCATGTTTTGCTAAGTTGTTTAGACTTGATCATATGAAAGTGTACAAAAGATAGAATTTGAAAATTAAAAGTAAGACTTTATATATGCTTTACATATTTCAGATCATTTCATACCACTTATTTATACTTTAACATAAAGAATAAATGGTTTTTGTCTATACTTTACAATCATCACATATGAGAGAAGTGAAAATGACAAATATAGAAACAAAATGCAAGGAACAGATCTGGATCGTTGGGATCCTGCACGTAAATGGGGAACATTTGAGACGTATTTGCAGTAATCTTGTGGATGAGCAGAAAAACCCCTGGATGCCAAACCTGATGCTTGCCCGTATTTTTCTAGCTGACAATAAAGGGTGAGTGGATTCCTGAATGTCTGCACCCTCCATGGAAATTGATGGGTAACTGAAATTTATCAGCGCCCTCATTTGCCGTCTTTGTTTCTTTCTATGTGCCCCTCTTTGCTGCACCTTGGATTGTCACAGTACCAGAAAAACAAGCAGGGCACAGTTACAGAGGAACTCATTTTCCAACATTGCCATGTGCCTGGCTTTTCCCCTCTTTCCTATACTTGTATCAGCCTCTGCAGAGAGCCATTATTCCCCACTAAGCCTATTTAGCAGGGTGTTAATAAGCCATCAGATAGAATGGATCAAATGCATTTGAACCTGTTTATGAGGCAAAAAATTCTTCATTTGAAGCTTGGATGAGACACTTTTTAGACCAGAAACAATTACTAAAAAGTTAAGATACACATTCAGCCACTATTATTATTTTTTTTTTTTTTGTACTGATCCTGATTCTGTTTTAAGGGGCTTACAGTTCTTACTCTACAGGATTATGTACATTACTGTTACTGATTAATAAGAGAGGCACAGTGGGCAGTGGGACATGAGAGACTCAAGAAAGTAAAAGAAATTTATTAAATGTACTTAAAATATCCAAAATTCACTTTTTCTCACAGGAAGTGCTCTGTGTCCGGGACAGCATCAACATTTACAGATGGATAGAATGTGCAATTTATTGGTAAAACATAATTAATTAAACCTAAAGCAGCAGTGGGAGATGTCAAGCCTTTCAAGGAAACAAAATGAAGGAGAGAGTAATTAGAAAACTCCATAAGCTTAATTCAAACTAGCTAAATATTTGTAAATGAAATTCAGCACCTTGAACTGCACCTTACGCTAATGTTTGAAATACATGATCTGCTGTAATTGATGGATTGTTTTTTTCCATTCTTAACTTCTTTTTCTTTTTCTGCACTACAACTTTAAATCCCCAAATCCCTTAAAAGGTAATGGTTTTGATTTCTAAAGAATCTTTCCTCAGTTATTTAGAGCTCACCTTTTGGTAAGTAGTAAATTTGTGACTCAACGATAAACGTAGGAAATAACGTTAAGATTAGTGTATTTTCAGCTTGTTTCAGAAGTGCTGATAAGGCATCCTGGAAAGCTTCACGATGACCTGGGAGGGTAATGTGGCTGTCTCATAACCAGCACAATTACAAAACAAATATATCTACAGAGAGTTTTGCATTTTGTTTTTGCATTAATTTCCTAAAGGAAAGGAAAGTAGTCAAAATATATATATACAGAATTTCAGGTATTCTAATTAACTCTTGTGTCCACCTTTACTTGACACTTTTAATGAAGATTTTTTACTTGTATATATCCACATTTCATATTCTAGAATCATCTTTATGATCTCTTGCTCTTCCACCCCTTTTGGAAAATAATAATGTTGATCTTTAATATCTGAATTTGAAAAATTCACCTTATCATTATATGTCAAACTGGTCATCATCAAGGTACAGCTGGCCCTGTAATTTATACCTTCAAATGCACTGATTGCTTTTAGCTATGAGAGTCAGGGAGAAGTTATACTCACCAGGCATAACGAGTGAGAACCTCTTTGGAATTATTCTATTGTAAAAGGGCAGATTAATTTCCTTAGACTGCAGTGAACATGACCTCCTTGGTGTAAATTTACTCTTGTTTTATAATTTTCACTGGAACTTCAGCTTCTACTTGTTTGTTTATTTATTTTCCTGTGGGATTCATTTTCATTTGCTTCCTCTTGGTGTCACTATGGCTTTACCTATAATGAAGCAATTGTGTTATTTAAGGCATGCATATTACTACAGTACCAAGCAATTAAAAATAACAGTAAATTCAATAATTTAGAAATTTATTTCTCTATTTCTTAACAATCTAATTTCTAGCAGTCCTAGAAAGACATATTGCTATCACTGCATGAAGAACTAAATTTCCTTCTATCTCGATACTTGACTATTCATTCTCTGAATACATCTTGAATTTCTTTGTCTAAGATCTGTTGTTGCTCTAGGACTTGCCAATGCATAGTCTTCTGAACCAGTGGGATAGAAAGAAGCAAAAATAAATAGAATTTCCCTTCTCTTTAAGAACATGGTCACACATAGTTCAAGTGGAGCTATGAAATATAATTTCTCAGCAGCCAGGTGCTAGACAAAAAAAATGAGGGTGATAATAGTAGCACAATATTGCGGATACAAGTAACAGAGTTAAAATATATATCGGAATATGATTAAAAGGGGAAATGTTAGATTATATATATGGTAACAAAATAAAAATTAAAAAAAAAAAAAATCTGTGGAACTACACTACACAGTGAACCCGAGGTCAAACCATGGACTTTAGTTAATAGTACACTTATAAAATTCTGCTATCATAAATAGTAACAAATTATTCCAGTTTGCTAATGCTGCCTTTTGCAAAATACCAGAAATGAATTGGCTTTTATAAAGGGGGTTTATTTGGTTACACAGTTACATTCTTAAGGCCATAAAGTGTCCAAGGTAACACATCAACAGTCAATTGGGTACCTTCTCTGGAGGATGGCCAATGACTTCCAGAAAATCTCTGTTAGCTGGGAAGGCATGTGGCCGGCATCTGTTCCAGAATTCTGGTTTCAAAATGGCTTTCTCCCAGGATGTTCCTCTCTCAGCTCCTGTGCGTTCTTCAAAGCGTCCCTCTTGGCTGTAGAAAGCTTGCTCCTTCTGTCTGAGCTTATATAGTGCTCTAGTAAACTAATCAAGGCCCACACTGAATGGGCAGGGCCACATCCCCATGGAAATTATCCAATCAGAATTATCACCTACATTTGGGTGGGGCACATCTCCATGGAAACACTCAACCAAACAATTACAATCTAATCAACACTAATATGTCTGCCCCCACAAGTTTGCATCGAAGAACATGGCTTTTTTCTGGGGGACAAAATATATACAAACCGGTACACAAATGTTCCACACCAATGAAAGGTATTGTTGGAATCCTGAATCTTATGCATGATTGTTCTGTTAACCCAGAGAAAAATATATATTAAAAATAAAGACCTTCAAATCAAGACTATAAAACAAAACAAAATAAAGTCTCCCCAAATTAAAAAAGACAGAAACCACATACCCTCTCCCAAAGAAGGAGGTGAAAGTATCTTTAGTAGGAAGGATAATTGGTCCATGTGATAAAGTGGTTGAATTTCAACTCAGCACTAGCAAACCAGAGAATTTTCCATAATGACTTATGAGTTGGGGTAAATACAGAACACAGGCCATTTTATTCAATTCTATTATGTCTTCTATTCTGGATTTTCCCCTTGATCCTATTCGTAGGTTACAAAGCTCTGCAAAAATTTTCTATCACTTATTTATTCTTCCATATTTCATCTACATTCTTTAATGTATTAAGTATAGAATGTTTAATACCTGGATCATCTACATTCTTTAATATATTAAGTATAGCATTTTTAATACCTGGATCATTTCTGAGCCTGCATTTGTTTATTGTATTTTCCCTTGATTGTCGGTTATATTTTCTTTTTTCTTCTCATGAGCAGAATATTTTTTTTAATTTTTTTTATGTTAGATTTTAGGAAGAGCCGTGAGACGGTTACTGATAATATATTCTACTAGAAAGGGTTCCCCCTTCCTTGTGTTAGGCATTTAGGATGAGGGGCTGGCCACATTACTCTTATTAGAATATGAGCTGTGTTGAGTCCAGGTTGGATGCAGTTTGAGTAAGACTCATACTATCCCAGTTTTGGGATTGAAACCACTAAGGGTTCATTGATCCTGCCAGTTATCTAGAGTTTCAGCCCTAAAAGTCTCAGCCCTAAAAATGTGCCCTTAGAAGGTTTTAGCATAGCTTCCTAACCTCCAGTGCCAAATAACTTCTAGAAAATTTTTGAAAGACCTTCCAGAGCAAACTGTATAAGATTACTTTTATATTACACTTGAGGATGATAAAAAAGATCAGTTGGCTGATGAGGATAACTTAGTGGGCAGGTAAATAGAATAAGGATGAGTAGAGATCTGACAGCATGGTACAGTTGAGGAAATGATAATAATGCAGTGTGGCTACTGTTTAGAATGTAGAGAAAGCATGACCTGATAAATTTCTTGAGAAGTAATCAGGGCTGTATTAAATAATTTGGATGCTGTTCTAGAATTGAAAATGATAGATAACTTAACACCTAGAGCATGACGTTAAAAGATTGTGATAGCTACAATGTACAGAATGGACTAGAGTGTAGCTGGATGGCAAGGGAGTAAAACTGGAGGCCAGGAGAAATGTTAAGAAACAGAGCAATTAGGTTGAAAGATAATTGCATCTTGGCTCAGAGTAGTGGCAAGAGTGATGAATAAAAAAAGATTGTACAGTATACAGAATTTGGTGATGACTTTAGATATTCTGATGAGCAACAGTAAGATTCAGGAAAGATTCTCAGGTATCTGACACAGGAAATTCAATTGAAATCAATTTTATTCACATAAAGAACCAACAATGTCGTAAGAACTAGATGGGGTGGGAGAAATTACTTCAAATATATTTATTTTAGATGCCTGTGAAACATCTAGATAGATATTTAGTGGTGGTGATAATCATTTGTTAGCTAGTTCATTTTTGTTTGTTCTTTTTTGTTGTTATTGGAATTACAAATCTTGAAGTAAAAACAAAAATTCTACCTAGAAAATATTAATTTGGAGGAAATGAACTTACAATGGTAACAGAAACATGAAAATGAAGAACATTGCACAGATCTCTGTTAAAAACAAAAGCAAGGGAAGGGAATTATTTCAAAGGAATGGCCAAAGAAGCAACATAAAATCAAAACCTTGAAGTGTTATATAGAATGGAGGGAAGCTACAGTTTCAAGATGGAGAGAGTGTTTAATACATGCAAAACCTGCAAAAAGGTCATGAAAATTGAGGACTATGATATGAGTATGGGATTTAGGAATGAGGGGTGGAATCTCATTCATTTAAAAAGGAGAGAAGAGAAAAACTAAGAATCAATGAAGAGAAAAATCTTTGATATTGGAAACAACAATTTTCTTCTTATAGTCTTTTTTAAGTAGGAATTGAGGTAATCTAATTATAATTTAAATGAAGAAGGTCAGGAAATAGGCTCTAGAAAAGAAAAGAGAGCTGTTTGGGGAAGGCAAAAACTATTTCCTTTTAACAGTACAGACTCAGTACAGGTTTGGAAAGTTTGTGTCCTTTGTTTTGCATTTTAAGTTTTTCATTGTAGACTGTAGGGAAATTTTGGCTTGACACAGGGTTAGTGTTTCACAAGGAGACATGATTAGAGATCAGTTAGGCATATTGGTTAGATATTGTATGAATAGTTAAAGTTACTTATGAAGAATCTTATCTGAATAGGGAAGGAAATTAAAATAACATATGAGAGAGGGAATAAAAACTTTCTCAGGGCTTGGACTTTTTTGTGTGGTCACACTACAGTTGTAGTGGACATATCAAAATGAAATAACTAAATGGTAGAAGATTGTAAAAGATGTGAAAGGTATATCTCAACATAGTAGTTTATAGGTATAACTGCCCAAGATATAGATAAGCTAGAAGTGTCAAGAATGGACATTGCTAGTTAAGTTAATATATCTATGGTAGCTTTAGAAATAAGAATGTAAAAAACTGAATTAGATCATTAAGTTAACCACCTGTTTGGTCAATTTAGGTCACTCAAGGACACAGAAACAAAAAACAAAACAAAACAAAAAAACTTGGGGACTTGGAGGAAGAGAAAAATAGCAAAGTGCCAAATCATCAGTAAGTGAATAGGAGGGAAAACCAAATGAAAAAACAAAAACAAAACAAAAGGAAGAGGTAGAAGATGGTAGAGCTAAGTAAAAGGGCCTCCCACAGAATTGAAGACAGAGAAACATTAAATCTCCTGATAATCTTGAAGAATGAGTTGTTTGAAACAACGTGTATAGTTCAAAGTTTCCAGGGAAGTAGTATAATCAGATGACAACTGTTTTTTTTTATTATTATTATTAAAATTGATGGCATTCAAAAAATGGTTCCATATGCATGCAAAATTTTATCAAGGAATCAATATATGAGAGAGAAGAGTATAAAAATTGGGAAGGAAATTAAGAGGGAGCAAACTGGGTGAGGGCTTCACATAACAGTTTGGGAAGAGAGTACTTTAGGGGTGGATAGCCAGAGGGGCAACCAATTGTTGGTATTCAATGCAATAATCAGATGAGATGAGAAGGGATAACCTGGCTGCCAGGGTTTCAAAGATATTAGATTGGGCTCTCTTCTTATGGGTGGGTGGAGGAGTTGGGGAGAGAAAAGTTCAGCAACTAAGCCTCTAGGGGCTCAGGGTGATTTTGCCTTTGGTTTGTGAGTAGCCTTGTTTCTAGGGGCTCAGAAAGCTGGTGATCTTTTCTTTAAGAAAACTTGGCTTTCATTTATTTTGATTTTTGCTTTATTTTAGCATCCTTTCCCCCAATACATAATGCAGGTTTGGAGCTGAGTGAATTTCAAATATAATGAGAAAAAACTATATAAACATAACTAAGTAAAATGTGATTTTCTAAGCCACAACAACCTCTCTTTCTTAGGAAGGAAAACAATAACTCTAGTGAAACAACACACAAATAAAACTGGTTAATGTTATTTTTTTGTCATGGTAGAATTCAGTTTTGATTTCTATCTCAAAGACATAAATTTTCTGATGGTCAGTCTTTTAGAAGGCTCTCCAGATTAAAGAGCTATTTCTATGGAAACAGGTTTCTTAAATATAATAGGTTCATTTCAGATTTTAGACTGTGAATAGCTGTGAGTTGCTGTTATAAATAGTAGTCACATCTACTGATCTCCAAATGGCTATTTTTCCTGCTCATTTATTTTTGCAAATTTTTAAAGAAAAAAATAATGAAGCTTCCACCCATTTATAGTGAATTGGAAAATTGGCTGGAATAGACATGTAAAATGAGTTAATAAATAAACAACATGAATAACACTGTTTTTGTTATCAAGAATACTTGGAATGTTAGTATTTTCATGTATATTCTGCTTCTGCTAGCTGAGAAGTTTGACTTCTGTTTTTACACATCCCATGGAAGAGGACATGAGAATATGGCTAATATCCTAGAAATGGCAGTCTTAATATGATCTGCAAAGAAAAGATGATTAAAAAAAAAAAAGTATCCACCAAAGCTGTAAAATCCTTGGAAAGCATTCCAGCAGTTAAATTTATTCAAACTCTTAAACAAAATAAAAACATAAAAGTTGATGGCCTGGGACACATTATTTAAAGTTAATGGGGATTATAAAGTAGAGAAAAACTAGTAAAGAAGAGATTAATTAAAAGCTACTATATTTTGAAACCAATTCAAGAGAACTCAAGTGAAATTCATTGCCCCACATCAGGGAAGTGAGTGAGAAATGATTGTGACACACTCTTCTGTATTGGCAGAAGATAACACATCCTTACAAATGTTATTCATTTCCAGATTTTTATTTAAGTAGAAGAGTAGTAGGGGAAAATGTAACAAATATGTAAAAATGCATGATAATATATGGAAAGACAAGATAGTGGAAGTGACAAAATGAATAGTCTTCACCAACAAAGAGACCTGGTTTTAATGTCTATGTGTGCTGCATTATAGCCTGTGAATCTCTGGTTCTCACTGTAGCATTAGCAAAAGCATATACTAGTATTTGTTTTCAGGATGTTTCTGGGAATTAAATGAGGTATGGTTTGCGAAGTGTCTGGCAAATGGTATAGTATACCTGTAAATCATAGGAACTGTGATGGGATTTAAAATAGAAGCACAAAGACGATTTTAAAGCTGCTCTATCTTATTTCTTTACAGTTTCCATGTTTATTCCATAAAAAATAAATGACTCATGTGAAAAAGTAAATAAGTTGATTGGGCATTCAGTATAATTATTAGTAGTTTCTGAACTCACTTTTAATTCTGATTTTCTATGAGGTCTACAACTTTAAAAATATTGTTTTTTTCTCTGACCTGGTATCCCATTCCTATTGATTGACAGTTGTGGAAATGTAAACATCAATTCTATGAACATTTCAGGAGAATATATGCAAACAGATTTTATGCCTATGTAGACACTTCCATTATTTAACATGCTTATATAGACACTTCTACAATTTGATAAATATTCATTACTTACTCCCTTCAGTGTATATAAGCTATTGGTCAGGAAAAGGGAATAAGCAAATGACTAGACTGGGAGAGACCACATGTTGATGTAGTCCATGTATAGTATGACCAAGTACTTTGTACTGCATTGAAGTAAAGAACAAAAATGTGAGCAGATATCAATACACCACTCTTGAAATTCATGATTTAAGTTAGAAACTGAGAAAATGGCTAATTTTTGGTATCTAACTGGGTAAGTTCAAAAGAAAGATCATGATGGAGAGAACAGAAGGATTGACTGATGAAAAATGTCATGGAATTATGGAATCAAATAGAAAAGGGAAATTAAATACCCACTTAACAAAGTACAAAATCTGGCAAATTACAAAGTTGTTTATTTTCTCTAGATTGAAAACAAAATATGTTGACATAGATCTATAGTTATCTTTTAAATATTTTTAATTATAATTGTAACCCTTATGACTAAAACTATCCTTTTAATGGTGATTGCTAAATTTGCGAGGGTGGCCGACAAGACCGTTATATTTCTAGCTGAAAAGTGTATTAACAATCATATTACACACATTAAATAATGTTATTTAATGTTGCCATTTGGATTTCCTGGGAAGGAGACTCACACATATAAGCCAGAACAAATTTTCTTGGGAGTTGTCTTGTGATCCAAAATTTTGGAATATGTGAAAGAAGCAAGACTGGGCAAAGAGAAAAGTAGAGCTGCCATTCAGTCACAACAAATCTTTTGCAAAACCCATGGGGGCTCTGGAGCTGAGATGGTCCTTCAGAGTTGTTCTAACACAGGAAAAGTTGTTTAAAGCCCCACATTAACCAGTAATTGGATATAATCTACTACTAGGAGGAGACGTGGATTTGGACATGATAGAGGACAATTGTTTTAGGAGTTCTGAAAGCTGAGAGCTGTCATCTACCAATATTTCCAGGAGCTGAGGAAATAAATAATTCAGTTCTGGAGGGGCAGCTGAGTGGTGTAACATAGCACAAGTAAGAGACTGATCCTGTAAATAGACATTGACCTGATACTAACCTGCAACCTCTGCAACAAACAGTGCAGGAAGCCAAACCACAACATCTGCAGCCCAGTATACTCAGGACTTCATCAATGATTGCCACCTTCCCTATTTGTGGTGCTTCTTCCTATTCAGGACCAACCAGAGAAGGCCAAACATGTTCCCTACACCAATAACATAAGGTGCCCATCCACCTCTAATCAGTGAACCTCCAGTCTCCCTGTATTAGTCAAGGTCCTCCAGAGAAACAGAACTCATGTAAATATAATATTAAGAGATCTGATATGAATTGACTAATGCAACCATGGGGATTGGCAAGTCCAAATTCTGTAAGGCTGGCTGCAAGTTGAGAACTTTATGGTGACATTGAATTTCCCAGGAGAAGCTGCTAGTTAGGAACTCCAATAAAGGTGATGATGAATTCCCCAGGAGAAGTTGGTTGTCTGAAGCAGAGAGAAATTCTTCCTGACTGCTAAAATCTTTAGCAGTTCTCCCTTTTAGGCCTCCAACTGGTTGGATGAGGAGATTCTTCTCATTGCCAAACGCAAACTTCTTTTTCAATTGTAGACATAATCAGAACATAGATGAAATCAACTGACTAATAACATAAATCCACAAAATACGCTCACAGTAACAATCAGACCAGTAGTTGCTTGACTAAACTAGATAACCTAGCCACATGACATTAACCATAACCTTCCCCATACCAAAAACCTCCAAGGAGAGTATACATGAAGCCTTCCTGTTTTTTTTACACTTGAAAGATATCCAATTTCCTTGCCCAACTTTGAATCTCTGATAAACTAAAGTGATGGTGGCTGACTCCATTGCCTATAACAGGCACTGAATAAATAGACTCTCTGTGATTATGTGGATAGTATTTTTTTATTTCCACAACAGCTAAAAAATTCAGATCTGATTCCTTTGTTACAGCAGCCTCCGAATAAGTAACTTCTAATTATCTACTGTTGGGCCTTTATTTTAAATTTCTAGTTTTCCTAGAGCTTTCACCAAGACATAGTTTGTAATGCCTGTCACCATGGACCACTCTCTGACAAGGTGTGAAAACCCATGGGTGCCTCTTGTGTCTTATTGCTCACAAATTGTGGAGCCCATGGTAAGAGTGTGTCTGGAAAACCTGAAGGGTTTGGTATTTTGTTTTGTTTGGTTATATGTATAACTATCATATTATAGATGGTCCACTTTTTCTCCCGCAGAAGAACTTAGAGGGGTTTAAGGAATTGCAAAAAGGCCACATAGTTTTGTGATGGAACACAACGTTTGACTCCATGCTCTTAACGATTTTACTATATTGACTAAACTTTTCTTACCACCTACTGAAAGAATTTTTTCTACAGCAACCCAGACTGGAATCACTATATCTTCTTTTTAATACCTAACTTTATTTTATTTTCTCATGTTATTTCTCTGATTATCCAGCCATTTATACTGAAAATGATTACACAGATTGAAAGGGAAAGATAGGGCAGCCCATATTTCCTTTTCCTTTTAGTCCTGCCTTACTCACTGGTACGTAAAAACTAGGACAGATAGAACGTGCACATATCAAGAAGTAAGCAGCTAATAGTTGAGTAAGTTCTGTGCAGCATTTCCTCTATCGTTTTAAGAACAGATGCAACTACTAAATAAGAAATATTATTGGCATTGCAAAATGTAAAATAGCGAATACAAAAACACTGTGATATGTCGAGACAGGGACTGCTATATTACAGTTCCTTTAATGGCACTTTTTCCTGCTTTTGAACAAGTAGCCCTGCATGTTCATCTTGAACTTTGCCCCAGTAACTATGCAGCTGGCTCTGAATAAGGTAAAGTTTCTGCTGAATCTGGGACCTGACTGTTCCATTGAATTCACCAGTACTAGGTTTCCATTCAGCTGCTAAGACTTGGAGATCTGATGGTTGCATTCTTCCTTGATGGAATCTGATTTATAGTAAAGTATTTCTATTGTTTATCTGCTTATTCAGTACCTTAAATGTTCAATGTCTTAAATTGTCTATTTAGTATGGAACTCTGGAAGGAAGAAATGACCATGGGTTTAGTGAGTCCATCTTTATGCTGGCCCTGATGGCTGATGATCTCCCATTACCTCAGATGAACATATTTAGGGCAAAATTTGGACAAATTTTGCTACAGGTTCCTTTTGAAATCCTCATAAGCACTTCCTACTGTCTCAAATTTGTTTCTCATAGAACTGTATTTTATACTTCCATCTGCTCAAGCTGTAAGTTCTGGGAGGTAGGGGAGGTCTAGGGTCAGTGACAGTTGGTATTTGGTCAGATTCCAATGATAGACGGGTTGTAAAATGTCATTTTTACAGACTTTTGCAGTTCTCCTGGGAACTTCTCAGCCTAACTCAACCCTCTGGGTCAATTATGCCAGTGTTTCTTGTTTTCAGAGTATAATTATAATCTCTTTCTTATTGAGGAAATTAAAAAAGAACAATTAGGAATTGCAGTTGTTAATTTGGGGAATTTACATATGAACAAAGGAACATGATTTTTCAATTGAAAGCTACCTTAGGAAAAAAGAAACCACAAAAATGGAAACAATCTCAAATACCCAAGGACCTGCAAATTTTATTGTATGCTGAGGATTCCAAACACAACTGGAATTACAAATTGCCTCCCTAAAAGACTTCCCAAATCCCAGAGTAAAAAGAGAAAGAGAATAAATAAATAAGTAAATAAATAAGCAAACAAATAAATTAATTAATTAATTAATACCCTCCCATGGAAATTCCCTGTGTTGTCCACATAAATGACCAATCATTTTACTTAACACTGGGACACTGTGTTACTTTGTTTCCATAATACCTATGGAATACAAGATTTATAACCATACAGCTTTGAGTGAATTGTCAAGGGCCTGATATATATACATGTATATATATATACACACACACACACACACACACACGCACGCACATATATATATATATATATATATATATATATATATATATATATATGCATTTTTTAAAACTGATTTTAGTAGTTTCTTGACTTCAGCTGGTCAAAATGGGTTTTTTCTGCTTCTATCCTTACTCCTCTTCTCATAGGGAAGATAGTCTTTTACAGTGGCATTTTCATCTTTATTGGCAGCCAGCACCTTTTCACTTCTTCTCCTTTTAACTTCTTCTCTAGCACTGTCCCTTTTCTTGAATAACATTAAATATTTAATGGTAAAAATTATTTTTATTATTAACATGACATTCATTAATATATAACTAGACTGAGTCAATATTTTTCAGGACAGACAACAAATCAAAGTAATTGTGTTTCTTTCAAATTAAATAGGTTGGGTTTTGAAAAACAAATTTCTTGCCTGATTGTAACTCAAAAGAAAAAGTCCAGCCAAATATGAGTAATAACAGTGCTTATTGGTTAAAAATGAAGTAGAAATTATCTTGGTTTGCCAGGCTACAAGATGAGAAAAGCTATTACACATGACTTAGAAGGACTTTATAAATTTAAGAATAAATACAAAAGAATGATTATATATTTTGTTGTAACAGTTCTTGTATTTTTATTTAGTAGATGCACCTAGGACAAACTAGAGTCCAAATGCATTTAAATTTTAAAAACAGCTTCATATCCTCTTTTATAGTCACTATGTAAATATACTGTAACCGTATGTGCCAGTTTGTATACCTTGTGTCCCCCCAAAAGCCATATTCTTTAATGCAATCTTGTGGAGGAAGACATATTAGTGTTGAGTAGGCTGGAAACCTTTGATTGAGTGCTTCCATGGAGATGTGACTCAATCAACTGTGGGCAATGTTTGATTAAATTATTTCCATGGAGATATGGACTCTGCCCATTCAAGGTGGATCTTAATTTAATCACTGGAGTCCTATAAAAGACCTCACAAACAGAAGGGCCTTAGAGCAGCTGACAGGGACATTTTGGAGAGAAGCTAAGAGCTGACACTGACACTTGGAAATGCTTGGAGATGTTTGGAGATGCTAGCTCAGAATTTGCTCCAGAGAAGCAAAGAGAGGACCCTGATGCTTAGATGCACAGTTGCTAAAGAAGCTAAGAGAGACCCAGAGACATTTTGGTGAAAGCCATTTTGAAACACAACCTGGGAGCAAAAGAACAGCAGATGCCAGTCACGTGCCTTACGAGCTGACCGAGGTGTTCCAAATGCCATTGGCCATTCTTCAGTGATGGTATATCTTGTTGATGCCTTAGTTTGGACACGTTCATGGCCTCAGAACTGTAAATGTGTAACTTAATAAATCCCCTTTATAAAAGTCAATCCATTTCTGGTATTTTGCATGAAGGCAGCATTAGCAAACCAGAATACCATAGCATTCCAGTTATATGAAACTTCAGCTTGAATTTTATAATTTTAACTTTATAAATTCCATACTTTGTTTTTAAAGTTCAAGTAAGCATCCTGTTTCTACAAATTATTTAAAATTTTTAATGAATTCTTGAAGTTGATGCCATTGCCATCCAGACAAATAACCTAGGGCATTAAATTTTGAGGTCCTCTTGACAGCTTTGATGACTTTAGTTACAAAATTACAAAAAAGATAAATAAACTTTGTGTTAATCACATGAAAATTATTGGTGAAAGTCATTTAATAGGGGTTTTAGCATTGAATAATTTTTATAATGCTGCAATTTTTATGAAAGTATTATATTGACTTAAATTGAATTTATATGCCCGTAATTATCTTTAAGTCTTGAGGTCATTAATAAAGATATTTGGATATGTGAATTTTATAAGTGAGAAAATGAATAATTTATAGATAAAAATGTTAAATATTAGTCAATAAATATAGTTTTTTTTATTTTTTCATAATCCATAGATCACTAAATGTAGTTTAAGTTTGCTATTGGTCCTTATTTTAGGTACCATAGATTGTCTATATATTAACACCATGTGCAAATTTCTTTGGTAGCTGTTTATATAAATATGCAGACAACACTTTACATTTTGTAAATATGATATAATATGTGCCACTCTGGAAAGAGAGAGCTAGGCAGTTCTTTATCTCCATCTTGCAATTTTCTGCTATGTCTCAACTTCTAAAGAAATAGTGATAAATAATATAAATTGTTGAGGCTATATTTATTTTATGTTATATATACTGTGCCACAGTAAAAAATGAAAAAAATAAAATGTTCTATTTCCTTAACAAAAACACATCTTATATACCTTCCATACTTATTTTAGCATAAGACTAAAATTTTACGTTACTAAAACATCTTGGAAATTATCTTCAAGCTGACAATGTATTAGAAAACATAATTAACTGTTAAAAAAGTTTTGCATAATAAGTTCACATTCATTAATTTCTTCAAATATTAGGGATGTTCAATTTATATAACACTTAATCTCTGAACCTATCAGAATAGAGCTCCTTGAAGGAATTTTATTTTCTAAATTGATACCACCACCTGTACACAGGAAAATATTATGTATAAACACATGTGCACATACACTCATACAGGCAAAAATAGAGAGCTTATAGCTACAACTCTAAAATTTTCAATCATGAGTCAGGGATAAAAATAAAAATACAAAATTCACTGATTTATAAAAGAGCCATCTCTTATCCTTGTCCCTTGATTACATTTCTACCCAAGATTGTGTTCTTTCAGATGGAACAAGTTGAGGTTACTTGCTCAGTAATGAGGCTGAAACATATGCACCAAAAATTGTGGAGGAGAACTTTAAGATATTCTTTGCCATGATGTGTTATCTTACAGAGGCAGTGGAATAAGCTTTGGACAATGGACTGAGGAGAGACTTAGTGAGAAAAGACTTGAGTCAAAAACTCATCTGAGTGGAAAGAACATCCAGCTTGTTTGGGATTTCTGAAGCCCCTGACGTGCCCCTGAAGAGTGTGTCCTAAAGCTCCAGTGACTATAGGGAGTTGAAGGACCAGAGTGTAAAGAGAAAGTTCTGGCCGGGGTGTATAGAGGGGTGGAGGAGTTAAAAGTGTCGAAGGTTGCTGAAGGAAAAGTCTAAAGTGGCAAAAAGGAGGAAAGAGAAGACAGGGTTGATTATAAAGTAAAGCTCTTAATAGGCCCTTTAACTTTTGAAGTGTCTTTTTAAAAAATGTGGTATTTTTGGAGATACTGAACTGAATGCTGCAATGGCTGAGCATATATTCAGCAAAGAAGAAGAGGAGGGAAGGCACTACACAGAATGAGAGTTAGTCATGGAATTAGCAGATATATGAGCCAAAATCAGAGAGTAGAAGGAATCCGCATATAGTCTTCAGGAAAGGAAAGCCCAAGGGACCTTTGTAACACAATTTTTGGGTTCAGGGATCCTAGGCAAAGCAAGAAGAGCTCTCATAAAAGAAGCAAAGAAAATCAATATGCCATAGAGAATCAATGTAACTCCTTACCATGCTGCAATAGATAAGATGTCTGGAGCACTGGTTCAAGGTTTGATCTTACTAAAGGAGTCCTGAATGGTGGAAAAGAAGAGGAGTTCAGTGAATCACAAGGTGCAGCTACCTGGGTGGGGATGGCAGGGGTCTGTAGGAGAGGCTCTATTTTGATCCAAGTAGCAGCATCATTAGTTGTCCAATTAAAAAAAAATCTGGATTTATTAACAGAAGACTTTAATCAAAGGATTATTGCAGGATGAGTAACAGGATTATTGCAATAGAGGAAGTGCTCTGACGATAATAAGATCTGCAAGAGCCTCAAGGGAAAAAAAATGGGGAAGTGGGATACTTGTGACATGATCAGATAATAAATCAGAGAATGTTTTACCATGAAACCGGCCTATTTTCTGGGAGAGAACCTTAAAGAGGAGCTGTATGTTGACTCAGGCTAAGAGTAGGCCAAATTTCAGGGGCCTAGGAGGAGAAAATCTTAAACAAAGTTTGGTTAACAAGCATTTTGTTCCATTTGATCAGTAAATGCAAGCAGCTCAGCTAATCATTTATAGGGTGAAGAATGAGAATTTGGAGGGTCTTTGTCTGGCCTTGTAGATAAGAGCTCTTCAGCCATATGGGGAATGTGGTTCTTTGCAGTAAGCCATATTCTGAAACACAAAGACTGGGGAGATTTTTTAATCTTTGCTATTTTCCATGATCACAGATAAAAATCAGCATTGCTATTGCATACTGTTATATATCTTTGTTTCTGTAGGTACTGAAGAATTATGCTCCCATTTTAAGCTCTCTGACAACTCTTCTTGATTTTATCTTTTCCAAATTTGGACACATTTTCAGAACAATAAAACCGTTATGATGTATATTTATTCTAAACTGTTTTTGAGTTTCCTGGAATAGTTACCAGTTGACTCAAATATTTAGTCAATCACCTTATAAACAAAATTTTATTGTAAATATTTAGGTATGCTTGATAGTCTCCAAAATTTTTAAATCAAAACTACTATGAGACATCTTCTGTTACACAAATTTAGATAAAAGAAAAAAAAAAAACAGAAAAGAAGTTCAGTATTTTGAGATTATTAATATGCAATTTGCAGTAAAAAGAATCAGATTGAACAATAGCTGTCAACAAATTTAGAAAAAAATAAATGACATGCTGCTAAGTAAGGAAGTTGCTATAAGAAAGGTGGGGACTCATTCAAAATGTTATGACTTGTAATTGAAAGTTGATGTTCCAGTTTGCCATTAGACTAAATAAGCAGCAATTGCCCCAAGAAATGGACTTCAAATACCTTTGGTCATCTTTGCTTATTATGAGATAAGTTTCCTATTTTCATTGCCAAAGAACCAAATTTTCAAAAGTGAGAAAGAAAATGTTTGATTATGCATTTCATGTCTGGAATAATACAGCCTATTTCAATTAATTAATCAAATCACAAACAAAACAAAACCTACTTTACTGGGAATGCTATATAAGAAATTTATAATGATCTGTTTTTACTCAAGAACTAATTGCCCACATCATTCTCAGACCTCAAGAAAAGTAGAAAGAACAATTGCAACTTCATAACTAAAGATGTCGGAGTTGTCAGAATCAAAATGTGATGCCCAAAATTAGTTGTCTGGATGACAATGACATCAACTTCAAGAATTCTTGAGCTCTCCTCATATGGAAATTAATGACAAGCCATCTAATGAATTTAGAAATTTCATTTTTGATCATGATCTGTGACATTTTACAGGCTAATATGACTAAGAATTGCAAAGGGATCCTTTGAAACATTCAAATTTATCAGTTAACCATCACTTTCCTAAAACATTTACCTAAAGCAGCCATTACATGATCCAAAACTTTAATAAATTCCCTCCTTGAAAACATAATCAGGCACTATTAACAACTAATACAGAAATCAATCTCCAACCGATACATATATTCCTTGTTTCCAAAACAAAGAATCTTCTCTGTACCAGTGGATTCTGTTTCATCAGGGAACTTTAAAATGGATTTTCTTAGAAATCCTTCAGAAGGAGATATTTTAAGAGGGATACTGTTAACATAAGTTCCTCGAATCAAATTGTTGATGTCACGAAGTAGACAGTTTCTACCCAAGATGGCAGAACAAGATTAATTGTATAGTACCAGCTCTTTACTTTCCTTCTTCACAGATAATATTACAGATCTGTGTAATTGGCAAACTCCTAGCAATTGCTTTAAGTTTTCTCTTTATGTTTACACAAGGTTTTTATTCTTATCCCAGTTTTAAACTTCTTGTCATTCTAACCATGAAAGGAAAAGTAAAACCTGATTGTGCCCACAAGGATGGCTGTTATTTAAAATAAAAACAAAACACATTTGTAATCCTTTGTTAAATCCTTTCTTGTCTGTTGCTACCCCAAACTTTCATTTAATCACTGTCTCTATCTTCAGGGGTGTCTAGGCAGTGACCACACTAACTTTTTTTATATTAAAAATGGGTATTAACATTATGGAGAAGAGGGCTGCATCTGGTTGGTGTTCTTAAAAACACTTGCCTCTGGATTTTAGGACTTGTCTAGTGGATTTAAGTTTCTGAAAAATAAACTTAGTGAGTGAAAGTTTTACAGAGTCTCAGATACGGACCTAGGTATTTTGGGACTACTGTTGGTTGGGGCTTGGCATACTGTGGCCATTTGGAATATCTAGCTGGAGCTTGCATAAGAGTAACCTCCAGGATAGCCTCTTCACTCTATTAGAAATCTCTTAGCCACTGTAACCTTATTTTGTTATCTTTCTTTTCCCCCTTTTGGTCAAGAAGGCATTTTCAGTTCCTTGATGCCAGGGCCAGGCTTATTCCTGGGAGTTGTGTCCTACATCAACAAGGAGATTCACTTCCTTGGGAGTCATGTCCCATGTAAAGGGGAAAGTTAGTGAATTTATTTGTTGAGTTGGGCTTAGAGAGAGAAAGGCCACATTTGAGCAAAAAAAGAGGTTCTCTGGAGGTGCCACTTAGGCACAATTATAGGATGGCTTAGCCTCCCTTTTGTATCCCTAAGTTTCACAAGAGAAAGCCTCACAATTGAGGGCTTGACTTATTAGGGTAGGGGGTTCCTAATTTCACTTAGCATATTCTGTCCAAGGTTAACAATCAGTATCTCACATAATCTTATAAATATGAATATGAATATAAATATAAATATAAATATGCTATGGTATTAGAGTAGCTAAAAGGAAATAACTGAAATGGTGGAACAGTATCCCTTAACAGTCCTTGAAGTTTGCTCTGTAGCTACTCATTAACTTGTACTTTGAAATTTGTCACCTTTCTGTATATATCTTATATTTCACAATAAGGAAATAACTGAAGTTGTGGAACTGTAACCCATAATATTTTTTTTTTAATTTGTTCTCTAACTACTTGTTAAATCATACTTTGAAAATTATCACTGTTCTGTATATATGTTAAATTTCACAATAAAAATGTATTAAAAAACAATAAAGTATTTCTAAAAAAAAAACAACAGAAAGTAAAATGTGTGGACTGGATGTGGAAAAATTGTAACCTAGCACATTGTTGGTGGGAAAGTAAAATGGTACAGCCACTATGGAAAGGAATATAGCAAGCAGTTCCTCAAAAAGTTAAGTATACATTTACCATATGACTCATTAATTTAATTTCCAGGTAAGCACCCAAAGAAAGTGAAAACAAGATTTCAAAACAGATACTTGTACACAATTGTTTATAGCAGCATTATACACAATAGCCAAGGAAGGAAACAACCCAGCACCCATCAACAAAAGAATGGAAGAGCAAAACGTGATACACACATACAATGGACTATTTTTAGGCCATAAGAAAGAAAGCAGATCTGAGATATGCTGAATGTCTTGAAAATATTATGCTCAGTAAAATAAATAAGACACATAAAGACGAATATTATTTGATGTCACTTTTAAGAGATGTCTAAAAATAAAAAATCTTCAGTGATAGAAATTAGTTTAGAGGTTACCAGAGACTGAGAGTAGGGGGATAATTGGAGTTTATCTTTGGTGTGGATATAGAGTATATACAAATAAAATTAATTTTAAAAAAAATTAAACAAAACTTGATTGTACATTTTCTTAGACCATAGCCACTTCCATAAAACTCTTTGAATGCTGGATTTGCCACCACCACCTCCTGCCCCCATGATCCTGCTGACAAAATTTTAATCACTATCCTTTAAAGAATATGTAAAGATTTTCTTCTATAGGTTCTTTCTGATATTTGACTCTTCCTTACAATACTAACCATAACCTTTAGGTAATGAAAAAATGGGACTATAAGCTCAAGTGAACAAAATGTTTTTACCAAATTTATGACATCTCTTTCAGCAAGTATTTGGCTACAAATATTGGAGCATTTTATTGCCATAATCAGTTTGTTCCCTTCAAAGATGATCCAGACTTCTTTGCCAAAACTCTAAGGACAGAATTTGTCCATTTAAGGAACTAATGATTGTTTTGCTACCATTGTGCTAATTTATACTTTCATTTGGAGTAGTTTGTTCCCTCCTAGTTTACCGCTTCTTACATAGACACATTATTTTACCTGATGTATCTCCCACAAACTTACCTTGTGTATAAGTAAATTTGGATTTTTTCAGAAATTTGAATACCTGCCTCTCCAAAGACCTATGCCACACTGAGAGGAACATAAAAAGAAACCCAAAATGAGGTGATCATAAGTAACACAGACATCTAATCTCAGAAGAGATTAAATAACTTCTTTATGTGTTTGTGGTTGCTGCTTTTCAAAGAGTACAAATTCCACAAGGACAAAAGGAGTTCTAAATCTTTTCTCAAATCCTCCATGACGTCATATAACACTAATTCTTCTCTGGTCACCTAATAAAATAGATTGAATCCATTGGCCAAAGTTGTTATGAGCACATGTATTGATTCCCTCTTGGGTAGCCAGGACAGTGATTATGCCACTGCAAATATTTATTCTTGCATTTATACAAATACCACAAATCATGCAAAACTGTGTATGTTTAGTCTAAAGGTAAATGTCACCACATTCTCTAAAGTAGGCTCAACTGGAATCTGAGCCATGTTTTTATAATCTCATTTGGTAACCAAGGAAACAGTTTTCATGGCTTACTATAAGATCTAATGACCATTGCATTTCTATTAATTGTGTTTATTGCAGTTGGCTAATGCATCCTGTCTAAAGTCTTAAATGAAACTATCATCCTATCATATCAACTTTAGCTAGGCCACAATGCCCTCATCTATCTATCTAGTCATAGAGTATAAGGAATAATAAGACAACGCTATTCTGATACTGTGGTCAAAGGAAAAAAGACTGTGGAATAAGACAAAAATAAAGCCAATTGATGACTATGTATGCAACAAGACAAACTCAAGGCCATTTTGCCACTAAGAAAATAACTATATATCCTTTTAACTAACAAGAGTGGTTACATCCTCTAAACCAATTTTATTTTTCTGGTCGCCAAAAAAAAAAAAAAAAAAAAAAAAAAAAATTACCAAGATTCTAAACCATCAAATTACAACTGCTTCCTGACAGCATGCATTCAAGAAATGGGCTTTACCTCTTGAACTCCTTGCTGATTCACCTAAACTCTATAAGATGACTCTCCCAGCTGCCTCTTATCTGGATGCCCCAATTTTCATTTGGTGTGTTCCCTCCCATGTTGGAGCAAACTACTAGTGTGTTCCTGGTACTATTTGTCCAGAGGCTAGTTTTCTATGAAATTCATATTGTCCTCCTTAAATGATATTTATTTTATATGTACACCAGTTCATAGTTGAATTATATCATTCTAAGCTTGTTCTCATAATACATAGGTTATTCTTTCAAGAAAGAGCATATTTTGATGTCTATGAAATTTTTATATTCATATTCAATTTAACTTCATATATTATCTTTATGTTTTATTTTGTATCAAAATATTGGAATTATTTTGTATCAAATTTCTCATCTTACTCTACCATCTTATAATATTTCTTGTTTAAGTTCCTTTTTTTGAAACTTGGTCATATTTACATTGCTGTTACAATTTTATTTGATTTAATTATTCATAAATTATTATGAATCATAACACTCTACATTGAAAAGAACAAAATGTGACCCTGAAGTAAATAACAAACTTGGCATCAAATCTTTAGTATCTATTCAATTATATACTCAAACAAGAAAAGATGCCACCTCTTAAAATACTAATCACAATTCTAAAACCCACAAAACTCTTTAAAAAAGGAAGCAGTGCTTGGAAGCAGTTATTTCATAATGAACATTTTTTTATCAGAGGGAAATCAATAGAATAGAACTCATGAAGATTATCATATCTATTCCTTCTGGAATTAACACATGTTTCTTTATACACAACATGAATAATCCTGTCATCCATTCATCTCCAATTTCTTTCATATTTGATGTCATATTTTATTCCCATTCATCTACAGTTCAATTGTAGAAACACCCCAGCATCTTATATAACAATTTGAATTTCTTACCAAGCAATCCTTGAAAAATATAAATCATAGAATGCCCACCCACCAGAAATCTGCTTTAAATTTAGTCAAATATACAAGTCAGGTATCAGTTACTGTACAGCATTACCAAACATGGAGCTTACAATTTCAAAACATTTTCATAACATCTCTCTTACACTCATTGGCCACTCAATTTTTAATACATTTTTTATTGTGAAATTTAACTTATATACAGAACAATGATAACTTTCAAAGTACAATTTAACAAGTAGTAAGAGATCAAATTTCAAAAATTCTCATTATTTACAGTTCCGCAATTTCAGTTATTTCCTTATAGTGATATATAACATATATACAGAAAGGTGATAACTTTCAAAGTATGATTTAACAAGTAATTATATAGGTAATTTCAAATAAGGTTATGGGTTACAGTTCCACAATTTCATTTATTTCCTTATTGTGAAATATAAGATATATACACAAAAGTGATAACTTGCAAAGTACAATTTAATGAGTAGCTATAGAGCAAATTTCAAAGAATTTTATGGGTTACATTTTCACCATTTCAGTAATTTCCTTCTAGATATTCTAAAAATATACATCTAAGCATATACATATATATTTATATAAAGATTCACTATTTATAATCCTTTGTTAAATCCAGCTTGTCTGTTGCTACCCCTTCTACTAGTTTAATCACTTTCCTAATCTGTCTCCACATTTTCTCCAGCGCTTTTATCCCTCTGTTTATTTTGTAGACAGTTTTATTCACACACCATACCTTCCATACTAAGTAAAAAATCAATAGTTCCCTATATAATCACATAGTTATGCATTCACAAACCACTATCTTTATGAGGACATTTCCATTTCTTTCACAAAGAAAGAAGACATGAAAAAAGCAAAAAGAAAAAAAAGAAAAAGAAAATATGAGAACTCAAAAGCAAAAAAAGAAAAAACAAAATTAAAATAAAACACAATAAAAAGTCAGACAACACCACCAATGCCAAGGATCCCATACCCTTCCTTTATTCCCCCTCTTATAAACATTTAGCTTTTGTATATTACCTTTGTTTCAATTAATGGAAGCATATTACAATATTATTGTTAATTATGGACTTGAGTTTTCATAGACTGTATTTTTCCCAATACCACCCCATTTTTAACACCTTGTAAAATTGACATTCATTTGTTCTCATTCATGTAAAAACATATTTGTACATTTAATCATAATCACTGACCACCCCAAGTTTCACTAAGTTATAGACGCAGAGTCTTTATCTTCTATCTTTCCTTCTGGTGTCCTATGTGCCCCTAACCTTCCCCTTTACTTCATACTCACAGTCATCTTTGTTCAGTGTACTTACATTATGGTGCTACCATCACTCAATATTGTGCTCCAAACCTCTCTCTCCTGTCTTTTCCTATCTGTCTATAGTGCTCCCTTTAATATTTCTTGTAGAACAGGTATGTTGTTCACAAATTCTCGCAATGTCTGTTTGTCTGAGAATATTATAAACTCTCCCTCATTTTGGAAAGATGGTTTTGCAAGATGTAGAATTCTTGGTTGGCAATTTTTCTCTTTCAATATATTAAATATATCATACCACTGCTTTCTCACCTTAATGGGTTCTACTGAGAAATCTGCACATTGTCTATTGAGTTTCCCATGGATGTGATAGATTGCTTTTCTCTTGCTGCTTTCAGAATTCTCTCTTTGTCTTAGGCATTTGATTACCTGACTTTTAAGTGTCTTGGCATAGGTCTATTTAGATCTACTCTCTTTGGGGTATCCTGTGCTTATTGGATCTGTAATTTTATGTCTTTCATAAGAGACGGGAAATTTTCACTGACTGTTTCCTCCATTATTTTTTCTGCCCCTTTTCCCTTCTCTTCTCTTTCTGGGACACCAATGACACATATATATGCTTCATGTTTTCATTCAATTCCCTGAAATGCTGCTCATACTTTTCCATTCTTTTCCCTATCTGTTCTTTTTTGTGTAGGATTTCAGTTGGCCTGTCCTCCAGTTCATGAATCTCCTGTCTCTTTGAATCTGCTGTGTTATATCTCCATTTAGTTTTTTTTTCTTGTATGGTGACTTTCATTCCCATAAGTTCTGCCAATTGTTTTTTCAAACTTTCAATTTCTTCCCTATGTTTCTCCAATGTCTTATTTTTATCCTTATCATCTCTTTGCCATACCTTCCCTCAACTCATTAATTTGATTTTTGAATTGATTTAGGAGATTTGTTTGATTAATAATTAGTTGTTTCCATTCCTCTATCTCAGCTGAAGTGTAAGTTTGTTCCTTTGACCAGGACATATCTTTGTTTTTCCTATGTGATTCATAAGTTTTTGTTGTCTAGGCATCTGGTTTCCTTGATTACCCTAATCAGATTTTCTCAGACCAGACAGGCCCAGGTCCCAGGAGGAGGCTGTATTCAGTATCATGTTTCTCTGAAGGTGAGACCCAGGAGATTGCCAGACTTTCCTGTGAGGCCTCTAGACTCTGTGCTTTTCCTACCCTGCCCAGCAGGTGGTGCTCATCTGCCCATAAGCCTGTAGCTTCCCACTGTTGTAAAGAGGTGTGGTCCTTTAAATTCTCAGTGGATCCTTTCTTGGCCAGGGGTCAATGGTGTCATAAGCCAAGCTTTAGTTGTTTTTGTTCCCCACCCACACCTAGGCCCAGGGTTTTGAATTCTCTGAGGTAAGGCAGTCACTTGAGCTGCACCCCTCCCCCCCTTTTCTAGGGAAGATATAACTTTTAGGGAATTATCTTCTGTACTTGAATTCCTCCTTTGTCTCTCTGACTTTGTAAACTTGCCTGGTTCAGTGCTGATAATTGAAAATGCCTGAGGCTTCTCTAATGAGCTACTTAGGGTGAAAGACAATAAGGAAAAAGAGAGAAAGCTCCTTTTCAGAGCCAGTCCCCAGCCGCCCAGTTTCACTGATCAACCAGTGTTGATATCCAGTTCTCTGTGCCCCTTTTCTTGAGATACAGCCATTTTCCAGTATTTTGATTCAGCAATCTCCAAAAGGCTCTGTTTTTTATTTATTGATTTATTTTTTTCCATCAACCCCACCTCCTCTCTTCTGGGAGTGACTCAGGTACTCTCCTGCTTGTTCTGGTTTTATCTGTGCTTGTAGCTTGCATTCATTAGTCCAAATTTGTTAATTAAAACTGCAATTGGAGCTTAGTGGAGTTACTTTTTCTCACTCTAGGTAACCTACTTCATTTCACAGGGAATTTTTCAGGTCAGCCTGACATGCCAGTGGGGGTGGGTTGCCAGCTCTGCAGTTTGGGGAGCTTTTCTCACAGTATTATTCTGCAATCTTAACTGTTCAGCAATTTCCAGGCTGATGTACAATGTGTGTTCAGTCACAGATGTCCCCAACAGTTGTTCCAGACTATTTACTAGTTGTTCCTGGCTATTTACTAGTTCACAGGGAATTTTTCAGGTCAGCCTGACATGCCAGTGGGGGTGGGTTGCCAGCTCTGCAGTTTGGGGAGCTTTTCTCACAGTATTATTCTGCAATCTTAGCTGTTCAGCAATTTCCAGGCTGATGTACAATGTGTGTTCAGTCACAGATGTCCCCAATAGTTGTTCCAGACTATTTACTAGATGTTCCTGGCTATTTACTAGTTGCTGTAGAGGACTAACTAAATTCCACACCTCTCTATGCCACCATCTTGCCCTGTCCTTGGTTGATGTCCTTAAGGAGGCTGTTGCCTCTGGGTTTCAGGACTTTTCAGGCATGGGAACACTCTGGTGAATTTAAGTTTCTGAGAAATAAACTTAGTGAAAGTTTTATAGAGGCTCAGATAGGGACCTAGGTATTTTAGGGCTACTGTTGTTTAGGGCTTGGCATACTGTGGCCATTTGTGATTCTTGTTGAAGTTTGCATAAGAGTAACCTCAAGGATAGCCTTTCAACTCTATTGGAAATTTCTTAGCCACTGTAACCTTATTTTGTTACCTTTTCTTCCTCGTTTTGGTAAAGAATACATTTTCAATCCCTGGATCCCAAGAGAAGGCTCATTCATGGGAGTCTTGTACCATGTTGCCAGGGAGATTCAGTCCCTTGGAAGCCATGCCCCACATAGAGGGGAAGTTAATTAATTTATTTGCTGAGTTGTGGCCACATGATTTGAAACAAAATTTTAAAAATATACCTCTTGGAATTATTCATTCAATATTCATGAGCTCTACACAAGACCCTGAGCCTCTTTTGAATCTACCAGCCCTTAAGAAGTGACAGTGGATGTTAAGAATATTCCCTTTCCCTGAAATATACCATCCTACTCCCCCACATAAATAAACACTTCATTTAAGGAAAGTGCCCAGTTCTTAGCTTGGGAAGGAAAAAAGATTCTTCATGAAAATGCACTTATTTCATTGAAAATGAAAAGATATTAAAGTTATTATAATTTTAATTTCCAAACAAATTATTCTTCTTTATGGTTTTTCTTTCTTTTCTTCTATCTCTCTAATCATACTTCCATCTATCTATCCATTTGTCCATCCATCCATCTAGTTTTTCAACATATATGTTGGATATATACTAGGAACACCAATGAATAGACCTTAGTTTTAATCTCTTAGAGTTATATTCTATCAGCACTGAAGAAACAATAAGTAAAAAATAAAAGAAGTAAGTTATCTAGTGTGTGAAGTGGTACATGTTATGAAAAGAAAGAAACTAGAGCAGTACCAATATTTTTTTTCTATTGGATGTCAGAGTAGACTTAAGTGACATTTGGGCAAAAACTTGATAATATGAAAGTTAGCTTTGTGGATATTTTGGAAAATAATGTTCCAAGAAGAGAGAACAGCCAGTGGAAATGCTCCAAGGAAAGAGCATGCTGCGTGTATTTAAGGAGGCATAAGGTGAATAGGATGATTGGGATAAAGTCTGTGAAGGTACGAGTAGTGGGAGAAGAGGCAATGGAAATAATTGGGGAGGGAAAAATGATACACAGTCTTGTATGACAACATAGAAAGGCAAGGGTTTTCAGGAAAAATGTCATGGTCTAAATGCTATTTTAAAAATTACCTTGGTTTCTCTATAAAAAGTATACTTTAAGGGAGCACACATAGATACAGGAAACAGTTTGGGAGGGTTTTGCAGTAATCTAGGTCAAATAAATTGTTGGCTCAGAGACAAGTCTTGAAACAGATGATGAGCAATAGCTGAAAGTCACATATATTTTTGATTTAATCAAAGAGGATTTCCCATCCCTCAGATTTAGAAGTATCTCAATCTACACCTAATTTTAAAGGTATATCCACCTTGGACTGACACACAAAGCTATGGTGGGGTGTGTGTGCAGGGTTGCCCACCAAACTCTTCTACTCCCTGTTAGATATTGATCTTGATCATGACATTATTTAAGCTGTACTGATCCTAACTTGGTTCCTCTTAAGTAACATGATATATAAAAATTTAATACATTGTTATTTATTATTAGTTAAGTCAGTTACCTGGTTTGAAGATACCTTTTTTAATCTCCAAGAAAAGATCAGCTCTATATAAATGTAACATGAACAATAGTTTTGTGGCTTGATTAATCTACATAAAGGGCACACTTTTAAGTTATGTTTATACTCTTCTTTGAATATTTGAATTAGTAATCTGAAATGAAGTCATTTGCTCATATGTCTTATCATTTATCTAATATTGATATAGATTTATTTGGGAAATCAAATATCCTGATAGTTCTTGTGGTTTTTCCCAAATGGGAATGAAATTTGCATATAAAATATCTTAGCTATATTTGAGTATTACTGACTTTTCTAATATAATATTTATTTTTCAAATACCAGAATTATGATAATTGTGATGACATGCCAAATCAAAAATAAGCAATTCATATCAATAATTTAACTTTCCCTATCTTAGAAAAGGAATATTGAACTAAAAATGAAATGATTCTATGTGCTGTTTCAGGCATAATGCAGTACAAATAAACTGCCATCTGTTGCATTTATAATCATTATAAAAAATGAGACTTAGAGAGACTCTCATTTTGAATCATATTTAAGTTATTTAGGAGAAAATTTTTCAAGATATTTCATAGATTGGAAAGTATGCATAAGCAGTGATAATGAGCTTCTAACTTAATACAGGCAAAATCTATTTTCATTCATTTCTGCTACAATAAAAAGGAAAAGATTTTGTGGCAGTGCAACTATTCCAGATTTAATAATATACATCAGCATCTAAACATATTTCCTAGCAACTTCTTAAATTATGAAACAGAAAATATCCTTATCTTCTTTTCTCTGCAATTTTCAAAATCCTTTTATTATTCATGTTTTGTCAGAGAGTACAAAATCAACTAAAAAATCTCACTAATGGCAACCTGGAAGAGGAAATTTACACCAAAAGATGTACCCAAATCTCAATTGCACTCATAGATGTCTTCACATGTTGACTTTTCACTACATTAAACTTCTGCCATCTTTGCACTTAGGAAATGAAAGATTAATCAAAGTTTGGATAGTCATAAAAAACTAACTTTAAAATTAAATATAAAACTATGGTTCTTCTTTATCAAATATATGAAAAGTGTAACAACTTTCTAATTCTTTAGTCTAAATGTCTATTTTTATTTACCCATAATTATTTTCTTTTTCTAAGCATTTGAGTAATATACCTCTGTTTTCAAATATAAATATATACTATTATTTTTAGATATAAAATATATATCTATTTTTATATAATACAACCTGTGGTCTCACACATTTCTGCTGATGTGTATATTCATGTACATGTACATAAATAGTGTATGTTTGTTTAAATTTTCAACACATTGTAGCACATTTTACAAACCTGTAATAACAAGACTTGCATAAGGGATGATCAGCCACTGCAGCCATTCTGTCAGTTCCTCTTCTGCCCACATGCAAAGCCTCTACAATCTAGTCCTAATTTGTTCATTACAGGCGCTTTATTGGCAAACTATCTAAATTTACAAGGAAGCAACAAAGTAGAAATAATGTACAGGCTGAGTTTCAATACACACATCATAGTGAATCTTACAAATGGATAAAATTTTTGAATTAGAATTGTTATGGAGAACATCATATCATCATATGGAAATATCGTATCTGAATAAGAACACACATATGGGGAAGAGGCAGGGCAAGAGGATGACATAGAGAGTTGTAGAATTCAGTTAGTCCTTTGGAACAATTAGCATAAAGCCAGGAACAACTAGTAAATAGCCCAGAACATCGTTGGGGGACATTTGTAACTGAACACACATTACACTCCAGTCTGGAATGGGTAGAGAGGCTGAGATCTCAGCATAAAAACTGGAACTTGATACTGATTACACCCTCTTCCTGAGACCTAAGCCCATCTGGTCTGGGAAAATCTGATGGGGTAATCAAAGAAACCAAATGCCTAGACAACAAAATATTGCAATTGACACTAGAAAACACAAAGATATGGCCCAAAGGAACAAATTTACACTTCAAATGAGAAAATGCAGTTGAAACAACTAATTAAAGATCTTCAGACAAATATGCTAAATCAGTTCAAAAATCAAATCAATGAGTTGAAAGAAGATAGGGCAAAAGAAATGAAGGGCATAAAGAAGACATTGGGCAAACATAAGAAAGAACTTGAAAGTTTGATAAAACAATTTGCAGGGGTATAAATCTCCCTGGCAACATGGGATGTGACTCACAGGGATTATCCTGAATCCAGCATGATAAGATTGAGAAAGACTTCTTGACCAAAAGTGGGAAGAGTAATGAAACTAACTAATGTTTCAGGGGCTGAGAGACTCAAATGGAGTCAAGAGGTCATTCTGGAGGTTATCCTTATGCATTTTATAGCTAACTCTTTTTAATTATTAGTGTATTAGAATAGCCTAAAGGAAATACCTAAAACTGTTGAACTGCAATCCAGTATCCTTGATTTTTGAAGATGACTGTATAACTACATATCTTATATGGTGTGACTGTGTGATTGTGAAAACCTTGTGGCTTACATTCCCTTTATGCAATGTATGGACAGATGAGTAGAAAAAAGGGGGACAAAAAGTAAATGAATAATGGGGGGATGAGTAGGAGATGCTTTGGGTGTTCTCTCATACTTTCATTTTTATTTTTATTCTTATTTTCATTTTTATTTCTTGGAGTAATAAAAGTGTTCAGAAATTGATTGTAGTGATGAATGCTCAACTATATGATGATACTGTGACTAATTGATTGTATACTTTGGATGATTGTATGGTATGTAAATGTATCTCAATAAAATTGCATTTTAAAAAAGAACACATGCACTGGATTCCAAGTGAATGAGTAATATTCAGGAAGCTATTATTCAGTCATGAAGAAAGTTGTGTGCAATCTTTATATATATAATTTACATGCCCTCCATATGCACCAAACATATACACACACTGTTTTTGTTTTTTTTTTTTTAATGTCACATACACATGAGAACTCCTGTATCCTCAGGAGTGATTTCTCTAGGATCAAGGCCCAGAATTCCAAGGCCAGCATCCATCACAACCCAACCTTCATCACGTTGAATTTTAGCCTAATCAAGTTCATTAAAGCCCAGAGTTCAGGTAAGTTAAGAGTTAGTAAAAAGAGAAACTCTAAAATCCTACATATTTCAAATTTTGGTTGAAATTTTGCATTTGAATTTGTGCATCAATACAAAAATGGTATATCAGATATTCAGAAGTTTAAACAAGTATTTATATTTATTTAATAATGCAAACCCATCAGTCATATCACATAAAATTTGAATATGATTTTAAAATGATAAAGTATTGCTAAGAAAGTTGTTTAGGCATCAATTTTTGTTCGGTTTACTACTTATTTTTTCATAATATTGATTTCCTTTGCAACTTGTTTTCATTTTTATTTCCCTCTAAATATCACAATTTTTGGCTTAAAGAAATCAAAATTAAAGAGAATATATTATTAATTTATTAGATCTGAGACAGCCTTAAAAGATTTCACTTTCTATGGTGATTATGTGCATATGTAATTCCTGTTGGATCACTTTTGTGTCGGTATGTAAATTCAGCAGTACTAAATGTTCCTTATTCAAAGTTATCTTATGGTTTCCCTAAATTAATATAGCACATTATCCAGAAATGGTTCTGTTAAAATATATTTGCTTGAAAACATTTAATAGTTTTCTCATGAATTAAAGGTTTTGCATCAACACATAAAAATATTTAAAAAAAACTTTTATCTAATTAAGGGGAATCAAATATATGTATTATAATTACACGTAAGTACATGCAATATTTGCATTGCCATTGAATGTTTTTTATAATGTCTTACATATATAAATAATATGGTTATTAAAATTAATAAAGATACATTTAAAAGGCAATTGATTTTCAAATTGTAACATTCATTGTATCTATAGAGTTGTAGTTTAATTACCTTATGTAATATCACTATTACCAATACACATTTGATGGAAACATGAATTCCTTGAAATATAGAAATTAAACATTCCTTCAAAATCAATGACATAAATGTTATTGCAAAAGCCCAGGTTTACTAAATGCAAAGGTTATCTGGCTAAGCCAGATATTGGTTAAAATAATCACTTAAAAAACTTAACCTAGAATATAAAGGGTCTTTTCAATTTGTGTGCATAATGGCATAAGTAGATAGCATTTAGATATAGCTAGTACATTGTGAGGTAAAAATACTGGAATACAGGTAGAATGCTTTTATTTGAGAATCAAAAAACAAAAATCCTGATAACTAACAACAATTTGGAATTAAAAAAAATACCTTTTTACCCCTTTCCATACTTTTTGATGTTTTTAAAGGTGCTTGTGTTACAGAGCATATATAGAAGATGTGGGTTGAGTTATTTTTTTGCTTATCCATTTTTGGATTTTTAAAAGTTAATATACTCCAAAAATGTTTAATTTGTACTCTGTTTAAAATAATGGCCTATTGTTCCCTTCCTACTGTCAGATCCCATAAAAAATAGTCAAACATATAGAAGGAATGTCTGATCCAGGGGCCCTGCAGCTTATCTCATAGAAACCATGTGCACCACAAACTAAGGGTTGAAGGCTGTTTTAGAAATCCCAGTCATAGTGGTGCCTCAACCCCAAAAGGTGGGTTAGGCAAGATCAGATAGGTCCATAAGATGAATGACTGCAAGCAAGCCAAAAGGCCTGCTTCCTCCACATAGATAATACAGCTGCACATCAAAGAAGAGTAGTGTGTTAGAACCCTAGCAACCAATCAGCTCAGAAACTGATAAGCCCTCACCCACTCAAAGCACAGGACACCATTCCCTCCCCACATGGTTTTTATTCTTTAAAAAATGCTGTTCTCAGAAAGAGAGCTGGAGCCATTTTCTTTCTTTTTGCTGGCTTCCACCTGCTTTCTTCCTTTAATAAATCTTAAACTTTATACTTAAACTTTGACTCACTGTATTGCATGGATTCTTGAATGACTCTGACTTAACATCTGGTGCCATGACTCAGATATGGAGGTTTGACTGAGGCTTGAGTTTCCTGGCCCCTCAGGGCAATGGGGCAGCCTTCCAGTTGGTTCCATTCCCCAAACTACCTAGTCATTCAAGTTTTATGCATTCAGTGGCTTGAGTCCATCAACTCAAACCATCTTGACGTGACGCCAGCTTACCCGCACGGCTCTCAAACATCTACAACTAATTCGGCCCTAGGCAAGTGATGTCTTTCTGCCCAGATCCTCCCTTTGAGAGTTTTATTCAGTGTCCCAGGGACATCCAAGCCCACCCCAGTGTGGTGCTTTGGCCCACTTATGCAGTGCCCATCTTTGGGAACGTAGGAAAATCTGAGCACTCAGTCAACTCTCCAATGCTCCGGGTGTGTCTTTCCCTATTGCAGCAGTCAAAGTAACTTGGGGGATGCCTTGAGTGAAAGACTGCACACAATTTCCTGATCCCCAATGACATACTGAGGACACCTGCTTTGTTGTTGCAATGGATCATGTGGATCTGAGCTGTTAGTCTCACTTGAGCAACATTTTGGGTGACCTCTGTAAGCCTCTAAAGGAGCAGGGAGACCATGAGCCTATCATGGGCAATCTCTGTAAGCATCTGACAAGCATAGCCCCAATTTGTGTCAGCCTCATCCAGGGAAACTGTAAGCCTCTAAAGGACAAGGAGGACTGTGAGTCTCTCACAGGTGATCTCTGTAAGCCTCTGCCAAGCAAAGTTCCCTAACAAACAACAAGCCTCTTAAATTTCTTAAATTATCATGGGTAATATCCAGTCACTTTTAAGTGACTCCAAAACTGCTTTTCCTCCTAAATCTACTCCCCTCAAATCTTTACTTTGCAATCTCAAAAAACTTCAATTAAAAGGGGAAATAGAACCAATACAGTTTGGCTGCAATATCCTTAGAGCAATAAAAATGTTAGCCAGAAAATGGCACTTTCAATTGGCAAATTCTCACTGAACTTAATAATTTTATTTGGCACAATGGCAAGTGGTCTGAAGTTCCTATTTTCAAGCTTTCTAAACTGTTTAGTCCCAGCTATCTTTGTGACACTCTGTCACCTCCCACCAAATCCTCCTCTTTCATAAAAACCTTCCAAGTCTTTGGTTCCCCTCTACAGAAATTGCAAAACCCCCTAACCCTGAAAAGCCTTTTAAACAGCTTCTGCTCCGTTAACACTGCAAACCATCCCCCTCCTGACTATACTCCCCCTCCCCATTCTTCTTCAACCCCTTCTACACCTCCCCCCTCATCCTTAACCCCTTCCCTTCCCAAACCTACCCCCATCCCTATCAACACTTAGCCTCTAATTTACAAACACTAAATTTAATCCCAGCCTATTTGATGAAAAATCAGGTGAGCCTAACTATTTAAAACTGTGTTTTCAAATGGTAACAATTAGCAACCACAAAGGGACACCTGCTGCCTTTACTGCAGCCCTAATCCATGTCTTGTCAGCTGCAGGGCTCCTCTGGACCCTTCAGCTCTGTGCCTACCAGCTGCCCAGAAATTTTTCCTAGAGTACCAGGACTGGGAAGCCCAGGTGGAAGTGCCCACTGTGGTTGAACACCAGGCACATCTGAGTTAAGGTAACTTTGCAATTGAGAGTGTTCCTGTGCTAGGTAAGTGGGTAATTTTTTGTTTGTTGTTTTCTTTTCTTTCTTTTCTTTGCTTTCTTTTGTTTCAATTAGTCTATTATGTAGTAAGGCTAATTAAGTTAATCCAAGGGTTGTGCATGCAAACTCAATTGGTTTAAGCCCCACTATCCATAACCCCAGATTTGTAGTTCTCCTTTTAAATTTTGTGCAGTTTTTACAGTTTACATTTGTGAGGAAAACCAGTTACATTTAAACAGCTCCTACTCCTATGTTCTGTCTTTGTGATTTCTGTTGCTATTGCTCAGCCATGGAAAACTCTCAAAGTGTGCCAGCTACATCTCCCTTAAAATCTATTCTTAATAATTAGTCGAAATTTGAAAAATGTCATTAAAAAATGTTAGTACATTATTGCAACTCTGTGTGGACACAATATAAATTAATTAAAAGTGCAAAATACCCAGAAAATGGGACACTAACCTTCGAGTAATTATCCAATTAAAAATGTATTACAAGAACAAAAAAAATTATGAAATTTAATAAAAATAACAAATGAGCTGTAGCTGCAGTCAGCTGGCCTTAATGTGTGCTATAGCTAGCTATAGCAAACTGTCTTGAGAAAGACAAAAAAATCTGTAAGTTAAAGGAAAAGTTACAGTTTAAAACTATGTGAACTTCCACCTCTGCTTTAATATCAAGTCTTCCAAAGCAATTAAATAAGAGATATAATAATGTAAATATGCTAGCCTGTCAGTTTTTAAAATTAAGAAGTCAAAAAAGGACCTTGTCAAAAGGGTCCTTGCAAAAATCTGAAATTTCTAAGGACATCAAAAGTAACTAATACAATTTAAAAATCAGCAAAAGTGCAAATTGTCAAACCAATGTCATAGAATAATATCTCTACTGAAGAATCTGATAATGAAAACTTTGCCTCCCTCTCTCTATAGAAATCAGACAGCTAATGAGCCTTGTTGTGCTCATATGCCAACTAATGATTTGTGTTCTGATAGGGAAGAACCAGTTATTCCTTCTAATATAAAAGCATATTTAACAGAGTTTAACCCTAAAATAGTAAAATACAATTTCCAAATAATAAAAAGTAAAAAGTCTTAATATAATAACTAAAACAAATGCTTCATGTCCTCCAGGTCCTATATTAGAAGTTTGTACTTTATGACAAGCTAAACAGTTAAAAGCCATAAATATTTTCAAAAAAGCCAAAAGATTGTTTATTACTGTTTAAAAATTCATTAACTAAAATGTTTTAAATATTTAGCATCATTCTAACAAGTTTAATTTTGGTGATGATACCATGATACATAGAAGGTATAAAGAATGTTTTTGTATTTAAAAGAAAAAAAATAGCTGTGTCCTAAATAACTGATTGTTTAAGAATGTAAGATGAAGCCTGAATGGATACAGAAAGTTGCAGAAGGTTTCTGAAGTGAGAAATTTATTTGTGTAAAGTTAAAATAAATAAATAAATAAATAAATAAATAAATACAGAGAGCTGTAAAAAGTTTGTGGAAACATGAATACAGAAAGTTGCAGAAGGTTTGTGAAGTGGAAAATTTATTTCTATAGTCAAAGTTAAAAAATAGATACAGAAAGCTGTAAAAGGTTGTAGAAAAATTATTTGTGTGGTCAAAATTAAAAAAAAAATGGTAAAAACCAATAATAACACTGCTTAACAATAGAATCTCACAACTTAAAAAAAAAAGAGTGGTTTTATAAAACTGAATAGCATTAAATATTCTAACCATGACCAAAAGCAGTAATTAATATTCAATGTTGTGTGTATGTATAAACATTCCTCACCATACTGTAAGCTCCTCACATTACTGTCTCCTGCTGTTTTACTATCAACCTGGCCACTCTCTTCCTGCTCCTCCTATCCTACTTTTCATAATAGTAATTGTATGTTGTAAAATATTTGCTTAAAAACAAGTTCAAAAATCATTTTGGTAACTTTTAAAATAAAATATAAAAAATGTGCTTTTATTGAGGTGTTATTTCTTAATCAAAAATTGTAGAAGTGTTTTTCTAGGTAATCAGTGTAGGAAGCAAAAAGTCTGTTTTATCAAAATAACTTCTTGCACTTTATGTTAACATTATTATGTCCTTGACTGTTTAAAAATATTGTCTTCTCATTTTTAAAAGTGCTAAGTCTTTTTTTCAAACCTGACAACTTTTAACGTTTTCCTTTCTGAATGTCAAGCCCTAAAGAATATCTCTTTACTCCCAATAGTTACAAATATTTTGTTCATTCACCTTGAAAAAATAAAGTGCTAAAAATAATTAAAGTCACATAATGTTATAAGTTGCAGAAAAAATGTTTAAATAATGTTATAAAAATTAAAAACTACTAACCTTCTTTTAGTTACTGATGTGCATAACATCAAACAATGTAGTACTGCTAGTTATGATTTCAGTTATTTTTATTGTTACCTGTCACAAAAACAGCCAAATTTCCTTGTAAGTTACATTGTTTTACTCTAATACTTCTCTAAAATGCTTGTAGTTAGCTACTAGTCAGAGCTTCATCTTCAACTACAACAAAGAAAGACTTTTAAAAGAAGAAAGGCAAATATATAAATTATGTTCTACCCATTATCTAACATAACCCTACCAAAAATGTAAAGAAAAATTAAACCTCTGTTTTAATTGAAGTGCTTGCATGTTTAAACCAAGCTGCTAGTACTGTGCCTGCATGCTCTCTCCCCATTGGAGTTATTGGTAAAACCAATTTCTGTGGTCCCTAAAACTATAAGGGGGTCAACCACATCACATGGATGTGCTCCAGAAGTAGATGAGAACATGCTGTTACTAAAAACACCTTCTACTACAAACATCTTTGCCTCTGCCTGCCAAAAAATCTCAATCACTTTAGCTTTTCAGTGGACACCACCTCCAAACTAGCTCTGCTGCATGGTGCCAGAGGGTGCTGTGAAACATTTCAATGGAACCCTGAAGCCTGCTGTCCTGTTTCCCAGAAGACCAATGATGCTGTACTACAACAACTGTACAAAGAAGATACCTCCCGGAGCTGTAATTGCCAGTGTGATGTGGTTGAAACCTAAAAACATAATTAACACTAAGTCCTGCTCCTATGAGAGGAGAGCATGTTTGGTATCATAAACTTAACACCCAATGCAGCTCAGGAAAAAAACTTAAGCATTCATTAGCATTAAATGCTACACATATATATCCAATAAATATAACAATGTTTCTTCAATATTAAATCATATGCAGGATAATAATAATCATGTTAAAATTATAGTAAACTAAATGAATTTTCTAAGTGGTTAATGAATTTACTATGAAATAGAAAATAGCCCTTATTACCATGGTTTTTATTTTGCTTGGCATTCGTTTGTCTTGTTGTTGCCTATATTGTATCTGTGAGTTTATGTCCAGAACATCATCCAAATTAATATAAGAACCTCTTCATCCTTGCTCAGCAAGAAGCAGTTACAAGAAAAAGACCTCTGCCACTTTCCCTTTTATAGGAGATACTCACAAGATACCATTTCTTAAAAATAAAGAAAATGTCTCATAAAAAGGGGGATTTGATAGCTGAATAAATAGAAAATATTCAATATAATTCCTTAGCTAGAAAATGGTTAGTATAGTCCTCAATAGCCAATAGAGAAAAAGAAAAAACTGTTTATTAAAATCACTTCAATAAATAGAAAATATTCAATATAATTCTTTAGCTAGAAAATGGTTAGTATAGTCCTCAATAGCCAGTAGAGAAAGAGAAAAAACTGTTTATTGAAATCACTTCACTCAAGCAGCTTTAAGTTATTCTGACCAGTTATTCTGGTCATGAAAAGCCCTTGTTAAAATAACTTGCTGTTGCTCTAATCTCAATAACAAAAACTTATTCTCTACTCCCAAGAACTTTCCCAGCAATGCCTGTGGTAAGATATGAGGGAAGTAACCAGATGGTCTCATAATCAAGACCTTGAAAAGCAAGACTAAACAAGAAAAGAACAGAGAAAATAACAAGAAAATGCTAACCAAACAGCTTTCTCTGTTCTACTTTTTTTTTTTTTTTTTTTTTTTTCCTTTTTGCTTTCTTCTGGTTCTGACCATTTCTTTGTCTGTTTAGGGTTATAAAAACCCTATCAAGGCATTAAAAAACAAAAAAAATCTTTAAACAGTTCAGCTAAAGTAGTCATACAAAATAAAAAAAGCACTAAGTGTTCTAACCACAATAGCAAAAAGAACCTGTGCAATAATAAATAAAACCTGTTATTTTTACATCAATAATACAAGACAAATCAAACAAAACTTACAAGTACTAAAACAAAATATAAACATAATAAAAGATAGTCTAGCAAATGGAAGCAACTCCTAGTTAAAAAACTGTCTCTCAAATTTTCTTTCATTCTTTTCTGCACCTCTATGAGTATTATGTTCCCCCTTATTAAGCCATTAATTGTTCTTATATTAATTTTCCTCTTTGTTCCTTGTCTCTTACAATGTCTATCTAAATTTATCAATAGGTCAATAGCAGCCACAACTAACCAGCAAAATTCCAAAAACATACTCCTGTTGCAACAAAACCTCAAGAATTTTCTCCTGTCACAATGAAAGACTCACTATCAACCCATTCCAACTACATCCCCACTCAGCTGGAAGAAGCTAAAGAATGAACACAATGTCCCTACTCCCTCCAAAAGTTGCCTCGAGCTATGTTAAAGCATTAACCCAAATTCAGCCTAAATTTTGCCAATTTTATTCAAAGTAAAAGGCAGGAATGTCAGATCCCAGAAAAAAGAGTCTAACCTATAAAAGGAATGTCTGATCCAGGGGCCCCGCAGCTTATCTCATAGAAACCAGGTGTGCTGAAAAAAGAGTCTAATATATTGAAGGAATGTCTGATCCAGGGGCTTCACAGCTTATCTCATAGAAACCAGGTGAACCATAAACTAAGGGTTGAAGGCTGTTTTAGAAATCCCAGTCATAGTGGTGCCTCGACCCCAAAAGGTGGGTAAGGCAAGATCAGAGTTTGCAATAGATATATATTTCCCTGTATACCCCTCTAATATTAGCTTCTAGCTATAGTGTCACACATTTGTTCTAGTTCAAGAGAGGTTCTAATATTTGTACAATTAATCATGAACATTGTCCACCACAAGATTCACTGTTTATACATTCCCCTCTGTTTACCTCCAACTTTCCTTCCAGTTACATACCTGACTCTAAGCTTCTCCTTTCCACTGCATTCACACACCATTCAGCATTCTTAGATATTCTCACAGTAACATAGTACCATCACCTCTGTTCATTTCCAAACACTTACATTCACCCTAGTTGAATATTCTGCTCATAATAAGCAACCACTACGCATTCTTCAGCCTTGTTCTATATCCTGTTAATTTATAATATGTGTTTACATATTATAAGTAGTTCATATTAGTGAGACCATGCAATATTTTTCTTATGTGTTTGACTTATTTCACCCAATGTAGTGCCTTCAAGTTTTCTTCATCAACCTGTTTTTTTTAGATGGTTTTGTTCACCAATCATACTTTTTGTCCTAAGTAAACAATCAGTGGTTCCCTGTATAGTTACAGATTTATGTATTTACCACCATCACTACTATCAATATAAGAACATCTCCATTTCTTACACAAAGAAAGAGGAGGAGTCAAAGAAAGCAGAGAGAAAAAAGAGAAAGAAAAAGGAAGAAAGGAAAAAAAAACATGATAGCTAAAAAGCAACAAAAGGAAAGATAGGATTATACTAAAGTGGAAAAAAGAGACAACATCAGTACCAAGAGTCTCATACCACTCCCTTATGTCCCCCTCATAAAGGTGTTTAGCTATGGTGTATTCCCTTTGTTGTAATAAAGGAATCATAATACAAAGTTTCTGTTAACTATAGTCTCCACTTTGCATTGATTATATGTTTCCCCAATACCAACCTATTTTTAACACCTTACAAGGTTAACATTCATTTGTTCTCCCTTATGTAAAAATTTGTACATTTTATCACAATTGTTGAGAACTCTAGGTTTCACTGAGTTATACAGTCCCAGTCTTTATCTTTCCTCTTTCCTTTTTGTGTCCTACACTCTCCTAACCTTCCTTTCAACCATACTCACAGTTACCTTCATTCAGTGACTTACATTGCTGTGCTAACATCACTCAAAATTGTGTTCCAAACCTCTCACACTCGTCTTTTCCTATCTCTCTATAGTGCTTCTTTTAGTATTTCCTGTATTACAGGTATATTGTTCACAAATTCTCTCATAGTCTGTTTGTCAGAGAATATTTTAAACTCTCCCTCATATTTGAAGAACAGTTTTGCTGGATATAAGGCCCTTGGTTGGTGGTTTTCTCTTTCAGTATCTTAAATATATCATGTCACTTCCTTCTTGCCTCCATGGTTTCTACTGAGAAATTTGCACATAATCTTACCAAGTTTCCTTTGAAAGTGATGGATTGGTTTTTTCTTGCTGCTTTCATAATTCTTTTTGTATTTGACTTTTGATAATCTGATTATTATGTTTCTTGGTGTAGGTCATTTCAGATCTATTCTTTTTGGGTATGCTGTGTTTCTTGGATCTGTGATTTTATGTCTTTCTTAAAAGATGGGGAATTTTCATTGATTATTTCTTCCATTATGGCTTCTGCTCCTTTTCTCTTATCTTCTCCTTCTGGGATACCCATTACATGTATATTCATGTATTTCATGTTGTCATTCAATTCCCTGAGATATTGCTCATATTTTTCCGCTTTTTCCCTATCTGGTCTTTTGTGTGTAGGATATCAGGCATCTTGTTCTCCAGTTCCTGAGTGTTTTCTTTTGCCTCTTGAGATCTGCTGTTGTATGTCTCCATTGTGTTTTTCATTTCTTGTGTTGTGCCTTTTATTTCCATAGATTCTACCAGCCATTTTTTCAAACTTTCAATTTATACCTTATGTTAACCCAGTGTTTTCTTTATAGCCTTCATCTCTTTTGTTATATCTTCCCTGAACTCATTGATTTGGTTTAGCACATTTCTTTGAAAATCCTTAATAGATTGTTTCATTATAGTGAAACAATATCTAAACTGTATCTTGATTGCAGTGTAAATTTGTTCCTTTGACTGGACCACATCTTCATTTTTCTTAGTGTAAGTTGTATTTTCTGTTGTTTAGGCATCTGATTTCCTTGGTTACCCCAATCAGGTTTTCCTAGACCAGAATGGGCTCAGGTCTCAGAATTGTTTCCCTGAGGGTGTGTCTCAGGATTGACATGTGCTGTGAGGTCTCCAGTCATTGTGCTTTTCCTAACCTGCTCAGCAGGTGGCACCTGTCAGTCTGTCACTCCTGACTGGTGTGAGGAGAGGTGGTCCCTTCAGTTTCAGTTTTGGCTGTTTTCCCACAGGCTCTGGGGTCTGTTTCTGAAGGGAAAGCTGGGCCCCACCTCCTTATTCTTAGGAAAGATAAACCCTTTAGGGATTTATAATCTTCATTTGAATCCTTGTCTCTCTGACTCTGTTATCTCATCCCTGTCTGGGTCAGAGCGCTGGGAACTGAAAAATGGCTGTAGCTCTCTCCACTGAAAATGGCTGTGGCTCTCTCCTCTGAGTCCCTCAGATTAGGAGACAGAAAGAAGGACAGGAAGCACCCTTTTGGAGACAGTACATGGCCCCACAAGTTTCACTTGTCAGCCTGAGGTAAAACCTGGTCTTCTGGGCTTCCCCTCCCAGTACAGAGAGTCTTTTGATTCTTTAAGGTCAGTCATTGCTAAAAACCTCTGTCTGCTTATTGGGTTTGTAGCTTGTACTTAGCAGTCTACATTGGTAATTAAAACCCCAGTTGGATCTCAGCTGAAGCTGTATTTTCTTGCTCTGCTTGGAGAGTGCTGCTAGTTTCTAGCCCAGGGAGGCATTGCAGTTTGGGCTTCCCTGTGTGGTTTCACAGTTTTACTTATAGATTCTATGCCTATGCTGCAATCTCAGGCATTCCTCCCAATCCAGGTTGGTGTACAATGTGTGGACAGTCACAGTTGTCCTTCAACAGTTATTACAGATTATTTACTAATTGTTCCTGGTTGTTTAGTAGTTATTCCAGGGGATTGACTAAATTCTACAACTCTGTGTGCTGCCATCTTGCCCTTCCCATCTATTGCTCTCTTTTTAATGGTATTCCACTCTGCTTTTCTTTTCTAGCTTTAAACTTCCTTAAAAGATTCTCTTAAGTCAAGTCTCTTCCATGAAAGCATCCATAGCTACCCCTGTGCTTGTTTTTAATATAGCATTTTTGCCTTCTGGATTTTTTTAAGAACACAGCTTATTTTGTACTTAATTTTATATCCCCAGTACTTAACTCTTCAGCAATAACAATGGCTGAATAAAATTTACTTATGAGTTGTGCAGTAAAGGATTAATTCAAAGAGTCTGGGTTGTCCACAACCTGTACATTCCAAAGAAAGGTTTAGCCCTTGACCATCTACTGAGCCTTTGGGATATACTGCCTTATAAGTGTCTTTGTTCACCTGAAAATCATGAGTCATGTGAATATTCTATGCTAATCATGTGATTTATAGTGGGGTGCCTGGGTCTCTTTATATCAGCTTTGACCTCTGGAAAGACTAAAGACTATTAGGAATTCAGAAAAGCTATTATGCACCTGGTTATCATTTATGAAAGAGAAAGAATACAAATTAGAAATACAAATGGAAAAAGGCATGTGGAGAAGTGTCCAGGAGATGCTAGCCACCAGCTTCTTCACATCCTCTCCCAGCAAATTAGTTGGACAGTGCTTAACTCTCCCAGCAATAATGCTTGACATGTTACTAAATATATGAATTTTCAAACCAAATTAACTCATTTGAGTCTTAGTGTCCAGAGTTTTTACTGTGGGTTGGCTGAAATTGTTGGGATATTTAAGTCTCTTTATTCCACTTCCCCTGTAGTCCTCTTTTTCATGTTATATGATGGAATCTTAGCCATTACAACCACCTGCTCAGCAGCAAGATGCAAGAAGGACAAGAAGTAGGGACAAATTTCAAAATGTTTGCACATTGCCTTTCTCATTTATTCAATCTGAGCTTAGTCATATTGCCATATTGAAGTCAGTGGGAGCCTAGAAGATTGTGTCTTTATGTGGCTAGCCATGTGGCCCATTGAAAAGCTAGAGATCATCTATGGAATTTCAGAAAGGTGCAAAAAAGAGGTCAGCAGACCCTCTAACCAAGTAAACAATCATTTAGCTGGATAAAATTATTATAAATATCAAATACACTGGAATTTTTCCTAAGGGTAAACAGAAAATAGAGACAGATTCAGTCAAGAAAAAACTGACGTCTCCACACAAAAAGTAGACTAGGTAGTATTGATGCTATGAGCTATATACCAGCCTCTCCCCAGTTATTTCTTATGGAAACTCTTCTCTGGGTGTTTTTCCTCTGACAATTGTGGCCAAGAAGATGGAACACCCTCCCTCCCCAGCTACCAGTCTAGGGCTGGGAAAGGTAGGTCAGCAGTGTTACTCAATTGCTCCAACCCCTGGTCTCATGTTGTAGTAGCTCTATGTTTGGTTGATGTAGTAAATTGAATTATGCACCCCAATTTATACATGTTCTTAATCTTAATCCTCATACTATGGGTGGGAACCCATTGTAAATAAGCCCTCTTCAAGACATTAATTTTAGTTAAGATATGGCCCATCTGAATGAGGGTGGATCTCATTCCATATTACTGAAGGCTTACAAAAATCCAGAAGCCAGAAGTCAGGGGAAACCTGGATGAACAGAAGAAAGGAGGGGATGTCACCATATGACAGGAAAGACAAGAAATCCTAAAGATTGCTAACAGTCAGCATCAGGGAGAAAGTGAGCTTTGCTGATATCTTGATATCTTCTACTTCTGGCCATTGAAACCATGAATCATTAAAGCTTTTGGTTAACTTGACCCATTGTGTGGTATTTGTGAGAACAATTCAATCAAACTAAGATAGTGGGCATATCTGAGAGGACTGGTGCTCCCTCCTTCACCCAGCCACTATTCTTAGGGAAGAAACTTTACTCTAAGTACAGTAAGATGAATATACCATGTCCCATCTGACTCATATGGCAGAATTCCCATGTCAGGAAGGTAAGAGTAAAAAGACCAGGTGCTCAACCCATCACTCAAGTGCTCATTTGTAGAGAAGGGTGGTCTGTTCTGGAGAAGTGGGCTACTATCTCAGTACTTGATAGCCCCTGTAAAGTGGCACAGAGTTTCTGCCTTGTGGAAGAGTCAGCCATAAGGATGAAGAACTCTGCAGCTCTGTTTTAGGGGGAGGGAACTGTGTCTATTTGGAACACAAAGTGCAGAATTCCATGCCTTAGAGTATTGTCAAAAACAATGCAGACCTTGGTGGTGGGTAATTAAGAGGTTGCTAGTAGCTCTGTGATACAGGTATGTTTAAGAACAAGCAGAAGTTTAAAAGAGAAAACCAGGAAAAAGAAAGGCAAGAAGAGCCCTCCTGGATCATCATCAACCCTTGAGATCACAAAGATTGTGTGAATGCATTTGATTTCACCCATTTAGAAGCAATCAGACTGGGACATTAGGCAGACTTGGAAAAGAGCAGATGGCTCCCTGGCACAAGAAGATTAAGTGCAACTTTTGACAGAACATTGCCTTAACAATAGACTACTTTGACCCTGGGGCAACTCCCAGGAAGCAAAGATAAAAAATAAAATCTTCTGCAACTTCTCTAATATAAAAAATAAACTCTTGTTCATCACTTGTGGTCTAGGAAACTGTCTGAATTCCCCAGGCTGAACCCTTTCAGACATAATCATAGAGGGAAAATCCAAGCTACTAGTCCTTGACTGAATATGGTGAAAAAACATAATCTTGAACTGTGATACTAGCCTCTAAGCTACATACTCATATGATAGTAAAATATAAAAATTGAGCTGGATGTGGGCATAAGCACAACTTCTGGTCAATAATTGGCTTATGCTGATCCAGGGTGACCCCATGGGAGTCAGACCTGAAGATAGAAATAAGCAAAATATCTGCTCATGGACAACAGAGATTGTGCACTGCCAAGAATATACTTCACAAAATAATTTAAGCCAAAACACTAAACAAATATATAAACAACAAAGAAACAACAGCAATGGCAATATCCACTGTGGGGGCCAAGGAGGTTAGTACCCAGAATAGCAACAATTTATTATAGAAAATTTATATAAAATTTGTTCCAGGTTTCATATATATATCTATATATCTATAGTAAGAGAAAAACCACTCTTCACCTACAATGGAACACCAATAATATTGATAGCTGAATGCTCATCAGAAATAATGGAGGCCAGTAGCAGTACAGCAAAATATTGTATGTTCTGAGAAGAAAAAAAAAAAAAAGCAACAATAAAACAAAAATCATACATCCAGTAAAGCTTTCCTTCAAAAAATAAGGCAAGAAAAATGTCTGTGGGTGAAGGTAGGGCAAAATGGCAGCAAATGGAGGTGTGGAATTTAGTTAGTCCCCTAGAACAACTAGTACATAGGCAGGAACAACTAGAAAATAGTCTGGAACAACTGATGTGGGGAAATTCATGACTGGACAACATCATACACTAGCCTAGAATGGGTGGAATGGCTGAGAACAATATAGAATAATAAGTAAACTCCCCAAACTGTGGAGATGGTGCTCCTCCCCCACCAGCACAGCAGGCTGAGATGCAAAACTCTGCTGTGGGACAAAAGAAGCAGTCCCTGCTGGGAGCAAGGAAATGTGGCTCAAAAATCTCCAATTGTGGTTTTAATTAACAAATTTGGACTACTGAATACATGTTACAAGTACAGATAAACCTGGAGAAAACAGAAAAGGAACCTGGAGTCTTACCATGGCAGAGAAGAAGCAGGGCTGACAGAAAAAGATACATGAGTAAATAAAAATGGAAGTTTTCAGAGTCTGCTGAGCTCAGAATGTTGGAAAAGCATTGTGTCCTAAGAAAAAGGGCACACAGAACTGGGTACCAATTCCATTTCTTCCCTGGTGATTTGGAGGGCTGGGAACTGGCTCTGAAAAGGGGACTTCTTGCTTTTTATTTTCCTTTTTTATTTCTCATTCTATGTAGCTCATTAGAGAAAGCCTCAGGAAGTTTCAATTGTAAGCACTTATCTAGGCTAGGATGGAGTTAAGATAGAGAGTCAAAGGAAAAACTCAAGAGTAGGAGGCAATTCCCTAAAGGGCTTACCTTCCCTAAGAAAAGGGTGGCAGAGAGAGCTCAAGTTGTGACCCTCCCTCAGAGAACTGAGACCTCAGGGCCTGGAAAAAACAAAACAAAACAAAACAGAAACAGCTTAAGCTTGGCTTCTGACACCCTTGGTTCCTAAATGGGACAGGGTCCACTAAGAATTAAATACACCACACCTCTTTATGCCAGTGGGGAGCTGTGGGCTGACAAATGTCACCTGCTGGGCGGGATAGGAAAAGCACAAAGTATAGAAGACTCACAGGAAAGTTTCACAATTTTCTGGGTTTCACCCTTGGGAAACCTGATACTGAATACAGTCTCCTCATGATATCTGGGCCTATATGGTCTGGGAAAATCTGATTGTGGTAATTAAGGAAACCAAATTCCTAGATAACAGACAATTACAAATCACACTAGGAAAAATGAATATATGGCCCAGAAAAAGGAACAAATTTACACTTCAACTGAGATACAGGAATTGAAACAACTAATTATGAATCAAACAAATCTCCTAAAACAATACAAAAATAAAATCAATGTGTGGAGGGAAGATATGGCAAAAAGATGAAGGATATGAAGAAGAGAGTGGGTAAATAGAATGAAGAAATAAAAAGTTTGAAAAAAACAATTGGTAGAAATTGTGGGAATGAAAGGCAAAATAGAAGAGAAGAAAAACACAATGGAGACATATAACAGATTTGAAGAGGTAGAAGAAAGGATTCAGGAACTAGAGGACAGACCACCTGAAATCCTACACACAAAAGAACAAATAGGGAAAAGAATGGAAAAATAGGAGCAGGGTCTCAGAGAAATAAATGACAGCATCATTCACATAAATATACATGTCATGGTTGTCTCAGAGGGAAAAAAAGAAGGGAAAGAGGGCAGAAAGAATAACAGAAGAAATAATCACTGAAAATTTCCCATCTCTTATGAAAGTCATAAAATTACAGATCCAAAAATTGCAGTGATTGTAGCCCAAACAGAATAGATCTTAGGAGACTGAATCTAAGAGAGTTAATGATCAGATTATCAAATATCAAAAAGAAAGACAGAATTCTGAAAGCAGGAAGAGAAAAGTAACACATCACATACAAATGTAGCTCAATAAGACTATGTGCAGATTTCTCAGTAGAAACCATGGAGGCAAGATGGCAGTGGCATGATATAGTAAAAATATTAAAAGAGAAAAACCATGAACCAAGAATTCCATATCTGGCAAAACTGTCCTTCAAAAATGAGGGAGAGTTTAAAATATCTTCAGACAAACAGATACTGAGAGAGTTTGTGGACAATAGAACTGCTCTAAAAGAAATTCTAAAGTGACCACTACAGGCAGATTGGAAGAGACAGTAGAGAGAGGTTTTAAGAAGACTGTAGAAATGAAGACTATCAGTAAGGGTAAAAAGAGATAGGAAAAAATAAAAATAAAATAAGATATGCCATATAAAATCCAAAACACAAAATAGTGGACAGTAGACATTGCATTGAGTGAAATTAGCCAGAAACAAAAGGACAAATACTGGATGGTCTCATCAATATGGACTAACATTGATTAGCAAAAGTTAGAATTGAAAACACAGGTTATCAGGAGATAGAAAGAGGTTGGAGAACAGGAATTTGATGGTGAAGGAGTACAGAAGCCTCAACAGGATTCATTGTACAGATTCAGAAATGGAATGGATAGCATAGTACAGTGTGCTGGTAACAAAATATTGTAAGGACTATGAACAAAGATAAGTGTGAGTATGGTTGAAAGAGGAAGACTAAGGGAAGGTATGACACCAGAAAGAAAGATAGAAGGTAAAGGCTGGGATTGTTTAACTTAGCAAATCCTACTGCAGTCAATGATGGTGATAAAATACACAAATATAAGAATGTTTTAAGTGAGGCAGAACAAATTAATGATAACATTCTAAGGTGTTGAAAATTGTATGGTATAGAGGAAAATACAATTGTCCTAGTTTGCTAATGCTGCAGAATGCAAAACACCAGAGATGGATAGGCTTTTATAAAATGGGGGTTTATTTCACTACACAGTTACAGTCTTAAGGCCACAAAGCATCCAAGGTAACACCTCAGCAATTGGGTACCTTCACTGGAGGATGGCCAATGGCATCCGGAAAACCTCTGTTAGCAAGGAAGGCAGCTGGCGTCGGCTCCAAAGCTCCGGCCTCAAAACGGCTTTCTCCCAGGACATTCTTCTCTAGCAAGCTTGCTCCTCTTCAAAATGTCACTCACAGCTGCACTGAGTTCCATCTCCTTGAGCCAGCACGTTCATATGGCTCCACTGATCAAGGCCCACCCTGAATGGGTGGGGCCATGCCTCCATGGAAATATCCCATCAGTTATCATTCACAGTTGGGTGGGGCACATCTCCATGCAAACAACCTAATTCAAATGTTCCAACTTAATCCCCACTATTCTGTCTGCCCCACAAGATTGCATCAAAGAATATGGCTTTTTCTGGGGGACATAATACATTCTAACTGGCACATTCCACCCGCGGACTCCAGAAAAACATATTCTTTCCAAATACAAAATACATTCATCCCACAATAGCACAGAAACTTAAATCATTTCAGTAACAATAGTTAAGTACAAGATCCCATCAAAATCAAATATAGGCGTGGTCAGTCCTAAGGCATACTTTTGCTTTAGCTTTGCATCTGTGGATTTAGAACAAGTTATATGCTTCCAATATACAAAGGAGGGACATTCATAGGATAAACATTCCCATTGCCATAAGGAGAAACAGTAAGGAAAACAGGGTTAACAGGACCAAAACTGTTCCTAAAATCTGCAGGACAAACTCCATTAGATTTCAAAGTCTGAGAACCATTAACAGAATGACGTTGCATCCTTGGGGCTTGAGAGAGTGGGAATCTAACCCTTCCTAAGGGCCTTTGTGGCAGCCCTTTCCTCTCCAAACACTTGGGTGAGTGCTCCAACATATCCACACACTGGGGAAACCACCTTCTCAGCCCCACTCTCCTCAAACATTGGGGCAGCTCCTGGATTCCCTTCCATCTCTGGGGCACACACTCAACCCCTTCAGAACAGTGTGGTGGCAGCCAGGCTCTCCCCAGTTCCCTGGGAATGTGCTCTGCCCTCTTTGGGACCTCAGATGGCAAAACTCTTCCAGAGCATCGAGGCAGAAAGCCCACCCTCGACCTCCAGGGCAAACTCACCCGTTCCATGCATGTGGGCTGCTCCGCTCTCCCAGCCCGAGACCTCTTGACTCCAGACATCAACCTCCATGGCTCTGTCTTTGAAGAAATTTTTCCTTCAGTTTGTTCCTTGTCTGTCTCCTCCAGTCCAGACCAGCAATGGCTCTGTCTATAAAGATCTCGCAAAAATTCTGTTGGCTTTGCATGAAGCATACAGGGGTCAAAGCCATCAGACAATAGGACTTTCCACAAATCCTTTCTGGATAATTCCATCTCCAATCTTGGCTTGTACTGAAATGGTGGTAGGGTTCCATGTTTGGTAACATCCTCACATTGGGCTGTAGCTTCTGGGATTCCGCCCCCTGGAAGCTCATAATTTTCCAAGCCATCAGCTTCTGGTTTCTTTGAACCCAAGAGTTCAGTTCTAAGTTTATCTCTCTCTGCTCGCATTTTACAATAAGCTGCAAGAAGAAGCCAGGGTATCTCCTCCACATGTACTCTGGAGATCTCCACAGCTAAGTATTCCAGGTTGTCACTTTCAAATTCTTCCTTCCATCTGACACGAGGATTCAATTTTGCCAAATTCTGTGCCACTTTAAAACAAGGATCGCCTTTCTTCCAGTTTGCAACAACACATTGATCATCTCTGTTCAAGGCCTCGTCAGAAGTATCTTTAGAGTCCATATTTCCAGAAACAGTCTCTTTAAAGCAGTTTTGGCCTTTTCTATCAAGCTCCTCACAACTCTTCCAGAATCTTCCCCTTATCCATTTGAAAAGCCATTCCAACATGTTTGGTATTTGCAAACTCAGCAGCAAAAGCACCCCACTTCTCTGGTACCAAAATCTGTCCTAGTTTGCTAATGCTGCAGAATGCCAAACACCAGAGATGGATAGGCTTTTATAAAATGGGGGTTTATTTCACTACATAGTTACAGTCTTAAGGCCACAAAGTGTCCAAGGTAACACCTCAGCAATCGGGTACCTTCACCGGAGGATGGCCAGTGGCGTCCGGAAAACCTCTGCTAGCTAGGAAGGCAGCTGGCATCTGCTCCAAAGCTCCGGCCTCAAAACGGCTTTCTCCCAGGACATTCCTCTCTAGCAAGCTTGCTCCTCTTCAAAACGTCACTCACAGCTGCACTGAGTTCCATCTTCTTGAGCCAGCACGTTCATATGGCTCCACTGATCAAGGCCCACCCTGAATTGGTGGGGCCACGCCTCCATGGAAATATCCCATCAGTTATCATCTACAGTTGGGTGGGGCACATCTCCATGCAAACAACCTAACTCAAATGTTCCAACTTAATCCCCACTATTCTGTCTGCCCCACAAGATTGCGTCAAAGAATATGGCTTTTTCTGGGGGACATAATACATTCAAACCGGCACAACAATCAGTGCTAACTAGTGTATAGTTAGTGACAATAGGGTAAGATGCTTCCATTAATTGTAACAAAGACACTATATCAAATCTAATTTCTATAAGAGGGGAATATAAGGGAGTTATATCTAATTCTTGGTGGTAGAGATGTCTGACCTTTTCATTGTATTTTATTTCTATTTTTCTTCTATCTTTTGTATTTTTAGTCATTATTTTTTTCTGCTTTTTGTCTTTCTTTGGGGAAGAGATGGAAATATCCTTATATAGATTGTGGCGGTAAATTCATAATTATATAATTATACTGGGAATAATTCATTGTTTACTTATTGTGGATTGTATGATGTGTGAATAAATCTGTTAAAAATAAACAGAGAGATACAATGCTGGAGCAAATGTGGAGAGAGGCATGTAACTATTCCCTGTTGGTAGCAAGTAGAGTGAATGGTGCAGTACAACTGGAGGCCAGTGTGGTAGTTCCACAGGAAGCTAACTACAGGGTTTCCATATGGCACTGGAACGCTATTATTAGGTGTATACTTGGAACAACTGAGAGAAGGGATATGAGTGGACATTTCACACTGGTGTTTATGGTAGATATATTCACAATTCACAACGGATGGAGGTGACCTAAGGGTACATTGATAAATGGAAAGGTGAACTTTCATTTACACATGCAATGGAATACCTAGCAGTGGCAAAAAGAATTGAAGTTGTGAGGTATGCAACTAAGTGAATGGATCTTGAGTGAAGACATATATGTTGAGTAAAATAATCCAGAATCAAAAAGACAAACATTGTAACGCCTCACTAATATGGACAACCATCATGTGCAAACTCTGTGAATTGAATCTGGCAGTATAGGTTATCAGGGGAAGGTTTATGGTAAAGGTTCCTACATAGTAAGACTACAGGGAAAAGAATGATATTGACTATTTTTAAACCTCAACTTCTGTGTGAGATCAAAGGAAGAGATGTTTATTTGGTACAAAATCTATGCTTTCTGTAGCACACTATATAATTTAACTTCTATGGTCAGTTTATTCAAACACCCTTGAATGGAGGATGAGATGTGGTTGGTTTGTGCAGGTTAGCATGAAACCCTGAAACATCAGAGAGTAATTTGGGTGGAGAATAAAATGCATTTGCAAAGCCCCCTTAAGGGCCTGGAGAAAAATGTGGAAACATTAAACTTCCCTATCCAGGGAACTCATGATATTCTTGCAAGTATTGGTGCTACCATTGTAGTAGGCCACACCCTTGATCTTGAGGCTTGCCCTTATGAACCTTGTTACTGCAAAAGAGAGGCTAAGCCTATTTATAATGTTGCCTAAGAGAAATCCTCAGAGAACCTCTTTTATTGCTCAGATGTGGCCTCTCTCTCTAAGCCCACTTGGCTGGTAAACTCACTGCCCTACCCCCTACATGGGACATGAGTCCCAGGGGTGTAAATCTCCTTGACAATGTGGGACATGATTCCCAGATGTGAGCCTGGACCCAGCATCATGGGTTTAAGAAAGATTTTGTGACCAAAAGTCAGAAGAGAAATGAAACAAAGTGAAGTTTCAGTGGCTGAGAGACTTCAAATGGAGTTGAGAGATCATTCTGGAGGTTATTCTTATGCCTTATATAGATAGCCCTTTTTTAGTTTTTACTAGAATAGCTAGATGGAAATATCTGAAACTGATGAACTGCTCCAGTATCCTTTATTCTTGAAGGTGATTGTGTAACTGTATAGCTTACATGGTGTGACTGTGTGATTGTGAAAACCTTGTGGCTCACACTCCCTTTATCCAGTATATGGACAAATGAGTAGAAAGAAGGGGGATAAAAAGTACATGAATAATTGTGGTGAAAAAGGAATATGAGATGTTTTGAGTATTCTTTTTCACTTTTATTTTTATTCTCATTTTTTTAGAGTAATGAAAATGTTCAAAAATTGATTGTGATGATTGCACAACTATGTGATGATACTGTGAACAATTGTACACTTTGGATGATTATATGATATGTGAATATATCTCAATAAAATTGCATAAAAAAGCAAAAATAATGATATTCCTAAACAAACAATAGTAGAGAAGCTTCACTGCTAGCATACCTGCAATTACAAGAAATTCTAAAGGTACTTCTTCAGGCTGAAAGCAAGAGACAACAAGAGAGTAATTTAAATCCACATTTAAAAAGGAGAGATTTGGTAACAGTAATTATGTCAATAATTATAAATATAATATATTGCATATGTCTTCTTTTTTCTCTTAACTGATATAAAAAAAAAAAACAACTGCATAAGATAATATGGACATAATTACATTGCTGGGCCTATAACATAGGTAATGTTATGTGTGCCAGGAAAAAAAAAACACAAAGAAAGTAGGTCAGAAGAAAGTTGTATGGTAATAAAGAATGATACCATGTGAAAATTAAAAATACAGAAAGTAATTGTGAAAATCAGAAATGATACATTTCAAATAACAAATTCTATAAACATGTAATTGTTCTATTCTCTAAAAGACATTATGTTATATAAAGTAAAAACGACAATATATCATTGGATTTGTAACATATTTCAATATAATATGTATGACAATAATAGCACAAAAGAAAGGGATGGAATGGAGTCATAGAGAAGTAAGTTTCTATATTTCACTGGAGTGGTTACTATAAAATGGAAGCAGATTTTCATAAGTTAAAAAGTATATTATAAGCCTTAGAGCAACTTCTCAGAAAATGGTTCAAATATATATCAAATCAAAGAAATAAATATTGATTTTTTAAAAGATCAGTGTTCTAGTTTGCTAATGCTGCAGAATGCAAAACACCAGAGATGGATTGGCTCTTATAAAAGGGGGTTTATTTGGCTACACAGTTACAGTCTTAAGGCCATAAAGCATCCAAGGTAACACATCAGTAATCAGGTACCTTCACTGGAGGATGGCCAATGGTGTCCGGAAAACATCTGTTAGCTGGGAAGGCACGTGGCTGGCATCTGCTCCAAAGTTCTGGTTTAAAAATGGCTTTCTCCCAGGATGTTCCTCTCTGGCAAGCTTGCTCCTCTTCAAAATGTCACTCAGAGCTACATTGAGTTCCTTCTCTTTGAGTCAGTTCATTTATATGGCTCCACTGATCAAGGCCCACCCTGAATGGGCGGGGCCATGCCTCCATGGGAATATCTCATCAGAGTCATCACCCACAGCTGGGTGGGGCAAATTCCAAGCAAATCTAATCAGCACCAAAACATCTGCCCCACAAGGCTACATCAAAGAATGTGGCTTTTTCTGGGGGACATAATACATTCAAACTGGCACAATCAGCATAATTAGAAACTGCCAGAATGATTAAGCAACAAAGAAAGACTACTCAATTTACTAAAAAGAAGAATGAAAGGAGCATTACTTCCAAACCTATATTATAAGAGTTACTGTGAAGAATATTATGAGCTACCATATGCCAAAAATTTGATAATGTGGAATAAATGGATAAATTTCAAGGACACAAATTACCAAAGGTGACTTAAAAAGAAATTGGAAGTATGAATAATGATGTAACAAGAAGGGAAGTTGAATTACTGATTGAAAGACTTCCCAAAAATAAAAGTGCAAGCCAAGATGGCTTCACCTGTAAAATCCACCAAATTTTTAAAAATTAATACAATATGTCACAATTCATCCAACAAACAGAAGAGGAAGGAAGACGTCCCCTCATTCAATGAAGCTAGTATTATCCTGATACAAGAACCAGATCAAGACATCTGAACTGTAGCAAATATATCTTATAAATATAGATGCAAAAATCTTCAATAAAGCCCTTGCAAACCAAATCTATCAATATATAAAAAGCATTATACACCAATGAAATTCAAGTTTCATTTAACATCTGAAAAAATGATTAATGTAAAACACTATATTATTAGAACAAAGAACAAAAACTACATGGTCATCTCTGTGGACACAGAAAAATCATTTGACAAAAGCAAACATACTTTTATAAATAAAAAAAATCAGTAATCTAGGAATAGAGGGAGAAAACCTGCAACTAATGTCATACTTAATGATGAAAGATTGCTTTCTCCCTAATGTCAAGAAGTACACAAGAATGTCCACTCTTGTCACTCCTATTCAACATCATCTGGAGATTCTTGCCAGGTTAATTTGGAGGATGGGGAGAAAGAAAAATTGAATTCAGAATGGAAAGGATGGTGTAAAACTATTTTAATTTTCAGATCACATATTTATCTGTACAGAAAATCCCAAGGAATCTATAAAAATATTAGAACTAATAAATGAGTAAGCAAAGTTTCAGGATGCAAGTTTCAATACACAAAATTCAACTAAATTTCTATATAACATTGTTCTAGTTTGCTAATGTTGCCAGAATGCGAAACACCAGAGATGAACTGGCTTTTATAAAAGGGGGTTTATTGGGTTACACAGCTACAGTCTTAAGGCCATAAAGTGTCCAAGGTAACACATCAACAATCGAATACCTTCACTGAAGGATGGCCAATGGTGTCCAGAAAACCTCTCTTAGCTGGGAAGACATGTGGCTGGCATCTGCTCCAAAGTTCTGGGTTCAAAATGGCTTTCTCCCAGGATGTTCCTCTCTAGGCAGCAGTTCCTCAAAAATGTCACTCTTAGTTGCTCTTGGAGTGTTTTTCCTCTCTTAGCTTCTCTGGAGCAAAAGCCTGCTTTCAACAGCCATCTTCAAACTTTCTCTCATCTGCAGCTCCTTGGGTTCTTCAACGTGTCCCTCTTGGCTGTTGTTCCTCTTCAAAAGGTCACTCTCAGCTGCACTGAGTTCCCTCTACCCGTCAGCTCATTTATATGGCTCCACTGATCAAGGCCCAGCCTGAATTGGTGGGGTCATACCTCCATGGAAATATTTCATCAGAGTTATCACCTACAGTTGGGTGGAGCACATTTCCATGCAAGCAACCTAATCCAAATGTTCCAACTTAATCCCCACTAATGTCTTCCCCACAAGATTGCATCAAAGAATATGGCTTTTTCTGGGGGACATAATACATTCAAACCAGCACAAACATTAATGAAATATTCAGAAATTAAACTAAGACAACAATTCCATTTACAATGTCAAAATTACTTAGAAATAAGTTTAACAAAAGGTGTGCAAGACTTGCAAATTAAAAACCAAGAAACATTGCTCATAGAAATCGAAAATGATTTATATAAATGGAAGATATTCAGTAGTAACTGATCAGAAGAATTTACATCATTAAGATATCAATATTCCCCAAATTGATCTCCACATTGATTCAAATCCCTTCAAAATCCCAGCTCTTTTTTTTGCAGAAATTAACTAATTGATCCTAAAATTTATATGAAAATTCCAGTTATACAGAATAGTGAAGACAATCTTGAAAAAAAAAGTTGGAGAACTCACACTTAATTATTTCAAAATTTACCACAAAGCTATAATCAACACAATATAGTATTGGCTTAGGCATAGAAATGTAGATCAGTGGAACAGAATTGAAAGTTCAGAAATAAAACCTTACAATTTTGGTCAACTGATATTTGAACAAGGGTCTCAAAACAATTAAATCAATAAAAAATAGTCTTTTCAAAAATGTTGGTGGAACAACTATGTATCCACATGCAAATGAATGAATTTAGAAAAAACACACCAAACAAAAAAGGCAATTATAAATGGGTCATAGTCCCAAATGTAAGAGCTAAAATTATCCTAAAAGAACTTATAGGAATGAATCTCCACAAATGACAAAAGTAAAAAGTGATAAATTGGATTTCATCAAAATTAAGAATATTTGCTCTTCAAAGAACACCAGCAAGAGAATTGAAAAAAAAAAACCACCAAAAGGGAGACAATATTTTCAATTCATATGTGTGTAATAGGACTTGCATTCAAAATATACTTTAAAACCCTTACAACCCAATAATTAAAAACAAACAATTAATACTATTAAAAAGGGGCAAACTTCAAATAGAAATTTCTTCACAGAGGATATGCATGTGGCCACTGAACACAAGAAGTGATGCTCAACATCATAAATCATTATGGAAAAGCAAATAAAAACCACAGTTGTATCCATTCACTCGCACTAGAATTTTGGAAAACTAGCAGTTCCTCAAAATGTTAAAATATAGGGTCACCCTATGACCCAGCAACTCTTCTCTGAGATATGTAACCAAAAGAAATAAAACTGTATGCCCACACAACTTTTATATGAATGTTCATACCAGCATTATTCTTAGTTACTCAAAAGTGTAAATAACCCTAATGTCTATCAACTGATTACTTGGTGAACAAAATGTAGTTTATCCTTATAATGGAATATTCAACCATAAAAGGAATGAATTATTGATAAATTCTTCAATATAGACAAATTTGAAAAGCATGCTAAATAAAGAAGCCAGTCACAGAAGACCACATATTACATGATTCTATTCATGGGAAATATCAAGAATAGGTAAACCTATAGAAACAGAAATTGAATTAGGATTTTTCTAGGGCTTGGGAGGAAAATAACTGAGTGTCTAATAATGGGTATTGCATTTCCTTTAAGGGTGATGAAAATGCTAAATTTAGATTGTAGTGCTTGTTGCACAACTCTGTGAATCTACTAAAAAACCATTAAATTTTATACTCAATGTGAGGTTATTGCTTGTGAATTCTATATCACCAATTTCTGGAGTTTCTATTACTGCAGAAGAATAGGAGAACACTAATGGATGAGTTTATCTGCTACAAGCATCTTGATCTGAGAAAACATTTCACAGAAAGTACGGTTATCATAAACTTTTGTATTTGTGTCTTTCAGGAGCATTTATGTAATCATTAAGACTCATTATATATCAGTTGGTTTTTGTTTCAATCTTCAGCTAGTAGGTGTGCTAATCACAGTAGGTTTAAAGGAAAATTTTAGGACATGCATAGGTAATACACATGGTGTAGAAGATTGAACTTATTATTGAACTGTAGACACTCTTTTGCCAAAACTTTTACTTCTAGCTACAATAGCTAATGTATCCTTTAAATAAATGAAGGTGAAACATATTATGATCTTTTTTAAAGCACCTGTCTGATAATGTAATAAATTGTACAATTCTATATGAACCCATGTAATAGAACATAGAACATAGTAGGTGCTCATATATTTATTGAATAGAAAAAATTTGGAGCTATATCATTAAAGGCTTTGAATGTCCAAAAGTTATTTATTGGTTAGTCAGTTTTTAGAAGTGTATTTTAATATTTTATTTTTTTCAGATTAATATCATGATTTTATTTCAATGCCCAGATCAGCAAAAAGTTACAAGTCATCCTAAGAAACAGAGTGATATGACCCAGTCAAAGGAACAGATTAAAAAATCAGAGGAGGTACAGAATTTAGAAAAACTAATCAAAGACATTAAAACAAATCAAAATCAATAAAAGGAGATGAAGCAAAATATGGCTAAAGAGATAAAATATATTAAATCATTGGGTGAGCATAAAGAAAAATTTGAAAGAATGCAAAGACAAATAGCAGAATTTATGTGAATGAAAGTCACAACAGATAGGATTACAGTATGCTAGAGACATAAAACAATTGGTTAGAACAGGCACAAGAAATAATCAGTGAGCTAGAACACAGAACAGTTGAAATCTTAGTAAGAAAGTCAGACTGAGGAAAGAACTGAAAAAAATTGAACAGGGTCTCAGGGATTTCGAAGACAGCACAGAGTACCCAAACACGCACATCATGGGTGTCCCAGAAAGAGAAGGAAAAAGGGGCAGAAATAATATTTAAGATAATAATGGTCCAAAATTTCCCAACTCCTACAGAAGACATAAATATGCATGTCAAAGAAGCATCATGTACTACAAACAGAATAATCCTAATACACCTACTCTTGAGAAACATATGAATCAGAACATAAAATGTCAAAGATAGAGAAATAAAAGGCATTCAATTCAGAAATGAAGTAATCTTTCTCTATCTGCAGATCACTGATTGTTCTTGTACATGCATTGTATGATATACGACTTAAGCTTTGCACTCCCATTACAAGCCATTAAACTTCCAATTCTTGCACACTCTCTGAGCCACTTAAATTTCTCCCAATGGACAACAAGGCTGTGCCATGCATATACTTACACTATGTGCCAGTTTGAATGTATTATGTCCCACAGAAAGAGCCATATTCTTTGATGCAATCTTGTGGGGCAGACATTTTAGTGCTGATTAGATTGGAATTCTTTGAGTGTTTCCATGGAGATGTGCCCCATCCAACTGTAGGTGATACCTCTGATGAGATAGCTTCCATGGACATTTGGCCCAACCCATTCAGCATGGGCCTCAATTACTGGAGCAGTATATAAGCTCAGGCAGAAGGAGCCAGCTTGCTACAGCCAAGAGGGACACTCTGAAGAATGCCCAGAAACTGAGAGAGGACAAACACCCAAAGTGTGATGAATAGTAACATTTTTGAGGAACTGCAGCCTGAGAGGAATGTCCTGGGAGAAAGACATTTTGAAACCAGAACTTTGGAGCAGACACCAACCACATGTCTTCCCAGCTAACAGAGGTTTTCTGGACACCATTGGCCATCCTCCAGTGAAGGAATGTGATTGCTGATGTGTTACCTTGGACACTTTATGGCCTTAAGATTGTAAAAGTGTAACCAAATAAACCCCCTTTTGTAAAAGCCAATCCATTTCTGGTGTTTTGCATTCTGGCAGCATTAGCAAACTAGAACAGATTTTGGTACCAGAGAAGTGGGGTGATTTTGCTGCTGAGTTTGCAAATACCAAACATGGTGGAACAGCTTTTTAAATCCATAGGGGGGAGATTCTGGAAGAATTATGAGGAGTTTGATAGAAAAGGCCTAAACTGCTTTGAAGAACTGTTTGTAGAAATAGGGACTCTAAAGATACTTCTGATGAGCCTTGAACAGAAATGATGAATGTATTGTTGCAAACTGGAAGAAAGGTGATCCTTGTTTTAAAGTGGCAGAGAATTTGTAAAAATTGTGTCCTGGTATCAGATGGAAGGAAGAATTTGAAAGCAACAACCTGGAATACTTAGCTGCAGAGATCTCAAGACTACATGTGGAGGATGTACCCTGGCTTCTCCTTGCAGCTTATAGTAAAATGCGAGTGGAGAGAGATAAACATAGAACTGAACTCTTGGGTTCAAAGAAATCAGGAGCTGATGGCTTGGAAAATTATGGGCTTCCAGGGGGTGGAATCCCAGAAGCAACAGCCCAAGGTGAGGATTTAGCCAACGTGGAACCCAAGCACTATTTCAGTACAAGCCAGGATTGGAGATGAGGTTATCCAGAAAGGATTTGTGGAAAGTCCTATTGTCTGATGGCTTTGACCCCTGTGTGCTTCATGTGAAGCCAACAGAACTTTTGTGAGATCTTTATAGACAGAGGTGCTGCCAGTCTGAACTGGAGGAGACAGACAAGGAACAAATTGAAGGAAAAATTTCTTCAGAGACAGAGCCATGGTGGTTGAGGTCTGGAGCCAAGAGGTCTTGGGCTAGGAGAGCAGAGTAGCCTACAGTCATGGAAAGGGTGAGTTTTCCCTGGAGGTTGAGGGTGGGCCTTCTGTCTTGATGCTCCAGAAGAGTTTTGTCACCCCAGGACCCAAAGATGGTGGAGTACATTTCCAGGGAATTGAGGAGAGCCTGGTCACCACCCCACTGTTCTTAAAGGGTTGAGTGTGTGCACCAGAGATGGAAGGGAATCTGGGTGTTGCCTCAATGTTTGAGGATGGTGGGGCAAAGAAGGTGGTCTCCTCAATGTGTGGTTATGATAGAGAACTCACCCCAGTGTTTGGAGAGGAAAGGGATGCTGAGAAGTCACTTAGGAAGGATTAGATTCCTGCTCTCTCATCCCCAAAGGATGCAGTGTCATTCTGTTGACTCTCAGACTTTGAAATCTAATGGAGTTTGTCCTGCGAGTTTTAGGAACTGTTTTGGTCCTGTTAACCCTGTTTTCTTTACTGTTTCTCCTTATGGCAATGGAAATGTTTATCCTATGAATGTCCCTCCTTTGTTTATTGGAAGCACATAACTTGTTCTAAGTTCACAGATGCACAGCTAGAGAGGAATTATGCCTTAGGACTGACAATGCCTATTATAGATTTTTATGGGACCTTGTAGTTAACTATTGTTACTGAAATGATTTAAGTTTTTGTGACATTGTGATGGGATGAATGTATCTTGTATTTGGAAAGAATATGTTTTTCTGCAGTCCAGGGGGTGTAATGTGACAGTTTGAATGTATTATGTCCCACAGAAAAAGCCATATTCTTTGATGCAGTCTTGTAGGGCAGACATTTTAGTGCTGATTATATTGGAATTATTTGTTTCCATGGAGATGTGCTCCACCCAACTGTAGGTGATAACTCTGATGAGATAATTTCCCTGGACATTTGGCCTCACCCATTAAGCATGGGCCTTGATTACTGGAAAAGCACATAAGCTCAGGCAGAAGGAGCCAGCTTGCTACAGCCAAGAGGGACACTCTGAAGAACGCCCAGAAGTTGAGAGAGGACAAATACCCCAAGTGCAACTAAGATTGACATTTTTGAGGAACTGCAGCCTACAGAGAAATGTCCTGGGAGAAAGCCATTTTGAAACCAGAACTTTGGAGCAAATGACATCCATGTGCCTTCCCAGCTAACAGAGGTTTTCTGGACACTATTGGCCATCCTCCAGTGAAGATACCTGATTGCTGATGTGTTACCTTGGACACTTTATGGCCTTAAGACTGTAACTGTGTAGCCAAATAAACCCCATTTTACAAAAGCCAATCCATTTCTGGTGTTTTGCATTCTGGCAGCATCAGCAAACTAGAACACACTCCTTGAACATGCACCCTGTATCAACCCACTATTGCATTGAATATATTTTATGTGTGTAATTCACAATCACTGCTTGAATCAAATCATTAGTTGACCTACAGGAGTAGACTCTTGGATGCTCTCTTTGGTACAGATCCAGAAATACGTTACTTAACTGGTCAGCTGAGGGAGTTACTGTCACTCTGCTTCCCAAACTCTACAGTCACTGCTGTACTGGAAGACCTACCACATCAGAAAAGTACTGCCACCTAAACTGAGTCTAGAGAAAAGCAATCTATCACATACAAGGTAAGCTCAATAAGACCATGTACAGATTGAACCAGATGGCTTCATGTGTGAATTCTACCAAGCATTCAAGAAAGAATTAATATCAATCCTGCTCAAATTCTTCAAAAAAATTGAAGAGGAGGGAAACCTACCTAACTCATTCTAGGAAGCCTACATAACCCTAATACCAAAATCAGACAAAGATACCATGAAAGAAGAAAATTATAAACCAATCTCTTTAATGAATATAGATGCAAAAATCCTCAACGAAATGCTCACAAATTGAAACCAAGAGCACATTTAAAGAATTATACACCACAACCAAGTGGGGCTTATTCCAGGTATGCAAAGCTGGTTCAACATAAGAAAATTAAGTAACATAATACACCATGTCAATAAATCAAAACAAAGGAACCACATGATCATTTCAGTTGATGCAGGAAAGACATTGACAAAATTTGACATTCTTTCTGGATGAAAACACTTCAAAGGATAGTAATAGAAGGGAATTTTCTCAATATGGTAAAGCCCATATACAAAAAAACCCACAGCTAACGTCATACTTAATGGGGAGAGACTGAAATTTTTCCCTCTAAGATCAGGAATAATACAGGGATGCCCATGGTCACCATTGTTATTCAAAATTGTGCTGGAAGTTCTAGCTAGAGGAATCAGGCAATAAAAAGAAATAAAGGCATCCAAATTGGAGATGAAAAAGTAAAACTTTCAGTTTGCAGATGAAATGATTCTATATTTAGAAAATCCAGAAAAATCTACAGGAAAGCTATTAGAGCTAATCAATCAATACAGCAAAGTAACAGGCTACAAGATCAACATGCAAAAATCTATAGTGTTCTTATACACAACTAATGTGCAACAAGAGGAAGGAATAAAAAGAAATTCCATTTACAATAGGAACCAAAAGAATCAAATAATTAGAAATAAACTTAAGGAAGGCCACAAAAGACCTATACAAAGAAAATTACAAGAAACTGATAAAAGAAATTGAAGAGTACTTAAAAAATGGAAGAACATACTGTGTTCATGGATTGGAAGACTAAATATAATTAAGTTGTGAAGCCTACCTAAACTGATTTATAGATTCAATGCAATACCAATTAAAATCCCAGCAACTTACTTTGCAGAAATAGAAAAACATATAACCAAATTTATTTGGAAGGGCAAGGTGCCCCAAATGGCCAAAAATATCTTGAGAAGGAGGAACAAAGTGGGAGGTCTCCCACTACCTGACTTTGAAGCATATTGCAAAGCTACACTTCTCACAAAAGCATGGTAGTGGCATAAGGACAGAGACACTGACCAATGGAATTGAATTGAGTGTTCAGAAATAGACTCTCGCACCTATGGACAATTGGTCTTTGATAAGGCAGTCAAGCCAAATCAACTGGACATAGCAGCCTCTTCAATAAATGGTGTTTGGAGAATTGAATATTCATTTCCAAAAGAATGAAAGAGGACTCCTACCTGACACATAGAAAAATTAACTCTAATTGGATCGAAGACCTAAACATGAGCACTAAGACCATAAGACTCTTAGAAGAAAACATAGGGCACTATCTTAAAGATCTTGTGATAGGAGGTGGTTTCCTAGACCTTACACCCAAAGCCTGAGCAACAAAAGAACAAATAGACAGATGGGATCTCCTCAAATTATAAAACTTTTTTACATTAAAGGACTTTGTTAGAAAAGTAAAAAGGCAGCCTGCACAAAGGGAGACAATATTTGGCAGCCACATGCCAGAAAATGGTTTAATATCCTGAATATATAAAGCAATACTACAACTTGACAACAGAACAACAAACAACCCAATTAAAAAATGGGCAAAAGACATGGGCAGACACTTTTCTGAAGAGGAAATACAAATGACTCAAAAACATATGAAAAAATGCTCAACTTCACTGGCTATTAGTGAAATGCAAATCAAAACCACAACGAGATAACACCTCACACCTACCAGAATAGCCATTGTCCAAAAAACAGAAAATGACAAGTGTTGGAAAGGATGTGGAGAAACAGGCACACTTGTTCATTGCTGGTAGGAATGTAGAATGATGCAACCACTGTGGAAGACAGTGTGGATGTTCCTCAGGAAGCTAAGTATAGATTTTCCTTATGACCCAGCTATTCCATTGCTAGGTATATACTCAAAGGAACTGAAAGCTAAGACACAAACAGACATTTATAAACTGATGTTAATTGCAGCATTATTCATGATTGCCAAGACAGAAGCAGTCCAAATGTCCACCAATGGGTGAGTGGACATGATGGAATATTATGCAGCTGTAAGAAGGAACAAAGACATGGAACATGTAATAACATGGATGAAGCTTGAAGACATTATGTTGAGTGAAGTTAGCCAGAAACAAAAGGACAAATACTGTATTGTCTCACTAATATGAAATAACACTAATGAGCAAACTTTGAGAGTTAAAAGCTGATAACACAGGCTACCAGGAGATAGAAAGAGGATAGAGATCAGGCATTTGTTGCTGAAGGACTACAGAAATGGTCAGCAGGATTGATTGTATAGATCAAGAAATAGATGGCATAATGCTGTGTAATGGTAGCACAATATTGTAAGTACATGGAACAAAGACATCCATGAGTAAAGCTGAAGGAGTTGGGATAGTGTAATATATGACACCAGAGGATGAAGACTGGGACTGTCAAACTTGGCAAAAACTGGAGTGGCCAATGACTGTGGCTTAATGTACAAATATATAAATTTTCTCACATGTGGAAGAACAAATGAATGTCAACCATGCAGAGTGTTGAAAAAGGGATGGCATTTTGTAACAAACATAATCAAAGCAAACTGGAGTCTATGGTCAACAGTAACATTCCAATATGCTTCCATTAACTGTGACAAAGGCAACATACCAAAGTTAAATATGTACTTGAAGGGTATAAAAGGGAGGGATATGGGATTCTTGGTAGTGGTACTGTTTTTGTCCTTACTATTTTATTGTATTATATGACAAACTGAGGAACAGAATGGTGAACTGTGGTGTATGCATACAATGGAATATTGAGCAACTACGAGAAGAAGTGAAGCTGTGAGACATGCAATAAGGTGAATGGGTCCTGTAGACAGCATGTTGAGTGAAGTATGCCAGAAACCAAGGCAAACACTATAATGTCTCACCAATATGGACTAATTACAATGTGTAAACTCAGAAATAAATCTTAGAGCACAGCCTAACAGGAAAATGATTATTGTAATGGTCCCTAGAGTGTAAGCTCTTACAGCAGCCAAATTTATTCCTGAATTGTAATGGCTATTTCCAGACTTTGAGATGTTGATCCCTTAATGTATAACCTGATTGGTCTCTGGAACATTGGGCATCTGTGTTACACCTGAAACTCAGAGCTAGAGCTTGGCTATCAGTATTAGTGTATGCAGCAACTGTTAAAAAATAAATAAAAGCTGAAATAGAGCCCAGACTTCAATTAGAGATATGAATAAAGCAGATCTTGTTAAGACTAGAGCAAATCGAGCAAAAGGGTAAAGGTTGAAACTGACTGTGTGTTAAAACTTCAACTTCCATGTGAGACCAAGGGAAGAGATGTTTATTTGGTGTAGGATCTACATTTTCTAAATAACATAACTTCTGCAGTCAGTTTGTTCAAACACTACAATTACATGGAACTTTGAATAGGAAGTGAGCTATGGTACATCTGCATAGATTAGAATGATACAGCAACACATTCTAAAGTAATTTGGGTGGAGAATAAAAATATATATTTGGGGACCCCCTAAAGAGCTGGGGGAAAATGCAGGGGTTTTGGACTTCCTCATCTGTATTGTTGCTGATGTTCTCACAAACATTGGGGACTGACAGCTTGATGTGCTGAGCCTCTGTCTTGGGGCTGGCCCCTATGAAGCTTGTTGCTGAAAGGAGAGGGTAAACCTGCTTATAATTGTGCCTAGGAGTCTCCCCCTGTGTGCCTCTTTCTGGCTCTGATGTGGCCCTCTCTCTCTAAGCCACCTTGGTGGGTGATCTCACTGCTCTCCCCTCTACATGGGACCTGATTCCTAGGGGTGTAAATCTCCCTCGCAATGCAGAATATGACTCCCATGAAATTGAGAACATCTTGACCAAAAGGGGGTTGTGAAATTAAATGAAATAAAGCTTCAGTGACTGAGAGCTTTCAAATGGAGATGAGAGGTCCTCTGGTGAATGTTCTTTCACACTATATAGATAACAGTTTTTAGTTTTTAATATATTGGAATAGCTAGAAGTAATTACCTGAAACTACCAAACTGCAACCCAGTATCCTTGACCCTTGAAGATGATTGTATAACAATATAGCTTACAAGAGGTGACAGTGTGATTGTGAAAACCCTGTGGATTGCACTCCCTTTATCCAGTGTATGAATGGATGAGTAGAAAATTGGTGACAAAACCTAAATGAAAAATAGGGTGGGAAGAGGGGGTGATTTGGGTGTTCTTTTTTTATTTTTATTTTTTATTCTGATTCTGATTATTTCTGGTGTAAGAAAAATGTTCAAAAATAGATTGGGGTGAGGAGACGGGGCAAGATGGCGGCATAGAGAAGAGTGGAAGCTAAGTAGTCCCCCTGGAACAACTACAAAAAAACAGAAACAACTAGTAAAAAATCCAGAATAACTGCGGGGGGACAAACGAGACCATCCATTCATCATACACCAACCTAAATTGGGAGGAATGCCCGAGAACACAGCATAAAATCTGTAAGTAAAACCTGCGGATCCAAGTCGTGAGACCCCCTCCCCCATAGCCTGAGCTGCAAAGCCTCATGGTGCCAGAGAGAAGCTCTCTCCCAGCAAGTGAATATAGCTCAGCTGAGCTCCAACTGGGGTTTTAAGTGGCGAGAGTGAACTGCTCACTACAGGTACGCATCCCCAAAAAACAGACAAAGGCTTTGGATGACGACTGACCTTGGAGAGCCGGAGGGTCGCCTTGGACTGGGTCTGAAGGGGACTATCTGTTTGTTTTTCAGCGCAATGGAGAAAGCCCCAGTCATATTCAGTTTCCAGGGCTGTGACTTGGGGAAAGGTGGAGACAGCACAAGCAGAGAGTGAGACCATTGAAATGCTAATGACCTCCACCTGGGGGGGAGTCTGTCTTCTCTAGGAGGAAAGGGGTGGGGCCCTTTCCATTCAGAACCAGACCCCAGATCCTGGGGGAACATGGCCATACCTCCTCATACCAGTCAAGAATTATAGGCTAACAGGCATCACCTGCTGAGCAGAAAAGCACAGTGACCTGAGGCATCAAATGGTGGAGCAATTTTCTAAGTCATACCCACAGGGAAACCAGATACTGAATTTTCCTTCCCTCTGGGACCTGACCCTGTTCTGGTCTGGGAAAACCTGATTTGGATAACCAAGGAAACCATGCCTAGACAACAGAAAATTACAACCTACACTAAGAAAAACAAAGTTATGGCCCAGTCAAAGGATCAAACGTACACTTCAACTGAGATACAGGAATTTAAACAACTAATACTAAATCAAATCAAAAAGTTTAGAGGCCAGAATGTTTCGGACTTTGGAGAGAAAGCCTTGCCTTGCTGACACCTCAACTTTGGACTTCTCTTAGCTTCAAAACTGAGGGAGACAGAATTATCAGGACCAGACAAGAGAAAGTCAGAACAAAAAATTCTGCATCTGTCCTGCTTCAGGCCAGTACCAGCCCAAACAAGGGCAAGGAACATGGTGATAATTTCTTGAGAGCTGGCGGGGCAAGATGGCAGACTGGTGAGCTGTATGTTTTAGTTACTCCTCCAGGAAAGTAGGTAAAAAGCCAGGAACTGCGTGGACTGGACACCACAGAGCAATCTGTCTTTGGGCATACTTCATACAACACTCATGAAAACGTGGAACTGCTGAGATCAGCGAAATCTCAAATGCCACGAGGCCAAAAACAACAGAAAATTATAAAGCATATGAAAAAACCAGACGATATGGATAACCCAAGCCCAAGCACCCAAATCAAAAGACCAGAAGAGACACAGCACCTAGAGCAGCTACTCAAAGAACTAAAGATGAACAATGAGACCATAGTACGGGATATGAAGGAAATCAAGAAGACCCTAGAAGAGCATAAAGAAGACATTGCAAGACTAAATAAAAAAATGGATGATCTTATGGAAATTAAAGAAACTGTTGACCAAATTAAAAAGATTCTGGACACTCATAGTACAAGACTAGAGGAAGTTGAACAACGAATCAGTGACCTGGAAGATGACAGAATGGAAAATGAAAACATAAAAGAAAGAATGGGGAAAAAAATTGAAAAACTCGAAATGGACCTCAGGGATATGATAGATAATATGAAACGTCCAAATATAAGACTCATTGGTGTCCCAGAAGGGGAAGAAAAGGGTAAAGGTCTAGGAAGAGTATTCAAAGAAATTGTTGGGGAAAACTTCCCAAATCTTCTAAACAACATAAATACACAAATCATAAATGCTCAGCGAACCCCAAATAGAATAAATCCAAATAAACCCACTCCGAGACATATACTGATCACACTGTCAAACATAGAAGAGAAGGAGCAAGTTCTGAAAGCAGCAAGAGAAAAGCAATTCACCACATACAAAGGAAACAGCATAAGACTAAGTAGTGACTACTCAGCAGCCACCATGGAGGCAAGAAGGCAGTGGCACGATATATTTAAAATTCTGAGTGAGAGGAATTTCCAGCCAAGAATACTTTATCCAGCAAAGCTCTCCTTCAAATTTGAGGGAGAGCTTAAATTTTTCACAGACAAAGAAATGCTGAGAGAATTTGCTAACAAGAGACCTGCCCTACTGGAGATACTAAAGGGATCCCTACAGACAGAGAAACAAAGACAGGACAGAGAGACTTGGAGAAAGGTTCAGTACTAAAGAGATTCGGTATGGGTACAATAAAGGATATTAATAGAGAGAGGGAAAAATATGGCAAACATAATCCAAAGGATAAGATGGCCGATTCAAGAAATGCCTTCACGGTTTTAACGTTGAATGTAAATGGATTAAACTCCCCAATTAAAAGATATAGATTCGCAGAATGGATCAAAAAAAATGAACCATCAATATGTTGCATACAAGAGACTCATCTTAGACACAGGGACACAAAGAAACTGAAAGTGAAAGGATGGAAAAAAATATTTCATGCAAGCTACAGCCAAAAGAAAGCAGGTGTAGCAATATTAATCTCAGATAAAATAGACTTCAAATGCAGGGATGTTTTGAGAGATAAAGAAGGCCACTACATACTAATAAAAGGGGCAATTCAGCAAGAAGAAATAACAATCGTAAATGTCTATGCACCCAATCAAGGTGCCACAAAATACATGAGAGAAACATTGGCAAAACTAAAGGAAGCAATTGATGTCTCCACAATAATTGTGGGAGACTTCAACACATCACTCTCTCCTATAAATAGATCAACCAGACAGAAGACCAATAAGGAAATTGAAAACCTAAACAATCTGATAAATGAATTAGATTTAACAGACATCTACAGGACATTACATCCCAAATCACCAGGATACACATACTTTTCTAGTGCTCACGGAACTTTCTCCAGAATAGATCATATGCTGGGACATAAAACAAGCCTCAATAAATTTAAAAAGATTGAAATTATTCAAAGCACATTCTCTGACCACAATGGAATACAATTAGAAGTCAATAACCATCAGAGACTTAGAAAATTCACGAATACCTGGAGGTTAAACAACACACTCCTAAACAATCAGTGGGTTAAAGAAGAAATAGCAAGAGAAATTGCTAAATATATAGAGACGAATGAAAATGAGAACACAACATACCAAAACCTATGGGATGCAGCAAAAGCAGTGCTAAGGGGGAAATTTATAGCACTAAACACATATATTAAAAAGGAAGAAAGAGCCAAAATCAAAGAACTAATGGATCAACTGAAGAAGCTAGAAAATGAACAGCAAACCAATCCTAAACCAAGTACAAGAAAAGAAATAACAAGGATTAAAGCAGAAATAAATGACATAGAGAACAAAAAAACAATAGAAAGGATAAATATCACCAAAAGTTGGTTCTTTGAGAAGATCAACAAGATTGACAAGCCCCTAGCTAGACTGACAAAATCAAAAAGAGAGAAGACCCATATAAACAAAATAATGAATGAAAAAGGTGACAAAACTGCAGATCCTGAAGAAATTAAAAAAATTATAAGAGGATATTATGAACAACTGTATGGCAACAAACTGGATAATGTAGAAGAAATGGACAATTTCCTGGATACATATGAACAACCTAGACTGACCAGAGAAGAAATAGAAGACCTCAACCAACCCATCACAAGCAAAGAGATCCAATCAGTCATCAAAAATCTTCCCACAAATAAATGCCCAGGGCCAGATGGCTTCACAGGGGAATTCTACCAAACTTTCCAGAAAGAACTGACACCAATCTTACTCAAACTCTTTCAAAACATTGAAAAAAATGGAACACTACCTAACTCATTTTATGAAGCTAACATCAATCTAATACCAAAACCAGGCAAAGATGCTACAAAAAAGGAAAACTACCGGCCAATCTCCCTAATGAATATAGATGCAAAAATCCTCAACAAAATACTTGCAAATCGAATCCAAAGACACATTAAAAAAATCATACACCATGACCAAGTGGGGTTCATTCCAGGCATGCAAGGATGGTTCAACATAAGAAAAACAATCAATGTATTACAACACATTAAAAACTCGAAAGTGAAAAATCAATTGATCATCTCAATAGATGCTGAAAAAGCATTTGACAAAATCCAACATCCCTTTTTGATAAAAACACTTCAAAAGGTAGGAATTGAAGGAAACTTCCTCAACATGATAAAGAGCATATATGAAAAACCCACAGCCAGCATAGTACTCAATGGTGAGAGACTGAAAGCCTTCCTTCTAAGATCAGGAACAAGACAAGGATGCCCGCTGTCACCACTGTTATTCAACATTGTGCTGGAAGTGCTAGCCAGGGCAATCCGGCAAGACAAAGAAATAAAAGGCATCCAAATTGGAAAAGAAGAAGTAAAACTGTCATTGTTTGCAGATGATATGATCTTATATCTAGAAAACCCTGAGAAATCAACGATACACCTACTAGAGCTAATAAACAAATTTAGCAAAGTAGCGGGATACAAGATTAATGCACATAAGTCAGTAATGTTTCTATATGCTAGAAATGAACAAACTGAAGAGACACTCAAGAAAAAGATACCATTTTCAATAGCAACTAAAAAAATCAAGTACCTAGGAATCAACTTAACCAAAGATGTAAAAGACCTATACAAAGAAAACTACATAACTCTATTAAAAGAAATAGAAGGGGACCTTAAAAGATGGAAAAATATTCCATGTTCATGGATAGGAAGGCTAAATGTCATTAAGATGTCAATTCTACCCAAACTCATCTACAGATTCAATGCAATCCCAATCAAAATTCCAACAACCTACTTTGCAGACTTGGAAAAGCTAGTTATCAAATTTATTTGGAAAGGGAAGATGCCTCGAATTGCTAAAGACACTCTAAAAAAGAAAAACGAAATGGGAGGACTTACACTCCCTGACTTTGAAGCTTATTATAAAGCCACAGTTGCCAAAACAGCATGGTACTGGCACAAAGATAGACATATAGATCAATGGAATCGAATTGAGAATTCAGAGATAGACCCTCAGATCTATGGCCGACTGATCTTTGATAAGGCCCCCAAAGTCACCGAACTGAGCCATAATGGTCTTTTCAACAAATGGGGCTGGGAGAGTTGGATATCCATATCCAAAAGAATGAAAGAGGACCCCTACCTCACCCCCTACACAAAAATTAACTCAAAATGGACCAAAGATCTCAATATAAAAGAAAGTACCATAAAACTCCTAGAAGATAATGTAGGAAAACATCTTCAAGACCTTGTATTAGGAGGCCACTTCCTAGACTTTACACCCAAAGCACAAGCAACAAAAGAGAAAATAGATAAATGGGAACTCCTCAAGCTTAGAAGTTTCTGCACCTCAAAGGAATTTCTCAAAAAGGTAAAGAGGCAGCCAACTCAATGGGAAACAATTTTTGGAAACCATGTATCTGACAAAAGACTGATATCTTGCATATACAAAGAAATCCTACAACTCAATGACAATAGTACAGACAGCCCAATTATAAAATGGGCAAAAGATGTGAAAAGACAGTTCTCTGAAGAGGAAATACAAATGGCCAAGAAACACATGAAAAAATGTTCAGCTTCACTAGCTATTAGAGAGATGCAAATTAAGACCACAATGAGATACCATCTAACACCGGTTAGAATGGCTGCCATTAAACAAACAGGAAACTACAAATGCTGGAGGGGATGTGGAGAAATTGGAACTCTTATTCATTGTTGGTGGGACTGTATAATGGTTCAGCCACTCTGGAAGTCAGTATGGCAGTTCCTTAGAAAACTAGATATAGAGCTACCATTCGATCCAGCGATTGCACTTCTCGGTATATACCCGGAAGATCGGAAAGCAGTGACACAAACAGATATCTGCACGCCAATGTTCATAGCAGCATTATTCACAATTGCCAAGAGATGGAAACAACCCAAATGTCCTTCAACAGATGAGTGGATAAATAAAATGTGGTATATACACACGATGGAATACTACGCGGCAGTAAGAAGGAACGATCTGGTGAAACATATGACAACATGGATGAACCTTGAAGACATAATGCTGAGCGAAATAAGCCAGGCACAAAAAGAGAAATATTATATGCTACCACTAATGTGAACTTTGAAAAATGTAAAACAAATGGTTTATAATGTAGAATGTAGGGGAACTAGCAGTAGAGAGCAATTAAGGAAGGGGGAACAATAATCCAAGAAGAACAGATAAGCTATTTAACGTTCTGGGGATGCCCAGAAATGACTATGGTCTGTTAATTTCTGATGGATGTAGTAGGAACAAGTTCACTGAAATGTTGGTATATTATGTAACTTTCTTAGGGTAAAGTAGGAACATGTTGGAAGTTAAGCAGTTATCTTAGGTTAGTTTTCTTTTTCTTACTCCCTTGTTATGGTCTCTTTGAAATGTTCTTTTATTGTATGTTTGTTTTCTTTTTAACTTTTTTTTTCATACAGTTGATTTAAAAAAGAAGGGAAAGTTAAAAAAAAAAAAAAGAAAAAAGACAAACAGGGAAAAAAAAAAAAAAAGATGTAGTGCCCCCTTGAGGAGCCTGTGGAGAATGCAGGGGTATTCGCCTACCCCACCTCCATGGTTGCTAACATGACCACAGACATAGGGGACTGGTGGTTTGATGGGTTGAGCCCTCTACCATAAGTTTTACCCTGGGGAAGACGGTTGCTGCAAAGGAGAGGCTAGGCCTCCCTGTATTTGTGCCTAAGAGTCTCCTCCTGAATGCCTCTTTGTTGCTCAGATGTGGCCCTCTCTCTCTGGCTAAGCCAACTTGAAAGGTGAAATCACTGCCCTCCCCCCTACGTGGGATCAGACACCCAGGGAAGTGAATCTCCCTGGCAACGTGGAATATGACTCCCGGGGAGGAATGTAGACCCGGCATTGTGGGACGGAGAACATCTTCTTGACCAAAAGGGGGATATGAAAGGAAATGAAATAAGCTTCAGTGGCAGAGAGATTCCAAAACGAGCCGAGAGATCACTCTGGTGGGCACTCTTACGCACACTTTAGACAACCTTTTTTAGGTTCTAAAGAATTGGGGTAGCTGGTGGTGGATACCTGAAACTATTAAACTACAACCCAGAACCCATGAATCTCGAAGACAGTTGTATAAAAATGTAGCTTATGAGGGGTGACAGTGGGATTGGGAATGCCATAAGGACCAAACTCCACTTTGTCTAGTTTATGGATGGATGTGTAGAAAAGTAGGGGAAGCAAACAAACAGACAAAGGTACCCAGTGTTCTTTTTTACTTCAATTGCTCTTTTTCACTCTAATTATTATTCTTGTTATTTTTGTGTGTGTGCTAATGAAGGTGTCAGGGATTGATTTAGGTGATGAATGTACAACTATGTAATGGTACTGTAAACAATCGAAAGTACAATTTGTTTTGTATGACTGCGTGGTATGTGAATATATCTCAATAAAATGATGATAAAAAAAAAAAAAAAAGTTTAGAGAAGATATTGCAAAAGAGATAGAGGCTGTGAAGAAAACACTGGGCATATATATGGCAGGAATCAAAAGTTCAAAAAAACAACTAGTAGAATCTATGGAAAGGAAAGGCACAACACAAGAGATGAAAGACACAATGGACACATACAACAGAAGATCTCAAGAGGCAGAAGAAAACACTCAGGAACTGGAGAACAAAACACCTGAAAGCCTATATGCAAAGGAGCAGATGGAGAAAAGAATGAAAAAATATGAGCAATGTCTCCGGGAACTAGAGGATGAAACAAAGTACAATAATGTACGTATCATTGGTGTCCCAGAAGGAGAAGAGAAGGGAAAGGGGGCAGAAGTGATAATAGAGGAAATAATTAATGAAAATTTCCCGTCTCTTATGAACGACATAAAATTACAGATCCAAGAAGCGCAGCGTACTCCAAACAGAAGAGATATGAATAGGCCTACGCCAAGACACTTAATAATCAGATTATTAAATGTCAAAGACAAAGAGAAAATCCTGAAAGCAGCAAGAGAAAAGCAATCCATTACATACAAAGGAAGCTTAATAAGACTATGTGCAGATCTCTCAGCAGAAACCATGGAGGCAAGAAGGAAGTGGTGTGATATATTTAAGATACTGAAAGAGAAAAACCGCCATCCAAGAGTCCTATATCCAGCAAAGCTGTTCTTCAAATATGAGGCAGAGCTCAAAATATTTTCTGACAAACAGACAATGAGAGACTTTGTGAACAAGACACCTGTCCTACAGGAAATACTAAAGGGAGCACTGCAGGGTGATAGAAGACAGGAGTGCATGGTTTGGAACACAATTTTGGGAGATGGTAGCACAACAATGTAAGTACACTGAACAAAGGTAACTATGAATACGGTTGAGAGAGGAAGGTGGGGAGCATGTGAGACACCACAAGAAAGGAGGAAAGATAAAGACTGTGACTGTGTAACTTGGTGAAATCTAGAGGATTCAACAATTGTGATAAAATATACAAATATGTTCTTTTACGAGGGAGAACAAGCAAATGTCAACCTTGCAAGCTGTTAAAAATGGGGAGGCATTGGGGGAGGGATGCAATCAGCATTAGCTAGAGACTGTAACTAATAGAATCATTGTATTATGCTTCCTTTAATGTAACAAAGGTGATATACCAAGGTAAATGCAGATAAGAGGGGGGGATAAGGGAGGCATGTTAGACACTTGACATTGATGGTATTGTCTGATTCTTTATTCTACTTTGATTTAAGGTTATTTTTCCTTTTGCTGCTTCCTAGCTGTCATTTTTTTTTTCTTCTTTCTTTTGCCTCTCTACCTACTTTGACTCTCCCTCCTGCCTTGTGGAAGAAATGTAGATGCCCTTATATAGATAGTGGTGAAGGTGGTGAACACATAAATGTATGACCATGCAGAGAGCCATCGATTATTTACTTGGGATGGAATGTATGGTGAGTGAACAAAACCATATTAAAAATAAATGCGTTGATGACAAAACCTTGAGGGCAATATATAGAGTGAAATAAGCCAGACACATAAGGACAATTATTGCAGGGTCTCACTGATAGGAATTAATTATAATATGTAAACTCATAGACATGAAATATAAGGTACCAAGATATAGGATGAGGCTTAAGAATGGGGAGTGGTTGCTTAGTATGAGCAGAATGTTCAATTAGGATGAACTTAAATGTTTGGAAATGAACAGGGGTGTTGGTAGCAAGATGTGAGAATAACTAACAGCACCGAATGGTGTGCGAATGAGGTGGAAAGGGGAAGCTCAGAGTCATATATGTCACCAGAAGGAAAGTTGGAGGTCAAAAGATGGGAATGTATAAAACTGAATCCTATGGTGGGCAATGTCCATGATCAACTGTACAAATACTAGAAATCACTTCCACGAACCAGAACAAATGTATGACAATACAATTAGAAGTTAATAATAGAGGAGCATATAGGGAAGAACTATATAACTATTACAAACTATATACTACAGTTAGTAGTATTTCAACATTTTTTCATAAACAGCAACAAATGTACTATATCAATACTATGAGTCAACAATTGAGGGGGGTTGGTTAGGGATAGGGGAGGATTAGAGTTTCCTTTTCTTTTTTTCTTTTTTCATCTTTCACTTTATTTCTTTTCTGGAGTAATGAAAAGTTTCTAAAAATTGAACAAAAATTAAGTGTGATGGATGCACAGCTGTATGAGGATACCCAGGGGCAAGTGATTGTACACTTGGATCTTTGGATAATTGTATGGTATCTGAACAATCTCAAAAAAAATGAAAAAAAATAGATTGGGGTAATGAATGAACAAGTATAAGAGGGTACTGTGAACAACTGATATTACACCATGGATGACTGTATGGTATGTGAATATATCTCAATAAAACTGAATTTAAAAAAATTCAGGAGACTGACATTAAAAGATAATCAACATTGCATAACTATGAAGCTTACATGGTGTGACTGTGTGATTGTGCAAACCTCATGGCTCACACTCCTTTTATCTAGTGTGTGGACAAATGAGTAGAAAAATAGGGAGAGAAATAAATAAAAAATATAGTGGGACGGGGGGATGGAATGCTTCAGGTGTTCTTTTTTTACTTTTTTTTTTGGAGTAAGGAAAATGTTCAATAATTGTGATAATGCAATATAAATATACTATTTAGAGTTATAGAAGTAAATACCAAAATAATTGATAAAGAGATAAAAGTGATTTTCTCTGGGAGGGGGGCAAGATGGCAGCATCGAGAATTGTGGAATTTAGTTAGTTCTCTACGGTAACTAGTAAATAGCCAGGAAAAACTAATAAGTAGTCTGGGACAATTTGGGGGGACACCCATGACTGAACACACATCATTCATCAGCCTGGAATGGGTGGAACAGCTGAGATCATAGCATGAAACTGTAAGTAAGCTCCACAAACTGTGGAACTGGCAACCCTCACCCACTGGCACAGTGTAGGTGAAGCTGAACCACCTTGCACCAACTGGGAACGAATACCTGATTTGCAGACCTGAAATCCCACTGAAACTATGTGACTGATGATCTCGGCCATCATATCTCTAGACAGCTTTCTCTGAGATGTATCCAGGAGAGACCTTTCTTCATGGTGGAAGTCTATAGCAATGTCATTAAAGGCCAATGACTCCAGTGTTTGCATTGTCAATAGTCAAGCTGACTACTTTCTACCTCTTCATTTCCATTACAACCAGAAAAGCAGTAGTCAAGCAAATGTGGTTGCTGTTGTTTGCTTCTGAGCCCCAGCACTTCCTGCATGAGTCCCGGGAATGTTACCGGTGAGCCCAAGGCCATGGGTGTGCAGGGAAGGAAGCTTCTGGCTCTCTCAGTTTAAGTGTACCCCTCCCTACCCTCAATATTTTATTTAATGTGCATGCTCTACATTTGTAGATAATAATGGACAAACTTATGTAAGGAAAATAAGGTAACATGGTAAATTCTCTACCTTTGTGAAACTTATCTTATTGGTATCAGTAAGAACTGAAAATATCTGTCAAACTTCAATAAGAAACCAGACTGGTCATTGTTCATTGTTTATAGGAACAAATTCTTCAAATCTCATAAGTGGTGGCCATCAGTGGAAGCATGCAGAGAGCATCTGTCAAGGACCTGAACATTTGGCTCAGATGTTCTGTCAAGCTCTATTTATCCTGAAAGAAATCTTAGGTGCATACTGCTCCTGAATTTTGTTATTTTATGGATAAAATGTAGCTATTTTGGAGATAAAAGCAGTGGGGAATCTTTGAACATTGCATTACTATTTTCAAGAGGTGTTTCTAACCACAGTACTAGAGATCAGTATGTATTGATAACTGCACATTCTCTTGGATGCAAGGATAATGAAGAGATACAGAAATTGACAAGGCAAAGCAGGAAGGAGTGTTAGGGGATATACTATATTCTTCAAAAGTACATCAACATTTCCTTCTCATGATTTATCCTTTCAGCATCCATATACAGATTTTACGCAAACACTAGACTCTGTTGAAAGGTGAGGTCCATCTTCCCCAGACTTTAAATATCAATCGAGTTAGGTAATTTAGTATTTCTTTTCTACAAATAGTTATGATCATTTATAACACAATGAATATTGGACTCTTTAAATAAGCTTTCATGTATAGTTTTTCATTTTTATAACTTAAAAGTATCACAAATTTGAATTCCTACAAAAAATAATGTCATGTTAAAAGCAAAATTTAAAGGCTCTTGTTCATACATGTAGCAAAAGCAGAAAGATGTGCTGTTTTTCATGCTTTGCAAAGTATACTAGCACACTAGATGCCTCAAATGTATATTTTACCTATTGTTCATTAAATAAATTGTAAAATTATTCATATTTCAATCTCTTCATTGTGCTGGTAATTTTTGAGACAGAGAGTGTTTAAATCACTGGGGATTTGGGGTGCAGTGGGGTAAGGCATGGAGGGCATTTAGTAGTATGACTATTTTCCACTTAAGCCAAACAAATTCAAAGATAAAAGTTAAAAATATAACCACTATTATTCATAAAGTCTAGACTGAAGAGCACAGTTTACTATTACTAACTTCCTAGCTCCATACCAAATGCACCATCAAGCTTATTATTTATGCATAACTTTCTTTGGAGTTCCATTATCATTTGTCACACAACTCCTCTCAACTTAGAATGTGATAACATTTTAAATGTAGTACTGAGGACCAGATCTTGAATAGTTCACCAAGGAAAGTAATCTACTTTGGTGCAAGAGAGTCTGGGACATGCTTTCTTTGTATGGATAGCCATGTGTTCAGATAAAAGCTGGTTCTGCCTAGGGTATTCTAAATAGCTAGGTATAATCTCTCCTGCTACCCTAGAATCTGTTTCCAACCTCTGTTTCAACTCTTTTTCATACCTCTATTTTTTCAATCAACCCCCTTCTCTTTGCTTCCCTTCCATTCCTTTAACTTCTTTTCCCATCCATTCCCTTCTCTTTCTTCCAATCCTATGTGTGACTCACTAATGCCACAAGGCATTTTCAGTCATGTCTTATTATAGGAACAACAGTGATGAGCTGAATTTATCCTTTGTTGCTCAGATAGCATTGAAAATTTTGTGATTCATGGATATGAAAAACAACCATTCCATGAAATTCTGAACTGACTTAAAAAGTGACTAAGATTGCTCATTTGTGTATAAGGAATCTTTTCATTGCTAAACCTTCTTAATTTTGTTGAGGTCAAATTTCCCAACTTATTTTAATTATGTGGCCATTTTTAAGTAACAACTATGTGACATTTAACATATTTTAAACAATTAAAAAATTAAATTATGGAAATCTCTGGTAGTCCACTGACTGCCTACACATACACATTCCCCTCTTCCTTCTTACTGAAAATATTCTGGTATGGTTTTTGTTGTTGTTGTTGTTGTTGTTTTTGGAAAAATAATGTAATCTGGTAAAAATCTTTGTTTCCTAACTGACCCTATATATGGGTTTGATTAATGTGACATGGATGGAAATTCTCAGGTTGTATTCTGGGAAAACTTAAGAGGATTAATTTAGATGTATGGTAACACTTCTATTCTTCACCTTTCTTGGTTTTAGATATGACAGTAAGATCTCCAGCAGCCATTTTTTAGAGGTAGAATTAAGAATGAAAGGATTAATGTGGAAAGTTATATACCTTGGATATTGATGCTATCATGGAGTTCTTATAACATGCCTGTACTGCCTATCTCCCTAATTCATTGAGGGCTATATAAACCCATATTTTATTTATTCTACTGTTACTTCAAGTCTGTATTACTGGCAACCAAGACCAATTCTTAACTGATGTAAAGCCCTATTATGTGTATGATACTGTAATATTCCCTCTGAGAAAATGTGCTATATGGTAAAATAAGGCATGATCACTAACTTCTATAAAGAACTCCAGTAATAAAATTAAAACCCATCCTGATTGAGGTAGGATGCACCTTAGCAGAAGTAACCTCATCAAACCATCCTTTGTACTATGGATTCACACCCACAGGTATGGATTAAATTTAAGAACATGTTTTTCTAGGTTGCATATGGCTTCAAAGCACCACAGTCTGTGTGACCATGAGAACTTTAATCAACTCCATTTCCTCACATGTAAAATCAGAATTACAGAAAAAAAAACTAATTAAATATTGTTGCCAAAATTAAAATAAGTAATATATTTTAAATGCTTGTTCCTGAGAAAATAATAAGACCAGAATCTGAAAGAGATTTTGAAGCTGGATATTGTGACAGAGGGACTCTTAGAATGACCTCCATGATTTCCATCTCCTGGTATTCATTCACTGGTATGATTTCCTCTCCTTGAGTGTTTGTAGGAGCTTGACTTGCTTTTAACCAGTAGAACATGACAAATGTGGTGGGATATATATGATTATGTATATACTTGGTATCATGGTGTCACTACTTATGAGTGTTATGCCTATCACGTTGGAGTTGCTCACTCCCTTGTAGATGTTGATAAAGAAATCAGCCATACTGAGGACTCACAAAATAAGCAACTGAGGATGCTTCAGTATCTAAGAGCTGAAGGCACCCTCCATCTGACAGCCAACAAGAAACTGAATCCTTCAGTGCTTTATCTACAGGACATGAATGGTGTCAACAACCATGTGAGCTTGAAAGCAGATTCCTCCCAAGTTGAATCTACTGATAAGAACCTAGCTGACATCTTGATTTTAGCCTTGCAGAGGACCCAGTTAAGCTAGGCCTAGGCATATGGCATACAGAAACGTTGAGATGATAAAAATGATTTTTTATGCTGCTGTGTTAGTGGTAATTTATTATACATGTAAGAAAAAAATACTGATTTTTGTACATAGGAGTAGAGTTATGCCCGAAGAAACATCTAAAAATTTGGAAACAGCTTTGGAAATGGGCAGCAAGTGTAACTAGGAAGAATTTCAAAGAGCATAATAGATAAAGTCTGTCATAGACAGAATGCAGGCTAATGGACTCCTTATAGGAATCTGAACTTGGAGAATGCTGTGAGATCTCATAAGGAACATATTGGAAAGGAAAGGAAGTACAATTCTTGTTACATAGTAGCTGAAATTTTCACAGCACAATTATCTACAGTAATGTGAAATTTTTTAAAAGGGCACAATTAATTTCTTGATATAACTAAAGAGATTTCCAAGCAAAATGGTGAAGATACTGCCTGATATTCTTGATGCTTATAAATAAAATTTTAGAGGAGATATAAATTGAGGAAGGACATGTTTAAAAAAAAAAAAAAAGAAAGAAACCAAGATTTGATAATTTGGGATACTGTCAACCCATCCATATTGTCAAAAATGCTAAAATTTAGCGATGGCTTCTGAGCAGTGTCAAGAAAGTGTGTTCAGGGAAAAAGTCAATGGCATGATGGTACAACCTTTTTCTCATTTTGGAAAGACAAAAAAGTTGAGAGTATTTTGTAACACAAAGTGCCCTTTAAGAGATTAAATGTGTACCTCACAGAATCTCTCAATCAGGCAGAGTTTATGAAAATTAAATATTGTTCTTCAGACATTTCAGCAGGAAATCAAAATAATAAAGGGCTTTCCTGGAGAAGGTGTATGGATATGGCTTTTTCTAATGAAATGAACCTTAGTTTGATACATGGAAGATGCACATATTTCTTAAGAAAATGAAATCCATATAAACATTGTCAGCTAGGATGAAAAGGGACAGAGAATGTCTCAACTGAAAAGAGAATGTAGAATGCCCAAACTTCTATGGTCAAGAAACAGGTTGATGAAAGCACTCAGCTGCAATCTCATTGACAAGTTCTGAGCCTTAGTCAAATGCTATATTGGAATGCCAATCTTGGTGACATGGTGGGGGGTGGTTAATATATTTTTGCATGTAAGGCAGATGTGACTCATTGAAAGCTAGAGAGCAGATTGTGACAGACAGTTTCTTAGGGTGGCCTGCATGATACTTGCTTCCTGGTGTTCACACCCTTGTATGATTCCCCTCTCCTTGAATGTGGGCAGGACCTGCAATTTTCTTCCGACCAATAGTACATGCCAAAGGTGACAGAATGTCTGTGATTTTGTGATTATTTTATAGAAGATTGTAGTGCAAATCTTGTTTGAGTCTTTCACTCCCCACTTGCCTTAATGAAGCAAGTAGCCTTGTTGGAAGGCCTACTTGACAAGTAATTGAGGATAAACTCCAGTTCACAACCAATAAGAAATAGAAGCCCTCAGTTAGAAATCCTCAAGGAACTGAATGTTACCAAAAAACCATGTGAGTTTGGAAGGAGATTTCACCCCAGTAGACTCCCCAGATGATAACCCAGTTCTGGATGACACCGTGATTTCAGCTTTTCAGAAGACCTAGCTAAGCCATACACAGACCCATGACCCACAGAAACTGAGTTAGTAAATATGTGTTGCTTGAAGCCACTAAGTTTATGATAAATATTTTTATTCAATAATAGAAAATGAGTCAAGTTACACCACAGAATCATCTGCTGGAAATTGATAGTCTTGGAGTGGAGGGGCTAAAGAAGAAGAGAGTTTTTCTTAGTTTGTCAGAGCTGTGGTAAAAAAGTACCCCAGACTAGTTGGTTTAGAGAACAGAAATTTAGTTTCTCAAAGATTTGGAGCCTAGAAGTCCAAATTGAAATTGTTGGCAGTATCATGCTTTCTCTGAAGTCAGAAGCATTCTGGTAGTGGTTTGCCAGTAATTCATAATTTAATCTCTGCCTCAGTCACATGGCCATCTGTCTCCATCTGTTTCTTATTCCTGTGTCCAAGTTCCTCCACTTATAAGGACTCTAGTCATAGGTTAAAGCCCACCCTGATTCAACTTGACCCAACTTTAACTAACAACATCTTCAAAGATCTTATTTATAAATGGTATTTCATCTACAGGACTGGGGGTTAGAACTTGAGCATATCATTGTGGGGCATAAGATTCCCTCCTCTCCTATGCAAGGTTAGGTGTTTGGAGCTGTCATCTGCCAACCCCGATCCAAGGAGGTGGCTTCCCCAGGAAACCAGCCATGATGGGATCTCTGTTCTTTTTCTCTTTGAGCTGGAATATATTGGGTTACAGGAAGATGGTGGATTTGGAGAGGTAGATCAAAATTCTCCTGCATGAAAAAGACTAGATGAAGGGTAGAAAGTACTCAAGAACAACAGTTCCAGGGTGCCACCAGCCAAGCAGGGACTTCTATGTCACATAGTGTAGACCTAGCTGGAGAGGCAGAAATACTGCATTTGTAACAACTGGTGAATGTGTTTGGCCCAGACCACTACTGGGGATGGGTGGCTGCAGCTGGCTGATAAGCATGGGAAGGAACAGACTTCTACACCCCATGCAACCTTCTCAGCAGTTGGCTAGGGGATAATCCTTCACAGCCCAGTGGGTGACAGTTCCCAGGACAGAGACTGGCAGCTGGAGCCAGCAGATGAGTGTGGAAGGGAAAAGTTTTCCAAGCCACATGCAGCTATCTCAGAAGTTGGCTTGAAAGATAATCCTTCATAGCCCCATGGCCAACAACTCTTGTGCTGGGGACGGACAGATAGAGCTGACTGCCAAGCATGGATTGAACAGCTTTCTAAGCCCTATGCAACTATGTCAGCAGTTGGCTGGGGAGAGAACCCTTCACAACCCCATGGCTGAGAGCTTCCATAAGGGAACTTGGGATCCAGTGGACTTGTGGTACCTGCATTCATCTTCCCTCCATGGAAGCCCAAGATGAGTACAGCCAAGAGGAAAAAGTGCCACAAAGAAGTGCCAGGAGCTCCTCCACAACCCCAGGGACTCATGGGGGCATGGCAGAAAGGGACTGAAGTGCATAAGATCTGGAAGGTGAGATGCACAGCTCCACAGCCTGAGTGGCCCATTTACAGCTGCAGAAATTGCAGGAAAACTGTGCCCTGGAGCAGATTCCCTGCCAATCTTCAAGCCTCTCTCCCCACCTCCAAAAAAAAAAAAAAAAAAAAAAAAGAAAAGAAAGCAAACAGGACTGGCAGTCCCAAGTGCACATGGAAAACTGGTGCACTGGTTGGATTTCCAGCTGCTTTCAACACCACCCAGCATGCAAACAAAGTTGGAGGAGAGCTGGCTTGAGGGTAAGAGATCGCTCAAGACCACCATCTGTTGGTAGATCAGGGAAAGTGCACCCCACTAAGCTGTAGTTCTGCCAAATTATAGACAAATGTTAAAATAGTCCTACATATCCCAAAATAAGCTTGTCAAAATAAGCTAATGCCATGAAGCCAACAACAGAAAATCATAAAGCACATGCAGAAACTAGAAAATATGTACAATCCAAAAGACCAAATAAAAAGCTGGAGGAGACACAGAACTTGGAGCAATTAATCAAAGAAGTACACACAACAAACAGCTTCAGTGAGCTGGCTAAGGACATGAAGGACATCAAGAAGATCATAAAAAGGAATGTGAAAGAGTAAATTAAAAAATAGCAGATCTCATGGAAGTAAAAGACAACTATTGGTCAAAATTAAAAAATATAATTGAGACCAACAACAGAAGATATGAAGAGGCAGAAGAAAGAATAAGTGAACTAGAATGCAGAAATGGAATGCAAACACACAAAAGAACAAATGGTGAAAAAATTAAAAACAAAAATTGAAATGAATCTCAGGGAAATGATTGATAACATGAAGCACAATAATATAAAAATCATTGGTGTCCCAGAGGGAGAAGATTAAGAGCTAGGAAGTCTATTTGAAGAGATAGTTGTGGGAAAATTCCCAACCCCTCCAAAAGACATAAATAAGCAAATCAAAGATGCCCAATGAACTCCAAATAAAACAAATCCAAATAAGCCCACTCTGATACATATATTAATCAGATTGTCAAAATATGAAGAGAAGGAGAAAATCCTGAATGTGGCAAGAGAGAAGCAGTTAACCACATACAAGGAAAACAGTATAAGACAAAGTTCCAACTATTCAGCAGGCATTGTGGAGGCAAGAAGGCAGTGGTATGACATATTTTGGATTCTGAAAGAGAAAAATTGCCTTCTAGCAAATCTTTATCCATCAAAGCTTCCATTCAAAGTCTAGGGAGAGTTTAAAATTTTCACAAACAAACAAATGCTGAGAGAATTTGTTAGAGACATGCCTTGCAAGAAATATTAAAGGGAGTTCTACCAGATAAGGGAAAAAGAAAGGAGAGAGAGGTCTGGAGAAAGGCACAGAACTGAAAAGTGTTAGTAAGAAAAACTTAAAGGGAAAGAAATGAGAGAGGTGGAAAAATAGATATGACAAATCAAAACCAAAGTATAAGATCATTGATTCAAGAAGAGCATTCACAGTAAAAATGTTGAATGTGAATGGATCAAACTGCCCAATTAAAAAATATAGATTGGCAGAATGGATTAAAAATATGAGCCATCAATATGTTGTTTACAAAAGACTCATTTTAGACCCAGCTGCCCAAAGAGTTTGAAAGTGAAGGATGAAAAAAAAAAAAATATTGTATGCAAGCTATAGCCAAAAGAAAGAAGTAGCAGGAATACTTCTAGTTCACTTCTTCTTTCTTCTTTCATATAAAATAGACTTTAAATACAAAGATGTCATAAGAGACAAAGAAGGACACTGTAAACTAATAAAAGGGACAATTCACCAAGAAAAAATAAAATCATAAATGTTTATGCACCCAATCAAGTTGCTGCAAAGTTCATGGGACAAACATTGGCAAAACTGAAGGAAACAATAGACATTTCTACAATAATCACAGAAGTCTTCAGTATACCACTCTCTTATGTAGACAGAACAGCCAGAGGACCAACAAGGAATTTGAGAACCTAAACAATGAGATAAATTAAATTAGAATTAACAGATATATATATAGTGTTACATCCAAAATTATCAGGATATACATTCTTCTCTAGTCCTCATGGAACATTTGCCAGGATAGATCATATTCTGGGGCATAAAACAAGCCTCAATAAATTTAACAAGATTGAAATTATTCAAAGCACATTTCTGACCATAATGGAAAGCAACTAGAAATCAATAACCATCAAAGAACCAGGATATTCACAAATATGTGGAGGTTAAACAACACATTCCTAAACAATCAGTGGGTCAAAGAAGAAATTGCAAGAGAATTTGCTAAATATCTAGAGGCAAATGAAAACGAGAACACAACATATCAAAATATATAGGAGGCAACAAACGTGCAGCTGAAGGGGAAATTTATAGCTCTAAATGCATAAATTAAGGAGGAAGAAAGAGCTAATATCAAAGAACTATTGGAACAACTGAAGAATCTAGAGAATGATCAGCAAAATAACTCTAAGCAAGTAGAATAAAAGAAATAACAATGATTAAAGCAGAAATAAATGATATGGAGAACAACAACAACAAAAAAAAAACAATAGAGAGACTAAATAAAACCAAAGTTGGTTCTTTGAAAACATCAATAAGACTGACAAACTCTTAACTAGAATGAAAAAAAAAAGAGGGGACATTACTGTGGATTTTGAGGAATTTTAAATAAAAAATCATAAAAGAATGATATGAACAACTGTATGCCAATGAACTAGACAATTCAGAAGAAATGGATAATTTCCTGGAAACACATAAACAGCCTAGACTTACCTGAGAAGTAATAGAAGACCTCAACAAACCAATCACAAGTAAATGGATCCAATCAGTCATCAAAAAGCTTCCTACAAATAAAAGCACAGGGCCAGATGGCATCACAGGGGAATTTTATCAAACTTTTCAAAAAGACCTGACACCTTCCTGCTCAAACTCTTCCAAAAAATTGAAGAAAATGGAACATACTTACCTCATTTTATGAAGCTAACATCACTCTAATACCAAAACCAGATAAAGATGCTACAAGAAAGGAAAACTAGGGATCAATCTCCCTAATGAATATAGATGCAAAAATTCTCAACAAAATACTTGCTAATTGAATCCAAAGACACATTAAAAAAAATCATACACCACAACCAAGTGGGGTTCATCCCAGTCATGCAAGGGTGGTTCAACATAAGAAAATCAATCAATTTAATACACGTTTACCAATTGAAAGGGAAAAATCAAATGATCATCTCAATGGATGCTGAAAAACATTTGACAAAATTCAGCATCCTTTTTGATAAAATCACTTAAAACATAGGAATTGAAAGAAACATCCTCTATGAAAAAGGGGTGTATATGAAAAACCCACAGCCAGCATAGTACTCAATAGTGAGAGACTGAAAGCCTTCCCCCTAAGACTGAGAATGAGGCAAGGATGCCCACTCTCACCACAATCATTCAACATAGTGCTAGAAGTTCTAGCCAGGCCAATCTGGCAAAACAAAGAAAGAAAAGGCTTCCAAAGTGGAAAGGAAGAAGTAAAACTGTCATTATTTGCAGATGATATGATTGTATGTTTGCAAAATCCTGAGAAATTGATGACACAGTAAGAAGGAATGAGTTCCTGAAACATATGACAACATGTATGAGCCTTGAATATAATGCTAACTGAAATAAGCCAGACACAAAAGGAGAAATATTGTATGTTACCACTAATGTGAAGTCCCTGAAAAATGTAAAATCTATGTCTTATAATGCAGAATATAGGGGGCCTAGAGATTGACAAAAGCTAGTGAAGGGGAAATGATAACCTAATATTTACAGAAATGATAATGAGAGTGAACTTACAGGTATGAGAATGGACAGGTGTGTTTATGGTTCATTGCTGGGATTATAAGTTTTAGTGCTGTATTGAAGGTATACATGATCAAAAGTGGTTGTTTAAAGCACATCACTCACAGAGTAGCACTACAAATATAAATGAACATTTGCATGATATACTTCTAAGGTACAACACTGATACAAAGAGTTAACAATAGAATGGTATGTGGAAAAACTGCCCGTTACATATTATAGACTATATTTGATAGGAATATTTTACCAGTACTACATTAACACTAAGGATGAATAATTAGTGGCTGATAAGACATCTGGGATGTTTTGTGTTATGATAATTGTTTAAAATTGAGAGTGACGATGATTGTACAAATAAGTGAAAATAATGTGAGACACTGTTCTTCTTGGACAGAATATATGCTATGTGTAATTAGGAACCCTCTACTTAATAAGCCAAGCCCTCAATCTTGAGGCTTGCTCTTGTGAAATTTATGGCTTAAAAATGGACACTAAGCCTCCCTATGATTATGCTTAAGGGGCACCTCCATAGAACCTTTTTTGTTGCTCAGATATGCCTTTTTCTCTATGCCTAATTTGGCAAATAAATACATTAACCTTCCCCCTAAATGGGAGATGACTCCCAGGGGAGTGAATTTCCTTGGTGACTTGGGACATGATTCCCAGGAATGAGCCTGGCCCTGGCATTGAGGGATTGAAAACACCTTCTTGACCAAAAGGGGTAAAATAAAGGTAAAAAAATAAAGTTACTGTGGCTAAGAGATTTCAAATAGAGTTGAAAGGCTTTCCTGAAGGATTCTCTTATGCAAGCTCCAAGTAGATATCCCAAATGGCCACAGTTTACCATGCCCTAACCAACAGTAGTCCTGAAATACCTAGTTCCCTACCTGAGACTGAATAAAAGTTTCACTCACTAAGTTTATCTCTCCAAAATTAAAATCCACCAGAATGTTCCTATGCCAGAGACAACAGCTTCTTTAAGAACAATCAGATGCAGCCCCCTTCTGCATAATGTCAACACCCCTTTTCAATATGAACAAGTTAGAGTGGTCACTGCTTAGACACACCTTAATATTGAGAAAATGATTAAATGAGAGGAAGGGGTAGCAACAGACAAGATAGGATTTAACAAAGGACTGTGAATACTGAATCTTATATAAATACATATTTTTTTTAGACACTAGGGTATTAGAATAGCTAGAAGAAAATAACTGAAAAAGTGGAACTGAAACCCATAATATTCTTTGAGATTTGCTCTATTGCTATTCATTAAATTGTACTTTGAAAGTTGTCATCTTTTGGTATATATATTTCACAATAAGGAAAAAACTGAAACTGTGGAACTGTAACCCATAATATTCTTTGAAATTTGCTCTCATATATAACATATATATATATGTTAAATATGTAACATATATATATGTTAAATTTCACATTAAATAAAGTTAAAAATATTTGAAGGGAAAGGAAACTAAACAGACTTACTTGTTAACTTTCCACAATAGTCTTTCAGGATTTTCTGCAACTTGGCAATTTTGTGTTTTTCTTTGTTAGTTTGTTTTGTTTTGTTTTTGTTTTACTATAAGTCTACTCATTAGATTAATACCTAAGTGATATTCCTTAATGTTTAGTTCCAAATGTGGAGAGTCTGAACCACTGAACTTTATTAACTTGCCCAGTTTGTAAGACAATATGTAGAGGGGATGCTAAGCAAAGTTGAAATATCATATTACAGAAGGGAGAGAGAATTTAGAATTACAATATTCTTAAAATAGTTATTAGGAAAAAGATACAATTATTTTTAAATTAAATTGCAAAGTTAAAAATTTCAATATTTATTTTTAAGGAACTTTAAAAATGATAGAAAAGGTAAGAAACAATTGTTCTGTTGCACTGACATATGTTTTGTCTATAGACCATAAATAAAATTTTGTTTACTTAAATTCCTACCCTTATTTTCCTTGTTATATTTGTGGGAATTCTACACATATCTAGAAATAAAACCTGATCTGAGTTCTTCAATTAATTAAATTATCCCGCCATGCTCTAATTTCTTACTTATAAAATATGCTGTGAATCCAAAGACCTCCCACATCTCATCCAAGCAAGCATCACTATTTCCATAGATCCCAGTATTATCTTCTTTTCACTCTGTCCACATATAGTCTATTCTCTTCATGGAAGTCATAGTGTTGTCTTTATTTTCCAATATTTAATTAAAATGTAAGAAAAAACAAAAATATATACATATTGGTACACAAATTGGAGAATTTTCTCAAACTGTATGACTTAGTTTCCCAGCTGCTACCATACAATGGCTTGGGTGAGACAATTGGAATTTAATGGCTCATAGATTCAGAGGCTAGAAGGCTTGCTTTATCCTTGGTTTACTATCTTCTGGCCAGCCAGTATTCCTTCAGGTTCTTTGGCCTTCCAGGCACCAGATGATGTTTGGTGAAGTAAGCACTGGCCTGATTGTTTTATGAGAGTATTTTGTAAGCAGATTTAAATAATTAGTCATTTGGTTGATTGCATCTATGGTTGATTACAACTACAATCTACAAGTAAGATTGCCTTCAGCAATGAGACAGTCTCCTCCTCCAACCAGTTGAAGGCCTTAGGGGAGGTAAGGATTTCAACAGTCAGAAAAAAATTCTGTCTCCCCTTCAGATAGCCAGTTTCTCTTGGTCAATTCATTGTCACCACCAAACTCCCAATATACAGCCTGCCTATGGAACTTAGACTTGCCAATTCCCACTATCATGTGAGCCAATTTTACAATCTCTTTTAACACACATGTACACACACTTACACAGAAATAACCAATAGCCCATGACCAAAAGATGACTCATACTTTAAACAGCATTAGTTACTTTTACCTGGTTTTCCATTTCATGGAAAAAGAATAAATGATATGTATCATTTCATGCAGAGTTTTTTCACTTAACATGTGTGTATAACAGTCATCTAAATGTGCTGAGTATACGTTTAGTTTCTTCATTTTCATGGAGTACTATACCATGTTAATAGATCAGTGATTGGTGGGCATTGAAATCATTTTGCTTGGGGCTGTTATGATAGGGTTGTTATTAACATCTTTGAATATATGAATATATAAATTGGTGCTTATTCCTGCTTAGTAAACACTTAGAGGTGGAATTTGCAAAGACATAGTTTATGCAAATGGGCAGTTTTAATAGATACTACTAGATTTAAAAAATGGTCATACCAATTAGTTATGTTTATGACTTCTGGTCATGTCACATACTCACTAAAATTTGATCTTTTACATTTTTTTTCATTTTAGTTGCTCTGGTAGATGTATTGTCATGTTAAATTTATTTATCTTTGATGACTATTATATTTATCTATTTTTTTTCCATTGGTGTCTTGGCCATTTTGATATGTCATAATACTTTATTTGAGAATTATTCCTTCTTTGTCTAATGTTTGGAAAAATATGTTCAAGATTAGAGAATACATGTGATTTTTTAATCCCCAAACTCCCAAAGTTTCCCATTTTGCCTAGAATAACAACCATTTATCACATTATTTTTTTCTAAAATTACCTTCATGAATTTATTTAACCCAGTGCTTTAATTCTACTGTACCATCACTACTTACTGCTACTCACAGACTACACTAAGTTGTTTTGTAGTTATGATTATTGTTGTTTTTCTTTTTAATTACCACCAAGTCATTGTTCTTGTTGTTTTGAACTTTTGATTACTATCAGAAAATATTTCTCTGCTCAGCTGTCATGTAGCAAGAGATTCTTTACCTGAAGAAATTAACATTTCTTTTTCTGGTTTTGCTCACAATATTTTATTTCCTTCAGCAGATATATCACTGTCTGAAATTATCTTAGCTTTTTTTTTTAATTTTTCTTTTCGATGTTGTATCAGCACCATCTAGATTTGTATCAGGAAAATAATAACTACTTAAAATATTTTAAATAAATAAGTGACAAATGCACCATGAAAATATTAATGAGATTATTTTTCAGTTTACCCATTTTTAGCTGATATATTCTGCTACAATAGGAGAAAAACTTGATTGGCTGAACCTCTTAAATATGTATAATGCTGATACTTTAGTCTACCATTAATTTAGGATTTAGGTCAGGCAGATTTTCTGTTACAATTGAAATGTTAAGGACTGAAGAAAGCTTTATGTTGCAAGTAAGGAATGTCTCATATTCAATGAAGTATGTATATTTAAAATGTCAATTGAAAGCATGAAAAAATCCATGCAAATGTTGGAGAAGCTATATCAAAACATTGGCAATCAAATATTCCTCATAAATTACCTGTGAGCTGTTGTAAAATATTTAATTTTTCTCTATCTTAAATATCAAATCTATAAAGTAGGAAATTTGATTTCATGCCCTTTTTGGTTCTGAAATTCCATAACTGTGTGATCTAAGTAATTATGCTTCAAATTCACATTGCAGAAAATTCTAAAAGAGTAACACAAAAGAAAATTTTGCATAATTCATTTAGATTTATTAATCATATTAGTTACAATTTTCCTTGATGGCATATATAGTGCTAAAATAATTCAGGTTTTTCAGCATTCAGTTGATTCTTCAGTTTAGATATCAAAATATGGACTGTTAAACAATGGCCACTGTGCCAGTTTGAATGCATTATGTCCCCCAGAAAAAGCCATATTCTTTGATGCAATCTTGTGGGGCAGACATAATAGTGGGGATTAAGTTGGAACATTTGGATTAGGTTGTTTGCATGGAGATGCGCCCCACCCAACTGTAGATGATAACTGATGGGATATTTCCATGGAGGCGTGGCCCCACCCATTCAGGGTGGGCCTTGATCAGTGGAGCCATATAAATGAGCTGACTCAAAGAGAAGGAACTCAGTGCAGCTGTGAGTGACGTTTTGAAGAGGAGCAAGCTTGCTAGAGAGGAGCGTCCTGAGAGAGAGCCATTTTGAAACCAGAACTTTGGAGCAGATGCCAGCCACGTGCCTTCCCAGCTATCAGAGGTCTTCCGGATGCCATTGACCACCCTCCAGTGAAGTTTCCCGATTACTGATGTGTTACCTTGGACACTTTATGGCCTTAAGACTGTAACTGTGTAGCCAAATAAACCCACTTTTTATAAAAGCCAATCCATCTCTGGTGTTTTGCATTCTGCAGCATTAGCAAACTAGGACAGCCACATTCCACAGTTTCACACAATTGCATCATATGTAGGTGATTTTGCTCCCTATCTTTCCAAATTTGACTAGGGTCAAATTTCTGGCCACATTGACTTATTTTAAGCACACTGCTTAGCAGGCTGAATGATTGATCCCATGCTTCATATTGTGTTTTAAATCTCTAGTTCTTTAGAGATCTGTGCTTGTTTATTTTCTGAATTCATAATTATTTATTTGATTATTTATTTCCTTATTTATTTTATATACCTATCATTTAGAAAGAATGTATAGTTAAAATCATGAACACATCTTAATATCTTTAAAGGAAGTCAAAAGAGTTATTTTTTTTTCTTGTGTATATAACAACTCAAGATAAGTAGGGAACAAATATTCATGGACCTCTTGGTTGGATCTAGAAGTGTCTTTAACATGCCCAGAGCAGTGGATGGGAAGTGCAGTATAGTAGGAAGAGAAATTGTGAGGCTCCAATAATGTTTCTCCAGATCCCCAGTATTCTTAAATAATTTTGTCCTCTGGATTTCTTTATTATGCCTTTTGGTGAAAACTCCAAAGTTTCTGTGAATTTATAAATAAATGGCTCAAGATCCTGTACTAATCAGCATCCTAGCAAGAAAAAGATGGCATAGCCAAACTGAAAAATGTGAGGAAAGATTAATAAAGGAACTATTCACAAAGATATGAAGAGAATATTGAGGCAATGAAACAGATGTTCCAATATCCTGGGGTTAGTGACACCATATTTTTACCAGCTTCAGGCTTTAAGAAGCAAAGACAAGGAGTGGTCAGTGAACATGAGAGGGAAGACTGTGTGGAAGTATCCTCCTTATCAGTAGTGGAAACAAAAACATCCTCAGTGGTACCATAGGAAAGGAAATGGGGTGGTGGTGGGTGGGTTGCCACAAACTCACACTCCAACCATCTTCTGATTTCTTCTCAGGGCTCCCCATTGGCTAAACCCAACACAAACCCAGAAGGCAACAGGTCTTGTTGATGAAGTTCACACAGGTCAGTCTCTAGGGCACAGAGAAGGATGAAGAAGAAGGAAATAATGGATCAGAGAAGGGGTCATAGAAGAGCTAATACAGACCAGTGGGTGAGTTAATGGGTCATTTTAAAAGCTCAATTTGCATTGTGGGTTTCACTGGATCTTATTCCACTCGAAGCTACCACACAGCTTCAATTATCCTCAACTACTAAAATTGGTGTAAATCAACCCCATCCAGCGCTATTGTCATTCCCATCACCACCTTTCCTTTTCTTTCCACACCTATCACTGCTTCAAAGTTGATGTGTAGGTAAATGTGTTTTTGGTTGTTTTGCTTCATTTTCTTCTATAAAACTTAGACATGAAGTATAAATTTCACAGCACCACCAATATTTTCTTTATACCAATATATAATAATGTTTGTCTTAGAATTAGTCTTCAACTCCAATTTTGGGATTTTGGGATAACATTATTTGCTTCAGTGTGACTCACTACATGTTCTTGGATTTATATCTATCATTTTCTTACATCTAAACTTTCCCTGATTATCCAAATTCTTACAACTTTATTTGACCTTACATTTTCAAACATTAGAAAAAAGCGAGTTTACTGAGTGATTGGTTTTTCATCAAATGAATGAAAAAAAAGTGAGTGTATATGTGTTACAGTGAAGAAGAAAGAGAAGAGAAGAGAGAGAAAACAATTTACAGCACTGAATCCTTGTGCTATGTACAGAAACTAGAAAAATGTCCTAAATGTATTTCCAAATTAGCATTACATTTCTCCCCTAAGAATATCCACAAATTCTACTCCAGTGAACTTCCTTTAGAGCAAACTGTTAACTTATCTTCTATATATTTGCTTCTTGGGATGCTGAAATATTAATCTATTTTCCTTCCATCTACATAATAGCCTTATTCTGCTTTCTTCCTGTGTTTCATTGGAATGTACACTATTTACTATTTGTGTTTGTTCTTTCTATGGGCCTATGAAAGAGAACCTGTTAGACAGAATGTTGGAAACAGAGCTTATTGTAGGGGAGTTACCAGGCTCTGAGTGGTTGAACTTGTGTCAGGCACCTATACCTAGTCCTCTTTTATATCTAAGTGATAGGTGATTATTATAAATGAATACCCATAGTACAATATTTCTCAGCTTGTATATATGGTGCCACTCCTTTCTAATTGTTTCACAAGATGGATGTACATTAAGGATTAGACCTTCCTTTCCAATGTATTTTTTTCTTTATAGAAATTACTCTCATAGGAATAAAATATATCTGTTTAAAGAAATAAATCACGTATTATTTCCTTAGATTACCACAAAATTGTAGATATTTCATGTGGAAATTCTTGTGGTTTTTGAATGAACTGTTAGTCAATATAAATAGACCTATGCACTTATCATGTGCATCATATATAATATATATTTTGTGTATGTACTATATATTTTGTGTATATACATTACACACATATATATTGTGTTACAAACATGCCTTTATGGGCTTCATTTTTAAACATACTACTTTATCAGTCAGTCTGTAAATTACATTTGATTGTGAAGAAAAAGTAGAGTAACTAAAAATTGAAATTATCATAATTGCCTCTCCATTATGTTCAACAATGCTGGTAGTAAGCATACTTTCCCATCCCTATGTTGGGATATTTCCATATTACTAAAACAAATGCTATTCAATGCATTGCCTTAACAACCAAATTGAATGACTCATAGTTTCTGAAAATAGAAGGCTTGCTTCCTTCTTGGGTTGATATCTTCTGGCTGGCTGGTAATCTGGGGGGCCCCTTGGCTTTTCCATCACATAGAAATGCACATGGTGGCATCTTCTCTTTTCTCTTCTGGGTTCCATTGACTTTCAGATTCTGACTGCTCCACATGGTTTCTCTTTCTGTGTCCAATTTCCTTTGTTTATGAGAACTCCAGCCATATTGGATTAAGGTTTATCCCCCCTTATTCAGTTTGGGCCCGTCTAAACTAACAATATCTTCAAAAGTCCTAGTTACAAATGGGTTCACAACCACATGACCAAGGGTTAGGACCTAAAAATGACATCTGTAGTGAACATGATTCAATTCCCAATACTATGTTAAACAGTGTTAGAACCAAGAAAAAATAAATTAGCTACTTGCTTCAAGATATACCTTCTACAAGATAAGCCTGGGAATCAACTAAACAACTTATCAAAGAAACTGTTTGCCTATCAGGACTCTATTCAATGCCCTCCTTGTGATTTACACATCAAAACAAAAGTTATTATGTTATAAACTCTAACCAATTAAAACCATTCCTTTTCGAAACTCTTCTTAAAAATCACTTAGACCAAGGCTTAGAATCCTATAAACATGCTGCACTAATTTTCCATTTTGACACAATCTGGAAGTCAATCTGAGTTTCTGCCTTACTGTTGCCAGTCTAATAAAATGAGCTTAGACTGATTAACATGCTATCCTAATAGTCATTTGGGGTGAGGACATCAAGACACATAGATGTCCCATTGAGATCTATGAAGACCTTTTTATTGTAAAAGTTTAAGCCCCCAAACTCAGAACAAGGGGCCCTTTGAAGCCTTTTCTGCTCATTTAAGCCTCTTTAATTATAAGGGTGAGATGAATAACATGTTCACTCTGAGCTCTGATTTATTTTTATTAGACGCCCAAATGTTAAATTGTTTCATCTCCTAGTTATGAAAAAACCTTTGTAGGATTCTGATGACTAGTCAGATTTTTTTTAAACTTTCTCTTGGTAGAAAATTGCATTGTTTTAAACATTAATGTTTGTCCCTCTCACTGTGCTCATCAATGTCTGTTTTAAATCCTTAAGTGTACAAACCTCTTCTCAATAGAGTTTGAAGGACAGATGAGTTTGAACAAAATTTATTTTAGAAAGGGCTTAGAGTTGCCCTTTTTTAAATCCTGTGAGGTCTTTCCACATTCTTGCCTTTGTGTTACTGGGAAATGATTTATTTGGTTCCCATCCGCCTGGAGAATACATAAGCATCAACTTTAATAACTCCTGCAGTTCTCATGGGATCTTCTCACCCCCTTTGGTCCTCTTTGCCAAATGTGTGTTCCTTATATGGTTCAATTCATCTGAATATCCTTCTAACTGCCAGAATTCCACCAATAAACTCAATTGGCTCTCCACTTCAGGGAACTTGTTACAAGAGCAAGATTTGGGAAGTTCAAAAAAGTAAAAGCCTACATGACAAGGTTCTCTGTCATCTCTGTTCAAAGAAGAGATTTGTTTAATTTCAGAAAAAAATACTTCCTGTATTTCCATATTTGGGGGATTAGTTAATGCTAGTGTTTTAATATGGTTTATTGGAATTTTCAAGGACCCACCTGGTAATAAAATCTATACCTCTTGTTTCAATATGTATGTTAAATAAGATTTCCTCCTATGAATTCTCTTTAACTCACAGAGAAAATATTAGTGGCCTTTTACTGTGATGATTATGTATATAAATATGAACCTGATGTGGTGGTTTGAATTGTGTTCCCCAGTTTGGATAGGTTCTTGCTCTGGGCCTTCATTCTGGGGGTGTGGATCCATTGCAAATAGGATTATTGAAGAGTTACTTCAGTTAAGGTATGGCCCATCTAAATCAGGTTGAGCTTTAATCAAGATTACCACAGTGGTTTATAAGCAGAATGATATTCAGGCATACAGAGAGTAAGCTCCAGGAACAATCTGTAATTCAATGGAACAGAGAGAATAAAGGAGAAGTTATCACCATATACATTGCTATGTGATAGAATAGTCAAGGACAAATGATCACTAGCAGCCAGTCCCAAAACTTAGTCTTTGCAAAGAAAGCATCAACTTACTGATGCCTCAATTTTGGACTTCTAATCTCAAAGCCATGAGCCCATAAATTCCCATTGTTTAAGCCAAAACAGTGCATGATATTTGTTTTAGCAGCCAGGAAACCTGACATCCTCTTGCTACTTCTTCTTTAATCTCCTATTTTTCATTCTTGGGAAACTTTTGAGATTGGTTTATCAGATTTTATATATAAATGCAGAGGATTATTCACATTAAAGAAGGAGATGTTGTGTTTCTAATAAACACATCAGCCTTTGAGTAAATTATAGTGATATTATTACCAGGTAAGAGCAAGTTTTAGGTAATAGTTAAGAAAAATATATGCTTGATTTCTTTTGGTTTACCCTTTTTAACTTTATGCAATAAAGTTTAGGCAATAATTTATCAATTTTTCCAGAAATCTTTATGATTCCAAAATTATAAAATTGTTTTATTAAATAAAACTGTAATAAGGTATGATTTTAAGAAGGGTTCACCATTATGAATAATTATAAAGCTACAAAGAGTAAGGAACAAACATGTTATCTTAAATTGGAATTTCAAGATCTTTAGTCAATTGTAAGACTTTGGACTAATTTTAAGCTACTCAATAAGTATTTGTTTGATGTCATAAATTTCTGAGTTAAAGATACAGATATTAGCCATTAAGCATAGTTTTAAAATAATTCTTAAGATTAACTGAAAAGATGTATAAATAAAAATAAAACTAATTTGATGACTTAATATGGGTAAAGGTTTGAGGAGAGTAAGTTCTATGTGTCAATGACTGTAAATCATAAATTTAAAGGAAACAAATGAGTTGAAAAGTTCTTCACTAATTTAGTTCCACATTAACTAAAATTTCTTATGAATAGTTACTCAAAGTGGTTCAACTGATGATATACAAAAAGCAAAATTCATATTTGGGAATATTTATTCTGTAAAGTGTCCAAATTATTCTGTGCCCAGGTAACAAAGTTTCCTGTTTCAATGATGCATGATGTAAATTGTATGAAACTTTTAATATACTACTGAATTATATCAACTAATATTTCTTTTTTGAAAAATATTACAGTCATAATCACAATTCTAAGTTGTTGCATGCTTTCCAAATATTTCCTATAACTAGTCTTTGCATTGAATATTACTAGATTTCTTGACTCTTCAGACAAATGGTTCATAATTTTGAATGTCACAAATTCAAGCCTCAAAACTAAAATATTCAAATATTAAGTGTCTTTTAAATATAAATTACCTTGGATTTTCTGAAACTGCCACCAGATCATGAAAAAATTTGCTCCTTCACCTTGTGAGCTAAGGAAAATATGACAATGTCCATATTGATGTATTAACTTAAATAGCAAAACTTTAACAACAGCTCCCTTGTTTACCAAAGTTATGATTAGAAAATGAAAACAAAATAAGGAAAAAGAATGACAGAACAAAAGAGAATTACAATTTTACTAAATTGTTTCTATAAAAGAATAATAGTGTAGTTCAATACTTGTCTACCTCATAAGATCAAACTCACATTTATGTTAAAAGATTCATTCAATAAGAACCTTCAAAAATATATTATTTCTAGGTTATTAGGTCCCAGTGTACTTAATAAGCATAAAAAATCATTGCACATTTTATGGTGTAAATATGAACACACCGGAGGTTTGCCAATATCCTCACTGTCAATAGTATATTTTTGCACACAGTATAATCAATGACTACATTCTAAAAATTAATTATGTGCTGTATATCTGGAAAGAATTCTACTTGCTTCTTATCTAATAATGCTCCAGGAATTTGTGTGTCCTCTAGGAGAAATAAGAAAAGTAAACAAAGAAAAGCAAAAGAAGCATACTCTCCATCTTGATGAAAATAAATTCACCCAATTTTGTTAACAAATAACAAAACAATAAAGTATTGAGTCTTTTAGGCATAATTATCAAAGTTGCATGTTAACCTCCTCACTGACTGTTGAATCTTAGGAATCCTCAAGGGTAAGATGATCTCTGGGGTATGTAGCTTCTGTCAATAATTTTGAATTAAGAAGATCCATGTTTGAAGTTGATGTCTTTCTCTCAAGACACATGGATTAACACACTTTAATCGGTATGTCTCAGTCTTCATTTTTCTTGGGTTTCTTTTTTTTTTCCTTTAGCTTGTTTAAATTTATGACTGTTAATTGATACCTGTTATCTCAACAATAAAACCTAAAATGTTCTTACCATTAATACTCATTTTTGTCACTGTTTCCATTCTTTTGAGTGAACCAAACACTTGGTTGAAGTTTGATCATAATTTGGCTATAACATACTATGAATTAATAGCTGTATTATACTTATTTTCCTTTGATTCACCCAGATCTCTCTGCTACCAATCCATTGTAAAACTTCTGCTGGTTTCCTGTGATTTAGTTTCACCCAGAAGCAAAACTTTTGATAGAAATTAACTCAAATAACTAAATAGTCAAATATCTAACATCTTACTTTCCAAGAAAAGGGAGATTGTGACTACACAAAAGACAATGAAAATAAACAAAAATAATATACCTTAGTAAACTTTTGTATAAACTAGCCAATGTATAAGAAACTTTCACAAAAATAGAACTTGAGAAATAACTAGGAAAGAGATGGTACATATTTGGAGATTATCTTCCTTTTATGGACCATACAAGAATGACTATCTCAATCTCAAGCTTTTTTCTTTTGGGTCATTCTGATGATCTCTATACTTAAATCTTCATTGCCTATTACTGGGACACTCTTGCTAAAATGCATCAGAATATCATCATACTACTTGACAATCACAAAGGGTATTTTATCTGAAAAGAGATCAATGTATGACTCCTTATGACTACTTTTGTCATTGCAGAAAAAAAAAAAAAAGTCCGGTCAACCTGCAAACAGGCTACCTCAGTAAACTGAAGCCAGAATTTCAGGAGAGAAATCTATCATACATTTTCCAGTTTTCCCTATCAATTTCCATTCTCAGGAAAATAGATCTTTAGATAATCTAATTTAAAATGTAGAAAGGTGGCTTTTGATTTCAGTCCCAAACCTTCAACTACTGAAGGAAAGTTTGGATTGCATTCTTCCATCATCTGGGTCTCCTTGTTTCATACTTTTCGTGATATGGGTCACAATATGCCTTGAAATCTAAACATTTTTACTCAACTCCTTGCTTAAAATATTCATGAAATAGGATAAATGGTGGGTCAAACACATGTACCCATTTAGAGAAATGTTTTCTTACATCTAAACAGACATTCTGTGATCTTTGATATCATTTAAAAGATTCAGAAAATAAAAAAAAAAAAAAAAGGAAAAGCATTGACTGTTTTTCAGTTTATAACTCTACACTGGTTTTCAGGGCTTGTTGAATTGGTGATGGGGATTATTATCTTTTTTTTTTTTTTTTTGACAGTAACTTAAACTCATAATAATCCATTTTGTAGGAGCCCCCTCTTCACAGCCCCAGTCAGGAGGTCATAGCCTTCTGCTCTGAGGGTTCTTGGTGTGGCTGGTGCCTACATGTGTGGTCTTCCCATTCCATCAGAAACTCCTCTCCCTAGCACAGGAAAATGTACAATTTTCTCCAAAGATGTTGGCCAAGAATATATGTAACCAGAAGAATATGGTAGTGTAGGGAGTACTATGATTTAGTCCATCCTCCAGGGCAGAGAGCAGATAGCCAAGAACTGTCTGAAGAAACAGTTTAGGAGACTTTGGAGGCAAGATGAACATCATACACCAGCCTGGAATGAGTGAAAGAGTAGGCTGATAAACCTCAGGGAAGAGCTATAAGTAAATCCTTCAATGCTGGTGCCTCTCCCCCACTGGCATGCCAGGCTGACTTGGAGTCAACATTTGGTGGGAAACAGAAGGCATCTCTCCTAGGAGCAAGGGAAGGTGATCTTGGCCATGCACCAATTGCAGATTTGGTTAACAAATATGGATGGCTGAATACCAGTTCCAAGAACAGATAAAGTTACAGTGCAATCAGAAAAGAAAGTAGGAGGTCTGTTTCAGTCCCACTCCAATCTGGGAGGAGGCAACATAAGGGAAGGGATCATCTGTAATTGCTCATCTCAGATTTCTAGAAGAGGGCTGTGCCCCAAGAAAAAAGGCACATAGAGCCTGGTACCAACCCCAGTTCCTGATTGGTGAACCCAGGGTGCTGGGGTTCAGGTCTGTGGATAGCTACTTTTATTTTAAGCAGCCCATTAAAGAAAGCATCCAACATTTTCTGTTTGCATCCCTGCCCCCAGCAGGAGTGGAAGTAGGGTTGACCTGAGACAAAATAACTAATCAGGAGATAGTTCCTTAAAGGGTGCACCTTTCCCAAGGAAACAGGGGAAGCAGGACCCAGTGCAAGTTGTGAAAGTTATTTATATAATTTAGATCCCAGGAACTTGGATATCAGAAACAGTTTCAACTCATGGAAACAGAACCCAGGTTTTGTCTGAAACATCCTCCAGCAAGGGCAGAAGTTGGGCTGTTTTAGAGCACTGTAACTTTTCCAGCCTGTGGGGAACAGGGCTGAAGATAAGCTCCTCATTAAGAAAAGGGGGAAGGGAATGGCCAAATGCCAGCTGTGCTTTTATGTAGAGAATTCAGATCCCAGGGGCTGGGAAAACAGAAACAGTTTCAACCCACTTTGTGGGCAGCCTCTGTCCCAAACACTGCCCTGGCTGAGGCAAGGTCTGCCAAGAATTAAAGGCATAGTACCACTTTAGGCCTATAGGGAGCTGTGGGCTGATGAGCACCATCTTCTGGGCTGGACAGGAAAAGCACAGAATAAGAAATCTTCACAGGAAATGATGGCATCCTGATAAATCTCATTCCCAGGGAACATTGATACTGATCTACATCTGCTTCATGAGCCCTGAACCTGTCTTGTCTGGGAAAACAGATGGGTAGATCCTCTTGGAGAGGGGAGGTGAACTCTTCCCAGAATAAGTCCTCCAGGTAAAAGTTGTCAGAGATAACAAATGAGTGATAAAAACTTACAGAGGCAAACACACACACACACACACACACACACACACACACACACACACACACAAGAAAACAAACAAACAAATGGAAAACAGAGCAGTTCAATATTCCATAGGAGGAAGAGTGAAGAGAAAGATTTTTCCTGGGGGCAAAACAACTGCACAAACAGGGAAATCTCAAAATTCATACCATATATGCAGGGAAAGAATCATGTAAATAAGAGCTGAAAGAATTGTGATCAAACGCATGCTATCCAAGGGATCTAGATTAAGTGGTACCAAATTTCAAAGAAGAGTGAGAGCAAAAAGCCAATCAAAAGACAACCTTAGGCAAGACAAAGAAAATAACCTCCATAATACACTATCAAGAAAAACATATGCCTATACCAGGAAAAAATTACAAGTCACTCTAAGAATACAAAGATATGGCCCAGTAAAAGGAACAAACTAAAACTTCAGATGAGATACAGGGGTTGAACCAACTAATTAAGGATGTTGACACAAATCTTCTAAGTCAGTTCAATGAGTTGAAGGAAAATATGTCAAGAGAGGTGAAGGATATAAAGAAGACACTAGGTGAACATAAAGAAGAATGCAAAAGCTTGCAAAAAAATATAACAGAACTTCTGGGGATGAAAGACATAATAAAATACTTTAAAAATACAACAGAGAGAGAGGGCTTGGAATATGGCAGGATAGAGAGGGGTGGAAGTTAGTTCAACTGGAACAACTAATAAACAAACAGGAACAACTAGTAAGTAATCTGGAATAACAGCTGGAGGACAACTGTTACTGTCCACACATCATACACCAACCTGGATTAGGAGGAATGGCCAAGAATGCAGCATAAAATCTGTAATTAAAAACTGTGAACCCAAGCCACGATCCGCCACCACCTCCCCATCCAACAGCAGCCTGAACTGCAAAACCTTGCTGTAGTAGAAAGCAGCACTCTCTGAACAAGCAAACATACATAAGTCCAGCTCCAGCTGGGGTTTTAATTAACAAATGTGGATGGTTCAATACAAACTGCAAATCCCCAAAATGCAGACAGAGGCTTTTAGTGATGACTAACCTTAAAGAGCCAGAAGGCTTCTCTGTCCAAGAAGGGGAAGCCCAGAAGACCAGGTGTTACCTCTGGCTGATGACTGAAAATGGGGGTCTATGGACTGTCTCTGAAAGGGGTCTTTCTGTCCCTTGTTCTCTCTCTCAGCCTGAATGGCTCAGTGGAGAAAGTCTCAGCCATTTTCAGTTCACAGCACTCTGACCCAGACAAGGGTGCAGAGAGCAGAGTCAGAGAGACAAATAACCTATTAAAACACAGATGAAAACTCATTGGGGGCATATCTTCCCTAAGAGGAAGGAGGTGGTGCCCAGCACTATTACCAGCCTTCCATTCAGAACCAGACCCCAGAGCCTGGGGGAAAACAGCCAAAACAGAAATGAAGGGGGCCACACCTCCTTAAACCACTCAGGAGTGACAGGCTGAGAAGGGTCACCTGCTGGGCAGGTTAGGGAAAGCAGAGCAGCTGGAGGCCTCACAAGGTATGTCAATATTCTAAGACCCACTCTCAGGGAAATGTGATATTGAATATTTCCCCCTTATGAGACATGAACCCATTCCAGTCTGGGAAAACCTGATTGGGGTGGCCTAGGAGGTCAGATGCCTAGACAACAGAAAACTACAACATACACTAAGAAAAACAAAGATATGGCCAAGTCAAAGGAACAAACTTGCATTTCAACTGAGATACAGGAATTGAAACAACTAATGCTAAATCAATGCAAAAAGGTTAGGGAAGATATGGCAAAAGAGGTGAAAGATATAATGAAAACACTGGGTGAATATAAGGTAGAAGTTGAAAGTTTGAAACAATTGTCAGAATCTATGAAAATGAAAGGCAGAACACAAGAGATGAGAGACACATTGGAGACATACAACAGCAGATCTCAAGAGGCAGAAGAAAACACTCAGGAACTGAAGAACAAGACACCTTAAATCCTACACACAAAAGAACACATAGGGAAAATAATGGAAAAATATGAGAAACATCTCAGGGAATTTAATGACAACATGAAGTACATGAATGTACATGTCATGGATCCCCCAGAAGGAGAAGAGAAGGCAAAAGGGGCAGAAGCAATAATAGGGGAAATAATCAATAAAAATTTCCCATCTCTTATGAAAGACATAAAATTACAGATCCAAGAAGCACAGCATACCCCAAGAAAAATAGATCTGAATATGACAAGATAGTTAATAATCAGATTATCAAATGTCAAAGACAGCAAGAGAAAAGCCATCCATGACAAACAAATGAAGCTTGATAAGACTATGCATGGGTTTCTCTGTAGAAACCATGGGGGCAAGAAGGAAGTGGTATGAAGTATTTAAGATACTGAAAGAGAAAAATGCTAACCAAGAATCCTATATCTGGTGAAACTGTCCTTCATATATGAGGGGGAGTTTAAAATATTCTCTGACAAACAGACAATGACAGGTTTGTGAACAAGATACCTGTGCTACAGGAAATATTAAAGAGAGCTCTACAGACAGATAGGAAAAGACAGGAGTGAGAAGCTTGGAACACAATTTTGGGTGACAGTAGCACAGCAATGTAAGTACACTGAACAAAGATGACTGTAAGTACCATTGAAAGAGGAAGGTTAGGAGCATGTGGGATACCAGAAGGAAAGAGGAAAGATAAAGAGTTGGACTGTTTAACTCAGTGAAACCTAGAGTGCTCAGCAATTGTGATAAAATGTAAAAATATGTTTTTACATGAGGGAGAACAAATGAATGCCAACCTAGCAAGATGTTAAAAATAGGGTGGGTTTGGGGGTAAAATAAAATCAATGCAAACTAGAGAGTATAACTAACAGAAATATTGTATTCTGCTTTCTTTAATGTAACAAAGGCAATATACCAAAGCTAAATGCATGCAAGAGGGGACATAAGGGAGGGGTATAGGACTCTTGGCAATGATGATGTTGTCTGACTCTTTATTCTACCTTACTTTAATTCTACCTTTCCTTTTGTTGTTTCCAAGCTGCAATTTTTTTGTTGTTGTTTGTTTTTCTCTTTCTTTTTTCTTTTCTTTTGTCTCTCTACCTTCTTTTACACTTACTCCTTCTTTGTGGAAGAAATGGATATGTTGTTATATAGATGGTGGTGATGGTGAATATATAAATAGGTGACTATACAGGGAACCATTGATTACTTAGAACAGAATACATGGTGTGTGAACAAAGTCATTTGAAAAAATGGGCTGATCAAGAAAACTTGAGGGCACTATATTAAGTGAAATAAGTCAGACACATAAGGACATATATTGCAGGATCTCAGTGATATGAATTAATTTTAATATGTAAACTCATAGACATGTAATATAAGTTACCAGGATATAGAAAAAGGCTAAAGAATAGGGAATGGTTGCTTATTATGAGCATAATGTTCAACTAGGCTGAACTGAAGTGTTTGGAATTGGATGGAGATGATAGTAGCATGTAGTGAGAATAACTAACAGTGCTGAACAGTGTATGAATGTGGTGGAAAGGGGAAGCTTGAAGTCACATATGTCACAGAAGGAAAGATGATGATTAAAAGATGGAAGTGTATAAAACTGTGAATCTTGTGGCAGACAATGTCTGTGATTAACTACAAATATTATAAATCTCTTTCATGAACTAGAACAAATGTATGACACTATAAGAATTTAATAATAGAGGGGCATATAGGGAATAAATATACATATTGCAAACTATATACTATAGTTAGTAGTATTTTAACATTCTTTCATCAACAGTAACAAATATACTATACCAATAGTAAGAGTCAATAATGGAGGGGGAGTGATAAGGGGGTATGGGAGGATTTGAGTTTCCTTTTTTTTTTTTGTCTTTATTTCTTTTCTAGTGCAGTGAAAATATTCTAAAATTTTGAAAAAAAATAATTGTGATGGATGCACAGCTGTATGATGGTACCATGGGCAATATATTGTACACTTTGGATCTCTGGATAATTGTATAGCATGTGAACAATCTCAATAAGAAAATACAGTGGAGGCTCACAACAGCAGATTTGAAAAGACAGGAGAAAGATTCAGTGAACTAGAGGATAAGCCATCTGAAATATTTCACACAAAAAAGAGATATGAGAAAGAATAGAAAAAATTGAGCAGGGTCTCAGGGAATTGAATGACAATGTGAAGTGCAAAAATATACATCTTTTGGGTTTCGCAGAAGGAGAAGAGAAATGAAAAGGGACAGAAAGAGTAATTGAGGAAATAGTCACCAAAAATTAACCAACTCTTCTGAAAGAAATAAAATTACAGATCCAAGAAGTGCAACATACCCCAAACAGAATAGATCCAAATTTAGATGTACCACAAGAAACTTACTAATCAGATTGTCAACTTTCAAAGATAAATAGAAAATTTTGAAAGCAGCAAGAGTACAGTGATCCCTCACATACAGGGGAAGCTCAATAAGACTAAGTGCGGATCTCTCAGCAGAAACTATGGAGGTGAGAAGGCAGTGGTTTGATACATTTAAGATACAGAAAAAGAAAAACTGCCAGCCATAAATTCTATATCTGGCAAATTTATCCTTCAAAAGTGAGCATGAGTTTAAAATATTAACAAATAAACAGACACTAAGACAGTTTGTGAACAAGAGACATGCTCTACAAGAAATACTAAAGGAAATGCTACAAGCTCATAAGAAAAGACAGGAAAGAGTTTAGGAGGAGAGTGTAGAAATTGAGAATTTCAGTAAAGGTAACTAAAAGGGCAAAAATAGAGACAAAAATACAATGACATATTAAATACAAAGGACAAAATGTTTGAAGAAAGTATTGCCTTTATAGTCATAACATTGAATGTTAATGGATTAAAATTCCTAAAGGACATAGACTGGAAGAATGGATCAGAAAACAGGATCCATCTATATGTTATCTACAAGAGACTCATTTTAGACCCAAGGACAAAAAAAATAAGTTGAAAGTGAAGGGTTGGAGAAAGATATTTCATGCCAAAAGCAACCAGATAAGAGTGGGAATAGCTATACTTTTATCAGACAAATTAGACATTAAATGTAAAACAGTTAAAAGAGACAAATAAGTTTATTATATATTAATAAATGAGACAATCCATCAACAAGAAATAATCATAAATTTTATGCACTTTGTGCCAGTTTGAATGTATTGTGTCCCCCAAATGCCATTATCTTTGATGTAGTCTTGTGGGACAGATGTTTTGGTGCTGATTAGATTTGCTTGGAATGTGCCCCACCCAGCTGTGGGTGATGACTCTGATGAGATATTCCCATGGAGGCATGGCCCCAGCCATTCAGGGTGGGCCTTGATCAGTGGAGCCATATAAATGAGCTGACTCAAAGAGAAGGAACACAGTGCAGCTGTGAGTGATGTTTTGAAGAGGAGAAAGCTTGCTAGAGAGGAACGTCCTGGGAGAAAGCCATTTTGAAACCAGAACTTTGGAGCAGACACCAGCCACGTGCCTTCCCAGCTAACAGAGGTTTTCTGGACGCCATTGGCCATTCTCCAGTGAAGGTGCCCGATTACTGATGTGTTACCTTGGACACTTTATGGCCTTAAGACTGTAACTGTGTAGCCAAATAAACCCCCTTTTTATAAAAGCCAATCCATCTATGGTGTTTTGCATTCCGCAGCATTAGCAAACTAGAACACACTTATTGCACCTAGCCAGGGTGCCCCAAAATACATGAGGCAAACACTGGTAACTCTGAAAGGGAAAACAGATATCTTTACAGTAATTGTTGGAGACTTTAATGCACTAGTCTCATGAATGGATACAACATCTAGACAGAGGATCAATAAGGAAACAAATACTTTGAAATCTATGATAAATGAACTAGGCCTAAGAGACATTTACAGACCATTACACCACATAATGGCAGGATATACATTCTTCCCCAGGGTTCATGTATCATTCTCCATGCAATTTTATTGATACAGATTCACACATCACAAAATCCATCCAAAGTATACAGTCAGTGGCTCACAGGGTCATCATATAGCTGTGAATTCATCACTCTAATGAATCTTAGAACATCTTCATTACTCCCCCCAAAAATAAGAATTAAAAAAAGTAAAAATAAAAATGACAATGAAAGCATCCCATATGCATTAGCCCCCATCATTTATATATTTTTTCTTTATTTTATTATTCATCTGCCCATGCACTGGATCCAAGGAGTGTCAGATTCTCACAAGGCTCTCACAATCACATGGTCACACAATAAAAGTTACATAGTTATACAATCATCACTGAGAATCAAGGCTACTGGATTATAATTCAACAATCTCTGTCATTTCCCCCTAGCTATTCTAATACACTAGAAACTAAAAAGGAATATCTATATAATGCATATGAATAGCACCCAGAATGACTCTCAGCTCTGTTTGAAACCTCTTAGCCACAGAAACTTTATTTGTTACACAGTGCTTATTTTAAAAAGAAGAAAGCAAAAATCAAGGACTTAACTGCACACCTGGGGGAACTAGAAAAAGAACAGCAAACTAACCCCAAATGAAACAGAAGGAGAGAAATAATAATGGCTAGAGCAGGAATTAATGAAATAGAATGAAAGAGCAATAGAATCAATAAAACCAACAAAGAAAAAAAGAGAGAGTGTGCATATAAATGAAATCAGTAATAGGAGGGTGTACTGACCTACAGAAATAAAAGTGATAGTAAGAGGATACTATGAGCAACTATAAACCAACAAACTAGACAACTTAGGCAAAAGGGACAACTTCCTAAAGATACATGAACAATGAACACTGACTTGAGAAGAAATAGAAATCCTGACAAACCAATCGCAATTAAAGAGATTGAGTCAGTCACCAAATATTTCCCCAGAAAGAAAAGTGCAGGACCAGATGACTTCACATGTGAATTCTACAAAGCATCCCAGAATGATTTATTACTAATCCTGCTCAAACTCTTCCAATAAATTGAAGGGATGGAAAGCTACCTCACTCTATGAAGCCAAATTCACCCTAATACCAAAGCCAGACAAAGATACAAGAAAATAATATTACACACAAATCTTTCTAATGTATATAGATGCAAAAATCCCCAACAAGATACCTGCAAATCAAATGCAGGAGCACATTGAAAGAATTATACAACATGACCAAGTCAGTTATATTCCAGGTATACATGAATGGCTCAACAAAGAAAAATCAATTAATGTAACACACCATATTGACAAATTGAAGGAGGGGCAGGGAAACAAATGATCATCTTGATTGATGCAAAAAAGACATTTGACATAATTCACTAACTTTTCTTGATAAAAACATTTCAAAAGATAGGAATAGAAGGAAACTTCCCCAACATGATAAAGGGCATGTATGAAAAATCCATAGCTAACATTGTACTCAACAGTGAGAGACTGGAAGCATTCCCTCTAAGATTGGGAATGAGACAGGGATGCCCACTGTCACTACTGGTCTTCAACAATGTGCTGGAAGTTCTAGCTAGAGAAACTAGGCAGGAAAAAGAAATAAAAGGCATCCAAATTGTAAAGAAAAAAAGTGAAAGTTTCAGTGTTTGCAAAAGAGATGATCATATTTGCAGAAAGTCCTGAAAAATCTACAATAAAGCTACTAGAGCTAATAAATGAGTTCAGGAAAGTGTCAGGATACAAGGTCAATGTGGAAAAATCAGTAGTGTTTCTATTCATTGGTAATGAGAAATCTGAGGAGGAAATAAAGAAAAATATTCCATCACAATAGCAACCAAGTAGATTAATACCTAGGTATAAATTTAGCCAAGGACATAGAGGACCCATACACAGAAAATTTCAAAAACATTGTTAAAGAAATAGAAAAGACCCAAATAAATGGAAGAACATACCATGTTCTTGGATTAGAAGTCTAAATGTAATTAAAATGTCAGTTCTACTCAAAATGATTTGTAGATTCAATGCAATACCAATCAAAAGCCCAACTTACTTTGCAGAAATAGAAAAATCAATAATCAAATTTATTTGGAAAGGCAGGTGCCCCAAATATATAAAAATGAAGTTGGAAGTCTCAAACTTCCTTTACTTGAAAGCATATTACAAAACTGCAGTTGTCAAAACAGCATGGCACTGCCATAAAGATAGATATACAAATCAATGGAATCAAATTGAGAGTTCATAAATAGACCTTCTCATCTACAGAGAAATTATTTTTGACAAGGCAACCAATTCCACTCAATTGGGATAGAATAGCATCTTCAACAAATGGTGCTTGCAGAATTGGATATACATACCCAAAATAATGAAAGAGGACCCCTATATCACACCTTATACAAAAATTAACTGAAAATAGAACAAAGACCTAAATGTTAGAGGTAAAACCACAAAACTCTTAGAAGAAAATAAACGTAGGGAAATATCTTAAATATCTTGTGGTAGGAGGTGGTTTCCTAGATCTCATATCCAAAATACTAAATAGAAAGAAGAAATGGATAAATGTGATCTCCTCAACATTGAGTAGTTTTGTGCATCAAAGGGCTTTGTCAAGAAAGCAAAAGGCAGCCTACTCAATGGGAAAACATGTTTTGAAACTACATATTCAATAAGGGTTTAATATCCTGAATATATAAAGAGATCCTACAACTCAACAACAAAAACAAAAAGAATTCAGTTTTTAAAATGGGCAAAAGCCATGGATAGACACTTTTCCAAAGAGAAAATACAAATGGTAAAAGTGTATGGAAAGATCCTCAACTTCACTAGTTATGAGGGAGATGCAAATCAAAACCACAATGACATATCATCTCACAGCTACTAGAGAGTCCATTATCTAAAAACAGAAAATTATAAAAGCTGGAGAAGATGTGGAGAAATAGGCACATTTATTCACTTTTTTTGGGGAATCTAGGATGGTACAGGTGCTCTGGAAGGCAGTTTGCCTGTTCCTCAGAAAGCTAAGTATAGAAATGCCATATGATTCAGCAATCCCATTACTAGGTGTCTACTCAGAAGAACTGAAAGCAGGTACACAAATGGACATTTGCACACCAATGTTTATAGTGGCATTATTCCTGATTTCCAATAGATGGAAATAGCTGAAATGTCCATCAACTAATAACTGGGTAAACAAACTGGTATATACACACCGTGGAATGCTATAAAGCAGTAAGATGGAATGAAGTCATGATACAAGCACCAACATAGATAAACCTTGAGGACATTATGTTGAGTGAAATATGTCAGAAACAAAAGGACAAATACTGCATTACTTCACTAATATGAACTAACTATAATGAGCAAACTTAGAGTTAAATTTGAGAGCACAAGTTATCAGGATATAGATAAAGGGTAGAGGTCAGCCAATTGATGCTTAAGGAGTACAGAATATATAATAAGGTTGATTGTAAAGGTTCAGAAATGGATAGCACAATAGTGTGTGATGGCAGCACAATATTTAAGTATAACAAATAAAGTTGAGTGTGAGTATGGTTGAAAGAGGATGGCCAGGGGCATGTATGTCACCAAAAAGAAAGCTGGAGGATAAAAACTGAAGCTGTATACCTTAGCAAAATCTAGAGTGGATGATGATGGTGGCAAACTGTACAAATATAAGAAAGTTTTTACATGAACCAGAACAAATGTATGTCACTATTACAAAGTGTTTAAAATGGGATGGTGCATGGGAAAAATGAAATTAATGCAAACTAAGGACTACAGTTTATAGTAGAATTGTAATAGTCTTTCATTAATTGTAACAAGGACACTATACCAAAGCTAAATGTCAATAATGTGGAGGGGTATGGAATTTTTCTTCTTCTTCTTCTTTCTTTTCAGAAGAAATTGGAATGTTCTCATATAAATTGTGGTGGTAAATGCAAAACTGTATGATTACAACAGGAGCCATTGATAGTACGCTTAGGATGGATTGTATGATGTGTGAATAAAATAGTTTAAAAAAATTGTGTTGCAGTATTCCCAAATGAATCATCTCCAGATTCTAAAATGTTTCTTTGCTGGCCATGAACTCATGAAAGTATTTACAAATATTTTTCCAAAAAAAGGACAAGAAAATTCTGACCCTTCAGAGGTTGGAAAACAACCTTTATAAATCTAGATACAAATAGAAAACATTGAACAATTGTATAGCTAGAGACTGGTCATGTTACCAGACAATAGCTCTCTCTCTCCTTAGCCTAGGCTGAAGAATGACTAAATAGATGAGGCACCGGGCCATGAAAAGTATATAATTCCCTGTCCCTACATAGACAGTATCAGAACTGATCATATTTCATATCTATATTTTAAGCAATACTGAAATATAATAAAAACAAATGAGGGACTTTTACAAAGTGATATCTGCTCCAGCAGGAAAAAACTGTAACCCAAACAAACAACTTACTTGCCAAAACTACAACTTTGCTTATGAAGACTTGATTCAAGACTCTCACTTCACTCCAACATTCCAAAGCTATTAGGTCACAAATTTTGTATAATCCCACCCAGTTTCCTGCTTTGCAATACCTGACTTCAAGTCCAGTCTGGGTATGAAAATCTTTTAAAATTCTGCCCTAATTACATATTATATCATATTATATTAATATATTATATTATATTAATTATATTATATTATATTATATTAATTATATTATGTATACTTAAATCCATATAATAAAATTCAAGAAGCAATACTAATTTATTGAGGTAGTAGTTAAATTAATTGTTGTCTCTTGGTTGAAAGATGAACTAGAAAGAGTTAGAAAGAGACTTAGAACTTTCTGGAATGAAGGTAATCTTTTATATTCTGAGTTATGTGTTATGTACATCAATTTATGTTTGCTCAAATTCTGTGAATTTACTATATACAGTTATAACTTGATAACAAGTATTAAAACCATTCTTAAATGTTAGCAATGATCTTATAACACCAGAACTTATAAAACCACACTTTTAATATTGTTTACAAATTATATAATGTGGTGCCAATTTTTACCAAATAATAGGCCCATGACTGATGCATCCAGAAGCCAATGCCATGACTCTAGAATTTTGAGAGAAAAAAGAATTTTATGTGAAGTTGACTGGCAGGGAGACAGAAGACAGTCTCAAATCTCTCTCCCTGATCCAAGAACTAAGAGATTTATAGAAGTGAAACAAAGGAATGTGGGGAAAGTTACAGGGATTCTGGTTGGCATATTCTGATTGGTTGTTTATACAACTGTTCATATATGATGGAAATAGGCCTGTGGACCATTTTTTCCTTGCTGAAGGACCTTTCACATTTTATTTGCTTCTGATACCTCCTCATCCTCATAATCTTTGTTCTAAGGAGGGTAATTTTTTTTTTCCTGGTGTTCCAAAGGTTATCTACAGGGCAAGACTCTGTTTACTTTGCAGATTATATGACCTACAGTTAAACAAGCTTGGAAGAAAAGGTATCAGAACAGAGGACACAAAACCATTTTTGGCTTCCCCATGGTTTCAGTCCCACCTTGAGTTTTTGAACATTCCTCAAGCTTTAGGCATTCTTAATAATGGGTGCTCTGGCTGCTACATGCTGCTTAAGGGGTAGATTAGGATGTGAGGAATGGAATTGCTTGGCTTGGAGCAGTAGGTAGTTAATGAGTTGCTGGTTTTTTTTGTTTGTTTGTTTTGTTTTTTTTTTGTTTTTTTTTTTTTTTTTGGAGGGACTGTTACCCCTGGGTTTTAGGGCTTAAATAGCATAGGAACAATCTGGAGGCTTTAAGTCTCTGAGAAATTAATGTAACAAGTAAATTGAAAGCTATAGGTTTAAATAAAAGAAGTAGAAGGATCATAATTATGGTATTTATACAAGAATTATCATATTGGGGAAATAACTTTTCATAGATTTCCAGATATATCCAGTCAAGGCACTGTTGATTCCATATAGTCATGAGGCTTGTTTATGGTTTCCAGCTGTCATTAGTATTTTCAGTAACATTGTTGCTTGAGCCTTTCATTCTGTGGTAGTTTATAATAACTTGGCTGAGATCTGTCTAAAAGTAATGTCCAGAATGACCTGCTAATGCTATTTGAAATTTATTAGTCATAGAAACTCTCTTATTTCTTTTAACATTTCCCCCTTTTGATTAAGATCTTTCTCCACAAGCATTGCTGATCAACATTTATTAACCCCTAAGTGCCAGGGAGGCTCATTCCTGAGAGTCATTTGCAGTCATTTGTAGTGAGTTTTTTTGCAGAGTTTGACTGGAAGGATGGAGACAGAGATGGAGATGGAGATGGAGATGATGGAGATGGAGATGGAGATGGAGATGGAGAGAGAGAGAAACCACATTTGAGAATTTGAGCAACAAGGAGGATTTCAGGGGGTGACATTTAGTCACTGATTATAATTATTTATAGTTATAAATTAATTATATAGCTATAATTATAGAAATAAGTTTCGTAAGTACAAATTTTAAGATCAAGGACTTGGCTTTTAGCTTATTTCCTTTCATGAGGCAATGCTTATATATTTCAGAATTTTTTTTCATAGGTTTTTCTGTTGTAAGTTCAAATGGGGAAAGTTTATGTTTTCTGAGAGGAGTAGATCTTGGATTTAATAAGATTATAGGCAAGGCTTTTTAGTCATGGTAGACTGAGGGATTACATACATTTAGCTAATTGCATTATAATTATACTATTTGCACATTTTATTTTACTGACAGTTGAGGATGGTAAGGAAAGGGAAACCCTGCCCCTGGTTGATGGATCAAACCCTGCAAAGCTCTCTGACCACAGTTTCAGCAAATAGGGAGCCTCTATTGCTTGAGTGAATAGCAGGAATTTCCAGATGGGGAAGTTCAATAGTTGTATAGCTACCGTGAGGTGAGTCAACTTGTGAAAAGAAAAGCCTCTGTCTATCCAGAAAACAGACATATGACAACAAGGATACCTTTACATCCCATAGACATATGTAGCTGTATAAAGTTTATTTGAAGATGTCCAAAAAGGGCCCTGTAAGTCACTTTTACATTCTTGCCAGGTTATGTTAACTGACAGGTAGAACATCATTTATATACTCACCTTGCTTTTTGACCTGAGCCCTTTTTTGCTGAAGATGAAGCTCTGACTTACAGCTGACTGCTTACACTTTAAGAGAAGACTCAGAGTAAAACAATGTTACAGGCAGGGAAATTTGATTGTTTATGTGATATGTAGCATTTTTTCTAAGAATAGCTGAAATTATGATTAATAACACTATATTTTTGTTTACTATCATGCAGATCAGCATAATAATACATTATGGGCAGTGAGACCACTGTACAATTTGGGGGAATTTTATATACTCTCTAAATATTTATATGAGCAGCATTTTCTTATATAAATTCAAGTAACAGAAGGTTAGATAATCCCTATTAATTTGATAACATTTTCTAGGTAACTCATAACTTATCAAACATAACTATTTCTAGCATCTCTGCTCCTACAAGGTAAAACAACAAATTCTTTGTGATAGGTTGAAATAAATTATATCTTTTAGGGTTCAATTTTGGGAAGGTAGAATGTCAAAAGTTGTCAGGTTTGAACATTATGTTAAACAGGAAAATGGGTCACTGCCAAATAATATTTTGTTCTTTATTTAACCAAGAGATAACAAAAGAGTAAATAGGAGTTAATATGGTTGTAAGAAAAAGACTAAATGTTTTTAAAAAATTGAAGAGACTTGTTTTCTAAAACAATAAAGGATGATAAGGTTAATATGAACATTAATGAAAAGACTATTCTGATATGACATACACACTTTCTCTTGTAGGTAGAATACTCTTATGGTCAAGAAAAACCTTGTTATAATGTCTCACTAACAGCAGACCAATAATCTGCGAAAATTTCATTATTTTAATAGAGAGAAAACTAAACTTTAGGTTAACATTAATATACTGTTTGACAAGAAGGCTTTAAAAAATATTATAAATAAGTTTACTAAATTTTAGTCAGCATTGACCATGACAGATAAAATTTGTTTCCACAATTTTTTAGTAACTTTTAATATTTACTTAGGTTTTGTTTTACACATTCTTGCTTTTTATCCTGCGAAGAACAGTCTTTTTACATCAGGATAAAACCACACGCCTTTCCTTAATAAAGCACATACTGCGTACTTTACATATCTGTATACCTTAAGTTACTAAAAAGACCTTTGAACTCTATTCAAACATTTTATAAAATACAATTATTCTTAAAATAAAGTTTTTTAAAATAACTTCTGTTAAATCCAAATTTATAGTTTTCATTATCTTGAAGATCTAATAGATATAATTCTAGTTTATTTTATCAGCAAATTTGTATAAATTTAGGGAGAACATGCACAAGAAGAATAAAAGTGTGTGCTTGTATTGTATTTAACATTGAAAGTTCAGAAAACAACTATTTTATGGGATGGATTCCAGAAATATTGATTTCTTCAGTTTACCATTTTATCAGCATTTTAGTGAGATATACTATGAATAATTTCTGAAACAGTTGTCTGGAGGCAAGCAGGGAGGACTGGTTTGTTACTAGGGACAAGCTCTGATTTAATTGCAAGATTATAGAATCAGCCAGCATTTTTCCAATTTTTAAATAAAGTTGTTTGGTTTAAAAGTTATCATAGAAACTGAATAGGACTATAATTTGTGACTACATTTTTCTGCAGCTGTATCTGCCATGTGCTTCCCAATGCTTTCCTCTGTATTTGCCTAGGAATGAACAAGAATTTTAATTATAATCCAAATCTTTGGTAACCACATAGCTTCTAGAAATTCCTTAACCTAAGAGCTGTTTTTAATTTTTCTACCATTGAAGGTTAAAAACTTGTTTCTAATATATCCAGAATTATGAAAAATTTAATAAGCCTACCATCAGACTATTGAATATATACTATAATTGTTTCATTTGTCCTAAGCATAATCTAGGAGAACCTTTTTATAGTCTCAAGGACATTTTTATTTTACCTACAAGAGCTTTTGAAATTTGGCAATTGGGCTACACTTAATTACCCCATCTCAAAGCTACAAATATGCTTTAATAGTGGTTTGTTTACTGCAGCTCTGATCACAAAGGTATTGTTAGAAAAATAATTTTAAATTGGGACATTCCCTTAGAACTCCACGGAAATAAGGAATTCACCTCACAGGATAAACCACTCAAACTATGGCTTATGCCACAACACCTTCCTTGTGCCCATCATCTCCAGTCCCAAGGCCCAGTAGAAAGAACTCCAAACTAAACTTACATCTCCCCCATCTTCTTGCATCCAGGCTTTCACCCATGGCTTTTTCATCCTAAATAAGAGGCTTAATTTGTTTTGCTATAAACAAGGCATATAAATGTTGAGCTATCAAAGGAAAAATAGGAATCTAATTTGACAGCTTTGGATTTGGGAGGAACAAAAGTTAGAGTGCCTCGGATTTGGCCAAGGTCTCGGAGAAGGTCCTGAGGGTGGGTGTGGAGCAGGGATAGGTGAGACAAAGAATGTGGCTAAATGGGTTGGGATAGTATTCATAAGAGGGTGAAGTTTAAATTGTATTTCTTTGACTGAAAGGACAGGGACATGTATGGAATTAACTTTCTTATCCTGGTATGTTGAATCTGATTTTAAGGGTTTCAAATGAGGACAGTGGGATTTAAGACAGATAAGTCTGCAGTAGTATTTATTAAAGTCTGTTTGACCTTGTTTCTACTTGTTTCCAATTATCAGATCTATTTTGCCTAAGATGTGGTACAGACAATTGGAGAAGCCTGTGTCCCCTCAAGGGGAGTTACACTGAAACACTTTGCTTTCTTCAAGGTCAAAGAGGATTAGGCAGTTTTCCTCTGTTTTAGGGAAATTTTTGGCAGTTTCTTTTCCATTGTCCAGGTTATTCACAGTAATTATAAGTATTCGTGTTTTGAATCCTGGTGTCCAGAGGGTTTATTGGGGCTTATTTTGCTGCTGTTTAACTTGAGAGGATTTCTTTTCACATTTTTTAAAGATGCAATTTAATTGATTTCTAAAATTATTATTATTATTATTATTTTACATTGGAAGGATTAGAAGTTCAGCTTCCTTAATTTCTGGGATTTTAGAAGTATTAATTTGTAGATATATATATATAGATATATATATATATATATATATGCAATTATTTATCTTTAGGCAATTTGAATAGAGGTTTTTTGAGAATTTCTTTATTTGCTAATTTGGTTGGTTTACCATCCAGAAGTAGGAAGTTGTATAGTAAACAACAGACAGACACAAATAGAAAGCTTATAGCTTTGGTTTAAAAATGCTTAGCCATGAGTCAAACATAAAAACACAGAAACAGAAATACAAAACTCACTAGTTTAAACCATAATTTTGTACTTTTTCTGTAAATTCTTACTCTGATGCAAAGGCATAAAGGATTGAGCAAATGGGATTTCATTCCATTTCTCTTCTGTATTACAATATAAATTTAATTGTAGGATAGTAATATAATTTAAAAATTCATTCTCAAGCTAGTGGTTCCCCTGTTATAACTTTTCTTGGGACCTGAGCACGTAACAAAAAAATCATTTTTCTTTTCATTGGCTTATAGCTGAGCATTGACCAATTTTGTAAAATACCTTAAGAGACTGCAGTTGGGCACACTTAATATAGTTACAATTTCTTACAAAGATGTTCCAACTTAGGTACTTTCCAGACTTTCCAATATGAGTAGCTCCATGACTAAATTTTCTTATATTGTCCTTCATTTTGGGACTCTAACCCAACAAAAGATTTTCTCTGCTCCTAGAAGGGGACTCTAACCCCAAAAGACAGGATTTATCCAAAAGGGTGGGTATATAGCACACAGTCCTCACAGATAAGCATAGAGCAAGAGACGGAGCACACATGAGCTTACTCACCCAAAACACATCCATTCCCAGAACTCACTCCACAATAACTATCTTTTATATTTTAATATTTCATTCATTATATGTGTGCTGCTTGATTCAGAAATATTATTATAAAATACCAAACTTTAGCTCAAATTAATAAAATGAAGTCTACATGTTGTAATAAAAATCCATTGCTTTCTTAAAAAGACATATAAAGATTTGTTCATTCATCCAACATTTTTTTTTTTACCATTTTAAACATTCATAATGTTTGTAAGGCTTTTATTTCATATCATTGGAAAGAATCCAATGATTTTATTTCATCCTAACTGGGGAAAAGTGATAAATTGGGAATACTCAGGCATGGTATGCTAATACAGGATGTGTCTCAAATTTATAAACTAAAAACTCAGTATCTTCATATCTGTATAAGGTAATAAAGTGATGGTTAATTTCATGTGTCACCTTGGCTAGGTTATGGTGATCAGCTGTTGGTCAAGCAAGCTCTTGCATGGCCATTACTTTGAGACTATTTTGTAGACAGATTTAAATCATTAATCAGTTGATTGCGAGTATGGCTGATTATACCTACAGACAACAAAGGAGATTGTCTTCGGCAATGACAGAAGTCTCCTAATATAGTCAGTTCTAGGCCTTAAATGGAGAACTCAGGATTTCAGCAGTCAGAAAGAATTCCTATCTCAACTTTGGGTAGACAGTTTCCTCTCTGGAATTCATCATCACCTTAAGTTCCCAACTTGCAGTTTCTCCTGGAGAGTTCAATGTCACCATGGAGTTCCCAACTTGCATCTACACTATAGAATTTGAACTTGCTAATATTTCCCATAGTCATGTGAGTGAATTCCTATAATAAATCTCTTAATATCTATTTATTATAGCAAATTTCTATAATAAATCTCTTTATTTATGTGTGTGTTTGTTGGTTCTGTTTTTCTGGAGAATCTTGATTAATAGACGTAACAAACTTTTGGATTACCCAGAAAATTTTTAGGGATCCTCAAAAGTCAATAACTCCACAAAGACTTTTTCTTCCCTTTTCATCTTTTCTTATCACTCTTAGATTACCATCAACTCCTGGAAGATACCATGTGAATAGGTAAAAAAACAAAAAACAAAAAACAAAAAAAAAAAACAAAAATAAAACATTTTCTAATTTAATTTTAACTTTAGCTCCCTATTATTGTGCCAGGTAGAAACTTCCTTTATTTCTTCCACCTATGCTTCTCTCATATAAATTGCTTGCATCTGGAATTCTAGTCAATATATTTTGAGAATTTTTTACTAGTGCAATGGATATTTGTGGGGTAAACCTCCATTGTTTTTATTCTTTGCTTTGATTTATGGTTTAAAGGAGAATTTCATTTTTGTTGTTGCTGAAGATCTTCTCAGTTTTATCACTTCCCTTTTGAGGTGAGAAAATGTTGCCTCTTGAAACATGACAAGTTCTTGATTTCTTTGTTCTCTCTTCTTCCCTTTTATTCCTGATCCCAGAGTGTCTAACAGCTAATGCAGCAACAGTAAGGAACACACTCCAGAAACATTTCCAAACCTTTGTCCAAGTTCTCTAAGTTTATTCGGTAGATGAAGTATCTTCCATTTTCCATTTACCAAATGTGTTTGGATCTCTATTATTCCAACAACCAATAATAGTTTATTTGCTTATATCTACCTAAATACCAAGCCAAGTTAAGTGAGTTGGGGTTCATTATTTCAATATAATATGGTCCCACATTATCAGTCAGGATAGGGTAGGTTTATTTCTTACAGTGTGTCCAATGGTGGCCTCTGTTGCTGTGCTCTATGACTTCATTTTGGCAGAAGGAATATAGAGACTCACCATGGTGGTGAGAGAGGAAGGTGGCAGAATTTTCACTTTCTTAATGCTTCTATCTAGAAGTAAAACATTCCGCTTCTCATAAATGTTTAATCAGAGAAAGATGCATGGCTACAACTACCTACTGATGAATGGGCAAGTTTAATTCTAATGATTGCCTAAGAAAGAAGAGAACCAGAATATTTGTGAATTTTCAGACTATCAAAATAATTTTCATAATTCATTGAAATCCTGTTATCACTGATCTCACCACTTACCTTCTACAAAGAATCTAGGGCTCACATACAGTGGTTTTCAAAGCCGAGGACTTAACTCATTTGTGGATAGCAAAACCAATTAACTAGTTGTATTCCAACTAACATTTTTAAATGAAATTATAGAAGAGAATAGGATGGAATAGAAAATGTCAGTTCATTGTATCAGTACACAAACATAAGTATAGTTTGTGATATATTTGATATCTATCCCTCTATCTATATAACTTTATATATAAAATATATAAAATAAATGTATTATATTCTAAAAATATAAAAACATAATACACACATACACAGTGATTCCAATAAAAAATGTTTAAAGCCACAGGTTTAATATTTGTATCGAGGCCATGGCAGGTTGGGTTCTTATACTTTACATACTTTTGGAAAAACTTATATGCTATACTGATAATTTAGAAAGCTCTTTCACATAACTTTTTTCAGTTCATCCTTAAAAAAACCTTATAAATTTGCATAATTATTTACCCAAAGCAAAACTAAGCCACAGTAATATGGTGACTTGACCAAAGGTATAATTTGCAAAGGGCAGTGTGATATAACCTCACAATTTTGATTTTAAAACCATTCTCTTTCCATGATCCAATGACATCTTGCCAAAAGTGTTAAAACTTATAGCTTACTTGATGTGATCTCCTTCCAGAATACTAAGATTCACTTTTATTCTCTTTATTTTTTCTTTACATATCAGAAAAAAATTACATATCATGCCATGGATTTAATAATTTAATCTATAGAACCTGAGTCAGTAAATAATAAATTAATAATGTCTCTAAATATTGAATATATTTAAAAGAGAGGAAATACTATCTTTTGAGTTCTAGAACTTTTTAAGTGATTAAAACCATCACATTGCAAGCACTTTATTAAGTACTTGGATTTAACAATAATTAAATCATGCTACCTAGACTCAACCAGCCTGGAAAGGATATGGATGTATAAAAATAGGCTAGTACATTGTAAATGTATTGCTGCAGAAATATATACACAATCCTGGAAAATATTGAGGAGGACATAATAAACACTATGTGGGACATGATGACAATTTGAGTAAGTATGAGTTTAGCAAGGAATTAAAATTTGGACCAAGTCTTTGATCAATAACAATACAGATCTATAAAGGACCTCAGAATATAACAAAAATATACCATATCTTAAAAGTAGCATTTTTTTTTCTTTTACCAAACATTTATTTAGAACCAATTATGTTCCAGGAAGCAATGTTGAAATATGGAGATTTAAAAGACAATTATCTCCTTGGTTTCAAGGGCCTTATTTTTAAATAGGAAAGAGGTGCCAATGCAGTTTCAAACAGTCTCTGCCCTGGAAAGTTTGATGAAGGAAAGGTAAGTGGTGGTTTTGAAGGGTCTTGTTAATGAAAATTCTGAGAACCAGTATAATATGGTATTTAAGACTGTGAATAACCACATTCTCTAGGTTCAAATTCTGGCTAAATTCATGACTCAGGACAAACTATGTTACAGTTTTCTACCTCAGTTTTCTCATCTGTAAAATATAAATAATAATGGAATGTGCTGCATCAAATTGTTATAAGGATTAAATGAGTGGGTTTGTGTGTGTATGTCTATGTGTGTATATATAAGTATAATAGGTGCTTTTCATTTATAAGCAACATTATATAAGTGATTTATAAAATTATGGTTTATGAAAGAATATAACATTTTGTTTTAATCTTTATTTTTCTTGTGACAAAGGGCTGTTATTTGCTGAATAATTATCAGAAGGGGGATGACTTGTTTCATTCTAACTGCCTTCTCTTACCATCCCTCTTATTTTCCCTAAATTGTATTTCTTTAATTTGTGACTATGTAAGTCATTGAATGTAATCATGAGAAAAAGGGATAAACAAATTTATTAATTTTCAAATAAAAGCTAAATAAGGTGTTTCTGTTTGCTAAGTCTGACACAATGCAATATACCAGAAATGGGTTGGCTTCTATAATGGGGATTTATTAGTTTACAAATTTACAGTTCTAACGCCATAAAAATGTCCAAATTAAGGCATCAACAGGATGATACCTTCTCTGAAGAAAGACTGCCTGCATCTGGGACACCTCTGTCTCATGCTAAGGCACACAGCCAGCCTCTGGTGGTCCTTCACTCCTGGGTCTCCTTGCTTTAAGATTCTGGTTCCAGTGGCTTCCTCTTTGAGTTTCTGTGGGTCTTCTCCTAGGTTCTCTCGGGATTTTCTCTTTGAGCTTCTCTTAAATTCGTCTCTTAGCTTCCTCTTGACTTCTCTGGGCTTTTTCTGTGTGTCCTTTTTCTTCTTATAAAGGACTCCAATAATGGGATTAAGATCCACAACCCAACTGAGATTGAAATCAATTGGAATAATTTAATCAAAAGGTCCAACTCACAATAGGTCTGCACCCACAGGAATCAATTAAAAGAACATGGGCTTTTCTGGGGTATATTACAGCTTCAAATTGCCATATAAGGTATTTATTTATTACTAAATTATTTAATTAAAGAATTCAGTAAGGCCAGCCCTTCCATTGAAATGCAAATTATATCATGCAATCAAAATTAACAGTTAAAGTAATAAGATTTACTTGAGCAAATTTCTGGAAATGATGTTTAAATACAAAGGTCCCATTATTATATCAAAATGCCTTCACAAGATAAACATTGCCAATTGATATTTGAAATTTAATCTTTTAGAGGCTTTTAATTTGAAAAATGTCAGATAGTGTATCTTTTTATGACATAGTTTATGTCCACTTTTCTCAAATTCTTAGAAGCTGTATACTTTGAATTAGGATGTCCTGATTTATATTATCATTTTGCAGTGACAGTTACACTAATCCAACAGTAAGTATAGTAATTGGTTTCAACTTGCTTGACATACTGTGCATATTCAAGGCTTTCTTTGGTTATGGCATATAGTTATGGTAATAGATTTTATTCTCAAAGCACTGTAAAGCATATAAAGCACTGCCACTTGCATTATCTCATTTTATTTGACTCATAGTAGTTATATTTTGCATTTCTTGTCCATTCAAGAAGACAATGAGCTATTCCTCCAAAGATTTCAAAATAAAATTGCCATCAGAAAGTTTAACAGTGATATCAATTCATGGTGGAAAAAAAAATATGTTCAATCCTAAATGCACCAGTCTACTTAATAAATGGCAAATCTGTTACTTTTTCTTTATTAATTTTGCCTTGTTGGTCTTTATTATTATGAACAGTTCTTAAATTTATGAAGTATTTTCACATTAAAAAAACCTTACATATACATAAAGAAAGGTAACATTTATCAAGACAAGATAGAATTATTAGGGAAAAAACTTCATCTAGAACTTTATCTGTGAAGATAATAATACTATACTGAGGAAGTAGAATCCTGCCAAATGGACCCCTCTATTCAGATTATTTTTTCAAACCTGAAGAACAGTAGAGAAAAGCTCAAAAAGTTTGTGGCTGAATAAAATTCTTGATCAAGAAATGTCAAATAAACACAAATTATCTTGATTCAACATATAAGACAATCTAAATTCCTTTTTGACTGAATCATATCTAACTCTTCAGTTTGCTCTCCAAGACACCATAATTGAGTAAGATACTGAAATAATCATATGTAATTGAGACATTGTGGTTTGTAACTGATTTCTAATTGCAAATTAATTAACATACTGCTGTCTACAGCTTTCCCTTGGGAAACTTAGCTATTGTGAATAATATTCTGTATAGTTATAGGGGGTTCTGAGTCATGCAACCTTGGAGCAATATTATAGAAATTAATATATATTTCAGATACTACATCACATAGTTACTGTCTGGATTCATCATGCTATTTGTTAGATAACCCTACTGCTTTATTTATATCCACATTAGTAAGTCAAATTACTCCATTTTATGGACAAGTGGTAGAATGGTAGAATCATAAATTAATTTGTATAAGACGCCACAGTATGAGGCTCAGGACTCCAAATCTTTCTTCAGTTTGAAAACTATCATGTGTTATATGCAGAGTCTGAACCAGAATGTTGATACAAAATTATGCAGGATTTGAGATGCTTAAGGAAGTCTAGATATCATATGCCTCAGTCTTCCAAGTTTGTAAAGTTTAAGAGGTTTGTCTAATAATGAAACCAGGACAATACCCCATGTCCTCTAATACAATATCTGCTGAATAAAAATAAAAATTCAGTGCTGAAAATATAAAGATAGTAATTAATAAAACTAAATGCTTTGTAGGGATATGAAAACTGACTTACAAATAGTAGGCATAATCCACCATGTGTAGAGGAATGCTTGGAGGACTAACTAAGCAAAAAGAAAGAAGAGATGAGTTATAGGTAGAAGAGTTTCTTATAGAGCTAAAACTCTGAAATATATGCATGTTGTATATTATGGAGCAGTGCATATTTTGTAATTGTATCTTTATAAATACAAAATATAATCCATCTTCTAAGATGACATTGATGTAAACCAAAGGGCGAAGGCAAGAAAACAGACTTGTTCTGTTCACAATTTTACTCATTGTATTGCCAGTTTGGAGATTGAAATGTGATCGTGTTCTAAATTATTTGATTGACTATGGCTAGTTAATTTAGTAATCAATTTGTGTATGAAAACCCTGGCAAAAGGAAAAAAAATAATATAAAGGATTATGATATTTTGGTTAGTATTGTAGAAATTTTGTACCCTTTTAAAGCTTTTTGAATATAAAAATAAAGTCTTTTCTATTCTTTCTTTATGGTTTGTCTCTTGTCATTTTCAAAACAATTCATGGAATCCTTCATCATAATCAACTGGGTTGTTATTATTATCTTTAATATATGTTTCTCAATTCCCATTCTGTATCTATTTTTTTCAGAATCCCTGGGATGAATCTTGTTCCAGTTTGCTAATGCTGCCATTAAGCAAAATACAAGAAATGGATTGGCTTTTATAAACAGGGTTTATTTGGTTGCACAGTTACAGTCTTAAGGCCATAAAGTGTCCAAGGTAAGGCATTAACAATCAGGTACCTTCACTGAAGGAAGGTCAGTGGTGTCCAGGAAAACCTCTCTCAGCTGGGAAGGCATGTGGCTGGCATCTGCTGATCCCAGGTTGTGTTCTAGCTCCTCCCTCACCTCTCTGGAGCAAAAGTCTGCTTTCTTTCAGCGATCTTCAAAATTTCTCTCTAAGTTGCTCATGAAAATGTCACTCAGAGTTGCTCTGAAGTCCTCTGTCTGTAAATTCCTTTATATGATTCCAGTGATCCAATTAACACTCTCCCTGAATGGCTGGGGTAACACCTCCATGGAAATTATCCAACCAAATGTTTCACTCACAGTTGATTGAGTCACATCTCCATGGAAACACTCAGTCAAAGAATTCCAATCTAATCAACACAAATATGTCCACCCCCACAAGATTGCATCAAAGATAATGGCATTTAGGGGGACATAATACATTCAAACTGGCACAGGTATTCAGTACTTGTCTTGACAAGCTCCGCACATGATATTAAGGAGCAACAAAACTTCCAGTCTTCAAGGAACAGAAGAAAAGAAGCAACAAGGATTGCAAGTGTGCCTTGAAGCTCACCATGATTAGAGAAATGCTGGTGCAAAATGGAAAATTTATTAAACAAATAGCAGTTCACAATTTCATAAATTATTATTTTCCTACAAGACTGATGATTATATGTTAAGTTAACTACTTAGTGAGTTATGATTTACTAAATCTTTTATCAACAAAATAAAATAAACTTTATTGTTAATATACTAGGAAATCTTTTATCAAAGAAATAAAATAAACTATATTACTAATATACTAAGAATACTGTCAGCCACACCATGTCATAATAGTCCTACCTAAAACAAACTTTAACAAGCAAAACTAGTTAAGGTTTTTTGAGATGACTATAGTTTTAACCATTGATGCTATTCTTGCTGTTCAGATGATACATTCCTCTTCGGCTCATTTCATACTTATCAATTCATTTTGTTGAGATTGTTTGGTTAACTCCTGATACGTATCCATGTCAGTGAAATTTTGGCATATATTTTTCCTAAAACCAGATTATAATGCAAAAGTGAATTACATGAGATCAGAAATTTATCTTCAGGCATGTTTTATTATAAAACTACTATAGCAGAAGGTACAATTCACTGTTATAACCAATAATAAAGTATATTAGAAAGTGAAATCCTTAAATTTTCTTTTGAAAATTGAAAAATATAATTTTGTTTAAGCTTTATAAGTTTCTTTGTAACATCACTGCTATAGGACAAGACAATCATGAAAGTTCACTATGGCAAAATGATAAATAGGGATATATTTAATAGAATAACAGATTGTGATTCAAGTACTTCTTATAATTTTAAGTGACATTTATTATACACAAGGTGATATTTTAAGTGCTTAATATGTTTTAATATATTTAAATTTCATATGATCCCATGAAATAATTATGTTGTAGCTCCCATTTTAGAGTGGGAGAATCCAAGTCACGAGAAGTTTAGTAACATTCAAAAAGTCATATAGCTTCTAAATTTGGAGTTAACTAGTTCAGGCAGTGTAACTAAGGAGCCCATGCTCCTTACTACTTTGCAATACTGAATAGCAGAATTCCATTTTTATAAATTTAACGATTTATATAGTAGAAAATACTCATAATAAATGTGTTAATTCACCTGAAAATAAATTGTACATAGCATATACTCAACAGTATAGTAGTTATAAAATTAATACATAAAATGTTAAAAGAATTTGGTTTTAAAATGCAGAAAAACCTGATTTAGTAATTAATGTAATTAAAACCATGCATATGATTAGTCAAGTCACAGTAAGATTTATGATAAAATAAAACAAATATGTTTTCAATAATCATTTGTATCATGCTCATATAAGAGTAAAACTTCAGAAGCTTAGCAACATACCATCTATTTATCACATATTTATAGCTCTTTAAAGCAATAAAATAATTTTACAGGGAAATATTGGTAATTAAAAATATAGACCTATTTAAATTCATATTTAATAAAATTACAGAAACCAAATTTGAAAAGTTAGAAGAGTTAGGAGATATTTGCATCATCTATGACAAATGATTTTGAAATATACTGTAGACAAATGCATTCTAATTTAGAGTAAACTTGGTTGTTGACTAAACATAAATAGGCAAAAATGTTTATTAACAGTAACAGAAGAAATAGGAATTATAACCTCCATATAAAGAGACTATATGAATAAAATGCCATCTAGGAGTTTTTGTTTGTTTGTTTGTTTTTAATTTTTATTGTGCTTAATACAAACTTTTACTAGTTTTGTTGTCATTAACCTTGACTCTCTCAGAAAGCAAATATAGTAAGATAATTTGGGGCTAAAGTCCTGATCATATTATGTGATTATGGCATCTCATTCTTACCTTTTATGAAAAATAAATGAACATGATAAGGAAAACTTAATATTCACAAAGTATTCAAGCAAAATTAAAAATATTTTGGAGGATGCATTTGTTTCAGGTTACTGCTATAACTAATTATGACAAACTTGGTGGCTGAAGACAACAGAAAGGTATTCCTTCACATTTCTAGAGGCCAGAAGTCTGAATTCCAGGTGTCAGCATTTTGATTACAGCACTCTCTGAGGAGAATCCCTTCTCCACCTCTTCCAGCTTCTGGTGGCTGTTGGCAATTTGACTTGTGGCTGTATCACTTACTTGTCTCCATGGCCACATTTTGCCTTCCTCTCTGTGTCTTCTCCTCTGTGTATCTGTCTCATAAGGATTTATGTGATTGCATTTTGGACGAACTGGATAAATTCCACCTCTCAAGATCCTTAATCACAAGTTTGCCATACACAGTAATAGTGGTAGGTTCTGGAATGAGGACATAGACATACATTTTGGTGGGTAAACATTCAAACTGCTACAGAGTGTTTGACCTTAGGTTTCAATAGCATGGAAATAAGTAAATATATTATTGTACCTCATTTTAGAAGAATGTTATATAACCATTTTAATTAAAATTAAGAATTCAAAATAAAAATAGTGAAAATGTTATGTAATTGTGTAAAAGACTTGCAAGTGAATAATAGAAAGAGCTAAGCTAATGGAATCATGGAAAAAGATTTTCTTGATGTTAAATGAGTGGTATATAAAAAATAGTAAAAATACCTGATATGTAAATATATACACAATTCAGCACTGTGGTGGTTTGAAGCTGTATGTACCACCAAAATAAATAAATAAATAAATAAATAAATAAATAAATAAATAATCACCTTCCTGTAGGTGTGAACCCATTGTAAGTAGGACACTTTGATGAAGTTACTCCAGTTAAGATGTGTCCCAGACCAATCAGATTGAGTCTTACTTGTATTACTGGAGTCCTTTGTAAAAGAACGAAATTCAGAGAGACAGAGTGAAATCCATAGGGAGCAAGAAGCTGAACATCAATGGAACCCAGAACAGAAGGGAGACACTAGGAGATACTGCTTTGTGCCTTGCCATATGACAAGCTAAGGACCGAGAATCATTGACAATCAGCCCCAGACATCACAGTCTTTGGCAAGAAAGCATCACCTTGATGACACCTTGATTTGGACTTTTTCCCAGCCTCAAGCCATGAGCCAATAAATTCCCATTTTTTTTAACCTGACCCATTTCATGGCATTTTCTTAAGCACCCTAGGAAACTAAAACAAGCTGTCCATAATTGTGCTTCAATATTGTTATGACATTCTTTCTACAGGGGTAGCAACTTTGAAGTAAATGAAAGAGCACTTATTAACATATATTAGAACTAACATAGTTATACTGTCTGCCAAGACAGCTGTCAGGGTAAACCTTTTATCATAGATCTTATCATTATAAAATTTTCATACAAAAGGCCAATTGCCTAGATTTTTCTTTGGCTATGGGTCCATCATAAGCATCATGTTTGAGTCTCAAACTCTTTTTATCCCAATTAATGTCTTAAACTCTTCATATAATTTTATTCTCTAGTCTAGAGAAGGGGTTTGCAAACTAAGATGCTTGATTGAAACCCAGCCCTCTATCTGTGTGCCCATTTAGATATATTATGTTCCCTCAAAATGTCATATTCTTTAGTACAATCTTTTGGGGGCAGACATATTAGTGTTGATTAGCCAGAACCCTTTGATTATTTCCATGGAGATGTGACTAGTAACATCTTTGATTAGGGTGTGATCTGTTGATGGGATTGCTTCCATGGAGATGTGGCTGCTCCCATTCAGCTTGGGTCTTGATTTAATTACTGGAGCCCTATAAAAGCTCAGAAACAGTAGGACTTCAGCAAAGCTGCAGCTGAGAGATACATTTTGAAGACGGTGATTGAAAGCTGATGCTGACATTTTGAAGAATGCCATTTTGTAACACAACCTGGTAGCAAGCAGATAACAGCCATATACCTTGCCAGCTAACAGAGGTTTCCTGGATTCCAGTGGCTTTCTCCAGTGAAGGTACCCTATTGTTGATGCATTAAGACTGCAACTTTATAACCTAAAGAACCCCCCATATAAGAGCCAATCCATTGAGTAGAAAAATGGGGGCAAAAAACTAAAGGAAAAATAAGGCAGGAGGGGGGATGATTTGGGTATTCCTTTTTCACTATTACTTTTTATTCATATTATCACTTTTTCTGGTACAAGGAAAATGTTAAAAAAATAGATCAGGGTGATGGATGAACAACTATATGATGGTAATGTGTTCAATTGATTGTATATTTTGGATGATTGCATGTTGTATGAATAAATCTTAATAAATAAAAAAATGTTAATAATAGGAGAAACTGGTGGAAGGTATATGGGAACTCTGTACTCTTCTCAACTTTTCTATTAGATTTAAACTATTGTAAAATAAAAAGTTTATTAAAAAAAAAAAGAGCCAATGCATTTCTGGTGTTTTGCAAAATGGCAGCATTAGCAAACTGGGACAAGAAGTTTCGGTAGAGAAGGTTTTATTGGAACACAGCCACACCCATTTTTATGTATTGTCTATGGCTATTTTCATTCTACAACCATAGAGTAACGTAGTTGCCAAAAATATTTATTATCTGGCCCTTTGTAGATACAAGTTTGCCAGTCCCTGCTGTAGAGCCAAACACTCTAAATTTAGATGTCATGAATCATGACTTTTGATTCCTTTCCCAAGAAGTTTCTTAAGTTTCTCTGATTTATAATTAAACAAATTGATAAAATAATACTGTGCTAGAAAAGAAGCTTTTGTCATGCATTATGTTTTAATTGTGGGCATGAGTGCATCTATTAAGAACTGAATAACTTAGATCACAAGAATGGTCTAGGTAATAAAAAATAAATGTGTTTTCAATATTATACAGGTTAGTGGTAGAAAATTTTATGTTGAATATATAAACTTAATGATTTATACATTTAAACAGACAAATGCATGCATTATTTACTTATTAAACTGATGCTATCCCATTAAGTGCATTAATAAATCATTTACCAGATCCTGAATCCATATGAGATATTTGCCTTTGAATTGCCTTTGAATTAATGTCATATTTTGCGACAACCATGCCCTGATCCCTTGCTATGGTGTGATGTTCAGGTAAGTGTGGCACATGCAGATTATATCCTAGTTTGTTCATTTTTAATAGTGTGTATTAATGGCCCTGGTACATTTTGACATTTTATAATCAATAAACATGATTATTTTGTCTAAAAATGACAGCTTGTTCTAAAAATAACTCTATAAGTCACTGCTCATGTTGAATATATCTTATGAAATTAGCAGGTGAGTTTCTTCTGTAAGTGATTAAGATTGCTATTCTTAGAAAATGAAAATATATAAATATACTTCACAGAAAGAGGCATGGATATTTTTTCCTAATTAGTGTCAACAGATATTGACCCTTCTGTTTACATGACAGATATCCAACATGGCTTCTCTAGAGAAAAAGAACCAACAGGAGGTATCTGTGAATAGTATGAGATTTTTATAAAAGTGTATCACACAACTGTGGGGATGCACAGGTCCAAATTCCATAGGGTAGGCTGCAAGCTGGCACTCTTATAAAGGTCTCTGATGAATTCCCCAGGAGAGGCTGGCTGGCTGAAGTAGAGATGTAAGTTCTCTTTTGACCACTGAAGCTATCACCTGCCCCTTAAAGCCTTCCACTGGTTAGCTTAAACTTCTCTCACTGAGGAAGACACTCCCTTTGACCAGCTGCAGATATAATTAGTCACAGATGCAATCAATGTACTGTTGATATAAGACCATGAAATGTCCTCATAGCAACAGATAAGTCAGTGCTTTCTTGACCAGAAAACTGGGCACCATCACCTGGCCAAGTTGACATATGAACCTAATCATAACAGACCTATTTGAAGAGAAGGTATGACTGAAGAAAAGTGAGCAAAAAATGAGTCCTGGTGGATGTCCCTTGATTTGCTCACAACACAGAGAGGTGCTTTTTATCCTAAAATAATAGGAAAAAAAAAAAAAAAAGAGTAATGATGAGTGACTTTGTAGTGGTAGTGGTGGTAGTTGTGCTTAGTTCAAAAGTAAATCTAAGCTTAGTGAATTTCTCAAAATATTTATTTTTTTCTCATAATACAATACTCCATAAGGCATATAGACATAAATGAATTTCAGCATAAAATTTGCCTCTCTGATTTTTCCTACATTTTCTATGTGTGAAAGTTTAATATATTGTGTCAGAATTTTTTATAATAGTGCAAAGAATCATCTAAAAGCATTCTAAAAATAGCATAACTGTTCTGCTATCTTCCTTAACATTACATTTCTATATGATGCTTAAAAAAATTTAATTACTTTTCAGAAATATTAGTTTTAGATGTAACTGTACGCAAAGTATGTAATTTTCCACCATCTACTATTGGAGGTTCACCAAGTCTAAATTATGTACAGATGATTCCTATTACTGTCCAGTTCAAATACTAAGTAGAAAAAACCTGGGTGAATAATGTGCCAATGAAATAAACAATCAGAAAACTTTTTTTAAACATTTCTTACAGGAAAAACATCCAATGATATAATTGGATAGAGAATGAGAATGGTGCTTGTTTATTTTCATCTTAACTGTGCATAACACAGTGTTTGATCAGATTTCCATCAAGAGAGCTGTAGAGATAAAGGGTTGTAAAAATGTACCAAGAATTATTTAAGTTTATAACAACAGAGCTGACAAGAAAATTTCAAAGAAGAAAATGGAAACAGTGTATAGAAATTTACTAATACAGATATTATTGATGATTAGTGCTAAAACAAAAATTAAATTAAATTAAATTAAAAGCTTCATAAAGAATAGAGTTGACTGCTTGTGTTCTTGCTTATTTTTCCTTTTTTTATTTTTTCTTAGACCTAGTAGTTTTCAGGCAGGCTGAACAAACCTGGGTCTAGTTTTCTCACCAGGATAATCCCACCTAATGTAACATTTTTCTTCTTAATAATGAAATAAAACATGTGTGTGCTGAAAGATACAATATGAAATAAATATCAGAATCATGATTCAAAAAGAGTTTTTGTAATGGAGGAGATGGTGACAAGCAATAAAATTAAAATTTCATATTGCTCAAGGCTAGGTTGCACATTTAGGTAAAAAAAAAAAAAAGAATCTGTATGGTACTGTCTAGCAAGAGTTTTAGTCAACTGCAATCTACATTTCTGTCCCCAGATACAGTGGTAGTGACAAAGTTGATCAGTCAAGGATGGATAACAGCAGCATAGCCTTCATAATAATTGAGTCTCTGCTTCTGATCTCACATCCTAACTGTGCTAATTTGAATCTCTTATGTACCACATAAAAGGCCATGTTGTTTTAATCCAATTTTGTGGGAGTCAACGTACTATGGGTGGGATCTTTTGATTAGTTTGTTTCCTTGGAGGTGTGATCTACCCAATTGTGGGTGGGAACTTCTGGTTAGATTGTTTCCATAGAGCTGTGACCCCACCCATTAAAGGTGGATCTTAATCATCCTTACTGGCATCCTCTATGAGAGGATAAAATGCAGGGACATTTTAAAGAGAGCTCAGAGACATTTAGAGAGAAAACACACAGAGCTATTTTGAAGACAGCCTTGAAACCAGAACCAGGAGAGAAGCTAAGAGCTGAAATCCAGATTTTGCCTCAGAGAAGCTGAGAGTACCCCCAGATTCTTAGAGAGAAATGCCCCATGAGAAACACACAAGGATTTCTCTTAATAGCTGAGAGAAATTAAGACAGAAGCCCAGAGACATTTTGTAGAAAGCAATGGAAACCAGAAGCTAACCCCTGGAGAGGCACAGCAGACTCTAGCCATGTGCCTTCCCACGTGACAGAAGAACCTCATATGCCGTTGGCCTTTCTTCAGAGAAGGTATCATCCTATTGAAGCCTTAACTGGGACATTTTAATGGCCTTAGAAGTATAAATTTATGAAGTAATAACCTCTATTTTAAGAGTGAATCCATTTCTGGGATTTTGCATTCCAGTAGCTTTAGCAAACTAGAACACTATGTGTTTATGAGATTAAGTTCCAAAATAAGATAATGGTCAAATATACCATATTCAAGAGATAAGAGATTTAGAGACTTTTACATTAATTGTAGTGCAATGAAAATTAAAAAGAAAAACTATAATTAGTAAATGACATTATTTAAAGGGCTGTTCCATGAGAAGGAAGGAAGCCAATTAAAACAAGCATTGGTAGAAGAAAGTAGAAGTTGTACAGTTTTCTGCTGAAGATAGGAACATTTTTGCAATATGAGAACTATTACAAATTGGAATAGGTCATTTTGTTAAAAACTGCTTTCAATTATGTAGCACAGGCAATTCTTATTTTACTGTACACATATTTGACTAAGTGATTTCTGGATATTGTTTTAAATATAAGATTATGATTAATTTTACTTAAACACTAAATTGTTTTGGTAAGTATAAATATATTGTGAACAATTCATTTTCCCTTTTCCAGAGTAATTTAAAATTTTACTTTTCTCAAAACCTTCATATATAGTATTATTTTTAACATAAATTGGAAAAATGTGAAACTCAGGAAAAAACTTTGATAAATATTCTAAGTTAAATGTATAACATTGCACAACAATCTTCCAGGCTCTAAATGTTCATTTTATAACTATTTCTCACAGTTAAATGTGTTCTAGTATGATTTTACAGAGTTCCTTTTACAGCCTCATGTTTCAAGTTGAGCAATAAAATGTCTTTGCACAGCTCCATGACATGCATTCTGTGCACTTACACTTGTTGCATACTGAATTTGGCTCAGCCCTAAAACATATAACTGCATATAATATTGACCAAAATCTTGATAGTGACTTTGCCTGAAAATATTATAATTTGTTTAACTACTATTTTTAGAAAATAGAATTATATCACTGCTAGATAGCTCTGTGGTCCCACAGCCGTAAAATTAGATAGAACGACATATTCATTTAGGTGATTCTACCTTGGTTAGCTGTTGATGCTTCATTGACATAAAAATCCTAACATTTTAATTGCAAAAAATGATCACTAAAGTTAGTATTTTCCTTTATCAGTTTATTAAAATTTCACTTGAAAATATACTTCAGCAGAAACAAATTCATAAGGAACAAAATTTGGCTTTCTATCCATTGGGTCTGCTGGACCAAGATAACGTGCTTCAAGAATCACAGCACTGAGATCTTTGTGCTTGAGTAGCAGCATTTGGGGCCCCTTTCAGAAATATGACACTGCTGAAAAATTAATCCAGACTGGTATATCAATGCTAAGGGAAATCCAGTGGCAAGATGGAGAATAAGCAATGATGTAAGAGAGAGATTAGTCTTGCCGGGAATATTTGCATTCGCTTCTGGTAGTGCCCTTTCCAATTTGGTTGTACTCTAAGAAGACAGAATAATTTCCTTGGGTTCTGTTATTTTGGCAAGAATATTTTCAGATTTATGTATTTTGGCAAGAATATCTGCAAATTTACTTCCAAAGTGACCCTGTTACCTTCAGATGATTGTCAAGATTCTGACATTTGAAGTTTGAAAGAACAATTGTGCCTCCAGAGGCTGCTGTGAAAAAGAATGGATAACATGTTGAGGAAACTACTTATTTTGTTTATTTATGGATTTTGTTCAAGTTGTCCACTTTTAAGATTTTATGGGTTGCCCTATAACAAAATTAAATAAGAAAACTTGCAGCATGTGGAAAAGAAGAGTACATGTAGTAAGAAAATATAAACAATCTGTAATGATTTTTTTTTTGTATTGAGGGTTTGTGCAAATGTTTCAATATATGGAAGAGTGTAAGAGTATTATTTCACTTATCTTAGGTGGTAAGAATCACATGAATATTCTAGAAATTATTAGATCTATACCCTAACTGTATGAACAACTTAAAGAGAAAATCTCTGAAAAGTGAAATGATTCCTATAAGCAGTCAAATAAAGCCAAAGATAACATTTAATATTTTCCAAAATGAATAATTATTCAGGGCCTATTTATTTCCAGCCATTTAACTAGGAATTAGTAGTATAAAGTACATAGCAATAACATACTCACTTGCCTCAAAAGCTTTAAATCTTAAGATACAATGGCAAATAGAAAGACAAGTTCAATAATATTTTGTTCATGCTATGAATGCAAACAGTAGAGAATGCTACAAGAGTACTGAATAATGACAACTGACCCCAACTGGAAAAGATAGAGGGTGGTCACTAAGTACACTTTTGAAATAGAAATGCAGTGCTGTGGCATGAAGATCATGTCAGGGGGAAGATGAAAGCTAAGAGATTGATGCTACTGTATCAAATCATTGAGGCCGAGTGACTAACATAAAGCAAAGAGAAAAAAGTGTCCATAATAGCACTTTGGGAGAATGGAAACATTTCTTGAGACTGAAAAAGGAGCTTTCATTAAGGCAGTTGTGGGATTATGGAGAATGGCTAAAGATCAAGTTTACAGAGGTGAGCAAGTGCCCAGGACCTGCAGAACCTGCAGAGATAAATCTTTGGGGCCTTCTCTTTCCTTCAAGTTAACTAAAGGTACTTTTCCCCCAGAGGGAGAAGTCCAATAGTATATTCTCTGTGTCTATCTATTGTGCCTCAAATATTGATTCTTCCTGTGTTTATTCTGACAATTTAGGTCTCAGTGCCTGCCTTTTCAGTTCTAATTGATTTCTAATCCTCATCTTCAAGTAGATATTCCAAGTCTCTCTTTTCAAAAGGAAGTGGAATCTGCAAACTAAATTAGCATGCTATATATTATCTATTGTATTGATGGAAACAACGAAAAATAATATGCCTTTTATAAGATCTGTTGAACATTTCCATCTATTTTAGATAAGCTAATGCAGATGATAGTGGTCACAAGCTGACAAAGGAATAGAAACAAATGCTAAAATGTGGTTTTATGACATGTATCATATGCATTACTATTGGCCTATAAAACATTTATTTCAAAAATCTTAAACAACATTGTTTTAAGCAATGCAGTATAAATACAAATCATGTTATTTTGTCTTCCCACTCTCTTGAGGACTTTGGATTATGGCAAATTTTAACATTGGTATTTTAGACAAATTGTATGTTCTTCTCATGCAGAATTGAAAAAGAACCTATGACTTGTTTTTCAGTCTTTGAAAAACCATGCGTATACTTGCTTCTGGGACTCCAGCCAGAAGGATGGTGATATTCAAATAATGTTGTTTCCCTGTAGTGATATTTATTATTCAATTAATTTTTTTGATGTTTTCATCTCCTATGGGCAGGAGGAGTAAGAAATCCCTTAATTACTTTCTATTTCACATAGAGATGCTTTGGGTAATCTTAGAAAACAAATTCTAATTAAGAAATTGTTTTTTAATAACTAGATAGTAATTCTGCCTTATGCTTTTTAGCCAATGCTGAAAATGTGGGTCAGCAAAACACCAGGGAGGATGAAATTATTCAAGCCTTTGTATCAAATTCCTTTAGCTTTATATCTTTTTAAATTTTTTTCTTGTTCTTTTTGTATGTAATTTAAGACTGTGATAATGAAATATCAATTTTTGAATTCCTTCCAATGGATATAAATGCAATACCATTTACTAGGTATCCAGTTTCAGAACAGGATCAATGATCACAGATACAATTTATTTAGAATTTTTTCTCTAAAAATATTATCAATTGATTGCATCATTTATTTATTGATATGATAAAATATTAGACTGCAAATGGTAAGTACCAGTATTTCAAATGTTTAATACTAAATTTTTTGTTCATATGGTAATATGGGTGTAAACATTACTTACATTCAGATATTTGAAAGCATTCACAAAACTCCACAGAGTACAGTCACAAAAGGCTTTTAACAAAGGCAAAGGATGCAGTACAACAAGAAAAGGAGAGTTCAGGAAAGTCTTTTTGGTGGGGGAGTCCAAGATACTAACAGATACAGAACACAGGGTCCTTCTTAGTTGCACAAGGACTCAATTCTTTTTCAAATTAAATCACCAAGACTCATAAAATGAATCTTGGCTTAGAAAGAACTCAAAACAGATGTTCACTGTTTGGGCTTACATGTTCCTTTAGCCAAGCCAGGCTATCTAATTGGTTATTCCAATTGGTTAGCAAAATCCAGACCCAAAAAGACTTAAACCACCATTGACACATATTTCTCAACAATTACTTTTCAAGGGAAAAATAAAGGAATAGAGGAGAAATTTGTATATTAAAAATAACTTAAAAGACAAATGAAACTATTTCAATGCATAGGTTTTATTTGAAACATTCTACAATCAAACAACAGTACATACATATATATGACATTTATAAGGCATTTAACAATTTGAGCATTGACTGGAATTTTTAAAGCATAATAATGACATTATGGCAAAGCAACATGAGACCTTATTTTGTAGCAATATATGCAGAAATATTTAGAATATAATTGAATTATGTATCTGAATTGCTCAAAATAATGTGAAGGTAGAGAGGGTGAAGATAGATGAAGTAGTTTTCAGCATGGGAAGATAATTGCTATTTTTGGCTTATCGATACAAGAAGAGTTTATTATCTCTGTGTTTGAAATTTTATATTATAATATGTTTTTGATGTGAAAATAATTTTTGTATAGAAAATAATTTTATGTATTATGAAACTGAATTTAGTGAAGAAGATAGATGGGTCATTAAAAATTTGTATGTGTTTGGAAATAGAAATAAATTATTTTTAATTTTATGAGATAAAATATTGTTACTTTGGTTTGGTAAGAAAATGTATTTTTAAGAAACATTTTGAAGCATTTAGGTTGAAATAACATAATTTCTTTAAAATATTTAGCAAAATTTAAAAGGCATGAGACTAGATGAAACATTGCCAAATATTAGTAGTTGCAAAGTACTGGAATGTACATAAAAAGCTATTGATACCCTAATTTTGGGTGTATTTCTAACAAAATGTGAAAAAATTCAAGCAAAATTGACACTAAGAATAGAGTATCAGTTTACTAGACATACAGTGTAAATATCATGCATAGTCATTTCTCAGATTTTTTTCTAAGCAATGATTAATAGTTTATATTATGGCACATTTTACAAGTTTGCTTGTCAGCAGCTGATGCTAATTGAAAATGGCATTTAGTATAACAGTTTTATATATATATATATAAATTTTCCCCTGTTCTATTTCTAGTTTATAATGCATTATGTTTAATTTAAATTTTTTTTTTGTTTGTATTCCTTTCATTTGTATTGGGAACATTTGGAACAATGAAGCACTAATTTTCTGAAATTCTCTCCTGTTTTTTGTGCAGATACATTAAAGTGCATTGCTTCTTTTCCTTTACCTTTTTATTACTTTTTCCTCTTTATCTTTGTATTACTTTTCTTTATTTCTCAAGGTCTTCTTGTGCTCACACATAGATCTTTCCTAGGATTTTGTGTACATTTATCTTCTCTATATGTCTCTTAGAAATTTTCTCTCTCTCCTTCATCTGTCTTCTGTGCTCTTTCTCTAGTTTTTCAACTTTCTTTTAACTGTTTTCATGCCTATTCTCTAGTATTAACTTGAGTTTAATATGGATGAAACTGACCTAATCACATTACACTTTAAAATAGAATCCCATCATAATCTCCGTAATTTTCAGCAGGATGATTGTGCTTCAGGTTTCATAGGCTATAAAACATGTAGTTACAATTTGACTGATTCTGCTGCCTCATTTGCCCTATCTAATTAATGAATAATAATATTGTTTTAACCTTTAGTATAGCTCTTTGTTTTCTCTTACTTTCATGCACTTCACTCTCCCAACCCCACCAACCATTTCAAGCCCTTACTATTAGACCATTTTCATCTTTTCCAAAATGATAGCTTTACTAACAGGCTTTTCCACATGTCCATTACCACAGAAACATTACATTTCTTAAGCCTCATTTTCACCCCTATACTAAACCTTAATATTTCCACAGGTGCTACTCTCCAGAAAAGCATGAAAATATCTTTGCATAGAATATAATGTGTTCATTAACTCCTCCCTGATCTACTTTTCACCATAACACCTGTACCACAACAGACTGTCATTTTTATTTAATATTACTTCTTCATTGTGTACTTTTTGAGTTTGTTTCTTCTAACCTCTAAATCTGAATGTGTGTCAATGGAAAAGATGAGAAAAGCAGTTTATAAAATACCAGAAAATATTAGAATTTAATGTCTTTTAATATTGTCTGATTTTTATTCTTGTGAAATTAAGTGAGTGCCAGATTGTTAATTGTGACTAAGATAGGACTTGTCATCTACACTTGTAGTTTAAAGCTGTTATGTGCTCCAGAAAAGGCCATGCTCTTTGAATCTATTCCAGTGGGTATAAACCTATTGTAGGTAGGATCTTTTAATCAGGTTATTTCAATTGAGATGTGATCCACCTCATTCAAAGTGGGTCTTAATCCATTTACTGGAGTTTCTTAGAAGAGGATAAAACACATACAGAAGCTAAGAGATGAAATTCAGAGAACCACCTAGAGAAGCTAAGGGATAGAGCATCCAGAAGTTGAAAGCAATAAAACCCAGGAGAGAAGGCCCAGTAGACACTGGTCATGTGCCTTCCCATGTGACAGAGGTGTCCCAGATTCCAGCACTCCTTCTTAAGAGAAGATATCATCCTGTTGATGCCTCAGTTTGGATGTTTTCACAGACTTAAAACTGTAAGCTTATAAACTAATAAATCCCCATTGTTAAAAACCCGTCTATTTCTGGTATATTGCATTTTGTCAGCTTCAGCAGACCAAAACAACACTTGTCTGTGCTCTGCAAGATAGGTATTTTTGTCAATCTTTTCTTTTAGTTAAGTGATTGTTGATTTCTTGCCTTTCTCCTCTTGGCAGGAAGCAAATGAATACACCCCACTATGTCTGGTTCGTATTCTCTTTCATATCCTTGCTATTTAGACACTTTTGATCAGTTTTTGCTGATTCTATTTTGGAACCAAAAAGAGTGAAACAAAACTAAATAAACAAATGCTCTAGAAATTAACAATAACAAAACATAAAAAGTTTCTGGAATATTTTCCTGATACATTTCCATTATGATTGTTAATAATAAAACTGTTATATACTTGATATTAATTATTTTTTGCCTTTTTATTTTGCTTTATACTAATCAGTTACCTTTAATAATGCAAAATTAAAAATCTGCCCTCCCAGGAAATCTTAATTACCTGCTTTCAGCCACTTCTAATCACCTTCTCCTGGTACAAACACTAGTTTGTATCTATAGCACATTCATAATTCAAAATTTAATTAACTTGAAAATGCATACATATATAAATATTTTCCTTTTACTTATTTGCAAAGTAAAGTCATTTTTCTGATAAAAGTTCTAACTTGAAAGAATATTTCTCTGTTTAATAATGGTATTTACTTTATTCTAAATCCTTGTCCTTTTACATAAAAATCAAGAGATGACACATAAAACCAAATCTGTTCTGATGATAATGCCAGCAGCATTATATAAAACTGTCAGCATTTATACTGCAGAAAGACTAATTATATCTTACCTTATTTCTTTGGGGTTACATAACTATTCACTAAAATAAAGCTATTTTGTGTTTTGCAACCTTTCATTTGTATTTTCTAATAATTTCACAGAAATTTATTGTAATATATATGAATGCTATGGGCCATATGTTTCTTACTATATAGATAGCCTCACCAACTATGTATTTGTATGTGTATAATTTAAAGAAAAGCAAAAGATCTTACTAAACTCTCAAACCTAATTGTTAGAGCTAGGCAAAAATTAAAAATGCAATCATCATAGAGAATGTATTTCCAAAGTAGAGTACCTTCATTACACAATTTGCTTAGTTCAATGATTTTTACAGTTCTGTTTCTCCTTTCTGGATATTAACCTCTGAATTTAATAAATGAAATGATTGAGTGCTGATATTTTAAAAGACTTGAGTTTAAAGAGCTTTCAGGTAAAAATAAAGTACTTAGATAATGGATAATAACTACTGCAGATGAGTGTGCATTAACTTCACTTTTCTCAATCCTCTTTCTTTATCATTGTAAGAAGAATATGTTTACATTTTTGAAAGGCTATGCTAGTAGATATGAGAGAAAGAAATTTATGGAGGGACAAAATAAATTACAATTTTTCCCCTTATGATATTTTCAGATAGATTAATAAAGTAGTTACAATAAACTGTGATATATAAACATAGATGTAGCAAGTTTATTATTTCAGGTTTTGTATTCAAAGAAATTTAAAATTAAAAAATTAAGAACATTTTATTGGGCAATATCTTTCTGTAGCATTTTCTATTACTTTTCTGGTTTGTTAAGTTGACTAATTAAACGGACTTTTCAGGTTGTATTTGGTACAACCAAGTTTATGGCTGCAAATATGTTAATTTCCAGGTTAATTGAATATATCATTTAAAAACTCTTTACTGGTTAGGAATCTTGTACACATTATGATGCTGTTACAGTCTTTCCAAATTAAAATAAATTAAAATAGGAGTTAAATGAAACAAACGGATATTTTCATGGGCATTATAAATACATCCCAGATCACCCATTCATTTAAAAATCAGTTTTGAAATATCTGCCAGAAATTCGTGAATACTTTTTGAAATCTGAAAATACAATATTCTGTGTCTGCTTATGCTTTCTTACTCTTCTGACTGCACACACTCAACAGTTTCTTTCAGGTGATGTCTGAAAGAGAATTTTCCATAGGACTAAGTTTGTATTCCAAGAGACCCATGTTATTATGAGTTTTAGAAGGAAAATATATAGTTGAATTATGTAAAAGTACATAAAATAAACTATATCCATAGAATAAACAATACTTACTAGAGAAATTATTCTGCTTATTGACATCTAACATTTTGTTCAGTTGTCTTCATCATCAAGTTCTTATCAGAACCGAATATTAAAATGTGATTTGAAAGCTGTCTCTTGTTAATCATGTCATATATTCTACTCATTTGGATGTAAAGAAACAAAATAGTTGAAGAATAATTACAAATTATCTCTATAGATAGTTATAAACATACATTAATATAAATATAGAATTACAAATACAAAGTTGTGTGTGTGTCTGTTTGATATGTAGATGTATGGCTAACTCTTAACTTTGAAGAGAATATAAACAAAATTTTACCAGATGAAATACAAACAATAGTTCACACATTGGAAAATTTGTGTGATTTTAAATTTTTAAGAGAAGAATAGAAAAACATTATATATATGCTTAGCAAAAAAAAAAAAAAACATTTTTTGGTTTTAAAATCAGGTGGATGTAGATCATTTTTAAAATGTTTTCATTCTCATCTAAGGAAATGTAGAATATAGGATATTTAAAAATAACCAAAGATGATAAATTTTTTAGTTTTGATTGAATCAGGAAAATAGACTAATTACAGGAATAAATGGTTTTAATGTAGGAATCAGGTTTTACATGAAAGTGGGAGGAGTGTTGCAAGAGAGAATCTGGAAAGCTGCAGGAACTGACTACTTCAGCCTGAAACACTAGAATGTGTGCAGAAACTGGAGCTATGGAAAAGTCTGGAAAGCTAAAGCTTAGGGAGATGTCCAAAAGACCATCGCAATTGATTACCATGGCCCCAAATGGAAGTTTGAGGATAAGCCTGAGAAAATGTCATTCTCTCTTGCCACCAAAATTGTGAAATGGGAGCTCAAAAGAGGTCAGAGAGCTCACCACATCTGACCACTGTGACTATGAAACAAGAACATATGGAGGGACTGCAACACTGGCTGCCTCAGCCTCCCCAAAGTAACAGCTTCTCATCTGACTTACCTTCAGGATCTTGGATGAGTTTTCTCATTAGCAAACTCTAATCCAGAACCATGAGAAAGTTGTTCAGAAAATGAAATTCCTGTCTTTGCATTGCAGAGGATTTCTTACAAGTGTGTGGTAATAATGCAAATTTGGCAAGTATCAATCCAGGATCACCCAATTGTTTGTCAATTCAGCATTGATACCATCCTCTTCACCTCTGTTAACTTCCAAATAAAGTCAATATCATACTTCTGTCTAACTTTTGGAATGATCCCTTAAATAATCTGTATCAGGGTTCAACCTGAGAAGCAGCACAAGTGTGTATGTATTTATATTTATTCATGTACTTAAATTTATAATTGTACTATATTTAATAAGATATATATGACAACTAACTGGCTTTCAAAATTGTAAGGGCTGGCTAGGTATTTTGAAGTTTGTTAGGTTGGAACCTCATGCTTACATGCTTAAGCATGTTTGTCCACAAGATGCAGCCAGGAAAGAAGAATCAGAGGAGAGGGGGAGCAACTGTAAAACCAGCTACTGTTCGAAGACCCTTTACTCACAAAAAGCCTAAACTGCTTCTCGTGGTCTTATGATCAGGCATAAAGGAAAAAAAGGATGTCCAGGGTTAACCAGCTTTCAGATATGTTGTTTTACAGGTAAAGAGGCTATATCTGTAAAAGCAGCTGCAATTGGAGTACTGTATTATTTCCTACTCTTTGAGTCTTCAAGATCCACAGATGAAAGATACAAGATTTACTATTATAAGATGCACTACCACAATAGATAAGATTGTGAAGGTATTAGAAAGGTATTAATACTCCTGATAATTTCATGAGTATTAGAAGGTATTAATTACTTCTAATGAAGTAATTAAGATAATAAATACTTCTTATCGACCTTCCCTTGTATGTGATGGATTGCTTTTCTCTTGCTGCTTTCAGAATCCTCTCTTTGTCTTTGACACTGGACAATCTGACCAGTAAGTGTCTTGGAGTAGGTCTATTGGGATCTATTCTATTTGAGGTATGTTGTACTTCTTGAATCTCTAATTTGCTGTCTTTTATAAGAGTTGGGAAATTTTTAGTGAATATGTCTTCTATTACTCTTTCTGCCCCTTTTCCCCTCTCTGCTCCTTCTGGGATACCCATAACATGTATATTTGTGCATTTCATGTTGTCACTCAGCTCCCTAAGACCCTGCTCATATTTTTCCATTTTTTTCACCATCTGTTCTTTTGTGTGTATGAATTCGAATGACCTGTCTTCCAGTTCACTGATCCTTTCTTCTGCCTGTTCAAATCTACTGTTGTGTCCCTCCATTGTGTTTTTCATCTCCTCCATTGTGGCCTTCATTCCCATGAGGTCTGCCATTTGTGTTTTCAAGTTTATGAATTCTTCTTTATGGTCATCCAGTGTCTTCTTTGTATCCTTCAGCTCTTTTGCTATATCTTCCTTCATTTCATCAAATTTATTTAGCATTAGTTGCCTCAACTCCTGTATCTCAGCTGAGCTATTAGTTTGCTCCTTTGGCTGGTCCATGTTTTTGTGTTTCCTGGTATGGCTCGTTATCTTAAGTTATCTAGGCATCTGATTTTCTTGATTAGTTTATTTTGGAGCTTGTTTTCTATCTTTTATCTAGTGGTTTTCTTGTTGGTTGGCTTTGTTCTCTGGCCTCTGTTCAGTTCAACTTATTCTAGACCTCTAACTTACGTTCTATTTAGTTGATCAGAATTTTTCCCCTCTTGTTTTTTTCTGTTTATTGCTCTGCCTCTATGTAACCTTTTTGTGAGTGGGTCTCCTCAGATATGGTCGACCCTAGTCATATTTTCCCAGTCTAGTGAGGCCCAGGTCTCATTGGGAGGGTATGGAGTTTTCCTGAGAATGAGACCCTCCTATGAGGCCTTTAGAATGGGTGCTTTTCCTCTCCTGTTCAGCAGGTGGCGCTTGCCAGCCCACAGCTCCCCCACCAGTGTAAGGAGACAGCTATTCTCCTTTTGAGAAACAGCTTTTGGCCTGCTACTGGGCTTTAGTAGATGCAGAATGCTTAACCATTGGCCACCAAGTTACCACAAGACCTGAGTTGCCTATCATGAGCTGGGTGTTGTCTGGCCTAAGAAGCCATAAATTTGGGCATGCACAGCAGCACTCCATCATAAAATGGAAATGGTATATATTAAATAGGGCTCAATTGGTTCCTGAGGGCACAAGTAAATTGCATGAGGAAGAGGCTCAAATGCCCATTGCCTCCACTTCTGTCACATTACCTTCCCTTTCCCAGCCCAGAACTATGGCCTCTTGGGGAGCTCCTTAAAACCAGTTAACTGAGGAAGACAAAACTTGGGCCTGGTTTACAGATAGTTATGCATGATATGCAGATACCACCCCAAAGTGGACAGATGCAGCACTGAAACCCCTTTCTAGGCTCTCCCTGAAGGACAGCAGTAAGGGGAAGTCCTCCTGGTGAACAGAACATTGAGTAGTATACCATGTTGTTCATTTTGCTTGGGCAAAGAACTGGCCAGAGGTGTGTTTGTATACTGATTCATGGGGTCTTGTTGGTTTGGCTGGATGGTCAGGGATTTGTAAGGAACATAACTGGAAAAATGGTGACAATGAAGACTGGGAAAGAGGTATGGGGATAGACCTTTCTGAGTGGGCAAAAAACATAAAGATATTTGCACCCCATGTGAATGCTCACAGAGGGTGACTTCATCAGAGGAAGATTTTAATGATAGAGTGGATAAGATGACCCATTCTGTAGATACCAGCCTCTTTCCCCAGGCACCGCTGTCATTACCCAATGGGGTCATTAATAAAGTGGTCATGGTGTTAGGGATGATGGTTATGCATGGGCTCAGCAACATGGACTTCTACTCACCAAAGCTGACCTGGCCACATCCACTGCTTAGTTCTTAGTCTGACAGCAACAGATACCCACACACAGTCCACGATATGGCACAAATCACCAAGATGATCAGGGTGATATCAGAGGCAGGTTGATTATATTGGACCACTTCCATCATGGAAGAGGTGGCAATTTGTTCTAACTGGAATAGACACATAATACAGATGTGGGTTTGCTTTCCCTTGTAGGCAATGCTTCTGCCAAATAAACCATCTGTGGGCTTATGGAATGCCTTATCCACCATCATGGTATCCCACACAGCATTGCTTCCATCAAGGAACACACACAACAGCAAATGAAGTGTGGCTGTGGGAATAGGCTCATGGAATTCTCTGGCCTTACCATGCTCCTTATCATCCACAGGTTGCTGGGTTGACAGAAAGGTGGAATTACCTGTTGAAGGCTCAGTTATGGTGCCAACTAGGTGACAATACCTTCAAGGATGGGAGTGTTCTCCAGGAGGCTGTGTATGCTCTGAATCAGTGTCCACTCTATGTTTCTCCCGTAGCCAGAATTCATGGATCTAGGAATCAAGGGGTGGAAAAGGAAGTGGCACCACTCACTATCACCCCTAGTTATCCACTAGGAAAATATTTGCTTCCTGTTCCTACAACCTTAAGCTCTGCTGGTCTACAAGTCTTAGTTCCAAAAGGAGAAGTTCTCCCACTAGGAGGCACAACAATAATTCCATTGAACTGGAAGTTAATACTGCCACCTGGCCACTGTGGTCTTATGCCTCTGAATCAACATGCAAGTATGGATATTACTGTACTGGCTGGGGTGATTGTTCCTGACTATCAAGGATAAATGGGACTGCAACTACACAGTGGAGGTAATGGAGAGTTTTTCTGGAATAAAGGAGATATCTTAGGGTGTCTTTTAGTACTAACATGCCCTGTGATTAAAGTAAATGGAAAACTGCCACAACACATTCCAGGCAATACTATGAATGGCCAAGAAACTTCAGAAACAAAAGTTTGGGTCACCCCAACAGTCAAAGAACCATGGCCAGCTGAAGTGCTTGTTGAGGGTAAAGAGGACATGGAATGGGTAGTGGAAGAAGGTAGTGATAAATATGAACTAAAACCATGTGACCAGTTACAGAAATGAGGACTATGATGGCATGGACATTTCCTCCTTGTTTTGTTTTGAGTATGTTTATATTTGTATATAAAGCAAATACTTTTTTTCCTCTCCAGCTTCTCCCCTTATATGATGTGAGTTGTGTTGTTCACTTCCTAGTATTTAAGTTACAGGATATCAAGTTTAAGAGTGAATATTACTCAAGGACTTGCACCCTATTCTCAAGAGTTTCATGCATTTCTGGTTATGCAGGACAGCTGAGTATTATTAGGTGAAAAATATGTCTGGTATTGTGATCTACTTAGATATTAAGTATGGTTTAAGGTGATGTGTATAGGTGCCAATTTAACAAAGGGTGGACTGTGATGGTTAGGTTCATGTGTCAACTTTTCCAGGTGATGGTGCCTAGTTGTCTGGTCAAGCAAGCACTGATATAACAATTACTGTAAGGACATTTGCATCTGGTAATAAACCAGAAGGTTGGTTTACTAAGTCATCGGTAAAGTGATTGCCTCTGTGGCTTATTACATCAAAGAATTCTGCAATGAGAGAATTCAATCAGCTGGATTTATCCCAATCAGTTGAAGACGTTTAAGGGAGCAGAGAGAAAACATTCATATCTTCTTCAGCCAGCCAGCCTCTCCTGGGGAATTCATCAAAGACCTTCATCAGAGTTGCCAGCTCTCTGTCTTCCCTATGGAATTTGGACACTGGTCTATGGAATTTGGACTTGTACACACCCACAGTTGTATGAGGCACTTTTATAAAATCTCATAGTTACAGATAAGTGCTGTTGGTTCTGTTTCATTAGAGATCCCTAATACCTATGGGTTTTGAGGGGTAATTATTTTATTAGGGAGTTAGTCTCATATCTCTAGTCAGGAAATCAGTACAGGGATTTTGCCAGGTACTGACCTCTAGTCCAACTATACATTATTAGGGAGAAAATAGCCAAATGGAAGGCTCTAACCATATCAAATGGAGTTGAAATCAATCAAAATATCCATTTATCACCTGTCCTCCATAAACCCATTGTGACTTGTGGATCTAAGTGTTACATTGGTTCCCAAGGAATCTGTATATTTCCCAAGTATCCAGGAATTCCTGAAGACATTACCCTTCTCCACAGTCCAGTCACCCTTATTAATGGCCACAGGTAAATTTGTGAAATGTTAGGAGGAGATTTTCTACAACATATTATAAAACTAACCTCCATTTTGCAGGTGAGGAAATCAAAACAAAAGTCATTTAGCTGGTAAGTGGGAGAGCATGGCTTCTAACCTGTAGACCTGGGTCCAGAATCTGCACTCTAACTCCAAAAGTATAAGGGCTTGCTTAGGTACAGTTCATTCATCAGTGACTTCTTGAGATAAAATGCATGGTAGGAAAAAAACATCTAAACACTGGCATCTCTGAATATACTTTTATTTTTTACTTCATTTGCTTGACTATTTTTCTGATAATGGATTCTTAATTAAAAAGAATTTTACCTTAAGTACTACTGTCAATTTTGTGAGCTGAGCTTTTTGTTTACTGAAATTTTATAGTACTAAGTATGGGAATACATTTTTTTTTTTTTGGTTATTTTTGTTTTGTTCCCATTCTTCAGTTGTACTGGGGTGTTAGTGGTCCCTATTCACTATGAAACAACATTTCATTTTCTTTTTCAGAAATATTACCTTTTATTTATTTGGAAAAAAATTCTCACTTGGGCTTTCTATTTGCATTTTTTTTAAGTAGGTTGTTGGCTGTTGTCCTCATGTGAACCTCATATATATATAAAGTTTTTCCTTTGTTTCCATTTGTTTACTGGAGATTTCTGAAAAACTGCTTCAAAATCCTCTATTTTTTCATTTATTCTGTCATTTTTTAATTTGTTAAATGAATCATTCTGTCTCAATTTGATTTTTAGATCTGTTGTTTCAAGGCTTTCTGTTCTTGATTCACAGATCCAATAGTTAATAATTCATTGGATGCTATGTATGAAAAGCAAAAATCTTAATCACTGTTAGGAGTGGGGGTTGGGAACTCAATTGTAGTGTAAACTATCAGTCTTCTTGCCACTTTGGTGGTTTTAAAGGCTAAAAAATTATGCTCTTGTAATAAAAAAGGATAAGGTGACTAGTATTTGATCACTTACAATGTGAACTTTATCCTTAGTGTAATTAGAGCTTTTCTCTTTTTTTTTTTTTTTTCACCACAACTCCCCTCATTGAGAGAAGAAAAGTATCTGGGAGAATCTGTTTCTTGATTACACATTGTCAATATTTCTGATTTCAATGAGACCTTCATCTCCACTTTAAGAGATTTTCAGTTCTCCCTTTACATCAGTATTTGCATATCTAAGGGAAAGTCATCCTCTGCACTCTCCAATTTTCCCTACATTTATCTTCTTCAGCCTTTAGAAATCTTTCACATAGTTTAATGTTCTTCATTAGTATTTCCGTCAGTATTAATTTTTCCTTCTCCAATTCTTTTTTTAATAATTCAGTTTTATTGAGATATATTCATAAAACATGCAATCATCCAGATTGTGCAATCAGTTGTTCACAGTACCATTATATAGTTGTGCATTCACCACCACAATCAGTTTTTGAACATTTTCAATATCACACACAAAAAGAATAAGAATAAAAGTTAAAGGAAAAAAAGAACACCCAAAACAACCCATCCCCCATCCCTCCCTGTTGTTCATTTCCTTTTTGTCCTCATTTTTTTTACTCATAGTGCATACACTAGATAAAGGAAGGAGGAGCCACAAAGTTTTCACAATCACATGGTCATACAGTGTAAGCTATATAGTTATACAATCATCTTTAAGAATCAAGAATACTAGGTTGCAGTTCAACACTTTCAGGTATTTCCTTCTAGCTATTCCAATACACTTATTAAAATTAAAAAAAAAAAAGGATATCTATATAATGCCTAAGAATAACCTAGAGAATCTATTTGAGATCTCTCAGCCACTGAAACTTTATTTTGTTTCATTTCCCTTCCCCCTTTTGGTCCAAGAAGGCTTTCTTAATCCCCCGATGCCAAGGCAAAGATCATCTGCACAAGTCATGTCCCATGTTGCCAGGGAGATTTATACCCCTTGGACACATGTCCCACACAGAGGGTAGTGCAGTGAGTTTACCTGCAGAGTTGGCTTAGAAAGAGCCCACATTTGAACAACAATGTGTGAGTCTTAGGCACAGTTTTAAGAAGACCTTGCCTCTCCTTAGCAGTAACAAACTTCATAAGGGCAAGCTCCAAAACAGCTACCAATGCTTGTGAGAATATCATTAATTCCCTGGGTGGGGAAAATTAATATTTCCACATTTTCTTCCAGTCCTCAAAGGGGCCTTACAAATATGTTTTGTTCTATGCCCAGATTACTCTGGAATGTATAGGGGCTTCACACCAACTTGCACAAACCAACCAGATTTCAGTCCCTATTCAGCTTTCCATGTAATTATGTTGTTTGAATTAACTGACCAGACAAGATAAATTATATAGTGTGCTCCAAAAAAAAAAATAGATTGTGCATGTAATAAACATCTCTTCCTTTGGTTTCACACAGAAGTTGACATTTTAAAAACACTGCCAATATCATCATTTACCCTTTAGTCTGATTTACCTTTGTCCTAATTATGCATTCACCAACACTATCTATATGAGGACACTTCCATTTCTTCCACAAAGAAAGAGGAAGAGGCAAAAAGAAAAAAAGAAAAGGAAAAAGAAAGAAAAAGAAAGGGGAAAAAACACAGTTAAAAAGCAACAAAAGAAAAGAAGGTAAATGCAATATAAGGTCAGGCAACACCACCAGTGTTATATACCCCCCTTATAGGCATTTAGCTTTGGTATATTTTCCTTATTACAATTAATGGAAGCATATTACAATGTTACTGTTAGCTATAGACTATTTTGCATTGATTGCACTTTTTCCCCAATACCACCCCATTTTTAACACCATGCAAAGTTGACATTCATTTGTTTTCCCTCATGTAAAAACATTCTTATATTAGTACCTTTAATCACAATCATTGACCACTCTAGGTTTCACTAAGTTATGTCATCCCTGTCTTTATTTAATATCATTCCTTCTGGTGTCCTGCATGACCCTAACCTTCCTGTTTCAACCATATAGTCATCTTTGTTCAGTGTACTTACAATATCATGCTACCATCACCCAATGTTGTGTCATCCATTTCTGTATCTATACAATCAATCCTGTTGAATATTCTTTACTCCTTCAGCATCAAATGCCTGATCTTTGCCCTCTTTCTATCTCCTTGTGTCTTCATTTCTACACTCTTCTCCAAACCTCTCTTTCCTGTCTTTTCCTGTTAGTAGCACCTCCTTTAGTGTTTCTTGTACAGAAGGTCTCTTGTTCACAAACTCTCTCTGTGTCTGTCTATCTGTAAATATGTTAAACTCTCCCTCATTTTTGAAGGACAGTTTTTCCAGATACAGGATTGTTGGCAATTTTTCACTTTCAGTATTTTGAATATATAATATTACTGCCTTCTTACCTCCTTGTTTCCTACTGAGAAATCTGCACTTAGTCTTATTCAGCTTCCTTCATACGTGATGGATTGCTTTTCTCTTGCTGTTTTCAGAATTCTCTATTTGTCTTTGACATTGGACAGTCTGATCAGTAAGTGTCTTGGAGTAAATCTATTTGGATCAATTCTGTTTGGGGTAGTCTGTCCTTCTTGGATCTGTATGTAATCGTATGTCTTTCATAAGCATTTGGAAATTTTTATTGATTATTTCCTCTATTATTCTTTCCCCTGTTTTCCCTTCTCTTCTCCTTCTGGGAAGCCTATAACATGTATATTCATGTGCTTCATGCTGTTATTTATTTCCTGAGCCTCTGCTCATATTTTTCCATTCTTTTCCCTATTCTTTTGTATATAGGATTTCAGATGTCCTGTCCTCTAGTTCAAAAATCCTTTCTCTGCCTCCCCAAAACTGCTATTGTTTGTCTCCACTGTGTTTTTCTTCTCTGCTCATGTGTCTTTCATTCCCATAAGTTCTGCCATTTGTTTTATCAAGCTTGCAAATTCCTCCTTATGGTCACCTAGTGTCTGCTTTATATCCCTCATCTCTTTTGCCACATTTTCTCTCAGATTGATTTGATTTAGAAGACTTTTTTAAATATATTTAATTATTTGTTTCAACTTCTGATTCTCAGTTGTGGTGTTAGTCTGTTTCTTTGATAGGGCCATACCTTCAAGTTTCTTGTGGTGACTCATGACATTTTTGCTGTCTAGGTATCTGATTTTCTTGATTAGTTCATTCTGGAGGTTGTTTTCTCTCTTTTGCCTTGGGTTTTCTTGTTGGTTTTCTGTGACCACTATATTTCCTTATTTCTCTCATTGGCCAGTTGTCAGATTAGCTCTTCCCCCAAATCTCCCCCAAATCAGGCACACACTTTCACCTGCCACAGGGATAGTAGGTAGGCACTGGGCACCCCAGCATATTCACTGTGTGTGTGGTAATATAGATCTGCTGACTTCCAGTGGTGCTCTGTTTTCCACTGGTGAGCAAGACCTGGATTTGTTTTAGACCCCTGGTTTGACAGTTGTGTTGTCCATGTTTCTCAGCCAAAACCATGCTGGTTTCTTTGCAGAGCATGTAGGCCAGTTTTTGTGATCCTAATAAAGGTTCTGAAGCATCTTTTTAAAAGGGTTTGTATTCACTTGCACTTTCTGGACTGTTCAGTAGACGGCAGTGCTCGGTAACATAATTGTCTTCAGAGGCTGCTTTGCCTCTGAGCACAGGTGAGCTTAGACTGTGGGATTTCTATGCCCTCATGTTGCTTAACAAAATCTGGCTCAAGGTAGGGCTACACCTGTGGCTGAGTACTCCCTCAGCTAACCCAGTATTCCAAAGGCAATGAAACAGTTGCCAGCCACTTCTTCTCTCAAGGGTGGAGGAAGGGTTTTCAGACCCAGAGCTGGAAATGCAGTCTCTGTCCATATTTCCTCAGTTTCTTTGTCCCTCACTGACCTGGGGCTTGAATTGTCTTCCCCTGTTCACTAGGTCTTCAAGCAATGAGGATATGTCTAACTGCTATGGGAGATTTTAAAATCATTGTCCCTGGTAGGAGTATTCTTTCTCTAATTCTTCCATAACATTTTATATATTTTATGCCACACATTACAGTCTGACAAATTTATCATTTTATATACTTTCTTCTCCGTAACCCATCCCAACCTGATTTTTCCTTGATATCAATAATGCTGCTTTACTGATATATTTGGTCTTATCATCATTCCCAACAATCTAGAATATTAAATGTCTCTGTTTATTTTTTTGCCTGTTTATGGAGGGATAAAAGGAAAGAGGAAAGAAATGAAGGGAAAAGTAAAGAAAGGATAAAGAAAAAAGAAGGAAAGTATGAAAGATAATAGCTTTTCAAACAATTCATAGTTTTCTATATGAGTATGCATTTGTTTTATTTCTTATTCAGAAATAATCATCAAATAAACATAAATATGATCAGTAATACATCATAATTATCCCATTTTTATTGACTTGCTGAAAATTAAAAGAATAAAATTTAATATCTGTTTTCTATAAATTATCATATTTATTGTCCCTGGAACAGAAAACATACCTTCAGCTATTTAAATATGCAATTCATATTTATTTATCGTATATCAAACCTAATGTGATAAACCAGTTATAGTGAGCATTCATTATATATCTAAAACATTTCCAAAATTTGGATCCTTAGATCCTAGAAAGATCCTTGTGCATGGTTTTACTATCTGAGGAATTTTGATTAGATATCCAAGGAGTATAGATAATATTTTTATTTTATTCCCCTGAATAATTTTCCATTAGGAAACCAAGATTATTTCATTATTACACTAATCTTTTGACATAATCAAATGTAATCAAAATGTAGTAGTTACCTATTAGATGATTATTATTATTATGTTTTTAAAGAAGTCCTGGTCAAATACTGGGGGAGAATTCTTACTGTTTTCTATGACCTTCATTTGTTTCCTGACTCTATTTTTAAGGCAGAGATTGCAATGCTCAAAACTATGAGTCAGATAATAAAATTATGCATTCAACAAATTTCATTTAATTGTCTTCTCAATGTAATTTTAAATAATGTCAAGTTATTATGCATATCAGTTCTTCACCTTTTCTTGGTGAGACCTCATTTTTTGAATTTTCTTGAAGGTTGAACAGGACAGATGATTCTCTGCTTTATGAAATTTTTTATCAGAAGTTTGAGAAAACATTTTCAACTATTCAGATTCAAGCTTTACTGATGCAACCTGAATTATAGCTTATATCAAATGAAAAAAATTGACATTGATGACAAAAATTACACCTTGTCTCTGTTGAAAAATGAAAATTTTCTTGATATAGAATAGGATGTAGACTGAAGATAACATGTATTTGTTATTTGATATGTGTGTTTTTTGTTACCTCCGAAGTTGTCATTTAGATAAATTGTTCATGGTTCAAACCTTGCTGCCCTGAGATTTCCTAGTGAGAGTTATTAATTTTCCTATTAAGAAGGAAGAAGTATCATTACATGAGAAAGAACCAGAAGTCTTGAGCTGAAGGGCAAGATTTCCTACTAGCACTGTGGTGAATTTGTTAATTTGTACTAAAGGGGGAAAAGTTAACCCAACAATTATTCCCCTTATTTTATTCCCTCCTTAAAATCTAGAATTTGGTGGTTTACTGTAAGAGTATAAAAAATTGAGTGAAAATATAACAAGCTTTTTAAAGATATTCTAGTTGATTGTGTGTGTGTGTATATATATATATGCATTCATATTTCTATAGGAATCACACAAATTTATTGTATGGTCACAATTGTGGACTTTTAAATCTTTTTGTTTATATTTGTTAAAATAAGCATTTTAATACCCATACTATGTATTTAAAGTTCAGAGATTTTGAGAGAAATATTGGGTTGAGATATAAAGATTTTGAGATTATATATATATGTGTGTGTGTGTGTGTGTGTGTGTGTGTGTGTGTGTATATATAATAGAAATGAAGAGGAGATTATCTGCTGTGAAGAGAGTAAACACAGAAAATTCATGGAGTACTGCAAAGAAAGATAAAAAATCCCAAATACTTTATATTTTAGTGCACAAGAGGTTAAATGGATATATCATTATCATAGCTTATTAAAAACAAGTAAATATATGAGCAAATAGGAAATTATAAATATTGGTGCACTGAGACCAATAAATACTGAAGGCAGGAAAATAGTTTCTTTTAATGAGTAGGTTTGGGCTAATTTCCTTGTAGGATTTAAACATAGGATGTTGGTGTTTTAGCTTCTACATGTTTCAAGTAGCTGGTGAAAAGTAAATTTAAGAATATCTAGTAACAAACCAGCTTGTATTGATGCAGTGAAGAGTCATTTTCTTTACTAGGATTTTGAAGCCAAACTGTAGAGTTTTCTATCATACACTAAGCTTAAATTGTTAGAGGTAGGCTGTTTTATTTTCTTTAAGTAATATTCTATGTATCTGTAACTACAAAAAAATTTTTGTTGAGTCTCACTGTATGAAGATTGTGACTTTTTATTTTTACTTTCCAAGTAAATAGTGAAATTCAAATAGTGACTAAGCTTGCTACAGTTATATAAATGAAGGCACAATTTTTGCTTTTTTTCCTACTCCCCCATCATTATGCAGTTTTGAAAATTAGCCTTCCTCTCTCTGGTATAATAATTTATGTACCCTAGAAAAATCATTAACTTTAAACTGAATTCCTGTATGTGTAAAAACATTGTAAATAGGACTTCTTGAAGATGTTACTTTTAGCTAAGTTGTGGTCCAAATGAATAAGGATTGGTCTTAATCCTGATCATGGGAGGCCTTATAATAGGGAGGAACCAGAAGATATGGAATTGAAAAAGGAGAGGATATCCCTTTGATGGGAGTCAGAAAAAAAGCAAGGAACCCAAGTATTGCCAGCAGGCAGCACCAGAATGCTACAGACTTTGGGGAGAAAGTATGGCCTTGCTGATGCCTTGATTTTGGACTTCATCTAGCCTCAAATATGAAAGCCAATAAATTCCTATTTTCTTATGCCAACCATTGTGAGGTGTTTGTCATAGCAGCCTGGGAAAACCAAGACACTCTCCAACAATACTCCATTGAGGAATGCTTCAAAGTAGATTGGGAGGAAGAGCTGTGATTACAAAAGTTGCCAAAACATACTCCTCAATGTAAAATTCCAAAGAGTATGTGGGAATCATGGAAAGTTATCACTAAATATCTGAAAATCACATTTTTCTTCTGAACTGCTTTCCTCCTTTTTTATCCATTCATCTCTTTCTATTCTTAGAATTTCCATTTCCATAGGAAATCAGTGGCCCCTAAGGAGCAATTACAAGATACAATGTTCCTGGAGAAGGGCAAGATGGTGGCATAGAGAGGAATAGAATGTAGTTAGCCCCCTGGAACAACCAATAAACAATCAGGAACAACTAGTAAATAATCTGGAACAACTGCTGGGTGACAGCCATGACTGTCCACATATTGTACACCAAACTGGATTGGGTGGAATGGCTAAGATCACAGCATGAAATCTGTAAGTAAAAACTGTGGAACCATGCTGTGAGTCCTCTCCCCCCATGGTAGACAATGCTGCAAGCCCTTGTTGGAAGAGAAACCAGCATTCCCAGACACAGCAAATATAGCTCAGCTCAGCTCCAACTGGGGTTTTAGTTAACAAATGACTGTGGAATACAAACTACAGACATAAACAAAACCCCTAACAAGCAGACAGAGGGTTTTAGAGATGACTGAACTTAAAGAGCCAGAAAGACCAGGGGCTCTCTCTGACCAATGGGCAAAACAGGGGGGCTGAGAACTGGCTCTGGAAAGGGGCTTTATTTCCCTTTCTCTCTTTCTCAACCTGAGAGGTTCAGTGGAGAGATGACCTCAGCCATTTTCAATTCACAGTGCTTTGACCCAGACAGGGATGGAGATAACAGAAACACCCTTCACATGCAGAAGATAACTCCCTAGGGGGTGTATCTTTGGTAAGAGGAATGAGGTGGGACCAGCTCTTGAGTTGGCTTCCCTTCAGAACTGAGACCCCAAACCAGGGGGAAAATAGCCAAAACAGAAACCAAAGGGGCCACATCTCCTTACACCAGTCAGAAGTGACAGGCTGACAGGCATCACCTATTGGGCAGGTTAGGAAAAGCACAGTGGCTAAAGGCCTCACAGGAATGCCTGTCATTCTTCTAAGATACACTCTGAATATAACCCCATTTTGAGAACTGAACCCATTCTGGTCTGGGAAAATTTGATTGGGGTAACAAAGGAACCAGATGCCTAGACAACAGAAAACTACAAATTGCAATAGGAGAAACAAAGATATGACCCAGTCAAAGGAACAAACTAACACCTCAGTTAAGATACAGTTGAGATCTTGTTTCACTTTAATGAAACAATCAAAGATATTTAAAGAAATATGCTAAATCAAATTAAAAGTCAAATCAATGAGTTCAGGGAAGATATGGCAAAAGAGATGAAGGATATAAAGAAAACAATGGGTGAAGATAAGGTAGAAATTGAAAGTTTGAAAAAACTACAGGAAGAATCTATGGAAGTGAAAGGCACAACACAAGAGATGAAAAACAAAATGGAGACATTCAAATTCAGATCTCAAGAGGCAGAAGAAAACACTCAGGAACTGGAGAACAAGACATCTGAAATCTTACACAAAAAAGAACAGATAGAGAAAAGAATGGAAAAATATGAGCAATGTCTCAGGGATTTGAATGATGACATTAAGTGCATGAATGTACATGTCATGAGTGTCCCAGAAGAAGAAGAGAAGGGAAAAGGGATACAAGAAATAATAGAGGAAATAATCACCAAAAATTTCCCATCTCTTATGAAAGATACAAAATTACAGATCCAAGAATTACAGCATCCCCCAAAGAGAATAGATCTGAAAAGACCTATGCCAAGTCACTTATTAATCAGATTATCAACTGTCAAAGACAAAAAGAGAATCCTGAAAGCAGCAAGATAAAAACTATCCATCACGTATAAAGGAAGCTCAATAAGACTATGTGCAGATTTCTTAGTAGAAACCATGGAGGCAAGAAGGAAGTGATGTGATATATTTACAATACTGAAAGGGAAAAATGTCCAAGAATCCTATATCTGGCAAAACTGTCCTTCAAACAGTTTAAAATATTTTCTGACAAACAGACAATGAGAGAGTTTGTGAACAAGATACCTGTTCTACAGGAAATACTAAAGGGAGTGTTACAGGCAGAAAGGAAAAGACAGGAGTGAGAGGCTTGGAACACAATTTTGGGTGATTGTAGCACAACAATGTAAGTACACTGAACAAAGATGACTGTGAGTATGGTTGAAAGAGGAAAGCTAGGAACATGTGAGACACCAGAAGGAAAGAGGAAAGATAAAGACTGGCACTGTACAACTCAGTGAAACCTAGAGTGCTCAACAATTGTGATAAAATATACAAACATGTTTTACATGAGAGAGAATAAATGAATGTCAACCTTGCAAGATGTTAAAAAATGGGTTATTATTGGAGGAAAATACTATCAATTAAAATAGAAACTATAGTAAACAAAAACAAGATATTATGCTTCCTTTAATGTAATAAAGACAATATACCAAAGCCAAATGCTTATAAGAGGAGGACATAAGGGAGGGGTATGGGACTCTTGGCATTGGAGATATTGTCAGATTCTTTTATTGTACTTTAGTTTAATTCTATCTTTCCTTTTGTTTCTATTTTTTATCTGTCAATTTTTTTTCTTTTCTTTCTTTTTCTTTTTCTTTTGTCTCTCTACCTTCTTTGATTCTTCCTCCTTCTTTGTGGTAGAAATGGAGCTGTCCTTATATAGAGAGTAGTCATGGTGGTGAATGCATAAATACATGATTATACACGGAACCATTGACTGTTTACTTAAGACAGAATATATGGTGTGTGAACAAAATGGTCTTAAAAAATGTGTTGATGAAAGCTTGAGGGCACTATATTGAGTGAAATAAGTCAGACACATAAGGACAAATATTGTATGGTCTCACTATGAGCTAGTTATAATGTGTAAACTCATAGATATGAAATATAAGTTATCAGGATATAGAGCAAGGCTAAAGAATGGGGAGCAGTTGCTCATTATGAGCAGAATGTTTAACTAGGTTGAACTTAAGTGTTTGGAAATGGAAGTGGTGATGGTAGCATGTTACTGTGAGAATAACTAACAGTGCTGAATGAACGTGAATGTGGTGGAAAGGGGAAGCTTAGAGCCATGTATATCATCAGAAGGAAAATTGGAGGTTAAAATATGGGAATGCATAAAACAGTGAATCTTGTGGTGAACAATGTTCATGAATAACTGTACAAATCTCTTTCATGAGGTAGAACAAATGTATGACACTATAACTAGAAGTTAATAATAGTGGGGTATATAGGGAAAATATACCTATCACAAACTATGTACTACAGTTAGTATTATTCTAACAGTCTTTCATCAACAGTAACCAATGCACTATACCAATGCTATGAGTCAATAATGGAGAGGCAGTGTTTAAGGGTATTGGAGGCTTTGAGTTTCATTTTTTGTGTTTATATCTTTTCTGGATTAATGAAAATGTTCTAAAAATTGAAAAAAAAATTGTGGTGACAGATGCACGTCTGTATGATGATATCACGGTCAATTGATTGTGCACGTTGGATCCTTGGATGATTGTATGGTATAGGAACAATCTCAATAAAATTTAAAAAAATGTGCATGGTCAATGTTCAATGTACTATATGTCATAAAAGATATGTGGGTTAAAAATGCATTTGAATGAGATATGAGCAAGTAATTTTTTTCATAAATAAACATGAAGAATAATATAAAATAAAAATAATTGTTTTAGTCATCAACTTATTACTAGTCTTGCCATAAACAGCTATGAACCACAGGGAAGATATAAATGAGAGTTTCATTTTTACCCCCATCTAAAAGTTTTTGAATCTAAGAAAAATTGTGCAGTTCTATTATTTCAATTCCTATCTCTAAATCATATATGTCTTTAGACACAAGTATCTATTCATAAAAAGGAACATGTTCAGTGTAGTCTATAAAGCAAATCAAATAGATGCTTGATTTGATGTGTTTTTCTAATATCCATCTTGAGTTAATATCATATAAGTAGACCTTACTGTAGTAAAATTGATCATTAAATTGATCATTAAATATTGTTAAAAATTGGTTGAGCAAAGCATTCTTGTAAGAAAATCTAGGACTAGGAGTAATCTATTTTTTAATAGTTTTTAGCATGATATTTAAAGAAAAATTTCCTCTGTCAAAAAAAACTTGCACAGAAATAGATTCAACAAAATATGCTTGTATAGAATTAGGACTCCTGTTCTCTTCCATTAATCTAATTCATTTTTATTTTACAAAGTTCTCTTTAAAATGCATCTGTGCACTGTGGAAATGTCAGTGAATGTAATAGAAGAACTTCCTTGATGATTTATCATGGGATGTAGTTTTTAAATTACCCATATTGTTGTACTGGGCAGTATCATGAATGAAACATTTGAAATCACAGTTTCTTACATGATCTTGAAAAGCTTAAAAGGTCATCGGGATCCCTATTGTAACTGAAAGTTAAAACATAAGTTAAAATTTTACAGAGGAAATTTTAACCAAGACATAATCATCCCCTATTTTTTTACTCATAAAATATAGTTTCATTCTTACAAATCTCCTTTTGAAAATGCCATTCATATATACCATAACCTCAGAAGTCTGAATTCAAAATGAAATATGAAGGCAGTAGTCAGGGAAATTACATCAGAGTGCTTTGTATCTGTACAAATCAGGACATCCCTCTTTTGTCAGTGATAAAGTAGGAAAAATACATAATACCTTTGATTTCTCCTTAGATATTTAGAAGTGTAAAACCCAGCTGAATTAAACATGTTTAATTTAAAAAATTAACAATGTATACTCTAAAATGGCTAAGTATGGCATAATTAATAGTTTGATCAAAACTGTAAATGTTTAGTCAAAAATGTTGACTCGCTGAATATGGTCTCAGCCCTCTGAGACCTCCACTGAGGACAGTGTATAAAATTTTGTGAAATGTTAGGTAAGACACATGATGATAATATGAATATCTGTCAAAATTTAAATGAGCTATAGCATTGCAAATATATAAAGCTGATGAAACAGCAACTGGAGATTTTAGATACAGAAATATATCTCTATCTCTATATATCTCTATCTCTATATTTCTATATCTATATCTATATTATCTATATATATGTATGTATGTATATATGTGTGTTTGTGTGTGTGTGTGTATAAATGTTATTACCTAATCCTTCCCCAAAAGTTATTTAAATTCTGGGCTGTTACTGGTGCATTGATTTATGGAGAGAAGGTTTAAAAGCCCAAGCTTTCACTTCTATAACCTGTTATGTAGCTCTAGATTGCTGGAAATGTGGAAGGTCAACCCCAAATCAGGCAGAACACAAAAGGGTGTTGCCAGAAAAACTGAGTCTGCATAAATGGGATAGACATTTTCAATGAATCTTGTTTAAAAACTTGGAAGCTTTAATTAAAGATATTTCTTAAGTTTTATTTTTCTAAATTACTTCCAACTGGGACGTATTTTTCATCACTTCAACATTTTATTTCATCATAAATTTTCAAATTTTCATTAATTATTAAATTTGGAAATTCATCACAAATCAAATTTAACAAAGTTCGGGCAGAACCTACCAGAAGCAGAAATGGTTGAAAAAAATAATTTAAAAATAAAATAGAGACAATATCACTCAGCAAAATGTGAAGTGGACTGCTAAAGTGCATACTTGCATTCTTCTACCCTGAGACTGTTTAAAACCTATTTGCCCCTAGGAGAGAATTGTAAAAAAATAGGATATACTATCCAATGTTGCTCTATTTGATTTAAAAAAAGGTCTGTTGAAGTGCATTTCTTGTTACTAAATTCATATTTACTTTTCACATTCAGTGAAGAGTTGTAGGGAAGTTTATCAGTCAAGACCCCAAAATGAAACCAATGGCATAAACAAATTTAAAACATATACAAAGTTTAAAAATAGGGAAAGTATTATTTCCAAAAGTATTATTTAAAGATATGTGATAGAAAAAGAATAATGAGCAATTCAGGTTAAATAAAAGCAGGATGTCACACTCCTAAACCTGAAGGAAAGGTGTAATTATCAGAATCAGGGGTGGAGGATGTTTGGAAAAGAGCAGTGATCTTCAGGTAGAGGGTCACAGAGAGATCAAGCTAATATCCAGAAGGAATTAAGTCCCAGAACTACTCCCTCTCTCCCTAAAGCCAAGAACCACCACTTAGAAAGAATGTCAGAGGGCAAACATTTTTAAGTTTGAGAGCTCAGGATTAAGAGCAGCTGGCCTGAGTTGTGGTGGTTAGAGAAAATCAAAGCAAACACAATCCAAGTGCATCAATTGTAAATATATCTGAAACTTGTTTTGCTCTGCCTACAAATGGTTTGCATTGGAACTCTAAAAAAATTCATAGCTACATCTGTAATTTGTATATATATATTCATATTTATATATCTAAATTTATATATATGGAAATATATAGTTATATTAATTATGATTCTAAGGTGCTATATGCAAAGATACAAATCATTTTTGTTCTGAAGTGCTGATAGCAAAATAAAATGTATGAAGTAATCACAAATATCTGAAATACTAGGGCTATGAAAAAAATTAGATTTTATATTTTATGTATGAAGAAACCAAGATTGAGAGATTTTTGTGATTTTTCCAAAGTATATATTTATTAGTAGTACTTTTATTGTAGCAAATTTCTCTTAACACCCTTTTAGGGTCCATTCCTTTATGCCACAAGACGTCTATTTCCAAATAATTACATTCCATCTACTGCACCACACAATATTCCAAATGTTTAGAAGTAATAATCCCCGTATCCTTTACAACAACATTATCAGGTAGCTACTAATTGGACCTATTTATTCGATGAGAAAGCTCTGCATTAGAAATTAAATGGTTTTCCCAAGGTGTACCAGGATGTGATGATCTGGACCTTGAATTGTTTGCTTAAATATTAAGCTAGGCTGCCTCTTATTTTGTAGTAACATTTAAACAGAAAGTTGGATTTTTGATAGCTAATAATCTGACCTCAAATCTAGGAGCTAAATGACCAGACACACAGCCTTCTCTCTTTAACAAAAAATACTATATTCTTCCAAAATTCATAGGACCAGGAGAGCAGAGAACATCTCCAGTAATGCCAATGTTGTATATTTTGAACCTGCTTTGACTATAATTGCTTTGGACAATGTTGGTCCAGGTTAAGTAAGATTAATGGTATTCTTAAAGTATGTGAGAACACACACCAGAAGCTGTTTTGGTTAATAGTCTCTGAGCATGGGTGCTTTGGTGTGTTTCACAGGAGTGGAATAAAGGTCTGGGAGAGTCAGCTTATGTTTGAACAATAAAAAAGTTGGTGAAACAGCAGCAAATCACAACCCATGCTCACTAGTATTATCTTGTTTCTTCATTTTCCACTTATTCAATTTCATCTTCACATTCAATTTCCCTGGACCAGCATAACTCCTATTACCAACACAAAATGGGTCTGGAAATTTCTATCCCACAAGACTGAGTAACATGGGAGATTAGTCATTCCTCTTTCTAAGTTCAATTAATTTCTTTTGTTGTTTATGGCTGGATTATTTGAGGTAAAAATTTTAGTTCTTCTCTCTCTGTTTTCCCCAGAATTTGTTAAATGATAAGAATATAGGAAGGATGTTTGCATTTCCTTATTTCAGGGAATGTTTATGGAGCAAGCATGATAGTAGCCAGAGGTCAATGCCTCTAAATTATTTTTGTAACTTAAATTTTTGATGCAACTTCAATTGGTATCCTGGAGAAGGACAGCAAAGAGAGAAATGCCATTTTGAATATTGACAGTGCTACAACTGAGTCTCTTGGATTTAATAGCAGATAGAATTTTATGTTCCCAAGAATAGAGGGAACTGTACTTCTAATATGGAGCTATGTCCTGTGGAAGTTATTTTAGCTTGGGTAGAAGACAGACTGATTATCTATAAATCTGTGGAGGACACCATTGGTTTTAGAGAGATTTGTAACTGTTAAAGGTCATATATTTTCTAGTTACATGCTTATATTTTTATGATTTTTAAATTTTTATTACAAATATTACATGAGAACATACAAATTTCAAAATGTGGTTTTCAGAGTATTTCAATTGAAGCACATATGTCCTGTGCCAGTTTGAACATATTATGTTCCCCAAAACAGCATATTCTTTGATGCAATCTTGCGTGGGCAGACATATTAATGTTGATTAGATTGGAACCTATTGATTCAGTGTTTCCATAGAGATATGACCCACTAAAATGTGGGTAACACCTTTGATTAGATTATTTCCATGGAGGTGTGGGCCTGCCCAATCAGGATGGGTCTTGACTGATTTACTGGAGTACTTTAAAAGGAGCTACACAGGCCTAGACTTTGCTGCAGCTGAGAGACGAATTTTGAAGATGGCCGTTGGAAGCTGACACTGATATTTTGGAGACTGACATTTTGAAACACAATCTGGGGGAAAGCAGATGCCAGCCACATGCCTTCCCAGCTAACAGAGGTTTTCAGATGCCATTGGTCATCCTCCAGTGAAGGTGCCCTATTGCCTTAAGACTGTAACTTTGTAAACAAATAAACCCCTTTTATAAAAGCCAGTCCATTTCTGGTGTTTTGCAAAATGACAGCATTAGCAAATTGGAACATGCCCTTTAAGTGGTGAAATTTTAGTGTTTTAGTAGTTATCAGAAGAACTGCTTCTGAAACTGAAAGTTACCCAGAGGAGGACATTTATTCAGGAGAGAACATCAGTTGATATGTTATAGAGGGATGGGACTTCTGGAAGGAAAATGGCACTGAAAGGGATGTGTGATTGTCAAATAGTCTTAATATTCTGGGAATGCAATATGAAAATGGGTAGAGTTATCAGGTGACAAATCCTTTAGAATTTGACAAATCAACTCCTCGTATTTTCTGGGGAAGCATAACATTGACCATTACTGAAACAGAGGGAGAAGTGTTTTGGTGCTCCATATTCATGTAACTCTATCTTGTTAATCTTTGTTATTTTTATAATTTTCTTTTTTACTACTTCTTCTTGGTAGAAGCCTTAGAGATACTTCTAAGATAGATATTTAAGAGAACAAACTTTTTTAGCCCTGGTCACTTTTTCAGTAAGGATCCCGGCAGGAGTGACTTTGCGTACCCAAATGTAATCTGAGGAGTTATTAATAAAAAGTGGAAAGATGTTAGGGAAACTATAAGGTTTAAAGCAGAATACTGAAGTTAATAGGGGTCATTTATTTAACAAACATTGGACTTTTGTTCTGAGGGAAGGGGGGCTTCTAGAAACTGCAGACAGGAAGTTATTAGATATAGCTGTTTTGTAGGAACTTTGACTTTGGTCTGTGCACACAGTCAGCTAGGACTAAAAGACATCCCATGCTTGCTCTCCTCCCTCTCTCTTATTTCTTGCCAAGTGCCTTCCTTTGGTTGAATCCAAAAGAGGAGCCAGAGGGCACATGAGCCTATTCATGCAGTTCTCCACCTTTTGGGTCACAGGGTGGAGAAAAATAGGAAGTGGATATTTTAGACAAGTGAAGGTATCCAGCACAGCTTCTGCAAAAAGATAAATTTGAAGAAATCTGAGATATTCAGTCTTGTGCCCTACCTATGCCTCCCATTTATCAGTATTAATTAATTAATTGTTATCAGCAAAAAATGATTCATTTTCATTAATTAGTAGTTAATATGAATATAATTAATATAAAATATGTTTTGATATAATTGAGATGGTATATGATATGATTAATTATTATAATTACCTAATAAATTATACCAAAAAGAGGCATAATTAAGGCAGAAGTAAAAGTGACTTTCAATGGTATATTGAATTAGAAAGTAACCAAAATACATCTTTGCTTTCTTCTCATTTCCTCTTCTTCTTTCAAAATGCTGTATCCTTCCCATCCTCTGGTCTTCGATTATTTTAATATTGACCTTTACTCAGCCTAAAATCCCTGCCATCGTGAAGGTCTGTTTCCCAGATGAAGAACTGCCTCTGCTTTCTTTTCCTTCAGAAAGAGTCAGGCTTCTTAACTGCTGCTTCAGCACTCTCCTCCAGTTACAGTTGAGATGGATTATCAGGGTTGTGTTAAATGAGCTGTCAAACACATTCAGACTACATTGTGGAAACATGTCTTAAGTATCCAAATGATAAATCTTGATCCAGAAAAACTCACAGATTCAGGAATTTTAAGCATAAATTAATTGTACTATTCTGGGGAAAGTCATGGACACACCTACCCTACCTTCTTTTCTCCTCTTTCTTGGCCGTGAGTAGATATTCAGTCCTTCCATTCTGTAGCCCAGGGGGGACATTGGATCTAATGGAATGGCCTGACCTTACCTTAAACACGCCCCTGGAAAAGCAGCCCTGGATGCTTATCAGGGTGGGGACTCCCAGTGACAGGGTGCCCTCTCCCTGGTTTGTATAAATACTCCACCCTTGGTTAGCACTGACTTATCCCACCTCTCCAACAAGAAGTGGGCATGCACAGCTGCCATACACAGACTCTGACACCAGCAGTTTGCCTTCCCAGGGACTGGTTTTGATGGGATCTCTTATCCTGCTCTTTTGGACTCTTAGTGGTGCATAAGTAATAATGTCATCATTTGCTAAAAATCTTTGTTGTGCCAAACCTTTGTTATCATGATGCACTGTACAGCAACTTGCTCCACAGATTTTGGTGCAGAGTGCAAGGTGCATGGGGTTTTCATTACTCTTGCATTCCTTTTGTACAAGAGCATCCTGGGCAAAATAGGACTAACAACTTTGTGAGCTAAACTGAAGTGTCACTTCTGCCCTACCAGACTGTGTGGAGGTACAGATCAATGGCTGGTGGACCTAGGGGATGCCATATCCATCTTCTGGATAAAGGGTGGCATAAATGGCATTTTAAGAATCTCCCATGAATGCCAGGGAGTTGGATAGCTGTTTCCATACTGAAATAAATGAGGTTGGGGATTTCACCAACTGGCATTCACTCCCCCAACTCCTGGATCCATATCTGTTCTCAGTCTGGAAATAGGCATACCCACACTCATGCCACCCAGACCAATTGTGAGGTTAGTGTGAGGCCATCATTATCCAGGAAATTGTTAGAACTGAAGGTGAGGACTTGGAAGTGAAAATGAAACTACAAACTTTTATGGAGAAGGAGAAACATGATATGAAAGATAGACATGGACAGAAGCCATGAAAGGATCTCCTCTTGTGGTTGTCCTGACTTTACAATGAGGGAAACAATACATTCCTAATCAACCAGGCTGAATGGAGTAGTCATGGCCACCTCACATCCAACCCCGTCTTTGAACAAACTCTTAGACAGTTGGAGGTAAGGGTGGAGGAGGGGCAGTGGAAAAGGAGCTGTTGACTGTGTAGCTGTGGGTGCTCTGCAGCCAGAGCCTCTGTAGGACTGGATCCTGCAGGAAATCAGACAAGCATATCACACCCTGGGTGACCTCCCATGAAGTCCAACTAAGCCTTGGAGTAACGAGGAAGAAGCCTTGGTCATCCTATGAGAACTGGCTGTTGGTGTGTGGATATTCCACCCCAGAGGAATTTAGCCCCTCACTATATTTTCATTTTGCAGTGTGACGTAGATAATTTTATTAGAAGGGGTCCCCTGAATGGGGCAATAATCTGGTTCTCCTTCTCATGCCAGGACTTTCTTTGGGAGATGTGATTGAGCATGTTTATTGTACCCTCCCTGTTTGGTTGAAGGATTTCCATATTAGGAGGCTGGCTGCCATGGTAACAGATCAAGGAGCCAGGCTGGCAGGCAGAAGGGACTTGCCTGTTAACCCAGAAAAATCTGAGACCTACAAGATGGGTTGGTGGCCGCCCCCTACTTTCAGGGCCCTCACTCACCAAGCTATGTTCTTATGATTACTAAAGCAAGGATATCACCATAGACAGGATCTCCAATAGAGAATTTTGGGAAAAATATAAACTGGAAGGAAGTCCACAGGTTCAATACATCTTATACACCACTGTCTGACACTCTCCTCACAATTCCCAAATATGGGCAGAAGAGGAGTTGGATCCTGAAGATTTCCTGCCTCTTGCTTTTGTCCCAACTGAGAAGGCTGGCCCTCAGGAAGGACTTTTTCACCCAGAATTGACTAGATTTCAGATGGCCTAGAGGTGGGGCAAAGAGTTCTGACCATCCCCTGTGGTAAAAAGACTTTATGTCATAAAACATGTACAATTTGGGGGCAGTGAACAAACCATTATGGATGTTTTGGATACAGATGCCCAGGTCACCATCATTCTGGTGGGGAAAAAGACATTACTGAATTAATCAAGGAACTTCTATCTGTTGGTGTCCTTCATTCCACCATCTCTGCCCATAATAGGCCAGTGTGGCCAGTGAGAAAGATGAGTAGAGCATGGAGACTAACTATACACTGCTGACACTTGAATGTAAAAGTGCCCCATTGGCACCTTGCTCCTAGACATTGTGATGCTTACAGAAACCATTATGGCCTCCACTGGAGTTTGGTATTCAGTCATTAACCTGGTGAAGTTTTTCTCTACATCCCATTCCAGGGGGAGTACTGGGATCGATTTGCTTTCCAGTGGCAAGGCTGCAGTATATCTTCACTGTAATACTAGATGAGGGTACTTTGCTCCTTGCATTGGCATCTTGGAAAAATCATCCAATGGGCCAATCTGTGAGTGGTCTTCTCAACTCTGGTACCCTCAGATACAAGCTTCCACTATGTACCTGTTCACTGACTCATGGGCCATCACCAATGCGTTAGCAGTCTGGTCAGATTCATGGAGGAAATATGATTGAAGAATCAAAGTTTCCCTCATGTGAGAAAGGAATGTCCTGCCTGGGGAATGAGGGCAATGAGTTTACCCTGAGTGACATCTATGAATTAACTGAAGTTTTCATGGCTACCACTGAACTGGACATGGAAATTCTAACATCACGAAATTATGGGTCCAGGAAAACAGAGTATTTTTTTCATTAAAAGAGGCCCAGTTAGCCATTTACCGATATGAGAGATGTCAACTACATGCCAGAGCCTGACAAGGGCATTTATGAGCTATTCCTCAAGGGGTCACACAGAGCTGCTTATTGCAAGTGGACTATATCATCTCTCTCCTGCCACCCTAAGGTATGTCCTACACTTGGTCATGATAGACACCTATTCAGGTTACCTATCCAATTCAATACTTGGGATATCTTGGAAAATTGACCCTGAACCCCTTTGAGTATCCAGACAACATCCCCTCCAACCAAGCCATACCACTATACTGCACAATCTACTTAATATGAGGCCTAGTCTTATAGAATTAAATGGACCTTCCACATCATCCACCACCCACAGGCAGATGGCATTGTGGAGAAATTTAATGACCATTTTAAAAAGGAGATCTGGCAATTACATCTTCTTACTGGATGGGCAGCCTGACTTACTTGGGCCCTCTGGAAGCTGAATTCAGCCCTCCCCTAGAAGGGAAACATGGCCTCATCCCACTTCATAGCACAAGGAGGGGACAAGGGTATGGGAAAAACACAAGTTCATTAAAGCTGATGAAATGCATATACAAGAAATAGGTTGGCATTTACAATTGGGATTTATTAACTTACAAATTTACAGTTCAGAAGCCATGAAAAATGACCAAAATAAGTTATCTACAGGATGACACCTTTTTCCTGTAGAAAGGCTGTTAGCACTCCAGGACTCCTCTGTCACATGGGAAGGCACATGGCAGCAACTGTGGGTCTTCTCTCTCAGATTTCATTGTATTCAGCTTCTGGCTTCAGTAGCTTTCACTCTTAGCTTCTCTGTGTATCTTTATCTCTCAGCTTCTCTGGGGTTTTCTTCTGTGAGCTTCTCTCTGTTTTTTATCTTCTAATAAAGGACTCCAGTAAGAAGATTAAGACCCACCTGGGGCATGCTTCAACTGAAATAACTCAATCAAAAGACCCCACCTACAGTAGGTCCATGTCCACAGGAATGGATTAAATCTAAGCACATGATCTTTTCTGGGGTATATACAGCTTCAAGCTATCACATCAGGCTTTGTTGCACATCCTTCCTTTCACCAGTCAAGATAAGGATTGACCCTGACAGGGGGGCAAAGGTCACACAACTTGGGACTCTACTTTTCAGCCACTGTAAAGGGATCAACCTGCTTTTTACCTCATTACACCTTCAATATATTTCCCAGGATGGTGGATATTAGGACCAGCATTCTGGGTGGGATGATAAAAGCAGGCCCGTAAGTGCTTAACACATATATAATGACAATCCAGTAAGTGGAACGCATGGGACCTCATACATGCATATTGGAATTTAGTGTGTGATGCCTACCCCTAGTTAGGCCACTAGTGCCCATGACAACAGTCGTGGGACACTTATAAGGAGTCCTTACCAATTGCATCTTTCAGGAAGGGGTGAAGTGGGTCAGAAGATATGGGTAAGACACTCAGATCAATGGAAAATGGGTGAGGTTATAGCTCAAGGCAAGGGTCAGGCAGTCCATGTGACCTTACAAAGAGAAGACAAGTTACTACAAATAGGCTGAGAAAAGCATTTCTTAAAGGTAGTGGTTGCACAACAACATTGTCAGGACTAGTTATTTCTCCCTCCCCATCCTTTTTACTACAAATTTTGCCCAGCATCAACCTGGAAGGAAAACACCTTTGTCCACCTGACCTGGCCATTATGGCATCAGGGAACCTGACCAACTGCTGGATCCCTCACTCCACTTCCATGCCATTGGACCAATATGTCTTGCCTGTGAATGACTTACATCACATTGCTTTAGACTTCTTCCTAGTCCAACAAAGAGGTGTATGTGCTATTGTTAACACCTCCTGGGTTAATACATGAGGGATGATGCAAGAGTAGGTGACTAAATTTTAACACCAAGCTCACTTACTGAAAAGTGTCCAAAGAGGGTCTATGTAGAATCTCTTCAGCTTGAACCAGGGAGTTAGGGGGGCATGGATGTAATCATTACTCCAGACAGCCCTGCTCACTCTGCCTGGAGTAATTGTATGCAAGGGTGAAGCTCTCCTAATATGGTACAATTGCTGGTGTTCCTAAGCCTTTTCTGTCAATATTGTTGAGAGCCAAGTGCCAGTAGGCCTGACCTATTTCCACTTTCATGTCTGAAGTGGGAGGTGGGCTTATATTGTGGAAGCTAATTGGGAAGAGTAGGCTAGGCTTGGTTGAGAGGCCAAGGGGTATACTGATGAGGAAGTCACAGACACAACTAGTGGCCAACTCGTAGCCCTTGCCTGCTCCTCTTCTTTTTTATTGTGTGCATATATTTCAATATGTTTCCATTCCACAGCTATTGGGAGACATTCAGCTGCTTATCAGGGAAACAATTTTAATGGCAGGGTCTACTTCCCTTGGGTTGGGTAAATACCCTGCCCTTGGACAGCACATGCTTGTCTCTCCTCTCCAACACAAAGACAGGTGTGCAGAGCTGCAATCTGTTGACCTTGACCTGAACAATTGGCCTCTTGTTAAACTGGCCACAACAGGATCTCTTTGTCTGCTCTTTTGGACCCTTTCGGCTGTGTAAGTAATACAGCTGTCATTTGCTGAAAGTTTCTGTTGTGCCTGAGCCTGTGTCCCCACAATGCACCATACAGCAGCTTGCCCCATATACTACAAAATGAAAACCACAGTTTTCTAAGAAAAATACATTTGGGGCATTTAATTTTGGAAAACAGCAGTTGTGTCTTGAAATGGAAAAATGTAGAGTTTTTATAACATTATCGATTTCTTTCTGATAAAATTGTGATTATTTCCATACATAATATCCATTTTACTCCTGATTCTGCAAGCCCAACAAAATACTTTGATGTATAGGAAGATTGTTTTAAGTTATCTGTCTTTAGCTTAGTCTGTTATTTTTTCATTTGATTATATTTATAGAAATAAATCCCCATAAATTATAGCAAATACATACAAAATATTTTTCCCCTTAGTTATAATGTAAAAATCAAAGTCTCTAATGGATTTGCCAATGTGAAGGTGATTTCCTTGTTTCCTAAAGATGTTTTAGATAATATTAATGGTAGCAATATATTTAATTATAGCATTAACATGAAGAATAATGTATAGCTCCCACTATTAAAGCAGAAAGAAGCAAACGCATAGTTAATGTGTTTAATGATTAAAAAGAGAAGTTACTAAGATAGAGTTCACCACTGTTACCTCTGAGTTAGGAACTGAGCACAATGGAAATAAGCCCTTTGTAATCAACCACCCCACATTCTTATTACATTTATGGAATTCCATCTCAGCTCTGCATTTTAAACAGGCAATCTAAACATGTTCTCAGTGGATAAGAATAAGCCCTGAAGAGTTACTCTTTAAACTTTCTATTTTTCCACAGAAACTAGACTTCAAAGATATTCTGAACACACCATAAAGTTTCAAACTGCAATGCCCACAAACTTTGCACATGGCTCCAATTGACATCAGTCAGAATTCTACGTGCATGGACTGAGGGCAAAGCATAACCTTTTATATGGTCAACAATATGTTTGAAATGATTACAAAAATGTCTGCAACTTCAAAGACTGTGCTGACTTTACACTTTGAAAGGACACTTCATTTTAAGACTACAACAAATGTCTAAATATGTTGGGTTTTTACTAGTTTAATTCCAAAATTTAGAAACTACAGAGGAACTCCTTTGTGGCAATTTGAAGGTCAAAACCAAATTAACAGAAAACATCAAAATGCTGAAGGGATCTATGGTGGTTTTTAAGTACCTTTTTATTGAGTCATTTCCACTCATGCAACATAATGGTTTATTAAAGTACCTAATAATAGCAAAAGGAAATTGCCAACCAGTTCTTTGGGGAAACCAAACCAAACCATCCAAATTTCAGTGGTATTACAAAATGTAAAGACAAACAAGCAAGCAAACAAATAACAAACAGGGTATCAGGATATATTTCCAAAATAAACATAAACATGCTAAGCACCATTAGCTGATTATACCTGTGATTAAGTCTCAAGAAGTTTTAATGCTTTTGAATTCCTGTATTGTAGATTTACTCATCAGAAGCTATAAACCTCACAGCTCAAGGTCTGTCTTCTAGAAGAGATTTTTAGTCTTTTCTGTTCCCTGGAACTCTGTGGAATTCTTTTTCTGAATGCAAGTAAAGTGATTTAAGATTGTACAGGAATTACTTTTTAAACATCTTTCTCATTGTTTCTCTCAGTTCATGGAATTCCATTTTCAATACTTGTTTAGGTTCAAAAGGCTTTCTCATTTCCAAAATCTACTATTAAAATGCAAATATGCCTTGAAAAGGTAAAATACTAAGCTATTAACAGCTAACTCGTTAGTGACATTTAGTGGGCCAAAAAGAAAATTATCTGAAAGTAATGTCTTTTCAAATAGGATCTAATACAGTGCCAGGAGAGTCAGAAAACTTTGTAAGTAGAAAAAAAGTGGAAGAAGGGGAAATAAGAGATCTCCAGTATGTACTTAAACTGCTTTATTGTTTTTTATCCTAATGTTATTTATCATATTAAAATTTGACTCTACAGTGTTAAAATGTGCTCTCATAATTTACAGTTTGCTAACTGAAAAAATAAACTACAACTCAACATATCCTCAACACAACATATAGTCAAGAAATAAAGTCAGGGGTCATATCAAGAGGAACATTATATTTAATAGAAAGGCTTATAATGAAAGTCTTGTTTTCTAGAAGAAAATAAATACTTAAATAAAGTGGTCAGTGAACAGTTACTCTGGGAGTTAGGGAATAGAATAGCATTAATACAGAGAGAAGTTGAAAACAAAGAAACCATCACCTCATGAGTGATAGAAAACATTTTTAAAAACAAGTATGGCATAAGGATCCTAATTTGAAAAGCTGCATGATCCCAGTCATAAAGATAAAGCAGGCTTCTAGACTCTTATATTTTTTTAAGGTTCTTAATTCTGTAGAATCTCAAATTAGAAAGATCTTGGGAGAGAAACTTGGTATTAAGGTAAAGGTGATTTCAACATATTGTATAGCAGCTGCATATCAGCCTCCACCACATATTTAACAATTTTCTTGTTATAAGATTTCCTCCTACAAAGCTAAGCCTATGTAGAATCAAAGAGATTTACTGTTCCTACACATGTTCTCACCACATAAATCAGGTCTGTGATGTGCTATCATGCATTAGCTAGAAGGTTCTTCTGTCCTGTTGTGTAACTTTGTTTTCCATTGTCAAGACATAATGCTATTTGAATTTCCACCTCTGGATAAGACAAAGTATCAGGGAACAGATTTACCTCCCCACTTGAAAAAAAAAAAATCTAAAATTTGACAAAATACATAAAACTAACATTCGGAGGCATTCACACAACAGCGGGATCTCTGAGAGAGGGTAAAAGTAAATTGAACCCTGCAATTATTCCAGCTTACTGCCTAGAGAGGATTTCCAAACTGAACACAGGGAGGAGAAAACCAGGCAGGGCCCACTGTATTCTTTAAATTGAGACAAAGTTAAGAGTTAGGAGAATCCAACTCACCTAAAGTTCACAGAAGAGAGTTTTAAGTAAATATCTTCATGGGTAGAACCCTGAAGAATGGCAGAGTTTCCCTCGATAATTCAGCTGAGTTATGATCAGCCCCTGTGTTTGAGGAAAATACCAGAGGCAGGTAGAAGATATATGTGCAGTGAATAAAGGAAGCAAAACCTGGTACTTACACAGATACAGGGACAGTAGCTATTCAAACCAACTGGTCTGCAAAACCTCGTAATTCACATTACACGGGTGCAGTACCCAGAAGTTTCTTCACTCAATAATGAAAAATAAGGCATCAGTTAAACACTATTCTGGTCACACCTAAGAAATCTTAAAATCAAGACCCAAAGGATCAAACTGTTTACAAGTAAATTAACTGTGTCCCAGAAAAAAAAAAAAAGAAAAAGAAAAAAAAAAACCTCAAGAATATTTATAGAAATACTGTACAAAAAATATCAAGCACTAGCAAGGGTAAAACTCATAATCTCTGGCATTTAACAGAAATTGCCAGGTAAGCAAGAAGTAAAAAATGATAAGAAAAATAAATAAATAAAAACTGACTTGAAAATGATATAGCCACTAGAATTACCAGACATCAATTATTTTATCAGAATACCATTCCATATTTTCAAAAAAAGAAAAAATATGTAAACATGTTAAATGGAAATATGGAAGATACTTTTCAAAGGCACAAATTGAACTTCTAGAAATGAAAACAACTTTTGAGATGAAAAATGCACTGGATGGGAAGAAAAAATTAAAAAACATAAAGATGAAGTAATTGAAGTTATATTAAAGGAGATGCAGGAAGAAAAAATGATTAAAAAATGAATACAGTATCAAAGAGCTGAGGAGCAAATTAAAGCAAACTCACATATATTTAGATTGTTGAATAGGGACGAGAGTAGAAAATTTTCCAAATTTGAAAAATAATAAAATGAAATTCACAGATCCAAGAAGCTCAATAAAACCCAAACACAAGAAACAAAAATTAAACTATAGTAAGGTGTATCATAAACAAATTGCTCAAAGCCAGGCAAAATCTGAAGAGCATCTATATAAAATATTGCATATGTGCAGAGGAATGAATATAAACATTAGAGCTGATTTCTCTTCAGAAACAAGGAAAGGTAGCCAGGAAGTGTAGGAAAAAATCTATAGTTCCTCGATTTCTCAATTTAGAGACTCTTCAGAAATATGGAAACTAGAAGATGATAGATGTCTTCTAGGTCCTGGGGGGAAATGATTTTCCCTAGAATTCTATACCAAGCCAGGGAATGTTTTCAGACATACAAAGTTCAGAAAAATTACTTTCCATGCCCCAAGACAGAAAAAAGTCCCTCAAAGCTCTTTCTTCCTTTCCTCTATAATAATTCCAATTTTTAATAGACATGCATCTGCCCTACTAGACCTCCCAAAGCATTCACCCATTATTCTAGCCTTTGACAACATGAGAGAACTCACACTGGAGAGAAACCTTATAAATGTTATCTATGTGGGAAAGCCTTCACCCATTGTTCTCATGCTTTATAAACATGAGAAAACTCATGGGAGAGATACCATAAAAATATCATCTATGTGTGGAAACCTTAGTTTATTTTTGTAATGTTAAGCAGTATGAGAGAACTCAAACTGAAGTGAAACTCTACCAATGCCATATATATGAAAGGCTTCAATTTTCAGACATTAGATTACATAATAGAACTCATACACTACAAATGTCTTGAATATGGAAGAGATTTCAGCTGTTGAGTTATCCTTTAAACATACTAGAGAACTTGTATACTGAAGAAACACCATTTGTTATTAATCTGGCAGAGCTTTAGTCATCTTGACTCATAACGGAGAGAATCAGTGTCAATGTCACCTCTGTAGTACAGACTTTGATAAGATCTGATGATATACAATATGAGAGAACTAATGATATACATTTAATGAAGGTGGAAGAATTTCCATCTACTATTCCAAATGACACAGAGACAGGTCTTTACCAGAAGATGAAGTTCCTTGAAGAAGAGCCAGATAATTCATGCTGGAAATGATATTCATGAAAAATCACACAAAATCACTTTTCATACAGCAACACTTCTAAGGCAAGTGAAAATTCACTGTATAAAACTCATATGAATGTCATGAATGAAGGCATGTCTTCAGTGGTCGTTCATTCCTTTAGCATTAATATTCTAATGCTGAAAAAAGAAGAATCCTAAAGTCATTTGAGAAATACCTGCAGCTGATTTCACATCAGAAAATTCGTAATGCAAAATGAAATACTTTATAGGGACCCTTTAGTATAAAATTTAGCAGTCAAGATTTTTTTAATTGGATTTGGTTTTGTTGAGATATGTTCACATGCCATGTGGTTGTCCATAATGTGCAGTCAGCTGTTCATAGTGCCATCATGTGGTTGTGCATTCTTGACCCTAGTCTATTTTTGAGCATTTTCCTTGCACTAGAAAGAATAAGAGTAAAAGTGAGGGTATAGGAGAGTGCTGAGGTCATCCCCCCATCCCACACTATTCTTCATTTGGTTTTGGTCCCCATTTTCTGTGCACTGGATGGGGGGAGTGCAGTCCCCAGAGTTTTCACAGTCATGCTGTCACTCATTGTGGACCACATTGTTGTACAGTCATCTTCAAGAGTTGGGGCTGCTGGGTTGGAGTGTGGTGGTTTCAGGTGTTTGCTTCTAGCTATTGTAATAACCTGGGGGGGGGGGAGGGGTTGACTGTATAGTGCATAAGAATGTCCACAAGAGTGTTCTCTCAATTCCATTTGAATCCCTCAGCCAATGAAACTTCATTTCATTTCATTTTGCATCCTCCTTTTGGTCAGGAAGATGTTCTCAGCCCCATGATGCCAGGTCTGGGTTCATCTCTGGGAGTCATATCCTGCATTGTGTGTGTGTATGTGGGAGGGAGATTTGCATCCCTGGGAGTTGGGTCCCACACTGGGGAGAGGGCAGTGAGTTCATTTAAGTTGGCTTAGCTGGAGAAAGAGGGCCACATCTGAGCAACAAATAGGTGAAGCCAAGATTTTTAACAAGGCTTACTATAGAAGTTATGTAGTATAACAGTGTAGCAGTGTGAAGTGACATAGGCATACTGGATGATGAATTTTGTAAGAAGTATTATGAAGTGAGATTAATTCAATAGATCAGTTCTTGCATATATGTAAGCACTAATGTTGATTAAAATATAATGTGTTGGCCACATTCTAGTATTCTTTTTATGCAGTTCTAAACACAAAGATTTGAATCAATTAGACAATAACTTTGAGTGTTCGCAAAAGCATCCGGAACTCAAAATTATGATCCTTAAATATTATCTTAATATTATAGTATACATGGCAGGTATGGACACAAACATGGATAAGTAGAAACACTTTAGAAGTAGGTTCTTATGATATGTTAATACTCCTTAAAAATATCATTTAATATTTTCACCAAAATTTAGAAAGGAATTAAAAACAAAACTATTTAAATAATACAAAATGCATTGTGATGATGTGAATCTGTTGTATAGCCCATAAAAGAGCACATTCTTTTAATCCATTCTGTTTGGGGCAGACCTCTTGTGGGTGGGACATTGTGGTTAGGCTATTTCAATTGAGATGTGACCTAGCCCATTCAGGGTGTGTCTTAATCTTTTACTGAAGTCCTTTGTGAAGAGGCTAAAAGAGAGTAAAAGCCCAGAGAGTTTAGAGAAATGCCCAGGAAGAAATAAGTAAGGACCAACAGGAACTAAGAGAGAAAGCAATTGAAACAACCTAGGAGAGAGGGACCAGCAGATGTCACCATGTGCCTTCCCATGTGACAGAGGAACCTTGGATGTAAACAACCTTTCCTCAGAGAAGGTATCTTCCTCTTGGTGCCTTAATTTGGACATTTTCATGGCCTTAGAACTGTAAATTTGTAACCTAATCACCATTGGAAAAGCCAACCCATTCCTGATATATTGCATTCTGGCAGCTTTGGCCAACTGAAACAGATTTTGGTACCAAAAGAGTAGGATACTGTGATTTGCAAATACCACAAATGCTTTATAAAGGGATAAGGGGAATATTCTGGAAGAATTGTGAGATGCTCAATAGAAAAGGCCTAGATTGCTTTAAGGAAACTTAATAGAAATATGGATGATCAAGGTACTTCCAATGAGGTTTAAAAGATGATGAATGAGTCATTTCCAAGTGGAAGAAAGGCAATCTTGTTTTAATGTGGCAGAGAATTTGGCAAAATTGAGTCCTAGTGTAGGATGGAAGGTAGGGTTTGAAAGTGATGGGCCTAGATTTCGAGCTCCAAACTAAATGGAGAATCTGGCCTGGCTTTTACTTACAGCTTATAGTAAAATGTTAGAGGAAAGGGGTAAGCTGAGAACTGAATGCTTGGGTACAAAGAAACTAGAATATGATAGTTCGGAAAATTCTGAGCTTTTGTAAAATGAGTCCCCAGAGGATTGTGCCCCATGTGATGAACTTGGAACCAGGCAGCCATTTCAGGCAAGCGATAGTTGGAAGTGTAGTTATCCAGGAAGGAATTGTGGAAAATCCTATTTTCTGATAGTTGGGACCACTGTGGGCCGCATGCAAAATCAAGTTTTTGTGTGTCTGTGAGAGATCTGTATGAAAGGCATCACTGCCAGCCTGAACTAAAAGTAACAGAAAAGGAACAGATTGAAGGAAAAATGACTTCAAAGGCAGAACCATGGAAGACGGTCTGGAGCTAAGACACTGTGGGCCAGGAGAGTGGACCCAGCCAAGCACATGGAAAGGGTGAGTTTACCCCTGAGTTGGCAGAGTGCAACCATCCTCCCCATTGTTCAGGAGGAGTGCTGCTGCCTCAGGGCTCTCAGATGCCTGGGGAATTGAAGGGAGGTTGGCACTCTTGTTGTTCTGAAAGAATGTTGCCACATCAGGACTCAGAGAGGATGGAGCTTATTCCTCAGTGATTGGAGAGAGCCTTGCCATGATGCCACTGTTTGGAGAGGGGTGAGCCTGTGCCTTGGAGATGGCAGAGAATCTGGCTGCCACCCCGATGGTTGAAGAGGACAGAGTTTAGAAATTGGTGGTCTAACCAAAGCCTGGAAACATTGGAACCCTCACCCCAGTGTTTGGAGAGAGCAGAGCCTCTGTGTAAGTCCTTGGAGAGGGTAAGACTGCCACTCTTTCAAGCCTTGTGGATAAAATGTCTTTCTGTTGATGACTCTCAGGATTTGAAATCTAAAGGAGTTTTCCCTGCAAGTTTTCAGGACTGTTTGTTTCCAGTGACCCCTGTTTTCCTTTCAGTTTCTCCATATGGCAATAGAAATGTATACTATCACTCTACTTTGCATATTGGAAAAAGGTAACTTGTTCTAAGTTTCTCAGGTCCACAGCCAGAGAAGAATTTTGCTTTAGGACAAGCCACACCTGTAACTGATTTTGATGAAACTTTGTACTTAATATGGTTACTGAAATGATTTATGGTTTTTGTCATATTGTGACAAATTGCATTCCTTTCTACCAGTGCTAGTTCTAAGAAGCCCAGGATGATCAGGGAGGGTCTGAGTGCCTGGGTAGGGAGCTCACACACACTCTGGCTTCCTGAAGAGTCTCCTCTGAACTCCTGCTCCACTTTCCCAGCTTTGACAGAAATGGCTTATGGAACAAACTCAGTGCTATGCTACTGCTCCTGGGGTGTCCCTTGGAATTCAGGGAGTTTAAGCAATTGTGTGTATGTGTCTGTGTGTGTAAAAGATTTTATGTGTGGGTACACAGATATATTTTGTGTCTCATTTATTAAGTACAGTATTCTAGGCATGATCCTGGGCCTTTTTACACAGCTTGACCTTAGTAATGATATCAGTACATATCATTACTAAGTGGACCTGGGGAGGGGACCTGGGGAGTTCCTTCATCCTGGCTGCCTCTGTCCTGTTCCTCACCTGCATGGAGAAGTTGCAAAGAAGCTCTGAGGAAAAGGAATCCCAGAGCAGCCACTTCAGGAAGATCATATTGCTGGGACACTAGAACGAAAATCTGTTAACTTCATACATAGGAACAGGGGCAGAGAGCTCGGAAGCAGAGACAGGTACTCTATCAACATTTTAGAGGCTCCCACATCTCTCCCTGCTTCCTTCCTGGGGCTTCACTTCCAATTAGGCATCACTTGGAGCAACCAAAGAAGGGCCCTAAATCCTGACTGCCACCTGAGTGCTCTTCTTCCTACTGTGTACTGCTCTTGCAGCCCTGAGCTGGGCCTATGTGATGAGCAGCAAACTGTGCTGTTGGAGGCTGGTTCTAAAACTTCCCTATCATTTAATGTTCACTTTGGGGTCATCTGGATTTCTAAGTTATAATCCCTGGCTCAAGAAGTTCCATTCTGGGAAAGCTCCCATGATGTGGATTTGAGTTATGGAGGGTGGGAGTTCCAACACACAAGGAAGGCTGGGTCTTTGGTTCAGCCTAGAAGACCAGGAGAGGGATTTAATAGAGGTCCATGGAGAACAGAATGACTAGGGCACAGGGAAAGTGCTTGGAAGAAGTGGAGATGACGCTGGAAAGGGGAGGTTAGTCCAGACAGTGACTAAAGACAAAGTTGATGAAACAAGAGTAATGTAATTCAGAATTAGATTGGAGTTTATAGGTCTTGAAAGATACTTGAGCCTGGTTGGGGCAAGTAGAGGTGGCCTGAAAAGGAGGCTTTAGTGGCAGACTTAGTATTTAGAGTGGACTGAAGGCTGAGATTTGGGGTAAAGAAGCTAACCAGTTTCCATGGTGTTCCATGAGGGAAGGGCTCAGGAGTCACTCTTCTCAAGTGTGACTTGTCAGCAATTGTCAGAGCCCTGAAAAATACTTTTAATATTATATGAAGTTAGAAACATAAAAAGAAGATCCAGTTCCTGCCAAAGTGGTGAATTAGCAGAGCCTGCTAGCTCTGTCCCATAAAATCTACCTGAAAATAACTACAGAATAAAACATGATACCCAGGAACAGAAAAATAACACAATCATAAGAAACTTCTGAGAGGAGGGAAGCCTGGTTTGGCCTGGGATGTGTGTGTGTGTGTGTGTGTGTAGAGATGAGTGGCTTCAGCTTGGAACACAGGGTGCCTTCCACACTTATATGAGGGGAGGCTGAAAAGAAATGTTTTCAGTTCTGCAGTGGACTCTCCTCACTTCTTTCCTTGTGAAAAGCTTTGCCTACCTCTTGTTGTAATAAGGAATCAGTGGCCAAGTCCAGGTCTTTAATGTAGTTATCTATGGGGGTAAAGTCAGAGCCTCACAAAAACTCTGCTAGGTAGGGAATTGGCACAACAGGTGGGGAGTGATGTGTCCAGGCAGTCACACCCACCCTCCCTTCTCCAAGCCCCCAGGACCAGTGGATTCCAGTCTAACCCTAATGCTGCCTGTTCCTGAGGGCTTGAGCATGAAGCCCCAACTTGAAGAGTTCCTTAAAGCTTAAGACTTCACATGTGAGTGATCACAAGATCTTGGATGCTACAGACGCTACATTCTCTGCCCTCCCCTTTCTTGAACTCAACATCTGACACTGATCAGGGTCTGGCCTCCATCCTGTCCTAATTTTCTAATATGCATATTTAAATGATATGCCTTGCAGAGCAGAGGATGAGCTCAGGTGCCAGGATATCAGGCAACTGAGCAAGACAGCTATCTTCAAAAGAAACATTTACTCAATATATGACATAAGAAGCAGAATCTAAGAATGGATGAATCAAAATTTTAAAATAGTAACTATAGTGATAAATTTAACAAAACTAAAGAGAAGACATAGTAACCATGTGAAACATGAAAAAACCTCAAAAGAAGAAAGTTGAAATATTAGGTAATATAAATTAAATATTATCATTAATAACTGTTGTGATTTATTTCTTATAGATCATTGAAACTAATAATGATTTTTTTTTATATTTGGCTTACTGTTCCTTTTCATGTCTGTATTTATATATCCTTTTTGTCTGTTTTCATGTCTACATGTATCTTTAACTTTGTTTCTACTTTGAGCAGATTAAAAATTAATATCTGTTGTGGAAAAAAATTAGAAAAACTTAAGAATTGAGGCTCTTTTCTGTTTTTTTTTTTTATGGATGAATGTGTTTGCAAGTTTCCTTCAGTGATGTTGCAGATACAAATCAGCATCTTTAATCAAACCACCTACTTTATATGATTTCATTGTGTATTATTTTCTTTATTTCTGTTAAATTATAGCTGAATTATCCATGCAAAGATTATAAAAGTAATTTCTAATTTTTGTTGTAAAAAAAGTATTTATTCTATTTTGAAAAAGAAACAATGAAAACAAGAACAATGTTTCAACATCTTTAAAGTGTTGAAAGAAAAAAAAAGATGTAAGTTCAATACCTGGAAAAATATCAATCAAAAATGAAAGTGGAATAAAGCTATTTCTAGACATTAAATGTTGAAAAAATTCATCACTAGGCAGATTGCACTACAAGGGATGATAAAGGAACTCCTTCAAGATGAAAGAAAATAAAACCAGAAGGAGATGCACATACGCTGAAAGGAATCAAGAGCAATCATTATGATAACAGTTGGTAACTGTAAGATTTTTGTCCTACTTTAATATTTTAAAAAGATACCTATTTGGTAAAAAAATATAATATTGCATGGGTTTTATAACATATGAAGAAATAAATGTATGAAAACAAGAGCACTTGAAAAAGCGCACCTTTTCAGGAGCACTTGAAAAGTCTAACAACCAAATTGACATATTTGCCATTTATAGAATATTCCACCAAATGGTAGCAGAATACATATTCATATCAAGTGTACATGTAACATTTAATAAAACAGATTATATCTGACAATAATTGCTTTTTTATTTAAAAAGATTCAAGCCATACAAACTGTTTTCTCATCATATTAGTATTAAAGTATAAATCATTTTTTAGGAAAATATCTGGAAAACTCCCAAATATTTGAAAACTACATAGCATAGTTCCATTGAATCCATAGGTGAAAGACAAATCAGACATTTTAATATATTTTGAATTTAAAGTGAAAGGAAATCTAATATATCAAAATTGTGTGATGCATGTTTAGCACTTTGAAGGTGCTGAAATTAGAAAAGAAGAAATATCTCAAATAAATGATCTCAGTTTGGAAATGTCAGTAAAATAGATATAATCTAGCCAGATTAATTAGTAAATAAAAGACAGACATTATATATATACCAGAAATATAAGCAGTGAGATCACTACAGATTCTACAGATATCAGAGGGATAGTCCAGAAAATTCATGAATTGTATGCCATAAATTCAACAATGTAGATGAAATGGATAAATTTCTTGAAAGAGTCAAACTACTCACTCAAGAAGAAATAGATAAATAGGTAACCTGAACAGCTCTACAAGTTGAATTTGAATTTATAATCCTTCCCACAAGGAAAGCTACAAGCCCAGATGGCTTCACCAGTTAATAAACCAGACATTCTACAAAAATACAGGAAAAAAAATGAACTGTAGAACATCTATCAACTCACTCTGTGAAAGACATAACTAGACAATGTCGTTAGGGAAATAAAACAAACAAGCAAGCAAAAAGACACAAAGAGAACAAAACTACAAAACAATGACCAACATAAACAGAAATTTAAGTAACAAATACACTTAGGAAAACCTTAGCCAACCTAATCCAACAATATACAAAAGGGATAATGCATTGTAACTAAGATGGACAGACATGCAAGATTATTTTATTGTACAAAAATCAATCAATGCAATTCACCATATTAGTAAACTGAAAAAGAAAAGACTTAATCATCTCAATAGATCCAGAAAAAAAGCATTTGAATAAGCCAACAATTAATTCCTGATATAATATCTAATGAAACTAGAAATACAAGTTAACTTCTTTATCCTGATAAAGGGAATCTTGGAAAATCATAGTTAACCACATTTTTAATTATGAAATGAAAAATGTACATGTCAACACCTAGACATTAATGTCCATAGCAGCTTTACTCATAATAACTAAAAAGTGAAAACTCAAATGTATATCATAAAGTGAATGAATTAAAAATGTTAAATATTCATATGACGGAGGTGTTTTCTGTAAAATTTCATACAAATGGAATCCTGGGTTTTGTATATGTTTTCTTAAACTTAGTATGATATTTAAGTTTCTCCCATATTGTCGAATGTATCAGACATTCCTTTTTATTACTGAGAAGTATTCTATTGTGTGGATGCTCTATCATATGCTGCTGATGGACATTTGGGTTGTTTCTATTTTTGTAGGGAGGACTAAAAGAAGCAATGCTGTTATGAACTTGCACATACAAATCTTTTTGTGAACATGCCTTCATTTGTCTTGGGTAGATTCCTAGGAGCAGAGTTTATATGTGCTTATTTAACATTTTAAGAAACCTAAAAATTGTTTCCCAAAGTGGCTGTGCCATTTTGCATTCCCAACAGAGTTCTAATTGCTCCATGTCCTCATCAACAATTAATATTATCAGTCCTTTTAATTTTAGTAATTCTAGTGGATGTTCACTGATACCTCATTGTGGTTTTAATTTGTTTTTCCCTAGGGACCAATGTTGGGCATCTTTTCATGTGCTTGTTGGCTATGAATTCATGGTTCTTATTCAATACAGTAGCAGTTTCATGAGTAAACACTTCTCAAGTTTTTGTTTGCCCTGAAATTGTTGCTTTAATAATTTGTCCAGTTTCATATTTGTTTTCTTTAGGGACAGAATAGTCCAGCCTCTCACATCATCTCAGTTACTTATCAAAAGTAGTCTTTAAACTGGATTTTGAAGGGAAAGTAGAAGTTACCATATGTAAAATTTCAGACACTATAGATCCGTCATCTAAATATTGGGTTCTAAAGACAATGAGTCCTTTTCCTTGGTCTTTCTTCATGTAAGGGAGACAGACAAATAAACAAATACAATACAGTGGGATAGATGCTATAAAAGAAGTGTATGCCCACATCCCAAAGTAATCTGGGCAGAGAATAAAAATTTATGTTCAGAGCCCCCTCTGAGGATCTGGGGAAAAAAAGTGGAAGTGTTAAACTCCCCACACAGGCCACTACCAATATTCCCACAAACAATGAGGACTAACAATATTGTAGGCCATGCCCTCAATCCTGGGGTCTGCCCCCATGAAGCCCACCACTGCAAAGAAGAGGTCAAGCCTACCTACAATTTTGCCCAAGTCTCCCCCAGAGAATCTCCCTGCCACTCAAATGTGGATCTCTCTCCCTCTAAGCATGTGAAGCCTTCTGATTCTGGACTTTTCTTTTTTGGGAGCTTTTTAATGACTGACTCAGTTTCTTTACTTGTGATTGGTTTGCTGAGGTCATCTATTTCTTCTTGTGTCAATGTTGGTTGTTTACGCTTCTCTAGGAAGCTGTCCACTTCATGTAAGTTGTCTAGTTCATTAGTATATAGTTGCTTATAGTATCTTCTCATTATCTCCTATATTTCTGCAGGGTCAGTAGTTATGTTTCCTTTCCCATTTTTGACTGCAGTTATTTACATCTGCTCTCTCTCTCTCTTTTTTTTTTTTTTTTTTTTCCTTAGCCTAGCTTGGGGTTCATCAATTTTGTTGATTTTTCTCAAAGAACAAACTTCTGGTTTTGTTGATTCTCTCTATTGTTTTCCTGCACTCAGATTCATTTATTTCTGCTCTAATCGTTGTTATTTCCTCCCTTCTGTTTGCTTTGGAGTTAGTTTGCTGTTCTTTTCTAGTTCCTCCAGGTAGAAAGTTAATTCTTCAATTTTTGCTCTCTCTCCTCTTTTAACATAGGCATTTACAGCAATAAGTTTCCCTCTCAGCACTGCCTTTGTTGCATTCCATAAGTTTTGATATGTTTGTTTTCATTGTCATTGCCTCAAGGTATTTACTTATTTACTAATTTCTTCTGTAATTTCTTCCTTTACCCGCTGGTTTTCTAAGAGAATGTTTTTTAGTCACTATATATTTGTGAATTGGATAATATTCTGCCTGTTATTTATTTCCAACTTCATTCCATTATGATCCATGAAAGTGTTTTTATAATATCAATACTTTTAAATTTGTTGAGACTTGCTTTGTGACCCAACATATGGTCTCTCCTAGAGAATGTTCCATGAGCACTTGAGAAAAATGCATATCCTGCTGTTGTGGGGTACAGTGTTCTATAAATACCTGACAAGTCTAGATCATCTATCCTACAATTCAACATCTCCATTTCCTTATTGATCCTCTGTCTAGATGTTCTGTCCATTGATGAGAGTGCTGTATTGAAGTCTCCAACTGTTACTGTAGAATTATCTACTTCTCTTTTCAGTGTTCTCAGTGTTTGCTTCATGAATTTTGGGACATTCTGGCTTGGTGCATAAATGTTTATGATTTTTATATTTTTTGATGAATTGACCCTTTTATTAATATATAGTGTCCTTCTTTGTCTTTTAATTGGTTTACTTTTGAAGTCTAATTTGTCTGACAATATAGTTAGTCCCATTTTTTTTATGGTTGCTGTTGACATGAAATACCTTTTTCCAACCTTTCACTTTCAGCCTATTTTTGTCCTTGTGTCTAAAGTGAGTTTCTTGTGGACAGCAAATAGATAGGTCTTGTTTTTTAATCCATTCTGCAACTCTGTGTCTTTTCATTTGAGAGTTTAATTAATTAACATTTTGTGTTATTACTGTAAGGGCAGTACTTTCTTCTACCATTTTGTCTTTTGGATTTCATATGTCATGTCTTATTTTTTCCCTCTCTCTCCTTTTACCCTTCCTTATAATCATCATTTCTACATTCTTCTCCAAACCTCTCTCTTGTCTTTTCTATTAACCCGTAGCACTCCCGTTAGTATTTCTTGTAGCACCAGTCTCTTTTTCACAAACTCTCTCAGTGTCTGTTTGTCTGAAAATATTTTAATCTCTCCCTCATTTTTGAAGGGCAGTTTTGCTGGATATAGAATTCTTGGCTGGCAGTTCTTCTCTTTCTGTATCTTGAATATATCATACCACTGTCTTCTCATCTCCATGGTCTCTGCAGGGAAATCTGTACATAATGTTCTCAACCTTCCCTTGTATGTGATGGATTGTCTTTCTCTTGCTGCTTCCAGAATTCTCTCTTTGTCTTTGACATTGGGCAGTCTGAACAGTAATTATCTTGGAGTAGGTGTTTTGGGATCTAATCTGTTTTAGGTGCACTGTACTTCTTGAATCTGTAATTTTCTGTCTTTCATAAGAGTTGGGGAATTTTCAGTGATTATTTTTCCTATTATTCCTGCTGCCCCTTTCCCCCTCTCTTCTCTCTCTGGGACACCCATAGTATATATATTTGTGTGCTTCATGTTGTCACTGAGCTCTCTAAGACCCTGCTCAAATTTTCCATTCTTTTCTCTATCTGTTCTTCTGTGTTTATGAATTCAAATGTCTGATCTTCAAATTCACTGATCCTTTCTTCTGCTGGTTCAAACCTACTGTTTTATCCCTTGATTCTCTTTTTCATCTCCTCCATTATACACTTCTTTCCCATAAGTTCTGCCATTTGCTTTTTCAAGTTTATGAGTTCTTCTTTATGATAACCCAGTGTCTTCCTTATATCCTTCATCTCTTTTGCTATATCTTCCCCCATTTCATTGACATGATTTTTGAATTGGTGTAGGAGATTTGTTTGAACTTCTTTAATTAACTCTTCCTTCACTTCATTGAATTAATTTAGCATTAGTTGCCTCACTTCCTGTATCTTGTTTGAACCATCAATTTGTTCCTTTGGCTGGTCCATATTTTTGTGTGTTCTAGTATGGTTCATTATCTTGAGCTGTCTAGGCATCTGACTTTCATGATTAATTTATTCTGGAGCTTGTTTTCACCCTTTTACCTAGGGTTGTCTTTGTTCTCTATTCTTTGGTGTTTAGTTCAGCTTATTTTAGGGCTCTTATTTAGGTTCTATTTAGTTGATTAGAATTTTTCACCTCTTGTTTTTCTGTTTCTTGCCCTGCTTCTATGTAGCCTTTTTGTGTGAGGAAATTCTCAGATATGGTCAACCCCAGTCAGGTTTTCCCAGTCCAGAGAGGCCCAGGTCTCAGCAGGTGGTATGGAGCTTCCTTTAGAATGAGACCCTCCTGTGAGGCCTTTAGACTGTGCTTTTTCTATGCTGTCCAGCATGTGGCACTTGCTAACTCATAGCTCCCCACCAGTTGAGAATGTATGGAGCTTTTAGTTCTCCCATGGACCCTGATCATTTCAGGGGCATGGCTGACTGAAGCTTGTTTCTGAATTCCAGCCCCTGGGGTCTGAGTTCCCCAAAGGAGGACTGCCACTGGAGCTGGGCTATGTCCCCCTTTCCTTGGGGGACGTTTTGGTATTTAGCAAATTTTCTCCACCACTAGACTTATTGATTTGTCTCTCAGAGCTATCTTAGCTCTGCTCTTGCCTGGGCTGAAATTTTAAGTCTTTGAGACTTTTTTTAATGGGTTCCTTAGAATATTTATCTAAAAGAGACACAGAGAGAGAGAGAGAGAGAGAGAGAGAGAGGGAGAGAGAGAGAAGAAAAAAAGAAAAATAAGGGCCCAGTATAGACTATTTGAAGGAAAGCCCTTTAATTCAGTCCTTGCAGTTCTGATGGGCTATTGAAATGCAAAGAAAACAAGGAGTTGGAGGCAATTGAGGAACAATCGAGAAACCAGAAACATGGGCTTTTCAGAGAAGGGCCCTCACCCCCTGGGTTTGCATATGTGCCTGATTCTGTTTGAGCTGAACCCTTCTCCATATTATGTTCACCTCCAACTCCAATGTCTCTGCTTGTTTGTTTATTTATTTATTTATTTATTTATTTATTTATTTATTTATTTATTTTTGCTGTTTTTGCCAGCCCTATCTCCTCTCCACTGGGCTGAATGCTCCCAGATTCTCCAGAGTCTGGTCTCAGTTTATTTATGGGTGGAGTTTTTGTTCAGCAGTCTGAGTTTGTTAATCAGTTCTGTAACTGCAGTTTTCCCTCCTATTTTCCAGCACCAACAGCCCTTCCTCCATGGAAGGAGGGTCTTGGGCCCCCTGGCCATGAGAATTTACAGATTTCACAGATCTCAGCTGCTCCACATGCTTGTGAGTGTTGTATGATGTTTTTCAAAACTCAAATTCCTCTGCAGTGTCCAGTCCACACAGTTACTGGCTATCTACTAGCTGCCCCCCAAAAGTCTTTTTGATGACTCCCTAAGGCAGTCTTTTCCTGTCCTGCACAGAAGATGGTGTTCTCCAGAAAGCTTTTCCCTGCAGCCCCTTTCATATATTTTTGAGCCATTTGTATTTCCTTTCCAGAAAAGTGTCTGTGCATGTTTTTGTCCATTTTTTAATCAGTTTGTTTGTCTTTTTTTTGTTGTGTTGTAGGATCTCTTTATATATTCTGAATTTTAAATCCTTATCTGATATATGGTTTCCAAATATTGTCTCCCATTGCATAGGTGGCCTTTATACAGTCTTAACAAAGTCATTTGATGTGCAAAAGTTTTCAACTTTGATGAGATCCCATTTATCTATTTCTTCTTTCATTGCTCACATTTTCGGTGTAAGGTCTAGGAAACCACCTCCTATCACCGTATTTTTAAGATATCTGCCTACATTTTCTTCTAAAAGTTTTATGCGTAGCACTAACATTTAGATGTTTGGTCAATTTTAATTTTTATTAGTTGTGAGATAGTGGTCCTTCTTCATTCTTCTGGATATGGACATCTAGTTCTCTAAGCACCATTTGTTAAAGAGGCTGCTCTGTCCCCGTTGAATTGACTTGACTGCCTTATCAAAGATAAATTGTTCATGATGAGTGGGTCTATTTCTGAACACTCAATTCAGTTACCTTGGTCAGCATACCTATCTTTATGACAGTAGCATGCTGTTTTGACCACTATAACTTTATAATATGTTTTAAAGTCAGGTAGTGTGAGACATTCCATTTCCTTTTTCTTTATCAAGATATTTTTAGCTATATAGGGCACCCTGCTCTTCCAAATAACTTTGATTAAAGGTTCTTCTATTTCTGAAAAGTATGTTTTTGGGATTTTAATTAGTATTACATTGAATCTATAAATCAATTTGAGTAGAATTGACATCTTAACTATATTTAGTTTTCCAATCCAGGAACAAAGTATGTCATTTCATTTATATTGTACTTCCTTGATTTCTTTTAGCAATTTTTTGTAGGTTTTTGTTTGTGTGTGTGTGTGTGTGTGTGTGTGCTTGTGTGTGTATGGGTCCTTTATGTCTTTGGTTAAATTTGTTGCTAAATATTTGAGTTTCTTGTTGCTATTGTGAATGGATTTCTTTTCTTGATTTCCTCCTCAGATTGTTCCCTACTAGTATATAGAAACATGATTGATTTTTGCCACTTGGTCTTGTATACTGTCACTTTGTAGTGCTTGTTTACTAGTTCTAATAGTTTTACTGTAGAGTTTTCTGGATTTTCTGCATATAGGATCATGTCATCTTCACACAGTGAAAGTTTTACTTCTTCCATTCCAATTTGGATGCCTTTTTTTTTTTTTCCTTGCTGAACCACTCTAGCTAGAACTTCCAGAACAATATTGAATAACAATAGTGACGGTGGGCATCCTTGCCTTATCCCTGATCTTACAGAGAAAGCCTTCAGTCTTTTCCAATTGACATGGTGTTAATTGTAGACTCTTCATATAATCCCTTTATCATATTGAGAAGTTTCCTTCCATTCCTATCTTTTTAAGTGTTTTCACCAAGAAAGAATTCTGAATTTTGTCAAATCCCTTTTCTTCATCAGTTGAGATGATCATGTGTTTTTTCATCTTTAATTTATTGATGTATTTTCTTTTGTTAATTGACTTTTTTGTGTTGAACCAGCCTTACAAGCCTGGAATAAAACCCACTTGGTTATGGTGTATGATTATTTTATTGTGCTGTTGGATTCAATTTGCAATTATTTTGTTAAGAATTTTTTCATCTATATTCAGTAAAGGGATTAGTCTCTAATTTTCTTTTCTTGTAGTATCTTTGTCTGGCTTTGGTATTAGGGTGATGTTGGCTTCAGAAAATGAGTTAGGTAGCTTTCCTCCTTTTCAATTGTTTTTGAAGAGGTTGAGCAAGATTGGTACTAATTCTTTCTTGAATGCTTGGTAGAATTCACATGTGAAGCCATCTGGTACTGGACTTTTTCTCTTTTGGGAGCTTTTGGTGACTGATTCAGTTTCTTTACTTGTGATCAGTTTGTTGAGGTCTTCTATTTCTTCTCAAGTCAATGTTGGTTGCTCATGCTTTTCTGGAAAGTTGTCCATTTCATCTAAGTTGAGTAGTTTGTTAGCATATAGTTGTTCATAGTATCTTCTCATTATCTCCTTTGCTTCTGAGGGTTGGTAATTATGTCACCCATCCTACTTCTGATTTTATTTATTTTGCATCCTCTCCTTTTTTCTTTGCCAGGCTGGCTAAGGATCCATATATATTATGGATTTTCAAGGAACCAAGTTCTGGTTTTGCTGATTTGCTCTATTATTTTCATTTTCTCAATTTCATTTTTTTATGCTCTAATTTTTTTATTTCTTTCCTTCTGTTTGCTTTTGGTTTATCTTGCTGTTCTTTCTCAGGTTCCTCCAGGTAAGCAGATAAGTCCTCAAGGTTTGCTCTTTCTTTCTTTCTCTTTCTTTCTTTCTTTCTTTCTTTCTTTCTTTCTTTCTTTCTTTCTTTTTCTTTCTTTCTTTTCTCTTTCCTTCTTCTTCTCCTCCTCCTCCTCCTCCTCCTCCTCCTCCTCCTCCTTCTTCTTCTTCTTCTTCTTCTTCTTCTTCTTCTTCTTCTTCTTCTTCTTCTTCTTTTCTTCTTCTTCTTCTTCTTCTTCTTTTCTTCTTCTTCTTCTTCTTTTCTTCTTCTTCATAGGTGTTTAGGGCAATAAATTTCACTCTCAACACTTCTTTTGCTGCATCCCTTAAGTTTTGATATGTTATGTTCTCATCTTCATTTGCCTCAAGATATTTACTCAATTCCCATGAAATTTCTTCCTTGACCCAATTTTTCATTCAGTGTCTGTTCATCTGTAAATATTTTAAATTCTCCCTCATGTTTGAAGGACAGTTTTGCCAGATACAGAATTCTTGGTTGGTAGTTTTTCTCTTTCTTTATCTTGAATATATCATACCACTGTCTTCTCGCCTCCATGGTTTCTGCTAAGAGAAACATACTTAATCTTATTGAGCTTCCCTTGCATGTCATGGATTGTTTTTCTCTTGCTGCTTTCAGAGTTCTTTCCTTGTTTTGACATTGGAAATCTGATCAGTAAGTTTCTTGGAGTAGATCTCTTCAGGTCTATTTTGTTTGGGTTAAACTGCACTTCTTGAATCTGTAATTTTTTGTCTTTCATATGAGTTGGGAAATTTTCAGTGATTATTTCCTCCATTATTATTTCTGCCCCTTTTCCCTGCTCTTCTCTTTCTGGGAAACCCATAACATGTATATTGGTTCACTTCATGCTGTCTTTCAATTCTCTGAGACATTGTTAATATTTTTCCATTTTTTTCTCTATCTGTCCTTTTGTGTGTAGGATTTCAGCGGTCATGTTCTCTAGTTCACTAAGCCTTTCTTCTGCCTCTTAAAATCTCCTATTGTGTGTCTCCATTGTGTTTTTCATCTTTCATTCTTTTTCATTCCCATAAGTTTGGCTATTTGTTTTTGTTTGTTTGTTTTGTTTTTCAGGCTTTGAGTTCTGTTTGATCACTCAGCGTCTTCTTATATCCTTCATCTCTTTTGCCACATTTTCGTTCAACTCATTTACTTGATTTTGAAGATTTCTTTGAACATCTTTAATTAGTTGTTTCAACTCCTGTATATCTTTTGGAGTGTTAGTTTGTTGCTTTGACTGAGCCATATAGTCATGCTTCCTGGTATGATAAGTGATTTTTTGCTGGTGTCTAGGCATCTGATTTCCTTGAATTGTTTATTCTGGAATTCATTTTCACTTTTTCCTTGTGTTTTCTTGTTAGCTGGCTTTGTTCTCTATCTGTTCTTTGACATTCAATTCAACTTATTCTAGACCTCTAACATAACTTCAGTTTTAATGTCAGAATTTTTCATCTCTTATTTTTCTTGTTCTTTCCCTTCCTATATGGAAGCTTTATTTATTTATTTATTTATTTATTGAGGAGGGTCTCC